>NC_052638.1:16896569-18131569 GCF_016161935.1 Mauremys reevesii | reverse complement strand
ACAGCCATATTAGAAGATGATGCAAGAAATGAAGAGACAATGTTTTTGTAGAGTAATTGCAGTCTCCTCAGTCTGCAGGTTTTAATGCTGCTTTTCTTCAATGACTTAGCTCGCGCTCTCTCTCTTTGAATCTTAATCTGATATCAATTAATTTTTCTCTATAAGCCTGGCTGGAGTGGATTCTATTTTAAAAAAACTCTTTTTCCACAGTCCAATCGTACCTCACGGTATGTTGTGAAGATAAATTCATTAACATTTGTGAAGCATCCAGGAATGACCATTATGAAAGCCATAGAAAAGCCAACGAAGGAATTAACAGTTCTGTCTTCAGAGCAAGGTTTACGTGGTGGGCGGTAAATATAGCCGTACGCTGAATGCTAAGGATAAAAAAAAATGAATTAAGACAGCACTGAACGAGGCAGGGGTCCTGTGAAAAAAGTAGTATGTGATTATGTAATTAAAGAATGTATCCTGAAACCTAGTGGGCTTAATTAAGGTTGCTCATGCATCCTTAATTCTGGCATTTCCTAACTTTGGACTGTTTGACTTTGCAACATTAACGTTCTTTTAATGTAGCTGTTTAGATATCTATATTACATACAAAACTCAGATCCTTCGCTTGCAGCATGGCGTGTGTGCGTGTGCATGTAGCACACCAATCCTAGCCAAGCTGTGTAGTGTGCTGGACCCCCTGGATAGCTCAGAACAGTTAAACTAGCTACCAGTGGCCTCTAGAGGCCAGTGCAAGAGTAGAGGATTGCCAGAATATAAGGAAGCTCCAGGTGAACCCCTGCTTTCTGTGGACCGTTCCCCCTACGTCAGCAGCAAGGGGTGGAATATGATATGGTACAAAGCAGATAGTCTTCCGTGCAGGATCTGGGCCATACACTCTATAGAATGAGCTACATGTTCCTTACAACCTATGGGACAATCACATGCTGTATAATGTGAAAAATTTCAAGTTTAATAATATATTTTCTCACATGGAATTATTTTACTGTATATTAGCCTTTAAACTTGTGCATTTTCAAACCACCCATATTGTGGAGATGATATATTGTACTTTACTTACACTTGCAAAAGCCTAAAGATTATAGTATCTGCATAATGCTCTTCTGTCGGTCTTTCTACTGATTTCTTGTTTTAAAAACGAAGTGAAAATATTTGTTGCTCTTTCTGAAGTCTGTGAGTACAGAACCCAAAGACTTTGTTAAAGGAAAAATAATGCAGTCAAATTTTGCACATTCAGCTCTTCAAAGGGATGGTAAACGAATCTTTTCAGTAGGGCAAATAGATGTCAAAGTGTTCATACAATTTCACAATTGGGCAGTTATTGCAAAAGTCTTTTTTTCTTACCAACCAATGTTTTAAGGAAAGATGTCTGGATCCCACCCTACAGAAACATTTTCAAGCAAGGATGTGGGGAAATCATTTTTTTTGTTTCTTTTCAGTTGCCTAAATCTTTTCTTAGTGAATTAGGCTTTCTCCTGTACAGGAATATGTCTGATAGTCCTCCACTACTGGGCAGCTCTGCTTGCAGTGCAGATAAGAAGGCAGTCCAGAGGTGTCAGTTAAGTAGGCCACCCTGCAAACCATCCCCTCTTGGTGCAGGTCCTCAGAATTCAGCCTTCACACCTCAGAGCCAGCAGTGGGTTCAGGGCCTCTGTTACAGCAGAACCTTTTTCCTGTTGTTTTTCCACTGTAAGTGACCTTTTCTATTAACAGTGGTTAACTTTTCTTCCTCCCCTTTCTTTTCATCCCCCCACTCACCCCACATACTCTGGGTTCCTTTTGTGAAGCATTTGTAATCCTGATTGGCTTCTTACAGCGTGAGCATATTTTTACCACACAGGACAGACAAGATGGCCGACAGGGTGATGTAGACGTGAACAGAGAGAATATGTGCTTCATGTGAGCCATGTATCGGGGGATATCTCTTTCCCATTTTGGAAAGACTCCTTCTGTCATGCAGTGACTGGCTGTTTGAGGGGGGCAGGCACCCAGCCTACCTGAGACAAGCTACGCTAAGGAGAATCAGCCAATGCAGATCCATCTGTGAGTAGCTAATTGGCTAGTTGGTTGTTAATTAGCTAAGGAAGACCTAGGCCTAATAGGATTTTGAGGGCTCAGTCAGGAAGTTCCAGAAAACAGGATGCTCCTGAGGAGAGGGATTTTGGGGGGAGAGGGGGCTGGTTAGAGAGTTCACCAAAAAGGGGACCTGGGAAAGGTGCTACTGGAGGGAGCAGTTCCAAAAGGGAACGGCTACCAGTGGCAAAGCTCCTAGGCAGGCCTGGTCCCAGCAAAAGGACAGTGGCAGGAGATTCAGGTCACTGGGGAACTATATGCTGCTCTAAAGAAGAGCTGTGGTGGATTGACCTTTGCAGGGGCCCTGAGTCCAGAGAAGGAACCCTTCCCCGGGTGATGGCAGGAGGCCTGTCTCCAGAAGAGGGTCTTAGGTCCAGAAGACTTGTAAAGAGCCTGGATGGAGGAGGAGGACAGGTGGGGACAGACTGACTAAGATTAACTCTGGGGCCCTTCAGGGGTGAAGACTTGCTTGCATGTCTGATTGGCCTTTGATTAAATAAATTAGACTCCTGAAAGGGCAAAGTTAAATGCATAAAAAGCTGAACTGAACTTGTTGACATCTCATTAGGGGAAACTGAGGCAGGGATACACCCACAGCTCTGCATTGTGCCGCCAGAGCCCTGTGGGGCGACACCACCTTTGCAAAGGGACACTCTGGACACTAGTGCACACTAAAACACCACCTCAAATGCTGGCCCTGCTTCACAGAGAGAGGCAGAGTCTCCCCTCTCTCCTCACTGAGAACTCTTTCTTTGGCCAGCCAGAGCAGCAGTGCATGAATAAGTTCCCACCTACCTTGCCTCAGGAGAATCTTCAAACAGTCTGACACTGGTAAATGCCCCTCTATGGGTAAGTGTACACAGCAGTTGAGAGGGTGCTTCCCAATGCAGGTGGACAGATGCGCTAGGGGTAACCAGTGTCTCATATCAAGGTGTTGTCTCTTATGTTGATTCCAGGGTTGCCTCTCAGGATCTGCTGGGTTGTGCTCTGGAACATTTGAGTCTGTTGAAGCTTTGGGTATTGCTGAAGCATTTGACCAGCAATGATTGCCATGGGTAGAGATCTTTGCAAAGTAAATGTGTCCAGTTGCTGACATCCCTTATGGCAGGGGTGGGCAACTACGGCCCGCAGGCCACATCTGGCCTGCCAGCTGATTTAATCTGGCCCTTGAGTTCCTGTTGGGGAGTGGGGTCAGTGGCTGCTCCGCAGGGTTGGCAGCTGCTCCGCCTGGCTCCTGGAAACAGCGGCATGTCCCCCCTCTGGCTCCTACACGTAGGGGCAGCCAGGGGGCTCCGCATGCTGCCCCTGTCCCAAGCGCTGCCCTCGTAGCACCTATTGGCGGGAACTGCGGCCAATGGGAGCTGCAGGGGTGGTGCCTGTGGATGGGGCAGTATGCAGAGCCTCCTGACTGTGCCTCCACGTAGGAGCCGGAGTTGGGTGAGAGGGACATGCCGCTGCTTCAGGGAGCTGCTTGAGGTAAGTGCTGCCCAGAGTCTGAACCCCTGAGCCCTTCCCATCCCCCAACCCCCAGCCCTGATCCCCCTCCTGCTCTCCAAACCCCTCAATCCCAAGCTGGAGCACCCTCCTGCACCACAAACTCCTCATCCCCAGCTCCACCCCAGAGCCTGCACTCTCAGCTGGAGCCCTCATTCCCTCCCACACCCCAACCCCGTGTCCCAACGTGGAGCCCCCTCCTGCACCCTGAACTCCTCATTTCTGGCTCCAGCCCAGAGCCCACACCCCCAGCCAGAGCCCTCCTCCCCCCCGTGCCCCTGCCCCAGCCCACAGCCCGCACCTCCAGCCGGAGCCCTCACCCCCCACTCTCTGCACACCAATCCCCTTCCCCAGCCTGGAGCCCTCTCCTGCACCCTCAACTCCTCATTTCTGGCCCCACCCCAGAGCCCACACCCTCAGCCAGAGCCAGTCAGAGAATTTGTTTTGCTGTGCATCGCAGCAAACCAGCACGTGACATCCGACTAGCGTGGGTACTTTGCATGACAAAATATATACAAAATGACCTATATTTTCAAAAGTGACTTGAGATTCTAGGTGCCTAAATTCAGACCCTTTACAGGTGTAATCCTTCTGCCAGGTGGAGCTGGCAGCAACCAGAGATGGGTTCAATATCTAGGGGTTCCTTTTCAACAATACAACACAGAACCAGCTCAAGCCCCCACCCAGTAACCTGGGAAAATTACACACCACCCCAGGGCGCCTCTGAGAGGCAATACTTCCCCACTCGCAAGCACAGAGTCTGAGTGTAGCAATGAAACGTTCAGTGAAAGGAGGGGAAGTCATCCGATATTAATTAGGGAAAATGCCACAAGCAGGATTCATAATCATAAAACTGTGAGCAGACACCCACCCCAGAGTGAGTGGGGCAGAGTCTTCTGCCTCATATTCTTGAGTTCTATAACCAAAAGTTCCTTTTCTGTGCCCCCCTCTGCTCCCTCACCATACCCCACTCACAGTGGTTGTCCTTGGTCACTGAGGACCCAGGGTTCAGAGGTGCATCTGTGTGAGTTCACCTCCCACCTGGGGAAGAAGGCATCTTGCTTGCTCCACCCTCTGAGCACTTATGCTGGCTGAATGCCCTGCCAGCTGCTTGTCCCTCTCTGCTGGTCTTTGAACAGTGGGAGGAACTGGTAATACCAGACAGGGGACCCTTAGGGAGAGTCAACACCTCCTGGATGGGACATCTGTCTCCTCCCCACCCCCATACTTTCACAGGGCTCTGGCATTGAAGTCCCTGGCTTACTGAGGTCCTTTCAGCTGAGGGTGACCCCATATTTGGGACAGGTTAAGCACAGTTCTGCTCCCCTTTATTCATACAATAAAGACAACAATACGATAACATTTCACTTCCCCTGCATTCAGTACTAAAGTGATTTGTAACCCAACACCAGCCAAAGTTGATCACTTTGAGCTACACAGCTCTATCTGCTGGATATCTTGTCAGAGTAGATGAGTTCATGTAAATACAGTTTTCTCCGGAAGTCTCTCCCACTCCGAGCTAGCTGTCAGGGAAGAACTCATTCAGACCCTGCTTACACAGCGGCCTGATTTTCAGAAAGTGCAGCGCATCTGCCCCTTGAAAATCGGCATTTGTTTTCCAGCAGCCTTTCTGCTTTGAACCAAACGTGCTGCAGTGGGCCAGTTTCAAATCCATGACTTATTGTTAGCCCTGCTTTGTGATGTGTTTACGCAAAGCATCTTGGGGATGGTTTTTCTGTGTGGTGCCCTATTTTTGTTCCTGGCAGCTTCTCTACTGGACATACCCAAGGTTGTTCTCTGGGTTAGTTGCTCCATGGGTAGCACTCATGTTCTCATCACCAGTGTAATGTCCCTCATGATGAAGAAGTGAAAGGAAACGGGGGTGAGGAAGACAGAGGGGATTTCTTATTTGGGATGCTGGGTTCAGACAGACCATCTAGCTGTCTGTCTGTCTAGCTTACAGACTGAAAGATGTGGCCTCTGGTGCACAGTCTCACCACGTACAATCTGTCTAACCCCTGCCCATGATCAATCAATCATGCTGATTTCATGTCCCTGCCTTTCCTTTTGCTGGTAAGAAGTTCCCACTCTTTGCTGTTGTGTACTTGCACTTTTTCTTGTTGTTGGTACACGATGCTCTCTTTCTCTCTTACATGCTGCAGACTCCCTAGTTCGGAATGTGAAAGTAGAATGAATTATATTACAAAAATAGATAGGATTAAAGAAATGCTGTCTGTACCTTTAAGGAAAATCGCTGGAATGCTGGAGTCCAGGTGTCAGGAATAGAGACATTAACATAGAACAATTGCACCGTTTAAGGGCAATTGGTGAAGCATTAACCTTAGATCGATAGGAGTTAGTAAGGAAGTAGGATATGCATGCTATGCCCCAGGTGAATTTTGCTGTTTTTCTCTCTTTGTCCCTTTGTTTAATTCCCGCTCTTTTATCTGTATAAATAAGACTGTTTGGGTCTTGCATGGCCACTCACATTATCTGGCTGTTATTGGCGGAGCGCTGCGCTAATAAAAACAGAGTGGTCTGACAAATTGTGAGTCTTGAGTCTAACTTTGACAGGAAACAGCCTGTGAATAAGCTCTCCCAAATTTACTGATTTATTTTTCCCTTTCCGTAAAAACCTCTGTTTTGGGGCTTTACCTTTCCTGACCCTGATGAACACTGAAGTAAAGGAGATGCAGTTTCCTAACAGCATCCTCTCTCTCTCACCCGGTCTTCTTTGCTCTGTCTCCAAGGGCCTACAAGTCTCCTTGTCAGCGTTGTGCTCCTTTTGTTTGTCAAGCCTTTTTATCTCAAACAAAAATCTTTAATGTTTCCTATGATATCATTTTTGATGTATTGCTCTGGAGTTGTAAAATAGTCCATGTTTAATATTTATAGGTTCATGAATTAATTAGCTGGCAAATGCTGTATAAGGATTAGTGCATTTATTAGTAACAGGGAAATATTAGATCCTGCTCTCCCAAGGTTTCATTTTGTTTAAGTATGTACTTGCCATAGAGTCTGCTGGTCTGAGTTTGGCATTAAGTACAGTGTGTCACATGAAGTCTGTCTTCTGCCTGAAATGATCTTAAACTGTTGTATCTTTATGCAGGGTGGAAGCCATTCTGATCTTGGTTACACCTGTGTAATCTTGCTGACTTCAGTTGCGACTGAGACCAGAGTTTGGCCCAATAGATTATTATTTCTGTTTATTTTTATTATAATACAAACATGAATAGCCATGGGCTCTGATCTGGCCGTCTCTGAAGTCAATGGGAACAAGATGTGGCCTGTGATTGACTGTCTTATAATTATCTAAAGTTACTTAATAAATATATATATTTGTTAAACTCTGAATATGAATTTGCTGCAAATAACACAAAAGAAGACATCTCTTGCTCTAATGAGCTTTTTAGAAATAAGGCCTAATTTTGGCTACGATTCATCAAAGCCCTTAGTCATTTGCTCACCTTTACACATGAGTAATATTAGTGAAGACTTCGGTGGGAATACTCATGTGCTTAATCCTTGGGCTTTGCTGACTTGAAGGCTGTCAGAGGTGCTAAGCACCTATCGTCTCCAGTAACACCATTTGGAGTCCGTGTGCTCGGTATCTCTGAAAATCAGGCCTGTATTAATTGCAGTGTTGCACAGGCACGGTGGTCTAGGTGGCTGAATATTGGGCTGGGGATCGCAAACATTCTGAATTCTATTTCCACATCAGACGCTAACTTGCTATGGTGCGTGGACAGCACCATTTCACTCCCAACTCAGTTTCCTTATCTGTAGAATGGGGATAATAAAACTTAAGAGGGATATTGGGAGCTTTAATATTTGTCCAGTGCTATGAAAATGTAGAGCTCTTGAGCTCATTTTTAATATACAAATCCTTAGGGGCAGAAACTCTTTCTTTGTGTCTAGTACAAGGCAGAGCACACTGTTCGTGTAGAACACCAAATATTAAGTAACCAAATAGTTTTTTCAGATTTTTTTTTTAAGTTTTCCCGTCAGAGTAGTTTGTCTAATTACATTCACTAGTGGTGAAAGAGTTACTTTGATGTCAATTTACACAACACATTAGAAAAGTGGCCTGATTTCTCTCTCTCCCCAGGCCTGCAAGGTGCTGAGCACTTTATTTCCAACAGTAGGAGGTGCTCAGCATTTTTCAGGATCTGGACTTGGAGCAGAGTCAGTCTATCACTGGCTTCCATGGAGGCACTGGCTGTCTCCATGTATTTCAGAAGCCTTCAGTACAATGTTACCCCTTTGACTCAAATGGTTAGCCAATTTTGGGGGTCTTTCAGGTTGTTTCCTTTAGAAGGTGAAACCGATGAAGGAGTTAAGTATTTCTCTGATGCGATCCTGTTTGTTTACAAAGAATGTACACAAAGGCCTGTTTCCCTGACCACAATAGGAATCAAACAGGAGGCAGCCAGCTGTCTGCTTAAAAAGATCGCTCTCTGCTTCTTTCAGGGCCACACTACAAGTGCTTCTCCCACTGTCTCCAGTTCTTCTCTGGCTGCTTCTGAGTGCTTCTGGTCATAGACGTGTCCATCAAACAATACCTAGTCCCCTGCCCTTTCATTCAGTCCTCAGTGAACCCCCGCAATCCACGTAGCTGATATTCAAAGTAGCCTTGCAGTGTGGTCTCCTATTGTTTCAGCTATTTTACTCAAAAAAGAAGCTTAGATGTTTCTTACAGCAGCAAAGAGTCCTGTGGCACCTTATAGACTAAGGCCTTGGCTACACTTGCAAATTTGCAGCGCTGCAGCAGGGTGTGAAAACACACCCTCTCCAGCGCTGCAAATTGCGGCGCTGCAAAGCGCCAGTGTGGTCAAAACCCCCGGCTCCCAGCGCTGTACGTTATTCCCCACAGGGAGGTGGAGTACAGACAGCGCTGGGAGAGCTCTCTCCCAGCGCTGGCGCTTTGACTACACTTAGCACTTCAAAGCGCTGCCGCGGCAGCGCTTTGAAGTGCAAGTGTAGCCAAAGCCTAACAGACGTATTGGAGCATGAGCTTTCGTGGGTGAATACCCACTTTGTCAGATGCATGATGAATTCACCCACAAAAGCTCATGCTCCAATACGTCTGTTCATCTATAAGGTGCCACAGGACTCTTTGCTGCTTTTACAGATCCAGACTAACACGGCTACCCCTCTGATACTTGATGTTTCTTACATTTATCCCAAATGAAGGGCAGCTCTTTCTTGCCCTCCAGTTTCAATGAGGTTTCACCCAATCTCCATATCAAGTTGAGTCTGCAACACATTAGAAAAATGGCCTGATATTTCTCTGTGTCCAATCCTGCAAGATGTTGAGTACCCTCAGTTCCAACTGCAGGAAGTGGTCAGCACTTCGTAGGATCTGTGCTTGGACCATACTCCATCTCAGCCTGTCTTCTGTAGAGGAAATGGCTGTATATCATGTATTTCAGAAGGCGTCAGTGCACTATGGTCTTTTAAAATGGTTTCATTTACCATAATAAGGACGTAGCTTCAGTTCACTCTTACAATTAACATTTTTTCTAAGTTACTACCTGCAAGAAATGAAGTGGGAAAGTTAGAGATGCTGAATCCCAAAGTAGGTCAGACCTAATAACTTTTAGTCCCCAACTGACAAAGTTTCAAGCAAAAACAATAACTTGGCTTTGACCTTGCTCTCTTCAAAAAGGAAGTTACTTCTGAGCAGCAACATCAAAAAGAATAAATAATTGTTTTTCTTTTTGTTGTTATGATATGGATCATCTGAGCAGTTAGTGGTAAGCAAGCAGTCTTTGATTTGGTTCAGACACCCTAGTGTTTGGTCCTCTCTTTATGTCAGCATGTTCCTGTTCCCACACCAGGAAAGTAGAATCCCTTGATTAAATTCATATTTGTTTTAATCTTTCCTGTGTCTGATCTCAGGCTCAAAGATTCTAATGAAAAAAAGTAATGTATCCTGCTGGGAAGAGTGCTGATGTCAGATTTTAGTCTGTTTGTTCTGTTCTAACCTGATAATGCTAGAAATGCTCAGAACCCAAATGCTTTACTCCAGCAGATTCTTAAGACTAAGCTATTTTGATACTCCATGTAGGGTTGTAAGCAGGGCTTTTTATTTGTAGAATTTAAAAAAAACCCTCAAACCTAAAACAAATATTTATGAAACAGCAGCTGACCACAACAGTGAGTTTAATTAATCTGACCCTGATTCAATTCTTTGTACAAGGCAAGTTTGCAATCTTCAACACTAAATCCACGAGTGTAAGACATAACGATAAATATTGGTGTAACTATGTTTGTATCCTGTAAGACATACTTATAAAAAATTTTCTTGGTTATTTATTTTGTTTTTGTTTGCATTTTAGAAGCAGTTGAATTGTAATAATACTTTAAAGGATATTACATAGTTTTCTTTTCATTTTATTTATAATTTATTGTGATTATCGGGTCTGTGAACTTGTTCCTTCATTGATCTTAACAGCTCATTATAGGATCTTCTGTTTTGATGAGATCTGACCAGATGGTTTTCTGTCCTTATTTGCCCTTATTTTATTTTGACAACACCATGGATAATATATTCTCTTTACAGAAACGCTGATCATGGCAATTTCCCTAATAGAGTCTTTTATCTTTCCACGTCCATATGGCACTATATTTATTGCTTGAAGTGTATTGTGCCCTTGTAGGGATTAAGCAGCAAAATGAACAAGTTAGAAAATGTCTCCACTTATAACGTGAATGCATAAAACTCTAATACTGCTTTTATCTGGGGGTATGAAGTAACTGGTTGACTTGAAATGGACTAACCATGAGGGTTAAGAGTGAGAGACAGAAGAAATGAGTCTATTCCTGGCTTTAAAATAGACTTTCTCTGTAACCCAAAGCAAATCTCTTAAGGCTTGATCCAAAGCCCATTAGAGGCAACGAAAAGACTCCAGCTGATTTCAGTGCCATTTGGATTCAGTGCCTACCTGTTCCATTCCCTTCCATACACACTGTTGTTGTAAGGCTTAATGCATTCATGTTTGTTTGAAGACTGTGAGGAAGAAGGTGCTAGAGATATGCAAAACTGTACTGTACTGTAAGATGTTGTCATTCAGACAGTGCCATAGTGGTGCTTGCTTTTTTTTAGACAGTGACAAAAGTGTCTGTCCTTTGTAGCTTATGGTCAAAGTGCCTGAGCCTACAACCCTTGTATGATTAATCCTGAATCATGTAAGTAGTCTCGCCGAATATAGTGAGTGACTGAGAGTAGAAGGATCAGTCACTAAGACAAAACAGGGTGGAGGATGCCAATGAGAGGAGTGAGGAAGGGGGAAGTTGCTGGCTTCGTGGATATGGGGAAAGCGGTGGATGCGATATACCGTGACTTTAGCAAAGCTTTTGATAGGTCTCCCATGGTATTCTTGCCAGCAAGTTAAAAAAGTATAGATTGGATGAATGGACTATAAGGTGGATAGAAAGCTGGCTAGATCGTCGGGCTCAATGGGTAGTGATCAATGGCTTGATGTCTAGTTGGCAGCCGGTATCAAGTAGAGTGTCCCAGGGGTCGGTCCTGGGGCTGGTTTTGTTCAACATCTTCATTAATGATCTGGATGATGGGATGGATTGCACCCTCAGCAAGTTTGCGGATGACACTAAGCTGGCAGGAGAGGTAGATATGCTGGAAGGTAGGGATAGGTTCCAGAGTGACCTAGACAAATTGGAGGATTAGGCCAAAAGACATCTGATGAGGTTCAACAAGGACAAGTGCGGAGTCCATGCACTGCTACAGGCTGGGGACCAACTGGCTAAGCAGCAGTTCTGCAGAAAAGGAGCTGGGGATTGGAGAGAGTCCAACAGAGGGCAACGAAAATGATTAGGGGAATGGGGCATGTAACTTATGAGAAGAGGCTGAGGGAACCAGGGCCGGCTCCAGACCCCAGCGTGCCAAGCGCGTGCTTGGGGCGGCATTTTGCCGGCAGGGCGGCAGGCGGCTCCGGTGGACCTCCCGCAGGCATGCCTGCGGATGCTCCACCGGAGCCGCGGGACCAGCACGCCCTCTGCAGGCACGTCTGCAAGAGGTCTCCCGGAGCCGCGGGACCGGCGACCGGCAGTGCGCCCCCTGCGGTGTGCCGCCCTGCTTGGGGCGGCCAAATCCCTAGAGCCGCCCCTGGAGGGAACTGGGCTTATTTAGTCTGCAGAAAAGAAGAGTGAGGGGGATTTGAGAGCATCCTTTAACTACCTGAGGGGAGGTGCCAAACAGGATGGAGTTAGGCTGTTCTCATGTCTCATCTCAACATGAGATGACAGAACAAGGAGCAATGGTCTCAAGTTGCAGTGAGGGTCTATGTTGGATATTAGGAGGGTGGTGAAGCACTGGAATGGGTTACCTAGGGAGGTGGTGGAATCTCCATACTTACAGGTTTTTAAGTTTGTTTCGTCCCTGGTTCCCTTTCTAATGGGCTTAACCAAAACCCATTGGCTACGCTGAACTTTGGATCAAGGCCTAATACATTAAAATATGAGGACGGTGGAATGGTCTTTTTCTTAAAAATCTCAGCACCTGGAATCAAGTAAACCCTCATGGGTTGCAGAGAATAGCTTGAAAGAGTGACCCTTTGGACTCTTAAGTATTTATGGCAAATAAAAAATTCTCATGATTTTTAAGCCAATTTCATGACTATTTGGAGGCCAGGGTTGTGATTTCTGAAGACACGAGATTGGCAATACTACCCATTTCATTTAAGAACTACTACTTACAAAGGACCTAATAGCCTTAGTATGTTGTGAATATTCAATTTACAGAATTATTTGATTAAAGGAAGATGTAAGAGCAATATTGAATGGTATGGCATTAATTTATCTAGCCACATTTTGGAACGCTAATTTCTTGGTAGATGCAGTTTGCTGTTTAAGTCACTTGAGGCTGCTTGGATGTAGCTGCAATGAATAAAAATGTACTTGCAAAAAGAAAAAACAGAAAAAGAGACTCAACAACTGGGGTACCTCAGTTGTGCTGGATCCTCAACATAAAAATGTGAAATGAAATTACATTAGCTACTAAGCTCTTCCAAAGCATTATTATAGGAGAAACGATTCTGCCACAACTTCTTGTTGCAATTCAGAGAAAACAGATCATTTTCTTATAACATCAAAGCAGTTGAGTTAATCCAGTAATGTGGCTTTGCTAAACTAGCTATTTTTATTTCCCTAAATTTTCCATCTACTTTTGTGTCATCTTTTGTGTGTGTGTGTGTGTGTGTGTCTAATGTACAAAGAGGAAGAATCTTCTCTCATATTTAATTTGCTGTTCCTCCTTTTAACACCATACTTAGGGGTTGAATATTTGGAGACCAATGGAAAAATGATATTAAATTGATGATATTTTTTTTTTTTGGGAGGGGAGAAGAAATCAGAGTCAATATATAGTAACTTCATATTAGCTGTCAAATAATTGCAAAAGATAGCTTTTTAATAAGACCGGTGTGTATCTAAATGATTCTGTCCTCCCGTATGTATACACCTTTAGAAATCAGAGCATGGAATGTAGAAGCACTCATATCTTGACAAGCAGAACTACCATACAGACCTGAACACAATACTGTCAGTTAAAGAAAAACTACTTGGCATAATGGAAGAGTAGGCTAGTAATGCTTTATGACAGACATGTCTACACCTACAAGCAGACACAGGCACACACTGAGATTATGGACTAAATTTCCAAAGAAGTGCATGGGAGGTCTGTGCAAAAAGCCTGTTAACAAATAACAGGATTTATGCATATACCTCCCACTCACTGCTTTGAGAATTTAGCCTCATATATAGAGAAATGCTGAACTATGTCTGAAATAAATGCAGGCAGTACAAATGTAAACTATTCCTCGCAACCTCTGCACCAAACTGGAGTTCAGACATGGTTTATTTTGCTATTTACAACTACCACTAAAATGCCTCTTTATACAATTATGAAATTTACAAACATTAGCCAGTTAAGCCTCACACCAGGATTGCAAGGATTATTATTATTATCTAGTTTAGAGGTCTAATATGAGGTAACAGAGGTAAATTTATATATCTAAGATCACAGAGCAAGCCAGTGACAGTCCTGGGAGTACAACCCAGGAGTCCTGACTGAGTTAATGTTCCAGCACAGTCTCTCTTGTATCCTATTCCACGTGGTCACATTCATTAAGGCCTAGTTCAGCAAAGCACTGAGGCATATGCTTAGCTTTAAGCATATGAGTAGTGCCATTGAAGTGGCTGAGCCTTAAGCCAGTGCTTATAGTTAGATGCAAGTCTTTTGGTGAAATAGCGATGGGATTACTCACATGGTTAAATGAATTCAAGTGCTCTGATGACTCAGAGCCTAAGAGGTGGCAGAATAAGCATGCAGTATATTGCATTCTACAAGGGTGTTGTAATGACAGTACATTATGAGCTTTGAGTTTCAGGGCTTAATACCTCACTCTTCTAAATTCAAATTGACTAAAATTTGATCAGTCAGTCTAGGTGCAAACTTTAATAACTGGCTTACCTGCAAGAGACTTGGGATTGGTTTCTTGAAAGGAATAAAATGGTTTATGAGTAAATTACATCATCTGTGTAAAAGAAGAGTTTCACATTGCAGGTTCTTTTGTTGTATCTCATCAATTCCAATGACTGTTTAAGGAAGCCATCACTGCTATCTGAAAATACTGGCGGTTGTGTTGTCCCATGGATAGGACATTTGATCAAGATTCAAAGCTGGGTTCTTTTCCTGACTCTGCTGCTGTGTGACTTTGGGCAAGTCACTTCACTTCTCTGTGCCTGTCTGTTCCCCTCTTCACCTGTTTGGCTTGTCGAATTAGATAATAAACACTTTGAGCCCAGGATTGTCTCTCACAATGTATTTGTGCAGTGCCTAGAACAATGGGACCCTGATCTGGGGCAGGATCCTCTAGACGCAGCTGCATTGTAAATAAGAGTAGTAATTTTAAGTGTGGTGGGCTTTATCATGTAGGCTTTCCCTTTTGGCTTTTGCCTCTTGCTGTGGGCTCTTGAGAGATATTGTCACATGTAAACTCTCTAATCAGTACACCTCTACCTCGATATAACACTGTCCTTGGGAGCCAAAAAATCTTACTGCGTTATGGGTGAAACTGCGTTATATCGAACTTGATTTGATCCGCCGGAGTGCACAGCCCTGCCCCCCCGGAGCACTGCTTTACCACGTTATATCCGAATTCGTGTTATATCGGGTGGTGTTATAACGGGGTAGAGGTGTACTACTTCTTCCAATGACTACGCGCTATGAGACTTTTCCTTGCAGTTTAGTTTGACCTCCACTGATTCCAAGTGCTACATTTTTCAAAGGATTCCTCCAAGGCTATGTCTGCACTGCAATTAAAAGCTCAAAGTTGGCCCGTGCCTGCCGACTCGAGCTTGCAGGGCTGATTCATTGCACTGTAGACTTCTGGGCTCGGGCTGGAGCCTGGGCTCTAGGGCTCTTCGAGGTAGGAGAGTCCCAGAGCTCGGGCAGCAGCAGGAGCCTGGAAGTCTACACAGAAATGAAACCGCTCCACAGCCCAAGCCCTGCAAGCCTGAGTTGGCTGGCATGGGCCAGCCATGGGTTTTTTATTACAGTGCAGACATATCCAGAGAGTTCATTTAGGGACAAAGAAGCACACAAATGCACATGTAAAGAAACAAATATCTCTTTATAGGAAATGTAGGCACCGAGCACATGTTTTGCTTTTGATTGTAAGTTCTTTGGGACAGAGACTTTCTGCTACTCTGTGTTTGTGCACTGCTGGGGCACTATTCCCCGCTGGGCCTTAGATACTACCCAATAAACAGGCTTAACAGTAACAAACTGGTGTGACCTGCAGTAAAACTCTCTACGTCTTTCCCCATCTGTAAATAAGGGCAGTAGTAACTAATAACATTTTTGGTAAAGTAATTTTTAGATCTACCGATGAAAAGAGCTTTAGCAGTACTAAGTATTCATTATTATTAATCATTAGTATACCTGTCCCTCCTATCTGTGCTTTCTTCTGTACAATGGGAACAAATGCCAACAGCTCACCTCCCTTCTTTATTCAAACAATGGCCTTTGTAACAAAGAAGAATATTTAGTAACATATGAAAGCCTTTTTTAAATGTTGCTGAGATCAAACTGTTGTTCAAATCAAACTATGAACATTGTTTTCTCCCAAATCGTATTTAGCTCTTACAGATATGGTTTCTTTCTATCTAGGTGCTTGTATGGCCCTTGTCACTGCAGTATCTGAATGCCTCTCAGATGGTAATGAGGTTAGCATTACAACATCCCTGCAAATTAGGGAGCATTATTATTCCACTTTTCCAAATGAGGAAGTGAGCCATGGAGAGATGAAGTAACTTGCCCAAGTCTCCAGGAATTCTGTGGCAGAGCCAAGAATTGAACCGAGATCTCTCAAGTCTCAGGCAGCGCCTTAACTATAGCATCATCCATCCTTTTGGTCTTATTTTCCTAATGCATGTAAAATACTTGTTCCTCCAAATAGAGTTAATTTTTAACACTTTTGTAGGCATACCCTATTAGAAGAGCAAAGATAGTGCTTTTCATCTCTCTGATTTGTCTTAATACATAAGAGATTGTGGTGTTTTATACAGGCAGATTTGGCAGCCTTTACAGATTTGTTTGAGCTTTGAAACACATAGTAAACTGAATTTGGAGTTCACTCCAAAGATGTGTACTTTATTATGGGACAAAGTACTGTGTATGTGCCAGTGAATCAGACATGGAGTGTTTCTGTTATAACTGTATGTTGCATATGGTTTACATTCTGTTTTTAATGTATTTTGTCATGCTTGTGTTTAGGATTTTGACTTTTTAACTCTGTACCACTTCATTGCAAAGGGAATCTAAACCAGGGTTTCTGGTGCCCTAGGCAGACTTCACTAGCACTGTACCAAAATCTAAATATACATTGAGCCCCTACCTCCTGGTTTGTTGCTGCTTAGCTTCTGTATGTGAGGTGAGATATGTTTATAGAAGAAGTGTGAATACTGTTTTTCATTCATACTATTTACATCACAGAGATGTCTCAGCAATGTCGTTATCTGTGCATTCAAGCCTTTCTGGATCTATTATTTACCCAGGCTTGCCAACATTTTTTTTTTTAATCAGTCTTGATCCAAAGCTCACTGAAGCCAGTAGAAAGATCAGGCCCGAAAAAAAGACCCGTATGTTGTCTTTATGACATTCTGGGGTGCACTCAGACCAGTGTGAGGGGCTGTCTTACCCCTCCCCTCAGGGCCGGTGCTTCCATTAGGCGACCCTAGGCAATCACCTAGGGTGCCAGGATTCGGGGGGCGGCATTTTGCACGCTCCCCATGGGGCGCGCGGGAGCTTCGGGTTCCGCTCCCGTCGCGCCGCCGAAGAAGGACCCTCCGCCGACGTGCCGCGGAAAACAGCAGCAGGCAATTGAGCTACCGCCGACGTTTCGGCAATGACTGCCACTGTCGCCTGCGGCATTTTGGCAGAGGGTCCTTCTTCGGCAGCGCGACGGGAGCAGAACCGGAAGCTCCCGCGTGCCCTGTTGGAAGCACGCAAAATGCTGCCTCTCCTCTCTGAATTCTGCCTAGGGCGTCAGAAACCCTGGCGCCGCTCCTGCCTGCCCTGCAAACTTGGATGCCTCACAATACTTAGCTGTTGTAGTTCTCACCTGGGCCATCCACAAACAGCCTTCCAGCATGCGGGTGATACCCTATGTATAGTTGCAGCCGGTCAACCATACATCAGTCACACACTGGCTTCCATCAGCCTTGGTTACCATTTGTAGAGTGACCCCAACATATTCCCAAGCCTGGATTTTCCCCCAAAACATGTTTTTTGCACTGTCTAGCCCTCTCCTGGACAATCCAGATATATTAAGTCTGTTGCCCCTTTAGGGGGTTAATATACTACAGTTTGTTATCCTCAGTGGAGTTCCCCACACAGTTCACAATTAGTTTTGATTAAAGAATAAAACAAGTTCCTTTAACTACAAGGAGATAGGTCTTAAGTGAGTACCAGTATAAGGCATTAAACTCAGAAATGGTTAAAAAGAAATAAAGATAAATTGCTTCCTAGTACTAGACTCAACAAACTAGACTTGGTTAAAGGTGAAGTCGCTTACTACATGTTTCCAGTAACATTGCTGACCAAATTCTCAGGCCAGGATCTGCTCCCAAAGTCCAGTGGCTCTTTCTTTTGTCTTCTTAGATGAGAGAGGCAGAGAGAATTTGGGGTACTTGCCCCTCATTTTTACATTTCAGTCACCCTTTGAAATACAGTTACCCCTGAGGTTACCCCTAGATAAAGTTTCTTTCAGCTCTGAGGTTGGAGTCAAGGAGTCTGGGGATGAAAGAGGTTCCAGTTTGTTGATTGCTAAGAAGCAGATCTGTTTGTTTCTGCCAGTCTTCCTGACCCAAGAATGGCTACTTGATAGGAAATTGCCCATCAACTTTGATGACACTTGGATAGAGGTGTCAGCTTGTCCCTTGTCATCGTGAAACAGGTTCACTCACTCCCCAGACTTGTCTGGTAAACACGTTTCAGACCTAAGTTCAGCTTATCTTTATAACTTTACATATAATGTTGCTACATACATTTTACCATGCGATTACTGAGCAGCAAGTTGTTAGTTTTCATGAGATACGTTACAAGGTGAAGTGAAGATAGGCGGGTCGTGTAGCCCGCAGGCAAGACAATAGGCGGAGAACCCGCATCAGTGACTGGATCCCCAGAGACCACAAGCGATCACTGGGCAGACTGAAAACACTCCCATGACAAAACTCTTTGGCCAGAAATGGAAAGAACGTGCTCGCAACAAAATAGAATGGTGTGGTGTCAACTTGCGTTCGCGGAGGGACGGACAAGGACAAGCCGGACTAAGGTGACCTTACAAGGCATATTTGGTACAAAGATTATTACAGTGGTGGGTATACAGGGGTGCATTTTGTCACAGTCTTTATTGAGTAGGGGGATTAAAGGCCTTACCTAGGTGAAGTCCTTTTTTAATTATAAGGCCAAATTCTCAGCTGGTGTAAATAAGCATCGCTTCACTGATGTTAGCAGAGCTCTGACAATTTTACATCCGCTGAGAATCTAACTCCTAATAGTTAACTCCTCCATGTGTAATATTCCTAGGCCAAAGTCTGTTTTCTTACACTGGTGCAATCCCTTTTGAAAACCAGTGGGTTTGCACTGATGTAGCTGAAAACATTTAGTCCTGTAAATTATTTGGCTCTTATTACTTTTACTGTGACTTTAAACAAAATGGCAAAAATAAGGTGTGTGGGGGTTGTTTTTTGAGACGCACAAGAGCTGAAATGTGCCCTTTTGTGTGTTCAACCCTTTTGTATGGTGGTTTAGTCTGAGTTTGACAGCCAGTACTGACGATATGCTATAAGCTGTCTTGTCCAGTAGCCAGTGGTGAGCTGGAGCCGATTCGCAAGAACCGGTTGTTAAATTTAGAAACCAGAGCTTGCAGCCCTGACCCCTTACCATGCAGCTCTGAGCGGGAGGGGCTCAGGTCCCGCTGGAGCCACGCCGCTGCAGCGCTGTCCAGGGCTGCTCCTGGATGCGGCACGCTGAGGCTCCGGGAGAGGGGGGAGGTGGGGGTAAGCGGCATGGTAAGGGTCCAGGGCTGGGGGGGTTGGATAAGGGGCAGGGATTCCCGGGGATAGGGAGCGAGGTGGGGAGTTGGATGGGGCAGAGGTTCTGGGGGGGCGGTCAGGGGAGGTTGGATAGGCGTGGGAGGTCTGGGGGTCTGTTGGGGTGGTGGTGGATGGAGTTAGGACAGTCAGGGGACAGGGAGTGGGGCGAGTTGGATAGGGGGTGGGGTCCTGGAGGGCAGTTAGGGTGGGGGGGTCTCGGGAGTGGGTGGTCAGGGGACAAGAAGCAGGGAGGGTTGATGGGTTGTGGGTTCTGAGGGGGGGCAGTCAGGGGCAGGACATGGGTTGGGGTTGGATGGGTTGTGGGGGGAGACAGGCACGTGGGGCTTATACTCACTGCACGGTTCCCTACCGGGTCTTGGGCGGCACTTCAGCAGCGGGTCCTTCACTCGCTCCGGGTGAAGGACCTGCCACCGAAAACCCAGAGCGAGTGAAGACCCTCGTTGCCGCCGCCGCCGACCTGGTAGGGAACTGGTTCTTAGGATTTTGGGAGCTCATCACTGCCAGTACCCCTATGCCCACAGATACCATATTGTCCTTCCAGCTTAGCTTGTTAATGCCAGGGAACATGCAAAGAGTTTTCAGTTTTCAACTGGAAAGTCCAGTCAAAAGGGAACCTGTACAGTGTCACTTTGCCCTGGTCTACACTACGAGTTTATGTCTAATTTAGCAGCATTAGATCGATTTAACCCTGCACCTGTCCACACAACAAAGCCATTTTTGTCAATTTAAAGAGCTCTTAAAATCAATTTCTGTACTCCTCCCTGACGAGGGGATTAGCACTGAAATCGACCCTGCTGGGTCGAATTTGGGGTAGTGTGGATGCAATTCGATGGTATTGGCCTCCGGGAGCTATCCCAGGGTGCTCCATTGAGACGGCTCTGGACAGCACTCTCAACTCAGATGCACTGGCCAGGTAGACAGGAAAAGCCCCGCGAACTTTTGAATTTAATTTCCTGTTTGGCCAGCGTGGCGAGCTCATCAGCACAGGTGACCATCGAGTCCCAGAATCGCAAAAGAGTTCCAGCATTGACCAAACGGGAGATACGGCATCTGACTGCTGTATGGGGAGATGAATCCGTGCTATCTGAACTCTGTTCCAAAAAATGAAATACCGGAATATTTGAAAAAAAATCTCCCAGGGCATGAAGGACAGAGGTTATAACAGGGACCTGCAGCAGTGCTGCGTGAAACTTAAGGAGCTCAGGCAAGCCTACTAAAGAACCAGAGAGGCAAACGGCCATTCTGGGTCAGAGCCCCAGACATGCTGCTTCTATGATGAGCTGCGTGGAATTCTAGGGGGTGCCCCTACAAGTATCCCACCGCTGTGCTTCCCTCCTCCTCCACCCCTCCCAGGCTACCTTGGCAGTTATCCCCCCATTTGTGTGATGAATTAATAAAAAATGCATGAATTTGAAACAACAATGACTTTATTGCCTCTGCAAGTGGAGATCAAAGGGGTGAGGGGAGGGCGCTTGGCTTACAGGGAAGTAGAGTGAACCAAGGGGCGGGTTTTCATCAAGGATAAACAAACAGAACTTTCACACTGTAGCCAGGCCAGTCATAAAACTGGTTTTCAAAGCTTCTCTGATGCACAACACACCCTGCTGTGCTCTTCTAACTGCCCTGGTGTCTGGCTGCACGTAATCAGTGGCCAGGCGATTTGCCCACCATAAACATCTTCCCGCTTACTCTCACAGATATTGTGAAGCACGCAGGAAGCAGCAATAACGATGGGAATATTGGTTCTGCTGAGGTCTAACCAAGTCAGTAAACTGTGCCAGCGAGCTTTTAAACATCCAAATGCACATTCTACCACCATTCTGCACTTGCTCAGCCTATGGTTGAACTGCTCCTTACTACTGTCCAGGCTTCATGAGCCATAGAAGCAAGGGGTACGCTGGGGTAGGTGCGACCGTGTGGTGCTGCCGACTGGGAGAGCAGACTGAGGCAGAAGCCTCCAGCTGGCATGATATTCCAGGCAGGACTGAATCTCCATTAGACGAAACTTAGCAAAGAGAATAACCTGGAGTCATTCTCATTTTTGTCCAGGTGCCCCCAGCCGACCTCACGGAGGTTGGCCAGGAGAACCCATGTCTGCCCAGGCGCCCCTGACCAACCTAACTGAGGCCAGCCAGGAGCCCCCACGGGACGACGACGATGGTTAGCAGTCGTATTGCACCGTCTCCCATCCACAAGGCAAGGCAAGGGGATGCTGCTGTGTACCACTGCAGTACCGTGTCTGCCAGCAGCACCCAGGAGACATACGGTGACAGTGAGTTGAGCAGGCTCCATGCTTGCCGTGGTATGTCGTCTGCACAGGTAACCCAGGAAAAAAAGCGAGAAACGATTTTTTGCCATTGCTTTCACGGAGGGAGGGATGGAGGAAGGGGGGCCTGACGACATGTACCCAGAACCACCTGCAACAATGTTTTTGCCCCATCAGGCATTGGGAGCTCAACCCAGAATTCCAATGGGCGGCAGAGACTGCGGGAACTGTGGGATAGCTACCACAGTGCAACGCTCCGAAAGTCGACGCTAGCCTCGGTATTGTGGATGCACACTGCCGACTTAATGCGCTTAGTGGGGACACACACAATCGACTGTATCAAATCAATTTCTAAAAAATCGACTTCTATTAAATTGACCTAATTTCGTAGTGTAGACATACCCTTTGTCACTTAGACACTTAGAAATTTCCTAGTTTTTTTCTAAGGTAGCATATGGGTGCCTACAGTTTGGGAATCTTTATTTCTTGTTCATTTCTGTGACAGTCCAAGCAAGGGGCTATTAATTTTAAACATTCCGTAGGTCATCAAACAGTCCTTGTTGTTGGTCAAAAACCCTTAAGCAGGACACCTAGCACATTGTTAGTGATTCTGGTTATGAAAGTATTTTATTGTCCAAGCCTGTGTCAAATGTATGCTGAAATACACAGCACATAAAACATTTAAACTGCCAGTTTAAGACTTCATGTGGTCATGGTGCATTGCAGTCAGCCACCCTTTTCCTGAAGAATATGGATGTGCTCTTTCTATTTTTCCAATTCAACATAAAAGTTTTTAATCTCTTTTCAAAGTGTAAAATATCTTACAAAGTCTTGAAAGGTGACTTATAAAACCAGATCAAATAGTTTTGACATTTGCTATCTAGCCATTAAAAGACATACTACAGATGCAATGCCAGCTTTCCCTGGTTGATTTGCTGTAGATAAAGGGCGAACCTGCATCTATCATTATCAACATGAGGAGTCCAACTTGTGTGAGCAATATCCTGGAGAGAAACATAAATGTTAATCCATTGCTTAACTTTTGTGTCTCTTTTTATTCTTCGATTAAATTGAGACTCTGCATCAATTGAATTCTTTTGTCACTTTTATTAATTTGTCAAAATTTGCTGAAACACATCAGTGACTTGCTGGTTTTAGATTTTGAGTTTACCATAATATTTCGGCAGAATAATCTTCAAAGTATTTATTCAACAAGACAACTGAATTCAAATCCTGATCTTCAGAAACCGGGTCTAAACGAAATAAAAATGAAACAAAGTTTGATCTACCTACCTAGCCTGTTAAAAATGGAGTTACATCATGCTTGTGTGAGAGGAAAATAAATATGCAGATTGATTTTGTTGATGTTCATTATCATGTTAGAAGCACAGTTAGTGTTTATTTTAGATTTGATTATTTTTATGCTGAATATATTTAATGTTTTAGGACCCAATATTGTAATGCAAAGTTATTAACCTCATTTACTGAATAAATTGGATTCTCTCTTAAATACTTCCAAAAAGAGACAGCATGCGCTTACCATTTGGAGTAAGTGTTTTGTTAATTGCTTTACTTACATGCTAGTGGTTACATGCAAGGAGTAAGAAAGAGGGGAAAGTTAGAGGAAAGGTTAATCTTTTTATTGCAAACAAACACGTACTGAAATGCAAGGCCTCCAACCTAAAATTCTTATTCAGTAAAAACAACAAGGAGTCCGGTGGCACCTTAAAGACTAACAGATTTATTTGGTCATAAGCTTTATTCAGTAGTTATTCAGTAGTTATTCAGGCAAAACTATTGACTCCAGCTGAGTAAAGTGTTTGGGTAACAACTGAATAAGAACTTCAGGACCTAGAATTGCTTAAGAAGACAATACCTACAAATAAACTATTTTGAGAGAACCTTAATTTAAATACCATATTAAGTTTCTTTGGCTCCATTACTACAACAAGATAGACAATCAGGTGATTGAATTATAAGAAATAACTTTTATGAACCTTCAGCAAAAGAGAAAAGTTTGACTCTTACTCAGATATCTTTGCATGTCCGGATACAATCAAACACAAGTAGGATAGCATTACAATATTAAATCAGAACAATAATAAGCTTCTGGTCCAAGAATAGTATTTAACTACTCTAATATTACATTGCCACATATACTGGATAATTGAATGTTCAAACCTGGATTTTGTTATTGTTGATTCTGTATCCAGGAATGAGCATGAGCTAAGACTTGCCAACAAGTTAGTATTTTTATGGTGCTACTTCCAAGGGATCTGTTACCTTAATTATCACTTGGGGCCTGAGAGAGGTGAATAGCATCAGGACAACTGTGAGTTGTAGTCACTCCAATAGTTTGTTTTGTTGTGGTTCATAGAGTTCAGTCATACTCCTAAGCATATTCTTTAGCTGTGGCTTGGCTGTTCCTACATTCTCTAGCTAGCCCAGGACCGTGACATACCAGCATAAATCACAGGCTACCTTTTAAAAATAACCATAGAACTGTGTTTTCTTTTGGAAAGTGGTTAGGCCAGGAAACTGCACTGTGGCATGTGAGAAGCACTTAACATTTTACAAGTTCAAAACACTTTGCAAACACTTCAGATTTATTCTCTCACCAACTCGCTAAGGGATGGAAGGAGATAAGTATTATCCCCATTTGACAGATGGGAAAAGAAAAGCAGTGTGGTTTAGTGTCCTGTTAAAGGCACACAACAAGTTTGTGACAGTAAGTTTCTGGACTCCCAATCCTGTGCTCTAATCTCTAGATTGTCCTTCCTCTTAAATTACAGATGGGCTTGCACCAAACCTCCTGATCCAAATACCCCTGATATTCTGGGAAATTTGGGTCTGAACATTGTTTCAAGCCCATCTCTGCTCTAAAAGCCTTTCTTAATCTCAGGGACATAGGAGTGGGGTGAGACAGGTGTCTTGCTGATGAGTGAAACATTGGAATCTTTTGTCCTAGCCTATTATTTCTTGTTCCATTTTACATATCCTTTTAATGTGAGTGCTAATTCCTTCCCATCTGCTCTGTAGATAATAGTATTCCCCTGTGAACCCTGCGTACTACTAATGGGTGGGCTGATGTTCCATTACTACTAGCTGCCTTGCTTCACATTTACATTCTCTACGACCTCATTGACTACATTTTCTACATCAGTTTGTACCACTAATGTGAATGAGATGATACTTGGAAGTGAATAAAAGTCACTGGCAATAATATTTGGGCCAGGGCCGGTGCAACCATTTGAGCGACCTAGGCGGTCACCTAGGGCTCTAGGATTTGTGGGGAGCCATTTTCTTCGGCAGCGAACACGGCGGCTGGATCTTTGGCCGCCCCAGTCACCGCTGGCATTTAGGCAGAGGGAGCTGGGGCAGGGGAGTGCCGCCTGTGGGGGGGGCACGCTTGGGAACTCCCCGCCCCAGCTAACCCCTGCCCCGCCTCCTCCCGCCTGAGAGAGCTGATTGGCGCCACAAGCCTGGGAGGCGGGAGAAGTGAAGCAGCGACAGTGTGCTCGGGGAGGAGGCGGAGCAGGGGTGAACTGTTTCACTTCTCCTGCCTCCCAGGCTTGCGGTGCCAATCAGCTTAGGCACCGCAAGCCTGGGAGGCGGGAGAAGTGAAGCAGCAACGGCGTGCTCAGGGTGGAGCTAGAGCAGGGGTGAGCTGGGGTGGAACGGGTGCCTCAGGGCAGAGGGTGGGGAGCTGCCGCGGGGGGGTGCCTCAGGGCAGAGGGGGGGAGCTGCTGTGGGGGAGCTTGGGGATGGGGGAGGGCGCAAGGTGGAAACATCCTTGCACCAGCCCTGATTTGGGCTAAAATAATTCTGAAGTCAATGGGGTTGCACAGGTGTAACTGAGGGAATAATTTTGTCCATAGTATTTTGTAAGCCTTTGGCACAGAAGTATTTGTGAAATCTATTCCACTGTAACTTTCTAAAATACTGCATGTGCTTGATGTTTTTGTGCATCTGTTAGATTTTCTACTTAATACTGTCTAAGCAGCTGAGAGACAATGACATAACTTATTTACTCTTTAAATATGCCCCCCCCCCCACAATTATATCAAGCAATGACCTGTTCTTAAGGGACAGAATAAGAACTATTGGAGAAAAGGATCGGTCAGGACTGATTCCCTTAGTGCAAAGTCAGTTTAATGGCAGAGAATATAGGAGCTGGGTGAAATAAGAGAAAAGACATAGCAATTCATCAAGAAGGACACTTGATACAAAAAAAGCTTGGTGAAATTATTCAGACAAATAGTTTATACACCAAAAAATGTGCAGTTTCAGTTGATCTGAAACTATTCATGAATTTGACACAAATTTGCCAAATAGTTTAAGCTTGATCTTTTTACTTAGGTGCCATTCACAAAACAGCTGGAGTGATATCACCATCTCCTTTATAACCTTTAGCTCAGTGAGTACAATTATTCATTCACCTGGGATGTGGGAGAGGCAGGTTCACTTCCTCCCTCTACCTGTGGTGGTGGAGGAATTTGAACGTGGGTCTCCCAGGTGGTAGGAGAGGGCATGAACCTGTGGGCTATTGAATAGGCGAGTGTGGGCATCTCGCAGTCTCTCTTGTTGATGCTGTTACACTTCATTGGGCCAGAGAAAGAGAGTGTGTGAGACTGATTGTGTAGCCTAGTGGTCAGGGCCCCCCTGTAGGAGACCCATGTTCATGGTTTTGCCCGTATTAAAAAATTCCAGTGACCTTTTCTTTGAAATAATCTATTGCCCCATGTTTCAGAGCATAGCTAACGGAAAAAATATTCATTGACTATCCGAATGAAATTTTTTTGGAGAATAGTAAATTTGCCAAAAATTGAATTTTTCAGGGCACTAAAACTATTTGTGAATTTGGGTAGAATTCAGCAAATAGTTTTGGCTGGAAAAATACTAAAAACAAATAATTCAGAAATGTGTAAATGAACAGTTTTGACATTTTATTTCAAATAGACATTCAACATGTTGCATTCAACCCAAACAAAATTTTTCTTTTTGTTTTGGTGAGGAAAAATTGAAAACATTACTTTTGGTTTGAAACAACCCCAAAAAATTCCCAACCTTTTTTTTTTTTTTTAAGTTTCACTTCAGCTACCAAACAAAAAAAATCATTGTTCACTGAGCTCTATTTTCAGCCCTACTGGATATTTCACTGCCCAGTTTTGCAGAGTTGGGAGGTTCAAATAGCTTAGAAATATGTCACGGAAACATCCTGGTTGAAAATTTCAAAACATCCTAAGGGATTTAAAAACATCTGCATTACAATTTAAATCTAAATTTTAATTTGTCTAAAATCCCTTAGATTTTTCTGAAAGCTTTAATTCAAAACCTTTTTGGTTGGTTATCTGAACCAAGTCCCCAAATACTTTTGAGTTTAACTTACTCTTGTTCAACACCAGAAAAATGTGTTATAAATTTTCCTTAAATTCAAAGACAAACAATAAAAATCACTCAAGGGGCCATTTGACAGAGACAGACTTAAATATATACAGTTTGGATAAACCAAGAAAGGAGAAGAATTACTATGTGGATGGTCTAAAGGGCAGCTTGTGTGAAGGGATGAAAATTGAGCAAAGGAAAATTTAACCTGAACATTAGGGAAAAAATGTCCCAACAGTGAGGTCTGTTAAGACTATAGAGCCATAGAAACTCTGCTACTTGATTTATTTAAAACGGCACGTGTTGAAACTCTCAAGATCATAGTTTAGGGAACATGTCTAGAACCCACCTGTGATAAGGCTTATTTCCCCCCCCTCTAATTTCAGTGAAAAGCAGTAAAAGATATAAGATGGATTCCAACCAAAACAGTGTTAATTCTAAGATTTACTTTTAAATGTTTCATATAAACTTCTGTTTACAGGCTTATCCGCTGACTATTTTGCACTCAGAAATGATGTGCTGTACTCTCCACGTGTGCTCTGTGTGCCATCAGTAACCCAGTAAAATCTCTGGCTGCTGAAGTAGTTGGCTCCTCTCTCCCCAGTTTTATTGGCCTAGATGAATGTTACAAAGAGGAAACCAGATGTGAGACAGGGATGACTTGAAAGAACAGGTAATTAATATCATCTGCCTCAACCTTCTTATCTTGATGGGCTGATGTTTACAGCGCTGACCCTGGGGTGGTGGAAGGCATGACCTTCTCAATATAAAATTGAGGAAAGTCCAAAGGCTTTTGAATTTTACAGACAGTTTTGCTCCTTCTGTGAAATGCAAACAGCTTGGTTGTGTGTGTGTGTGTGTGATGACCGTCTTGCAGCTGTCTCTGTTCTTACATCAAATTCTTTTAACTTTCTTTTCACTAAAGAAAAAAAATGTTAACACTACATTTCACATGATCTCCAATATTGATCTATACAGCTCTTGGAGCATTTTAGATGCTTTACTTTTTTCTTTTTTAAAATTTTTATAGTAAAGTCATGTTAGGTGACTTATTTTGGGGTGGGTGAGATGTCTTCACAAAAGAGGCATTGTTTCCACTCTCTCTCTATATATACCACCTTTGCACTTAATTATTCCTGACATTTTGCCCATCATATTGTAATGAGCTTCTTCAGAGGAAACAAAAACAGCTTGTCTCTTTGAAAGCAGAGAAGCAACTATTTCTTTTCGTCTTTGTTATCAAAACACAAGCTGTTTTTCTTCCTCAAAGGACATCTCACCGTACAATGGAAGAAACATCAGGAATTAGATGAGACAGCATCAAGCTCACATGAAAGAAAATATATCTCTTTAAACAGATTCATTCTTACTTTAAAAAAGAGGATGATGAAGAAGAAGCGAAAGATTTAAGGTTTTGGTAATCATAGCCTTTCCTAATGCATTGCATGCTAGTTTCTCTGTATAGATGTGATAGTAGGGAACAAATGGCAGATTTTAAGATAACAGTCTAATTGTGAACAAGGGATTTTGAATTAACTTAAGTCATTTGGGAGGTCTTTGATAATTCCGTATATTAGTAGGGTCTAGTACATATTATGGCTCCCTGCACATTTCAGAACATGTATCTATCTTTGATCATTTCACTATGTTAAGAATAAATCACAGATTAATTTACTATTAGCTTTGAGTGGCTCTTTATATCAATCTTTGACAGTTTTCCAGAATCAGCTGTGGAATTTATATTCTAATTCTGCACAAACTGCAAATAAAACCATTTCCCCTTGCAGTAATTAAAGTAATACCACTAAATATGTGCATAGGAGATCTCTGGTTGTTGAGGCTTCTGGAAGAGTTAGAATATTATTGGACACTGTTAAAAAAAAACACAAAAAAACAGCAGGTATAGTCAATGAATGTGCATGCACACCTAGTATTGGATAGGTATTTTTTTGTATTTTGGAAGTGTCATTTTTTTTGTGTGGTTTCCACAAATTAATCTATATAGATAAATATTTCTTTATACATTTATTTTTATTATTCTCTCATCTCAGATTCAAACATGAAGTAGGGTGAAATCCTGTTATCTGCTCAAATTCTGCCCTCAGATGCTCCTGACTTAAATAAATGTTCAATCTACATATTTTGAGGAAAGAATTTTGACCCCTGGGGAGTTCAGATATAGTGCACCTCTGGTTTTAGTAAAGAATTAAAGTCCAGCAATAATTCAATGCAATCTAATTTACAAATTACAATTCTGGCTGAAGTGCAGTTCCACTTAAGAGCACAATTGTTCTGTTCCATCACACTTCTTATATGGCTTTTCATCTAACAATGGCTTATTTTTTGGTTTAAGCATCTGCAGTAAGTAAGCTTTCTTTGTTTAACTGAACTTACCAATATGTGGACAAAACACAAAAGGACCTGTTTTCTCATAGTAGGACAGTTAATTTAAGTGTTTGCTGAATTAAACTGTGTATTCCCAAGCCTTGTTATTTAATTTGTTTGTTTATCCCCAAATTGCACTGGAGGGATTTGATCTTTTCTCTCAGATTTTGTGAGGAAAGCAAATGCTAGAGAGCTTGTAGGCTTCTGTGGTTAATACAGATACCATCTATTACACCCCATTTCTGTGAAATTACAAAGTACTTTACACACAGCGGCGGCTCCAGGCACCAGCGCTCCAAGTGCATGCTGGGGGCGCCCTGCCGCGGGGGGCACCCTGCCGGTCCCTGCAAGGGCGGCAGTCAGGCAGCCTTCAGTGGCTTGCCTGCGGGAGGTCTGCCGGTCCAGCGGATTCGGTGGCAATTCGGTGGTGGGTATGCTGAATCCGCAGGACCGGGGACCTCCCGCAGGCAAGCCGCCAAAGGCAGCCTGCCTGCTGTGCTTGGGGCAGCAAAAAAGCTAGAGCCACCCCTGTTTACGCAGTGAGGAACAGTGCAGGCTTTCATTTTTCTTCATAGATGCTGCTCTATCTTAAGAAAAATGCAGGATGTTTTCCTATTCCCAGGTTTAATTTCTCTTTTCGATCACAGCTTCTAGTCTATACTCCCTGACTCAACTCCTGCCCTGACTTACTCCGCATGCTGAGCCACCGTATTAGCATATTGCATAGTGTCCCTCTCCAGCCGCTCTGCTCAGACAATTGACAGCCCATTTGTTCCATCTCCCACCTTTCCCCATGCTGCCCTTAAGTACAGAATACTCCTGCAATCCCAGTTCTCCAAGATACCACCCTGTCCTGAGTCATCTCTTTCCTTAAGACTCTTTTCTTCCCGGAAGCCCCCCAAAATCATGCTGACCATAATCAAATTAAAAACCTAAGACCACTTTGAGCTAAGTCCTCCTTTTGGTTTCTATGTGTGTCCTTCATGTGTGCAAGCTCTTTGGGGAAAGGGCTGTCTTTATTTTTGTGTCTTGTATAGTGCTGGGCATGTCAGCCCATAACAAATATAATGAATAATTCAAATTCTGCAGGATTCATCTTCATCTTCTTTCTCCTCCTCCATTTGTCAGAACCATTCAGTTCCTAAGAAAATCCGTTTTGGGTTGAATAGTCTTTTATATGTAGGCCCTACTGTGTCTTTGGTGTTTATATGGGACCTCAGTAAGGTTGCCAAGTGTCCGATTTTCGAGCGGAACACCTGGTTGAAAAGGGGCCCTGGCAGCTCCAGTCGGCACTGCTGACCGGACCCTTAAAAGTCCGGTCAGTGGCGCCATGGGCAGCCCAAGGCTAAGGTAGGCTCCCTGCCTTCCCTAATTCCACGTAGCTCCCGGAAGTGGCTGCCAGCTCCTTGTGGCCCCTAGGCGCATGGTTGGTCAGGGAGGCTCCACGCGCTGCTCCCGCCCCTAGTGCTGGCTCCGCAGCTCCCATTGGCTGGGAACTGTGACCAGTGGGAGCTGAGAGGGGTGGTGCCTGCAGGCATGAGGGCAGCATGCGGAGCCTCCCTGGCTGCCCATGCACCTAGGGGCTGCAGGGACCAGGCAGCTGATTCCTGAGAGCTGCGGTAAGCGCCGCTGGGACCCCGAACCCCACCCCCCGCAACAATCCCCTGCCCCAGCCCAGAGCCCCCTCCTGCACTCCAAACCCCTCATCTCCGGCCCCAACCCAGAGCCCACACCCCCAGCTGGAGCCTGCACCCCCATGAATTCAGCAAAACCACTGAAAGTCAGAGTTTGACTCCACATATTTAATGCCATATTAAACCATCGTTGACCCACTATTGAGGTCTGAATGTCTATCTGCATTTTAGGGAGCACTTATTATTACACTGAAATAGTAGATATGGAAGACAACAATGCGCATGAGAATAGTCTGCACATAAAAGGCATTAGGGGTCAGATTTTCAAAGGTATTTAGGTATCTAAACATTCAGATAGGTGCCTAGTGAGATTTTCAAAAATAACTAAGCAGGCTAAGCACCTAATTTACATTGAAATTCCATTGAAATCAATGAGAGTTAAGAACCTAACCAGCTCAGGCACCCATCTGCCTCTTTAGGTGCTTTAATACTTTTGAAAATCTGACCTAGGATACTGTGGTCCTGAATCTGCAGTCCATCCTTAATCAGCAAAATACTTAATTAAGCATGTGATTAAATCCCATTAACTTCAATAGGACTTAAGCCCACACTTAAATGTTTTGCTGAAATGGGGCCTTAAAATGGATGATTTGTGCCTGTTGCCAGCTTTTAATCAGACTTTCTTGCATCTTCTGGCTAGTGGGCTTTCTTTTCATTACAGCTTTACTCATATGCCTCATACCAGCAAACTAGATCTATTCAGAAATAATATTTTACTCTTTTATTGAGCATATGCTGCAGTAGCATCTTATATAGACTTTTTAAATTTGTTTTCTTAAAAGCCTCAGATAGTTAGGATTCCCCTTGGATATGGGGATATCAAACACTGTTGTTGGCAGTGGAAAACCCAGAAGTGTTAAAAATAATTAAATCAAAAATTAATTTGCTGGTTTGGAGTATTGAGCTTTTACATGTGAGATAGCATTGTGTCCCCTAAAGCCACACAGTAAGGCACAGTTTTGAAGCAAATGAAGAATTCAAGGGTTTTGTAAGCAATGCATGTATTCACTGATCTCCCTCTGTGTGGGGAAGGACAATATATTATAACCTTATATAGAATATAATCTTATACACATATTAGTACAGCATATAGTAACACATGTTAACTTGTACTTTTAGTTGCATCTGCAAATTACAGTTTTGCTATACACCACTGATACCGTCCTCTCTTCACCTCCCCTACTTTTTTTGTATTTTTCACAGGTTTGTCCCTTCATAATAACATCTGTTAGAGTCCGGGTAAATACTTTGTGAACAGCTGTTGATTTATATATGTTGATGAACCATGCTCTCTATACTCCATGACATTCTAGATATTGATGTTTTTCTTCTGATTTTTCTATCACTTTAAACTTTTAAAAATGTAAAAATCAGGACCATTGTCAGGTGTACAATCTTTTTGCCAGTTTTAATTATTTTAAAGTACTTTTTTATCTTGGTATATATTTTCTTATGGGAAATCATCTTTTTGATGGCACTTCCAATGAAGGATCTGAAAGCTTCAAGAATTCAATCTATATTTATTTAGCTTAGATTTGCCTTTTCCATACTTATAACTTGGTTAACAATATAGTTATTCAATGTTGGCTAAAAAAAGGGGCTACAAGACTATAATTCACAAGCATTTAACAGTGTGCTGTCTCAATAGAGCTGAGCAATAATGTCATATGTGAATGTGGATTTGCTGGTTAGGGCCAAATTCTCTTTTGTTCTACCCATGGAAGTCCGTGGGATGAGCACATGCATATGACAGAGCAAAATCTGGCCCTCTGTTTGAAAGTGATTTCAAGAATGAATCGAAGAGCTCCATGAAAATGAGTTTTGGGTGGCTATAATTTGGATGGACTAGCAGCATAAAACTGTAAATTTTCCATTTTAAAACTTGGTATTCAGTCTCTCACCTGTCACGCTCAAATTTTCTAGGCTTGGTCTCTGCCAAAAGATAAATAGTTGTGAAAAGTTGGAGATGAGACAGATCTGCTATTTTGAAGTACGAGGGTTAGGGTTGCCAGGAATGCCTGGCTGAAAATGGACCCTGGTGGCTCTGGTCAGTACTGCTGGCCAGGCTGCTAAAAGTCCGGTCAGTGGCGCAGCAGGGCTCCTGGAAGCGGCCAGCACGTCCAGCTCCGAGGTGCATGGGTGGCCATGGGGGCTCTGTGTGCTTCTCCGGCCCAAGCAATGGCTCTGCAGCTCCCATTGGCCGGGAACCATGGCCAATGGGAGCTGCGGGGGCAGCGCCTGTGGACGGGGGCAGCGCACAGAGCTGCCTGCCGCACCTCTGCCTAGGAGCCGGAAATGTTGGCTGCTTCATGGGAGATGCCTGAGGTAAGTGTCACATGGAGCTGATGTCCCAAACCTCTTGCCCCAGCCCTGAGCTCCCTCCAGCACTTCAAACCCTTCAGCCCAGCCCGGAGCCCCCTCCTGAACCCCAAACTCCTCATCCCCAGCCCCATATCAGAGCCTGCACCCATAGCCAGAGCCCTCACTCCCTGCCCCAGCAGGGAGCCCCGTCCCAAACTCTTAACCTCTCATTTCTGGCCCTACCCCAGAGCCCATACCCCCAGCCCAGAGCCCGTATCCCCTCCCACACCCCAACTCCCTGCCTTAGCCCGGAGCTCCCTCCCACACTCTGAACCCCTCGGCCCCAACCCAGAGCCCCCTCTTGAACCCCAAACCCTTCATCCCTGGCTCCACTCCAGAGCCTGCACCCCCAGCCGAAGCCCTCATCCCCTCTCACATCCTAACCCCAGCCTGGTGAAAATGAGTGAGTGAGCAAGGGTGGGGAAGAGTGAGCAATGGAGGCAGAGGGGATAGAGTGAGGGGGGGCCCTTGGAGAAGGGGTAGGTAGGGGTGGGGCTTTAGGGAAGGGGCAGGGGGTGGGGCAAGGGTGTTCGGTGTTCTGCAATTAGAAAGATGGCAACCCTAATGAGGGCAGAAAAATTATATCTATTTTCCCAATATATATAATATGTAATGGGGCGGGGTGGACATCTCCATACAGTCTGTTTGTAATGGCTCTATAGCTAATATGTTAAATATTGCACAAAAATGGTCATTACTGAGAAGCATTTCCTTTGAGTGTTCTGGGGAAAATTTGGTTGGAAATGGTTGTTATGAGCATAACATATATTGCCATTTCTGTGCCTGTGCTGTACATTTCACACTGCGTTTTTCATGAACCTCAAAGTGCACAGCTAAAAATGCTGGCACAGTGTAATGGCACAGCAAAAAGGTGGGTGTGATGGAGTCTTTGCCTGAAAGCCTGTGTGGAAAGGGCTAAGGGAGTACTGGTGCACATTATGGCCCTGATTTAGGAAGGGAATTACGCATATGCTTAAATTCATCCTTATTCAAGACCACATTGTAGCATTTGTTTAAATTCCATTGGCTTTGATTTAAGCTATTTAGAAAATGGAATTTCCATCTTGAGGGAAATGTCAATGATTTGACATGCCCTAAATAGGGTCAAAAAGTTGAAATGTTAAAATTCCCATGGAATGAAAAGCTCCAAAAATTATTTGGAAATGTGGAGATGATAAATGTCAAGACTTTCAATTAAAATGAAACACTGAATTTTGAAATGTTGACTTTTTTAGATTTTTGATGTCAGTGTCAACTTTGAATTGAAACATTTTATGTCAAAACATCAGTTTGAAACATTGTTTACATTGTCCAATGAGAAAATTGTAGTTGAAATCAATATTTTCCTGCACAAATTTTTGAGTTCAACAAAACTCCAAATTTTGTTGGGAAGTTTTTTTATTGAGAAATTTCAACTAGCTGTACCTCTTCTGCTTTTTTGAATGGGGTCCTTATAAAGTGTGCCATTAGCTTATATAGAGCCCCACGTTCAGTCTCTGTGGAGATCATTGGGGCCTTAATGTGCATCAGGGATCTCATCCCTAGTATTTTAGCACTGGCCTAATTAATCATTGAGACTGGTCATGAGACCTGACGTTTACCAGTCAGGTTCTGTTTTTTTATTTTGGTTTATTTGTTCTGTTCTGTTCAGATGCAGAGATGTTTACCCTGCTTTAGGCAAACTATAATCACCCCCACCCCCACCCTGCAAATCTACTGGGAGCTTGATTGAAAGCTACACTTTTTCAATATAGATTATCTGCCTTTGATTTTAAATTTCATTCCTTTCTGTATTGAATAGATTTTGTGGTACCAATCAGATTTTTAAAGAGTTAGGAATTTCATAATTGCCTGGGAAATGTTTCTTTCATAGCTAGCTTTTAAGCAAAAGCATCTTTGTTTTCTGTAAAAGCACCCTAGAGAGCTATAATATGCTAACATTAACTGAGAAGCTTGCTTTTTGCTAGTAATTATGTTATCAGCATCTTAATTACGACGTAGGTTTTCAAAAATGTAAATAAATGACAGATGTAATCATTTAGCCTGAATAATGATGATTTTATTTTGAGACTTTGTTAGCCTAGGTTTACATTCACACTTCAGAAGCAGAGCAAAAGCTGTTACAGGCTGCTTTCAGATTCCTTTTCTGCTAGACATATTAGTCAACGTGTTCAATATAAAGTGAATTCGAAGAGGAGGGGGTATATTTTCAATGCAGCTCATGAGGTACACTGCTCTTATTTTTCTTGCAGAGAGAAAAAAAATTTGTCCCTGTGAATCAAGATGTGTGGATAGTACCACATTGAAAACATAGGTTGAATATAGGAGCTTCTGCCTAACTAATATTTGCACCCTGTCATATTTGTTTCTTCTAAATGTTTGTCTAAGAATTATGTATTATTATTTTGTTTTGTCTCAGTTGGATCTTCTATTGTTATCTTGCACAGACTCTTCCCTTAACTTCTTTAAATGCCCAGTCTTTTCTTTAGTTTCAGTTTGGGTCCTCTTCTTTAAGAAACCATACCTCCTACAGCTTTGTTGCATCCACTCTCTTCTCCAGTCTCTTGGTGGTTGCCTGTAGGCTGCAGAACTGGGCCCTGTCATATGAGCTCCATGACCATATTCCACTCGATTGCACCACTCTAAATATGGAATAACTCCCTTGGCTTCAACTGATTGCCTTCAGATTTATATTGTTGTAACTAGGACTAGAATTTGACCCCTCAGTCTATGCAGGCAATAAACCATTCTCAAGTTTGAGGAACTGTGCAAATTTAAGTGGCTGAGATAATTGTAGCCAGTAAAGCCCCTCCAGCTGTAAAATATAAAACATCCATAGCTAAAAATAGAAAACAAATGGTCATCATGTAAGTTATTGCAAACACAGAGGAGCAATAGCTTTTTTTTTTAATCAACAAATTTTGAGACTGTCTACACCCACAGCTCAAGCAATACATGTCATGGCAAACTCATGATAATATATTTCTCCAGCTCTTCTGGGAAATAGAACAACATGTTATGTACCATGTGTCTCATGACCTAGGGAACAATTACTGGAAAACATGTGTTTCAGGAAATGGAAAGATTTTCCCAGAATTAAAGCTGATAATATAGGCAATTTTAATGTACAATATTAATTTATCCTTTTAAATAGAGATGAAAAATGGTCTTTGCTCAGGTTTGATTTCTGCACATGTTGACTCCAACCTCTAACCTGATATAATGCTGTCCTCGGGAGCCAAAAGATCTTACTGCATTATAGGTGAAACCATGTTATATCGAACTTGCTTTGATATGCAGGAGTGCGCAGCCCCCGCCCCTACCCCCGGAGTGCTGCTTTACTGCGTTATATCCAAATTCATGTTATATCGGGTCGCGTTATATCAGGGTAGAGGTGTATTAGTACTTAATGGCTAAATCCTGAAGGCCAGTAACTTCCATAGCACATAACTTTCAGGACCTCGGAAGGCCACTTCAGCTCCACAACCGCAGAAGTTATTCTGCACATCCTGATGGTTTCGCATTGCACCCTGAGATGGCTACATACAATAAATTGCCTTCCAAATCTTCCTGCTTCTAAGGGAGTTAAACCCCATCCATCCCAACTGGCCATATATGTCAGTGTGACACTTCCTGGGCATGCCCAGAACGTTAAGCCACTGTATTACCCCTCTGCCTCAGCAAGGGAGCTTTGCTGGACTTTAAACTCCGTATGTCAGCTCCTTGCCACACCAGTCTGTCTGCCTCACCAGCAAACTCTGTGAGACTCTGGTCGTCTTGACAGTGCCTTGCAGGTAACATTCAGTTACCCTCATTTACTGAGTACCCCTAAAGACAACTCTCTGCAGAGTCCAGTCCCTCTCACTGGATACACACAGAAATTACCAAGTCTGCGTCCTCCAGATAGACATACACACACTAGCCTGTTAGTTTAGCGGAGGACCCATACTTTACTTTTATATACAACACGCAGATGGTTTATAGTAAAACTAAGAATACATTTATTAATAAAGAACATAGATTTAAGTGATACTGAGCAAGAGACAAGGAGACAGGTATGGTTACACACAAAACACAAATAACACACTTTCTAGCATCTAAAACTTAACTTCAGCAAGCTACAATCTTTGTCTAAGCTGCTTTCTCTCTTACATCAAGCTATCTGCATCTTCAGACCCTCAGGAAGGGTGAGCCACCATTCACAGAATCAAGTATGCTGATTCTTTTGTCCCCTAGGTGATGGATTAAAAAAGGTGCCTCATTTTCCCCCTGTATAGTTCAGAAAATCTTTGACATGTATTGTTTGAAATGTAAATCCAGACAAAGTTCCTCTCCCCTGCCGCATGTTCTTCAGGGTGCAGGTGCCAAGCCCCTTCTTCATCCTCTGGTCACCTTGACTTTTCCAATGGTTTGATCACTTTGTTTACTTTTGGATTCAAACGTTCTGTCATTGTCAAGCTATGCTGTTTTCTCATCTGCCTGTTAACTTGGTCTATGCAGATGGGTAAATCCACATTCCTTTGTCTAGCGTCGGTAGGTTAATTGCCTCCAAAACATATTTGAAGAACATATTTCCAGCACACACACATCACTTTTTATACACGGCCCATACATACACAATACAATGATATTCATTACCAGTATGTCAGTGGTTTTCATGCGATACCTTACAAGACACTGGATAAATATTTTGACAAGTGTATTGGGTGTAAAGAGTTTGTCAGACCTGCTGGGATTTACTGTTACATAAGTGTGCCCTTTGCCAATTAGCATAAAGGGGCTCATTGGGTCACAGCCAGGTAGGCATTTGGGAATGTCATCATGGAGAGCAGCTATCATTCTTAGAAGGAGTGAATGTGGCTCAAATGTTCCAAAACAGAACTATCTGCCATGGAGAGAAGACCCTGGCCCATGGCAATTGGGAGAGCAGAATAGTCTCTCTCCTCCCATCCCGCTAATGGTTAATTTATTGTTTTGGTTTCAAGAGGTGGGGGGACCTGCATCTGCTCCATGCATAAGTTCTATGGAGCTGATTAAGGGTCAGGGAATTTATGCAAAGAGTTCCTCCATTGGCAGCCCTATGGGCCTGATCCAAAGCCCTGTGAAATCAATGGAAAGACTCCTTTTGAACTCAAGGACCAATGGAGGTCAAGGAACATGTGCATTCCTAACTTTCTCTCAGTATTTAGTTATGCAATGATTTGTAGTTCCAGGAGGAAGCAAAGAGTCGGCTGGGGACACCTGAGTGGGAGACATCTTCTTCACTGCCCTGTGCATGTTCACATCTCCACCCATCCCTCTTCTGCATTGGGTTCACTCCTATAACAGATGTCTTCCTCGGATGGAAACTGAGTAATTTCGATTAACTTCAAATGACTAGGCAACTTTACAACTCTGACACTTCATGTGGTTTCACTCTGAGTCCCTTTCTCTTCCAGCCATTTTTGCTCAGGAGATCCCTTTGCCACAAGATTTTTCTGGTGTCACTATTGCCAACTCCTGAGGATAGCCTGTTAGGTGAGCTCCTATCAGTTACTGCCAGTATCCCTTTCATCCACATCCATGAGTCACCAGGGTTGTCCCTTGACAGTAACTGCACCTTTGTCACTCATAGGTAAGGCTATGTTTTAGTCAAAAGTATTTTTAGAAAAAGTCATGGACAGGTCACGGGCAGTAAATCAAAATTCACAGCCTGTGAGCTGTCCATGTCTTTTACTATATACCCTTGACTAAAACTTAGGGGGAAGGGGGGGCAGCCTGGGGGGCACTGTGGGTGCTCACGGGAGCACACATTGGACGTGGGGGGTAGGGGGTGCCATGGGTGCTCACAGGGGGCGGGGAGGGGCTGGGGCAGACTCCCTACCTGGCTCCTTGGAAGTGGCACCCTCCAGCTCCTAGCTCCATGTGCTGCCTCTGTTCCACCCCAAGGCCCAGTTCTGCAGCTCCCATTGGCTGGGAACCGCAGCCAATGGGAGCTGTGGGGGCAGTGCCTGCGGGCAGAGGCAGCACATGGAGCTAGGAGCTGAGCCCCACAGGTAAGCACCACCCTGCACCACAGCCCTGAGTGTGTGTGTGTGTGTGTGTGTGTCTCTCTCTCTCACACACACACACACACACACACACACACACACACACACACACACACACACACACACACACACACCTCTCTCAGGGTGGCCCCCGGCTGCTGCAGGCGTCACAGAGATCACGGAATCCATGACCTCCATGACAAACACGGAGCCTTAATCATAGGAAATATCAGTTGCAGTGGTAGAGTTGCCCTTGTGCTTCTACCCTGTGTGACCTTGGTGTTCAAATCAGGAAGCAGGGCATTTTGGGTATAGTGGTCAGGCACTAATGAAGGTGAGAAGTGAATTGGGGAAGTACTGTTCCTTGCAACAAAGGTTGAGTTTTAGTGAAGAGAACACCAAGGACTGTGCTACAACAGGAAAGGAGCAGAGTGCCTCCATTCTGCAGAGGGTGAAACCTAGCTACTTAGAATAAGAGGGGATGAAAGCTGTGAGAAAAGGCCTGGCAGGAATCTTGTAATACAAGAGTCTTGGAGAGCGGGGAGAGTGAGCGAAAACATGCTTAACCTGCAGAAGTGTCCTGCCTACTATGGAATTTTATGGAAGCACTTAAAAGTAATGGAAGTCTCGGAGCAACCTCAGGCTCACAACCCCTCCACAATATACTCAGGTACCAAGTGGTAAAGCAGCCTTTCCCAGTTTTCCTTCCCCTTGTTATTATTTCCTAACTTTGCTTTCTTTCTCCAAAATGTCATTACTTTGTCAATATGTTCACGTTTCCTAAACCACTTCACAGAGGAGTCTTTATAAAGAATCATTAGTCCAGTAACACATTTTTCTTCTCAATTAAAACAAAATTGTTGGATCAAAATCCCCTAACGTGAGGTTTTTCCAGTGTATGAGACATTTAAAAATGAAGCCAGGATTTGACACGCACACATACTCTAATGGCTAAAGCTTACAGTATTTATTAGCGATACCATGGAGTACTGTAACATATTTTGTGCACAAAAGCCTGTGTTCAGCAAATTGCTCTCACTGATACTATATCCAGTTACCTGAATGTTGGAGGTATATTTTGTTGCATTGCCAACAAAAGCAACTAATAATACTTCTAAGAATTTTAACTCTAGGATTTGAAATGTGTGGTGTGTGTCTGTTCTTGGCAATAACTTTAGCGTGAGAACCAGATATAAAGTAAATAGATATAGTTTATTCTGTGAACATGTTTTTCACTACAGGTTAGCAGTTGTTCCACGGCAGTGAATTTTTTAAAGTAATGTTATTAAGTAACTTGTTGTTTACTAAAAAATAATGGAATCCTTTATGAACTTTTGAATTGTCACAAGTTGAGCTGTGATACTTCACTGCATAAAATGTGATTCTAAGTATATTTGGAATAACAACCAAAATAGCCAGCATTAGGTAACAAAACTCATCCAATAATACATGTCAGGAGCAGTAATTATGGATATGAATGTGTGATGAATGTTCTGCACAATACACGGTGATGACCTGATGGAGTCAACAAAAGTAATATAGGAGATGGCTTGATATGGTACTGTGGATTAATTTAACAATTTTTGAAGTTTTCGATAATCTTGGTTTCATGATGGAGCACAAAGTAGTGGTCTTGTGTCTAAGGCGTCATTTCTGGCTTATCCACACATTTCCTGGGTATCCATAGGTAATAACTTCTTTGCATCAGTTTCCTTATCTATAAAATGGGGATAATATTTACTGACATCACAAAGGTATTCTACCCTTAGAGGTGAGGCTTAAAGCAGTTTGCAATGTCTTGGAAAAATACAGTATAGTACCCATTGCTCAATACAAAATAACAAATAGATTTCATCTGTTGATGGAAACACACATTACTTTGTAATAATAACTATTAAAGCTTTTGGACCCCAAGGACTAGCTAGTTCCAGTGGTATCAACTATTGGTGAATTCGCTACAGTATTATTTACTTGTAAGGTTGCTTTGTAGCTGTACATTTTGGTAACGATTGCCCTATCCCAAACTGATCTCCAAACAGAACCCCAGGGGTGACATCCTGGCCCCACTGAAGTTGATGGGAATTTTGCCATTGCATCCTCATTGGAGCCAGGATTTAATCCCTGGGGTTTGGCCCACTATCAACTTCCAGCTGCACCTCATGATAGAACAAATCCATTCCCAGATGATAATATTGAAGCTAATTCAGTTGAGTAACATCAGGGATGACTTCTTGGCCTTCCATGTCTGCAGTAGGGATGCGATAGGATATGCTGGGTTGCATTATTTTTATATATGCGAACTAAATATGTTTATGTATTATGGCACTTTCCTGGTTTCTGTTGGAAACATCAAAATATTATAAATAACTAAGTTGCTTCAAACAAGCATGTAACATGACAGAGGCAGATCAATGCCCAGAGTCCTCCCCTCAGCAGCAGAGAGGACCCTCTTGAGATGCTTGCTCTTGGCTACAATCTGGGAAGGTCATAGTATAGCGGTGGTGACAGGAATTTAGTAAGTTAGCAATATGCAGACAGACAAGACTAATCATATGCTAAAAAAGGGAGCAGAACAAACGAGCACATAGAGGAATCTCTTTGTAGCAAAGCTCTGGACCAACCAGAAGGAATCAGGTCACACTAACCATTATTATATAGTTCTACGCCAGGGAATCTATGCTGTTCTGTGACAGAGGCAGGTCAGACTGCACTTATGAGGCGCACATGCAGTGGCAGTGTTACCACTCTGAAAGCTGCAGCCGCATTCCTGTCAGTCACACCAAAGCCAAGTACCACTTTGCTCACAAAACTGCACAGTACATCATGTGGGTAATTGAGAAGGGGGCATTACAGGCTTTTTCAATAGTGAAGGGCCCCAAATTTGGGTGACATGGATATGTAATTGTACCTGAGGAATGTGAAAGTTTCTATAATAGTACTGTCTGGTGTTTCCCAGAGAGTCAAAGAGATTTCTGTAGTTTTCAAGGAGGCTGCTAGTGGAATCACTTACTACTTCATTTGTATCTGAAGCAACACAAATTCCCTGTGTGACAGTGCACTGGAGTCGTTGTCCTCACAATGCTCTAACCCTGTTTTGCCATGTGTACTCCTTAATATTCAGGAAACCAATATTTTCTGATATTCAGCCCACTGAGTATGGCTGATGAACGTATTAGTTGACAAATTCACCATTCAGTCTAGTTAACATCTCATCAGAACTCTTGTTTTAGATCAGGCACAAAAAGTAAAAAATATGTTCTTATTGTGGTTTTAGTACATTTAACAAATCCAAATCCAAACTCAAAACCAAACCCTGTGAAGAATCCAGCGAACAAACCAAGTTGACAATTTAGTTACTTAAAACTGAACCATGTCTTTTGCAATAACTATATTAAATAGTGCACCTCCGTGGTAGCATTCTCTGAAATGCTTCCAGTTCCACGCTCAGGGACAGTTAGGCAGAGTGGCAGAGTCTCAATGCACGGATGAGATGGTGGTGGAGGGAGAGGGTTTTACGTTTATTAGGGACTGGGGAACCCGTGGTGCTGCCTTCAGAACTGGGTGCCAGGCCAGCATCTGCTGCTCTCCAGTCACCCAGCCAGTGCTTTATTTGTGCTGGGGCTGAGCCCTCACACCTCTTTCATTACAAATTAAGCACTTCCAGGAAGTTACTTATTCAGGAAGTCATAGGCAAATGATAGGCAGCGCATCACTTGTTCATTAATTTAATTGTAAACTTTTTTTTAAGGTGAGCTAGTGGGCCGCACATAAAGCCTTGGCAGACCACATTTAGCCTGCTGGCTGCCTATTGGGTACCACTGCTCTATATCATAGTAAAGGGGAGAGGATTGAAGCTGATAAAGTACAGGTAGGAAGTGAAGAGAAACACTCAAATGAATAAGAGTCTCATTCAATAACATCACATAATGGTAGACAACTAAAAAGTGACAATTTTTTGGAATACTTGTGTACAAATGCTAAAAAATGGGTGAACTTGAGTGCCTGTTATTAAATGAGGATATTGATATAATAGGCATCAAAGAAACTTGGTGGAATGATGATAATCAATAGGAAACAGTAATACCAGGGTACAAAATATATAGGGATGACAGAGTAGGTCATGCGGGTGGGATACTGGCATGATATGTGAAAGAAAGCCAAGAGTCAAATATAGTAAAAATATTAAATGAATCAAACTGATCCACAGAATCTCTGTAGATAGAAATTCCATTCTTAAATAATAAGAATATAGCAATGGGAATATGCTACTGACCAACTGATCAGGATGGTGATTGTTAAATAATCCAAGAGATTAGAGAGGCTATAATAATAGAAAACTCAATAATACTGGGGGATTTCAACTATCCCCATATTGCCTGGGTACATGTCACCACAGGATGAGATGCTGAGATAAAGTTTCTATACACCATTAATGACTGCTTCTTGGAACAGCTAGTCCTGGAACCCACAAGAGAAGAGGCAATTCTTGATTTAGTCCTAAATGGAGCACAGGATCTGACCCAAGATCTGAATATAGCTGAACTGCTCGGTAATAGTGACCATAATGTAATTAAATATAGCTTCCTTGTGGGAGGGAAAATACTAAAGAAGCCCACCACAGTAGCATTTAACTTCAGAAAGGGGAACTACACAAAAACGAGGAAGCTAGTTAAATGGAAATTAAAAGAGTGAAATGCCTCCATGGAAACTTTTTAAAGCTGCAGGGAAACTTTTTAAAAACATCGTAATAGAGGCTTAAATTAAATGTATGCTCCAAATTAACAAAACATAGTAAGAGGACCCAGAAAGTGCCACCGTGGCTAAACGAGAGAGTAAAAGAGGTGGTTAGAGGCAAAAAGGCATCGTTTAAATACTGGAAGTCATATCCTAATGAGGAAAATAGAAAGGAGCATAACTGGCAAGTCAAGTGGAGAAGTATAATTAGGCAGGCCAAAAAGAATTTGAAGAACAACTAGCAAAAGACCCGAAAACTAAGAGGAAAAAAATTGTTTAAGTACATCAGAAGCAGAAAGCCTGCCAAATAATCAGTGGGGCCACTGGACGATCGAGGTACTAAAGGAGCACTTAAGGAAGACAAGGCCATTGTGGAGAAGCAAAATGTATTCTATGCATCAGCCTTCACTGCAGAGGATGTGAGGGAGATTCCCACACCTGAGCCATTTTTTTTAGGTGACACATCTGAGGAACTGTTCCAAATTGAGTTGTCAATAGAGGAGATTTTGGAACAAATTGATAAATTAAACAGTAATAAATCACCAGGACCAGATGGTATTTACCCAAGGGTTCTGAAGGAACTCAAATATGACATTGCACAACTAGTAACAGTGGTATGTAACTTATTATTTAAATCAGCTTTTGTACCAGCTGACTGGAGGATCGCTAAAATGACACCAATTTTTAAAAAACAGCTCCAGAGGGGACACGGGCAATTACAGGCCAGTAAGACTAACTTCAGTACTAGGCAAATTAGTTGAAAGAACAGAATTATCAGACACATAGATGAACATGATTTGTTGGGGAAGAGTCAACACAGCTTTTTTTGAGGGGAAATCATGCCTTGTCAATCTATAAGAATTCTTTGAGGGGGTCAACAAACATGGACAAGGGTGATCTAGTGGCATAGGCGGCATACGGTGACCAGATGTCCCGATTTTATAGGGACAGTCCCAATATTTGGGGCTTTTTTCGTATATAGGCTTCTATTATCCCCCACCCCGTCCCAATTTTTCACACTTGCTATCTGGTCACCCTAGGGCGGCCCCCAGCTCCGCCCCCTCCCCACCCAAAGGAGCCGCAAGCATCCCCCTTGCCCGGAGGAGCCCCAGGCTGGCTAGAGGTCCAAGCGCCCTCCCTCTGGCCAGAGCCCCAAGGCCCCCCAGCAGCTGGAGTCCTGAGACTCCTCCCCCCCACAGCTGGAGGCCCAAAAGTGCCCCCACCTGCCTGGCTGTGTGCCGGGCCTTCCCCTCCCCAGAACCCAAGCTGCCCTGAGGAAAAGCATCTCACTCTCTCAAAGCTTTTGATACGCCCCATGCAGGTTCCGGAGTGGGCGGCTGAGGAGGTGTTATTTGCTACTCTCTAGAGTCCAGGAAGATTACAGATGAACCCAGGAAGCTGAATAGCACATACCACCTCCTCAGCCGCCCCAGAACCTGCATGGGGCACAATAAAGAAAACTTCACCCCCAAACTCTTCAACCAGGGGTCTAGTGTCTGTGGCAGTGCCAGGGGATGTCTGGGGCTATAGTGAACTTGGACTTTCAGAAAGCCTTTGACGAGGTCCCTCACCAAAGGTTCTTAAGCAAAATAAGGAGTCATAGGATAAGAGGAAAGGTACTTTCATGGATCAGTAACTGGTTAAAAGACAGAAAACAAAGGGTAGGAATAAATGGCCAGTTTTCAGAATGGAGTAAAGTAAATAGCAGTGTTCCCTAGGAATCTGTACTGGGACCAGTGCTGTTCAACATATTCATAAATGGTTAATAAAAAGGCATAAATAGTGAGGTGACAAAATTTGCAGATAATACAAAATTTTTCATGACAGGTAAGTCCAAAGCAGACTGTGAAGAGTTACAAAGGGCTCTCACAAAACTGGGTGCCTGGGCAAGAAAATGGCAGATGAAATCAGTGTTGATAAATGTACATTGGAAAACATAATGCTAACTGTAGATACAAAATGATGGGGTCTAAATTAGCTGTCACCACTCAAGAAAAGATCTTGGAGTCATCTGTGGATAGTTCTCTGAAAACATCCACTCAATGGGAAGCCACAGTCAAAAAAAAGCTAACAATTGTAGAAACCATTAGGGAACGGATAGATAAGATGACAGAAAATATCATAATGCCACTGTATGAATCCATGGTATGCCCACACCTTGAACACTGCATGCAGTTCTGGTTGCCTTATCTCAAAAAAGATGTATTAGAATTGGAAAAGGTACAGAGAAGGGCAACAAAACCGATTAAGGGTTTGGAACAGCTTCCATATGAGGAGAGATTAAAAATACTGACTTTTCAACTTGGAAAAGAGATGACTAAGGGGGGTTATGATAGAGGTCCATAAATTCATGACTGGTGTGGAGAAAGTAAATAAGGAAGTGTTATTTACCTCTTCACACAACACACGAACTAGGGGTCACCTTAAAATTAATAGGCAGCAGGTTTAAAACAAACGTAAGGAGGTACTTGACAGACCTCCCAGTCCCAAGCTGTGGAACTCATTGCCAGGGGATGTTGTGAAGGCCGTAACAGGGTTCAAAAAAGAATGAGAATGTCTTAAGCCTCTAACTGCCAGAAAGTGGGATTGGACGATGAGATGGATCACGTGATAATTGCCGTGTTCTGTTCTTGCCCTCTGAAGCATCTGGCAATGGCCGCTGTTGGAGGGCAGGATACTGGCCTAGATGGACCATTGGTCTGACCCAGTATGTTTGGTGCTGTCAGTGGCCTTATTAGGACTTTCTATAAGAGTCAGCCTACAGAACGGTGATGGATTTAAAGGGAGGAGCACTGATCAATTTTAAATTCAAAGCACGAGAGATGATGCATTTAAGCATTTTTGCTATTTTTTTAATTCAGATTTTACACCTCTAAATTGCTTTCTATGGGCCAAATGCTGTACCTCACCACCTTTGCCCTCAAACGGACGTGGCAGGCACTAAGCATAACACAACTGCTGCGGACTCTTTGTATGCAGAGAAACGCTGTGGAGGGAATATGCAGCCTCTGCATGCTGTGGAACAAAAAGACTAGAGAGAGATCTCGCTCTCCAGTGATGTGGCAGGAAGTAGCTGGGCAGATAGCAGGATAAGCTGGAGGACTGGCTAGTGAACTGGCCAGCTGGGACTGCACAAGTCTAAACCATTCTGTGCCTGAGATTTGCAGGGGCTCCAGTCTATGGGGTATAGCAGCAACAGAGCGGCTGAGCATCTGAGACCAGGACAGCAATTGGCCGCTCTACAGATAAGTGCTAAATACACTGCAGACAGGTGGAACACTTCCTGCTTGTGTTGTCCTTGGAGAACAGTCACTATTATGGGATATCTCTGATTGTGTGGGGAGGAAGGGGATCTGCCATGTACGTGACCCTGCATGTATTGAACTGGCTCAATATATACTTCTTAAGCAGTTTGTTTTGTTTTTGTTTTTAACATACACAAAATAATAATCCAGTTGAATTTAGAAACATTGAAAAAGTGGTAAATAAGCATATGTTGAGTGTAGAAACACCACAAGGAGATATAAAAACTAACTATTCCTTTGATGAAACCTTTCATTTTCTGCATTTCTTTGAATGATTCCACTCAGAAAATGAAATCTAATCTTCCTCTGGTTTATACATGCTGAGTGATTGCCAATAATGTTGCTAACGAAGGTTAAATTACGTTTTTCAGTGTCCGATCCAGAATACCAAAATTTTACAAAATGATTTTAAGACACCAATTACCGTTATCTTTTTTTTCCTGCAGCACATATTGCAAGTGTGAACACTTACCTTTGTAATTTACTACACTAAGGCCTGGTCTACACTGGGGGGTGGGGGTTCGAACTAAGGTACGCAAGTTCAGCTACGCGAATAGCGTAGCTGAACTCGAAGTACCTTAGTTCGAAGTACTTACCCGTCCTCACGGCGCGGGATCGAAGTCCGCGGCTCCCCCGTCGACTCCGCCACCGCCGTTCGCGGTGGTGGAGTTCCGGAGTCGACGGGAGCGCGTTCAGAGTTCGATATATCGCGTCTAGATGAGATGCGATATATCGAACTCTGAGAAGTCGATCGCTACCCGCCGACCTGGGCGGGTAGTATGGACGTACCCTAAATGTGTTTTTCCCCTCCCATGATTGCTTAATTTGTGTAATATAACAGTATATTACTATAGGTTGTGGCCCAGAGTGTATCATATTGCTTGGATGTTGTTTATTGATAATCTGCCACTTGAGTGAAACTACATAATCTGAAGACAGCTCATATTGTTAATGTTTGTTCTATGTAATGCTAGACCTAAATGGAGAAGGAAGATTTCATGTTTGAAAAATTGTATGTTTTAGGATGTAACCTTCTGCCCTCCTGTTTAAAATACTTCCACTGCTGTGAAATGCATTCTTGACTTCTGGCACTCAAACATGGAGATTATCTATTGCTATTGACTTTTTCCCTACCACATATTACTAGACACCTGCTTTTATAAAAAGTTTTTGCTGTTTCAAATTTGAAAATTTTTACTTTCCCCCATATTTGCAAAAATGTGAGTTATATTAACTAAAATTAGTAGATCACAGAAAACTTAAATTCATGATTTTTAGCCTTTTAAAAATATATTTCAACAAAAATTAAGTACAATTTTCAACCCATAAATAGAAAAATGTTGACACTGACAAATTCTATTTTTCTTGTTTATGATTCTGATTTGTTTAATCTGCAGAGAGAACTGACTCATCTAATTATACTTAAAGTAATTAAGATTGCCACAACCTTTTAGTCTGTGATTTTACAGCTATATATGTCAACTCCTTAATGTTGTGTAATTTTAATTTCCTATGTCCATCTTCAGAGTAACTAGCGCATTGTGACTATACAGGGATGACAATTTCTCAGTAACTTATTTAGCCAGTGGCTGTGATAACAACTATTCCAAGCTAGCTGAGCCTTCATAACATGTTATGTAGCTCTCAATCCCTTCTAGTCACCTGTTAACACAGCTGTGAGGGCATTTTAGACGGAATCTATATACCACTGTAAATCCAAGCAAAGGGAACTATAGCCTTTGTTTGCTTCACAAGATCACAGAAATTCAGCTTTAATTATTTTTCTTTCTTCAGCTGAAGCACCAAGCTGAAGGAACCTTTTACCTGCTTACGTCCCATTAGCACAATTGTTGATAGAGGGCCTAGGTAAATCTCCCTTAGATAAATCCGACACCAGGATGAATGTCACCTAGGTATTCACCACAATGGATTTTCCTGTACCAATTTTAATAGGATTCTGGCCATACGATGATGTTCCTGAACCAAAAAGATTTTGAAACTCATTAAACAGAAATTGCTGGGGAAAAATTGTAGCTGGGACTGCATGCTTGAAAGAATAAATAATACATTGATGTTCCATATTATATAGTGTCTTGCTATTAACAATAATTAATCTGCAATTAGAAGAGTCCCATGTTGCTACACTAACTAACCAAGCAATGGGCTTATTTATATAATCTGAATTCAAACTTTGTATGTGTCAGTTTGCTGTTTAATTATCAGAGCTGCTTGCTGGTGCAAAAATTGCACTCAAAACAGCAATCTGCAACGTACCAATAACCACCCCAGAGAAGAAAAAAGGAATCTGAGACACTTAATTTAGCTTCATATAAAAGATGCCTACCATATCTTGTAACTAGAAAAATTGTATGAACCATAATTGCTTTTGAAAAATAACCATACACATGGATAGGATGTTATTTGCTTTTATGAAATGATGTATATCTTCTGATAACCATTTATCGTAAAAGAGAGCTGGTCTCAATTTTAAGAGGTATGTGTCTTCTTATTTTGTTGCAAAGAGGATTATACAAATATCCATGCATTGAAATATGAAACTGTTTCTTAGTAGAGAAATCCTGACACAACAGAAATGCAGGTGGCTCTGGTGTGTAATGTGGTAGCTATTTTGTGACAGCAAAACAACACAGCAACATAGGAGAAAAAGTGAAGAATATCTTATCGTACTGAAACTGCAGAGTAACTTTAATTTGGCAGACTGTAAATACACAAATTACAGTGGAATGTTATTAGGATATCAGGGTTAGTATTTCTGCTCCTGGAAAAAAAAAGTGTGTTGTGATCTTTAATCTTTAAGTGGTCAGTATTTTAGCATCTGAGGACTGTCGTTTGGATGAGATGTACAATAGAATTAAGGGTATCTTAACGTTCCAAACATCAGTCACAATTTCCAGTATGCACTTTATAATTCCACAAGATGCAGGAATGACATGGGTTAATTTTAGACCAATGGCAACTTCTAACAATGAGTTATGGGCATGAGAAATAGTTTGTGGCTGTAGTAATGTGTTATATGCCATAAGCCTCATGAGATCATGATGGGAATTAAATTAACTCAGCTCAGCACTGTACTTTGAGTTTGCACTGCGGATTCCATTATAAAGCCAAGTGCATAGAATATAAAAATTACTTGCATTCAGTGTTTAATCCTCTCTTACTGTGGTTATTTAATTTTGCTTACAAATATACAATGTGATATAATAAATATTAAACATATGTACTAAAACACATGAATTCAACCCCCCATTTATTTTATCAATTGCTTAAGCTCATTTGATCATAAGGGACAGGGAGACCAAACAGCTATAAAAGAGCTCCATTTTCTATCAGCTGAACCAAATCCTCCTTTGATCTGTTAATCCCAAGTTTATAAGGTTAGGAGATAAGCAAGCGTAACTAAATTCCTTTTTCTTTTTGTCCACCTAATAGTCTATGAAGCAAAGCAAACATAATAAGCTTCTTTGCTGCTTTTCAGCCTCTTCTTGCTGAATAATTCAAAAAGTGCGTTACAGGTTTTATGAGTACAACTGTACACACAAGCAGTGTTCCATGATTTTTTTTGCATGCCTTAAATTTGCATACATTATATTTTTATTTTGCATTTCTGACATAGAAGCTGACTGCCTACTCCTTCTTGGCTTTTTATTAGGTCTTTGATGCTTGCTGGAGGAGAAGGCCTCTTTTGTCTCTGATAGCCTTAAGGCAGATCTAGGTTACCAAAAAAGCCAGAGGTTTCAGACTTGTTAAATGTCACTGTAATGGCTGTCTTTACGTATTGAAATACCAGCCTTCTTCTTTATAGGAAAATGAATCACATTACCACCAAGGGAAGCAAAGCCTTTGTTGAAGGAGACTGCTAGTCTGCTACTTAAGAAGGGGATTTAATTTTCCCCTCCAGGCTTTCTGGCCAGCCCACTACTGTTGTCCTTGTAGAACTCTGATATCATGCTATGTGAAAGATAGCAAACAAGAAAGAGCAATTAGCCATTAGTCATACTCATTTTGCCTTGGATGGACAGACCTTTTTAAAGTACTGTATAAATTCAGCACATGGACAGGAAACATGGCCTGTGTCCAGAAAGCATGAATATGCAGTACTCAATTCTCATATTTTAGATAAACTTCTCTCTTTGGGTCATAATAAATATTGCTTGGCTGCCATCAGATGACTACTTTGTTCTTTTTATCAAATACTTTTAATAAACCTTAGTGCATGGACAATGTAATCAAGAATGGATACTTCCTACCACTGCCACAGCTTTAATTTCTGACATAATAAGGTATTCCGTATATTAAACTTAACTGCACAGTTTATAAACAGAGAAGGGCCCAAAACAAAAACCCAGAACACAGCATCTTAAAATTTGGAGACATTTGGATCCAGACCTAGATCTAAACTCTGGCGTTACTATGGCTCAACCAATCATCAGATTCAAACACACCTGAAATTCAAGTCCAGATGTGATCTTTGCACTGAACTCTGATGTCTTTAATAGACTGGACTTAAGCTGCCTTATGTCTACAAAACTCTGTAGTATAGACATGTCCTAAGACTCTGCTGTCTCTCCACCGACTTTAACCTAGGTTAGTAGGGATGCTCAAACTCACTTTTCCTACACCATATGTACGTGCTGATGTGATGAAGGCATGGCATTGCAAAAGTTGTGAATTCTTTTTACCCCTAAGTTACTCATATGTATACCAACCTTAACTCCAGATAGGAAGATAGGCTAGGAAGACACTGTACTGAGACTCAGGGATCTTGTTTCTATTCACAACACAGTCATCGATTTTCTCTGTGTAAAGTCATTTTACATCTCTGTGTCTCTACTTCCCATTTGCAAAATGAGATGCTAATCTCTGCAGTTGTCAACTCCCCACCTCCCTAGCTGTGTGACAAAATTGCAGTTTTCTGTGTGTGTTATGGAAGAGGTGGGTTTAGAGGAGTGATTGAAGGATATTAAGGTAATGGATTTTTGATTGGGAGATTTCCCCATGCATAAAAGGCTGCAGGGGAGGAAATATGAAGATATTTGTGGGAGAAGCAAGAAACTGAGTCAGGCACCCATGGTGGAGCAACGGCAGGGTTGGGTATGATCCCTTTGGGATTGTTGTGTCTGTGTAGTTCCTAGCACAATGGGGCACATTATTCTCAATATTACCTTGAATTGATGGATAGTTTTCAAATAAGAGGCAGCATATTACATTGCATTTAAATAATAATTTACTCATCTGGTTGGGTTTTTTTCTTATTGGCATACATGGGCCTAAATGTCCCCAAATTTGGGGGTGTCACAGGGCACCCTTGCCCTGGATTTCTCTCTGCAAACAATCCTCACACACACCAGTGGCAAGTTTAACCCTAAGTGTTTTATTTATAATGTGCTTTCTAAATGTTTGTTTCCCACTGCATAAGGTTTTTCTCCAAGTCTTTACCTACTACTGTGGTGGGGAGAGATCCTAGGCTTCTCTGGCCCTTCCTTCCAGCCTTCCCCCTCTACTGTCTCTTCTTGCCTCTTTTTTAGCTGTTGTCAGCTGATGCCGAATCACCCAGCTACTTAGTTTATCATCTAGTACTTAAATTATTGCCTTATTGATGTACCCCATGTGGTGATGCTTTCAAAGTGCACAGAGTGGTGAGTCAACCGTAGGCTGTACACACTCTGTCACAGGGAGGCACTTCAGAGAGTAGTGGAGCCATAAAGGCCACACCTGGATCCACACTCTTTTGGTACTCAGAGCTGTTTAGATCCAGGGTTTTGATTCAGGCCCTTCTCAGTTTCCTCATATAATAGTGGGAAGTTCAGGCACCTGAATATGGATTCTTCAGACCTTTTCAATATAAACTGTTTCGCTTCTTTCGTTTCCCATCAATCTCTACAGTACTTGCTGTCTCATCATGTTTCCAGCCCTGAGCATTCAAAAATCCTGAGATCTTATGAAAGAATCTAGAATTTATTCTTTATTTGCTTTGACTTTTCAGACTACAGGCTTCCTGTTTTTAAGCTGTATCCTGCAATTGTGAGGGATAAAGGTTTTTTGTTTTTTTTTTAAGTGAAAGCTGGGAGTCTCTCATACTCGTATGACTCTGGGAGCTGGAGCTTTAAGAAAGGTACCAAATATCTTGAGACTCAATAAAATTACAAAAGTTGGCAACACTTGATGATGATCATTTTTGTTTTGTTTTTTGTTTTGTTCAAGAAGGTGAGATGAGCCAGGAATGAGCTCTGTCATATCCACATTCAATGCTTTAGGTCTGTGGAGCTATTTAAAAGGTAGTGTTCCTTTCCACAGAGAGGTCCTCAGCCAGCTCAGAACTCTGCCTACTGGCCTGAGGGAGTGCAATTCAGCATGTAACTCCTGGATGCTAGGGACTCAGGCATAGTGTTGCTCCTGTTTTACTAGCATGGTTTTTACATGGAAGTAGTATGGTTGCACTTCAGTGCTGCGGCTTCTGTTACAAACCTTTTGCTTTAGGTCAAACAAAATGTTTCATTCAACCCAAATCAAATTGTTTTTCAGCTTTTCAGTCTGCCAAAAATTGTTTTCAACCAGAACTGTTTTTTTCCCCAGAATTGCCAGGCACCCAAAAAAACATTATTCACCCAACTCGTTTGTTCAGAGCCTTACCAGAAGAACATCTTTCTCCTCTTCCTTTATGGAAGGGCTTGTCACTGTATTTGAATAATTGCAGACAGAGTGTACAGCATTGCCTTATGTGGAGTAGTCATGGAGCTCCATCTTGCACGGAAGGAAGAGAATGCCCATGTCTCTTTGCGGTCTCACAACCCTTATGTGGTGGAACCAACACAGTTTCATTGTCTTGGAGGCCTTCCATGACAGGTAATGTCACCCTAACCGTTCTTACTGCAATACTCCTATATCTTAAATGTAATGAGGGAAGTGATCTCAACAAAGATGGGGGTGGGGGTAAGGGGTGTTGCAAAATCTTCTATGCGGTTCAGTTGTCATTTTAAAGTAAAAAATTACTGAACCTTGCTAGCAAAGCACCTTCACCCCACTTCTCCGCTAAGACCAACCATCTAGATAGGATAATGACAGTGCTAAAAAGATGAGTTGCCCTTTAGTAAAATGCAAAGATGTCTTCCAACAGGAATGCAGTGCCTTTGTGTCCCCTGTCTCCTCCCTTTTTTTTTAGTTGCAGTATGCAAATCTTTTTTTTCTTTTCTTGCACAGCTTGATATGTCATTGGTTCTCTCTTTCAACACAAATGACTGTGGATAGATTTTTCTATTTATATGCATTGTCTGTGCCTTGGTTCTCAGACACAGAGAGAAAACAATATAGTTCTGCCTGTAGGAGGTTGAATTTGTAAATATATATTAGTTTGGAATTGGAAAGAGAGAGAATAAAATATTCAAAAAGCAGCCTGCTCTTGTGGGATATTATTCTGCACAGCCAGGGAGCAGATTAATGACACTACACAAGGAAAAATAAGATATGCACCATAAAATATGGATTGGAGTGGTAACATGGAAACATGCGATACTGAAATCCCAGTCCTTGCAGTATGTGAAATGCGTGTACCTTTTTACAAAGTTTATCAGCTTTACACATAATGCAAGCAGCACCTATCAGTAGCCATAATGAGGGAAGGAGAAAGAAAGAGCTACACGTGGTGAGCTGAGCTAATCAGCACCTATTTACCTTAACACACGCAAAACCACCTTCACCAAACAAGGATGCCCCTCCAAAGAAGTAGATCGTATCATGGAATGAGCTACCCAAATACCCTGAGAGAACCTGTTTTAATACAGAAATAAAACCCCATCTGACTGTACACCCCTAGATGTCACATATCACCTCACACTGGAACCCATGTGGGGTATCATCAAACAACTACAACCCATACTCCATGGGGAGCCCATCCTGAAAGAAAAAACTTTCCTGCCCCCTCTCCCCTCTCCATTTCTGGCCTTCAAACAACGTCCCCTCTCCAAGCTCATCATCAGAAGCAAACTCCCCACAGACCAGGACGCCTCAACTCAAAGCAGCACCAGACCCTGCCAGAACAACAGATGCAAAACCTGGAGACCTATCTCCATAGTTACAATGATCCCCCCACACAACACACCTTACAGGTGCCTGTAACAAATGCCTCAATAACAACTATGTGGGTGAAACCAAACAATCACTATGCTCTTGAATGAACTCACACAGGAAAATGATAAAAGACAAAAGCACCATATCACCTGTGGGTAAACACTTTTCACAAGGTGATCACTCTCTATCTGTTCTATCCATTCCCATCCTCAAAGGAAACCTGAATAACAATTTCAAAAGCCGAGCCTAGGAGTTTACATTCATCTTTGCTAAAAATTATGGATAAATAAAGACACTGGATTTTTGGCTTATTAAAACAATTTGTAACCTGCCAACCCGTCCTCCTTCTGCCCCCACTCCCTGTTTTGTCCTATGGCTACAGAGGTGATAATGGGCCACTTGAATGGTCCCTTAGCGCATATTCTATCTGATCAATCTTATATTTAGCTCTGTGACAGTACTTTCCCACACTTGAAGAACTCTGTGTAGCTCAAAAGCTTGTCTCTCCTCAACAGAAGTTGGTCCAACAAAAGATATTACCTCACCTAATATCCTGAGACCAACACACCTACCACAGCCCTACATAGCATACTAGGAGTGACAGTCATTCACTATTGTAGGTTAGTGCTGCTCTATTAGAGGTACCATCTTTTCAATAAGATTTTACACCTTTAGGTTTTTCGGTCTGTCCAGGCTGAAGTTAAGAGACCCCATGATTCTTTCAGACATTTTCTCTACCAGTGAAACAGGCACTACAGCTGAAGGCGGAGTGTGAGAGCTGATGTGATTATTTGGTCTACAAAACTTTCTCCTATTGTAATCTGAAATGTAAGAAGTGAGTGAAAGTTCATAAAATGTTACAAAAACCTATAATTTTTGCCTGCTTGGAAATTAACCATGAAAAACAGGTTAAGTTGTTTTCAATAAATGAATATTATAAACAGGTGCAAGAAAACCAGACAAAGAAGCTGGATTAGTCTGAAGAAAAAGGACCTGCAGATGTGATTTAAGGACTGTTGAAATCATGCTTGGTAAAGACAGAGAAAGACGGGGAACCAAAAGTTAATGGACCAGAATTGGTGTAACAGATATCGAGTCTAACTAGTGGACAAAATAATGAGAGGGATGAACTATGGCACCCACTTTTTCCCTTTTGGGGTTTCCTAAAAAGAGATTTTGGAAAAAAAAATCATCTCTCTCATCGCCTGTCCCTCCTTGCATCCCAGCACATCTTGTCTCATCTTCCCTGACCCCAAGATATTAGGAGCAGACCAGACTGATATAATTTCTTCCAGGAGGAAAGTCGGCTGGCCTTGCTCTTGTTTAAGGAACTTTACTTTTGAGTGCTGAAAATCAAATCATCATGGCAATCAGTCCTCCGCCCATCTGTTGTGATATCTAATTGCCCACACTGCAGAGACATGTAAGACATGTAAGAATCTGCTCTGCCTCCCTTCCCTTTATGTTACATTTTGCACTGCTATTCCCCCCTCTCCTATTCTCTCTCTCTCTGTCTCGGATTTTCACTGAATCTTGAAATCAACTAAGCTGCATGCACCCAAGCCTGCACTGGCTAAGGAGAAAGAATCCAAATAGATGTTGTCCCTGGCTGGAATGTGAAAAAGGGCCTAAGCAACATGTACCCTGGTCAACTAGACACCCAAAGCATCCATTTGTGATTGACCAGCCATCATTCCAAAGACATCAACAAAAGCTGTATTTCCCCCACCTTTTCTATCCTCTCTCTCCTCCACCTTGGGTCTGTCTGGCTTTTAGAAAAAGAAGTGAATACCCTTTACACATCAGGACTGAAAGTAAAATTAACCCTTTTCTTTTCCTCAAAGAAAGATTATGCTGATAATAAGAAACTCTGATATTTTGCTTCCAGAAAGAGAGAGACTTTAAAGGTTTTGATTAAGTTTATTTTGCATAATCCCTCAATTTCAGTTGCAATATAAATACTTGTTTTAATTTCTTGTTTGTTCTTGTGTTTATTGATCAAACTTTCAACTTTAGAAAGAGTGCTTTTGGGTGTTTGCCAAGAAACTGAGTTAACCAAGGTCTCCATAGGAACCCCCCCCCCCCGAACTCTTTGTGTCACTGTTGTTATGTTGGACAGTGAAAGAGTTTAACACCTTTAACTCTTTTGACATTTGAAATTAATACAACAGAGCACATAATTTAATGGTTGCTCTATTTGTCCTGATTTCCTTCCCCGTTTCATGGATAGGGTCTGAGTCATAATGCTTAAATTACTTTATGAAAGGCAGAGTGGAAGGAAATGTCAGAGGTGGAACTAGAATTCTAGCATTTCCTGGATCCTACTTATGTGCTCAGAGTATTTGACCATGCTTTCTCAAGAAGCGTGGACTCCTTTTTTTTAGTAGCCAATTGTCCTCTACTTCAGAGGAGAGTGACATATTTAGGATTTGGGTGTGAGTTTTTCTGTGCTGGTTTTTGTGTGCTGTCTGGCTACTCTCTCCTCTTGCTGCTGCTCTTTACCCAAGATTTGTTCAGAACATTTTCTGCTCTTGTTACTGTTTCCAAATGCATACTTGGGGAATTTTATGGGAAGAATATGAATGCTGAACATTTTGAAAAGTAAGTTTCCTCTTTATTTTTATTCACACACAGATTTTTCAGTTTGGGTCAGATTCGGCACATAGACTTCCCAAATGTGCCATTTGAAAAGACTGTAAAGAGATGAAATTTATTAGTTTTGTATATCTATCTATTATAGGTGGGGATGGTAGCACAGCCCATTATTAAGGTGGTCCAACAGTTCCTATTATAAGACTCTGTTTTCCTTTCATTAAAGTTTGGCAAACTTTAACTGTTTTGGCTAAAAAACTTCATGGGGGGTGTCTGCCTGAGCCTGATTTTTTAACTTCAGCCAAAATGGTTAATCTTTTTCTCAGAACAAGGCCAGGGAAAAATACATTATTTTGCCTATGTTAAAAAATTCTGGCAGTCTTTTCATTGAAAAGTTCTAACACCCCTATGCTTTGGAGCAGGGACTTGAAATTTGTCATGGATGTGGCCTTTGTGTCAGGGATGTGCCTTTTGCCATGCCCGTGAAAATCTTCTGAAATTTTGGCCAAGTTATAAGCCTCTGAAAAATTGCAGTTCACACATGCTCTGTAGAGCTTTCAATATTAGCTTCTAAATTCCCTGAAGATTCCATCCTTACTGGGTATGGACTTTCCACACCATTTCAGCTCTGGGCTGCTGCAGGCCAGGCCCTGGTGTGAGTCCAGGTGTAACGCCGACAGACCCTGGATGTCATCGTCTGGGATCAAACCTGGGACCTCTGGAGCTTAACGCATGACTCACGACTGCATGAGCTAAAAATGCGTCTTTTAGCCAAGGCTATGGCAAGCTCATCAATCTCTAGCTTGTCTAACCACCACTAGAGGGGAACAGAATGCCACATCATGCAGGCATGGGTAATGCCGGCACTAGAACAGACAGCAGGGAGCCTCTCTTTCCTGTGCTTTTAATGACCTGCATGCTGGGCCCAAGTGGCTTGGAGAAGGAAGCTGCATGATTTGAATGAGGTGGTGTAAGTGCTGGACTTGCAGGGCTGGGGGGGAGTAGATTGGAACAAGGAGTGGTGGAGGAGAGAGGGAAGGTCTGAAAGAATGGTGTATGATGTAATTAAATTAATAAACACAAGGAGGCCAAATTAAGGTTGCACAGGCAACCTTCATTCATGCGTTTCCTAACTTTTGAGTCTTTGTCTTCGCAACCTTTACTGTATTTTAATGTCATTTTGTGTGTGTATATTCTGCTCATTTAACAGTCACAGTAATAATGGAGCAGTATGCACAGTTTGGATTGGAGAATGGGTTCTTATACATATTTAATTCTCGTAAGTGAACATCTTTCTTTAAACATTGTAATTACGTAGCATTTTGTCTTTCTTAAATTCTAATACATGAAGTGTATAGATTCTTTTTTACTTAACATATATCCTATCCATAATTTAAAAATTACCCTGTATTTGTCTGGGGAAGCTTTGGTTTTTAATTACAAATGATTTTGGCATCATGTAACAAAAAAATCTTATTTCAAAATGTCATCAAATCATAATGGATTTCCAAGTATAAACTAAGCCATTATTTGAATTTACTATGTGTGTTCTCATGGTGATTTGCTTTCCCTTTCCACCTTCTGAATATATTCCCTCTGTGTTGATGCATCAAAGAACTCTTTTTCCTGTTGTGATTGTTTATATATTTGAAGATATTTAAAGAGGAAGAGAGAACTATGTGTACATATAATTAACTAAGCGCCTATCATGTCCTGTGTGTTTGAACTTTATATCTGCTTATGGATAGACATAACCTCTTTCCTTGTTCTAAACAATAATGAAAAGATCAAAATGACATTGAACTTATTAGTAACAAAAATACACAGTTTAAGACTTGGATTGTCTAGTGAGTGCTTCTGATAGTTTACAATCTGTATACTTTCTTTCAACTGTGCTATGACTATTCCACAGTCCTTTATTTAAGGTGTTGCTCCAACTAGCAGATAAATGAGATGCCTTGTTGACTCTTCTAGAAGCCACTTACAACAAAATGTGAACAGTATAGGGCTGGGGTTTTCCAAAGGTGCCTATGGGAGTCAGCATACAAATTTCACCTCACTCCCTAGGCTACTTTGAACATCCCAGCCTAGACGTGCAAAGCCCAAAAGAAGCACGAAACAAATATACCATCATAGAATGTTTTATTTATTATTTGCATTCCTGTAGCACTTAGGATCCCTAGTCATGGACAAGGACTCCATTGTGCTAGGAACCGTACAAACAGAAAAAAGGGAGGTCCCGGTCCTACCGAGTGTATAGTCTAAGGATATGTCTACACTACAGTTGCTACAGTAGCAGAGCTGTGGCATTGCAGCTAAGCAGCTGTAGAGCTGTAGTGTAGACACTTGCTACAGTAACAGAAGGGGTTTTTCTGTCACTGTAGTAAAACCACCCCATTGAGAGGCAGTAGCTAGAATGACAGAAGAATTCATTTGTCAACCTTGTAGTTTCTATACTGGGGCTTAAGTTGTCTTAACGACGTCTCCTGAAAGGTGTGATTTTTTTTTTCACACCCCCTGAGTGATCTAGCTAGGCCAACCTAAATTTTAGGTGTAGACTAGATTTAAGTAAATATAGAACAAATTATAACACAAGAAACAATATTGTCCAGAGTTACTAGTTAACTCATTGTTTTGGGTGGGCTACCTTAAAAGGATCTGATTTTCAGAACATGCTGCCAACCTCTGAAAATCATGAAAATTGGACCTCCAAAATGGAGGCACCCAAAGTCACTAATCACTTTTGAAAATTTAGTACACAAACAATATGTTCCTATTCACAAGAATTTAACGGAGATGAAACTTTCTGAATCAATTGTAGTTAAATATTTTAAGTAGTTAATAAAATTGAAGGTAGCGTTGTGAAATGTAGACAACCAAATCTGAAACCTTGCAAACCCAACTGTTTTCTTGTGGCATTTCCAAGCCCCTATGCAATATTGCAATGTGCCCCCGCCCCCTTTTCGGGAAAATTTTAAAAGAATTCACAATAATTTTTTGGCTTGTTAAGTAAGAATAATCCTCTCCGAGGTGGAGATGAAACAGATCGTTGGCACAGAAAGAATGCTGCATGTGGGCCATAACTTTATCATTTGAGCCAGATCCTGAGCTGGTGTAAATTGGCACAGGTCCATTGTAGTCTATCCTAAATCAATGGACTAGTCTGATTTTACACCAGCTGAGGATCTGACCCATTACTTTTTAGTTTGACACCCCTGAAGTGACGTACTGTCCAGAGTTGGAAAAATATCTCAAGCACTGAAAGGAGTCTGTGGCAAAGCAAAATAAGGAATTCTTGTCTGTTTTCAATATCTTAATCTTAATAAATTATTGGCAATTGGCAGACTGATCATAAGGATAGACAGGAAAGTAGAGTTGCAATAAGCCCTTTAAAATGGAATAGGGCAATTGCTGGTACCCCTAAAAGAGGTAAGTGTCTGGAAATGTATGCATGTTATACAATTTTATTATGTTGCTTGTAAATTAAATATTAAAGGACAAAATCCCCTGCTAATGTAAATCATTCATTTTTGCTATCAACCTCGCAGTGCCTGTCTGGTGATGTTGGTTGGCTGTGTATGTCTCCAAGAGGTGGATGTTCAACAGCTCTCCTGTCAACAACAGTCTCTGTCCAGCTTGCATCCATCTTGTCTCGCTAATGCCTAGTAGGGTCAGGTTGTTGCTCCTCATCTCTGCTGCAACCTGCGCCCATGTGCTGATGGTAATTGAAGACCCTTCTTTTCAGGCTAAAAGTCTCTGTTAACTCTATTGTTGGCGCCCAACCCTCCTCCTTTACCCTGACTTGGGACAGGCAGATGGCCCCAAAGGACCTCTCTGGTGGAGTTCAATGTAAATCGGCATATGCCAATTTTTACCCATCAATGATATGGTCATGCATGTTTTAAGGCACATCTGTCTAATGCTGTTATTAATCTTTCTGGCACATTCAGATTGTTCAGATAAGTATTACCTGATCACAGTCAGATGACTTGTTAAATAATGTGAAACAAACAAGCAATAAAGTGTGATTTTATGCTGTGATTTTAATGCTGCTTTATTCAAACATAATCTACTGGGAGGCAAAGCTCACAAGATGTTTAATCTAATTAAATAAGGCAATAAATCAAGTTGCCTTTATACATAATTATAAAATGACAAAAGTTTGTAAATAAGCACAGGATAAATAAATAAATAAACAGAGGATGGCAAAAGTACTGTAGCTTGATTGTACTTTGAAAAGTGACTCTAAAATGCTTATTGGTGTTCAGTGATTTCCATATAAAATCTACTTAGTTTACAAGTAAAAAAAAAAGTTTCTTCTAACTGGCCACTCTAAAAACACAGGCTGGACTCTGAGAATCAAGCTGGTTTCTCTTCATCTTATACTTCGTTTAAGGTAATAAAGATTCTTCTTCCCCTTATCTCATCATCTGGGGGTGCATTGTCATGCAAGCATCTGCCTCCTTCATCCGAGGCATCACTAGGATCTACCTGCTTAGTGTTTACCATAATTTTTGAAGCAATTCATCAATCTCTTCATCAGCTTTCCTCAGGGTTTCTTTCCTGTCATGCTATCTTCACCAGGTGTTCTTTGTTCATCATCCTCCTGTATGTGTCTGAACCACCAAAGTCACGCTCCTCTGGAATATCTCCCATCTTCCATGACTATTAAAGATAATCACTAATGGCTCAGATATCTCCTCAGTCAGCTCCTTGTGTATTCTAGATGTATTTCATCTGGCCCTGGTGACTTGATGATATCTAACTTGTCTAAGTAACGTTTCCCTATTTTAGCCTCTGATCCTACCTTATTTTCACTGGCATATGTTAGATATCCAATCACTACTAACCTTTTTGGTGAAAATTGAAACAAAAATGTCATTTAGCCCTTCTGCCATTTACACATTTCCAGTTACTGTTTCCCCCCTCTCATTGAGTACCGGGCTTACCCTGTCCTTGATTTTCCTCTTGCTTCTAACGTATTTGTAGAATGTTTTCATTTTACTTTTTATGGCTCTAGCTAGTTTAATCTTATTTTGTGCCTTGGCCTTTCTAATTTTGTCCCTACATACTTGTGTTATTTGTTTATATTCATCCTTTGTTACTTGACCTAGTTTCTACTTTTTGTAGGACACTTTTTTGAGTTTCAGATAATTGAAGATCTCCTGGTTAAGCCAGGGTGGTCTGTTGCAATACTTCCTATCTTTCCTACTCAGTTAGTGACATGTCATTCCATATTCTTTATGAAAATATGCTTTTGATATAAATATGACTTAACTGAGATATACTTTTATGCAAGATGGCTCATGTGAGATAATTGGAAAAGTTATGATTTACTGAATGCGATTATCCAATTTGTATGCCTGTATCATTTCTGTATCTGAAGTTAGGAATATTGACTATGTATCTGTATTTCAATTATGCTACTTTGGGTGACGCCCACTGCTAATACTTCAGGTACAACAATGGAAAAGCCAGACAGGGCGGATAGCCCATCAGCAAGGACAATAGACTGTGAAAAGCTTGGCTTTCCTGTGGACACTCCATACTGCCACTGACTCATGGATGCTGTGATCCTACAGAGTCAGGATACTTGTCATCTGATACTAAAACATTACCGGGACTTCTTGAACTTTCCACTGTAAGGGAAGGGGGGTGTCAAGTTGGGGAAACAAAGGATTCCCACCTTATGTAAATCCTATTTAAAGGTGAATAGGAAGGCAAACAGGACTACTCCTCTCCATGGCCTGTCTGCCCAAGAAGAAAGATTGCAAAGGGAAGGCAAGGGGGGAGCCCAGACTGAGGCAGGGTCCAGTCTGAAAAGGAATATAACTGGAACTCTGAATCCCAGAAACTTTGCAAACTGCCTGCAACAATATCTACGGTGAAAAATACTATTTGTAACCAATTTCTTTAGTGAAACTAGCTTAGTTTGCGTGTTTGATTTAATTTGCTTAATGATCTGCTTTGTTCTGTTTGTTACCCCTTTTACCACTTAAATTCTGCCTTTTATAGTTGATAAAATTGGTTTTGTTTATTATTAAACCCAGTTTCTGTAATTTCTAACTGGGGTGGGGGTTAAGAAGTGTGCACGCCTCTCCCCACATTGAGGGAGGGGGCGAATTTCATAACATATTTTTGGGTCTACACTCCAAGGGAGGTGGACAACTGAGTGCTGGAGCCAAGACCCTTAAGCTGAGTCTTCCCAGAGCTGATCTGCAGCTGGGTGTGGCCCTGCCTGTGTGTGTGTTAGAGGAGGTTTTAAGATCCTGGCTCAGCAAGACAGGTTAAAGGGGGCCCAGGCTGGCAGAACAGGTAGACTCAGTGGTATCTCAGCACATCAGGTGCCTTCGCAAGGAGTCCAACCCATCACACCATACTTCCTATCTTTCCTACACAGTGGGATAGTTTGCTCTTGTGACCTTAATAATGTCTCTGAAAAACTGACAACTCTTGAACTGTTTTTCCCTTTAGTCTTGCTTCCCATGGGATCTTACCTATCAATTCCCTGAGTTTGCAAAACTCCTGCCTTCTTGAAATCCATTCTCTTTATTGTGTTGTTTTCCCTCCTACCATTCTGTAGAATCATGAACTCTACCATTTCATGGTTGCTTTCACCTAAGCTGCCTTCCACTTTCAAATTCTTAACCAGTTCCTCCCTGTTGTCAAAATCAAATCTAGAATAGCCTCTCCCCTAGTAGCTTTCTTCACCTTCTGAAATAAAAAATTGTCTCCAATACATTCCAAGAACTTGTTGGATAATCTGTGCCCTGCTGTGTTATTTTCCCAAATGATGTCTGGGTAGTTGAAGTCCCCCATCACCACCAAGTCCTGTGCTTTGGATGATTTTGTTAGTTGCTTAAAAAAAGCCTCATCCACCTCTTCCTGGTTAGGTGGTCTGTAGTAGACTCCTACCATGACATCACCCATGTTTTTTATCCCATTTATCCTTACCCAGAGACTTTCAACAAATCTGTCTCCATTTTCATCTCAACCTCAGTCCAAGTGTATACGTTTTTAATATATAAAAATGTATCTGGATGCATCCCTTCTTATTTATTGGGATCAAAATAGATTTGCATCAATCCAGGGGAATTCTCTTGTCTCGCCATGTAGTTTTAACTACTCTGTTCATCCATTTTATGTCTCTCTTGCTCAGGACTTTCATTAGGTCAATCAGGTCCTGCTGCCTTACTGTTCTTCATGATACAAACTGCATTTTTCACTTCTTCCTCCATTATGTCAGTCTCAGGCCCATCATTAGGCTCAGATGTTGGCAACTCTCGGGGGAGGCAGGGAAAATTACCTTATTTAAAGAGACTCTAAAAATATTTTTCACTTCTGTTCAGGTGTTATTACTATCAGTTTCTCCTGGTGATCCTCTTCAAATGGTGTTGATTTACTATCCTCCTTCCCTTTGCATCTCATTTTTGCAATGGTGTAGATTTTTTTGCCAGCCAGCTTGGCATACAGGTCGTCTAGGTCATTTCCGCTGCCTGCTTGGCAGCTCACTTTGCCTCTTTGTATTCATTTTCATTCACACTCAGTGGATTCATTTCTTGTTTGGTTTTTATTTGCCGTTTTCTTGTTTTGGATTGCTACACGTACTTCCTTAGACTGCCACCTCTCCTCTTTCCCTCAGTTTTCCCCATTTGCATCTTCCACTGTCACAATTTTTTGAGGTAGTTCCACTCCTCTTCAGCTGACACCAAATCTATTTCCAGATACTTCTCCTGTACTTCTTGCACAAACGTCTCAGCCACCTGACCCATAACATCTTGAATTTTAATCTTGTTTCTTGGTTCCATCCTTGCCCAATGTTCAACCGCAAACTTTGCCATAACATTCTGCAAGCAAAATTTTGCAGGACTAACAGGAGTAAAAAGAAGGAAAAATAATTTCTGTTATTCAAGTTGCAGAGACCATTCCAGTATATATGGGTAGCAGATCTGTTGAGTAAGAAAGTGCATTTTTACATAGTCACTTTTCAGAGCAGAACTGCACATTAAAAGAAAACTCTTCTAGTGAACTACTTGAAAACATTCTTTAATTCTATTCAAACATGGATTCTGCTATGCTTGTAGCAAAAAGCAAAGGAAGTGCATGTATTTTAAGACTTCTGCACTGTGCCATGTTATAATTATTTCATATTCTGTGGAACTCCACACCATATTCAGAAGTCTTATAGATACATCAAACACAAGAGGGAAAACTTGAGCATCCTGGGGGACAGATCTTTCCCAGAAACCGGCTCCATCCCTTTGGAACTCACCACCCCATGAAATGTTGCACACTTTTTTTGGAAATGACCCAGGACTTTAAATGGAGAGAGAAAATGGCTAGCCAAGTTTCAAGATGGAGAAAAATGTTAATCCGTCCTACAGTTGGGAGAAGAATGCTAACCACTTATACCACAATGGGGGAAATTTAATTTTACCTTTTCAGGATTTGATGGAAATTGCATCTGGAAATGTTGGGGAGGCAACTAACTTTTTATTAGCCCAATGAACCACAAGGCAGAGATAGAGCTGAAGCCCAACACTGAAATATGCACTTTAAATGCTTTGCCATCATGTTTTTAATAAAGGTTTGAAGATGCAAATATCAACAAGTGCTATTAGACGAGGCAGATCACTGGCCAGAAGGATTCCAGGTAGCAACCTGCTTAGGTAGTAGGAAGTCAGGGTTTGTAACCCATCAAAACAAAAAGCCCAGTATAAGATGGCTTGCAATATAATATGTAATGCAAATAATACATATTAGTCATAGCCTCCAGCAGGTGGCAAACTCTTATTATGGCAGACACAATCAGCAGGCAAAATAGGCTAATGAGGCCTATGAAGCTTAGTCCTTGCATCCTTTTTCAGTCAAGTAGGCAAAAGTGTTTGCAGATGTCTGAAAATATCAGTCCCTTGTAATAGCTAAAATTCATTGTCTGAACACCAAATTTTCCACTGTTGGAAGATCAGAAGGCCATGATTTCTCTCTCTTTTTTGCAAATGATGGAAATCCTGTTCAGATAACTCCAGCAATGTTCTGCATAAGTGCTATTACCTACAATTTTGTGTTTTGTGGACTGGTATGATGTTAGCTTGTCCTCTCCTTCCCTCCCCCCACCCCTCCCCCGCTTCCTCTCTGCTGCTGTCTTTTGGACTGTGCACTGTCTTTACATTCTGCCCCAGTATCAAAGGAAAGCCACACTGGAGAATACTAAACTCTCCCAGAATAAATGGAAGAGTTCCACCACTTTTCAGTCTTCAAGATGAGGAAATCACAGTTCCATTGGGGCTAAGACTAGCCAAAATAGGGACCCTGCTGTGTAACATATGCATTTTTATGGCTGCTTATCCCCCTCCTTTATTCCATTCACAAATGGCTAGAAGAAAAGGACAGGATTAAAAGATTAGATTTGTCAGTTCTTTTTGGTTCCACTATTTGGCTGCTGTTTTATTAATTCAAGCTACTGACCAAATGGCTGCTGTCCTCTTCCTTTGAAAAAAAGAGGGGTTTCTTCATGCTCACAATTGATTTTCACACTTTTAATCAGTGATTATTCAAATCTTTCTCTGGAAATCTCAGGTACGTTTCACAGCCTTTAAAAAAAACATTACATCTTAGTCCTGTAATATGACTACCTTGTTCATTTGCCAAACAAGTCTCTAAATTAGTCATTCTTTTTCCTGGCTGACATGTTGAGAGAAGGCTGTGAAGAGTGCCTTCGCCCTATGTTAGTAAGAAAATGACCTCCATATGGAAGTCCTTTAAAATACATATATTCTAGAAAGGTTTTCATTTCCCAACTAGGAGGCTGGATAATGGGAGGCTGTAGCAGGGTAGCTTGGTCCATAGGCTGGAGACCTTGGGGCTAAGCCAATGCTGATTACAGAATGGCCCCACCTGAGATGAATTAGGTGAGTCTAGTACAAAAGGAGCAGGAAGTTGCAGGGGAGGGGAAGGCCAGGGAGCTGCAATTATGTCTCTAGACATTTCATGGAGAAAGAAGGTTCCTTTAGGGCCCTGAGTCAGCAAGGGAACAGCTCAAGGAGCAGGAGAGACTGAGGGAAGGCGGGCCCAACTGGAAAGGCCTCTGGAGAAGGACAGATTCCAGGCAGGAGGTGCTAGGAATGACAGTCCATCCAGGAGGGGGGGCTGTTACCAGCTGAAATTGAGATGAAAACTGTGTGAGTTTGTGTCCTGTTTTTGAAAGACCTTGTGTTATTTTGGATTATCAGGAGAGAGACACTGAACTGGGGTTGGAGTCTAGATGGCCAGTATGTACCAGAAGACTCAATAAACTGCACTGCAGGAAGGGATTATTTGAACTGCCCTTTAACATAGAGTATGTCTACACTGGCAGAGTTACAGCACCGGCAGTTACAGTGCCGCTCAGAGAGCGCTGAAGGGAAACCGCTGTGTTCACACTGTCAGCTGACTGTGCAATAGTGTGTTCACACTTGTGGTACTTGCAGCAGTATTCAGAGCGGTGCACTCTGGGCAGCTATCCCACAGAGCATCTCTTCCTCTTCTGCCACTAAGAGTTGTGAGAAGACAGAGGGGGTTGCGAGGCATCCTGGTTCCTGTCTCAATGCCCCGTGATGCGTTGCTTTGCATCCCAGCAATCCCTGTGCTTCTGTCCGCATTTGGCACCATCTTTCAACGGTTTGTGTACTGCGCGCTCTGCCTCTTTGGGCTGCAGGAATCGATCCCAAACTGTTGACCAATATGCTGCTCGCTCTGACTAACATGTCACAAGTGGCAGTAGAGTTATTCCTTAAACTACAAAGGCAAGAGGAGTGCGACATTGATCTTGCCACGCGTAGTAGCTACTACATGAGATTGCTTGTGGCATTCACAGAGGTGCTGACCGCAGTGGAACACCGCTTTTGGGCTTGGGAAACAAGCACTGAGTGGTGGGATCACATCGTCATGTACAGGCTCGCTCTAGTAAGCAGGCCCCGCCGAGCCGCGCGCGCCTTCCGCGTCCCGCCCCAGCAGCCCCGGCTTCTCCTCTTCGGCGGAGGTGGGGGAGGAGGTGGGTGTGGGGTGGAGTGCCCCGGCGCGCCATGCGGTGCACGGGCGCTGGGAAGGCGGGCGAGGCCGCAGGCATGCATGCGCAGGTCCAGGGCGCCGTCCCGGCTCGCCTGCCCTGCACCGCCAGGGGCGCGAGCTCCACCGACCAAATGACGCCTCCCAGGATGCCGCCGCCGCGGCGGCGGGCCCGCTGGTGCCTAGAGCCGCCCCTGGTCATGTACATCTGGGATGACGAGCAGTGGCTGCAGAACTTTTGCATGAGGAAAGCCACATTCATGGGACTGTGTGGTGAGCTCACTCCAGCCCTGTGGCACAAGGACACGAGAACGAGAGCTGCCCTGCCATTGGAGAAGCCATGGCGATTGCACTGTGGAAGCTGGCTACTCCACACTGCTACTGATCGGTCACTAACCAGTTCGGAGTGGGAAAGTTGACCGTTGGGCTTGTGTTGATGGAAGTGTGCAGGGCCATTAATTGCATCTTGATCTGAAAGACCGTGACTCTGGGCAACATGCGTGACATTGTGGATGGCTTTGCACAAATGGGCTTCCCTAACTGCGGAGGGGCGATAGATGGCACACATATTCCAATTCTGGCACCAGACCACCTAACCACCGAGTACATTAATTGGAAGGGGTATTTCTCAATGGTTCTCCAGGTGCTTGTGAATCACCATGGGCGTTTCATGGACATTAATGCAGGCTGGTTTGGAAAGGTGCATGAGACACGCATCTTTCGGAACACTGGCCTATTCAGGGAGCTGCAAGCAGGGGCTTTCTAGAAGATCACTGTAGGGGAAGTCAAAATGCCCACTGTGATCCTGGGAGACCCTGCCTACCGCTTAATGCCTTGGTTTATGAAGCCATACACGGGACACCTTGACAGCAGCAACAACAGGCTGAGTGAGTGCAATATGACTGTTGAGTGTGCTTTTGGTGGTTTTTAATGGCCTGCTGGTGCTGCCTATATGCGAGCCTGGACCTGGCCGATGACAATATTCCTGTGCTTATAGCTTAGCTTTTAGCTTGTACGCTCCATAATATTTGTGAAGGGAAGGGTGAAAGCTTCACTCAGGGCTGGACCGCTGAGGCTTGGCATCTGGAGGCTGAATTTGAACAGTCAGAGATCAGTGCTATTAGAGGGGCGCAGCATGGGGCCATAAGGATCAGGGATGCCTTGAGGCAGCAATTTGAAGCTGAAAGCCACTAATATTTGTTGCTATGCTCAAGAGTACGGTGCTTGTAATGCTAGGAAGTGATTGTGATTGGTGCAGACGATGCACTATGAAGATTTAAGAAAATTGCCTGTTGCTTTGCAGGGCTCTGTTTGCTTTCAATTAATAGAATAAAGATTGCTTTCAAACCAACACAATTCTTTTATTAAAAAACAACAACCGGAGAAGAGAGTCAAACCAAAAAACACATCAGCACTGAGGGGGATGGGGTAAGGGAAGGTCCCAGGAGGAGGTGGGGTCCTGGGATGGTTAAAGGTTTGTGCAGTGGGTACTGTACTTCAGCAGGGCAAAACTGCAGAGGGATGGGTGTTGAGTGCAGTGGGTACTGGGAGTCCGCAGTGCTGGACTGTGATGGGAGAGGAGTGGAATGCTGCGGGTACAGACTGGAGTCAGGAGGTTGATAAGAGTGTGTTGGCAGTGTCTGGGGGGAGCCTGGAAAGAGTGTCACAACTGTGGCTGAGCGGGAGGGCAGGCATGGAGCTGCCCAGTTTGCAGTGCTAGTATCACCTGGAGCGTGTCCTCTTGGCACTCCATAATGTTTCAGAGCCGCTCTGTGGCTTCGTTCTGGTGCGCCACGTTCTTTTTTTGGTCCCTCTTGTTGCTGTCCTGCCACTCCTTCAATTCCTGTGTTTCGGCGGCGGAGTGCATCATAACCTCATGCAGAAAGTCCTCCCTAGTTCTTCGTGGCTGCTTTCTAATTCTGCACAGCCGTTGAGCTGGTGATAACAAAGAGGGAGGCTGGGCTCCCAAGGTCATCTCTGTGAAGCCAAAATGCAACATTTTACAGATGCAGTATTATTTGCAACACACAGAACACTGATTCAGTGATTTAAGACACAGCCAGTATTCACATACCTGTTACTAACTGGCTGACCCAAGGCAAGCAGACAGGAGCCACAAGACCCACAAAATGGTGAGTAGCTGCAGGGGCAGGGTAAATCAGTGTTCCTGGATCCTACTGTACACTGGGCATGTGGCTCTTGGGAGGAGCCAGCATTGTAGCCTGATAATCATTCCTGTCCCCACATTTCCCACAGGCTGCGTTCATTATGGAAGATATCTCACTGCTGAGGGTGTGCAGGAAATCAAGAGAGGGTCTTCTCCAAGACTGTGGCTTCCACCCTAGCTCTTATGCAGCTCGCCTGTGTGCAGCAATGGTGTCCCCCCTCACCCCTTCCCAGTGACAGCAGAGTGGCGCGAGAAGTTACTGTTAATGGGGCAAGCAACAAAGCAGCTCTGCCGAAGAACCTGCGACAGCAGATTGCCCAGTATCTCCATGAGAGCTTCGTGGAGATCTCTGAGGCGGATTCCCGTGAAGTGAGGGAGTCAATCAACACCCTGTTCCGCCGCTCAGACTAGGCATGTGGTGGTATGCGCATCATACAGACACAAGCCTGCTTTCTGCAACCTCCTGCCCCCAACCACTCACTTCAGCGATTCCCCAAATCAGATCCACTTACCAGGGGTCTCCTCTCCTGTTTGTGCTTTGCCAAGATCCGACAGCTGTGACTGGCTAGACTCCTCCGGGGTAGAAAAGAGCTCTTGGCTGCATGCATCTCTGGCCTCCGAGTCATCCTCTGCCTCTGAGTCCCCCTCCCCCTCGACATCCTCATCCAAAATTTCCTCCTCCTGGCTCAGTCCACTCTCGACAGGCATGCAAGCCACTAAAGTATCCACAGTGGCCTTTTCAGTGGAGGTGGGGTGAGTATCGCGTCGGCAGCTCGTGGGCGCAGCACCAGAGCGGCGGTTTGCCTCCCGCATCTTGTGGTAGGCGTTCCGAAGCTCCTTCACTTTGACCCTGCACTGCAGTGTGTCCCAGTCATGGCCTCTTTCTGTCACGCATCATGAAATCTGTCCATAGGTATCACAATTCCTACGGCTGGAGCGCAGCTGGGACTGGACAGCCTTCTCTCCCCAAATGCTGATGAGGTCCAGCAGCTCGGCATTGTTCCAAGTGGGGGATTGCCTGGTGCGTGGAGCAGGCATGGCCACCTGGAAAAATGCACTGAGACCACTGCATGCATGACCGAGCAAACAGGAAGGCAACTTTCAAAATTCCAAAGGAATTTATGGGGTGGGGATGACGGTTGGTGACCTGAGGGCAGGGCAGTAGAGTTCAAACCAATGACCAGAAAGGCGAGAACAGGCATTGTGGGACACCTCCCGGAGGCCAATCACAGCGCTGGAATTGACCAGGGTATCTACATTGGCACGGCGGCGCTGTAGCCCCGGCGCAGAAAGCTCTATGCCTCTCCTTGGGGTAGTTTTTTTACAGTGCTCCAACTGCTCAGTTTCTGTGCACTAAGTGGTTTGTCAGTGTGTACACCTCGGGAGTTACAATGCAGAAAGCTGCTTTACTGCGCAGAAACTTGCCAGTGTAGACAGGGCCTGAGTGAATTCTTAAAGGTCCCAAAAGGGCAGAAAATGAAAGCAGGGTACTGCAGGGTGACCTCTAGCCACCAGGGGGTGCTTGGGAGGTGGTGGCCTGTATTAAAACATACTTTCTTTTTTTTTTGGAGTGGCCATGCACTTAAAATTTCAGGAGTTGCTAACCTTCAGCCAGTGCTTAGCTGTTTCTGCAGGTGCACAACTGATTTATTAATGAAGGGAAATCTTTGTCTTAGCATGTAAAGACAAATGTCAGATGCTGTGATATGATCATACAAGATCAGTTGCAAACAACAAAATATTTTGAAAACAATATATTAAAAAATGTAGTCTACTGGTTAGCCTCTTGTCATTATATTCACAGTACATGGTAGGACACAATAGGCCATGACCGAAAATGTCAGGAGTAACCTCCTGTAGTAAGTTTGCATTAGTGATCATATCTCATAAATTTTACACTTAGAAATTTACTGTTGTGACTATCGGATCATTGGAAAATGAGTCCCAATCTAGTTTAATATAACAAAAACATACCAAGTTGCATAATATATTTAGGGCCTTGATCTTCCAAGTACTTGTATTGTGCACAGCAGGAAGTAAATAGCTGTTGCAGTCCAGAGCAAGTGTGAGTGGTGGCTACAACTGGGCCTGAGTAGATGAAATATTCGGTGTAGCTCTCCGTACTGATTGGAAGTCTCAGACCCCTTGCATATCCACTCCCTTACTCTCAGGAACAGAGGGTACAACGTGATGGGGCATGGAGAGAGAATGTGCATATGTTTCAGGAGACATGGTCTTAAGTGCAATCTTCAATTTGCAAATGAGGTACTTAGCTATGCACATCTTTGCTCTTAATCCTGCTACTAGGCAAGAGTGACTTGACAGCAACATCACCATGCTCCCATTAATACAAGGTTATGTTGCCTGCTCTCTCTGCCCTGCTCATCACCTTTTACCTTGGGCTACACACACAACACCCTGCACTGTACAGGATCAAGAGCAGTACACATTTACTGCTACTTGTGCTGCTGTATGCTAGTGAAGTCATTGTCTGGTCTGCTCAGGTATTGGCATGGCACGTTTTCTATAACTAACTGAATCTATATTCGGTTTGGCATGATTGAACTGTCTGGATGTTTTTGTTTTGTTTTTTCTTCTGACAGTCATTCAGGTTCCTTGTTGGTGCCATGGCACAGTAAGTGGTATTCAAAAAGGCACAAAACTGTTGATTCAAACCATGACCCAAACACCTATTGTATATGGGAAAAGTTACTATTATTTGTAATCACTTCATTTGTCAAAACTACAAATTCAAAGTATAACAAAACTGCACTGCTAACCTTACTCAGGAACCTTTTCACTCAGCTTATTCAGTCATTTTAAACTGTGTCTGCATTCAAACGACAAATTTCCTTTTTGTGAATTCTGCAGCAGTACCCTGTCATCCTTAAGAAAATTACCCAAAGGACTAAAGAGAGAGAGTCATTTATCAGCAGTGCTTCTGTATGGAACTGTCTTATATCTGCCTTCCACAGAAGTGTCTACTTTGCTTTCTCATTATTTTATCCCTTTTCTCATAGGCACAGTAGAAAATTAGGATATTTTACTTCTAGCAAGTGATGATTGTTTTTCGTTCACAAATAGGAAGGGCTGGTAAGTTATTAAACTTTTTCTCTTGAGTGGAAAAGATAATCATCACTTCATCATTTTTCGTGGCTAAGATACTCCATGTGCTCCACTGAACTATTGTGTTAAAAAAGGATTGTGTTTTGGGGCTTAAATTAGCATGACCATTAAAGAGATTCAGATCAACAGCTGCTGATACAGATATAATATGTGTTATACTATTTTTATTCTCATGGTAATGAGTTATTTTTCTGTACAGTGCCTACATATAAGATAAACATAATTCCATACTGATATATCATGAATAGCTATTTGTTGCTACAGTGTATTAAGGAGTAGTGTTTTGCCTTTCTGCTGTGGAATATGGCTGGAGGTTTCTGGTACAAAACTTCAGCTCTTGAATAGCTTGCACTAAATGAGCTTTTTCAGCTATTATTTGCAGCATTGTGAATTATCTTCTAGAATGAATAGACATACCACTCTGCAATAGTCACCATTCTGCAAGTGCTTTTGATGTGCTAGTATTTACATAATGTAATTGCATAAGCAAATTTGGTTTAGATACCCATTAATTTAACTTGATTTTAGTTGCCATTTTGTGCAGTTTAGCTTACTCTATATGCCTTTTACAAGGATGATGGTTCATTTGCGTTCCAAAGTAACAGAACATGTCATGGAAAGTGTGTACTGAAATACCACTACTGCTAATATTTAAAAAAAAAAATTCACCTTCTACATCAAATCTTCACAATGAACACAGTGGACTCTTCCACATATTGTTCAGATTAAGATTACTTTCTCTCCCAGTGGCTCCCTATCTCAAACTTGTACAACTTTTTGCAAAAATTGTTTAATGTATACAGTATCCCTCTATTTCTTGCTAAGTTATGCAGAAAAGCCTCTTTCTTTTGTTCCTTCTCCTGTCTTGAATCTCTTGTAGCTTATCACATGCTTCTGTTTTAAAATACTGTGTGTTTCTCTTCTTTCCCTTTTTATTTGTTTTGTTCACACATTTTTTGTGTGTGTCCTGATGTGAGCAAGTTTTTTTTTTCTTTTGCTTGACTTCTCTTTGCCTTTCTAAGGCTTTCTTTTACTGTGACACAACCCATAATGAAGAAAAGTAATACCATATTTGAAATAAAATACATATTCAAAAGACAAAGACCAAAACAAGTTATGACACCTCAACTCCCCCCCAAACTACCCCCCCAGAAAAAAGGGAAATCTGGCAGGAAGTAAATTTAGGGTCCAATTATGCAACCCTTACTCGGGTAAATCAGTGGGATTACTTGTGTGAGCAAATCCTCACCAACATGAATCAAGTTGCACAAAACATGAGTCTGTTGTGGTTGAAGTATTCTATAACGCTCCAGTTACTGTTCTTCAAAAACAGAAACTAAAAGACATCAATCAACGTGACATGTTGAGCCCCCCCCCCCCCAAAAGGGCGGCTCTATCATGCAGCATATACATTGAAAGCGTGATGGGCTTTTGCTTTGGAGGCCCTTCAGAGCAGCAGCTGGTGGACTTGACAGGGAACTACCAATGGGATACAAGGACAAGCAGATATGGATACACAAGAAATGGATACACAACCAGGCAAAGAACAGTTACTTACCGAAAGCAGGAAATGAAAGCAGCTCGATTCTCTTTCACATGATCGAGAAATACCATTGGCTTCCACGCCCCCACCAAGCTAGACTTTTAGGGTTTTACATTAGTGCCTCTCACTGCAGTATCTGAGTATGAAATAGTCTGGGTAATATATATGAGATGACAAATTCTTCTTCTTTTTAAAAAGCATTTTGCATGCCTCAAGCTTTTGAAAGTCAGATCCTTTATTTCTTTTGTGCCAAACAAAACACTGATAAATCTGTATCTAGAAGTGATTGCCCCAGAGACCTCACTCTACGCTTGTCAAACAAACCACTATATAGACAAAACATTCTAGCATTCCAAGAAGCTGTTTCAATACTCACTAGCTGTATTTACTCCTTCTAAAAAGTGGCTGGGACAAGGATAATAACAAAGCTTTTATTCATAGTTTTATGAAGATGTAATCTTCAGACTGCTCTGTACTCTAGATGGAACCTCATTTCACCAGAATACTCGGCATTGTACAGATTCCCTCATTTCCCCCTTTTTAATCAGGATGTTTTTAATGGTACCATGAGGATGGGAGACGTTAGGCAGTGAGTTCCTTTAAATTCCTAGCTGACTCATAAAGCAACCAGATTCTCCTCTATAATTAAGCATTTTTGGCTTTCATCTTAGAAAAGGGCATAAAGAGCAATTGCTGGAGCTGAATTTGGTAAGTCTTGTTCATTTGACACAGAATGGATAGTGTACAGGGAACTTGTAATTGCTCCCTCTTCTATATTCATCTAATATTTAAGAATCCCACGGGGTTTTAATAAAACGTCACGGCTTGTCTACACGGGGATGTTACATTGGATTAGTTTGTTTGATCTAAGTGCAGCAAATTAACTACACTGAATTGAAATGCATCCACACGGCTTTTGTTAGGCCGGCTTAAGGTACTTTCTTTGTTAATCATTGTGTCCACACAACCCTGTGCTTGCTCGAATTAACCAGACAGCGTTCTGGGCAGAGATCCCAAGGTGCAATGTTCTGCTGCTCAGCTCTATGTTCTGGGATTTTTCTTGCAGTGCACTGTGGATGCTTACAGGAATTCTGGAACTTGTGGTCAAACTATCAAACTTCCATGGTTCCTCTTCCAGCATCCCATAATCTGTTTGTATTTTACCAGTGCTGTTTTCAAACTGCAGTCAGGCAACATGGAGGACACTCTGCTGAGCTCATCACCATCTGGAAACTTGTCACATGCACCCTGACTGCTACCAGTCAGCAGCTTACCAGTTTGGTATTGATAGATCAACAGTCAGGGCTGTTGTCATGGAGGCTTACTATGCTTTAAGGAGGGTGCTGCTATGCCAGGTCAAAATTTGGTAATGCACAGGAGGTCATGGATGGCTTTGCAAGGATGGGACTCTCAAACCATATAGTGTCTATTGCTGGGACCCACATGCCTATTCTTTGCTTCCCACACCAGGCCAAAGACATTACCACCAGGAAAGGGTATTTCTCCATGGTGCTGCTTGATCACTGAGGAAGCTACCGTTCGCCAATATTAATGTGGGGTTTATGATATCAGGACTTTTAGAACCTCAGGCCTCTGTGCTGGAATGAGATCACTAGATCAATAGGGCTGCATCATGCTCCTCCCTTGGGGCCAGGGTAGTTGTGGACAATGAATTACTGTAGCCAAATAAATGATTGGAATGTGTTTGTGTATTGTTGTGAGGCATTGATACTGTGGAGGATATTACATAAATGGTGGAGGGGAGCTATTCCTTAATGAAATTTTTGAATGGAGTTGTACTCCGTGAACGGTTGTGATTTCTTCTGTCATTCTGGCAGACCCAGCTTACCCTCTACAGCTCTAGTTTAGGAAGCCTTTTACTGGATGCTTGGACAGCAAAGGTAGTTTAACTACCCTGAGTAGCTGCAAAATGACAGTGGAATGTGCATTTGGAAGACTGAAAGAAAGGTGGCAATGCCTCATGATAAGGCTGGATGTTTCTTGTCACCGTGTGCCCTACTGTACTTTTGTAGAACATCTGTGAGAGCCAGGGAGAGAGCCTGGCTGAGGGGTGGGAGCAGGAGGTGGACAGCCATTTTTAGCACGGTAGCTTGATCAGCCCTAATGGGACTGTGCCTTCTCAAGCTGGAATTTACACCTCCAGCTCAAAGCGTAGATGTACCCATAATCGGGTCTCGTTGAAAAAGACAATGGACAAACCAGAAAGATCTACAGCACTGCCATTTGCCAGCATGGAGTTCCCCAGCTGGTGCAGGAGATCAAGGGAAACGCTTGCTCTATGAGCCATCCCCAGAGGCCTACATTGTGTTGCAATGTGCATGCCAAAATGCAGCACAATCTTTGACTTAAGTTCTCTTTTTCTTTTGACATCCTCAGAGCAGCATAAAGCGCACTATAAAATAAATAGAACTCTGCAGTAATTGTTCTGAACACAAGAGGTTCAGATATTCATGAACGCCTTATAATGCCTTAATATGTGTCTGCACTTTGAAATGTTTGTGAAGCCTGACTTGGGAAATTTACCTCATAAAATCTCAAGTTAGCTGAAAGCTGAGAGCATTTATAAAACTCGGAACCAAATTACTTTGTCTACTGCTGTTACAATAACATGCTCGCCATGCAATGTGTTTTGTTTTTATTTAAACCCCCATGGTACCGATGTCTTGAGCTGGGGAGGGGATCTGTGGGGAGGGAAGCTTCTCCTGCCTACAAGCAAGCAGCCTGATCGCACCCCCAGGCAGCTTCCACAACTATTAGTCATGTTAGTATAGGGCACCCTCCACTGCAACCAATTAGAGAAACCAGACCTGCTATAAAAGGAGAGAGCTCAGAGAAGGAGAGGAGGCAGAAAGCCTGAGACAGTGAAGAGTTAATACCCCTGCACCAGGCTGCCCCCAGAAACCCTGCCCAAAGGCATCAAAGCAGATTATTAGGCCTAATTAGAGGCCAGGGCCAAGAACTGCCCTGAGCAGGGGCTAATCAAAGAGAGCCACTCAGGAAGCAATAGAGACATCCTGAAAGACCCCATCAAGGACCGCCGACATCCCCTGTACAGCTGTATTGTAATACAGCACATAAGACTTACTGGTACAGGTCTCCTCAAGAACAATTTGAGTCTGGCTGTCTGCATGGGATTCGTGTGTAACATCAGTATCTGCCAGGTTGTTCAGTGCTTGGCTGCCCAGAAAAATCTCCTCCTGGTCCGTCTCCATGGGAGACATCGAGTTTAGAGTGCTTTCCATGGAAAACCCCGCCACATTGTTCTTGGGTGCATTAGTGGCGTTGCTTGCAAAAATGTGATCCAATTGCTCACAGTCTGGGCAGGTAGCAGGAGCATTACTGGAGATCCTGTGCTTGTCCCTCGCCTTCAGGTACTTCTGCCAGGGCTCCTTCACTTTGACTAAGCCGTGGAACCAGCTCTAGGAATGCCTCCTTTTCTTCATTTGCTCTGTCTAGTAGATGTCAATATCCCAGTGACTCTTCTGTAGATAGTACGGAGCATTGCAACTGCCCAAAGAGGGCAATCAAGTCCCAGAGCCCACCTGGAAGCTCTGCAGGACATGGCTTCTATAATGGATATACAATTCCAGGTGTGTGAACTCACCACTAGCTGGTATCAAAAAGGGGCACTACTGTCTAGGGCTGTGCAAATAACACATTTTTTTTTTGTTCTCTGGCTGTTCTGAAAAATCAGGGAGGGGGGCAAATTAGCTTCAGGCCAAACCAAAACCAAAATGTTTTGGAACTTTTGGCAAAAAAGAAGGTTGAGAAAATATTTGTTTTTGAGTCAAATGAAACATTTTGTTCAACCTGAAATTAACATTTTATTTTGATTTTGAGCTTTGCTTTTACATTTTTGCATTATTTTTTTATGGAAGGAAATTCTGAAATGAGAAAAGGTTGTGTGTGGGTGCAAGGCACTGTAACGTAAACAGGCTAAAGTTGCTCTGATGTAACATCCCTGTGTAGACAAGCCTTCAGAGTCCATGACTTACAGAGACCTCCAGATTTTACAAGTGCAAAGAAGTCAATTTATCAAGCTACATACAATACTGAAGATGTCTTCTGATTCTTCCTTCATCTTGTTAACAATCTGTTTCATTCCTTAATGAGGTCATAGTAGTCCAAGCTTTTTCCTTTACTTTGGGGATATTAGGAGTGGGTGATCCACAGGCATTTTCCATTGCATTGAACTGGGTTGTGTTTTGTCCTCCTGGCTTGCAAGTTATATATAACTGACTCCTTTTAAAACAAGAACTTCACCCCAGTGAGAAAAGTTGGGCACTGTTTTCTCAGGGCCGGTATAATACTTATCTCCTTGATACACAACCTCATTCATCTGTCTTCTAAATATTGAGATGATCATCTCATGGTAGAGGGCACTGCAGGATAAATCTGACCATTCTTCGTTTGAGGCCAGTTTACACTATCCTGCCAAATTCATTCTGCCTTAGTCACAAAGTAGTATAAACAGCTGTAGCCAAGGGTGTGCAGCATCTGGAGTTTAAATATTATGGACCAGAGGTTTGAATTCTGAGCCTTAAATAGTAAAGCAGACTTCTAATCTTAAGGGCACTGTCATGTGTTCAAAAGGACTGAAATACAGCAGTTTCCTGAGGAAGAAGTTTTAGTAAAAACTATTTGAGGCAGGCAAAAGCCATATTTAAATTTAACTAGAAAACTGGGATGCTGTGCAGGTTCTCTGAAAGTATAACACATTCGACCACAGAAAATCTGTCTAAACAATGTTAAGAAGTCTGACACAGTGACTATTTATGAGCACTTGTGACACGTGCCAGGTTGAACATATTGTTTACACGTCCTCTCTTTGTGTCCCGGATGGTACCACTGGGAGCAGGCCATGTTTCTACACACTTGAGGTATGTCTATATAGCAAAAAAAAAAAAATCCTCAGAGCTTGGGTCAACTGACTTGGGTCAACTGACTTGGGTCAACACCCTCAGTGAGGGTTTCAGAGCCCAGGCTTCAGCCGCAGCCCCAGCCTGAGCGTGTGCAAAATGAGAGAGAATTTCAAGAAAAGTTTTGTTCAGGTTTGTCTTGAGTACTGGATAAAGATTTGTGCCTGTTGTTCTTCTTAAACATTTATTTATCCAAGTGAGCATACAAGGAATAAGGACTGAGATTTTCAAAGGAGTTCAGGGGCATTAGGCACCCATCTCAGATTGAATGTGAAAATCTAGCCGGCGATTCCTAATCAAGGAACTAAGATATAGAACATTTTGAATGTATATTAATTCTCAGACTGAACCAGTTTATAATTGTTGGGACACTGTCAATGTTCTGGGAGTCTCAGGTTGATGGAAGAATTCTTCTATTGACCTAGCTACCATCTCTTGGGGAAGTGGGTTACCTACGCTGACGGGAGAATCCCTCCTGTCAGCCTAGGTAGTGTATACGCTCAAGCACTAGAGCGGCATAGCTGCAGCAGTACAACATCCCCTGGTAACAAGTTCCACAGGCTAACTGCGTTGTGTAAAGAAGTTCTTCCTTATGTTTGTGTTAAACCTGCTGCCTATTAAGTTCATTGGATGACCCCAATGTGTTATTATGTGAAGGGGTAAATAACACTTCCCTATTCACTGTCTCCACTCCGTTCAGGATGGAAGGTCAGACCACAAAGGGCATGTATGCACAACATCCGTATGTTGAAGATTTAGAATTATTCTTTACTATTAATCATGTTTATTATGGTAGTGCCTAGGGACCAACCAGAAACATGGACCCTGGTGTTCTAGACACTACAAACACAGAGTAGTGGATGGTCCCTGCCCTAATGAGCTAACAATCTAAATAGACAAAACAGACACCTGGTGAAGAAAGTGGTAGACCACACCAGCAGAGTGAACAATGAGATGGTGGCAAATGTCATGTTAATTCTATGGCTTTATTGATTTACTCATTTATTAAGGTGAATCAGCTGAATGGAATGAAAAGGGAAGAGAGGGGGGGTTCACTGAAGGGAAGGTCAGAGGGGACAGGGCAGGGGAGAAGAGGGTAAGAGGGGCATGCGTGGAGTGTTCTTTACAGTCTGCCTGCTGTGCTCATGGGTGTGTAAATGGGGACACCAATGTAATTTAGGCACTGTGTGAGTGTTTAGAAACTACATGGTATTGCAATTCCCTGGTGCTTTAAATCCCTCTTGTTATTGGAAGTGCAGCAGGAATGCTGTTTACTGAAAATGGGTGTTGGGGCAAATAGGAACATGCCATAGGTATTTTAGTCCTTATGAAAAAAATCTGCTGTGGGCCAAATTCAGCATAGTTGGTTCCGGGTGGTGAAAGTATAACTTCTTGTACCAGGGTACTAATGTCTCCTGTATTAGCAAAGCCTATTGCATTGTGGGAGGAGATTCAGCAATAGCAAAGGCGGGTAGACTATCTCAAGTGCTGTGCTTTATTCTTGAGAGGGGCCGCCTCACCTTATACCAGTCCTCCAGTGTAAGCGCACTTGTGTGAAATCTCCTCATGGAGCTGCTGAGTCACTGGACATTTTGACTGCCTTGCCCATGGTATGTGAAATCTTGCACAAACAGGCTACTTTTAATAAGGGTTACTATGCAAAATTCATTGGCCTCATCAAAGCTACCACACCAAGCACATTTTTATGGAGCTGACCTACTTTAATTCTCTGCTCAGTAAAGTCTCAGGTGAACTACCAGTGTAAGAAGCTACGCGCTTAGAAGATATCTTTGCTCCAGACATTTGTGTTTTACAGGCAGATGAATGGGAGAATGCTTCAAAGGATTTCACTTGTTTCATGGTTCAGTGTTCAGGTGGAGTATGAATGCAACCAAAGCAAATGCTGTCAGCCTTACATTCATCTCAGGAACTCTCCCTCCCTCCCTTGAGAGGGACAAGAGGAATCTACAGCGTTGCATCTAAAACACCTTAATTATATCAAGTAAGGTTTCTGTAAGCTGTGAGTATCAAGGGGCAAACTTTTTGCACCATTCTGCTCCTTGTGCCACACAGGCAGCACAAAGGCTGGCAATATTCCCCTATCTGTTCATTCCCAGGTGAGGGGGAGACCCCGTGGGTCACAGGGTTGGAATGCTGGCTCCTACGCCAACTTCCCCACTGTCCACAGTGCAGGGGATGTATTGTGGGTGGGGTTGGGCATTAGAGGAGTTGGGAGGAGCATATTGTGCTCCGTCTATACTCAAGAGGTGCACAATCCTCTACGGATTATTGCCACTTGGCACATGTTAGAGCAGCCCTAGGAGCTCTTGCCTGCAATGGGGCAGAGAATCAAGGAGCTGTAACCAGCTTCCTCTTTCTACTTCACTGAGCATGAACTCTGAAGCAGATAATCTGGCCCAAACCCTTGTGATTGTTTTATCATTTTGTGGTGAAACTATAACTCTTTACAGATATGAAACAAACAAAAGGAAATATTTTTTCACACAATGCACAGTCAACCTGTGGAACTCCTTGCCAGAGGATGTCATGAAGGCCAAGACTATAACAGAGTTCAAAATGAACTAGATAAGTTCCTGAAGGATAGGTCCATCAATGGCTATTAGCCAGGATGGGCAGGGATGGTGTCCCTAGCCTCTGTTTGCCAGATGCTGGGAATGGGTGACAGGATGGATCACTTGATGATTACCTGTTCTGTTCATTCCTTCTGGGGCACCTGGCATTGGCCACTACTGGAAGACAGGATACACAGTATGTCCGTTCTTGTGTGCTAATATGGGAAGGTATGATGGGTTTTCCAAATACTGATAAAGCTTTGGACTAGTATAATATTAATACTTAGTTTGTTAAGTATTTGTTAATTTGCTAAGCTTTTGTTAGTGCATTTTATTTAAAGATTTCAAAATAGCTTTGAGACATGAATTAATTAAGCCTGTCAACCTCACTTCTGTAGGAGAGGTAAGTGGTGGTGGTCCAATTTTATGGTAAAACATAGAAGAGTGCCATGGTCATATATTGAGTTCATGGCAGAGATGGAATAGAACGCAAGAGCCCTGATTGCTGGTCCCCAGCAGATCCATTCCCTATCATATACAATGTAAATGTTAATGTGTATATTATGCAAATACTGAACTTTTTGTTAAATTGCATAATGGAGTAGCTATAGTTTCCCAAAGGGCTAATGAAGACCTAGAAAACAAACAAGCAAGCTTTCCTTTCCCTCTCCTTTCCACCCTCTGCTATGGCCAGAGGGAGGCCATCCTCATATTAGGAGCATGCTAGCCATATATATGGCTTCTCTGGTGCAGTATGTTCTCCCAATTTAGCTTTAAGAACAAGATGCAACTAGGACAGTGACTGGCTATTATCATGCCGTTGGGTATCAAAGAAGTGCAGGTGTAACCCGCAGCTTTCAATGATTAAGCACTGCAATATTTTTTTCATGATAACTACATCTTTTCTATTGCCTTTTTATCATTATGAAACCAAGCCTTTGTTGTGGAGAAGCTGTGCATTTTTTATGCAAAGAGGATGATGAAATTGTCAGCTGAGCATCGTGGAACAGCAGTTTCTGCTCTGCAATGTGGTTCAGAATAGATTAATATACCAGCGTAGAATGTTACTCAATCAGAAAAGTCCATCAGTCCAAGCAATTTTGTACTGGGAATTGCATTTATGGTTTCTGCTATTGACATTTTTATTCTATAGTTTTTGTTACAATTCTCTCTTACCGGTGTCTTCAAATCAAGAACTCATTTTAGAGTTGTTGCCAGCCTAGGGTTTGGCCTTTATCCTCATCCCTTAACATTAGCCTGAAGGTTTAATTCAAGTTGAATTTAGCAGAATACTTCTGTAGTCCTTCATTTACATGTATGCCAACAAGCTTAAATGCACTGCAACCTTGGAAGACTTTCAAAGGAAGTAATAATTCCTCTGAAATAGGTCTTTTGAAAGCTTTATCTTGTTCTTTCTCTTTTTGTTAATCTTGGAGCCCCTTAGCATGTCAAAGCAATTTTTCTAATGTCACATCTTCTAGACATTAGCATGAAAGAGCTTTAAAAGATGATTTGAGAAAGAATAAATGTTGAATGAGCGTTTATTATAGAGCCGTTTATGCTACATTTGCATTTTGACTATATTTTTGACGTGAAATGTTTGAAAAGCAGGCTAATTTGAAAGTCAATAGTCTCTAAACAATGTACACTACAAGTCTGTTTACACTGAACTGTTTCTTTTGTGAATTAAATTACAAAAATAAGATTTCATTAGGCTTAAGCTGATTTGTTTATAGGGATGAGATTAAGCTAGTCTCATTAGTTTTAACACTGAAATGATATTCCCTTTAGAAATTTGGTTGTGATCAAATGTTCCTCTTTAAGTTATACTCAAGAGACTATGAGACAAACTGGTCTGTCAACCGGTGTTGGTCTTCCTGGAGTTCTGATGCCTCCCAGTTCAATGGTTAGGGAAATTAGTTACTAGAGAATACCCAGGAATGAGAGGAGAAAAATAATATTTATTTATTACAGTAGTGTACTGTAATTGTAAACTATGTTTTTTAATTTATAAACCTGACGTCTTGGATTTTTTTATGTACATATACTAGTTTTTTTCTTATCTTTTTGTATTTAGAGACTAGAAATATCACAGACACCATTTGGAGTGTTGATAGTTATAGGCTGCCAAAATGACACATGCAGTGTGCCATGGATATGAAAATGTTTCCCTTGGTATCTTGCAGGAAGTAGCTGAAATTTTGTTTTTCAGGCATGGTTGCATCCAGTAAGTGGTGCTGTTGAGAGTCTCCTATTGCAATGCAGGGTTTTCACCCTGTAGCCAGTTTCTTAATTACCAAAACTTAAAGGGAAGTGAGAGGAGAGAAACTCTAGAGTGAAAATTTCAGATCGAAGCCTGGATTTACTGGAAGGATGAAAGCTAACAAAAAGGAAAGGGCTGAAGGATAAGAAACAGATTGACATCAAAGAAAGAATATTAGTAATGGAACTGGTCATGCTTAAACTTAAGCAAGAGGTGAAGTGCTTTGCTGAATCCAGACCTTAACTGGAGGTTCTAAAATATTCCCGTGTTACAGATCAGACCAGATATGGCCTGAGAACCATGTCTAATTGTTTTTGTATTTTTCAATCTGCTTCTAAAAGTTTACCTCTCTTCATTCATTCATGAATGAATAAACTAGAACAATGATGAGGTGGAAAAGTATTGGGGAAAGGAAGGCAAAAGAGGGGCAGGTGATGGGGATGAAGTAATTAGTATGTAGTGATCTGTAGCCTTTTATTTTATTTTATTTAAAGTGACTTTAGTAATGTGGTATATTACACCGTCATGGGTTCGGCTCTGGTGACTACAGTTTCAAGCTCAACAGAGTGAAAGTCACCTCTGCTACTTGCTTCAGATTTAGAGTCTCTAGGAACACACAAAGCCCAAGGATAGTGATCACTCATACATCTTATAAGTACAGGGTCTAGTCAGTTTTACACATTTAATTAAAGTTACAGTTAAACTTGTGGTTACCCATGCATATAGAAATTCTATAAAGACCTATGCACAAGTTACAAATATAGTTATACTCACATCCTCCTAGATAGTGTCAGGGTCTGATGGGTCTCTTATGGATTGATCATCAGTAGAGGGATGGTTCCTGCTGGAGTTTCCCATAGGGAGCTTAATTTTCCTAATCTGGGCACCATCTTTTTATAATGTGATTCTGACTATACCTCATTGCCATTTGCATTTATGCCCATAGTGCATCCTGCGGTTAGAGCATGTGTTAGAAGAATGTGACTACTGGGTATCTTGTAAGCAAAATATTACTCTTATGGTTACTTTTTGCAGTATCATCCATTGGTACATCTTTTTCTGTAATCTTGTGGCATAGGGTCAAGCATTTCTTAAGTCTATGGCCTAGTATGGCTAAACTAAAATCTTACAGGCCTCAGCCTATAGGCCTTGTGTTTCAGCCCTACTTACTTAGATACCTAATACCTAATTATCCCTTCTAACTACTGATCTATCTCATACTTCTATAATCCTGCAATTTAACTCTATTTAGCATACAATGATTATATATGACATAGCATGTTAGTTAATCATAACATCACATAATAAATGAACAATAAACTAAAATCATGGGCTATGGGAGAAGAATTAAATATAGATAAAGTATTATTTGATAAAACTGTTTTCCCCAAAACTACCTCTGCCTAAGGACCAAGCAGGATGGAATTTAGCCCTGGGCCAGTGACATCAAAATGTCATCACTCCAAAGTCTGCTATCCTGTAGTTATGCTGTGCTAGAAATTGGAGAACTACAGAGCTCTTAGCTATTGATACAGGGCAATTCTTCATTTCCATTGGGACCCAATACTCACTTGAAAGCATCAGAGTTCTTACACTTTAAAACAATGACATTTTTAGCTATATGAAAGCCATTGAAGGTTGTTTTGAGATGTTTTACTCTATTAATTTTAATTTTTCTCTCGGCTCTCCACAGCTTTACATGATACAAGAAATAGCCCTAGTACATTGTTTAAACAGCTCCCTTAAAAATTCCTCAAATAGCTTTTTAGTAACATTTGTGGCTTACACAAAATGCATAGGAGTGTGGTGTGGTGTATAGGCTTTATTGGCATACATTTGGAATGACCTGCATAACCCATATGTAGACTTGTCACTCATGAATAATGTGTCCCATTCAAACTTATGCCAATAAAACCTTCATACCACATCATGTACTCCCTGTGGACTAGCTTGTAACTTTACCGCCTGCCCTGAATGACAGGTGGCATGAAGCTTTACTGCCCCAAGTGCACATCAGAGAATGCATTGTAACTATGAGGTCAGAGGATCCCAGAACTCAGACTCCAACTGAACCCAGAAGTCTGCATGGTCATGAAACAGACCCAAAGCCCAAGTCGGCTGGCATGGGCCAGCTGTGGATTTTTCTTTGCAGTGTAGACATACCCCAGGGGATTGATTATTATTATTATTGGGTTTTTTTTTAGAAACAGTCTCTTTTTTGCAGCCATAATTATCTGAATGAAAATAAGTGTAGTTGATGTCATTTATCATGCTCATAGATTCAGGTAGCTAGATGTCTGACTGGCATCTGTTATGCCTATAACGCTCTGTGCAAAATGGGATATTCCTTTCAAATTCAGGGGTGAAATCCTGGCCCGATTGAAGTTCATGGCAGAACTTGCAATGATTTCAATAAGGCCCAGATTTCACCCCAGGCCTTTAACTATTTGAATATGAAATATGCGAGGTTCCAAAATTGTATTAGAAATTACTCACACACAACGTCAATTGCCATTCTCCACTACAGTAATGAACCTGGTGTAAATTCCCACCAAAAAAAGTTCATTTGGAGGGTTTTGTTGGAATACAGCAGCTTCTATAAGAGTAAAGTGAGTTTAGTCATTCTCCATGGCAATGTTTACACTGAGACCATTTATGTTACCATTCCCCAGTTGTTCCTATCATTGAGGAAGCGTTGACACAGGAAAGATTCAGAGCTGTAAATTGATGCAGCTCCACTGAAGGCAGCGAACATGGGAAACTGCATTGTAGAGAGGGTGCTAACATTTTATTATCATGCAAAAGATACAAGAAATAGTATCTGGGTTAGGCCACACCTTTGCCCTGTCTGGTGTTAGCAATAGTTGAAGCTGCAGTGCAGAAGGGAATTACAGGTTCCCATTTTTCCCAGTGTCGAAATCCTAAAATACCACTAATAACCCATCATTCAAATGTCAGAAAAAGCCATGATCATTTAAGTATGGCTCACTGTACAATTATATAGGAGCTGGCCTTCTTACATGATCATTGTCAGAGTCTCACAGCAGACAGAGGAAAGATCTTGTGGCACCAAGTTGTAGAAGAGCACTGCTAGGTGCAAGAATATGCACATAAAATAAAAATTCAATAATACACTTCTACCCTGATATAACGCTGTCCTCAGGAGCCAAAAAATCTTACCGCGTTATAGGTGAAACCGCCTTCTATCGAACTTGCTTTGATCCGCCGGAGTGCACAGTACCGCCCCCTCTCCCCCTCCGAGCACTGCTTTACCACATTATATCCGAATTCATGTTATATCGGGTCATGTTATTTAGGGGTAGAGGTGTACCTAAAAAGGGGACCCCACAAAACGAGCAGCAGCACTGTGAGTGTTCTAAGATGATGTATATTCCTTCCTTTGTTTCAGATTACGGTTTACTTCTCTGCAAAAGCTCTACTGAACTATGCATTCCAATTGCAGCAACACACTAAACAGAAACAGGGAGGGTCTGAGTACCGCTAAACAGAATCTGGTTTAAGATTATCTGGCTAGGTATCTGTATGGTCTCTATCATCATAGTATCCGAGCAGTAACAATTGCTGGAGTGCCTGATGCAATAGCTTGATTAGAGAGATTTTAAAATTTGAACCATATCAGAAAACTCTCTTCAGTTGACCCTTCAGACTTTTCAGGCACTGTTTGTTGGAAGTAGAATACATAAAGCACAAACAAAAGATTTATTTTTTTAAAGGACAAAAAAAAAACCCAAGGGTGTACTGAAAAAAGAGAATTTTGAAAAAGGAGTTGTTGAAGATGGCCTAAGAATAAAACTTATGAACAGTGTCTCTTTTCTGGTATGAATAAAAGCTCTAACCTTTCACCTTTCATGTCTTTCCACCCACTGTCTGAGCAGATGTACATGAGATGTTCTTTTACGCTTGAATTGTTTGAGATGAGGTGGTGATCACATAAGTGCAACGGCCTGTCTTCCCTAGGATCTTCGACCTTGCCACTTAGCTATAAACTTGCTTGCAGTGATAGATAAAAAAACGTAATACCTTCTGTCCTCCTTCAAATGTTCTTTCTCTAAAAAAATTATCATACCAAGTTTATTGTTGGACTTCAGCTTTTCGTAGTTTTCTTTAGTTGTTTCTGGAGTCCAGCCCTTGTATAAGAAGTTGTACGATATCCTGGGAAACACTGAGAGGAGATGTTTTTCTCTCAGTGTGCATGGCATATGGTATTATATATGCCTGCAGACAGGAAAATAGAACCCTAAGTAAGGAAGAGCATGGATTGGGAGACCTCTAGAAAAAACCCCAAATCTGCAGAAAGTGGCTGCAGTAAATTCTGAGTTAGTTCCTATCCACTGCTCCGGTGTTGTGTATGCTCCCAGTATGTGAGGCACTGTACCGCTAGAAGTAGTGTGTTTTGGCACTGGTCTACGGTACCATGGTAAATCAATCTAACGTACACAACTTCTGTCACTACAAAGTCGACGTAGTTAGATCTGCTTACCGCGGTGGCTACACTGAGCTCTCTCCTGTCGACTTCCCTTACGCTTGTCGGGAAGGTGGAGTACACAAATCAATGGGAGAGTGCTCTGCCATCGATTTAGCGTGTCTTCACCGGACCCGCTAAATCTACACACTCTGCATCGATTGCAGCAGTGCCAATCTACTGGTAAGTGTCGACATGAGATATTAGTGATTTCCTGGTATTGTTACTAGGTGAAATCCTGGCTACACTGAAGTCAATGACAAAACTCTTATTGACTTCACTGGGGCAAGGATTTCACCCACTAGCCCTGTCCTTGCAAATTGGTTACTTTTGTCTGCCTGACGTGCATGTAGGGTCCATCTAACAACTTTGACTTTTCTTTCTTTCCCACCACCCAAGAGTTGCTTTGCTAACTTCACTCCATGATGTTTCCTCACCAGCTGAAACCACCTTAAGGACCTGGCCCTCATACCAACTGTTCAGATATTTTAAAGTTTCCTCTTGCTGGGGTTGTGCTGCCTTTTTCATATTGACCTGCTTACAAATATTTCTCCCGGCAGTCTCATTTACCACAGTGAGCTACAGTTTTTCCCATACACAAAGGACAAACAAATAGTTTGAGTCAGAATGCCCTTTATTTTACATGGAAGGGGCAACAATAAGGAACAAAAATTGTGTTCTCCATGAAAGGGAGTGAACAGTGTGTGTGCATCTTCTTGTAAGTCTGCCTTGAACTCTCAGACCCCAAAATGGCTGCCAAACCCTTGTACATTAGGAGAACTTAGAAATGTAAAGACACAGTGCAAAGAACTACATACTGGCCATCCTTTCTGACAGATGCTTTGTGTTTCCTCTGAATTTATATGGACATGTAGCACTTTGGTATCAGGTTAATCTATTCAGTTCCTCGACTCAGTGACTTTATAACTTGAAGATTAGCTCTCTTGATCTTTTTGAGTGCTCTCTCTTCCCCTCCCTCTCACCACCTGATAGCATCTTACTTTTCTAGTTTAGTTTTACTTTTATACTATAAAGCTGATTCACATATTTTACAAAGATATTTTTCAATATATTTGTGTTTGTGATAATAAAATTCATGGTCTTATTCTATAAATAATTCACTTTCTTTATTCCCCTCACTGGAGCCCTTTTATTTGTAGTACATTCACACACGGCTTTATACATAAAATATGAAGAAACAACAATAAACACTGACATTTTAATTCCTTGCTTCTGAGCACAAAAATGATAAGAATAGAAATTGCAACTGTCCCTATAAAGAAAGAGGTCTTCTGTTCCTCTGAAACCAGCATTTCAATTTTCTGAATAATAACGTGATATCTCTGGAAATAAGCGATAACAACAATGATCAGACAAAAGTATTAATTCTGTAGTTTATAACTAATAGTTATTTTTGTTGTACTCTTATACCAACTTTTACTGCTATAAACAAACTCAGACTTCTGATCCTAAGACAGTTATGTGTGGAACAGAGGTTTGTTTGATTGCGTAAATAGCTGAACAGTTGCTTTTTAGATGTAATTATTTTCTGATTAGTGATATAGAACAGGGCAGGATGGAGAATGAAGAGGTAGGACTATGTGATAGTGTCAGATGATTATTTTATAATGAAGCACAGATTGGCTGAGCTCTGGCACTGTGCATATTACTAAGTCTTCACTGTTTGTTAATATTTCACTGCACACCTGTGTTAGTGGAAGGGAAGCATATGTTATGTATCATATAACAAAAAAGTAATTGCATGGTCTTTTTGTGCTCTTACCTGGCTTTAGCATGAACAGTAAACTGGAAGTTACATGATAATAGGTAATGAATCACTGAGGCTGCTCTGTAACCTTCTATGGTAAAACCCATAGAAGATGGAGAAGAGGAGCCAAGAAACTGCTGTCCTCATGGAGTTTTTGACTAATGCTCCTCTCTCTGGAGGGACAGTTTGTTGGCTCATGGATGGGGAAGGAGGCATGACCTTCAAGCCCCACTGATTCTTGGCATCTATAGGAAAAGGAGCCACTGACTCCACAGGAGTTTTCTCTCATTGGTAGTGTTCAGAATTCCCTTCCCACTGGCAGCATGGTGTCCTTAGAGGCAATGCTGCCACTGGCTCTGACTACATAGTAGTTCCTCCCTGAGGAGAGGGCAGGCATAGAGAAGAAATTAGTGCTGCTAGCAACAGTATTAACTCCTTCATGTATATCTGCTGGGTTCTAAGAGAGCGCAGCATGGAGATCAGTGGCTCTTAGTCCCCACTCCTTCCCAGCACATGGAGACCCAATTGGTCAAATGAGAGAGTTTCTACAGTCAAGTGAGGCTCCACAGGCTCACAGCGAAGGGGAGCAGCATTCTGTGGATACGGTGCTCCCTCCTTTCTGACAACGTTGGTCCCATCTTCATCTTCTTGCAGTCCCTTAACCCATGCTTGTGAGAGAAGTAGCTAGCCTTGAGTTATGTATTCATTTCATTTAGAGTGTGTGTGTGTGTGTGTGATTGGAAGAAGTGCTGTATGAATATTTTTATGGAACATTCATTCAGAGTAGTAATGGAGTGATATCACAAGGGACCTGCCACATGAAGTGATACTATGACGATTTCCCTGCTGATTGCAGTCTGTCTGATCTTTTCATCTTTGACTCCTCGTGAGTGAATTGTTGCTTTCATACTTTCACCTGTGTAAACTAAACTTGCCTTTTAAGTGTTAAGCTAAGTGCTTTAACAAGGGAGAGTGTATATATGCAATGAGTGTGTATAACTTATCCTCATGACTCCGGCACAGTTTCATAATTAGGTTCCAAAGTGTGTCTGTTGAGCCCTGTTCATGGAACATAAGGAACATCCTGGTTCTGATTCTTTTCTCACTTATACTGGTGTAACTTAGCAGTAATTCCAGTGAAGTCAATGAAATTACATCTGAGCAGAGTAAGTCCCCTATGTGAAATAGTGCTATAGGGATGCTGTTATGTTGAACATATGATGCATACCCACAGAGCACAGAAGGCGGGATATGGACTAGTTTGAATGGAAGGAATCTGATTTTACACTAAATTGGGGATCTGGCCATTATTCTCTTTAGCCCCCATTCTGCACTCATTACTCAGGCAAAAATCCAACAGACTTCAATAAGAGTTTAGCTGGGTAGGGACCACTTAAAGAGCCTATTACAGGTGTTCAAACTACAGTTTTCACAAAACATGTGACAGTAAAAAAGTATTTTCATTAGGAGAATGGAACAAACTGGTGAACTGTTGCCAGGCTACTCAGGTCAAAGGTCCACCATAGTTACATGCCTCCCAAGAGGAGTAGAGCTTGTGTCCTATCTGAGGATATTTCTGCAGGAACTGGTGGTTGGTAGCCTCTCTCCAATTAGTAATTAGAAAAAATGCTAAATATAAAGGGAGACTGGTAATCATCCTGTTATTAAAGCATTAAATATTTTGTAACATAAGAGCATTAAGTCAGACTTCACTGAAGGATTTGAAATTAGGACCTATTTAAAAAAAATACATCAGTTTTAAAAGAAAAAAAACTTCAAAGCTGCTTTTTTCCCCCTTGGAAACCTGCCGGTGTTAGGATAAAATGAATAGAGAAAAGAGAAAGGCTTGGCTTCTAATAAAGCATCTGTTGCCCACTTTGAACATTTCTCACTTCTTTGTGAGTGTCTCTCTTCAGTTATGGCTACTACTGACAATGAAGAACAGAGGTATAGAAAAAGACAATACCTGTTATATAGCCAGTATTTCTGATTTCATGTCACTTTGAACTGGATCTTCATTTGACCACATGCTGTGTCAAAAAAGAATGTCTTTGTTGGCTGATCCAAATATGCCGTAAGATGCTCAAAAAAGTAAACTGCAGGAATCTGTTCAATAAGAAAAGATAAAAACAAATCTTACAATTCATTCAATGCACTGCTATCACTTTTAACTTAAGCCTATTTTGGTGTACTGCATAAAAACTGAACTCAAATGACTTACACTTGTTTCTTTTATTATTATTAATTTCAGTGGAGGACTATGGACTTTTTTCAGACTAAAACAAAATAAATAATTACAGGCAGAGACGAAAACTGCGAGCAGTCATAAGAGTTGTGCATGCATTGCTGGATTGTTTAGACTTCCTGCTTTGGAAAAACCATCAGGCAATTATTCTTGCTATTGAACTTCAGCTGTTTGTAGCTAAGCTTTATGAGGCCTATTCTCCACAGAAGATTTGTGGTCTTTCACAGCAGGGGATTCTCAGATTTGGCTGCTGTACCTAGCTGAGTGATTCAGCAAAATTTTGGCTGGGCCACAGAAACTTTTGTTCTGTGTTCTGTGAATGCCTGTGACTCATGGCCAAAATGGGTGGAGATTCCATTCTAAGGGATGTCTTTATCTCTGCCCTGCTGATAGAGAAGGGATAAAGTTGGCCCGTGACTGACCACTGGAAACATTAAAGGAAAAGTTACCAAAATCAAAGTAAAGATAAAGTCCTGATCTAATTCCCTGGGTTCAGTGCAAAAACCTCCTTTTGATTTAAATGGGCATGAAATAATCTGGATGCTTTGATTAGATTCATAGACACAAACTGGAAACATGAGATTATTCAAAGTGCATCTAAATTCTCTACCATTCTTACCCATAGGACTTTCAGTGTGGAAAATAAAGGGTGTGGCCCTGTGAGATGCTGAGCACCCTTAACTTCCATTGGCTTCACTGGGAACAAAGGGTGCTCAACACCCAACAGGATCAGAACCATAGTGATGTTCATATGTGATTTACATATTGGTAGATCATTTAATTTAGGTTATGGAAGCAAACCAATAAGGGGGTTTCATGGGCATGATGATGATTTATCTTCAGTGTTTTGGAGGACTCAGTTTAATCATGAACATAAATCTGTGGAGAGCCTTTCAAACAAAGTCCTAAAGTACTTTACAAACTGATTTATGGATGATAACATTTGCAGTTTTTACAATGGCACTGGTAGATAAAGTTGCAAGATGACTTTCATTACAGCCCGCTATGTTCTCTTCAATCATTTCCAGCTTTCCAATAATTTTTCCTTTTGAGTTAACTCTTTCCATCTTTCATCTCAAGCTAGAGGTGATTATTTTTATTTTCAAGTTTGAAGAACATACTTTAGACTTTCAATTTTTTTAAAATAAAAGACTTTGCCTACGAATCATTTCACTCACCACTGAAATGCAGACCTCTGTAGGGTTGAGCATGACAGTTGACAACCGCAGTATTCAACAGCTTAGGGCCGTAAGCGAAGAAAAATATCCCCACTGAAGCAAGAGGGATTTTAAATTCCTCAAATGTAACTGATGCAAGAAAGGACGGTTCAGTGGTTAGTCTGGGACCAATACGGATTTGATTTCCTACTCTGCCACAAACTTCCTGTGTGACTGTGGGCAAGTCATGTAGTCAGGGCGATAGCACTTCCCTGCCTCGCAGGGTTGTTGTGGGGATGAATATAATATGATTCTGAGATGCTCATATATTATAGCAATGGGAACCATATAAGTACCTAAGATAGACTAAATGCCCAGTGTCACTACCCGAGCTGGAATTTTGCCAAGAACCTGGGCCGTGCTCTGTGAAGAGTTGAATTGGTTTTAAGTGGGCAAGAACTTTTGACATGTCAGCTGATGTAAGTCACCTTCAGCAATAAGAATTTCCTAGTGATATGTGGCATGTTTTTGTAAAGGGGTAAAGAGAGTTTGTAAAAATGCACGTTAACTGCTGTGTGAGGACTTTTGATTGATTAAAAAAAATTAAACACAAAACATGGTTATATTTGCCAAACATCATTGATAGTTTGGTCTGATCTGTGGTCTATCAAATCCAGTGGCCTATGGAATGTGCAAGAAATGTTGCTGTAGTTAAAAAGGGCCTGATCCTACTCCTTTTTAATATAATTGCAAGACTCACATTGCTGCTAATGGAGGAATAAGAGCTAGAGGTTGGCATATGACCTGAAGTATAAAGGGTTGTATCCCTGCTACAAATATTTAAATTCTGTTTAATGTAACAGTGCATTTTCTTGTTATCCTTGTAAATATCCTATTTCTTTCTGAATCTTGCTGAGCTCAATGTTATCTTGTTGTAATGAGTTCCACAGTCTTAATATATGTCATGTTAAATCAGTTTTAAATCTGCTGCCTTTCATTTTGATTTCATCTACTTTTGTCCTTCTATTTTAAAAGAGGAAATCAAGAGTGTCCAGTCTGCCTTGTACCTTTCATTATTTTTTATACCTTTATCATGTCTCCTCTTGTTAATTTCATTTGTAAAACATTTATAAAACTCAACCAGTGGTTCTTAACCAGGGGTACGTATACCCCTGCGGGTACACAGTGGTCTCGTAGATCAATTCACCTAGATATTTGCCTAGTTTTACAACAGCCTCCTTAAAAAGCAGCTGCTAAGTCAGTACAAACTAAAATTTCATACAGACAATGACTTGTTTATACTATTCTATATAATATATAATGAAATGTAAGTGCAATATTTATATTCCAATTGATTTATTTAAAAATGAGAATTTTTCAGTAATAGCGTCCTGTGACACTTTCATATTTTTATGTCTGATTTTGTAAGCAAGTAGTTTTTAAGTGAGGTGAAACTTGGGAGTATGCAAGACAAATCAGCCTCCTGAAAGGGGTGCAGTAGTTTGGAAAAGTTGAGAGCCACTGAGTGATAGTCTTGTCCATATTTGTATCTTACTTGATGAACCTGACCCCCAACAGAAATATCCCTGAGATGGAAAGAAGAGGAATCCATGCCAGATCTCCAAGGGCTCTTTAGAGATGCCTGCTTTCTCATGCGTTACATGAATGGTTTAGCTCAATAATATTCATAGGCTTGGAAGGATTTGGTTTTTATCGGTAAATTTCAGTATAAATCAATTTCACTGTACACAAACGATGAAAAAAATATTTCCATCAATGATCATCAAAACTTAAATAGGCAGAGTAAGAAAAATGCTGCTTGAGCATTTATTAGAGTTTGATTTGAAGATATTTACTTTGTATATTTTGGCATGTGATGTTGACAACTTGTGTTTTAATGATTATAAAGCTCTAACTTTTGGAATCTCAACATCTTCTGTCATTAGATAATTATTGTCTGACACCCTGTGTAATTTCCTGCAACTGTGAAAATTTAAGTGGATACAAAAAATGCTTAAACTCATTGATATTATCTGTTAAAGACATATATAAAATTGAATTCCGCCAAGCTAAATATGCAGCATAGTTCCTGGGGTTTGTAAGAACAATAAAACTTGTGCACTGCAAATGGGCTTCTCTAGCAACTCTTTACATCAGTTCTTAACCGTGAGGTCCCATTTGGAGCCAGCACTCTATTGGATGATCTCTGCTTAAGTTATTTGTTTATTTCTCTAATAACCCACAGTACATTCAAATGAAGCCCTCTAGCTTTCCTAATAGGGATAGAGTGATGTATATAGCTAGCAATGCCTGTTTGCATAAGCTAAGGAGAGGTCATTAAGGCAGACCAGAAGCAAAGCTGTTGCAACAAAATCAGGGGTCAGTAATGTGTCTGCAGTAAAAATGTTGAGGTCCATGGTAATTTTTCAAAAAATTGAATGACTGAATGACATAACCCTCTGCCCCCGCAGTGTCTGTCACTAAGTACGGTAATTTTGTCAAGCGTCCGTCATGCAACATGGTGGTGCCGACTGCTGAACACAATGGGTTTACTGAATTCCCCTCTGCTGTTTCCTGTATAAAAATCAGAATACTAAGTCCAGGAGCCCTAGAGGCACAAAGTAGCATTACAGTCATACAGTACAGATAGCCTGAGGCAAAAGCCCAGAACACCCTGAAACTTGGGGGAAAGCTTTGATCCAGATTCAACCCCAAACTCTTAGCAGTTGTTGGAACCCTGCAGGGACCCACAGTTCTATGCATGGCACACAGTGCAGGGAACGGTACTTATTTTCTATCAACTGTGTGAGCCTTCCAGGACCTGCCCGCATATCCCAGTGCAGGAGAGCCACACAATTTCTGCTCTCAAACCATATGGGGGCTGCAGGGAGAATGGGAAAGGGTGGCAAGATGCAGTCTGTATGCTCATGAATGGTCACATAAGGGCTCATTTTAGTGTTCAAGACTGAACACTGGATCCTTCTTTGTGGCTGCTACTTCAGCTCCGTTCTGCATAAGTGCACAACAGATGCTCTCATCTAATCATTGGCTACTTGTTTCTTGGCTGGCCACCCTCTGTCCGGCTTGAGTCCCCCTGGCTCTCAGCCACCTGCCAGCTTTCCCCATGGATTTACTCTTTGTAGTAGGCATTCTTTCTATCAAGTCATCAATAATATTATTCAGAGCAGATGTCTGCTCTGTAATTGATTAGGTATCTTTTCATGGCACATAGAGTTGTGATCGAATAAGCAGTTGGTAGATTCCCTTGATCAAAGCATCAGAATCTGATTATGTCTTCTACAAAGAGACCCTTTGAAGTGGATCAGCCCTCAGGTAATTCAGTTATCTGTTTCCTGGAAAATTCATTTTGAAAGGCGGGCACTTGCCCAGGTGCAAAGATGTGGAAGATATTGTTTCTGTTATGACCCATCTGTGACTTCAAAGATTATTTCAATCTTAAAAATGGGCAGGGTGGGGGAAGAGACTGATTTACTAAAATGGAGAGGTAAGAAGACCCAATAATCTCTGTCTAAAATAATCTAGATAGTCATATTAGGTAATCTACTAGATACTGTGTTCATGCCTATGGTATCTACCAACTACCTTTAGCAAAAAGGGAGTGAGGAAGCTGCTCTAAAGCTCACCACTAGGCTGTAGCAAGCTTCTGCAGTCCACCACATCCACCCAAATCTCTGCCTCCATATGCTTGCCAGCCCATTTTGTCAGCTGTAATCCTCTTCCCAACTCCACAGGGAGTGTCAGCTTTCATCCTAACCGCTGCTTTTCACGTTCTCTCTAGACTTCTTACAGGGCTGAATGTTTCCATGCTTGGTCTTTAACCAGGGGTGATTTTTTTTTCTTTTAAGTTCCCATAGATGTGTCATAGAATGAATCACAATTTTCTCACTAAACACAAAGGGGAATGAAATGCAAAGAAACAAGTATTAATGTAAAATTGTACAGTAAGGCTGAGAAATCAAGAATTCCCCTGTTAGGAAACATCAAAAGGTAAAGTAGCTCCAAAGTTACCATGGCCACATTGCTCAAAGATAATATTTTGTATATCATTACTGGTTTCCTTGTTAAATGTGAACTAATCATATATTATTACCATTAAATACAAATAGGATTTGCAATGTGGCCTCTAGAAATTTCCACAGTGAAGGTGAAATTCATCTCAGTTATGGGTCTGCAGAAGGTCTTATTACCACTGAAATCCCACTTCCGTCTTCCATTACAGGTTGAAGGAGGATTGAAGTGGTGCATAGGGCCCACTGCACTGGAATGGATTTCATCTTGCTAGCATCAAAAGGGCTCCTGGAACTTCAAGGTGATGGAAAGAGAACCCCTTCTTGCCCCCAAAATAGGTACAGCATAAAAACCCTTAAAGAAAAAAGAGAGTGAATCCATTTGTTCTTTTCTTCTGTTCCACGCGACCCCTGTATAATCTCCCCATTCTTCTTCCACGTGGGTAGCTCATATGCCAGAATAGCATCTTTCTCCAAATGCTCCAAATCTGATGGTTGCAGGAACTGACAAATCTTGCAGGATAAAAGCTAACATGAGGGCTGAATGAGACAAGTGGAGACAGGCTAAGGTGATGGAAAAATTCAGCCTTTGAAAACAGTTATAAAAGGAAAAGCCTCTTCAGTCTGTGGCATGTGGGGATCTTGTGGAATATTTGAAAGGGAAAAGAAAATTTAACAATCTTTCCCCCTCCCCTTTTTTTTTGGTTTTTGCTTGGCTGGATTTGATGTGAGCAGAAAGATGCTCCTCTCTGAATTCATGCCTATATTCTCACCTCCATCAGCACAAGCAGTTGGGAACAAAACCTGAAACAATCCAGCAGAGAGTGCGCAAAAGGAGATAAGTGGCTATCCGGCATGGTTCATCTTCTTCTCTGGTTCCAAATATGCCCATCTTCCCTGAGCCTTCCGGGTCAGGCCTGCACAGTTCAGAAGGAGGTATGACTGGGTAGGAAAAGGGGGAAGGTATGGCCACTCTCCAGAGTATCTCACCCCTCAGACTGGAAGGGAGTCCCTCTCCATACAGTCTCTCTTCTTAGGGGAGTATTCAGCACTGAGGACACTGGAGAAGACGTGAGTTCCTGAAACTGTACTGCGTTGTGGAAGCAGCCAGTGGTATAGTTCAGAGGCGAGGGGCCTCAGTGCAAATACCTCTGCACATACCTTAAGAAATGTTGGATATTCTTGTGGTTCTAGAGTTTGAAGTTCCTCTCACCTAGATAAGGCCTTCTCATCTTTGCAACGGGACAATAAAAGAAAAATGCGCTACACTCTTCAAAAGCAGTGCCCACTCTGATCTACCTTGGTAGTTGATGGTGGATCTCTGATGAATCTCCCTTTCGTATCTCCTAGTGACCCTCCCCTCTGAGTCTCAAGACCTGCTTTTCAAGCACCTGGTCAGTGATTCAGTTCGTCTGGAAGATGAGAATTCATGATCTTATGGGGTGAGGTTATATCAGCATTGCCATGAAGCATTGTTTGGTCAGGTATACTGTCTGGAGGAAATGAAATAAGCTCTGTTCTCCACACAATGGTCATCGTCTTCTCTTCCTGCTAACGCCCTTTGTTCCCACCCTGTTTAGCTCACCTGGCTCCAAATCCAGCATTTCAAAAGTCACTTTTATCTGCAAAAGGCAAGGTAACTGAATTCCGATCTGCATGTTCCCTGTGTTTGACTATAGGTGTTAGAATGTGGAAACTCAACCTATATATAAAATTTCGTGTATTGGTCCCTTAAGGAGGCAGAATATATTTTCCTATTTTAAATCCCTTTTATCAAATTTGCACTTGCTACAGAATATACATTATTGACAGAAAACAGCTCCTCTGTGCCATACAGGTAGTGCAGTTGGCCGGAAAGAAGCTTTTGCCCAAATGAAGGCAAACAAAAAGTGCAGTCCATCTTTCCCCTTCCTACAGGTGGCCCCTAATGGTGCCTTCAGTGGTAGCTAAGTAACTAGGGCTTTTGGTAAACCATTTTAAGGATTTAGCAGTAAGCACTTCACACCACCTTTAAATCCTCAAAGTTACGTCAGAGGCTGGAGGCACAAATTTGCCTTTACTGCTGTCAGCGCCTATAAGCACTTAAGGTGCTTTCAGGGGAAAATCCTGTTACCCCCCATACCCAATTGTGTGGTAGCAGAGGGCCCTGACTGCAGTGGATTCAGTTTGTTTCAGCTGTGCAGAGTTGGGCAGCAGGATACAGCTATACTTTGTCTTGTCTAATTATACTGTAAACTCTTCAGGGAAGGACTGATTCTTACTATATATTTCAACAATGCCAAGCACAACAGAGATCCAACCTTGGCTGGGGCCCGTAAATTCTCATGTACCAGTAATAATGATAAATATCATATATCAACTGGAGTATCCATTATTTACTGGCATAACTGGATTTAATATTAACTCTAAAACTAGCTTAGGATCTATGGCAATTACAAAATTAAGCTTTTTAAAAACCTGTATTGTGCAGGCTGTGGACTAGGTAGACTTCTGCATGGGCTGTTTTGCCTATTGAGTAATGACCTCATCCTCCATCACCAAAACCTCCTATTAAATAATAATGTGCTGCTCAGGCACAGTTGACATTATCTTATTGTGAACATCAAAGCTGGTTCTCATCTTATTCTTTTTCCTGAAATACCCTAAGGCCTGGTCCACACTAGGACTTTAATTTGAATTTAGCAGCGTTAATTCGAATTAACCGTGCACCCGTCCACACCAGGAAGCCATTTAATTCGACCTAGAGGGCTCTTTAGTTCAAATTTGGTACTCCACCCCGACGAGGGGAGTAGCGCTAAATTCGACATGGCTATGTCGAATTAGGCTAGGTGTGGATGCAAATCGACCTTAGTAGCTCCGGGAGCTATCCCACAGTGCACCACTCTGTTGACGCTCTAGACAGCAGTCTGAGCTTGGATGTTCTGATCAGCCACACAGGAAAAGCCCCGGGAAAATTTGAATTCCCTTTCCTGTCTGGCCAGTTTGAATCTCATTTCCTGGTTGGACATCGGGGCGAGCTCAGCAGCACTGGCAACGATGCAGAGCTCTCCAGCAGAGGAGTCCAGGCAATCTCTGAATAGAAAGAGGGCCCCAGCATAGACTGACCGGGAAGTCTTGGATCTGCTCGGTGTGTGGGGCGAGGAGTCTGTGCTTTAGGAGCTGCGCTCCAAAAAACAGAATGCAAAGACCTACGAGAAGGTCTCCAAAGCCATGACAGACAGAGGATCCAGCTGGGATGCAACGCAGTGCCGCCTGAAAATCAAGGACCTGAGACGAGGCTACCGGAAGACCAAAGTGGCAAACGGACGCTCCGGAGCCTGCCACCACTGCCCCACCAGTGACCGTGGACTCTGATGATGGGATAGTGTCGATGGCCAGTGCCTCGGCGATGTTCGCGGACGGGGAAGATGAGGAAGGGTTTGTGGAGGACGAGGCAGGCGACAGCGCTTACAGTGCTGGTTTCCCCGACAGCCAGGATCTTTTCATCACCCTCACGGAGAGCCCCTACCAACCCTTCCCGGCCGTTAACCCGGACCCTGAATCAGGGGAAGGATCAGTCGGTAAGTGCTTAAAACATGTAAACTTTTATTATTAATGGAACAGGAATCTGAACTATGTGAAAAGGAGGTCTATATATATGGGGATAGAACAGAAATCCTCCTGGGAGATCTCCACGAAGCTCTCCTGGAGGTAATCGAAAAGCCTCCGCAGGAGGTTCCTGGGGAGAGCTTCCTTATTGGGTGCTCCGTGGTAGCACACCTTTCCGCGCCAGGCTTTCATGAGGTACTCAGGGAGCATTGCCTCCCCGAGCACGGCTGCATAAGCCCCTGGTTTGTGCCGGCTTTCACGCAGCATGCGCTCTCTATCTCCTTCAGTGACCGTCCTCAGGGTGATCTCGCTCGGAGACTCCTGCATCTAATTAGGGGAATTACTGTAATGTTACGCCTGGTCCAAAGTATTTTTAAAAAATCTCCGGACAGACGGCGTAGCAGAAACTCAGCACGCTGCTGCGTGACAAGCGTAACGGAAAGCCAAAGAATCAAATGGACGCTCATGGAGGGAGGGGGGACTGAGGACGCAAGGTATCCCACAGTTCCTGCAGTCTCCGAAAAGCATTTGCATTCTTGGCTGAGCTCCCAATACCTGTACGGTCAAACACATTGTCCGCGGCGGTTCAGGGCATAGCTCGTCAATGTACCCCCCTCCCCCACCCTCAGAAGGAAAAGGAAAAAAAAATAGTCTCTTGACTCTTTTAAATGTCACCCTATGTGTACTGAATGCTGCTGGTAGACGCGATGCTGCGGCACTGTACTGTAGCATCCTCTCCCCCCCCCCCCCCGCCGCCTCATGGGAGGTGGTTTCCAGGTTCTGTGTGGGTGGGGGGGATGTGACTTTGTAGCGGGGGAGGGCGGTTACACATCTTATGCAGCGGTCCTTGTCCTGGACCGCTGAGTCACGCAGCAGAGGAATCTGTATCCGTTCTCCTCCGCCACAAGGTCACATAGCCCCCGCACACAGAATCCCAAAAAAGGAGGGATGGCAGGCTCCGTTGAAACAACCAGTCCGGCACTGCGGACCGCTCTAGGAGCAGGAGCCTGTCATTCCTCGAGTTCAGAGGCGGTCTTTACATCATTGCACACCCTACCCAGCACAGTCTGCGTCCCAGTTTCAACCCTTTAACGCAAAGTCATTAATAAAGAAACCTTTCTTAAGTAACAATGGAACATGTATTTTATTTTTACACGTGTGTTGGAAGTGGGGGAAACGGGGTGAACGGGGTATGTAACTGCAGAGGATAGTCAACAGTAACTGGGTAAAGAAACAGGGGCAGGTTCAGCTTCTCTGTAAAGAAACTGAACAGTCACAGGTCACGCTGCTCGCTGGTACTTGAAGAGTTCCTTGTCGCTGTCCAAGGCGCCTGTATAGGGCTTCATGAGCCAGGGCATTAGCGGGTAGGCTGGGTCCCCGAGGATCACTATAGGCATCTGCACATCCCCAACAGTTATTTTGTGGTCCAGGAAGAAACTACCTTCCTGCAGGTGTCTAAACACAGTTCCTGAAAACACGCGTGTCATGAACCTTGCCTGGCCACCCGACGTTGATGTTGGTAAAACGTCCCCTATGCCCCACCAGTGCTCGCAGCACCATTGAAAAGTAGCCCGATTTCTCAGCAGCTGACTGTGGAAGAGGTGGACGATAAGGTGCGAGGAGGTGAAAACGGCCATAACTGCAGCGGGCTCCATGCTCGCAGTGCTGTGGCGTCCGCGCTGTCACTGACCAGAAAAGTGCACGAACAGATTGCCCGCAGGTGCTTCCGGGGAGGGAGGGAGGGCGTGATTGATGGTTCAATGATGACAGTTACCCAAAACCACCCTCGACATTTTTTCCCCCAGCAGGCATTGGGGGCTCTACCCAGCATTCCAATGGGCAGCGGGGACTGCGGGAACTGTGGGATAGCTTCCCACAGTGCACCACTTCCAAAGTCGACGCTGGCCCCGTTAGTGTGGAATCACAAAGTCGAATTACTGTCCTTAGTGTGGATACACAAATTCGACTTTGTAAGGTCGATTCCACAAATTCGAATTAAGTTGAATCGAACTACTCTTGTAGTGTAGACATACCCTAAGTGTTGCCAATAAGAATTTATTGCTAAGGCAAAGTTTTATGAACTTGGTCATTTTATTTTTAAATCCAGGCCTATTAAGAGTTACATGAACCCACAAACATAACCTTCAAATGCAAAACTCTATCGATCATTATAATTGGGGGGGGGGGAATCATATGAAATTGTATTTTAAAAATATAAAAACAAGCCAAAAGATCTGGGAATGAGGCTCGGTGGTTGTTTCAGGTAAAAATTGAGGGCTGAGTTATAATAAATCACAGAAAAATGGAAGCTAACCATGGAAAAAAACTGATAGAGATTATGATTCAGATGGCAAATGGCTCTACTATAATTTGACCACTTCTGATTAAAGTAAGAGTTTGCAATAAGTGTTTGTAGTGGTCAAAATTGCATAAGTGGACTGTCATTCTTTCAAAGAACAGTCTAAAATTCCCAATGGGAACACTTGAGTAAGGACAAGACTAGGTATAAATATTTGTAATGTAAACTAATAGAACCTCATTAGTAGCCCAGTTGAAGTCGATGGCAAAATTATTTGTATGGGTACTACCTGGTGGTGGACCAGGAGCCCATGGTGCTATGCACTGTGCAAACACAGAACACAAGAGGCAGTCCCTTATCCAAAGAGTTTACAATCAAAGTAAACTCACATCCTCTTCAATATGTCTGGCAGTTCAATCAAATTAATTGTTTGAAAGTTAGGCAGTGTAGAGTAAAGGTTCAGCAAGAAACTCTACTTCCCCCACAACCTATTGGACACCAACAAATAAATAACGGAGGTTGCATAATTGTCCGTTGTGGCCTTAAAACTTATGAATCTGTGGGAATGAGTCTCTGTTAAAACTACTTCTCAAAAATTTAAATGATTTGCAAAAATTGTCTGCACATGACCATTCACTTCTGCCTTCTATGTGGAGTAAGCTAGAATAAATAGCCACTGAAGAAGGCCAACGCATGCCTAGCTTGTTATGCAGGATAAGATACTACTCTAGGCTTCTGCGGCCAGTATTCAAGTGAATGGGAAGGTGTCTCAGCCCCACGTTCTGTGTGGGTGATAGTGTCTCAGACATACATCAGGAGGACATAGTGTTCTATCCAGTCAGTGTAGAGCGGATGGACAGAGGCCTTTGGGCTTTGTTGGTTTAGGGGAATGTGGATAAGGGAGGGTGGAGTCTGACTTCAGTGGGACCAGGATGTAGCCCAATGGGAGCATTACCATTTTACCAGCGTTTGGCCATGTATGTAGAGGGTGAAATCTGAAAATGGTGTGGTCTCCTAACTAGTGGTAAGTTAGAATGAGGGAGGAAGGGAGAGGCCTTTATCAGTATATAAAGGGTAAGAAGTAAAATATTTGGTGTCGCTGACTCTTAAACAGAAGAAATGGCAGAGGGTCTGTAGTCCTGATAGTGGCTTGCATGTTGTTATATAGAGTAGGGGATGATTTAATGGGATGTCTGCTGAAAGCAGTATTTCTCCCTTCTGATGAGCAGGGCTAAGTCTCCAGTGCCTGCTAGTCCAGATGCTTCAGAGAATAATCGCTCTTGGTGTGTGTGAAAAATTGCCTGATTCACCATTGCTGGGCTCAACCATTCTTTCCCCCCATGGACAAGTTCCCTAGAAATCTCTGTACTCAGGGCATGCAGCTGTGGTCTTTCCTCTACACGGGGAGTATTTGTTAATCTTCCTGCAGACCACTGGACCAGGTCTATAAATTGCATAAGGGTCGGTAGTTGAAATAATCAGTACAAGATACAGACTATTTCTAGTATGGAACAGAGCTGCAGCGGTATTGCTAATGCCTGCCAAGTATTCCAAATTTGAGGTTTCAGACTTCCCAAAATCATGAGTGACTTAAAAATAATGAGATTTTATTAAAAAGATACATGTTGGGTTTGCATTTTCAAGTTGTTTTTCTACCATATTGAAGGCTAAGGATGTACTTTTACTTTTAAAATGAAAACTGAAATAATCATATATTCAAATAAATCCAGGGCTGGAGCTTTTAAGAAAAACACCGTGCAGATGTGCAATATTATGAGAGTTGACAACACACCTACAAGAATTACTTTGCTGGGCACTTGTTTACATAGTATGTATATTTACATGTGTGATATGTAATAGAGTAGACCAGTGGTGGGCAATCTGCAGCCCTTGGGCTGCACATGGCCCGTCAAGATAATCCGCTGGCTGGCCACAAGACAATGTTTACATTGACCGTCCACAGGCACAGCTGCCCACAGCTGCAAGTGGCCGCAATTCGCTATTCCCAGCCAATGGGAGCTGTGGGAAGTGGCGACCAGCACGTCCCTGCAGCCCGTGCCACTTCCCGCAGCTCCCACTGGCCGGGAATGATGAACCGCGGCCAGTGGGAGCTGCGGGCGGCTATGCCTGCGGACGGTCAATGTAAACACAGTCTTGCGGCCTGCCAGTGGATTGCCCTGACGGGCCGCAGGTCGCCCACCACTGCACTAGATGCTTGATTGCAGCATCACCTTGTAAGAGCAACCACTGCTTACGGGCAACATTTTCCCCTGGGAACACTTTCCTTACCATGAATTGTCAACTCGGTAACAGCAACGTAGCCGCTGCATAAGAGCAACATTTGTGATGTTGTGACGTTACAACCAGGGGTGGAGATTGGGGGGGTATAAGGGCATTGCCCCCCCTAGACTGTATCTTTTCTCTCCCTTGCTGCTGACCCTGGCCCTTCAGTGCAGATCCAGTGCACACAGCCCTGTCCACTTGCCCTGCCTGACGGAGCCTGCGTGGAGAGCCTGTGTAGGGTGGAGTTTGGAGGGAGGGTCTGGAAGAGAGGGAGTTTTTGGTGGGGGGAAGCTGGGGTCAGGAGAGCAGCAGAGGCACAGCTGCAAGGTTTCCTCTGTCCTTCCTCAGCATCTGGCTTGCAGGCAGCAGGGGTGGGGGTTTTGCCATTTTGAAGTGGGGAGTATGCGGGACCCTTCCTGAGCTGTCCCCTCCATCTTGGTTGCCGGTGACAGGATGTGGATGTGTTGTTTTGTAATGAGAGGTCAGGGACCCACCTCCACAGGTTATTGACCTGTCCCCTTTCTCCCTCCCATCTCTGCTGTCTGTGCTACGAGCAACCCCACCCTCCATCGCAGATTGCGCATGGTGCCCTCCCGAGACAGCCATCCTTCGCCAGGGTGGAGCATGAAGTTGCCAGTGGGATCATCCTCAGCCTGTCCCCGGCAGCCGGGCTCGCTCAGCCATTTGCCGACTGGAGGTTCCCCTACCCCATTCCCCCCAAACTTGGGGTTCCCACACACACCCCAATTCCCTTCTGAAACGCCCTTAACTCTTCATATGCCACAGCCCAAGCCCAGCCCCTCCACTTCCGCATGAGCCGTCTGTCATCAGTGTCCTCCATCTTGGACCAAACTGGTCTCTGTGTCGCTCCCCTCACCCCTCTGCCCCAGGGGCTGAACCATTGCTCTGACTGGGGTAGTAGGTTCTGTCTCCTTTCTCTGCCCTGTCTCTCCCCAGTGGGAAGGGCGCTCTCCCGCCTGCTGCAGGAGAACCAGGCCCTGCAGGCTGAGCGGAATGTGCCCCATGCCTGCCATTGGTGACAGGCAACATCAGGGAACCTCAGCCACTCCCTCACCAGGGCCCCTGAGGGATGGAGGCCAGGGGGGCCCTTGCTTATGGTAAGGGGAGGACATGGAGCTTTGGCTCGATTTGGGGGGCAAGGTCAGGGCTTGTGCCCCAGCTCTGTATGGAAGGGGGTGCTGGACATCAATGGGGTGCACTGCCTTTGGTGTACTGTACAGTTTTATGTATCAGAAAAAGCAGGCTCTCTTTGTTCAGATGACATTCCCCATAACAGCAACAGCCACATAGGAGTAACATAGCAAAAGGGCACCGATATGTTGCTACTAATGAGCATCTACTGTACTTAGCACTTATATACAGTAACTCCTCACGTAACGTTGTAGTTATGTTCCTGAAAAATGCGACTTTAAGCGAAACAATGTTAAGCGAATCCAATTTCCCCATAAGAATTAATGTAAATGGGGGAGGGGGGGGTTAGGTTCCAGGGAAATTTTTTTCACCAGACAAAAAACATTACACACACACACACTTTAAACAAACAATTTAATACTATTCACAGCTATGATGATTGTGAAGCTTGGTTGAGGTGGTGAAGTAAGAGGGTGGGATATTCCCAGGAAATGCCTTGCTGCTAAATCAGTGGTTCTCAAACTTTCGTACTGGTGACCCCTTTCACATAGCAAGCCTTTGAGTGCGACCCGCCCCCATATAAGTTACAATACTTTTGTATATATTTACCACCATTATAAATGATGGAGGCAAAGCAGGGTTTGGGGTGGAGGCTGACAGCTTGCGACCCCCCATGTAATAACCTCATGACCCCCTGAGGGGTCCCGACCCCAGTTTGAGAACCCCTGTGCTAAATGATGAACTAGCACTCGGCTGAGCCCTCAAGGGTTAACACGTTGTTAATGTAGCCTCTCACACAAGGCAGCACAAACACGAAGGAGAGGAGACAGCATAGCAGACAGAGACAGACACACACCTTGTGTGTGGGAGAGAGTAAGCAGGAGGCTGGGGAGCAGCTCCAAGGCAGAGGGCAACACCGCAGTGAGGGGAGGGATAGCTGCAATTGATAGCCTGCTGATAGCTGCTGCACAGGGAACTTAAGGGAGCGAGGAGCTGATAGGGGGGCTGCCGGTCCACCCTGGTTCCAAGCCCCCAACCAGCTAGCTGCAACAGGCTGCTCTTCCTGCAAGCAGTGGACAAAGCAGGCGGCTGCCAAACGTTTAGAAGGGAGCATTCCACAACTTTAAACGAGCATGTTCTCTAATTGATCAGCAATGTAACAACGAAACAACATTAACTGGGATGACTTTAAATGAAGAGTTACTGTAGTTCTTTACATCTTCAAAATTTTGTACAATAATAATTAGTCCTAACAGCACTGAAGTGTAGGTAAATGTTGATATCCTCATTTAGCATATGTCACAACTGAGATACATAGAGCCAGACTTTCAGAAGAACTCAGCTCCCACTTAAACACTAAAAGAAGTGGCCAGATTTTCCAAAGAGCTCAGTATATTAGGTGCTGAACTCTTATCTAGCCCATGAAAGTCAAATTACTTGCCCAAGGTCACACAAGTCAGCGACAAAACAGATACTGCATCTGAAATTCTTGTCTGCCAGTTCCATGATCAGTGTGCTAGAGAAGTGGTCCCCAACCTTTTTGTGGCCAGTAGCACATTCATGTTTTCAGAAGTGTGTGGTGGGTGCCAACAATTTTTCAAGGCTTATTTGGTATTTGTACATTAAATAATACGAAAAACATCATATTTAATATAACATAATATATGAATCCATAAGATAAAAAAGATAATTTTACATGTAAAAGGTATTAATTAAATTATTCGGCAATTACTCTTTCACCTTACCATGTGAATTTGCTCTTTTTTATCTACCTGTAAGAAAAATTAAGGAGTTTTTACAAAATAAATATCATAAACAGTTTTCATCTTATTTATTTTAAAAAGGTAAAACATTGAACTGCTGGTCCAAATATATTTATTATTCTTACTTTAACATGGATAGCCAGTTATGGTTAATTAAAAATATTATTTGTATTGTTACTTGTATCTGGATTTCAGTAAACAAACAAACAAACAAATATGAAAAAAAGTTAAACACAAGTTTAATCATATGCGCTCATCAGCACTTAATGGAAAATAGGTATCATTAATTCACGTGGTTTTTCTAATAAAGTCAGTGTGATTTTTGGCACTGCATTTCTTCAGACAATTTTTCATAGTTGGGAGAGTAGGATGATATTCCCATTCGTAAACAATCGTCAAGATGGGCATCTGTAAGCCGAGATCTGTGTTTTGATTTTATGATGTTCATTGTTGAAAACAATGATAGATAAGTGGAACCGAAATAAGATTTTATTTTGTATGCTACATTTTTTAAGGCAGGAAACTTTTTTCGGTCAACCAGATTCCAAAAGTTTTCATCTGTTGCGCAGGATTTTAGAACAATATCATTTTGAAGGTCCAAAATCTCCAGTTCTACATCTTCTGTTCTTACTTGAATGAGACTCGCAATTGATGTAGCCATTTCTGTTACCTCTATTTGGCAAGTAAAAGGATTCACAAGATTCAAAAGAAAAGCAACTACAGGCTCAATGATGGTGAACTGTTGACCTCTCTTTTCAAATTGTTCCAGAAGTATTTGAATGTGGATAACAAATGGTGATGGGTTAAAATCACTGTCACATACCATTTCCTTCATACTTGGGAAATGTACGAGAGACTTCGTCTTCATACGTGACATCCACAAGATCAATTTTGCTTTGAATGATTTTACAGAACCTATCGTTTGAGCCACATATTTGTCTTTTCCCTGGAGCTCAAGATTTAAAATGTTCAATTTTTCAGTGATGTCGGCAAGAAAAGCCAAGTCCATTAACCAGCTGGAGTCTTCTAGTTGCTCGAAGTTCTGATTTGTGGACTTCAGAAATTCTTTGATCTCTTCAATTTGGCTTAAAAAATGTGCAAGAACTTTACCTTTGCTCAGCCATTGTACTTCTGTGTGCAAGATAAGATTAGATTGTTTATCATCAACATCTTCCAACAGGGCCTTAAAAAGTCGGTGTTGCAAAAGTTTCGCTCGAATAGAGTTAATTATTTTAATAACGACATTCATGACGTGTTGAAAAGAAAGAACTTTGACGCACAAAGCTTCTTGGTGCATAATGCAATGATAAGACATAAAGTTCAGAAAGGATTCATTCTTCTTACAGAGTGCAATGAATCCATTGGCGCTGCCCATCATTGCTGGTGCCTCATCAGTGGTGATCGCAGACAGCTTATGTAGTAGCATACTAATTGATGTTGCGTATGGTTTGAATAAATTATAGATGTCCTCACCCTTTGTTTGCCCTTTCATAGGCAATACTTTTAGTAACTCTTCTTTTACGGTGAAGTCACTAAATACCATCCTCACTATAACTGCCAACTGCGCTTTAGCCAATATATCTGTCGACTCATCGAATTGCAGTGAAAACCAGTCACATATTTCCAAGTCATCCTTTAGCTGAGTTTGCATGTCGCTTGAAATTGCATGTATCCTCCTCGTAACTGTGTTGTCTGATAACTGCAAGTCTTGTATTATCGACAAAATCTCATCCTTGTTAGGAAATCCTTGAAACAGGCAATCAGCACCCGTCAAAAATGCTTCCTTCAACAATTCACCATCTTGAAAGGGTTTTTTCTTCTTTGCGAGCAGATGAGCAATTTTAAAGGAAGCAATAGTAGCAGCTTTAGACTTTACAACTTGTCTAGTGAAAACAGATTGCTGGGCAGATAGGTTTGATTTGAGTTGATTAATTTTCTTCTTTCTGAACTCAGATTTAAGTGGATGGCTAATGTCAAAAGAGCCGTGATTAGTTTGGAAATGGCGTTAGACATTATGTTTTTTCAGCACTGCAACAGCACCCCCACACAGTAAGCAAACACATTTACCTTTATTTTCAATAAAACAATAGGATTCTTCCCTTTCTGCGTTGAAATAATATGTACGTTGTCTTTTATTTGGACCACTCATTTTGGGGCAAAATTTAAAAAAAATAAATAAATCACAAAGCACAAGAAAACAGCAGTATCAGTGCAGCGGAAGAATACTCACATACAGGGCCGGCTCCAGGCACCAGTGGAGCAAGCACGTGCCTGGGGCAGCACATGCTACGGGGCGGCATTCCATCCATTCTTGGGATGGCAGAGACAGAGCGTGTTTTGTTTTGTTTTGTTTTGTTTTGTTTTGTTTTACGGCAGTTCTGGGCAGCGCAGAGAGAAGCCGGAGAGAAGCCGCGAGGACAGAGAACACCGGTGCCCGCAGCCTGCAGCCCCGGAGTACTCTGTCCCCAGCAGGCGCGGGGCCTGGCTTCTCTCCAGCTTAAGCCGCGGCCCCGTGCCTGCCTGGGACCGAAAACACCGGCACCTGCAGCCTCGGAGTTCTCTGTCCCCGGCAGGCGCGGGGCCACGGCGTCTCTCCCTTGCTGGGCACTAGGCGGGCGCACATAAATGCCGTCTCTCAAAGCACACATATCCATTCCTTCGGTTAAGAGTCTTTATGTATTCCACTTCTATTTAGTGTGGTGTTTTAGCTTTCTGTACAGGAAAAGGGGGCCAGAGCCATGCAACACCCAACTAGAGCTGATTTTGTATAAGTAATAAATTGTTCCCAAGCCTGAATATACTTGGCATATCTGATTTTTCTTGTGTGGGAGAATTTTTCCATGACTAGGGACCTCCCAGAGTTTATTAAACCTTTTATTTGTGGCTGGAAATTATAATGAATCCTGTTAATTTGTGAAGGAACTCATGATGTTGCTAGGCAGGATTGTGATTCTTACACAAATGCATGGAGAAGCAATGTCCTATAATTACACAAATGACAGTAATTAATTAACCCTTTTGCTTCTGCTGACTGAGCAAAGTACACCTAGTACAATGACCCCTCCCCTATGCCAAGATGCATTACAAATGGGTGTGTAGTCATGACATCCTGTTCAAAGCAATGGGCCATCAATAAGATTTAGAAGCACGGATGCTGGTGCGATGACCCAGCAGTGAAGATGTTAAAAAGAAAATGATCAGGTTGGTGCAGGAGAAATGGCAATCGTTAAATGTGTCAGGATTTTGAAGCCAGACTCTGACTTTAGGCATTTTTGCAACAAGTATGGAAAGGAAGAGAGAGAAATTGAATCTGCCTTTAAAAGAAAAACAGTTTTCAAACTTTGCAGACCAAAAAATATGAGTCATTCAAACAAATCACTAAAAATACTCCTACAGTTTCCTCATGGTGTACTCTTTGAATACATGCGGTTTTTAGTGGCTTATCAATAGAGCTACACACATCAAGATAGACCAATCAGTGGATCCCTGGAACCTGAGTGAAATAATACTATTAATCATAAGTGTCAAAAGGAGTTTGATCATTTGGATTCCTGAGCATTGCTTGATGGGCTAATGAAATGTTAATTCTATTGTGTTTCCTCTTTCTCTGTGTATTTTAGACAAATTTTGAGTCATTAGTGGACTGCCTGCTGTAGAGATCTCTGGGCTTTCCACAATCTGGCTGTCACTGGAGAGGAGGTCTGCATCAAATCACAACAAAGGAGAAAAAAATAATCTCTTATGAGTGCTGTCACCTTCCTTAAAAAGATGGCAAAGATGTTCAGAATTTTTTTTTTTAAGAAAGAATATATTTCCAAAAGCCAGCAACTTTTTCCAGCATGAAATATTTTACCACTATAACGGTGGCTTTCTTTTGTCTCCCTGTGTGACCAATCATGTTGTTTTGCACACTGTAATATGTTGGACTGCAGTAACCAGAAGCCATCAGCTCCATGTTATGGTCAGTATCAGTTCTGAGCACTTTTGATGTACACGGCTTTCAAACTAAATTCTGAGGGTTGGATTTTCCAAAGTAAACTTGGAGCTGTGGGTCTGGAAGGAATGAAAAAGTAACTGTGGTATCTCCCCGCCCTCTCTCCTGGGCTACATTTAAAAAAAAAACAAAGACTACCTAATAGCCTTGAGCTCAGCAGTGCAGCTGGACTCTAGCCTGATGTTTGAATTACGTCTCTGCTGTGGTGAAATCTGCCGGCTTCTGCCTCAGAGATGTTGCCAATGTCATGTCTGCACCTGTTTTTCGTGAATGTAGAGGTCTCTTTGTGCCTTTGTTTCATCCCGTTGAAACTGTTATATGCTCCTTTTTCTTGTCTTGCTGCATGCAAAATTAAAGACTGCACTGGTACCAAACTCTGTTTCTAGGATTCTCTCTGGCATCAGATGGAGTGTGTACCTTATTCAGTTATTTGCACTTGTGGCCAGCTGGTAGTTTCAAGATATTTTTCTTGAAATACAAAGACCATGTAGAAGCTCACTGATCTGGTCACACCTTGCCATAAAGTACCATCTAAAACAATTTGATGTTGGCCTGCTCCCCTTGCGAGAATTTATTGCACCCTTTGCAAACATCAAATGCCTTACGCGATTCCAAGCCACAATCCATTTTAAACCCAGAAAACTTCCATTTAAAATCTAGTTAAGCTTGCTCAGTGACAATGTACCTATCACACCATTTGTGAAATCCAAGTACTTAAAAGCAAGGAAATGAAAAATTAAGGGCATCATAAATCCTACACTACCCCTATGATAAACATAAACACATGGGGCTGGATTTTCAGCTGTGCTGTATTTGGAATCAGTGCAGCTGAGCAGAGCAGGAGGGAAAGGTGGCTCTGAGCCACCACTCTGTTCCTCTGATCCTGGGCCAGCCAGGGGCAGAATTGGCTGCCTGTGTAATTTAGAGCAGCCTAAGGGATGTTTTTTAAACTATGCTGGTTGTAATGATGCCACAGGGATTGCTGCACCAGCCCAGGATCAGTGGCATACCGTACATTCCTTCCCTTCTGTCCCCAACCTGACATGCCCCCTTGTCAGAGGGAAACCTTGACTGTATCTTTATGGTAACCCTATGCCCGCTTAGTGCTTTAAGGGGGCACAAAGCAGCATTAGTTAGGGGCCAGGATCTCGCCCATTATTACCAAGTTATGTATTTCAGCAACACACTGACCTTATTTCTGACTCGTAGATGTTTTATTATCTCGATTTCAAGCTTGAATAAACAGTTAATTATAAATACAGATTTATTTTGATAAACTGTTGCTTTTGGGGAGAATATATATGTAGATGAATTGCAAAAGAGTATAACTGCTGATTTATGGCACAATAATGTTTATTTGCAGCTGGGACTGATTATGTGTCACTTATGTGAATTTATATAATTGTTACTTTTTCAGAAACATTTTTGTGATTATATTTTGATATTTGAGTTGAAAGAATAAGAATTTTGGGTCAGAGAATAGGTTGTGTGCATGGAATATGGATTTCTTTGTATTGGTTAGAATAATGTGTTTATGGCAATGTTATCATTTAGCAACTTTAGCTGTTTTTTAAAATAGTCTCTGGTTTTGAATTTTCCAATTCTTTTAAGACGTTTTCGATTTTTAACCACTTCGAAGGTTAAAGGCTTCTTTGTTTAAGGTGAAGGGCTTGCTACTTACAACTGCAAGGGTCCTCCCTGAACTGAAAAGATTAGATCTTTATGGGAGGAGGGGCAGATTATTCCACATCCGCCTACTGTGGCATTTCTTGGACCTTACTCCGAAGCGCCTGGGGCAGGATACTGGGTGAGATGGACCCTGGATAGGGTTGCCAACTGTCTAATCGCACTAACCCAAACACCCTTGTCCTGTCTCCTGCCCTGCCCCGCCCCTTCCGCGAGGCCATGCCCATACCCTGCCCCTTCTCCAAGGCCACACCCCCTTGAGCCATCCCACCTCCCCCATCACTCGCTCTCCCCCACCCTCACTCACTTTCACCGGGCTGGGGCAGAGTGTTGGGGTGCAGGAGGAGGGGTGGGCTCTGGGCTGGGGGGTGGGGTCGAGGGGTTTGGCGTGCAGGAGGAAGTTCCGGGCTGAGCCTGGGGCGGGGGGTTGGGATGTGGGAGGGGGTGAAGGATGCAGGCTCTCAAAGGGAGTTTGGGTTGGGAGCGGGCTCAGGACTGGGGCAGGGAGTTAGAGTGCAGGCAGGGTTTGGGGTGTGGGCTCCGGCTGGGCAGCACTTACCTCGGGCAGCTCCTGGGGTGGATCCTAGGCTCAGGGGTGGCCAGGTGGCTCTGAGAGCTGCCCCTGACTGCAGGCACCACCCCCGCTGCTCCCATTGACCGTGGTTTCTGGCCAATGGGAGCTGCGGAGTCGGCGCTCAGGGTTGGGGCAGCATGCAGAGACCCCCTGGCTGTCCCTGTGCCTAGGAGCCAGACATGCCAGCTGCTTCCAGGAGCCACCCAGAGCCAGGGCAGGTCGGGAGCCTGCCTCAGCCCTGCTGCGCTGCCAGACCAGGGGTTGGCACCACCACATTGTGCGACAGACACTTGACAAAATTACTGTACTTAGTGATGAACATTGGGAGGGGGGTATGTCATTCAGTCATTCAATTTTTTGAACAGTTATCACAGACTGCAAATTTTTTTACCCTGGACACTTGTGTCCATGTACAGACATGTTGCTGACCCTGTGCTGGACTTTTAGCATCCTAAAATCTCCCGGATTGGCTTCAGTAGCCTCCAGGAGATCAATCCCGATTCCAGGAGACTCCCGTCTAATCCGTTGGCAGCCCTAACCCTGGACCTGATCTACTATGTTCCTGGGAAGATCCCAGGTTCTGTGGTGACCCAAATTGGTGACCTGTAAAGGAACTTTAACCCCTGACAACCTCAGACTGCTGCAGGGAGTTTCCTCTTATTGTGCCTATATAATACACTGGCTAAATGATGCTGATCATTTTTGCCTGTACTCCCTGGTTCGCATATAGGCTAAGAGCCTGTTTAACTTAACTGGTTGGGGTTTGTGCTTTTGGAGCTGAATAGAGCTGGTCAAAAAAAGGGGCACATTTTTTATGACAAATTTTTCCTCAAAAATCTAATTTTGACATTTTTCTAACACCTCTAGTGGTGAAAGCCATAGTTCTTAATGGGTTGTTATATATGCATCTACTACAACTGTTTAAAAAAAAACCCAAAACAAAGAAAAATCACCTGTATAGTACATACTCTTTCTGAAATAATACAATACAGTGGTTGGGTAAGAAGAGTCTGTATCTTTCTGCAAATGCACTTGCATACACCCACATTTTGTAAGTTATGAGTGCTTTACCATGCAGTCTTATCATTCCCTTAGCTTTTAGAGCTGGAAATTATTAAACAATTTTGGAAAAAAAGTTCTCATTTTAGAACAATTTTAAATGTCATTAAATTTTCAAAATTAAAACTATTTTGATCAGCTCTAGTTTTTTTCTTTATATAGCACTTCCAAGAGTGTTTTGTCTATTTAAAAAAAGAGAGAGAAAGGAAATGTTATACAGACACCACCAGAACAGCTTTTTCCACACTCCTTTGTAAAATGCCTAATGACTGAAACCAGGTCTCCTGTGGAATCCTGTCTCATTCAATCCACACCTCACAAAGTATCCGTACTTGATGCATACTGATCTATGAACACACATATGTAGTACAGCTTGCCTTTACCCTGAACAATGGAAAAAATGCTAAAAAACCAACAAACAAAACCACGTTAGTGTTAGACTGGGTGTTAGATGTCTGGTTTCACAGCCAGAGCTAAACCCACTTGGCCACAGTGAATGATCTCAGTCAAGACAATAAATATCTTTGTGCCTTACTTACTCCTGAAAAAGGGAGATAATAATGCACCTTCCTAATGCTTTTTACCTACAGATCGCAAATCGCTTTATATAAAGATAGGTATGCGTTAGTCTGACTTTACGGCTGGTCTAAGAACAGAAATTTGAAGCAGATTTAGTGACACATGAAGGAGTCTGGTGCATCAGCAGTGGTTCTGTAACACCAGTGTTCTGTTTCAGTTCTGGCACGCCCTTTCTCTATACTGTTGGCAAATCATTTAAACACTCTCCGGGTCCTGTCCACTGTTACGTTATATCAGTGGTTCTCAAACTTTTGTACTGGTGACCCCTTTCACATAGCAAGCCCCTGAGTGCGACCCCCCCCCCTTATAAATTAAAAACGTGTTTTTATATATTTAACACCATTATAAATGCTGGAGGCAAAGCGGGGTTTGGGGTGGAGGCTCTGCACATTAGGGTTGCCCAACACTTCTCATTATAAGATCCTGCTTTCAGTTGCATATAACTTTGCCAAACAGTAACCATTTGGACTGAAATTTCTCAGATGAGTGTCTGCTTCAGACTCAGTTTTTAAAAAAGAACAATTAAAATGGTTCAAGCATTTCAGAGAATAAGATTGGGGGGGGGGGAAAGATGTTTTGCCAAAGTTTAAAAAACAATACAGCTGTTTGTTGAGAAGCCCTAGCACTCCGTGCTTTGGAACAGGAACAGGAAATTTGGTAGAGGGATGGCCTTATGTCAGATGTGCTTTTTGCAATTCCCATGAAAAGTGGCCTACATTTGGCCAACTTTTAAGCCTTTGAAAAAAATCTGTCTGGACATGCGCAGTAGATACTTGTTAAAGTTTCACTGCTAAATTCTCTGAAAATTCTGTCTGCACTGAGTATGCTCCAGCCCCTCACAACTCCTATGTCTGATGGGACTGTGCATGTATCACCCCACTGAGAAACTGAGCATGCTCCAACCCAGTGCTCCAGGGGCTGGGCAGGTCTTTCCCTACAAGTGCAGGTCCCTGCTGCTGTGGGCCAGAGTGGGGCCAGATAGTGGAATTGAGAGCCTATAGACTGCCTCCCCTATGCTCTCAATGAGCTCCTTACTGGCACCGAGGAGGAGGAAGCTGCCTGACTTGAATGCAGAAGGGATACAACCCAGACTTGGGGGTGGGAGTGTGAGGGAGTGGGTTGTGAGTCTGATTTGCGGAGAGATGGGCCTGGGAGGAAGTGGGAAGGGAAGAGGACAAACGGACTGGCCAGACAAGGAGACTGGGGCTGCGAGCCAATGGGAGGAATGGGGGTTGGATCTTTGGGACTGGGAGCTGAGGGTGGAGGAGTGGAAGACAGATTGGACAAGGAGCTGGGAGGGTGGAAATCATAGAATCATAGGATTGGAAGGGACCTCGAGAGGTCATCTAGTCCAGTCCCCTGCACTCATGGGAGCACTAAGTATTTTCTAGACCGTTCCTGACAGGTGTGTTTGTCTAATCTGCTCTTAAAAATCTCCAGTGATGGAGATACTACAACCTCGCTAGGCAATTTATTCCAGTGTTTAACCACCCTGACAGTTAGGAAGTTTTTCCTAATGTCCAACCTAAACTGCCCTTGCTGCAATTTAAGCCCATTGCTTCTTGTCCTATCCTCTGAGGTTAAGAAGGACAATTCTTCTCCCTCCTCCTTGTAACAACCTTTTATGTATTTGAAAACTGTTATCATGTCCCCTCTTAGTCTTCTCTTCTCCAGACTAAAGAAATCCATTTTTTTCAATCTTCCCTCATAGGTCATGTTTTCTAGACCTTTAATCATTTTTGATGCTCTTGTCTGAATTTTCTCCAATTTATCCACGTCTTTCCTGAAATGTGGGGTCCAGAACTGGACACAATTCTGCAGTTGAGGCCTAATCAGTGCGGAGTAGAGCGGAAGCATTACTTCTTGTGTCTTGCTTACAACACTTCTGCTTATACATCCCAGAATTATGTTTGCTTTTTTTTGCAACAGTGTTACACTGTTGACTCATATTTAGCTTGTGGTTCACTATGACCCCCAGATCCCTTTCCGCAGTGCTCCTTCCTAGGCAGTCATTCCCCATTTTGTATGTGTGCAACTGATTGCTCCTTCCTTAATGGAGTACTTTGCATTTGTCCTTACTGAATTTCATCCTATTTACTTCAGACCATTTCTCCAGTTTGTCCAGATAATTTTGAATTATAACCCTATCCTCCAAAGCACTTGCAACCCCTCCCAGCTTGGGATCGTCCACAAACTTTATAAGTGTACTCTCTATGCCATTATCTAAATCATTGATAGAGATATTGAACGGAACTGGACAGCTGATCCCTGTGGGACCCCACTCTTTATGCCCTTCCAGCATGACTGTGAACCATGGATATCTACTCTCTGGGAATGATTTTCCAACCGGTTTTGCACCCACCTTACAGTAGCTCCATCTAGGTTGTATTTCCCTAGTTTGTTTATGAGAAGGTCATATGAGACAGTATCAAAAGCTTTACTAAAGTCAAGATATACCACATCTACCGCTTCTCCCCTATCCACAAGGCTTGTTACCCTATCAAAGAACGCTATTGGGTTGGTTTGACATGATTTGTTGTTAAGTCCATGCTGACTGTTACTTATCACCTTATTATCTTCTAGATGTTTGCAAATTGATTGCTTAATTATTTGCTCCATTGTCTTTTCAGGTACAGAAGTTAAGCTGACTGGTCTCTAATTCCCTGCAGCACCCCCAGGTTTTATGCCCCACTCCCTAGCCACTGTGAGCAAAAACCTGGCGGTGTATCCCATGCCTATGCCCTGGCCCAGCCTCCGCCAGCACTCTGCTCCCCAACCCCTCACCTCACCTGAGGCTTGGGTCCCGGCTGCCGGCCCTACTGTCTGTTCCCAGGCCTCCGCTCCTGGGGCCCTGTGCCCGGCCCCACAGCTCTGCTCCTAGCCCCATGCTCGCTCCCAGCTGTGGCCTCGGCCCCCTTACCCCTGTCCAGGTCCCCCCCTCCCAGAGACACAGCCCTACTCCCAGCCTCAGCGGGGGTGAGGGGGAGCAGACAGGAGTAAGGGGGCTGGCCTTCAGCACCACCCACTACTAAAAATGTTCCAGCACCACTGATACGAGATTATTGGTCTGGTCTGCAGCTGTATTCTCTGCAGTCTGAAAGAGCAGAAAAATGATGGATGAATGGGTAGATTTTGCATCGCTGGCATGGGCCCCTCCTTGATACCTTTTCTCCTCCTTTTCCATCATCTTCTTATGAATAAATCCTCTTGCTGTGGGAAGCTCCATGGAATTCTGCCACCAGAGCGAAATGAGGGAAGAGAGACCATATCACTGAAGGCAGTCTGGCTGAAATCTGAGCCCCCTGGAAATCAACAGCAAAACTCCTACTGACTTCAATGGGGCCAGGCTCTCTGCCTCTCATTTTAGTAGTGCTTGGATGGGAACACATAATGGTCTTGATCCTGATTCCACTCAGCTGAGGGTACTCAGCATCTAGTAGGATCAGGATCTGAAACTTACTTCTAATAGTAGAGGGGAAAAACTGACCCAGAATATTTCAGAGAGAAAAACCTTTTCAGTGACATATTCAGCTAACAAGGTGTGTTAAACTCATGGGTCATACTTTGAAAGCTGGAGAGTTCGGAAGTGGGAAGCTCTCTAAATTCACAAGAAAGATGAAAAAGGAGAGAGACACAGGAACAAGGGGAAAGGACAACAAGAAGCAGTTTTTTCCTAACCCTACATGACCAAACTAGGCTCAGAAAGTTGCATCCTGTCACAGTGAAAGAAACAGTTGAAGAGGTGGTTGCAGTTACATTAGTCAAGGGAGTAAAGCTTTACAAAGTGGGAACAATAATGAAAAGCCCTGTGTTAAGGGTTTGTAAAGCTTCTTGTGAGCTTGTGTTCCGTTGTGTACCATCCTCCTGTATTTAAAGCACCAAATCCTGTTGTCTGTTGGAGTCTTTCTGCAGCACTGCTTATGGGTTTAGGCTTTGAAGAAGAGTTAAATGGCATTACAATTTAGTATCCGCTTATGCAGAAGTGGGTATGTGCTGCCTGGCATTTCTCTTATGTTATAATCATTGTAATAAACAGTATCTTAGAGAAAGCCACAAAACCATGGGGACCACAAATGTCACTTGTATGCTGTATGAGACACATTGGGTGGCCTGTGTTAATTTATATATAAATCTTTTGGGGCAGTCCAGGGGAAGAAGTTGATCTTGTTTTCATGTCAATCAGCTAATCAGAGGGCATTATCTCACCAACAGGAAGGAAATCTTCCACCCAAAATTATTGTTAGGGACCAATGGAAGCAGCCAACCCCAACTGCTGTTGTGTATTGTCCGTAAAAATTACATTGACTGTCCCCATTTCCAGCAATAACTTTCCCACTATTAGCAAATTCTGAGTCAAATTTAGATACAAAATGATCAGTTTTGATCATTTGGGATTTCAACTGGTGAATTATATAACTTTGAGCTATAACTTTCAGCTGAAGCTTGAATTATAAATACAAAACTACACTTAGAAGAGGCTTGTACAGTAACTCCTCACTTAATGTCGTCCCGCTTAACGTTTCGTTGTTACGTCGCTGATCTATTAGAGAACATGCTCATTTAAAGTTGTGCAATGTTTGCTTAAAACATTGTTTGGCCGTGGGGGCTTGGAACCAGGGTGAACTGGCAGCCCCCCTATCAGCTCCCCTCTACCTTCCCACCCCCAGCGCCTGCCGCCTGCCAGTGGCCCCGCAGATCAGCATCTCCCTGGTCCCTCCCCATGCCTCCCACCTGCAGCAATCAGCTGTTTTGCGGCATTCAGGAGGCTGGGAGGAGGGGGGAGGAGTGAGGACGTGGCACGCTCAGGATGGAGGGGGTGGAGTGGGGAGGATGGGGCGGGAGTGGGGCTGTGGGGGAGGGGTGAAATGGAGGCAGGTCTGGGGCAGAGCCAGGGGTTAAGCACCCCCCGGCACTTCGGACAGCAAGAGGAGCAGCCGGACGATACACCCTCTTTCAGCCTCTGACTCCACCACCTCAACCAAGCTTCACAGTCGTCATAGTTGAGTACAGTTTTAAATTTTGTTTAAAACTCCTACTGCATAAGTATATAATGTCTTTTGTCTGGCGTAAAAAATTTCCCTGGAACCTAACCCCCCCCATCCCCCGCATTTGCATTAATTCTTATGGGGAAATTGGATTTGCTTAACATCGTTTCACTTAAAGTTGCATTTTTCAAGAACATGTCTAGGATGTTACGCGAGGAGTTATTGTACTTGGATCTTGTGTTTCAAATTGAGTTATGGCCTAGAGCATTACCTGTTTGAATTGGCACAATTCTCTTACATGGAATAGAAGGTACAGCTATTTGAACTGAGAGTGAGAGTCCCAGCTCATGTAGACATACCTGTGCTAGTGCTGCTTCAGTTAGCGCCTATAACTAGCAGTGTGTCTGCAGCAGCACAGGCGGAGGCTGCCCTAATACAGGCCCAGGCATTCAGGCAGGACTGGTCTTGGGGTGGCCAGCCACATCCACTGCAGACACGCTGCTATTTCTTAGGTGCTATCGAGAGCTGAGCTAGTGTGGGGATGTTTCTATGAACTGGGAATCACAACTTTCAGCTCACATGTCGATGTACCCAGAGGCAGAAAGTCTCAGGTGGCTGGTTTTGAAGCCTCTCACCTCTTGGTCACTGATTTTAATCTAGTACAGCTTGGCAGTTACTAAAAATAACCATCATTGATGGTTAATGTCTGTAAAGTGCTTTGAGCATGGAGCACTATAGAAGTTCCGACTGTTAATACATCTCTACCTCGATATAACGCTGTCCTCAGGAGCCAAAAAATCTTACCGTGTTATAGGTGAAACCATGTTATATTGAACTTGCTTTGATCCACCGGAGTGTGCAGCCCCACTCCCCCGGAGCACTGCTTTACTGCGTTATATCCGAATTCGTGTTATATCGGGTCGCGTTATATCGGGGTAGAGGTGTACTAATTCTTTATTCACGTGTGATGTTCATTGAATGGCTTCCGTGAAATGAAGTGGTGGTCTCACTGCAGACAAGTCTCCATAGCACAAAGCCCATTATCACAACCAGTTCTGTTGTTGTCACTCTCAGTAGAAAGGCGGAGGGATGGGGACCTGTCCACTGGAAGTGGTCCCTCATTAGTACAGGTCCACACATGAGTATGCCTATAACACAGTGAGCTGGCCCTTTAAAGGCAAGGTGCTTCCAGACATTAATGGGGCTGCGGGCTCTTTCAGACCTGACTGTGACAGGTCACATGACTGAGGATCATGTGACAGCAGGACTATAGAAGTCGCTCAGAGGTTCAGTTGCTAGCTACAACAAGGTGTGCTGTGGTAGGAGGGATTCTAACTAACTGAAACAGTGAGATGCTTTCTATTCCTTTTGGGGCTACTGAAGTAATACGGCAAGCTCTGGTGTTGGACTTTGATTTACCTTCATGAGATCAAGAGACAGCAGCTTAATGCCAGACTTCTTAAATGCATGACCGAGTGTGAAAAGCATGGAGAAATAAGCACATCAGATCACACTGGGCATGCTATATTTGTGTATTTAATACCTTCTTCCGACTATCTTGTTAGTGTTGCAAGGAATATTGATGTCAATGGAGCTACACCAGTTTATGCTAGCAACAAACTCTTCCATAACGAAAGCTCTTCTGAAAAGTACAAGGGATGTTAATTCCACATAAATCATAGAAAACAAATTATGCTACAAATGTAAATCTCTACAGCTACCCAAAAGGACAACGGTACTCATTAACATGTGGCATAAATATCTGCACTGAGCAGATTAAGCACAACTGGTCACAAGAAAGCTGTCTAATATAAGGAATAGTTTCTTTATTGTAATGAACGTTAATTATTTTACTAGGTTTTTTTCTGCATTTCCCATTTTGGCTATTAGTAAACTACCATAACAAGATTTTTAAGTGGAACAAAAGGACAGTGAGAAAGATCCAAGTTATGGAACACAAAGTACTGTATTTTTCTTAGTCTTTTGGGGGAGGGTATTGAATGTAAAATCTATCAAAGAGCTTAAGATAGCCCTGCAGGAATAATGAGGCAGGGATGTGTAAAATGCTGCCCACTACCAAAGTACCTCTATTCTAACTGTCCGGAGGTCTCCTATTCCATACTTTGTCTTCCCTGAGCAGGGAGTTTACCAGTAGCAGGCACTGTATGTGAAATGAAAATAAACTTTCATTTCAGCCTATGCTGAAACCATATAACCCATACACTTGCAGTCCGAGGCAGATTGCACACAGGTCTCCAGAGCTTTTGGCCAAAAGCTCACTAACTCACTCTGCCACCAAATTGTTTAGCACACTCGTTTGAGAAGCACTGAGAAACATGTTTCCAGATCTTCTCTGGGCTTGGCCAACTTGATTCATATGCTCTAAACTAGGCTAATTGTCTACATGTGTCTAGTTCAGTGAAAATTCTGTTGTTAGGAAACAAGTCTAGCTGGATTGTTTTAAAAGTTAGCTCAGATCCTGTAAACAACATATTTGTAGCTCAAACCAGAGGCTAAATTTTATTGATGTTTTAGATGCTTATTCCCTTATTCTCAACATACAAAGCAAACAAGATTTAAACAAGTAATCCACCTTGCTCACTCCAAGACCCCATTAGGTTAATGAAGTGTTCTTAAAATAAACAGCCAGCTAATGTCTTTGCTAACAAAGTAATGATAATTGTATTGTCCTATGGAAATGGCCTGCAAACAAGCAAGACAATAAATGCTTCTGTCAGTGAAATAACATCAGCCTACTTCTTGCAGGTTTTAGGACCCATTTTGACAATAAGTGAGTTGCTTTGAGAAACTATTTAGGTCGGGGTCCCCAACGCAGTGCCCGCGAGCGCCATGACGCCCGCAGGGGCATCTTAATGCGCCCGCGTCCTGGCCCCCGGGAGAGCATCCGCCGAAATGCCGCCGAATTTCAGCGGCATTTCAGCGGGGACGCCTCTCGATGACGCCGCTTGCCATCGACAAGTGACGTCTTCGAGAGGTGTCACTCCTGAATTTAGGCGTGGACGCCTCTCGATGATGTCACTTGTCAACGGCAAGTGGCGTCATCGAGAGGCATCGCTGCCAAAATGCCACTGAAATTCAGCGGCATTTCGGCGGGTGCTCCACCGTGCCGTGCTCCTTCGTCTGGCGCCCGCCAGACGAAAAGGTTGGGGACCACTGATTTAGGTCATGCCTATGGTGGGGAAAAAATGGTATCTTACATTACTTTATACATGTTAGCTAGTCTAAGTAAATCCTTGAGATCCGCCTCGGGTTTACCTTGACCAGCTAATGTGTTAAAATTACAAATTGCCTTGTCCAATACCTTTTGAGTATGCATCTTTAAAGACTTGCTTTAGTTTGGCAGTAAATGTTGATACCTTTCAGCTGCTGGTAATCATACAAGTCTCAACAGCCTAAGTTGTCATGTTATGCGATCAGTTCTTGTTGCCACGTTGTTGCCAACAATTTCCATTTGCTGTTAGAGAAGATTAAACCTGTATTGTGTATATTTAGGATGGTGGCATTAGAGGGGAGTAAGACAGCTTCTTTCCTTGCCATTCAATTGTAAAGAATGCAGTTATATGCAGGCCCTGAGTTTTCATAACTGTGCATATGGAATAACATCAGTAAAAAATCATGACTGAGTGGGGTAAATCATATACAGATGCACACACCAATATGGCCAGTTAGGGATAGCATTGCCATGGTGCTTCAGGTAACATCTGGGTGCATAAAAGTACATCAAACCTCAATGCACCTTAAAGCACCTTCAGAGCGCTGTGACATGGAATGTCTTGGCCTACCTGGAAATATCATCATTACCAAGCAGCAGTATCTATTCTCTTTATACTCCTGATCTCTGTAAACTGCAACAATGAGAGGTAGGAGCAAACCAAGCTGTGGGACAAAGAGCTTAGAATTCAAGTTTCAGAACCATTTTTGCATTGTGAGTATAGCAAAGAGAAAATGAGGCAAATTCCTCCCTAATCAGTGGCAATACAGAAGACATATATATATAAACCTAACAGCATGAGCAGCACACACAGCTGTGCCTATGATAAGAATCCTGTCACTGCTGTAAAGATGGACACATAGGGATAATCTTGCATGCTGGAGAGTGCTGGTTACTACAGCTTTCTTCAGGAGAGACTTGCTTGCTGATGTTAAGAGCTAGTTGCATATATGTGTCTTGGGTTTCTGCTAAGGTCCACTCCTTTTCCTCAAGCAAATCTGTTGCTCCAGGGCTATAATAATGCTACCTTATACATTTTTCATCCATAGATGCAGAACTATGCTTTACAAAGTTTGAAAAGCATTATCCCAATTTTACAGATCAGATAACTGAGGCACAGAGGTTAAGTGACTTGCCAAATGTCACACAGTCTCAGTGGCAGAACTATAACTAGGACTCAGGGCCCCTGACTTCAAGTCCTGTGCTCAATTAAATAGCCCACAAAAGCCCCTAACCATCCATCCTTTTTCCATGCACACCCAGAATTTATCCTGTAATGTGGAGTTTGTTTTTACAGATTTGCCTAACTCATACAGAGTTGTGAAAACAACTTAAGATGCTTCTCATGTAGCAAATAAATGAATAAAAAGCAGCTTTGCAATGGATGTTGAGGGTGTTGTGGTGTAATTGGCAAACACTGGCACATATTTGGGGACAGCCCTTTCTTATAGCTTCTGGTATAAAGTGCACAGACAGGTCAGGAGAGTTTATATATAAAATACTCATCCATGTATGATTTTTTGCAGTTTACTAGCACCTGCAGGAAAAAATAAACCAATGGTCAAAGCAGCAAAGGAGTGTGTAATGCTGATGTGTTTATAACCTGGGGGCCTGATCCCTCAAGATTATGAGCATCTTCTCTAGAATGTGCTGATGCCTTCAGCTCCCCTGACTTCTAACAGAAGTAGAATGTGCTCAGTAGCACCTTTCAGGATTGGAACGTAAAGCATCAGCATTTAAAGATGATAAAATCCCAAGAAAGCCTGTAAATGGGAAGGGTACATCAAACCTGAGAGAAAGAATGGAGGGAAAAAAGAAGGAAGGACCCCTATGGATGCTTCTTTAGACAATATACTACTTTGAACTGAAGGTCTGTTTAGAGTCTACTGTGATGTCTACAGTATTTTTAACATTTTATATCCCACATATAGTGACTTAAAGAACCAAGTATTCAAACAGAATAAATTGACCCTGTAAAATGTCTGACAATTTACACACATAAGGATGGCCATACTGGGTCAGATCAATGGTCCATCTAGCCCAGAGTCTTGTCTTCCAACAGTGGCCAATGCCAGATGGTTGAGAGGGAGTGAATAGGCAATCATCGAGTGATCCATCCCTTGTTAACCACTGCCAGCTTCTGGCAGTTGGAGGTGCAGGGACACACGCAGCATGGGGTTACATCCCTGACCATCTTGGCTAATAGCCATCGATGGACCTAGTCTCCATGAACGTATCCAATTCTTTTTTGAACCCCGTTATAGTTCTGGCCTTCGCAACATCCCCAGGCAATGAGTTCCACAGGTTAACTATGTGTTGTGTGAAGAAGTACTTCCTTTTGTTTATTTTAAACCTGTGGCCTATTAATTTCATTGGGTGACCTCTGGTTCTTGTGTTTATGTGGAGGAGTAAATAACAATTCCTTATTCATTTTCTCCACCATTTTATAGCCCTCTATCATATCCCCCCTTAGTCATCTCTTTTCCAAGCTGAAAAGTCCCAGTCTTTTTAATCTCTCATTATATGGAAGCTGTTCCGTACCCTTTATCATTTTTGTTGCCTATCTCTATAGCCTTTGTTGCCTTTCTCTCTTTTTCAATTCTAATATATCTTTTTTGAGATGGGGCAATCACAGCTATATGCGGTATTCAAGGTATGGGTGTACCATGAATTTATATAGTGGCATTATGATATTTTCTGTCTTCTTATCTATCCCTTTCCTAATGGTTCCTAACATTTTGTTAGCTTTTTTGACTACTGCTGCACATTTCACAACAAACAAGTATTCGCATGTGCAAAAAAGGTAGCCCAACATGCAGAAACAATACATCTGCCAGAGTGACCCAGTTGATGCATTCCACACATAATGAAGGTGGACACACGCTTCAAAGCTGGAGGCATGAAAACATAAATTGAGAAACCCATGTTTGAAGATATAGCCTCTCTCTCTCAGTGTGTTCTAATAGATTTCCGCTCATGTAGGCCATTGTGGACACCAGAGATGTGCAAAGTATTCGTAACAAATGTGGAAGAAACCACAGAATTTTCAGTTACATACACATTTCCTTTAGAACACATAAAAGTGGGTCAATCTCAGTGGAAAATGTTGCTCTAGTCCAATTTTTTGAGTGAAAATGATCCCTTTTGTTGTGAAAACAGGCTCATTTTAAAGCGTGAGAGTAGGTTCAAAAACAAAACCCTCCCCACAATCAATGCACAAAAACTCCAACTAAATGACCACTTTAGAAATGTTAACTCATTCATTTGAAAATGTTTGCTAAAGTTCAAAGCTGCTAGTCCAGGATATAGCTCTCATTAGCATTAAAGCTGATGGGGAAAGGGAGATGCTTACAAAATTGTTCACATTGTTTTTAAATGCAGAGCCATCCATTTTTTCCGTAATATGACAAAATTACGCACCCCAATAGAACAAAGGCAGCAAAAGTCTCCAACTCCAAAATGTCCTTCATTTTAATGTCATTTTTCAAAGAAAACCTTATCTGCCCAATTCCTCCCTCAAAAATGGGTTGTTTTTTTTTCAAGGCCATCGTATGAACCCCTGGAAATTGGGGTTTATAATAGAAACACCAGTGCAACCTGAGCTCCGGCAATGCTACAATTTAAATTATTTATGTGTAGCACTATGCTCATACCATGCACACATTTGTCCTTGTCAGTCACCAAGTGATCTATTAATCAAACAGGAACCCTGGGGTGTTCATTACAAAAGTAAGAACACTGAATTTGGATGGTATTTTTAGTGCTTTTGACAGACGTGGGTTATTAAGTTGTCACTCCTTTCTGAAAAAAAGAATAAAATGCATTGTAATTTTAGTAAGAGCATACTAATAGTTAAATGAGAGGAACCCTAAACCCTTACTAGTTCACTGACATGACAGGTTATTTTTTTCCTCTATTCCCTGTCCAAGAACCCCTGCTGCTCTTCCCAGCATGCAGTGCTGTGTGACCCTTAACATCTGGCAGTGATTAATTGTCTTAGTGTCATAGCGATCACCTTGCTCTCTCTGATCCTCACTTACTTTGTTCTCCCTTTTAAAAGCCAGTGTGCTGGAACCTTTTCTTCCCACTTTTAAATCTGTCCAGTATCCTGGATACTGTGCGTCTCTACTGTGATACAACTTGAAAGAAACTGAAGCAGTCAGTTATCTGGCCCTGAAAGTCTGGTCATGGATTCAGAGGGCTTTCTGTTCACTGATGGGGTGTGCTTGAAAAACAGCACTCACTAAAATGACATAGATCTTGTTGAACTTGGTCCGGATCTCAGGTTCTTTGCAAGCAAACAATGCAATTACAGGAAATACCATTTTCACCAGCAGCACAATGTATTGTATAGAAGGCTGTTGGAGGAAGCTTACCCTAGCTTAAGGCTCTGACATCTACTGACAAAAGCTGGGAAATAAAGGCTGGCTCTTTGTCCTTGGCTCACCCTGTTGTACCAAGCTCTTGCAGAAGGCTTAGAACAATATGGGCTATATTTTGCCCTTGGACATCCTCGTTTAACTCCCATTGACTTAACTGGGAGTTGCACAGGTATCAGAGGGCCTGTATATGCACCGAAGTACAGGGGTTAGCTAGGGGAGATAGCTAACACTGGAGTGGCACTCATGAATTTCATTGCTTGAGTGACAGTCTTAATATTATGGAAAATATTTGTACACAACTTCTGTGCTTCTAAAAATAAAAATAGAGAACTGAAAAAAAGGGGAAAAGGTCCCTCTGAGTGTGAGTCAGAAGTCCTGGTTCTAGTCCAAAATCTGCCACTGACTCTCTGTGGGATCTTGAGCAAGTTGTAGAATCATAGAACTGGAAGGGACCTCGAGAGGTCGTCTAGTCCAGTCCCCTGCATTCATGGAAGGACTAAGCATTATCTAGATCATCCCTGAGAGGTGTTTGTCTGCTCTTAAAAATCTCCAGTGATGGAGATTCTACAACCTCACTAGGCAATTTATTCCAGTGCTTAACCACCCTGATAGTTAGGAAGTTTTCGTAAATCATCTTAATCTCTGTGCCTCAGTTTGCCAGAATGGAAAATAACTAGACTGCTTGCCTCCTAGGAGTATTGAGAGGCTTAATTAATTAATATTTGCACAATGTTTAGCTGTACATGGATAGAAATACCAAATATTGTTAAAAACACTTTCCATGAAGATACCTTGTTTTAACACATACAAGCACCATACAAACTGCCAAGCATGTGGGGAGTGGTATGAGAGAGAGAAGGGAGGAAGCCAAGTAGTCATCATAGAGGAAACCTGTGTCCTCTTCCCAGTTCTCAACAGACGTGAGCAAGTCACTTAAGGACTCTCTACTTCCATTGACCCACATGGAAAATGGGGATAAAACCACACCCCCATCTTGTAAATAACACCGAGAGCCTTAGAAGAAAGATCAAAATTAAACAATGGTTTTAAATCCTAGTTCAGTTGCAGAATACTACTACCTGTATATTTTAAGGCAAAGTATCCGAAAGGCAGTTCCTCCTTCGTTTACCTGTTGACTATTGAGTTCAGAGAGATGTGTTTTCTTCTGTGACAAACACTCCTTACAAATAGATTTCTCCAGTGTATTCTAGTTTTCCATGTAGTTTGAATAACTATAGGGCCATTTATTTATTTTCAAACTGAGCTAGTAAAGTGAAGTGTGTGGCCCATTCTGGTTGCCAAGCAACACTTTGTAACATGCATCCTGCATTTTGCTCTTCCATTTGGTGATTCACACAAGGACTTGTTTGTTCATTTCCAGTCTAGTAACATTGGTTGCTGTATTTCAAGTGCCAGTATGGATCAAAGTATTTCCTAGAAAGATAAACATGTTAACTGGCAGATAGTGAATGACTAACATCAAACACAAGTTTCTTTGTAAAAAGGATTTGGCATGTCATCCATTGGCAATGCTATTCAAATGAATGCCACCTATACCTAGCAGATGTGCCACCAAGGAGATACCAGGTCCTTTCTGGAGTACCCCTTGCTCTGCTGATGTGACTCAGTAAGGATAATAGCAGCTGCTCAGCTGCATAGACATCTGGGCCAAATTTTGCTTTCAATCATGTCAGTTAATCTGGAGTGCTCCATTGATTTCAGTGGACTTACTCTGCATTTGCATTGGTATAATTAATAGGAGAATTCCACTCAGTACAGTTCTATCTGCAAATGCCTTATTTAGGGCATACGGAGCAATTTTTCTCACCAGATTAGACTATATGTCAAATTATTTGCCTTCTCCTAAACCCAGGTGTATGGTTCAGTGAATATGTTGGGCCAAATTCTGGTGTGAATGACACCAGGTTTAAATCTATTAGGAAATTATTTAAACTGATTTTGTTCATGACAGAATAATATGTTAAACTTTATTTTAAAATCACACTTTATATGGTGTTCTGTCATCAAAATAATTATTTTTTGCTCTTAAGCTGTATGAATTTTTGACCATGTAACAAAAGATAAGGATGCGATTAAAACATAAACAGCAGCCCTTTAAATGGCTTTTCAGTCTGCGGTACGTTGTTTGGATCATACTGTGATTTCTTTTCTGCTAATAAGGTTCATGGCTTGGCTTATTATGGAACAGTGCTCCCTACACTTGTAAAAGCTTGAATAAAAGCTGAAAATCATGAGTCGTTTGTGGCTAGCATACAATTCTTCTGGTCCTAACCTGGGATTTCTTGGACAAAGCTTTTTTTTAATGCGGGACACAGAAAAATTTTCAAACTATAATTAGCACTTGTTTTTTCCCCTTATGTCTGACTTGTCATATCCTAGCTAGAAAATATATCTTGCTGTAGCCTTCAAATTAGACTTACTTCAGAGAGCTTGGTGAGCTGGAGTGCACAGGCCCAAATGTGAGACACTGACATGCATATTCGTAAGGGTTACTCAATGCTAAATTAGAAATAGTATAATGGCATGGGGCATTGAGCTTCAGCTTGACAAGGCTGGCAGCACTCCTGACTCAGCTACAGTGCTCCAAGCCCTATAGAAAAGTTCAGTAGCATTTAATAGAAAATCCTTGCTATAGAATTCTATTGAATAGTTCTCAAAGTGAACATTTTCTATTAATCCTATAGGATTTTGAGAGTAATACATTTTACAGCGCTTTTCCATAAGAAAAGCTAGCAGAGCTACTAAATAAGAACAAAAAGTGATTTTTTTTAAAGTAGCACATTTGGTTCACTGTTATTTGTGGGATCATATTTTTATTTGAGCATCAGGGCTGGTTTAAATTATGCCTGGCTGTCTGACCCTAGAGGGCTGTTCCTGTAAGCAAGGATTGCCAGGGCATAGTGATGCCCTGGCTGTGCCTTCTTTCCCTTGGCCACATCCCCTGTACAGGATGGGGAAGGGAAGGAATGCATCAAAAGGGGGTGGCATATGAGCAGCTCTGGCAGTCCTATCCCACCAGAGGGCAGAGGCAGGGTAAATCTTTGGTACTGAGATCTGCTGGCTGTAAGCTGGTCTGCACTACCGGCAATGTAAAGTAGGTCTCAAGGTAAAGGATTCTGCAGCTGGAACTTGGTTCACAGTTCTGTCGGTGATGCATGAGGCAGATTAGAATCCGGCTCACTCTCCCACAGTTGTATTGGCTCTTCAGGGTTAACAGGATTAAATCTTACATTTTAAGTTTTAGAAGCAGCTATATCCAATTGCACAGGCAGAACATATCATGATCAGAAGATGGCATTTTGATATAGAAAAATGTGGTTTTAGAGTGAATACATGTCTATAATTTATTTTATTTTCCCCTAAAATGGGAAATGCTTTTAGTACACATTTAAAAAATCCCAACAACTTGGTTATTTGGTGTTTAAAGATTTTTCTTCTTCCACTTTTAATTATTTGGTTTCCATCAAGCTAGATAGATACATTAGTTGAGCGAAATTACTGAAATAGTATCAGTTCAGACACACAGATTGGTGTCTCAGTGACATATGTTAAGCGCTGCGTGCTTCTTAATTAAGTTATTTTCCAAAGTGCCTTAACATTGCTTTGACAGCTTGTCAATTGTTTTTCAGGAGTGGTGTGTGCGCGCTGTACGGAGTGTACTGGCCTAGTGTTGAGGTAATGTGAGTACAGGCAATTGTATTAAAATAATGGAAAGAAATTAAACCGTGTATGACAAGAATGTTCTTTAAAGCTTTTGAAGTGCTTGACATCCATTATGGGAATAAGGGAAACCGGCTGTATATTTCTACCCAAGACTTTTACAGCCATTCAGCACCGACTCCCAGGCAAATCCTCATTAATGTAGCTTCAGCTTTGCACTTCTCTGTTTGTCTTTGAGATTATCTAGAACTCTACTTTAAACACTTAATGTCAAATGATGGCTGCCCAGAACAGATGTGCTGAGGTCGAGGGACACATGGGAGGCTGTTACCGTGCTCCCTGACTGGAGGGTGTGGGTGAAGCACATAGTGCTGATAGGTGCTGAGTACTCAAGGAGTGTGTCTGGGTGGGGCAGAGGGCTGTCCTATATTGGAAAGCTGCAGGAGGCTGGAGCCCCATCCAGACACCTCCCCTACTTTCTACACCTTAGCGAGCATGCTTCCCAGTACCCTGCCCCTGCCCTACACAGGTCTGCAGCCATCAGCACTGCTTGTGTGGGGCACCGCCTCCGTTGTGTGGGAGTTTGGCACAGGGGAGGCAGCTAATGTGTGGAGCAGCTGCTGCTGCTATCTAAGGAGCTGAGTGTGACTGTAAGGATCCAAGGTCATGCTCCATTTTGGAAAGCAGGGCTTTGGAGTGCGGGGAGGTGCAGGCTGTAGACAATACTAAGTTCTGGCTCTGTAGTGTTAGTTAAGTCATGTTTACATTAAACAATGTAGCTGTTAAATACAAGCTCTCCATGCCTTAATAAGAACCACAACCCAGCTGAGGCTTTTGATGTTGGGGAGCAGAAGTATCTGTTACGTCCCTCCCTCTTTTGAGCAGGGATGGAAATGACTTTAAATATGTCTGGGAGAGAGCTGGATTCTTCACTCTCCTCCTTAGCAAACCCTGGCATCTAGATATGGATGCAAAATTGTATTTTTAAAAAAAGTATCAAAGGCCAGTCATGTGGCCCCAAAGCCATTGGCTCATCCCCCACCAACCGTCAATTCCTTTCAGAATAAAAATGAGAGTGGGTTGGAAAACAGAATTTCCATCCTATGGGGAATTTAGACGTACTGACATTTTGTTTCATCTCAAATTGAAATTTTCACAGAACCAAAAGTTCCCATGAGCGATTTTTGAAGAAAATTTCCCATCCTCAAAAGACCATCTGGAAAATGTTCACAAACCAAAATACAGAAAAAAATTCAGATTGAGGTCAACTGAAATAATTTTTATTTTAAGTTGGACCTGTTTATTACGGTTTTTATATATACAACATGAAAGTAATTTTGAACAAATAAACAAAAAATGGGCCCTTTTTTGTTTCAAAAATGTCAAATGGGACATTTTGACAATTTTTGATTTTTTTTCCAAAAAATTTTCATAACAGGAAATTTGTCAAAACCAAATTTTTTTCCTGCAAACAATTTTGGTTTTGATGAATCAGCATTTTCCAACAAAAAGGCTTATTATATAATTATCAATACTTTGAATGTACCTGGCATTAGATAGCAAGTCAATGCAGAACTCGGAACACAGCTGATATATGCTCCTATTCATCTGTCCCATTTTACAATGGGCATTTTATGAAGCTTTTAAAAATAATAGGTGTTAATTGTAAAACATAATGAGAAAAATTGATGTAAATGGGGGCTTTTATCTCTTCCCCCATCCCCCCAGCTCCTTGTTAGCCTTACTATGTATAATAGTTCAAATGCCCAAAAGGTAATTGAAAGCCAATTAATTCACAGGTTCAGACAGTCACTGAATTGAATAATTACCATTCCAGGAAGCTTGATTCTCAACTGAAAATCAAGAAGATAAAATTTAAAAGGGTAAGAGGGCCCTATATTCAAAGCTTCACTATATTGCAGGTTGGCAGCGTGAACTCCCTAAATCGTATTCTGATCTCATTTGCACTAGTGTAAATCCAGAGTAACTCCACTCACTTTAAAGGAGTTACTCCAGATGTATCCTGACTGAGATTAAAATTTGGCCCTTAATCTTCACCATTAATAAATATTGTAGCGTTAATTCAAAAGAGAGCATTTATTGTGGTGATAGTTTGTGTTCAGTTGGCTCTGAGATATATCTTCCTCGAACACTTTAAGCCCTGTGTATTTGCCAAATATCTCTTCTAGTTCAGCTTATGTTGTTTGTTTTATGGCAGCAAGGTAGCAATGGGTCCAGTTCATGTTCTAAGTGCTTGAAGGAAATTCCTTTGATGACAAATAGGGGTTTCAGACATGGACCATTTACAGGACTGGGCCCATACTTTGTAGGCTCTAGATCAACAACATTGGCTTGACAGATAACCAGTGCAGCACAGTATATCCCTTAACTTTTTAGGTAGGCAGGGCATCTTAGATCTCTGTGATATACTATCAAGGAAGCTGTGCTGTATCAACTTGCAAGGATAGTGTTTCAGAATGTACCCAGTATACAAACTTCCTTAGATGCTGGCTAAGTTAGGTATGTGATCTTGCTGGCACAGTGAGAAAACCCTATGATGTTGCCTCTCAGCATTTTTAGAAATCATGATGATTCATGTACAGACAGACAGTTTATATTCCTTCCATAACTTTACCAGCAAGTGAAGAAAAACTTCTATCCCTTGGCAGGAGTCCCTAATATACTTGGAACTGTTGACCGTGCTGGTGTGTTTATGAATTCTGACAACTTCATCTTGAACGTTGTTGCCAAATACCTGGGCTGTAGCCACAATAACTACATTTTCCAAATGTTTCAGCGTGTGTAGCTGCTAAGAACACTCCCTCCACATGCTGTGCTACATGGTTGCTCTATGCAGTAAGTTATCACGTGGGGATTCTTCTGTTACTTACTCCCTAATCTATCTTGTCAAGGTTATGTGTGAGGTTACTTCCAGACTCTCATGGCATGTATGGTCCAGTCCTACATAGGGCATGGCCTTACCCTCCTTTTTAAAGGAGCCCATCCTTGTCATCTTGTATTCTTTGGGAGCAAAGACATAGAGCAGAAAATACCACCATTGTGGTTAGTACAGAATGTCAGTCTGGCATTTTGAAAATGTTTAGCTGCCTGGACAAGACTAGGATAGCTTTTCATCTGGAAAATATTCAAAGGGTATTTGGTAGGGAAGGAAACCTGTAGCTGGGTAGTGTGATTATGTAGGCAAAGTGGTGGAGATTTCTACTGTTCAAGTAATCGGAGTGGGGAGAAGGGGAAAAAGTGATGGAAACACACAGTGTCAAAGGAACAAGGTGTCTGCTAATGTTTTAGAAGTAACTGGAGTATCCTAAGGGTCAGAATCCTATCCTATATTTGATGCACTTTTTCTATAGAAAATACCCTACCCCAACAATGGAAAAATCATGGACCCTACCAATAATAATCATATTTTACATTTGTGTAGCATGTGAAAGATTCCAAAGTGACTAACATACCATGGGTCTGATTTAAAAGCCATTAAAGTCAATGAAAACACTCCCATTGGCTTTCATGGGCTTTGGATCAGCCATGGATGCACCCAGTACCAGTAAAATGCAGCCACCTTTGAGATAAGTAGCTGGAAAAAAGGTATCTACCAGACACCATGTATCCTGGTTATGCTGCCTGTGTATGTGGTGAGAGGATGCAGATGGAGATTTTTCTCTCCCTGCTGGATCAGCTCCAGCATCCTTTTAACTTGGCTGTGCACAGTTGACTAATATTTGGCCTAAAAGGTTGTGTCGGTATAGGGGTGTATAAAAATACCGCCCGCCCCACGCCGAGAACAGGATTAAAACAAGTGCAAGAAAAATGAATGTGGGACCATACCAATATCACACTGATGCCAAAGAGCAGATGCTTGAAATGTTTTTCACCTTGCTCTGTATTTTAAAATGAAACCTTTGCAGGAGATGCGTGATTTGTAGTGCCTCCTTGGGGTAGGAAGAAAGCTCTGCCTACCAGCTTTGAATCAGAATCTATCTAGGTAGTTACATGCCCTCCCTCCCCCGTCCTCCCCATTAGCATAGTATCTGAGGGTCTAATAATTTATCTAGCCTCACAACACCTTTGTGAGGAAGGGAACTGCTGTTATCCCCATTTTACAGGTGGAGAACTACAGATGACAGATAGACCAAGGTACTTGTCCAAAGTCACACAGGACATTCATAATAGAGGAGGATATTGAATCTTGCTCTCTCAAGTCCCAGGCTAGTGCCTAACCCCTGGACCACCCTTGGCTTTAGCCTGTGCGATAAGCTGGCTCCAAGTGCATGTTCAAATGTTAGTTTTGCCTATCCCCTCTCAGCTGGTACAAGCTGCTCTGCCTATTGTGCTGTTTTCTATAAGGAATCCTTTCCAAGTTTGCTAGACCTGGGAAAGAGCTCAGCTCTCATTCCGATAAGATCTGCTCGTTGGCAGCTGTATGACTTTCAGACAAGAGGCAGGACAGTGAAAGGAAGAGCCCATTAGGGGAAAGGTGATTATCTCATTCTGGGGTGCAATGCAGACCTGTGAGGGGTTGTCACCACCTGCCCTGTGACCTCTCAATGCCTTGCTGATGTAGCTCCCAACCTGCACCTCTCACAAACAGCCAGACAACATGCAGGGAGCATCCTGAGTGTCTGTGTATAGCTGGAGTCCTGGTTTAGCAACTCTGGCCCCAGCAGCCTGTTTGCAATGCACTAGCCTTGGTTATAATGTGCAAAGTGACTGCAGCACACTCCCAGTCCCAGATTTTCTCCAAAAATGTGTGTTCTGCAGAGTCCAGCTCTGTCCTGGACAATTCAGATATTAGACGTCCTTTGCCCCTGCAAAGGGGCAATATTCAACAGTTTGCTACTTTAACTGGAGCTCAGTTCAGTTTAGAAACAACACTGGATTAATTTTGATTAAAATATAAAACAAGTTCATTTAACTACAAAGAGGAAGATTTTACACAAGTACAAGTATAAGGCACTAAAGTCAGAAATGGTTACAAGAGAACTTAAGATAAACTCCTTTTTAGTAACCAAGGCTTAACAAGCTAGACTTGGTTCAAGGTGAAATCCTTACCACATGTTCCCAGCAACATTGCCTACCAAATTTTTATGTTAGGGTGCTTCCCAAAGTCAAAAGGCAGGTTCCTTTGTCATCTTAGGTGAAAGACGGGGGGAGAGGGAGAGAGAGAATCCCTCTGGCATGTTTTTGCCCCTTGTTTTTATAGTTTAGTCATCCTATGAAATGCATTTTCATGAGGGTTATCCCTATATAAAGTTCCTTTCAGTTGTGAGGACAGACAGGGAATCTGGTGAAAGAGGTTAAATACAGATTGATGGCCACTTGACTGGTGTTTGCCAATCATCTTTGATGACACGTGGCTAGAGACATCTGCTTGTCCTTTGTCTTTGAGGAACAGATTTACCCCCTCCCCAAACTTGTCTGGTAAATACATTTGTCATAATTTCAGCTTATGTTCATAACTTTACATATAATGTTGCTAAATGCATTTCACCATGATATTACTGATCAGCGAGTTACTAGTTTTCAAATGATACCTCACAAGGCATATTTTGTACAACGATTATTACAGTAACGTGTAGGGTGTGAATATAGGGGTGCACTCAGTCACAGTGATGTCAGGTTGTTTCAAGTACAAAAGTTGTTCAAACAGCAGCTTCTTGTCAGGAGGGTGTAATTTTTGGACAACTCCTTAGGTTAAGGTGTATTTTATGGTAGCATTTCCAGTAATGAATGAAGGGAGATATAGTCACCATTGTGCAGTGTAGTGAAATACAACGTTTGGTTTCTAAAACCTGAAAATCTTTGTTACTAAAAAGCACAAAAAAGTTTTATTTGTTTGTGTTTTGTTACTTTTTAAAAGGCCCCAGGTTTTTTTTCCTTCAGTTTTTGGAGGGGAAAAAGTTGCTTCCAGGCTGAGACTTTGGTATGTTAAGTCTCTGGCCAGACCAAATTTTCAAGGCGGTATCATAAACCCCTGAAAATGGGAGTTTTTAATGGAAATGCAGACACACAGTTAATTATATTGTCATGAATGGCGCCACTATAATTAGCTAACTTCTATACGATGCCAAGTTTTAAAGTATTTTACTTTTATGGTACTGGATGTCAGATACTATTTATGTTTGTTTCTTTCCTTTTTTATTTATTTTATTTTATTTTATTTCTTTATTGTCTTATTGACCAGACTCACCGAGTTTGGAAAATGGCTTGCAGATTTTTCTTCAGATTTTAAGAACCTCACAGCCTCAATGAATAGCAGATTTCCAGATTATCAGATAGAAGGGGTTTCCTTCTCTAAGCCTCACATGAGGGAAAAACAACTGAAGAGAATTAGCTGGATGAGCGTGGACTGTTGGTTCCCATGGGTGGGTTGTTTTGACATCAGTGGCAGCCACTGTTGGACAGAAAGCTGTAAATGTTTGAATATCATAAATATTTCTGGGGAAATAATTTTCAAGGAAAGCAGATACAATATGGATAAAGAAGGGAACATAAAATATAGTTAATAAACACAGTTTTTCTTACCAGGGAAAGGAGCTAATAAAAAATGATAAAAGCAAAAAAAAAAAAAATTTTTTTAAAAAGGGAAGAGAAGAACAATGAAGGTGGCTGTATCCAAATATTTATTTGTTGATTTATATAACCCATTTCACATGCTTTACACAAGTAAACACTATGGACACACAGGGATCACTGCTTCATTGGCCACTGAAATGCAGCTGTCATCATGTTTACTCATTGTCAGTATTAACTGGATGATTTATTCCCGAATGTTTTGACTTTATGAATTGATCATAATTGGTTCTCTCTCTGTGTTCAATACTCAATATTTGAAATTCAAGCTACTTCTTAGTTGTGATTGGTCAGATAAGAGATATGATATTGTGATGCTCCTGTGGCCATATCTCAAATGCACCACTGACTCGTGCTTTTGGCTAGGAGTCCAGTAGGAGATGATGTAGGCTTTTCTGAGCCAGACGGGGATTTTAATCTAGTCAGCAATTGTCCTAAACAGAAGGAATCCCAGTTGACCTATTAGGGCAACTTTTATTTCTCCTTTGTGCCACAGAGCTGTACAAATTGGACACACCAGTCTCTTGCAAGCTGCCCCGTATGCCTATAATATCATTTCTTATCATGTAGATGGTGCAACCACTTCGCCTTCAAATCTCTTCTGAAAGTCTGTCTCTTTCTACAGTCCCTCAGACAATGAGCTTCTATTTACATTTTTTAAAAAGTAAGAGAATTAACAGCAAAACCAGACTGTACCTGATACATGGTGCACTCCCGAAGCAAACATATAACCACTTTCCATGTACAGACGCTCCCCGACTTACGCAATCGTTCCGTTCCGGAAAGCCTTGCGTAACCGGAATTTTACTTAAGTTGGAAACTCTATTAAACCACCCATGACTAGCCACAAACTTTGCATTAGGATCACTGTCTTTTTCCTTTCCATCTTCGAAAATACTTTTAGCCTTTGCTTGAATAATCATTAGACTGAGCAGCACACATTTTTGAATCTGATCTTCCATCCAAAGTGTTAATAACTTTTCCATTTCATAGATAGCACCAGAACACTGCTTCGTTATGACTGTTGATTTTAAAGGAGCAGACCCTTTCACGTGCTTTTTTATGCATGCACTATCATTCAAAATACTTTTCACTGTTGAAGTATCCAAATCGAGTTCATGAGCAATTGACGACAGGCTTTGTCCGCCTTCGTACTTTCATTTTCTGCTCTAAATCAGTCTTTTGCTTACGAACTTGTCCTGCACCCTTGCCGTCACTTGGTTGCTTTCCAGGCATGATGTGAATGAAATAATAGGGTGAAATAACAGAAATACAGTATCACTGAAATAACACGAGACTGAGAGACTGTGAGAGCACAAAGCCTTCCCTTGTAGGAGATGCTACTGCTGTATTCCTCTGCACACCGCAGTAAAGTACTTTGCATTTCCATATGCTACACAATATTTCCCGCACCTCGAAATTTTTATTTATACCTTATGGAACTTTTTGCGTATGGTCGAATTTGCGTAAGTTGGGTCTTTCGTAACCCGGGGAGCGTCTGTACGTCCTCCTTTCTCTTCTATGACTCAGACCTGCTATGTCTCATCATAGCCACATTCAATTAGTATATTCCAGGGGGTTAGATAATAGAAGATACCCTAATGCCCCTATATAAATCCATAGTACACCCACACCTTGGATACTGTGTGCAGTTCTGGTTGTTTCATCTGGAAAAATATATTTTAGAATTGGAAAAGATACAGAGCAGGGCAATGAGAATGATTAGGTGTATGAAACAGCTTCCATATGAGGAGAGATTAAAAAGACTGGGACCGTTCAGCTTAGAAAAAGGACCACTCATCCAGCTAATTCTCTTCAGTTGTTTTTCCCTCATGTGAGGCTTGGGCTATGGCTACACTTGCACTTCAAAGCGCTGCCGTGGCAGTGCTTTGAAGCGCTGCGTGTAGTCAAAGCGCCAGCGCTGGGAGAGAGCTCTCCCAGCGCTGTCCGTACTCCACCTCCCTGTGGGGAATAACGTACAGTGCTGGGAGCCGCGCTCCCAGCGCTGGGGCTTTGACCACACTGGTGCTTTGCAGCGCCGTAATTTGCAGTGCTGGAGAGGGTGTGTTTTCACACCCTGCTGCAGCGCTGCAAATTTGCAAGTGTAGCCATGGCCTTAGAGAAGGAAACCCCTTCTGCATCTGAAGAAGTGGGCTTTTTACCCACAAAAGCTTATGCCCAAATAAATCTGTTAGTCTTTAAGGTGCCACCAGACAGACTAACATGGCTATCCCTCTGATACTTAAAAAACTTGAACATTGAGAAATCCTTCTCCCTCCTCCACCCCGATCAAATATTGTGGTCTCTCCTGGCAATAAGTTTAAAATAAATTGCTTTCAAATGAAAATAGAAATAAAATCTAGGAAAACATTCTTGTCTGTGCCTAATTTTGTTGTTCTGTCGAACTGATATGAAACTTTTACATTTCAATTACAAAGCACATTTCAATCTAAACTTCTTGGGTAAATCAAATTTGGACTACCGAGATTTCTGAAACTGCTTTTAAAAAATCAAATGTAAAACATCTTTTACAATCCCAGATAAGGGCATTTATTTGAGAAGGAACCAGAGAATTAGTCTGAAGAGTGCAAAAACATTTTAATGCCAACAATATTTTACTCCATAGACTACCTCACTTAACCATCTATTCCACCTCATATGAGCAAAATAATAGCCCAGAGGAATGCTTCATGCAGGATCATTTAATTTTGCTCAACAAAGTGCTACTTTTAGCTGGGAAAAATATTCTCATAAAATGGTGGGCAACCAAGTAGGCAGTACAAAGCCAAATGACATCACCAGTTTCTCAATGCAACAAAAGATCAATGGCATCCCCCCTTGCTGAGTGAAAATTAGCAGCAGGTCCTTGCACAGTGCAGATACTTTGAGAGGGGGTATTGTGTCATCGTTTTATTTGGTATTTCTGCACGTTGGCACCTATCTTGAAAGCACAAAAACTGTTTACTTTAGCTCTGTAAGTAATTTCCTGTATTTTATATTAGTTAATCATGATGTACTCTGTGCAAAGGAGATCAATTTCCAAATGTAAACAAAGAAGCAACCCTGAGAATTGTTTAAATTTAGGAGCTATCATCCAGTTCTCAAAAATTAATGGTTTAGGAAAACAAGCTCCAAAACTGTTGCTTCCACTAAATTTGAAGCATGGATCAGAAAATCATACTCTCAGACCTTGCAAATATTAGATTAAATGAGATCAACCCAACTTTTGTCATGACCAAATCAACATCATGACTGTTTCTCATTTCTAAATTAAAAAAAGAACTATCAATGAAAGAACCACAGAATTGACTATACTTATGAGCAATGTAAAGCTACTAACTTGTTTCGCAAATACAGTATTCCCATATGAAAAGAGATGCGTTTGTGAATACTGGATCCTGGCACAAATTCCACATTGTTATCAGTCAGTGTTCATCTGATGCATTGTCTATGTGGGACCAGGTTGTGCCCTTGCCAGGGGATTATCTGTGATCTGGTAGGTGTTTTCTAGCTTTGATGTCTATGAGCCATTGAATTTAACTCTGGCTTTCTACTGAGAATTTTCATTTACCATTTCAATGTATTCTATCGCAGATACAATTAACATGCTATGTTGCACAATACGTCAGAGAATATAATAAATTATACAGAGAAGTTGAGAGCAAAAATAAAAAATGGGTCCTGAGCTAACAATAAAGCACAAATAAAAGCCAGTAAAGAAGAGAGGAAACATAACTATAATAAAATAATACATCCTCTACCAAATAGAGAGAGAGAGAGAAAATTCCAACCAGGTGTGTCTGATAGAGGTAATATACGTCCTGTTTGCAATGGACAGCTTGAACAAAGGCTATTTTCAGTTCTCATTATGTCCTGGTATTCCAATAATATCCTGTCAAATTAATTCATTTAATCCCTGGTTGAATGCTAACTCATTGTTCAAGCTGTTCCCAATCTGTAGATTTCTGCAGTAGAATGAATTCAGCATAAGCCTTCTCACACTTTCTTTCTTGCTTTCACAGTTTCATTTCTGTACACACATATTAGTATCATTTCTCTTATATTTACCATTGTTTGTATTTTTTGAATATCACAGTACAGCAATATAAGCTCCCCAAGGCAGGGGCTTCATATTTATGGCCCCAATCCAGCAAATCATTTAAGCGCATGCTTAATTTAAAGCATGTGAGTAATTTGAATTATCTCAATCATTGCTTTGATGGACCAGGGCAATATATCTGGAATACAGCCTGAACCTGCACATTTTATAGTCTTATATTTCTGTCATATGAGTGATTGATCCATTAAGTTGTTATAAATTGTTTGCAATTATACTTGTCGTTTTACAATAATATATTGAAATTGAACCTGAGAGAACTCCTCAATGATATGTTCTGCTGCGGTAAGGGTGACCTGAAAAGGTAGAAGTCTTTCCATTTTCATTTTTACGAAGAAATCAGCTATCTGAGGCAAAAATCAGTCTTTTTGTTTGGGATTTTTCCCTCCACTTGTGAAAGCTGCTTCTTTCTTTCTGCAAAATAGTCAAGGAAAGAATGAAAAATGGTTTGTTTTTTATTTTTTTTAAACAGACCTGTTGAAAAATAATTAATCACTGCAAAGGTTCTCCAAATATTCATTCTTCTCAGCATTGTGTAATAGAAAGATGCTCTTTCTTATGCAGCCACCTCTCCCACCAACACTCTCAAGGGCCTGATTGGCTCTGAGGAAAAGCTCCCTGGACTTTTGATTAAGAATTGCTGTTTTATTGGTTCATTTAGCTATGAATTCCTTTTCTTTTCCTGGAGTACCAGTATTGATCTCTGTGAAGAGTAAGGTGCAGGAATAGGTAATGCCTTAAACAAAGTCTCTCCTCCCCCTCACCCCCGCCCCCAGTATATTTTATTAAACAATTTAAGCAATGCTCTGTAAGCCGAATACCTCTTAGGCTTGTTCAGAAAGACAGACAGTGTAGTCCAAAGTACTCGTGCCACTGGAAAAAGTAAGTGGTATAAAGATAGCAAAATACCTGCCCTAAGCAGAGGGAAGAGGTTATTTTTCTAAATGGTTTGATATATCTCTGCCATACACATGTGCCTCTCTTTTCAAAGGAGGCATAATCATTGCCAGTGTGCTTCATTGAGATGTCATTGTCCATTATACTGTGCTGTGTGTAACAAAAGAAATACTCAAGTATATTGTTGCAGTCCTCTTCAGAGCAGTTGCAGGGCCCTTGCTGATAAAGTCCTTTCTTTCTCCCCACCAGGAAGGAACCATGCTCTTTCATTGGTATTCACATCTGTGTGAGTATTTCAAAACCATTGTTGAAGTCAAAGGGATTCATGCCTGGCCAGAGAGATCCTGTGAAATGTTTGATGTGCTACTGTAGGAAACAGAAATTTCCTTCAGTTTCCTTGGATGGAAACTTAGGCTCTTTGTTCCCTAGAACTCTGACTCATGGGCTACTCTCGTCAAAAGAAATTTGGGCTTTTTGTGTTATTTTTATATCAGGAAGAAACAGCTTTGCTTTGTTTGTAAGTTTAATTCGTTGTTGTTACTAAAGGAGAAACTTTAAAGAACTTTTTTCTGTAATAAATGCAAAAACATCCAGCATCTGTTTTCCTGTCACTGGTAAATAGTTGCTTTTTAAATACTGAAATACTGCAAAGGCAGTGATGTCTAGTGGTTAGAGCAAGAAATTGGCTAGCAGCATGAAGTGGTTTCATTCCTAGCTCTGCCTCTGGCCTGTTGTGTGACTTTGAGCAAATCATTTATGGCCTGGTTAGAGTTGTAGCTGCTCAGTACTTCTGCAAATCTGACCCTCAACTGCCATGCCACAGTTTCCCTGGGTTTATAATCAACGTAAAACTTCCACATGGAAATGCTGTGTAAAGCACAGTATTTTTAAAGCACCTTTAAATGGAGATCTTCAGATACAAGTTGATGTAGCTGTGCAATGGAATTGATTATTACCAGACATTAGGTTACATGGACCAGAGTCTAGTCAGACTATGTGAGGGTATCAAAGATATTTCCCCTCTCCCCTGCCACTTACATCCCTGCATAGGATCTGGCCACAATCCCAATGTAGGGCTTAGTTCCTTCTCCATCCTATTGTTCCAGGGGTGTTGGAGACAGAGGGACGGCCAGCAGTGATGGGAGGGTAGTGTTATGCTGTACCTTCTTGGAAAGTGGTGTAACAGGCAAGCAGCTATTGCGTGCTGCCTGTGAGATCCTAGGCAGCCGGGACTCTTCCAGGGGGCTGCAGCCAGTGTCTGTTCCCTTCACGATCCCTGCTCCTGCGAGGGCTGGCACATTTACTTCACAGAATGAGAGCAAGTGATAAGTGACAGGTAACTTATCTGTAACCTGGCACTTGTTGGGGCAAGCATGTATCTATGTGAATGCCATAAGAGAACAGAGAAATATTGAAAGAAACAGCATGTCTGTAGTATCAGCATTTTCAGAATTGGTGTGTGAATTCATAAGTGTGTCAGTATTTAAGCTGAGTTTATCTATAAAATCTTAGGTTTGGTTAGTAGCTCATCTTCCTCTTTCTGTTCCTTTATGTAGCTGTAAATAAACGGGCACGGTGAAAACGCTCCCCAGCTGTGTTGTCACTTGCGCTTTCATCTCAAGAGGCCTTGGGACCGCCATATATATGAGCCGTATTCGCTGGGCTCAGAAAAATACCTGGGAACAAGGGTGCCTTTAAGTCCCTTGGTACCACCCATGTTTTACCCTGAACAAGGACCTCTTAGGGCCCACTGAGAGCAGCCCCAGAATGGATGTAAGCTGTATAAGGTTGGTTTTATGGGGCATTGGAGCAGTGCAGAGTAGCTGGAGCAAAGTGTGCTTTGGCCACCCCTTCTACTTCCCCCTGGGGCTTTAAGGGCACTGGTTTTATTGTCCCCAGTGTTGTGGAATCTGGCTCTGGATGCAAACTTCTCTTTATTTCTCCCTCTTTTTGTGTTAAGTGTTTACAGGACCTAGCACAGTGAGGCCCTGATCTCTGATATGGGTCTCTAGGCACGGTATAACTATTTAAGTTAGGGCTATGATTTTTTTACTGATATAATTATACTGGTATAGCCCCAGTGAAATTGTAGTTATACCTGTATAAATGACCCTTATCCTGAATATCTTATTCCACTTTCTTTAGGGGAGTAAATTGTACCAGTATAAGCACCTTTGTATCAATATAACTGCATCCACACTAAGGGCTTCACTTGCGCGCAGCGGCTTCCAGGCTTTCCAGCGCTGCACACCACACACACCACACTGGCACAACCAGCGCTGCAACTCCCTGGCTGCAGCGCTGGCTGTACACCTGGCCAGGTTGGGGTGTAGCGATTGCAGCGCTGGTTGTGGGGGGGTCGGAGTTGTACCACTTTAATTATTCTGGTGTGGTTAAAGCAGTACAACTGTTGTGTGTGGATAAACTTAAGTCGATGCTTCAGATGAGAACTGTGCAAAATTGTTAGGTTTATTTATTGAGAATTTTGCAAGAAAAGTCATATTTCTTAAACTTTTAAGGAACTTTTAAAAAGGCATAAAGTTTTGTAAGGGAAAAAAACTTTTTTCCTTTTTAGGTTTTGGAAACCAAGAAAGTTTTCTGCTGCTGGGAATGGACTTTGTAGAGCTGGTCTGGTAACAAGTTATGTCTTTCATGTTCCTCCCAGCTGCTAACCTTGTTATCCTGCAACTGTTGTAGCTTTTTGCTAAAGGTTTAAATGAAAAATTAATGGCTTTTGTCTTTTTTTCCCTAACCTCAGCTTCTTTCCAGCCTCCACAATATAATTTTCCATACATTTCAAAATAAATTGTATATAATGTATATTTTTATTTAAAGTTTTATGTTTAAATAGCTGACTTCTTTAAATTGGCCTTTGCCAATTCTCTGAGCCTCTAGTCCTGCAAATTTATCTTTTATTTCCTAAGTTGATTTTTTTAAAAAGTTAAGCTACACATTCATATTATTATGATAATGGCAAAGATAAGATTTGAGAATCTCCAAACACTTTTCTTTCTTTCTTTCTTTCTTTGTGCTTGAGTTTTCCAGACCACTTTCCATAGACATATTTATTTACGGGCTTTTAAGAGAGATGATCACAACTCACTAATCATTGAATGAGAGGCATTGCTCAGTCCCTGCAGAGTAGGTTGAAATCTGAACACTCAATACTAATTAAAACTTTTCACTCCGTGATTATGGGAACTTAACTCTGTGGGTTCAGATTAAAGTGCTACATTCTGAAGTGTGTGGGTCAAGCCTCCATTTATGTAACTATTTTAAAATAGGAAACACTGGTTTTCACAGTGCAATGGTAACTAAACATTACATAGGCATTTCAGTTGCATGGTAAAACTCTCTCTTGCTTCTTCATGCAGCAGGTGGAGAGGTTTATGGCAGAAATCTACAAAATCTCTAGGTTTCCTTGTTGTCATGTTTCCTCTTGTTATTTCCAAAGATATTGTTGACTTCTGATTAGCATGAGACAGTGTGATATTGACTGGATGGTTGGAAGCCAAGTTGTACCAGAAGGGAAGACCAGGGGCATGTCACCACACACCTTGAATGACACATCGGATGTATGAAAACTTCATGTAGCTCATAGCCCATCTTTCATCTGTCCATCACTTTCCGCTTAGCTATTGTGGTTTGTTTACAGACAATTCTGTTTCCTTAGGCTAACTTGTTATCTGGATGGAAACATTCTCCTGTGAATGTAAACCCTGCACTCAACCACTTTCAAACTGCAGAGTTACTGACACCTGAGGTGCCATAAAATATATCTGCATGAAAGGGTGATACCTGGCTATCTTGTCCCTACGCATTGTTGATCTTAATGTTGAAGGATGGCATTTCTCAATACAGATTCCTTTGTGGGCTCCTTTAAAAGTTGCCTTTGAGCTGTTTAAAGTGTGCCTTGCATTGAATGGGAAATAGCTGAGTGTTGAGTGTTTTGCAGAGTGAATGTGCTGGTCAACTCCTATCACTGCGTGCCAGCAGGGAGTTTTTGTTCCCCAACACTTCAGCAATGCTGCCAAAGGAGATGTGCATGCTAAATAAGGCTTTCCTATTTGCCACAGTGCAAGCAAACTGGATGTTGATGCATTGCAATTAACATAGCAGGCAGGCAAAGTAATATCTTATATCATGTGTGATTTGTACGTTTGTCATTTCCTATAATGAAATGTGAAAAAGAAGCTTAAAACACTAACATTACATTGTTTTAGTAAAGATACAATGATTTCCAAAGAGATCAGGTACCCACAAATAGGTGAAGGAATAGAAATTAGTTGGGCTACCCATCCAGGATGAGAGCAAAAACACTATCAAGAGATGCAGACGCTCCCCGGGTTATGCAAGACCTGACTTACGCAAATTCGCACTCACGGAAAAAGTTCCATAAGCCAGAAATAGGATTTTTGAGTTGCGGAAATTTTTGCGTAATATACAGGTATATGTTTCCGGCTTACACAAAATTCGAGTTACGCAAGGCTTTCTGGAACGGAACAATTGCCTAAGTCGGGAGGTGTCTGTATTGTGGTAAACCTGTTTGCCCCCTTTCAGAGTGCAAACACTGTTTTCTGCCTATAATAGTTGGTTATGTAACTGTCCCTCCGTAATTAAACTGCAGAATTTATACCCAAAAGCCTGACATCTGCTGTACTAGAATGAAGTAAGTATGTGAAAAAAGGGGAGGGTAGAGAGGACTTTTAGCACTGGTTCTGTTACATCCAGGCTGATGGTCACTTCCAAAGATTTTATAAATTGATCCAGTGTTTGGAATAGTCATAGATATTATAAGGGCCTCATAATGTTAGGTGCTGTATGAACATGTAACAAAGGAATGAATACTCCTTATCCCAAAGATCGTACAATCGAAGTGTGACTATGTAGATAACAAGTGGATAAAACAAACTGATGGGGGAAGCACAAAGAATCAATGAGATGATCAAGTCAATGTAAATACAAACTGAAATGTCCCTCTTAGGCTATACCCACTCTTGTGTGCTTTCATTATTGTCTTAACTGAGAACAATATCTACATTTTCAGATGCTAAAACTCTGGCAGAGAGAATTCTCACACAAATTCTTATACAAATCTTGACTATCACAGGTAGACTTTATGTAGGCAGTTTAAATCAATGGGACTGCTCAGGTGAGTAAAGCCTACTCAAGTCAGCAGGCTCTGGATCTGAAAGACTTATTTGGTGGATTTAGGAATTTGTCCGTTCCTGGACTATGAGAGAGAGCAAAAGATGAATGTTGTGTTAAGCATCTTTTCAAAACAGGACAGATCCTGAAAAACTGCCTAGGAGAAATCTTGAGAATTCTACAGCTTCCTTCCCTGCACACCTGGCAGTTTTGTGTTGCAGTTAATGGCCCATCACATTACTTTTTCTTCTGAAGAAAAATTGTACAAGAAGTGGATATATTTTGACACTTTCAAAGTCAATACTTTAAAGTTTTAGTATACATGCCTCAAAAGAAGGTATGATTCTTGCAGGATAATATATATGTATGAAACTCTGAACATAATATCCTAGCTGTACAGTGATTTCTTTCTCTTCTGCCACAATTCACCCTAAAACAGGGCTGATATAAGATTAAGAGAGAGAAAATCTGGAGGTGATGGGTTGAGTTTTTCATGGTCCACCCAGTCACTGGCTTGATTGTCCTAAAGTTGTTAGGGACTAAGAAATCAAGGAAGAAATTGCATCTGATGAAGTGGGTTTTAGCCCACGAAAGCTTATGCTCAAATAAATTTGTTAGTCTCCAAGGTGCCACAAGTACTCCTCATTCTTTTTTCTCATTGTAATAGAAATTCTACATATAGCTGTGGTGGGGTAGATATGTTTTATGAGCATGAGTTTCAAATGAATATGTGTCACCACAAACTAGACCATTGTGCATGATTTACAGGCAATATATTTTGCAGAATAACTATTTTTAAATGTTTTAGAGAGTTTTAAGCAGTTGCTAGGTATATTTTTAAATACACTTTTCCCTTTGAAGGTTTCTTAGGACCATGAATCTAATTCTCAGATATTGGTGGTAGAAAGAAATGGCCACTAATATTTGAGATCCCTCTTAAAGATAGATAAGTTATTCTAGAGTACCTACATGGACCACATTATCATAGTATTTCTGTTCCTCACAATCTTTAATGTTCAATGCCATGATAATGTTGTGATTTGTAAGATCAGGTATCTGAGGCTCTATCAGCGCTAAAAGCAAGTACTGTACCTATTGGAAAGCCTAGGACTTTCCTTTTTCCAGTGTGTATCACACCAATTTATAGCCCTGATGGGTCACAAACCATCAGACCTCAAACCTGCCACTAGTCTATGACTGTTTGTGGTATCGGTGAGAACATGAGGTCGATATCAGAATGCCGTGTACAGTTGTGGTATAAAGATTTTTAAAAGAATGTTGAAAACTGGGGAAGGTGCAGAAAAGAGCTGCAAAAATTATCAGTGGTCTGGAGAAAACGCCTTACAGTGCTGAGATTTAAGGATCTCAATCCTGTAGCATTTATCAAAAAGAAGATTGAGGTGATTTAATTAGTGTATAAATACCTTCTCAGGGAGGAAATACTAGGCTTTTGAATCTCATGGAGAAAGGTATAACAAGAACCAATGACTGGAAGCTGAAGCCAGACAAATTCAAACTGGAAATTAGGCACAAGTGTTTACAAGCGCTAGTGACTAATTGGTGAAAATTACCCAGAGAAGCGGTGGATTCTCTATCTCTTGAAGTCTTCAAATAAAGATGATATGCTGTAGGCCAACAAGTTTTGAGGGCTTTAGGGGTAGTTGGGTTAAAATTAATGGCCTGTGATATACAAGAGATCTAATTGTCCCTTCTGGCCTTAAACTCTATGAATCTAGCCCGTCTTGGGCCACAGGCAAAACTGATTTTGTAGGGAAATTTCCCATTTTGGGAGCAGGGAAGAATGAAAGAGTTTTGTGGCTGGTGATTTAACAAGTGGTTTCACAGGATTTCTATTTGTCTCCTGTAGAATGTAACAAATTTAGCATAGAATTAAATGTGGAGGAGGACTGAGAGGCAGATCTGAGAAACCGCTAGATAGTTCGGTTCTGGGCTGGCTTTATTCGAATGAAGCTTACTTGGGATTCAAAGGCTGGCTTTGAGCCCATTCACCTTTAGGTCTTCAAAGGAACCTGAATAAAGATGGTGAAAGAGAGAAAAGATGACCGTAAATCATGGAAGAGACAGATAAGCCACAGACCATCAAGTCTGCAATAGAGTGAGATGTGTTACAGCTGTATCAGAAGTAAAGGAAAATCTGTTCTGGATTTTCAGTTTCCAAGCATGTAATGGTGGCCCACCAATCAAATATCTGAGGAAACCTCTTCAGTGCAGCATAGCTATGTGACCCTAACGGCACCTGGAATTTCCTCCAGGAGGCCATCTAGTACTGTACAGCTGGGGACTATGCTTCAAAGTGCAAGAAGTGATTAAATGGAGAGGAAACAGCACTGGAAAGAGGTCTGGTTCCCATGGGGCAGGAAATGAAAAAGAGGACCTCTGTAAGAAATTAATTACACATGTGCTTAGCACTGCCCAATGTGAGTAGGTCTGTTGACTTTAGTGGCACTAACTATGGTATAAAGTTAGGCACATGCTACGTTTTTGCAGGATCAAGGCCTAAATGAACTGAGTCTCATTGTGCAAATCAGTTCAGGTTGGGTCCTAAATTTTGCTATCAGAAATGAACACGCATTAAAGAGTAAAACATTAAAGTGGCTGTGATCCGTGCTCTACATGTCAAATATTGATCTGTGTAGAAATGATATGGGAGAGTCCGTTCCCATCAAATTTCTTGACCAACCTTCTCTTTTCTCACCATTAATGGGAGGTATGTGTTTAATCTGTCAGCTGGTGCTTAAAATCTTAGTTTTTTCATATCACTGAGTGTATGGCAGTATGAGATAAACGATGAAGGCACTGTGATATTTTTTTGAATAATACCAGAAACTGACCTCCTTTTAAAACACTTTGAGCTGAATGGATGAAAAGCACTATATAAGAGCTAGGTATTATTCCATACATTGTTAATGAGGAAGCTGGTGAAAATCCTATAGACCAGTGGTTCTCAACCTGGGATATGCCTATCCCTGGGGGTACGCAGAGGTCTTCCAGGGGGTACATTATCTAGGTATTTGCATAGTTTTACAACAGGCTACATAAAAAGCAGTAGTGAAATCAGAACAAACTAAAATTTCATACAATGATTTATTTATACTGCAGCATATACTATACACTCAAATGTAAGTACAATATTTATAGTCAATTGATTTATTTTATAATTATATGCAGGGGCGGCTCTATAAATTACGGCGCCCCAAGCAGGGCGGCGTGTTTCGCCGCCCTTCCCCGGTCCCGCGGCCGGGGCAGAAGTGTCTGCGGCGGGTGCGCTGGTTCGCGGCTCCGGTGGAGCATCCGCAGGCATGCCTGCGGGAGCTCCGTCCGAGCCGCGGGACCAGCGCGCCCGCCGCAGTCATGCCTGCGGGAGCTCAAGCGGAGCCGCGGGAAGAGGGGACCCTCCGCACTCATGCCTGCAGCAGGTCCGCTCGTCCCGGGCTCCGGTGGACCTCCCGCAGGCATGACTGCGGAAGGTCCGCCGGAGCCAAATGCCGCCCTGCCCCGACAATGCCGCCCCACGCGCCTGCTTGGCGCGCTGGGGTCTGGAACCGGCCCTGATTATATGGTAACCATGAGAAAATAAGCAATTTTTCAATAACAGTGACCTGTGACACTTTTGTATTTGTATGTCTGATTTTGTAAGCAAGTCGTTTTTAAGTGAGGCAAATCAGACTCCTGAAAGGGGTAGTCTGGAAAGGTTGAGAGCCACTGCTGTAGACTATTCATAAAGACATATAGCGAATATGGTGATGTGGTTGTCAAGGCTTTATGTACACCAGTTAGGCCCTGATTCAGCAAAGCACTTAAGCACATGCGTGATTCCCATTGAAGTGAATGGAAATACATACTTAAAGTTAAGCACACGCTTCAGTGCTATGGTGCGTTTGGGCCTTAGCGATTGTTTAGCACTGTATCATAACTCCCAGGGATCTTACCCCATTGTTTGGGTTGAAAGTTTCCCATAGTACGCAGGGCCTTGGTTTTTGTTAAGACTGCACTTCTTGCTATACACTTGTGTGTGGCTAGTCCTTGCTGAGATGTTGGGGTTTGGTCTGGCTTCCTTTCCAAAATAGACGGTTAATAATTTCTGTTAGCATTTCATTTGACATACAGAGAGTGTAAACCTGTATTTATTTTTTTCTAGCTTTTGTTAACAGTGTGTAAAAATTACATGGTATACATCCATATGTGCTGCATAGCTACATCATGGTGACTCATTCAGAACATGGATATGGCTCAGTAAAGTCTTGTGTTAAATATGGACAGCAATCCAAAGAATACAGATTATTTCCATATTTTGCAGGCTGGACCCCCCACCCTGCACCCCAAATGCTATTATGTGTGTGTGTGCAGTGAAGGGTGTTGTCGCTATTAACTGTGTGATTATGCTAGGACAGTATAATCCCTTTAGTAACTTCACATCCCTAGCACGGAGATTGGAGCTGTTGTTCTCCTTACACTCTTCCTATAGAATAACTAGAGGGAGGGCACCCAGACAAATACATGAGCCTGTTGATGTCATCATGACGGTGCCACGTGGTGTAAACAAATCCTCTCAGTCTGTCCTGCACTTAGGGCTTGGCTACACTTGAGAGTTGCAGCCCTGGTGGAGGCTTTCCAGCTCTGCAACTTAGTAACTGTCCACACCCGCAAGGCACATCCAGCGCTGCAACTCCCTGGCTGCAGCGCTGGCTGTACACCTGGTCTGCTTGGGGTATAACGAGTGCAGCGCTGGTGATGCAGCGCTGCTCGTCAGGTGTGGCCACACACCAGCACTGTTATTGGCCTCCAGGGTATTGGAGATATCCCAGAATGCTTTTAACTAAATTACTCTCTTTGTTTTGTTATGATGCCTCTCTTTGTTTTGTTGTGAACTCGGGGCTCCAGGAGCTGCTTATCTAAAAAACAAACACAGCTCCTGTTTGCTGTGATCAATCTGTAACTGTGAACAATCAAATGAGATAACCCACTACCTTGCTGTGAATGAGGCAGGCAGGGGGATGAGTGTTTGCTTGATGATAGAAACAGCGGGGGCAGAGGGGAGAAAGGGAGTCCGTTGGAGCAGCTGCTTATCTGGTCTGCAGGCTGTTTGCAGTTAAGAGTAAGGGGTGGGGAAAATTTTCTGATTTTGCAAGGCAGGGAGCTGATACACAGTGTCGGCTCCAAAAATCCACTCTCTCTCTCTCCCCCCCGCTCCCTGTCACACTCCACCCCACCCCCAGCTTTTGAAAAGCACGTTGCTGCCACTTGAACGCTGGGATAGCTGCCCATAATGCATCACTCCCAACAGCGCTGCAAATGCTGCAAATGTGGCCACACTGCAGCGCTGGTAGCTGTGAGTGTGGCCATACACCAGCGCTTTCCCTACACAGCTGTACGACCAGCGCTGTAACTCCCAGCGCTGCAACTCTCAAGTGTAGCCAAGCCCTTAGTCTCTGAAAACAAGTAGAATTACAACGCTGACTTGGAAAAAATATTCATGTAGCAGTTTCAAAGGTGGTAATTATTAGTAACATAACTAAGTGGGGGGAAATGATTTTTACAAATGACTTTTAAGTTAGCATGGTCCCATTAACTGCACAACAAGTGACATTATTTAATTATACAAGGCCACATTCTTCTATTCTCTATTATTCAGCCTAAGTCAATGTAGTAGGCAGGAATATCAGTGTAGGGTGAGTTTTGGAGTTAGACACAAAAGGTTGCCCAGATCTGTGAACTTCTGTCCCTCAATCATTGGTTATTCTTCCAAGTGTAGACATAGCAGCAGGAGTCCTCCAGGCCAGTCCTTAAAAACTGGCATTCGCTGAGTTCCATATTCTAGCTCTAATACTTCTGACACAATTAAGTAATGTGTGACAACACCCGGGTTGTGTCAACCAGGAATGAACAGCCAGTTTAGAATCCAGAAGCAGCAGTGTATAGTTCAGAACATTTTAAAATAAAATTGAGACCAGAATTGTTGTAATTTAGAAAAATTGGACCAAGTTACCATAAATCAAAAATAGACATTTTAAAATAAATTGCAACAACAAGCAGACAACTACAATTTCATTTTAAACTAAATACCAACAGGTCTACAACCAACAATTATGTAATAATCCATATTTAGAGATGTGGCCTACACTTGTTACAATTACGGGGGTGGGGTGTGTGTGTGTGTGTGTTAAATGGGTGATTTCTGTTTTTCTGTATGTTTCCCAGGCCTTTACATTTGCACTGTTTACTTTCTAGGATTATTCAATCAACCTTCTTGGATTTTCTGAAAATATACAAAATGAGAAGAGCACATGTGTGTACACACACGCACCAGGACACCTAAAATTACACAAAAGGAACCAAAGTGAGTGATTGTGAGGGATGGGGAACGGGGGGCATATGGCTAAGGTAGAAGAAAACAACATATGTTTTTAGTATGCACTTAACATACAGTAAGCTTAGGCAACATCTGTTGTTTGTTTAAACAGCATATTTTCTTTTTGTAGGGGGAGGGGAGAGTCAATCTGTTTAAGGGGGACCTGCAAAGGAACAAATGTTGGGGGAGGGTGGGGTCCTTTTTTTGTTTGTTTGTTTCTTTACGTTTAAGGCCTGAAAGGTCCTGCCCTTACCACCTCAGACTGTTTTCTGCTTTCCTTTGAAATACCGGGAATACAAAGTGTCATCCGCCCTGTTTTTGTTGCAGGACTTTTTGGATGATTGAAAGAAGTATTTTCATCTTTAATCTGAAGGGGTAGCGTATGCTGAATCTTTAGCAAAGAGACCATTTCTCCTAGTTCTGTTAAATTCTGTTTTTATTTCTGTTTGTATTATAGTACTCAGAGGCCCCAGAGTAGATTAGGGTCCTACACGGCTGCCAGATGGCACGGCCCTCATTTGACACGCATGCATTTGGCAGCGTTGTCGTGCATTGCCACAGCTCTCAGTCTGAATCTCACACACTTGGCTGAGTTGTAGGCATTTGCCTGCAGTTCTGGCTTTTGGCTACTGGGGGACAGTGTTGAGCAGGCAGCCAGGTACCTCTTCGTTACTGGATCCCACCCCAGGAACAGGAAGCAGAGAGGAATGGTGGGAACAGGGAGCCATCTGCCACTAGATTCACCCTGTCTTCCCCTTCAAACATTCACCGACAGCTGCAGGTGAAGTGTCATGCAGCTCCTTGAAAGGGGGCACCTGTCTTCTCCGGCAGTAGCCTCTACGGCAGCCAGACACAGGAGCAGGAGTGTGGGCTCAGCCAGTAGCCCAATGGCTCAGGATGCTCTTCTGTAGTACTCAGCTTCGCCACGAGTGCACATGCAGCCTAGCTTGTGGTGCCAAGGAAGGGGCATTCCCCCCTCTGTTTTACCAGAGTCTGGGAGAATGAGGGAGTATGAAGAAGAAAATAAAGCAGAAAAAAATAAGAAACAGAATGCAAAAAGGGAGGGGAAACCAGGCCAAAAGGACAAAGCAGCCAGAGAATGGAGAGAAACAGAAGGGACAGAGGGAAAGCCACGTGTCAGCTCCTCTGCTGGAACATGGAGGGAAACTGTATGTAGCTGATCTGCCAATTCATTGCAAAGAAGACTAAAACTATTAAAGGGAGCCAGAGGGTTAGGAGTTATACTGCAGGCTAGTGCAGGTTTTTTATTTGTATTTTATTTTATTTTATTTTGCCTCTCTAATCATTCCATCTCGGCCATTAAGAAGCAGTTTGATCCAAGAAAAAATGTGGTCTGATTACTCTACATCTATTTAGCATGAATGTAAAGCTTCACTTTTTAACCTGATGAGAATGGGCTCCCTCTATTATTCAGCCTGTTTCACTTGCCTATGAGAAACTGAATTGCTTCTTTTCCCATAGACTGTTAGTCTAGTTTTCAAAAATGGACCTTGTAAAGGCCATCCAAATTCCATGTTTGGATACACTGATCAGCAATTATGCAGACATGGAAACACCACCGCACATGCTTCAGATCTGGGGAGCGGATGAGAGAACAAACATGTGACAGATGTGTTGTCATGTGGCTTATCACACTATTGGAAGGCACTCAAATACTACAGTGACAAGTGTGATATAAGAACTTATGGTATATAAAATAGAAACCTTTCTGGATGCTGATTTAAGCATCCTAGTGCATGAGTGGGATGTGTTTGAAAGGTGCCTGTTTGAACATTGGGTTGGCTGTACTGAACCTGACAATAAATATGCAAAAACCATAATGGCTGCTCATTATTTTTGTTGAGGAACTTTACAGAGGAAGTGTAAGAAATATAGCTGGACAATTTCATAGATTTTATAATTGTAACAGAACACTCCTTTTTTAACTACTCATTCAATGTAGTAAGTCCTCTAGTTGGAGCCATTTTGATTCCTAGCAATAAGAATGCATAATGTAATTTACAAGTGGAAGAAGCAATTTTATCTACCTACATCTCTAAATATATGTGTACATACTGGAAGCAACAGTTACATTATAATTAGAGTAACATGAGAGACCAGGAGTGCAAATTTACAAATATACATCCCACATCCAGAAAACTCTCCAAAACTGCTTCTCTTTTTATAGTGTGACTGATGGGAGTGTCAGGATTTTATGTATGAAACAAAATAGTATCAGTAGAGTAACATTTGCATCTATATACAAGACCCTGGTTACTTTAACTTTAGCATGATCACAACTGCAAGGGGACTGAAGCAGGAATCTTAAATACATGGACAAGGAGGGGTGAGGATTAAACTAAACTTGCACATTCTTGCTTATTAGACTTATTAGGACCCTTCCATTAGTGTTTTATGCTCTGTATTAGCTGTATGTAAATTATTATTATTGCACATTAATAGCTGCTCATATAAGAAGCTTAGAGGCAGAGAATGGGGACAGTGCTGCCCTAGAGCCTCTTGTTTTCTTAGAGGGAGGATTTTGTTTTTTTGGTGATCACACATGCTTGCAGATTATTGCAAAAAGTCTTAATCCATTTTGTGAAGCTTGTGTCAGAGCCCATCCATCTCAGCACTGCCTAAAGAAAATTCCATTCTACATGATCAAATGCCTTTTTGGCATGAATTGCTGGAACTGATGCGCATTCAGGAGAGTCCTCTATTTATTCACATATTACCAACTGGTTATGGCACCGGTTAGTCTGTGGATGTTCCATTAAGGGAAAAAGTCTGAGCTAAATGATAAAATTGGAAATAACTCTTTCAAGGAAACTTAGCAAAGATAAGTGAAGAAACATGGTGGCCCCTCTGCAAAAAAGATAGTAAATACCATACTTTTGCGTAGTCAACTCATTTGATTTGGGGGATACAGTCTGACTTTGCTTATCAGGCAAAGCTCCTGTCCACCTGAACTAAGATTTTGTTTGGTTGAGGATGGCAAGAAAGGGCCCTCTATTTCAGAAGCAATCTTCACATTACTGGCTTTACCAGATAAAGTTTTCCTGATTGATTGATTCTTTCATGAACTTTAACTTTATTATTATTATTTATTATTATTATTGTTTATTATTATACCCTTTATTGTTGGGATTTGTAACTTGGTCCATGCATGCAAAACAATGACTCAGAGAAAACAGGTAAAATAGCTTAAACAAAAATATTTATTATAAATGAATAAATACCAATTACAATATCCTAAATTTCAAAACATATTGACTGCAGCTTCTGAAGGTTTTACTGGAGTCAAATTTCCTCCCCTCTATCCTCTTTAAGCTCCTGCCAGAAGAAAAGCTATTAGCTTCTGCTGCAGAGATTTCATATGGCAGAATATCCACATTGCCTCATTCCCTGAGAACTAGTGATTGTTTACTTGCATCTCCTCAAATTAGCCCCAGTTGGGCTGGCAGGGTCCTGATAGTAACCAATTAACAGGAAGAAGCTAACTGATTCAGTTCCTTGCTTGGAGCAAATGGGAAGAGGAACAACTGCTTCCTTCTGGCTCACATTAGGTAAGAGTGTCTGTTTTCATGAGCTGTGGAAGGAAAGAGAGAAATTTGAATGAATTAAAGTTAATCTTGCATTGGGAGATGTTAATACTTCCCACCTTTAGCTGAACTGTAGCCATGCTGCACTATGCAGTTAATCAGATAACCTCTTCATCAGGGAATGAAAGAGGAAAGAATGGCTTCTTTTCTACTCTGGGGAGGGTTGTAAAGTTAGCATGTTACATCAATTAAAAGAAATAAGAGAGAAAAAAAGGACTGCCTTTCTTAACCCCATCCATATCACCCCCACACATGAGAGGAATTCCCAGGACAGAGTAGGGAGCTGAGTGTTGAAAGAGAGCATCCTTGGAGTAAACTGATTAACAGCAGCTCTCTTGATATGGCTGAGGGGGAGCAAGAGGGATTATTTTACTCACAGCTAGTATTAAATGGGTTTTCCTAGGAAAAATAGATTTCTTGTAGGGCCTTCTTCCCATTATGGGAGAAACCAAGCAGGCAAAATCCTGCCTTAAAACTAGCTGCTACTACTATCATAGGCAGGGGATTCTTTCCTGAAACCCATGTTCTAAAAACGTGTGATGGAGCTTAGGGGTACTACCACATCCCTGATGGGGAATTAACTACAGCTCCACCCCCTTTCCCCTTGTTCTGGGGAAGATCTATGAGAGTGGTTGCCTGGGAGCTCCAAGAGGGAGACTGCCTTTGACGGTATGCCTACATGCAGGCTGAAGGTATAATTTCCAGTTCAGTTAGACGTACCTGCGCTAGCACCGATTGAGCTAGCACACTAAAAATTGAAGTGTAGTTGCCCCAGTACAAGTAGTGGGATGGGCTAGCTTCCTTGAGTATGATCCCCTCCAAAATCCTAGTCATGTAGTCAGGGCGGCGAGCTTCTCCCACTGCTGCAGCTGCACTTCTATTTTTAGCATGCTAGCTCAATCACAGCTAGCACAGGTATGTCTGCTAGAGCTGGAAATTACATGTCCATCTCCAGTGTAGACATGCCCTGAGATAGTCAGGCTCCCAGAATTGTAGGACAAGGTTGACCCATTAGCTGTGGCGCTTTCCTTGGTATACTGAGCTGTCTTGTTTTCTCGTTGTAAAGACCATTCTCTAACCCTCAAGAATGAATATGGAGCAACAGACTGTGCTGGCTTAGACTGTCTTTTGTTGCTGAACCATTCCATCAGCTTACACCAAACTGTAATTGAGAGACAACTGTGGTATGTGCTGAGAACAGTACAGAGATTTCAATAGTCACTGAGTGACATTCTGCACTCCACTTTCACCCTATGGAAATCAAAGGAGTTGTGCTACAGCTGAGGGTAGCATTTGGCCCAAGATTTTATACCATTGTTTGTTTTATTTTTTGCGTAAAGGGCCTGATTTTCAGAAGTGCTGAGTACTCACAGCTCCATTTGATCTCAGTGGGTGTTCACTTCTGGAAATCAGGTCCTTAGTTCACAGGTACGTATCAAATTCCAGAATAGTAAAAGGGTCTTAGACCAGATCCTCATAGATCTTTAGGTACCTAACTCCCATGGAAATAGCTTTGAGGATCTGGGCCTTGGAGACCTTTACAAAGTACTGCTTCTAGGGGTTTGGCTACAAAGTGGGGTGATGTGCACTCTGGGGGTGCGATAGCTGAAGTGCACTAACATGTTGTGCATTCGTTGGTCCATGTGGACCCTGCTGATGTGTGTTAAATATTTCCTAGTGCACTTTAACATAGTGCTGTTTGAAACTTTAGATAACTCCCCCCAATATACACACACACACGCACTCACACACACACACACAGACAGACAGTGTGCATTACCCTTCCATGTAGACAAATCCAGGAAGACATGTAATGTCTTGTCATGTAATGATCTCATTTGGCTTGGCTAATGATGTGGTTGACTTTGGTGGTGTTTTCTAATATAATATAATGCAACATGACTAAACACGAAGGTTCATTCAATTGCAAAACCTATCTGCGCATGCACGCACATGGTGGATCTGAATGTAAAATGGGTTTGGAGGCTCCCTTTTGCCCTCTTCAAGAATTGTCGCAAACTAGGCTTAATATCCCCATGCTTAGTCACAAATGTGAGGAGTAATTGTAATTCTCTCTTGCTATGCTGAGATAAAAATGCTAATATTAAATGCCATTCATGCGCTTGCTTATTCTAGCAGTGTAACATAAAACAGCTGTTGAAAAAATGTCTTGCGAATAATGTTTCAAATGTACAGTCAAAGCCATTACTTCAATGGGGATCTGGGAACCATCATTACAGCATATGTGATAAGAGTTAAGCGCTAAGAAATTAGAAAAATGGGAACAAAATATGAAACAACACACACTGCTGTTACTGCAACACATAATCTGAAGTGCAAATCCAAAGAGCTAACACTCACCCAATGTGTGAAAAAGTTTAGCCGTTGTATTAGCGAGACTAGAGGGGAAAAATTGGCTTTCAGTGTAGAATTGAATCACTGCTAATTTTGCTGAAAACATTCTCTGCGTTACAGATAGGAGAGTAGCTGGTGCACGGTCATCATTAAACTTCTATGGGGGAGTCCTTTCTTGGTGGAATTCCTGTCTCTTTCTATGCTTTATTAATCAAAGCAAGGAATTGTGCTAATAGCTCCTGGGTTTTCCTTTTGCACTAGTAGTTGAACTGGGATTTACTCATGTCTAACTTCCAAAGGTTGACATAATTTGGGATTTGTTTGTTTATTTTAATTTTCAGTGTGAAAACTATGGCCAGAACACACCTGTGAGAATACTCAAACTCTGAGATATGAGCACCAGCTGCAGTTCTTAATATTTTCAGCTTTCTCTACAAGTTTAATACATTTGTTCTTTGCAAAGAAGCCTCTTGCTTGCTGGATATCATGTGCTCAGCTGAATCAATTGCCATAAAGGGCTATCAGTGAGCCATCTTCAGTCTGCTCAAATCTAATATAGAGGCTTCTATTAAAATTATCAGTAGGAATCTCTGGAATCTGTCTCTTTTCTTTTGCTCTCAAATGCAAATCTGCCTGTCATTGAGAAATATCAATATTTTGCACTCATTTGGTGCTTTTCTTCTAAGGATCTAACTGCAACATATAATAATTTACTTGAAAGTAAGAAAATTGAAGGTATTCTATATTTTTATTAGCCATGCACACACAGTAACTCACTTGAGACAGTAATGCAAGCTGATCCCTGGGGCCTAGCTTTGGAACATTCGGAACCCTTTCATCAAAGAAGGGAAGACCTCTACTGGACCAAATTTTTAAACAAATGGCTGTTTCGGTTATGAAGGCAATAAGCCTAAGGAGGAGGATCTGTGGGTATGGAGGACAAATTTCACTCCACAGCAGTGCCATACTAGTCCTTTGATCTCCTTACATGGAATTAAAGCTCTCGGGGAAAGAGAAAGCTCAATAACATTTAAGCTTTGTCTACACTAGGATCAGGATTTTCATGTGCTCAGCACCCACAACTGGAACAAGACTTTCAATAGAGCTCAACAACCCAACATACAGAATTTTTGAAAAATCTAGCCAACTATTTTGGTGCCTCAATAGGATCTGAGTTCTTATGAAAAATCTGGCTTTAAGGTTTTTTTCAAAGGTATAATTCCACAGATGGTGGTATTAATGGACTTTGTAGTGAAGAGAATGCTCAGGGGGAGGTTGGGTTAGAGGAGGAGGTAGTAACACCTGGACATCGTCTACAATACAGCCTCATTCTGTGGGACTACAGCCGTAGGAATTGTGGTTTAAAAAATGCCGCTGTAAACATAATCTACAGATGAACTAGTTTGGATAGAACTAAGTCTGACTCAATTATTGCCCCAAACTCCAACCATTCCTTAACATCTTTTGGAAGTTTGAAAAAAAATCAGAGAACTTTCAGTAGTTGTTTACATTATTAAATTCCTGTGCCCCTTTTGCATTGCTGGGATTTGGCCAAATTTGGTCAGTAAGTAGGAAAGAAAAACAGTGAATTTTTCCATTTTTCATCAGAAAACCATTTAGTCTAAAAATGTCCAAGCAGCTTTTGTTCAGACTTTAAGGAAGGCTGTGAGATTTCTGAGCTAACCAGAAGCAGGAATTCCCTGGGAAATAAATAGGGAAGAGTCCAGTTTTGCAGGTTTGGTGAGTATGGATACAGTTTGAACAAGAAGCTGAACTGCTAGAGTCTTATCCCATGAGGTACTTAAGCACCCTTAACTCATATTGATCTAATCCTTGGCACTTCACATAGTTGGGGGGCATAAGTAAATATCTAGACTGACCAGAACCTATTTGAGACACTCCGGTTACTAACATAAATGACTTGTAGTGCACATCTTGCTGAGCAGCTGAAGAAAATGGTTCCAAGGCCTAGATAAGCCTGCTGATGAATAACTTGGTCAGACAATGTAACTAGATTGACAACTTTCCACTGTTTGTGATCCTCCCTGTGATGAAGGCCGGTTTATTTTTGAGTTTTGTTTTCTGCTGGAAAAGGCTGTTAGCTAGAATTCCACTTTCAAGGGGTTGGAAGTTTCTTTTTGTTTTTAAGATATAATGAGGACTTTGTGCTGGAAGCCTGCAGCAATCCTGTTATATTGTGATTAATGTCACTGTATAATTCTGACAAGCTGAAGCCCTCCCAGGGTGCTCATTCATCACGGAGCTCTCTATGGCTCTTATTTATTTATTGAACAACATGTAAGCACAGTTCTCTTTTTTGTTTAATGTATCAGCATTTCAGTGTATGTGGACTTCAAGGTTTCAGTTTTGTTGACAATAATGAGATCATCCAGACAATTATCGTTTGATTTTTTCACTTCAGTAGTGAGGAAGATTAAAGAAAAGTTAAGGAGCTTTGTCTGTTTCCTGTTATCCATTTACTGAGAGGGGGGAAACCCTGACTGTTTAAAATATATAAATTATGAGACTTTTAGATTCTACTCAACCAGCATATGAGGAGACTCTGTATTCCGTTTGTTTGTTGGAGTTTTGAATGGATCAAGCTGTCTTGAGTGCTTGACTCAACTGAACTTGTTTCTCCACATAAATAGAAGGTATGGCTTGGTGGCCAAGATATGCCCAAGGAATATACATAAGATAAGGGTATTTGTCCAGTCCACACAAAGTGAAATTCATCACAGTACAAAGATCCTACATCACAAGGCACTGTGCCTAACATAACCTTTATGTTAAGGGCATACAGCCTTATGCAGGCTCTCTGCACTGGTGTGAATTTCAGTCAAAGCATAAAAATGGATAGCAAATTGAAGATTGCATATGCAGATGCACAGTGTCATGGTGTCAGGAAGATGTTGTTGATGCAAGTCACATTGCTTGACATACTTAAATAGCATGGTGATAATAAGAACCTGAATAGAAAGGACTTCTCATATAGCAGTGAGAGTGTACCTACAATATGGTATGCTGCTCTGCACACCTTAAAAATCAGCAACATTTTGTCAAATCAGAGAAAATTCAGAGAAGAACCAAAAACATGATTAAAGAGCATTACAAAAAGAACTAGATGTGCATAGCTTGGCTATCCAATGACTAACTGCCTACAACTAATTGGAGGTATTAATGTAAAGGAAGGAGAATAAGTGTTCACAGTGTTACAAGGACTTGTAACTAGGAGTAGTTGGATGAAAATAATCAAACAAAAATTTAGGCTTGAAAATGTCCAGACAATGGGCCATATGTTCCTTTGTGGTATTAAAATGTATGAAGGGGAACTAAATAATCTGAAAGCCATGTGGCTTTTGAAGTACAGCTGTTGTTCCACATTCTCTCCCCTGCCCTGCGAAACTAGGGGCCACAGACAGGTTGCTGAAGTGTGCATTTACGATCAACACAAGCATGAGAAAAGCCAGGAAATCATTAGTTTAAGCCTTTGCCCAACCCTTGAAATCATGGTTATAGATTGTATCTTTGCCACATAACCTCATCCATCTCTACTACTCAGGTGATTCCTCTCTCCATCCAAACTTTAACTCCACCACTTGGAGGGTATTCAAAAATGGATGGGTTTGGATTGTTAGGAATGTTGACTGGTGTTTGTTAGTAAATGATTAGAGTATGGTGCAGCCTTTCAGTTGATGATGATTCTGTTCAGGTGTGTGGTGTGGAATGATGGTAAGGAAATGTCGGTGTTTGGTTTTTTGTTTTTAAATGGGAATGGTTTGTATTAGTGCTCACCATTCTTTTGTAGTAGTGTTAACTTAAGTGAATTGAATAAGTATGGCTGTCCCTTCCCCCTCAATAGCTGATGTTTGTGGCTGAAAGTAAGGTTGCACGTTTTGTGGGGCGGGGAAGACAGAAGGCCTATACATTCTGGTTTAATATATAAGAATGGACATAGTGGGTCAGGCCAAAGGTCCATGTAGCCCAGTACCCTGTCTTCCAACTGTGGCCAATGCCAGGTGCCACAGAGGGAATGAACAGAACAGGTAATCATCAAGTGATCCATCCCTGTTGCCCATTCCCAGATTCTGGCAAACAGAGGCTAGGGACACCATCCTTGCCCATCCTGACTAATAGCCATTGATGGACCTATCCTCCATGAATTTATCTAGTACTTTTTTGAACACTGTTATAGACTTGGCCTTCACAACATCCTCTGGCAAGAAATTCCACAGGTTGACTGCGTTGTGTGAAAAAATACTTCCTTTTGTTTGTTTTAAACCTGCTGCCTATTAATTTCATTTGGTGACCCCTAGTTCTTCTGTTATGAGGAGTAAATAACATTTCCTTATTTACTTTCTCCACACCAGTCATGATTTTATAGACCTCTATCATATCCCCCCCTTAGTAGTCTCTTTTCCAAGCTGAAAAGTCCCAGTCTTATTAATCTCCCCTCATATAGAAGCCGTTCCATACCCCTAATCATTTTTGTTGCACTTTTCCGAACTTTTTCCAAGTCCAATATATCTTTTTTGAGATGGGGGCAACCACATCTGCATGCAGTATTCAAGATGTGGGCATATCATGGATTTATATAGAGGCAATATGACATTTTCTCTCTTATTATCTATCCTCTTCTTAATGATTCCCAACATTCTGTTCGTTTTTTTGACTGCCGCTGCACATTAAGTGGATGTTTTCAGAGAACTATCCACAATGACTCCAAGATCTCTTTCTTGAATGATAACAGCTAATTTAGACCCCATCATTTTATATGCATCATTGGGATTACATTTTCCAATGTGCATTGGTTTTCATTTATCAACATTCAATTTTATCTGCCATTTTGTTACCCAGTTGTGTGAGATCCTTTTGTAGCTCTTTGCAGTCTGCTTGGGACTTACCTATCTTGAGTAGTTTTGTATCATCTGCCAATTTTGCCCTCAATGTTTACTCCTTTTCCAAATCATTTATAAATATGTTGAATAGGACTGGCCCCAGTACAGACCCCTGGGGACACCCCTATTTACCTCTCTCCATTCTGAAAACTGACCATTTATTCCTACCCTTTGTTTCCTGTATTTTAACCAGTTACCAATCGATAAGAGGACCTTCCCTCTTATCCCATGACAGCTTACTTTGCTTAAGAGCCTTTGGTGAAGGACCTTGTCAAAGGCTTTCTGAAAATCTAAGTACACTATATCCACTGGATCCCCCTTGTCCACATGCTTGTTGACTCCCCTCAAAGAATTCTAGTAAATTGGTCACACATGATTTCCTTTTACAAAAACCATGTTGACTGTTCTCCAACAAATTATTTTAAACTATATGTCTAACAATTTTGTTCTTTACTTTAGTTTCAACCAGTTTGCCTGGTACCGAAGTCAGACTTACTGGCCCATAATTGCTTGGATCCCCTCTGGAGCCCTTTTTAAAAATTGGCATCACATTAGCTATCCTCCAGTCATTTGGTACAGAAGCTGATTTAAATGATAGGTTACAAACTACAGTTAGTTGTTCTGCAAATTCACATTTGAGTTCCTTCGGAAGTCTTGAATGAATACCATCTGGTCCTGGGACCTCATTCTGGGACAGTTCCTCAGATTTGTCACCTAAAAAGAATGGCTCAGGTTTGGAAATCTCCCTCACATCCTCAGCCATGAAGAATTCGTTTAGTTTCTCCACAATGGCCTTATCGTCCTTGAGTGCTCCTTTAGCATCTCGATCATCCAGTGGCCACACTGGTTGTTTAGCAGGCTTCCTGCTTCTGATGTACTTATAAAAAAAATTGCTATTACTCTTTGAGTCTTTGGCTAGTTGTTCTTCAAATTCTTTTTTGGCCTTCCTAGTTATATTTTTACACCTCATTTGCCAGAGTTTATGCTCCTTTCTATTTTCCTCACTAGGATTTAACTTCCACTTTTTAAAGGATGCCTTTTTTTGTCTCACTGCTTCTTTTACTTTGTTGTTTAGCCACAGTGGCACTCTTTTGGTTCTCTTACTATGTTGTTTAATTTGTGGTATACATTTAAGCTGAGCCTTTATAGGTGATGTGGCAAAGGAAAAAATTATTATTTCAGGGTGGTGACTTAGTCAGTGATTTCCTGGCTATTCTGTCATTGTGGTGTTGATACAAGCATGCGAGCAACCTTAACATGCTTTTAACAAAGTTTTCTGTTTGGGGGAATTTCCCAGGTTTTTTAGCAAGTCTTTATCAATGTTGGCAATCACACAGATAACTGTCACTGTTGATAGGGATTGTATGTCCCCTTGCTGAACCCTGATGTCCCCCATGCTACCACAGCTGCAGTCTTTCCTCCTGGCTCGCGATACATGGCCTAGAAAGTCTCTCTTGCTTCCATCCCATACACCTCTGCACCCTAAACCGCTCAGAATCTCACCCATCAATGTCCACTCACATCCCTTCCCCACCATACCCCATTACTCTATCCAGTCACCTTTTAAATTATTGTGTATTACAGTGGGAGGGGGTAGGGAGATGGAGAGACGTGCAGCTGAAGGTGACTCAGGAGCAAGGCTAGCAGCTTCTTCCTGTACCCGATCTCCTGTGGCAGGCTGGCAGCACTAGGGAAGCAGCTAACAGAACTTAATGGTCCCATCAGCTACTGTTGACCGTAGCTCAGCTGGGCTATCCTGAAAGACTGTGTGTTTATTTTTAACATTTCAAAAGAGACTGAGAAGTTCTCTCTGTAAGGTTTGTAGGGACCATGTTGTTTAGCTAGAAGAATCCAAAGAAAATGGAGAGGGGAAAAAACAGCAGCGGGGGGCATTAGGAAATGTTTTCTCTACACAAATTAGATATTTTACTAAAAGATGACATACAAATTGTCCTATTAATGTTATTGTGCCATATTTGGGGACTGAATCCAATCATTTAAGTGTTAAAGAGGGACCGAAATTCATAATAAAGGGCTAGTAAGCATAATATATACCACACCCTTTGTTTTTTTCTATTTGCATTTGTGGGTACATTTTTAGATTTGGACAACTCTTTATCCCTTTGCCTCTGTAACTGGTTTTGAAACACTGTCAACACCTTTCCAGCAAGTGCTAGGTCTAAACTTCATTCTCTATAAATGTACTAAAACATCTCTAAATCTTAGCTTGCTAGGAGCAGTTGTGATCTGTTATGTCTCTGTTGTATATATGAAAGAGTCCAGAATATATGGCTTTAAAGGTTTCTAAAACTAAATCTACATTTTCCCACTGGAATGCTTATGCTATATTAGGATCAAATTCTCTGCTGGTATGAAATTGGTATGGATCCTCTGACTTTAATGGACATGTTCAGGATGGGTCCTATGCCTTTCTATATGGTTGTGCAGTACGTAGCATATTCAGAGCACTACTGGATATAAATAATAATTGTAATTTATTCAATTTTTAAACAGTTAAGAATCTGTGATTAGTGTGAGGACTTCTTGTACCAACATAACTAAGTAAATAGCACCACTTTTAAGAAAGAACTAGTGGCTTGCCTTTTATAACATTCATTTTATTAATGTAAAAACCAAACTAGCTAATGAAAGAAATCCCCTACCAAAGCTAGATTAAAATAACATCAAAGGTACAAAAGCAAGGGAATTCAGTATTATCTCTGAGCCTCTCCTTCCTGCTGTGTATCTAGATATTGCAGGAGCCTCCTAACCTTGATTAGTTTAGACACCAAAGTACTGTAGATCAACTCTCACAATTACCATTGACATCAAAGCAAATTCCATATGCAGAGGAGGGATAGTATATGGCCCTAAATGGGCTCCAGTCCAAGCGGATCAGTGCAGCCTCACTGGGGAACTTCTAGTTGAACTGAGGGCATGTCTACATAAGGACACTCAGGAAAGTTAAGACAAACTAACTAAGTAACTTTAAAGGATAAGCTATAGCCAACCAAAGCCACTTTACTTCTGAGTGAGAACATCCACATAGAGGTTGAATGCACTTTAACTTCACATATTAATTCATCATAACTTTGCTGAGTATCCCTGTGTAGACAAGCCAGGAGTTAACTTGCTTTTGTGGCTTGTGGTCCAACCCTTAGCATATAATAATAGCACATCAAATATTTTTAGCTATAATTTTATACAAATGTCAAACACAGCACCACACAGACAAGGGAATGGGACTTGAGTTTGATAAAACTGGAATCATGCAATGCTACCTTAGAACCATAGGTTTAGAAGGGACTGCAAGGATCTTCTAGTGTAATCCCCTGCCAAGATGAAGAAATTGTTGTATCAAACCATCCAAGACAGGTAGCTATCCAGCCTCCTTTTGAAAACCTCCAGTGAAGGAGCTTCCATGACCTCTCTAGGCAGTCGGTTCCACTGTCCTACTGTTCTTACAGTTAGGAAGTTTTTCCTGAGATTTAATTTGTTTGCTATACTGCACTTTTAACCCATTGCTCTTGTCCTGCCTTCTGTGGCAAGACAGAACAATGTTTTCTCGATCTTTTTTATGGCAGCCTTTCAAGTATTTGAAGACCATTATCATGTCCCCCCTTAATGTCCTCTTTTCCAAACTAAACATACCCAATTCCTTCAGCTTTTGCTCATTCCTTCCCACTGATCATCTTTGTCATGCACCTCTGGATCTTTTCCAGTTTCTCTACATCCTTTCTATACTTTGACTTTCACTGAATGTCTAACAAATCTTTTTGTGCATTATTTTTCACATTTAAAAATTATTATTGTATTATAATTATTGTTTTTAAAATTATTTTAGTTTTTGGTTAGCCACTCTGTAATGTTTTGAATACAGGTGAGCCCATGTTGTCATGTGGTGTTTTCCTGACTCCGTGATCGGATGAGTGTGCGTTCATTCCAGTTCTGTATCAATGTAGCTGGGAAATTTTTGGTAAATGAAACATTTTGGTTTTCAGAAGGCAGGAAATAATTTGTAAATTGCAAAATATTTCTGTTTTGAAAACTTCACAATGAAAACATGTCTTTTCTGTGAAAAAATTTGCAAATGTATAAAGATAAAGTTCAACCAGCTCTAGTGATGAGGTTCTGGTTGAATGTTCCAGTTTGAACTTGAAATGAGTAAAGAATGAATGGCTACATAATTAAAAAAAACACATATAATGACAAATATGAGAAATTTATAAAGAAAGCTTTACCATAAAATACTTTTTTATGTAGAGAATATCATTTTACTTAGTAAGTGTGTAAATTTCTCCATTATCTGCAAGTAAACACTTCTCATGCAATATGCAATGTAGACTTTTCCATTTTTTCCCTATATACTCTGGCTTCATGCCTGATATTTTAAAATAGACTTAGGTGTAAGACTTAATCTTCAGATAGCTTTATCAGTTTAATGCTGTAGCTACCTATAAGTATTCTCTTGTACTCTGAAGCCTGTTCACTGTAGGGTACAATTCACCAAAGTGTAAAGGGCCAATAGAAGAAGTATGGACTACTTATATCTCACTTGAGCCCTGTTTTGAAGACTTAAGTGGGACATAACCCTTGTGTTGTCTGTCTCCATTGGGGCAACTTTCAAATTGCAGTGAACTATGCATATGTACTTTCATTGTAAGCACTTACAAGTATTTCAGCAATGCTTTTATTAATACATACACTGACAGACTGTCTGTCTAGGCAATGAGCAGAGCCAATCAAAAAGTGGAAAAATAAATTAGCAGGGGAAAAAAGTTATATTTGAAAGTTGTTCCCATTGCACTAGGTTCCAGATGCATTTATTTTCTGTTACTTTTACTATATTTTCTGCAATATTTTAACAGAAAGCTTATCAAAGCCTTTATCAAACTTATTTTAAAAATCAGTACAAAATGACTAGTTATTGAAAACTGGAATTGAAATAATTTTTTGCCCAAAAAATGCAGCTTTGGATTTAACTGAAACAATTTATGACTTTGAAAAGAACAGAAAAAAAAATCAGAAATGGTGAAACAAACTAACATTTCTAAAAGGAAACAATTTGACTTTCCATTTTGGAAAGACATTTTGTTTTAGAATTTCCCTCAATTTGTTTTAAAAAAAATTAAAAATACTTTAAAAATTTCAAGATCAAAACAAACATTTCAGTCAACATGAAACTAAAGTTTTTTCAAGATGTTGAAAATTTTCAAACACTTTTGTTTTGAGTCACCCAAATGAGTTTTTTACCTGCGCCTCACCTGAATATTCATTTATTCCGAGAGCCCCACTGAAGTCACCTTTTCTTACTGAAAACAGATGTTAGTAAATGAATTTTTTTCTAATTTTGAAAACAATATCAAAATGATGTTGCTGTTAAGTCTCGTGAAAAACAGAACATTTGCTAGTCAACATTTTTTGTGACAAGATTAATTTTCAAAAAAGCCTATTTCTTGACACTCTACCCCACAAAAACTGTGTGAAAAATTGAGTTCAGATCAATTCAAAAGACTGGTGTTCAGAGGGATATACTTTTGCAGCACCTAAGTGCCATTTCATGTCTGAGCTAGCTTACTCACCATCTAACATTGGTTTTGTAGCAGAGAAACTATTATGTATCACTGCAAAAAATGACTACACTGCACACAAAGCATTTTTGTTTTTAAGTTTTTATGTCAGGTTTCATCTTGAACAAAACAAGCAGTAAGAATGAAGCAAGCTTGTCATGATGGAAAATAATTATTTAGGGGAAACTGATAGCATACGTACCTGGGCGAGAAATAACCCTAAAGTTCTCATTCTAAAGAAACATCAAAGGAAAACAAATCAGCAGCTTTTGTGCTGGATGTTCTTTTCTCTCTGTGGATTGGCTGCTTTATCCAACCACCTTTTCCCTCAGTCTCCTTACTTCCTCCTCACTCCAACTGCCCTCCATGCTCCTCTCATTCTTCCCCTCCCTTCCTTCAAATAACCCTCTCTCATCCTTTTTTTTCCTTCAAGCCAATCCCTTCCAATTTTCTCTCTGCACTGTGCCCCCAGCCTATAATACATTTAATTATAAATTTAGGCCAGTTCTACACTGGAAATCTTTGCCAGTGTAGCAATGTCACTTAGGAGTGGGTGGTGGTGGTGGTGTTTTGGTCAACATTTCTATACTGGGAAAAACCCAGAGTAGATGCAGTTTATATCAACATAACAATGATTTTTCATGATAGCTTATTTCATCTGGAGAACCAGGATCAGCTATCCTTGAAAAATCATTTTTGATAGTATAAACTGCATCTCTTCTAATGACAACCCTTTTCTAGTGTGGACTTCATCTTAGTTATAAACAAATAGAAATCAATCCCGTGTTTTTTTCCAAAAATTTGTAGAATTAACATATTTACAAATTAAACTAAAAGAATGATTAGAGGTCTGGAAAACAAGCCTTTATTGCAAGAGACTTAAGCTCAATCTATTTATCCAAGAGAAGGTTGAGAGGTGACTTGATCATGATCTATAAATACCTACGTGACAAGATTTCTGGCGGTACACAGCTCTTTAATCTAGCAGAAAAAGACATCACAAGATCCAATGGTTGGCAGCTGAAGCTAGACAAATCCAGACTAGAAATAAGGTGTACATTTTTAACAGTGAGGGCAATAAACTATTGGAATACCTACGTGACAAGATGTATGGACTTTCTTCTCCCCTTCCTTTTCTCACAAAGATTTCAGTGAGACAAAAATTGGAGATTGTAGCAATCTTTTGTAAAGCAGAAAAGAACATCATGAGATGATCACATGAACGTCTGTAGGTATGAACAGCTTTAATAAAATCATTCTCGATCATGAGAATGGGAATAAAATTGTGTAAATTAGCAAATTCCAAAGGGGGTGAGACTTCATTAGGGCCTAGATATTTTCCCCTATGGCTATTGTTATCCAATAGATTCTCCTGTAACTACGGAATGACTTAGCTGAAAACATTACACCCAGTTGCAGGTAGCAAGGTCTCTCCTTACAGGGATAACGTGCCTAACAAAAAATTAATATGTTGGGAAAAAAAATCAGAAAATCTTTCAGTCTGGGAGTTCAACCTGAGCTTTGGAGTTTATATCAAAAGAGATCTGCTCTGGACACCTACTTTTCATTTGGCAAAAACTGGCCAACAAGGCTTTGAAAAACTATTTCTGCTTATCTCTGCATCATCTTGAAAATGTTATATGGTAGTCGGAACAGACACCAGTATAACAGAACACTTAAAATTAACATGCTACAGTCCTCAAGCTTTAAAGTTCCACCTGTACTACAGGAAAGGCGTGTCTTTACAGCCACTCTTGAAATTTCTGATAGGGCAAATGGAATTTTAAGCCTATTGAAATATCATCACTTGCATGACCTACAGTTTTCATCTCCATTAAGAAGCAATGTCCTTCATGTAGCCGTTTAAGAAGATATAGTCTGTGGTCTGCAAAGGGTTTTTCCCCATTTCTTAATTTACAGCATCACATACAGAGAGAGAGAGATGGGTGAGGTAATACATTTTATTGGACCGACTTCTGTTGGTGAGAGAAACCAGCATAGAGCTACACAGACCTGTTCTTCGGGTCTGGGAATGGTACTCCCAGTGTCACAGAAGAGCTCTGTGTGGCTCAAAAGCTTCTTTCTCTCACTAACAGAAGTTGGCCCAATAAAAGACATTACCTCACACACCTTGTCTCTCTAATATCCTGGGACCAACATGGCAACAACTACACTGCATAGCACCCCATACAGGCAGGCAATTAAGCAGCAGCCTTTCTGCTGTGCTGGCTTAAAATAGACCTTCCTCCACTTGAATGCTGCAGCCCTAGCTGAAGCAGACGACATGATTTAGTTGGAAGTTCAATTCACATGCAATTTGTTAGGCTTGATTTTTTTGTTTAAATTTATTTTTAAAAATTCTGGTATGATGTAAACAAAATCGGTGCCGTTAGCCAGTGCGTATGTTCCATTTATGTTCATGAGCAGCAGCTGCATACGCAACTTGCTCATCCCTTCACTGTGCTCCACCTCTTGTGAGGACGTGTGTACTTTTAAAATTTAAATCTGTTGCAAAAAGCCAAGCATGATGGGACACAGGAACTCAACGGTGAAGCAAAGGCAGAGGAACTTTAGGGCTAATGCTGTTTTCCCTAGTCTAATAGAGTTCCTAGTTCAATGCTGGCAGTAAGTGGCTCTTTCTGCAAATCTTTACAATTGTCACATGACACTTCCGGGCTAGGCTGTGTTTGCTAACTCATGAAAATATGTACTATATTGCTCAGTCTAGACATCTATATATAAACAAGATTGCATTTCACATCAAGGGCTGCCTATCTTTTTATACACATTACTAGATGACTAGATACGCTGAGATATGTAAAGTATATTTGCACTAAATATGAACTCTGATCTGGGTGTTTAGAGGCTACTTAAGCTTTGTTCTTCTTGCTTCTTACAGAATTTAAGCTATACAATATGTGTTGTTTTAAATATGGACCTTGAGCCAAGTCGTTTCCTTCCCAGAACATGCGTTAGGCATCAACTCTCGCCTGCCATTTGCTGGGATTGATAATGTGCCAAGTCTTGAAGTCCTTGTTCAGACAAGACTCTCTCATGGAAATCAATGGAATTTTGCCTGAGTAAATACTTCAGGATATTCTCCCAAATTATTTATATCAGGCGCATTAGGAACAAACCAACTTTTTAGACCTGAAAAGTAGAATAATGAAAATCTCAAGTGATGGGAGAACATTTTGTAGGCGGAATACAGATGGGTCCACTACTGGCAATGAAAATTCTCCATGTGAGAAAGTAGGACAATACATCATTTAAAAAGCTTCTTGTTGAGTTAATGGAGCAGCTTTTAAATTCAGCTGACAGAATACATGCATGGAAAGCATAAGAGTCTGGTTCTGTTGTAGTGTGATTGCTGGTGACTTCTGGATTATTCAGAGCGATTTAAAAATAAACAAAAGGTTCTGAGAAATTTTGTATAAAAAAAATCTTTTACATTTTTCTTTTTTTCCTCTTTCTGAAAATCAGAATGCTAAATATGGCACAGGCTCAGATGGAAAGATACTGAAAGCAGCTGCTTTGCTGTAATTCAGCAATCAACTCATTACAAATCAGTTCCAGCAAATAACCTGCAAAATAACATGAATATAAAAACTGGAAAAAAATCTGAAATGTGCTTAAATGATCAGCTTTTAATGTCAGAGTAACTTCCATGTTTTAATTCATAAAGGTGGGCAGGCTTTCTTGAAACCTGGCTGACACTTTTGAAATCCTTCTATAATGCTGGACACCATACAGTACATGGTGCTTGAGAACATCATGTCCCTTGCATCTGCAAAAATAGCTACTATTTTTATGGGGCCTAGACAAAAGTAATATCTGTGTATTCTTTGTTGGCTCTGGAGTAGCAGTAAATCAATCTGCACTATTTTGAGATCAAGTAACTTTAATTTACTTTAGAAGCCTGGAAAATAAAATGTAGGTCCTAGACCAGGGGTAGGCAACCTATGGCACGCGTGTCAAAGGCGGCACGCGAGCTGATTTTCAGTGGCACTCACAATGCCCGGGTCCTGGCCGGGGGGCTCTGCATTTTTATTTAATTTTAAATAAAGCTTCTTAAACATTTAAAAAACCTTATTTACTTTACATACAACAATAGTTTAATTATATATTATAGACTTATAGAAAGAGACCTTCTAAAAACATTTAAATGTATTACTGGCACACAAAACCTTACATGAGAGTGAATAAATGAAGACTCGGCACAGCACTTCTGAAAGGTTGCCAACCCCTGTCCTAGACAGAACAAGAAACAATATCACATGAACAAAAGCTACATGTGGTTGTTTAGCAGAATCTTGGGAGGGAAGTGCCTAATGTTTCTCTCAAAAGCTTCCTTCTTCCTGGCCCAAGAGCAGTGCTAAGTAACTCTAGAGAATTCTGTCTCCATCCACCAATGCATTCTCTGCACTATCTTTTTTTCTGAGGGGGAAAGAGAGGGAGGACAATGGTCCTAGAGGTTCCAAAAGAGCAAGAAATATTTGACCATATAAAATGAATAAAAATGCAATTTGGGTTGTACTTTAAAGTTTTTATTTTAATTTTTTCACCAAGCCATCCTGTATATCATGAAATCCCACTACAAGGTTTGCAAATGCTGATTTCCTGCCAGCACCACCCATTTTCCCCCTTTTAATTCTATGCTGTCTCTGTTCTCTGCATCTCCTAGAGTGAATCTGTCTGACCTCTGTTGTCCTGTAACCTGTATGCTCATTTGGGCAGGCAGTGTTGGCTTGATTCTGATTTCACACCTATGTAAATCAGAAGCAAAGTGTGTTGTAAATCACACCTATGTAAATCAAGCTCTGTGTGTTGTATGGGGACAAACACTCTATCGAAGCTTAAATAATCCTCTGTATGCCAGTTCCATTCTGAATTGGAGCTAAAGAGAGGCTATAACCAGGTGCCAATCATCCACTATGACAGTCAAACGAACACAATAATTGGACGTTTTTAAAAAAAGAAAAGGGTGGTGGTAGAAAACTGACAATACTGAGTTTAAAAGCAACCATCTGAAAGCCCACGGAAATGCCAAAGGGAGGAGAGGAAGAGAATCAGTGGTCTTTTCAGAAGTTGAACATGAACAGTTGGAATAGGCTCATTCTGCTGGACATTCTGCCTTGACAAGATATAAAAAATATTTTAATGGAACTAAAATATTCCAGGGTTGCTGTTGTGGGTCCAGTTAAAATCATCAATAAGGCTAGAGTGCCTGTGATGTTGGAGAGTCTGGATTGCCAAATCGATGGTTGAATCCAACATGAAGATTTTTTTTAAAAGAGTTTCTATTTTAAGTTCCAGTGTCTTGCCCAGCAGTGTCTTTGGGAGGGAATATAGGAAAAGTACATGGCAGTTTAAAGAGGCTATGGGGAACACTATCCCATTTCATTTTTAGCTTTGCACCAGCACAGTTGTGGTTCCTTGTGACTGCATCTAGGTTTGTTTTGATCTCTGAAGTGGGCGAGGAATTCCCTGTTGTTTCCATAGTCTTTCCTTTCTTTTCTTTCTTTCTTTGTGGCTTGTTTATGTGGGGAAATTTACAAGAAGACCATAATATACTGCTCTAGTTATACCAGTATAATGCCCCATGTGGATATTCTAATTCCAGAATAAGAGTGACCACACAGAGAGTTGTAGTGGCGGAATTATACTAGTAGTATTCTGCCGGTAAATTTCCTCGTGTAGACAAGCCCTCAGTTGTTGGTGACATATACCATCCTGACAGTTTATCTCAGCACCAGGAGAGTTGGGAAAACAGCTTCAAGATCCATCGCCAATGCAGTTTCATAAATCAGCTAGCAAAGAGGTCGGACACTCTGGCATCATCTGCTTCCCATCTCGCCAAACAACATAGCCAGGGTTGGGAGAGCTCAGCTCATTTCAGGCCAAGTAAATCCTAGGGAAAAGAATTCAATTTAGCTTCTTTACATCGCTTAGGTCTAGCCCAAAATTAATTCCTAGTCTCTCAAATCTGCATGGTGGAGCTATCAAGTTATCTTGCTCTTCATATTGGAGTAGAGTCCAGATCATCAGCTTAGATTTAGTCCCCTTTAACCCACACAGCAGGGGATATCCATGACATAGGAGAGCCCCCTCATAAAATAAAGCAGGGGTGGCCTTCTGTGTACAGCCTGCTCCCTCTGCATAGGGTCGGGTGGGCCAGGGCTGGGGCTGTGCTGCAGTCTGGTGCCTTTCCTTGGGTAGAATGGCCCCTAGAGAAACGATCTAATCAGTGCAATTCAGAGCAGCTCTGGGACTGTGAAGGGGGCATGATCCAGAGCAAGCAGACAGATGGCCTGAAGCCCTGGATGGTCTCCTTAACTTTTAGTGTCTCTGTCACCCTGTTATACAGTAACTAATCAAACATTCAGATCTCACTGGCACAAGGTTACAGAAAATATCGTCTGATGTTTTTCCCATCAGAAAGTGGCAGCTCCTGGTAGGCTAAAAGTGTTCTGCAATGTGTAACATAGCCGTGAAAAAGTAAGCGAGATCCTAGGTGAACGTTTTTCATTGTTACATTGCAATGGACTCAATCAGGGTTATTTACAGTAGCTCTGAAGTTGCACAGCTGTTTTTATGCAGAAGCCTATCCTAGGTACAAATAATAATAGTAATGATCATTTGAGACATGTTTAATTCCTATACGGGAAATGGGTAACTCAAAGCCACTTTGCCAAACTTAGACTTTTGTAAACTTATTGAAAGGAGAGTTGGTGCTTTTTCTTTCTCTTTCTTTCCTTGCTCTCTCTCTTGATACCATTTTGTACCTAAGTTCTTTTTCTTTCTGAGCAGCAGGTTGCACTGTCCTTCTGTTCGTAAACTACCAAATCAGGAGCCAGTCCTGCGTCCAGTTCCCCTTCTCAAATCCCCAGTTGTGGCACTCTTTGTTATCTCATTAGACAGATGGCTGGATCAGAATCAGCTCAGCTTCATTGATGGAAGAGAAACCCTAAATTACTGACAGCTCTCTAAAAAGTTTCTTAAGGATCAAAACATCTATTGCTCAAAGAGAAAAAAGTCAAGAAAACAGTAATTTGTTTCATTCTTAGACATAAAAACTGCACTGGATTAGTGGTTTACAGACCCAAAAATGTTACACTGCACTGTCATATGTATTTGTTTGCCACAGACTTTTAAAGCATAATTTAAACTATAAAACCCTGGAACATTAAAGTTTCCTAACTATAGTCCACCCTAAAGTACAGGACTTTTAAAAAAATTCCTTGTTATTCCTGCCTCTATAATACAGGGTCATTATATAGACATTTGGCTTTAAAGGCACATGTAATTTAGAATATAATCTAAAGTTTAGAGCCTGTTTTATTGCACCATGGCTCATCACCTTATTGCAGTTCAGCTAAACATCTGAGCTAGCTCAGAGTGTTCTGGTTCATAAAGTTTTTATTTTGAAATGCAATTGATCTTGAAGTCTGTATTTCTTTGTGCCATAAACAGAGTACTATCAATCTTAACTTTTTACATCTGCTTGGTCCTCTTCTTGCAGGTTTCTGGTTGATTTAGTGCCCTTCCAGTTGAGTGATTGATCCTTTTGTCTAGTCTCTCATTTCCCAAGTGAAAAGAATCAGCTCTAATAACTTCCACCCCCATTCCCTGTCCAGACTTAAAGGAACCTAATGTCTGATGCTTGTACCATTTTCCTGTTGCTTATTATCAAATGGCCTTCCCAGGAAATCATTTAATAAACAAGTTATAGCCAGCAAAGGGACAGACTGTAGGTTCCCGTATGGCCGCGGAGCCAGTGTTTTATTCTGTTTGTTTTACCATTGTCCCACATATTTGGCCTTTTGAAATATGTTTACTGCAGAGTAGGAGAAGAGAAGGCAGGCAGCTAATGGCACAGAACTGCTCAACTGCTACTTATATGGTTCTTTATCTGAGTTGATCAGTTCACAGTCAGAGAACTGAAGCTTCATATTCCAGCTTTTCATAGAGAGTGTTAGAGGCACAAGAAGGGCTTTTGATTTGAAGTGTGTGTTCTCCATATCTAATTATTTCTTTATGATATTCCTCAGGCGGTTTCAAGAGGAAGGTTAAATTGCAGATCTGTTTTATAGCTGTTTTTATAGTTGCTCCACTCATTGGCCATTTGATGGACCTTTCCTGTGTTGCTATTCTAAGCTGTTGCACTGTAATATTGCAGACCGTGCAGGCTGTAATTGTTACTTTTCTGACCTCACTGCCGAAGTGTTCTTGCATTTCTACCTTTTTTGTTCCTTTTGAAATGTAAAACAAGAAAACTAAGACTAGCTTGCCAGAGAATGTGAGAGATACCAAAATGAACTACTATCTTTCCAGGAATCCTTCTTGGGTCACTTTCCCTGTGCCAAAATTCATGTAAGTAGCCAACCTTTTGGACCAGGAGTCAGTGGGATTTGTGTGCAGTATCACTTAGCAGGAGAACCTTTTGATTTACTGAGAGGCTTTCAGTGTGTTTAATATTATCTTTACAGGCCTAAGAACAGATTAGCTGTTCTGACCCTCAAGAGGATCATTAGAAAGATAGATCTTCTTAACAGCTATTCTGCTGATTTTTTAAAATAGAAAATGCGCTTTCAATTTTAAATTAACAGTGGGATTATTTTCAGTGTACAAACACTCTCCATACTTGGATGAGTCTTAAGGGGCACCAGAAGCCAGAGAGGGTAATTAGTATGTATTAAATGGGGAAAAACATTTCTTGAAAGTATGTGGGGGTTTTTTTTACTAGGGAGGGAGAGAACTTGAATATGACCCTGGCAATAACTAGAAACTCCTCCTTTCCCTTTTTCTTAGCATCTTGAACCACCCATATATGTATGCATATGTTGAGTGCTCCTTATCTGCAATGGCCATTCTTTCAAAATGGCCATTATCCGGTGCCCGGAGTCTGTGTCATTCACTCTTCAGTGTGGCCCTGCTATGAATACAGACTTTTTTTTGTATAACTTGTTGTGTGGATGCCAAGGTTTTACATAGTTGCTGAAATGCTTGAGAGCTTGGCAAGTGTTTGGAAATGGCAGCTGGGTGCTTTGGGGTTTTATGAAAACATCCATGCGGTCTGCACCTACGGCTCAGCTTCTCTTACATATTGCTCAAGCACCACTTCCTAGTAAACAGCTGTAGTACCGACCCTTTTATGATAAACAGCGAAGGAAGCCATAGGTCCATTTCTGCCATGACTATATTTGTTCAATAGTAATTCTTTTCTCCTTTTTTGTATGCAAATCTCTTGGTATGAAGCCATTTACACAAAAGGCTTTTATCAGGTTAAGTTGATAACATAGTGATTCCATAAAACACGTGTTTTATGTCCACATGAAACATGGTGCCCAACTCTCTTGGAATTCCAGTGGGAACTGGGCTTCTAACATCCTTAGGTAGCTTTGAAAATCACAGCCCATATGGTTTCATCCCTTGTTTTGACCCTCCTCCTGTGTGGGGCTGTAGCACCGTTATCAGGCTGAAATTAGTTTCTAACATAGTTCTTTTGCAGTGCAGACAAGACAAGACCTCCAAGCCAGTTTCCCCACCTCTCGGGTGTTTGTAGGTATATAGGATCAGACTTCTGCTCTCTAATTGGTGAAATACTTGTTAATATCTAAGAAATCAGACTTGCATCAGTTCATCCTTGCTAAGACAACAGCTAAAATAAATTGTAATGAACTAATACTGTCGTTACAGATACTAGGACACTTTCCATTAGATTATTACAATCATGGTATTAATTCAACTGCACTCTGTAATGTTCGTTAGCATGCATTATCTTCCTGGATGTTTTGATAGCCTGCCAAACATTCACAAAGCTGTGGATTGCACTTTGATTCAAGGTTTAAATTGTCTTTTACAATGTAATATGATTTAATTACAGTATTTCAAAAGTGTGCATGTTAAATCTGAGCATGGTTTTGTGCATAAAACTATTTGCATGCACAAACCAAGATTTATGCGCACATATTATTTGTGCCACACTTGGTCAAAAACATCCAAGAGAACTATTAGAATAATGAGGCAGTGACTCTTTAGTCACTATACTCCCACAAGGTTTGATATAGAAATGTTCCATCAGATATCACTGATATTAGTATGTGTCAGGCCATTCACAGGCGCCTTCATCTTCATGGCAGCAAGCACATAATACATCCGTAATCCCTGATCTGTGTGATTTATATAATAGAATTGTGCAATGGTGCAAGTAGAATCCATTTCTTACTGGTACACCTCCCCAACCTCGGGGGGCACATGACCTCTTCACGTGACCCTCCACGTGACTCCTCCTCACCCCGCCCCCAGCCCGGGGTCCCCACACTCTCCCCATCCCCTCCCCATGGTCCACCCCCCCTTACCTGGGGAAGGGGGGGGCTCTGTCCTCCTCCTGGCATGGCTGCTGTACCACCCCAGCCCTTCCACGCAGGATCTCTTCTTTCTGTACAGCTGCCAGACCCACCAGAGGACAGCCCACACTGGAGGAGCCCTCAGGTTCAAGGCTCTCCCAGGAATCACAGCGGGGAAAGGAGCAGAACATGGGGCCACTGGGTGGCCCCACGCCCGCAGCTCCTCCAGCATGGCTGTACCGCCCCCTCCAGCATGGCTGTACCGCCCCCTGCCCTGTCCTCCAGCATGGCTGGCTGCTCTACAGACCAGAGAAGACCCTACGTGGAAAGGCTGGGGGCAGTACAGCTGTGCTGAAGGAGCTGCGGGCAAGGGCTCCTCCTCTTTCCGGAATGCCGTACCAGCTATAAATATCTTGCTGGTATGGTGTACCGGACCATATCACCCGACTTGCACTGCTCAAATTGTGTAACCTGTCCAAACGGGTTTCACAAGCATTCAAAAGCCCTGGAGTTTGAAAAGGTTTGAGTTCAAATGAATATGATAAACCCCAGTTGTTTGGTAATTCCCAGAAGGAGAGAGGGGACTGACAGACTGGAGAGGAGAATTGCAGGGGAGAATTCAGTCAGGACCAAGGCAGGCTGTGTGGAACGGGGCTGGAGCCTGAATACTGGTGGGCTGGGGAAGCCTGCTTGAATCACAGCACAGCCCCATGAAGGGGGGCTGTAGAATCCTTTAACCAAGAGGAAGGAGTTGGAGTCCAAGGACCACAGCAGAAAGAGACCTGTGGGGAAGACTCTCCAGAAAGGCCAGGTGCTGTGGTGGGCTGGCAGAGTTCCCTGGCTCAGAGGGAACTGGGTGGGAACTATACTATTGCCATTCATATCTCAGATGCTTCAGGTTATCACTACCACCACCATAAACAAGCTGCAGACAATAATCCCCAAATCCAATTCCCCAAAGCCCATGCCAGGAATGATTTTCTAGTTTGAGATAAAGATGCCATCATATTCAAAACAACCACAGGGTGAACATTCTCAGTAATAAACAAACAAGATTGCTTTGGCCATGCAGACAGCTATTTTAATTAAGGGATTACCTTCTAAGTGAGCTGAAAGCAAGCTTGTAGGAAATTGAAGAACGAAGCTGATACAGGGGAATGCAATAGCAAGATTGTCATTATGCTCTTTAGATTGACTATCATTTGATATGGATACAATACCTGGAAAAGTATTGAAAGTGAAAAAGAGACTGATGGTGGGAAGACAGAAGGGTGATGTTGGAAGTGGCAGGCATCTTTGTCCCTTAACGGGATTATGAAGGGAGCATTACAGGAAAGTGTCCATCATGCAGAGCTGGTGCTAGGCATAAGCAGACTAAGCAGTTGCTTAGGGCCTAGGGCCCTGAGCAGCTCAAGGGGGCCCCTTGTTTACTTTTTTTAGTATCTGTTGTGTATGGAGGACCCCTCAAAATATTCCTGCTTATCGCACCTAGTGGGCTGGTGCCACCTCTGCCATCATGTATTGATGTACAATGTTTCTAGTTTATCTCAAGGGCAACATAGGGCTAAAAAAATGTAGGTCAAAATTGCTTAAAATTGAGCTCCTAAATCCGTATCAAGAGGCCTTACTTTCAAAGGTTCTAGGCACACACTGGTTCCACTGAAGTCAAAACCTCTGGCAGACCACTTTTATGCAGGTGCCTAATTGAAAAATTTGGACCCCAAATTGCATCCTTCTTGTTGAGGCTGCCAATACCCTATCCAATGAAGACAGTAAATATCTCACGACCTCAAGTCATTTAAAAACTGCTGCTATTGAAGACTCTGTGTATTCCCTCTGTGGATTCACCCACGAAAGCTTATGCTCCAGTATGTCTGTTAGTCTATGAGGTGCCACAGGACTCTGTCACTTTTCACAACCATAGAAACCCATAACTTTTTTTTTAAAGAGCTGGAATTCCAGTGCACAATTTTACAAAAAAATTGCACAGCAAATTCTGCAGCAATGAAATAAGTTGGGCCTTGCTCTCAGAGCATAACCTTGAGCTCTATTGGCCATGCCCTTGGTTGCAGCATGGGATATTGCGATAATCAGAGCTAACCACATTTCTTTGTCCGTCAGTGACCTCACTAGTAGTTTTCTCCTGTTCAAATACAGTTGGTTGCACTCAAAGCATGATCCATTAGCTGACAGGGGTAGCTAGACACTGAATGAGCTGGGGCTGGAGAGTGTGGGACCATGACCGAGGGAAAGATGCTTCAGTTCAGCTTGGAAGATATTTTTTTAAATGTTGAGCGTGAAAGTCCCTAGTCAGTAGCTACCAAGAAATGTTGCAGATTTGGGCTGGGAGGGGCTCTCCAATACCAGGTGGAAAGTGCTTGTGAGTCCCATGAGGTGGGGGGGTCCCTAAGTTTGGAAGTCAGAAAAAAAATTAAGACTCTGGTAATCTTTGTACATTTCAGACTCAGTCCCTGTGTGGAGTGTGGGTTTTTTTGTTTGTTTGTTTTTTGGCTTGGTGAAAAGCTACATTTTTGAGAGAGGGGGAAAAAGCGTTTATATTTCAGATTTGTTTTGCGTTTAGATGTGATTCTGTTTAGCACCCTCCAGTTATAAATGGAGCCTGATATTAACTTCTTAAGCATTTGTTTCTGTGAGGAGAAACACCTTCAAGTAAGTTCATGTTGTTACCCTGTAATGGGGTACTGGCCCTGTAAGGCTAGAAAAGTAGGTTGAGAGATCAGTTACTCCATTCCAAGTGTCCAGAATAACCAAAATGGCCATTGGTTGAGAGGAAGATGTTCCAAAGGAATAGTTAGTGTCTGGGAAGGGGAAGATATAGGAAAAACCCAGACTGTTGGTCTTCTAAGGGCTCAGGACCCGGAGCCTTGTCGAGTGGGGAGGGCAAGTCTCTCCTCTCTCCCAGCCAGACCAGAGAGGTGTTTGGGGTTATTAGAGCCACCTCAGAAGGATTAAGGGACTGGTCAGATGAAGGGATGAATCAAAAGGGAGGCTCTGAGCTCCATGAAGGAGCAGAGAACTCTGTCAGGATGCAGTCCCCAGAGGAAGGGCTGTGAAAACCCTGAATTTAGAGATGGGTGAAAAGGGAGCTATTTTGGGAGCTGGACTATGTTGAATAAATTAGAGCCCAAAAGAGAATATTATTTTTAAGACTTTTTGCTGTGAGTGAATTATTTCCAGGAACCTGAGGCAGGAGACTGCAATGGCAAGCCAACCCACAAGGGCTCCCTCTTACACAGCACTTTTGACCCAAGCAGTTAGCCAATTTTCGTAAATAAACAAAATGTACACACACGGTCCTGTTTCTCTGAACACAGGTAGGACTCAACTAACAAGAGACGATTCTTTCCACCCAGTGCTTCACCCAAAAGCTAACTCTCTCTTAGCTTTTTCTCAGGATTGCACTACAAGTTCCTTAGTCTCTGGCTGCCTTGTGCCTACCACTCTGATAAAGTGCAGACAGATTCAACACTGGTCTCTTCATGCTTTCCGGGCAAATCGGGTGCCCCATGTACCCTCCCTAGCTGGCCACATAAATCCTCTGCTGAGAAGAGATTATCTACTGTGTTTACTCATACAGTATTTGAGGGTTTAAGGATTACACCCATTTCATTTTGAACAAAGAATCTTGTCTATTCTCTTCCCTTGCTGAGGACAAAGAACCACCCTTTCATGATGTTTGCTATAGCAAGTGGTTAACAAATGGAGCCACATTCTTCAGGCACATATCCCAGAAAAGTCAGTGACTATCTTCAGAGGCTGATCCATCCAGGACAGCTATGGTGATTTCAGGGTCTCACAATAAGAAAAGACGAAGAGCACTCTAAAGAAATCAGTGGTTATTTGAATGGGGAATCAATCCTGTGAATAGTGATCCGTGGGCTTCTCAAATGCCTGATTTTGAGAGATGTCATGCATTTTAGTGCCAAAGCGGCCTACATGCTACACAAATTCAATACTCTCCCGTCCATTTATGGATGAAAAGTATTTACATCAGAAATGCAGAATTATGAAACTGAGGTGATAGTGATTTACACTAAAGGAATGAATCTCACAGAATTTTATGCTTCTGGAATGAATTGCTTTTGTGTGCATGTCCCTCATTTTGGGTCTTTGTCACAAATTGTGTCCTTCCTTGGACAGGTTGAGAGGTATGGCTGACCACTCCATTTTTGGTGGCCAATAGATCCGGTCTGAAAATATCTGTTGGGATGAAATAGAAGGAAAACTTTGTGAATATTTTGTTCCTGTTTTCTGGTCAGCTGCTAGGAAAAAGCAGGACATCATCAAGGAGATGCAACAGGAAAGAAAGTAATAGATTTTTTTTTTTTTTTAGAAGTTCTACAGAGGGAGTGGGTTGGACAGGAGGCAAGTTGTAGAGATACAAATGGGAAAGTTTCTCCAGCTCAGTAGAGCCTCTCTAGAATTCACACTGCCATATTTCTATTTTGTTTGATTGTCATCATGACAAGCAACGAGTCCTCCATCTTTCTCACTCTTATAGAACTCAGACTGCACATTCATTCCCAATGCACAGGAGAGAGAGCTTTGTCTAATCTGCTGTTCAGGTCCTATTTATTGCACAAATGGAAAATATCTCACTTTTAAAAGTGAAGCTTTTAAATTCAACAATTGCCACTGGATGCAAAGTGCAGGTAATGCTGTGCTGGACAAATAGTAGAGAAACTGCATCAAATCCCTCCGCAAGTCAGAAGAGCTCAGGCTCTGGGTCCCTGGTGGCTGAAAAAAAGCAAGCAAGCAACCAACCAAAATCTACTGAGCAAAGGGGCTCTCCATGAATTCATGTATTTTTGCTTATAAAGCAAATTGGCAGTTACGGGTTTAAGTCTAGAGCTTGTTAGGAAATGTTGTTTTTTTTGTTCCCTCCAGAAGCATCAATGAAAATGAAAAAGGGATTTTTGGCAAAATTTTCTTTGATAGTTTTTTGGTATTCATGGAGAAAATGAACATTTCTCAGCCAAAACCCAATTGTTTTTCACTTTTTGGGTGAAATGACTCATACAACAACAAAAAAATACACACATACCCAGCGTGCTGGTGTGGTACTGCCTGATTCTGACTCAAAAACAACATGTGTGTATTTCTTGGGGTGAAGAATTTTTTCAAGTATCTGAATGAGTTAGTCATGAAACACTGAACAAGTGTCATTGACACTCGCTTTGAGCAACAGAACATTTTTGATAGTGTCTGCACTCATTTATCTTCCCTCTTCATTCCCAACTCTGTCATCACATTGAACACTCCTTTCACTGGGCTATTTGGCCCTGATACAGGGCCACTTCTACTTGGGATAACTCTATGCCTCGAACAAACATTTTGCATTTACAAAAATATCCAAATCTTTTGACTGATGTAATGAAAAACCAGAATTTACAGAAGTTCCTGGAGCATCATGTGGAAAACTGGGGCTGTCCCAGTGAGACCAGAACACATGCACCACTTTGAGAATGTTTTGAACAAGACTATTGAACTTCTACACTTACATTCTCAATATTAGGGCTGATGGGAGTTGGATTTTGCCTGATCAGAATGTGACTTGAGTCATTAAATGGGTGCATGCAGAGTGTGTGTTGTAAATATGTTCAAGAGCACAACATTCTCATCTGCAACTCTGAATTTGCTGGATTTTCAGGACATCCAGGCTAGTCCCTCTGCCACTTGTAATTTCACCCTGAGAGCCAATTCAGGCCGTATAGCCCTCTCAGACCTTTGTTAAAGCAATAGGTGACCATCATAAAGACATCCAGTGTATTACATGCTTTGAAGTCCATAGAATTTGGTCAATGGGAGAAAAGTTACCTGTCAAGAGAGTTTTTGTAGAAATTTAGCAATAAGGGAGGGAATGTAGCCTAGGGTCAGAACAGGGGAATGGGTCTGGCCATTCGCATGTGATTCGCTGTGTAAGATTGGGCAAGTCACTATATTATAAATTCAGCAAATTATCTAATCCTTTAATTCCTTTAATCTAATTCTCTCTGAGATCACATTGTAGCCACTCATACCCCACAGTGGTCGGCTGACAGAAGGAGGAATTCCATAACTGCTCCTCACTCAGAAGCATATCTGGTGAAAACGGGACTGTATGTCTCAGCTTCTCAGTTTATATTTCACTTGCATTTTCTTGTTCTTAACAAGATCTTTCCATTGTCACCAAAAAAAAAACCCAACCTCACTGCATATAACTCTGGGCTTGAAAGTAAGAGTGGAAAACATTGTTAGCCAGACAATTTGTAAAGTTTAATGTGTATTTTAAAGTGCATTTGTATGTTTAGAAAATGTGTGCTCTCCTAGTTGAATAAAGACTCTTGTCTGAACTGCTAGCAGAAATACACTATGCCTGTAACAGGAAGGGTTTGTCAGCTGCTCTCTTCTTTTAATTTGCACGGTTAGCACTCTGAGGTTTACGCAAGGCAGCTCTCAGGGGAGGGGACTGAAAGTTCTTTGAAGTCCTTTGTGGTGGCTGTCTAATCTGGAGAAGAGGATTACTTTCTTTCTGCCAGAAGCACATGACAGTCTGGTAATTAATGAGCATCATAAAATTCTCTTTTTCTATTAGATACCCATTAGTAAACCTGGGATGGTTGTCATTTTGGACAAAACCATGCATATCCTCATTTTATCCCAACATCAAAGGGGATCTCCTACTGTCTTATGCTGAATGCCCTAATTGTGTTTGCCTTCAGTGGAGTTGGTGCAGAATGGATCTGAAACCAGACTTGGCATAAAGTGTGGGTCCTCTGATTGGACACACAGCCTGAGTCTTCCCAGAGCTAACAACCTAAATGGTGGTGGGTTTCTCTATTATTTTAAGGATAACGCTCCCTTCCTATGCTGTCTGTCCTATATCGTGTTTCTGGAAAAAAAGAAAACATTATGATGGGATATTTCCCTTTTCCCCTATTGATATTGTATTACAAATCTTTCTTTTGGATTTAAGACCATTTCAAGTATGAAAGCCTCTTGCTTGTCTTTGGCACATTATTCTGAAAGTACAGAATGGTTTCCTGCTCTTTATATTTGGTTCCTTTGTACTGAAACACTTGAAAAGTCCTAGTGTGTGGACTTTTTCTTTTTGAGAAAGTGTCACCCCTTCTTGCAAAGGATCCAGCTTCTGAGTCCAGTAGAGTTTCTTCAACTGCATTTAATCTCCTTTAGAAATAGGAAGAATGGCTAGGCAGCCTGGTTCGTATATTCTAAATTTAAAGTTTTTCTGAAGGTCAGATGCTCATCCTGACTGCAGAGAAGGAACTCTAGGAAATGCAGGAGAGGCTGGTACCAGCAAGCTCTGCTGTAATGAAAATATAATGGCTTCAATGAGATTTTACACTCATAAAGTCAGATGAGAAATAAACAGACTCACTGTTGCCTTTTACTATATGACTGTGGATGACCATGATTTATGGTATCTGATGGGGCTACTAATTCTCATTCAGTGTTAGTTTTGATGCTGTACATTGAGATTGTTCACACACTGAGTCTTATTCATATAGCACACAGGAAAAAAATCCTGGCATTCTAATGAAATCATCATAAACATCGTAAGCATTGGGATGCATGAGATGAAGCCAAATGGCTTTAACTAGCCAAAATGTTCAGCATAATCAGAGGCACCCTAAAGTATGCTACCACATAGGAATTAAAACCTTAAAGAAAAAAAGAAAAATAGAATTACAGGCATGAGGGAGTGAAACATTTCGGAAGTTAAAGAATATTTCTTCACTGAAATCACTGGAAAGATGAGCCATGTGAAGCAAATAAAAAGCCAGAGGAAGCAGGACTGGAAAGATGTTGTTTAAGATGTAATATATGTGAACTTTGAAAATGTGTGATACTTAGGGTCTGACATTTTAACCCAGGGGTAGACACACCCTATGGCACGTGTGCCGAAGGCAGCACACAAGCTGATTTTCAGTGGCACTCACACTGCCCGGCCCGGGTCCTGGCCACGGTCTGGGGGGCTCTGCGTTTTATTTTAATTTTAAATGAAGCTTCTTAAACATTTTAAAAACCATATTTACTTTACATACAACAATAGTTTAGTTATATATTATAGACTTATAGAAAGAGACCTTCTAAAAACATTAAAATGTATGACTGGCACGCGAAACCTTACATTAGAGTGAATAAATGAAGACTTGGCACAGCACTTCTGAAAGGTTGCCGACCTCTGTTTTAACCCTTGTTTTCCCGAGTGGCCCTTACTCATATGAGGTCGATTCAATGAGTATGGTGAGTGAGGATAGCAAGATCCAGCCCTATAAATATATTCCCTGATTCCCCGTATGCTCCTGATTAGAGCTGCTTAGAAAATCTCCAATGGAAAATTTTTCCATGGGGGAAACACTAAGGGTATGTCTACACTACAAGAGTAGTTCGATTTAAGTTAGGTCGAATTTGTGGATTCGACCTGATGAATTCGAATTTGTGTATCCACACTAAGGACACTAATTCGACTTTGTGAGTCCACACTAACGGGGCAAGCGTCGACATTGGAAGCGGTGCATTCTGGGCAGCTATCCCACAGTTCCCGCAGTCCCCGCTTCCCATTGGAATGCTGGGTAGAGCCCCCAATGCCTTCTGGGGGAAAAATGGGTCGAGGGTGGTTTTGGGTAACTGTCGTCATTCAACCGTCACTCCCGCCCTCTCTCCTTGAAAGCGCCGGCGGGAACTCTGTTCGCGCACTTTTCTGGTCAGTGACAGCGCGGACGCCACAGCACTGCGAGCATGGAGCCCGCTGCGATCATCGCTGCACTTATGGCCGTTGTCAACTCCTCGCACCTTATCGAACACCTCTTCCACAGTCAGCTGCTGAGAAATCGGGCGAGGAGGCTCTGGCAGCGCGGTGAGGACATGAAGTGTGAGAGTGGCACAGACCTCTCACAAAGCACGGGATCCCGCGCCGCGGAGATCATGGTGGCAATGGGTCACATTCATGCTATGGGACGGCGATTCTGGGCCCGGGAAACAAGCACGGACTGGTGAGACCGCATAGTGCTGCAGGTCTGGGATGAATCACAGTGGCTGCGAAACTTCAGGATGCGTAAGGGCACTTTCCTTGAACTGTGTGACTTGCTGTCCCCTGCCCTGAATCGCAAGGACACCCGGATGCGAGCAGCCCTGAGTGTGCAGAAGCGAGTGGCCATATCCCTCTGGAAACTTGCCACGCCAGACAGCTACCGGTCAGTAGCGAACCACTTTGGCGTGGGCAAATCTACCGTGGGGGTTGCTGTGATGCAAGTAGCCCACGCAATCGTTGACCTACTGCTCTCAAAGGTGGTGACCCTGGGAAACGTCCAGGTCGTCATAGATGGCTTCGCCGCGATGGGATTCCCAAACTGTGGTGGGGCTATAGATGGCACTCACATCCCTATCCTGGGACCGGCCCACCAGGCCAGCCAGTATATTAACCGAAAGGGCTACTTTTCAATGGTGCTGCAAGCACTGGTGGACCATAGGGGACGTTTTACCAACATCTACGTCGGGTGGCCGGGCAAGGTTCATGACGCGCATGTGTTCAGGAACTCTGGTCTGTTTAGACGCCTGTAGGAAGGTAAAAAAAACAGGAGTACTTGTGGCACCTTAAAGACTAACAAATTTATTTAAGCATGAGCTTTCGTGAGCTAAAGCTCACTTCTTCGGATGCATAGAATGGAACACACAGACAGGAGATATTTATACATACAGAGAACATGGAAAGGTGGAAGTATGCATACCAACAGGCAGAGTCTAATCAATTGAGATGAGCTATCGTTAGCAGGAGGAAAAAAACTTTTAGAAGTGATAATTAAGATGGCCCATAGAAGGTGTGAGGAGAACTTAACATAGGGAAATAGATTCAATTGGTGTAATGACCCAACCATTCCCAGTCTTTGTTTAAACCACAGTTAATTGTATCTAGTTTGCATATTAATTCAAGTTCAGCAGTCTCTCTTTGGAGTCTGTTTTTGAAGTTTTTTTGTTGCAAAATTGCCACCTTCAAGTCTGTCACTGAGTGGTTAGAAAGGTTGAAGTGTTCTCCCACTGGTTTTTGAATGTTATGATTCCTGATGTCAGATTTGTGTCCATTTATTCTTTTGCGTAGAGACTGTCCGGTTTGGCCAATGTACATGGCAGAGGGGCATTGCTGGCACATGATGGCATATATCACGTTGGTAGATGTGCAGGTGTACGAGCCCCTGATGGTGTGTCTGATGTGATTAGGTCCTGTGATGGTGTCACTTGAATGGATATGTGGACAGAGCTGGCATCGGGCTTTATTGCAAGGATAGGTTCCTGGGTTAGTGTTTATGTTGTATGGTGTGCGGTTGCTGGTGAGTATTTGCTTCAGGTTGGGAGGCTGTCTATAAGCAAGGACTGGCCTGTCTCCCAAGATCTGTGAGAGTGAGGGATCATCTTTAAGGATAGGTTGTAAATCTTTGATGATGCGCTGGAGAGGTTTTAGTTGGGGGCTGTAGGTAATGGCTAGTGGTGTTCTGTTATTTTCTTTTTTAGGCCTGTCCTGTAGTAGGTGGCTTCTGGGTACTCTTCTGGCTCTGTCAATCTGTTTTTTCACTTCAGCAGGTGGGTATTTTAGGTTTAAGAATGCTTGATAGAGATCTTGTAGGTGTTTATCTCTGTCCAAGGGATTGGAGCAAATACGGTTGTATCTTAGAGCTTGGCTGTAGACAATGGATCGTGTGGTGTGTCCGGGATGGAAGCTGGAGGCATGTAAGTAAGTATAGCGGTCAGTGGGTTTCCGGTATAGGGTGGTATTTATGTGACCATCGTTTATTAGCACAGTAGTGTCTAGGAAATGGACCGCTTGTGTGGATTGGTCTAGGCTGAGGTTGATGGTGGGATGGAAATTGTTAAAATCTCGGTGGAATTCCTCGAGGGCTTCTTTTCCATGAGTCCAGATGATGAAGATGTCATCAATGTAGCGCAAGTAGAGTAGGGGTGTTAGGGAACGAGAGTTAAGGAAGCGTTGTTCTAAGTCAGCCATAAAGATGTTGGCATACTGAGGGGCCATGCGGGTACCCATAGCAGTGCCACTGACTTGAAGATATATATTGTCCCCAAATGTGAAATAGTTGTGGGTGAGGACAAAGTCACAAAGTTCAGCCACCAGGTTAGCCGTGATAATATCGGGGATACTGTTCCTGATGGCTTGTAGTCCATCTTCGTGTGGAATGTTAGTGTAGAGGGCTTCCACATCCATAGTGGCCAGAATGGTGTTTTCTGGAAGATCACTGATGGATTGTAGTTTCCTCAGGAAGTCAGTGGTGTCTCGAAGATAGCTGGGAGTGCTGGTGGCATAGGGCCTGAGGAGAGAGTCCACATAGCCAGACAATCCTGCTGTTAAAGTACCAATGCTTGAGATGATGGGGCGTCCAGGATTTCCAGGTTTATGGATCTTGGGTAGCAAATAGAATACACCTGGTCGGGGTTCCAGGCATGTGTCTGTATAGATCTGTTCCTGTGCTTTCTCAGGAGTTTTTTGAGCAGATGGTGTAGTTTCTTTTGGTAATCATCAGTGGGATCAGAGGGTAATGGCTTGTAGAATGTGGAGTTAGAGAGTTGCCTGGCAGCCTCTTGTTCATATTCCGACCTATTCATGATGACGACAGCACCTCCTTTGTCAGCCTGTTTGATTATGATGTCAGAGTTGTTCTTGAGGCTGTTGATGGCATTGTGTTCAGCACGGCTTAGGTTATGGGGCAAGTGATGTTGTTTTTCCACAATTTCAGCCCGTGCACGGTGACGGAAGCAATCTATGTAGAAGTCTAGTCTGTTGTTTCGACCCTCTGGAGGAGTCCATGCAGAATCCTTTTTATTATAGCGGTGGTAGGAAGGATTCTGTGGGTTAGTATGTAGTTCAGAGGTGTGTTGGAAGTATTCTTTGAGTCGGAGACGGCGAAAGTATGATTCTAGGTCACCGCAAAACTGTATCATATTCGTGGATCTGGAAGGACAAAAGGAGAGTCCCCGAGATAGGATAGATTCTTCTGCTGGGCTAAGAGAATAGCTGGAAAGATTAACAATATTGTTGGGTGGGTTAAGGGAGCTATTGTTGTGGCTCCTTGTGCCATGTAGCAGTTTAGACAGTTTAGTGTCCTTTTTCTTTTGTAGAGAAGCAAAGTTTTTGTTGTAAATGGCTTGTCTAGTTTTTGTAAAGTTTGTCCATGAGGAAGTTTGTGTAGAAGGTTGGTTTTTCATCAGAATATCTAGTTTAGAGAGTTCAGTCTTAATCTTCCCCTGTTTGCTGTATAGGATGTTGATCAGGTGGTTTCGCAGTTTCTTTGAGAGTGTGTGGCACAATCTGTCAGCATAGTCTGTGTGGTATGTAGATTGTAATGGATTTTTTACCTTTAGTCCTTTTGGTATGATGTCCATCTGTTTGCATTTGGAAAGGAAGATGATGTCAGTCTGTATCTGTACGAGTTTTTTCATGAAGTTGATGGATTTCCACTCCATACGGCTAAATGCAGTGCCTTGCATAATGACAGGTTTCAGAGTAGCAGCCGTGTTAGTCTGTATCCGCAAAAAAAACAGGAGTACTTGTGGCACCTTAAAGACTAACAAATTTATTTAAGCATGAGCTTTCGTGAGCTAAAGCTCACTTCTTCGGATGCATAGAATGGAACACACAGACAGGAGATATTTATACATACAGAGAACATGGAAAGGTGGAAGTATGCATACCAACAGGCAGAGTCTAATCAATTGAGATGAGCTATCGTTAGCAGGAGGAAAAAAACTTTTAGAAGTGATAATTAAGATGGCCCATAGAAGGTGTGAGGAGAACTTAACATAGGGAAATAGATTCAATTGGTGTAATGACCCAACCATTCCCAGTCTTTGTTTAAACCACAGTTAATTGTATCTAGTTTGCATATTAATTCAAGTTCAGCAGTCTCTCTTTGGAGTCTGTTTTGAAGTTTTTGTTGCAAAATTGCCACCTTCAAGTCTGTCACTGAGTGGTTAGAAAGGTTGAAGTGTTCTCCCACTGGTTTTTGAATGTTATGATTCCTGATGTCAGATTTGTGTCCATTTATTCTTTTGCGTAGAGACTGTCCGGTTTGGCCAATGTACATGGCAGAGGGGCATTGCTGGCACATGATGGCATATATCACGTTGGTAGATGTGCAGGTGTACGAGCCCCTGATGGTGTGTCTGATGTGATTAGGTCCTGTGATGGTGTCACTTGAATGGATATGTGGACAGAGCTGGCATCGGGCTTTATTGCAAGGATAGGTTCCTGGGTTAGTGTTTATGTTGTATGGTGTGCGGTTGCTGGTGAGTATTTGCTTCAGGTTGGGAGGCTGTCTATAAGCAAGGACTGGCCTGTCTCCCAAGATCTGTGAGAGTGAGGATCATCTTTAAGGATAGGTTGTAAATCTTTGATGATGCGCTGGAGAGGTTTTAGTTGGGGGCTGTAGGTAATGGCTAGTGGTGTTCTGTTATTTTCTTTTTTAGGCCTGTCCTGTAGTAGGTGGCTTCTGGGTACTCTTCTGGCTCTGTCAATCTGTTTTTTCACTTCAGCAGGTGGGTATTTTAGGTTTAAGAATGCTTGATAGAGATCTTGTAGGTGTTTATCTCTGTCCAAGGGATTGGAGCAAATACGGTTGTATCTTAGAGCTTGGCTGTAGACAATGGATCGTGTGGTGTGTCCGGGATGGAAGCTGGAGGCATGTAAGTAAGTATAGCGGTCAGTGGGTTTCCGGTATAGGGTGGTATTTATGTGACCATCGTTTATTAGCACAGTAGTGTCTAGGAAATGGACCGCTTGTGTGGATTGGTCTAGGCTGAGGTTGATGGTGGGATGGAAATTGTTAAAATCTCGGTGGAATTCCTCGAGGCTTCTTTTCCATGAGTCCAGATGATGAAGATGTCATCAATGTAGCGCAAGTAGAGTAGGGGTGTTAGGGAACGAGAGTTAAGGAAGCGTTGTTCTAAGTCAGCCATAAAGATGTTGGCATACTGAGGGGCCATGCGGGTACCCATAGCAGTGCCACTGACTTGAAGATATATATTGTCCCCAAATGTGAAATAGTTGTGGGTGAGGACAAAGTCACAAAGTTCAGCCACCAGGTTAGCCGTGATAATATCGGGGATACTGTTCCTGATGGCTTGTAGTCCATCTTCGTGTGGAATGTTAGTGTAGAGGGCTTCCACATCCATAGTGGCCAGAATGGTGTTTTCTGGAAGATCACTGATGGATTGTAGTTTCCTCAGGAAGTCAGTGGTGTCTCGAAGATAGCTGGGAGTGCTGGTGGCATAGGGCCTGAGGAGAGAGTCCACATAGCCAGACAATCCTGCTGTTAAAGTACCAATGCTTGAGATGATGGGGCGTCCAGGATTTCCAGGTTTATGGATCTTGGGTAGCAAATAGAATACACCTGGTCGGGGTTCCAGGCATGTGTCTGTATAGATCTGTTCCTGTGCTTTCTCAGGGAGTTTTTTGAGCAGATGGTGTAGTTTCTTTTGGTAATCATCAGTGGGATCAGAGGGTAATGGCTTGTAGAATGTGGAGTTAGAGAGTTGCCTGGCAGCCTCTTGTTCATATTCCGACCTATTCATGATGACGACAGCACCTCCTTTGTCAGCCTGTTTGATTATGATGTCAGAGTTGTTCTTGAGGCTGTTGATGGCATTGTGTTCAGCACGGCTTAGGTTATGGGGCAAGTGATGTTGTTTTTCCACAATTTCAGCCCGTGCACGGTGACGGAAGCAATCTATGTAGAAGTCTAGTCTGTTGTTTCGACCCTCTGGAGAGTCCATGCAGAATCCTTTTTATTATAGCGGTGGTAGGAAGGATTCTGTGGGTTAGTATGTAGTTCAGAGGTGTGTTGGAAGTATTCTTTGAGTCGGAGACGGCGAAAGTATGATTCTAGGTCACCGCAAAACTGTATCATATTCGTGGATCTGGAAGGACAAAAGGAGAGTCCCCGAGATAGGATAGATTCTTCTGCTGGGCTAAGAGAATAGCTGGAAAGATTAACAATATTGTTGGGTGGGTTAAGGGAGCTATTGTTGTGGCTCCTTGTGCCATGTAGCAGTTTAGACAGTTTAGTGTCCTTTTTCTTTGTAGAGAAGCAAAGTTTTTGTTGTAAATGGCTTGTCTAGTTTTTGTAAAGTTTGTCCATGAGGAAGTTTGTGTAGAAGGTTGGTTTTCATCAGAATATCTAGTTTAGAGAGTTCAGTCTTAATCTTCCCTGTTTGCTGTATAGGATGTTGATCAGGTGGTTTCGCAGTTTCTTTGAGAGTGTGTGGCACAATCTGTCAGCATAGTCTGTGTGGTATGTAGATTGTAATGGATTTTTTACCTTTAGTCCTTTTGGTATGATGTCCATCTGTTTGCATTTGGAAAGGAAGATGATGTCAGTCTGTATCTGTTCGTGTTTTTCATGAAGTTGATGGATTTCCACTCCATACGGCTAAATGCAGTGCCTTGCATAATGACAGGTTTCAGAGTAGCAGCCGTGTTAGTCTGTATCCGCAAAAAAAACAGGAGTACTTGTGGCACCTTAAAGACTAACAAATTTATTTAAGCATGAGCTTTCGTGAGCTAAAGCTCACTTCTTCGGATGCATAGAATGGAACACACAGACAGGAGATATTTATACATACAGAGAACATGGAAAGGTGGAAGTATGCATACCAACAGGCAGAGTCTAATCAATTGAGATGAGCTATCGTTAGCAGGAGGAAAAAACTTTTAGAAGTGATAATTAAGATGGCCCATAGAAGGTGTGAGGAGAACTTAACATAGGGAAATAGATTCAATTGGTGTAATGACCCAACCATTCCCAGTCTTTGTTTAAACCACAGTTAATTGTATCTAGTTTGCATATTAATTCAAGTTCAGCAGTCTCTCTTTGGAGTCTGTTTTTGAAGTTTTTTTGTTGCAAAATTGCCACCTTCAAGTCTGTCACTGAGTGGTTAGAAAGGTTGAAGTGTTCTCCCACTGGTTTTTGAATGTTATGATTCCTGATGTCAGATTTGTGTCCATTTATTCTTTTGCGTAGAGACTGTCCGGTTTGGCCAATGTACATGGCAGAGGGGCATTGCTGGCACATGATGGCATATATCACGTTGGTAGATGTGCAGGTGTACGAGCCCCTGATGGTGTGTCTGATGTGATTAGGTCCTGTGATGGTGTCACTTGAATGGATATGTGGACAGAGCTGGCATCGGGCTTTATTGCAAGGATAGGTTCCTGGGTTAGTGTTTATGTTGTATGGTGTGCGGTTGCTGGTGAGTATTTGCTTCAGGTTGGGAGGCTGTCTATAAGCAAGGACTGGCCTGTCTCCCAAGATCTGTGAGAGTGAGGATCATCTTTAAGGATAGGTTGTAAATCTTTGATGATGCGCTGGAGAGGTTTTAGTTGGGGGCTGTAGGTAATGGCTAGTGGTGTTCTGTTATTTTCTTTTTTAGGCCTGTCCTGTAGTAGGTGGCTTCTGGGTACTCTTCTGGCTCTGTCAATCTGTTTTTTCACTTCAGCAGGTGGGTATTGTAGGTTTAAGAATGCTTGATAGAGATCTTGTAGGTGTTTATCTCTGTCAGGGATTGGAGCAAATACGGTTGTATCTTAGAGCTTGGCTGTAGACAATGGATCGTGTGGTGTGTCCGGGATGGAAGCTGGAGGCATGTAAGTAAGTATAGCGGTCAGTGGGTTTCCGGTATAGGGTGGTATTTATGTGACCATCGTTTATTAGCACAGTAGTGTCTAGGAAATGGACCGCTTGTGTGGATTGGTCTAGGCTGAGGTTGATGGTGGGATGGAAATTGTTAAAATCTCGGTGGAATTCCTCGAGGGCTTCTTTTCCATGAGTCCAGATGATGAAGATGTCATCAATGTAGCGCAAGTAGAGTATGGGTGTTAGGGAACGAGAGTTAAGGAAGCGTTGTTCTAAGTCAGCCATAAAGATGTTGGCATACTGAGGGGCCATGCGGGTACCCATAGCAGTGCCACTGACTTGAAGATATATATTGTCCCCAAATGTGAAATAGTTGTGGGTGAGGACAAAGTCACAAAGTTCAGCCACCAGGTTAGCCGTGATAATATCGGGATACTGTTCCTGATGGCTTGTAGTCCATCTTCGTGTGGAATGTTAGTGTAGAGGGCTTCCACATCCATAGTGGCCAGAATGGTGTTTTCTGGAAGATCACTGATGGATTGTAGTTTCCTCAGGAAGTCAGTGGTGTCTCGAAGATAGCTGGGAGTGCTGGTGGCATAGGGCCTGAGGAGAGAGTCCACATAGCCAGACAATCCTGCTGTTAAAGTACCAATGCTTGAGATGATGGGGCGTCCAGGATTTCCAGGTTTATGGATCTTGGGTAGCAAATAGAATACACCTGGTCGGGGTTCCAGGCATGTGTCTGTATAGATCTGTTCCTGTGCTTTCTCAGGAGTTTTTGAGCAGATGGTGTAGTTTCTTTTGGTAATCATCAGTGGGATCAGAGGGTAATGGCTTGTAGAATGTGGAGTTAGAGAGTTGCCTGGCAGCCTCTTGTTCATATTCCGACCTATTCATGATGACGACAGCACCTCCTTTGTCAGCCTGTTTGATTATGATGTCAGAGTTGTTCTTGAGGCTGTTGATGGCATTGTGTTCAGCACGGCTTAGGTTATGGGGCAAGTGATGTTGTTTTTCCACAATTTCAGCCCGTGCACGTGACGGAAGCAATCTGTAGAAGTCTAGTCTGTTGTTTCGACCCTCTCGAGGAGTCAATGCAGAATCCTTTTTATTATAGCGGTGGTAGGAAGGATTCTGTGGGTTAGTATGTAGTTCAGAGGTGTGTTGGAAGAATTCTTTGAGTCGGAGACGGCGAAAGTATGATTCTAGGTCACATAAAACTGTATTATATTCGTGGATCTGGAAGGACAAAAGGAGAGTCCCCGAGATAGGATAGATTCTTCTGCTGGGCTAAGAGAATAGCTGGAAAGATTAACAATATTGTTGGGTGGGTTAAGGGAGCTATTGTTGTGGCTCCTTGTGCCATGTAGCAGTTTAGACAGTTTAGTGTCCTTTTTCTTTTGTAGAGAAGCAAAGTTTTTGTTGTAAATGGCTTGTCTAGTTTTTGTAAAGTTTGTCCATGAGGAAGTTTGTGTAGAAGGTTGGTTTTTCATCAGAATATCTAGTTTAGAGAGTTCAGTCTTAATCTTCCCCTGTTTGCTGTATAGGATGTTGATCAGGTGGTTTCGCAGTTTCTTTGAGAGTGTGTGGCACAATCTGTCAGCATAGTCTGTGTGGTATGTAGAAGGTAGTTTCTTCCCGGACCACAAAGTAAGTGTTGGGGATGTGGAGATGCCTACAGTGATCCTCGGGGACCCAGCCTACCCGCTAATGCCCTGGCTCATGAAGCCCTATACAGGCGCCCTGGACAGTGACAAGGAGCTCTTCAACTACCGGCTGAGCAAGTGCAGAATGGTGGTGGAGTATGCTTTCGGACGTCTCAAGGGGAGATGGAGGAGCTTACTCACTCGCTCGGATCTCAGCGAAACCAATATCCCCATTGTTATTGCAGCTTGCTGTGTGCTCCACAATCTCTGTGAGAGCAAGGGGGAGACCTTTATGGCGGGATGGGAGGTTGAGGCAAATCGCATGGCTGCTGATTACGCTCAGCCAGACACCCGTGCGATTAGAAGAGCCCAGCGGGAAGCGCTGTGCATCCGGGAGGCTTTGAAAGCTAGGTTCCTCAGAGAGCAGGGTAACCTATGACTGTCCAGTCTCTTTACAGAGAAGCTGAACCTGCCCCTGTTTCAGTTACTATTGACTTTTTTCAGCGGTTACATACCCCGTTCACCAGGTTTCCTTCCAACAGACGTTTAAAAATAAAGTTATTGGAACATTTTTAATTAACAAAGTTTTCTTTACTAACGAATTCTCGTTCAAGGGTTCCAACAGGGACGCAGACTGTGGTGGGTACGGTGTGCAGTGATGTACAGACCGCTTCTACACTCGAGGACTGACAGGCTCCTGCTCCTACAGCGGTCTCTGGGGGGAGGACGGTTACCGGAGGGTGTGCAGGAAGGGATGGGTTTGCAGGAAGGGTGAGGGTGTGTGGGAAGGGTGAGTAGGTGTGGGGGGATGATGGCTCTGGCTGGGGCTCAGGGCATCGGAGAGGTTCATGGCTAGGGTGGAAGGGCATGGTAAGGGCAGCCTGCCTTGCCATTTGTGGATGCCAGGCGCTCGGACCCTGGGACAACATACACCTCCCAGACTGACCTGGGGCAGCAGACACCTCGCAGAGTGACCCGGGTGCCTAGTGACTGCACTCTGTGTGTGACCTGCTGTTGATCCTGCCCCCATGTCTGTACCCTGTTAATGGTGGCTGTCCTATGCAATTAACAAACCCCTCCCCCCCCTTCACACAAAGTCTTCTGCAAAGAAACATGACGGAAACAGTAATGAACAGCAAACTATTTTTAATACTCAACTACACAGTTGGGGGATGAAACTGGGATTTCGGATCGGGTGAGCCAGGAAGGCAAGCAATTCTCATACTTTAGGGAATGAGAGCTGTTTGGTACATGAGCGCTCTGCTGGGGTGGAGTGACAGTTTTCACGGCCCCTAGCGCCCCTCCTTCTTGTGATTTTGAGTGACGGGGGGACAGGACTTTGTGGCGGGGGAGGGCGGTTGTAGATACAGTTCAGGGGGGCTCTCTGCTCCTGCCTGTGGTCCTGCAGAACATCCACAAGGCGCCGGAGCGTGTCCGTTTGCTCCCTCATTAGTCCAAGCAGCGTTTGAGTCGCCTGCTGGTCTTCCTGCCGCCACCTGTCCTCCCATTCGCTGTGTGAGCGCTGCTGCTGAGAGAGGGTCTCCCTCCACTGGCTCTGCTGGGCCGCCTCGGCTCTGGAGCAGGCCATCAGTTCAGCGAACATCTCGTCCCGAGTCTTTTTCTTTCGCCACCTAATCTGCGCCAGCCTCTGTGAGGGGGATGCCGGGGCAGTTCGGGAAAGAGCCGCAGCTGTGCGATGGGAAAAAGGAAGTGATTTCCTTGCAAAGATACATGTTTGCGAACACTGAACACAGTCTACTCAGTTTCTGTGAACAAGACCATACAGGGCACCTAATCTCATGTGCTCTCAGGACAAGTTCGAATTTTCGGCATTCGCTTTTATTGCCTGGGGTCTTGCACTGGAGATCGGACAAGCGGGGCAGGACAGCAGAATCCGTGTAGCAGCCAGGCCTGGTAAGCCGTAAACTTTAGGCTGCTTAACAGTTAATGGATAGCAGTGCCCTCCTGCTGCAGGCAATCTGGAAAGCATAAAGTCTGACCCTGTTCCAGCCCCTCGCGGCTGTCCCCGGGAAAGATCCCTGTATGCTTTTCCTCTGCAGCCTACAACACGTGGCTGTTAAACGACGGTCATTGTTATGCAAAGGAAAAGTCAAGCATTCACAATAGTAACATTAAAGTAATTCCCCTAATTAGATGCAGCAGTCCCCGAGCGAGATCACCCTGAGGCGGGTCTCCAGGAGAAACAGAGAGCGAATGCTGCGTGAATCCCTGCACAGACCAGGGCCCTATGCTGCCATGCTGGTCGAGGCGATGCTCCCATTATACCTCAGGATGGCCTGGCGCGGAAGAGTGTGCTTCCACGGAGCACCCAACAAGGCACCTCTCCCCAGGAACCTCCTGCGGAGGCTTTTCGAGTACCTCTCAGAGAGCTTCGTAGAACTGTCCCAAGAGGATTTCTGTTCCATCCCTATATGCATTGACCTTCTTTTTATATAGTTTTTATTCCTGTTTTGTTAAAAAATAAATGTTTACATGTTTATAGCACTTACCGACTGATCCTTCCCCTGATTCGGAGTCCGGGTTAACGGCCGGGGAGGGTTGGTAGGTGATCTCTGTGAGGGTAATGAAGAGATCCTGGCTGTTGGGGAAAGCAGTATTGTAACCGCTGTCGCCTGCCTCGTCCTCCACAAACCCTTCCTCATCTTCCCCATTGGCGAACATCGCCGAGAAACTGCCCCTCGACACTATCCCATCCTCAGAGTCCACGGTCACTGGTGGGGCAGTGGTGGCAGACCCACCGAGAATGGCATGCAGTGCCTCGTAGAAGCGGAATGTCTGGGGCTGGGCTCCGGAGTGTCCGTTTGCCGCTTTGATTTTCTGGTAGCCTTGTCTCAGGTCCTTGATTTTCACGCGGCACTGCGTTGCATCCCGGCTGTATCCTCTGAGTGCCATGGCTTTGGAGACCTTCTCGTAGGTCTTTGCATTCCATTTTTTGGAGCGCAGCTCCGAAAGCACAGACTCATCGCCCCACACAGCGATCAGATCCAAGACTTCCCGGTCAGTCCATGCTGGGACCCTCTTTCTACTCTGAGATTGCATGGACTCCTCTGCTGGAGAGCTCTGCATCGCTGCCAGTGCTGCTGAGCTCGCCACGATGTCCACACAGGAAATGAGATTCAAACTGGCCAGACAGGAAAAGGAATTCAAATTTGCCCTGTGCTTTTCCTGTATGGCTGATCAGAACATCTGAGCTCGGACTGCTGTCCAGAGCGTCAACAGAGTGGTGCAGTGTGGGATAGCTCCCGGAGCTAGTAAGTTCGATTTGCATCTACACCTAGCCTAATTCGACATAGCCATGTCGAATTTAGCGCTACTCCCCTCGTCGGGGTGGAGTACCGAATTCGAACTAAAGAGCCCTCTAGGTCGAATTAGATGGCTTCCTGGTGTGGACGGGTGCACGGTTAATTCGAATTAACGCTGCTAAATTCGAATTAAAGTCCTAGTGTAGACCAGGCCTAATTTGTCAAAAGCCAAAAATTTTGCTTTTGAGAAAATTTTGGTTAGATAAAAAACTGGAACGAATTTCAGTAAGGTCAATATGGAATATTTCAACCTTTTTGGAACAGAATGTTCTGATTTTTCATTGCAACATGACCTTTCATTTCATTTTTAAAAATAGTATGTAGTAGAATATAAAATTTTAAAAAGCTCAGCATTGAAATAAAATGTGTCTATTTTATCAAAAGAAAATGTTTCAATTGCCCTGAAATCATTTGAATTTAAATTTTATTTTGTGAGAAATTTTAAGAAATGTTGTTTTAGTTTGAGAATGGAAAAAAAAATTAAATCACAGAATTTCTCGCCTACCTCCACTCCGGACCTCCAACTTGGTTATGTCTTGGAGCACTGTAGCATTTTTAAACTCAGGAATGTAATTTGCAATATTTATTTAAAATCCAAGCAGGAAGTTGCAACTGAATTTTCCTAATAGCTGAAAGTGAAGATCAGAGCAACTGAGGTAAAATGCAGTTGAAGCTGTTGCAAATCTAATATCTCATGTGAAAGTGAAATCTTGAAACAGCATGGACATAAAAGGCCAGTTGCAACACTTGTAATGGCATTGGACACCAACTGCTGTATACCCTTTTGTAAGCCAAATCAATGTCATGTGACTGGGCAAGGAAAAGAAAGATTAGTCTCCTGCCAGCACTCCTGTGATTCACACTTTCATTACAGAACCAGAGATGTTCTAATGTAGAGATTCTCAGTCTGTGGCCCAAGGACATTGTGCTGGTGGTCCATGGAGAGCTGGCTGGTCATATGGTGCTGCTTTCTGCTCCTTATTTCCAGCAAATAAATAGCATAAATGAACCTAAAATGCATAAATAATTTCCTGCTGTTATTTTCCAAGCAGCAATTGCTGTATGGACGTTACACGCTTGCAAAGACGAGGCGGCCTGTGATACCATGACTGGTAGTGGAGGTAGTCCATGGGGCAACCTCTCTATTAAGATGTCCATACTATTTTTAAAAAAAAAATATGTGAGCCCCTGTTCTAATGGCTCAATTATCTGTCACCCTAACAGTACTTCTGTTGTTTCAACATCTTTAATGATGTGTCATATGAGCATAAAGGGCATTTGTTTGGAGCCATGTCAGTCACAGAAGTTTTAGTTTTCAGTGGGTCTTAGTTTTAATTTGTGTGGATTCATGCCCCCTGAATTTTGTGTAATGTTTCTGGTTTGAATGTACATAAAATCTCAAAAATGCAGTTTAAATTGCTGAGTTTCACCTGCTATCATGTCAAAATGCCGAGAAAAGGTATATTTCAACCTTTTTGGACATGCAAAACCATAAATCTGCCTGGTGGTAAATTCATGAAACGTTTGACAAGAGAGAGGCTACAGCAACAATTAACCTGTGTGATCAGCACCTGGACTGAGCACCCAGGTTAGCCTCACTTGGGTGCAAGCATCCTCACAGCAAAGCATTACCTATATTACTGTGTCTTCGTTGCTTCTGAACTTGCCCATTTGTATCTGAGGACATATCCCGTGTTTCTTTTGGTACTGAGATGCTCTAAGATCCTTTCCCAGTTAATTATGAGAGAACTTGTCTGTGCCTTGGAGGTGGGGAATTGTGGGAAGGGCATTGGAGGACTGTCAGCAAATGAGTAATTTAACCTGCATCCTCATTACAAAATGGGCAGGTTCCAGCCCAAGTTAAAGTAGAACCTGGATTCTAATCCCCACCCAGATCAGATGAAAAGTAGCTGCAGCCGGATGGCAGTTCTATTGCCACTCCATGACCTGGGGGTAAGGAGGATTCTCTTATTTTTTTTTTTTCCTTCAAAATTTTAGAAGCCTAAAAAATTATTTATTTTGATTTTGCTACTAGGAAAAGCATATAACATAAACCCAATTTCATTTCTTGTACATTTTTACATATAAAAGAAGGCCCCTGATTTGTACACTTTGTACATGGGAGCTTGTCTTACAACGTTTCAATATAAATAGTGGAAAATCAGAAGATAAGAAGCATAATTCCATCTAGCGTCTGCAGCTTCAACACGTGTAGGAAACCATCCCAAATCATTATTCCTAGGCACCTCTAATAGATAATTCTACAATGGTGGCATGGGCGGTGGGTGAACCGCTGGCTTGGGGAGGTTAACCCTCCAGCCCCATCCCTTCCACCCGAGGCCCTGCCCCTTCTGCAGCCCAGCCTGCCCCCCCTGAGGCTGCTGACCCCTGCCCTAGGCTGGCACTCCCAGCCCACCCCCACTGTGGCTGCTGCCTCCTGCCCCAGGCTAGCGGCCCCAGCCCACCTCCCCCCCGGAGCACCAGGAGGCTGGGAAGCCTGGCCCCAGCCCTACCCCCGAGTGCCGAGTGGCCGGTCAGCGTGGCCCCAGTGCCAGCCCCTGCTGGGACCATGATAGCACAGAGGAAGAGCCGCCTGCAGTGCGGGAAGCAGAAGGGAGACTGGGGGCGGAGTGTGGGCAGGGCCACACCTGGCTGTTTGGGGAGGCTCAGCCTCCCCCAGTCTATGATACCCGCCACCCATGAACGGTGGAGCTCTACAGAACTGCACACACAATTGTGGTATATGCTGCAGAATGCAAGTGTGCAGATGCTCACAAAGTTGTTTGGGCCGGGTCTACACATCTGGATCAATATTTTGGGTGGCTCCGTCTATTTCCAGGCACTTTGCAACACATAGGTAGCCACTACAACTCAATTATAGATTCCAAGGCCAGAAGAGACTATTGTGATCATCTAGTCTGACCTCCAGCATAACACAGGCTATTGAACTTTTCCAACGTAATTCCTAGAGCAGATCTTTTTGAAAAACATCCAATCTTGATTTAAAAATTGTCAGTGATGGAGAATCCATCACGACCCTTGTTACGTTGTTGCAATGATCAATGACTCTCACTGTAAAAAATTTGCACCTTATTTCCACTCTGAATTCGTCTAGCTTAAATTTTCAGCCATTGGATCATGTTATACCTTTCTCTGCTACACTGAAGAGCGCATTCACTCTTTAACTGTCTTTGTTAAGCTAAATAGATAAGAGTCAAGACACTGAATGATTATAAGGCAGGTTTACTAATCTTTTAATCATTTCTGTAGTTATTCTCTAAACCCTGTTCAGTTTTTCAAAATCCTTCTTGAATTTTGAGCATCAGAACTGGACACAGCTTTCCAGCAGCAATCACACCAGTGCCAAATATAGAGGTAAAATAACCTCTGTACTCCTATTTGAGATTCCCGCTTGTACATCCAAGGATCACATTAGCCCTTTTAGCCACAGCATCCAACTGGGAGCTCATGTTCAGCTAATTATCCACCACGGCCCCCAAATCTTTTTCAGAGTCACTGCTTCCCAGGATAGTGTCTCCCATCCTGGAAGTAAGGCCTCCATTCTTTGTTCCAGGGTGTATCATTTGCACTTAGTCATATTAAACTACATATTGTTTGCTTGTGGTCTGTTTATCAAACAATCCAGATCATTCTGTATTATCCTACTGTACTGCTTAGAGACAGGGGTTTGTGTGTGATGCTAACTGTCTGTCTGCCTTTGTCAACTCTATTCTCATTTAAGTTCCTTTAACACTGCAATGTTAATTTTTCAGTGGCGTAATTAGTCCTATCTGTGATATCCCATCTCAAGATATATCTACACTATGGAGACTGTATTGCCATAGCTGTGTCACCATAGCTATGCTGGCATAACCCTGTAGTGTAGACACAGCCTCCACTGACGGAAGGGGTTTGCCTGTTGGTGTAGGAACACCACCTCCCTGAGGGATGGTAGCTATGTTGATAGAAGTATTCTCCCATCCACATAGCTGCATCTACACTGGGGGTTAGGTTGGCATAGATACATCAGTCTGGGATGTGATTTGTTTACCTCATTTTAAAGTATAAATAAAGCCTCAGATAGTTATTCAAGGAACAGTGTTATTTTCATATCTTCACCCCTTTTGTTAAAAACTAGCACAATGCCTACCTGCCTCTCTTACCCTTACTTGCCCATTCTCTTCTTTAACAGTTGTTAATGAGTCTCAGGAAACCATGGGAATCTCCCTTTAATCTTTCTTCCTTCGCTCTAAATACACACTATTATTTCCTTTCCTGATAGAGTTTTCAGTGGTGGTTTGTATTATCATTTGCTAAATGTATTATGTTACGCATCGTCATAATTATGGCCCATATCCCACCTCTAACTTTCATCCAGGAACGATCAGCATATTTGTACCCCCAACTTGCAGCTCCAGAGGTAGAGACATCTGTGCAATTAAAATGTAAATTGTATGGACCTGTTATTCCTCTCAGACCAATTTTACACTAGGTGTGTTTTTTAGTAGCGTTACTCCTGATTTGCACTAGTTAGTTGGCCTAATATGTTTCAACCCCTTGGTGGTTTGTCAGGAGGCCATAATTCCAGGGATACATTTTGTGCTATGTGAAAGATGAGGGATGAAAAATAAAACAGTTTATAATAAATAAAATGCAGAACACACTGTCAAAAATCAAGTAAAAAGTCCCCTTGGTTTCAGTAGAATTGTGTGAGTCACGTAAATTAATCTATTGACTGGCTTGAGTTATACAGCATTTATTCAACAAAGGGGAGCAAGCTGAGGTATATTCTGCCCACAAAGATGTAGGCTGGCTTCTCAAGTTGGAAAGTCAGTTCGACTAATGATTTCCCACTCTCATTAGGAAACACTCTAGAAATATGTGAGGAAACCCTTTCTGAAGCAAGATTTTCTTTTAATAGTTTGTAGATTATTGTACAGCTGCTCAGCCATACGAGGAATGAATTGCACAGTGTGCTGCTTGACATCCAGAGGGGGTCTGTGGGCCAAGCCCACCTCTGTGGCTGAGGCCTGGGCTCCACTTAAAAGTTTTGCTGGCACAGCAATGTCAGTTAGGGCGGTGAAAAAAAAATCACACCCTTAACTGACAGAACTGTGCCAGCAAAAACTTTAGAGTTGACGTTCAGGAAAATGGTATAAGCTACAGTAGCAAAAGAACTCTTTTTCTGATATAAGCAGCCTCTCCACTAGGAAGGTTTGCCAGTATAGCTCTGTTGACAAACTCTTTCTAATGTAGGCACGGCCTGAGCTGAGCTTGGTGCAGGGACCAAGCTGGGAGAGAGCTTTACGCCACCTGTTTTCATCTTCTATACTGGCGCAGCCTGAGGGATGCCCTAATTTGTGCTCAGCTGTCCGTGCCCCCCTGTGGGTTTTTGTGGTAGGCAGAAATAGCTGTGGAATAGGAATACCCTGGACATGCTCTCTTTTCCCCCAGCATGGCTTTTCCTGGGGGCTCGAGTGGTGGTGAGGTGGCGCCACCTACTCCAACTGTATGGCTGTTTGGACTCCTCCTATACTGGAGGGGGACAATCCGGCTGGTTCATGACTAGGGCCAGCTGGAAAATTTTTGCCTGAAATATTTTGTTGAAGAATAAAGGACGGCTTGTTTGACTAAACAAAAATTTTCAGGGAAAATTTTCAGTTTGGTTGAATATTTCCAGTTTGGTTGAATATTTCCAGTTTTTTAATTGAAAAAAATATAGTGTTCCTCGCCCGGCCCTCCCCCACCCCACACACGATCCTCACTCCCTTTATCTCCCAAAGGAAAAAGGCAGAGAAAGGAAAAAGCCAAAACCAGATTTTTTTTCATTGGGGGTGTGGCATATATAGTGCTATTTGACCAGCTCTGCTACAACCCTTTGACACCATGATTTGGGCTCCCTCTTTCTTACAAATGTGTCTCAAAGTTGGAAAAATACATCTCTTTCAGTAGTCCTAGGTATTTCTAAGGCACCCATCATATCTGAGCATTAACACAGCAATTAAGGTTTATATGGCAGGTATGTCCGGGGGATTTTGTGAGACTGCATTTAGTGCAGAATCCATTTACATCACCAAAAGCTAAGAGGAGAAAAAAATAAATGGACTGTAAAATAAAATACATAGGTGTTTATTTTGCTTACTTGATCATCTCATATTTATCCACTCAGAAGCTGGTGTGTGTGTGGGGTGGGGAGGATTTTGTTCACAAGTTCCCTTAGGATTGTGTTATATTTTAATGCACGTGCCTAGGGGTTGCAATAGGTGTAAAATGGAAAAAGCAAAGGGGGCATTTTTTAAATGAAACCAGTTAGTGTTGCCATTTGAACGGTTTAGAGAACATAGATAGACCACAAAGGCTGTTTAAATGATGTTGTCTGTGCTGCAGGGGTTGCATCAGGGCCAATGCACTGTAAGGGAGACACCAATTCTCTTTGTTTCAGCAAATGCAACTCATTTAAACAGCTTAAGGTCTTGCCCAATCACAGGAGTAGTGATGACCGGGCAATCACTGGCTGGTAATTTGGTATAGCTCACCAGTTCTGATCCCTACGTCTAGACAAGGCTTTCTGTGTTCTTTTTAGTAGGCATTGAGTGCTTTAATTTAACAACTACATTATTTCTATTTAAACATTGCAGAATGCATCACTGAGAACCTGCTGTGAGCTGCAGCCTACCACAGGTCTGTTCTGCATCCAGCAGTGCAGAGCTCCGTATTCCAAAATGGGGAAAGACCTTTGGTCTCTTCAGCTGCTCCCTGCATCCTTGCGTAACCATAGCACCCAGTCCAATTTGATTGTGAAATACTTGGGGAGATTAGAGAGATTGCAAAACCAGAAAACGCAGTAATAACGGGGGATTTCAACTATCCCTATATTGACTGGGTACATGTCACCTCAGGATAAGATGCATAGATATAATTTCTAGACACTGTGAATGGCTACTTCTTGGAGCAGCTAGTTCTGGAACCCAGAAGGGGAGAGGCAATTCTTGATTTTGTCCTAAGTGGCTCCCCGGATATGTTCCAAGAGGTGAATATAGCTGAATCGCTTGGCAATAGCAACGATAATGCAATGAAATGTAACATTCTTGTAGGGAGGGAAATAACCAAAAAATCCACTACAGTAACATTTAACTTCAAAAAGGGGAACTACACAAAAATGAGCTAGTTAAATGGACATTAAAAGGAACAGACTCGAGCAAAATGTCTGCAAGCTGCATGGAAACTTTTATAAAACACCATAATAGAGACTCCAACTAAATGTTTCCCTCCCTACACACACAAAAAAGTAAGAAGACGGAAAAAAATGCCACCCTGGCTAACCAGCAGAGTGAAAGAAGTGGTTATAGGCAAAAAGGCATCCTTTACCAATTGGAAGTCAAATCTTCCTGAGGTAAATAGAAAGGAGCGTAAACTCTAGCAAGTCAAGTATAAAAGTATAATTAGACAGGCCAACAAAGAATTTGAAGAGCCACTAGCAAAAGACAGAAAAACTAATAGCAAAAATGTTTTTACGTACATCAGAAGCAGGAAGCCTGCCAAACAATCAGTGGGACCACTGGACAATCAAGGTGCTACAGGAGCACTCAATGAAGACAAGAGAAGCTAAAGGAATTCTTTGCTATTGGCCAAGATGATCAAGGATGCAACCCCATGCTCTGGGTGTCCTTAAGCCTCAGACTGCCAGAAGCCGGGACTGAACGATAGGGTATGCATCACTCCATAATTACCCTGTTCCATTCATTCCCCTGAAGCATCTGGCGTTGGCCACTGTCAGAAGACAAGATACTGGACTAGATGGACCATTAGTGTGACCCATTATGGCCAGTCTTCTGTTCTCCACAAACCAATTGTTGTCTCAGGTCCATTCCTGAGTGTAAACAAGGATGTAGTAATAAAAACCAATAGTGACCAAAGATTTAACATATAAGCAAATAAAAAATTGGCCCAAACTTAAACTGCCCATACTACTAAGGTTATAAAGTGGGACACTTTGGGGCAAACAGTTGCGACTCATGGTGGCTGCTGCCAGTTTTGGCTCAACAGTGACACCGGCATGTGTCTCAGAGTGAAGGGATTTTTCCAGTCCCATGGTATTCTGAATGAGTTTATCATCCAACTCTGAAAAATGTTTTAGTTATTGAAAAATCCCCCCTTCTGTTGAAATGAAAAGCCAAGGCCTGAAAGAAGTTCCTGGGACACCAGGACATAACATGGAAAACCAGGACTGTGGCAGTAAAATCAAGCCCTAGGGTTACTTTGCCCTAGCTGTCCAATTCAAATTTGGATCCAGATTCTGACTTCAACATCCTCTTCCCAAAGTTAAGGGATGTGCGTGGGCTCAGTTTTGGATTGGGCCCATCTCTGCTTTTTGCATACATATACGGTGTGTGCATGTAAACAACAGGACCTTGATTAATCAGCCAGCTTTCTCTTTTGCTTCCTTCCCCTGATTATTGCTTGCATAAGGGAAGCTTATCTGCATCTAGATTTGTGCGCAACTGGTCTTTTTTCATGCTGTTTTTTCCCCAAATCCACTTAATTAGAAAGAGCCTCCAAAATAAATAAATATATAAACAATCCAGGTTTGCTGTTTGAACTAGCTCTTACAAAAAAGCCAGTGAGCAGCACTGATAAGGAGGAGCTCAGCTGCATTTTCCAGCAACAGACATCTCCCCTAATGCAAGCCACATTTCTTTTGTCCAAGTGCAATGGGTATTCTCCAGAATGGATATGAAAAGTAATAAGAAACTGTATGATTTAGTGATGACCCTCCCAGTGTCTGCTTTGAACAGACCTATGTCTGTTGTCAGGAGCCGGGCTGTTTTCAGCCATCAAAGCGTTTAGCCGAGTTTACAGTCTGTTGTTTACACTACTCTCCTGTACTATATTTTTCTGAGTACAGTTTAACTATTACACTGCCCCTGTGATGAGTATTCTTTTCATTTGGGGCTGCAGCAGCAGACGCTCAGGAGAAAAGCCTTGGAGCATTGTTTTTGGACACATACGTACACAAGTTATTAGAACAGAAGATCAAAGGAGGTGTCCCACTGTCTTCCTTTCAATGCTTCCATTGTGTTTGTATGCTGAAGCCTGCTAGAGAGTTAGAACTGGAGAGGGGGGAGAGAGAGAGAAAAAAAACCCTTTGCACAAAGGTACTTGTCACTGAGAGAAGCCCATAAAAGATGATGTGAGAAAAGACACCAGGTGGAGTATAAACCACCCTTATTGTTAAGAAATGCAAATAAAAATCCTCTTCTATATTAAAACTTTCTCACTTGTCATCTCTTAGATGCTAAGGGAAAAAGACTCTGATTATTGAAGTCATGGCACTATTTTTTATTTCACCTCCCTTTTTTTTTTATGTGTAGCACACTGTACACGATGTTGACTTCAGTTATTTTTCTACTTTCTCAGCACATTATAATAGTAGTTAGTAAATTTCATCTCAGCAAAATACTCTCCAGAAGAAAAACGTAAGGAGAAATGCTTTAAAAGAGCTCAAGAGTTGGTCTTTTTACACAATATGTTATATGGGTGGGATGTTCTGCAAGTTCAAGTTATTTGGGCTGGAACCTCTTGGCCCATGTTTACACCAGGGAAACTTTTACAAAAGAATCCCCACTAGTTCTAGCACAGTCCTTGAGTTCCTGCTGGTGGAACACAGAGCCCTTCCACGAAGCAGACCTGCAGATGACCCCCCCTTAGGATAGCACCTCATATTATCTGCATCAGAGGCTGCACCCACACCGAGCACCTAGCCGGGTCCTGTGCACAGTCTGTCTTGTGGAAGGGACTCTGCCGAAGCTGAGTCATCTTGCTGAGCTCAGCCTGGCCTTTGACCATGAGAACATGATAGTCCACAATATGTAGGGTTCTAATCATGGACTGGTAAACCCTTCAGGCAAGGAAATCCCCTTGCCAACATTCAGAGTTTTGGTGCTCAGTGTAATTGGCCAGTCTTCTCTCTGGTTGTGGTGACCTCCACCATCTGGCCTTTGTGTTGGAGATGGGATATATAGCTGATGGTGTCTTCAGAGAGAAGACTTTTGCTTGGCCATCTTCATGACAGGGAGAGTGTTATGAGATGTCACACCACCTTTACCAGGTGATCCAAGATCGGCTCCAAGGGCTGGATAGGGATTGGACAGGAATTCCAGGACCCATGAGATTCCTGAACCAGGGCTTACTAAAATCTGCTGATTTGGCCAGTTACTTAAAAAATGGTGGGAACATTAGATCCTGACACAGTCTCTAGACTGCTGTTCCTCTGGAATAGAGAGATGTCTGGCACCAGAAGAGTCCTGTGGCCCATCTGTGTCCAAACAGCATTCTTTGTCTCCCTTATCACCATCTTGCTATCTCTCAGCTTACTGCATATGGTGGGCTGAGTGTTGACATCTGCACTGGGGCTGCGCCAAGTCCTCCAAGCAAGGAGATACAGGAGGATACTAGTGTCGAGGCCAATGCACCATGAGCCTAAACAGCTTCATCTCAAAGAAAGCACTCCAAATGCACCAAGAGCTTTGATTACCTCAGACCTGCCTCCAGGACAGGCATGATTGAAGATAGCTCTTCACATTTGGGACAGCCCTAGAGAAAACCAGGATCAATCTGGCAAGGTCACAGAACTCACATCGCCACGAGCGCTTTCTGGATGCATTTTCCTGAATCTGAATGTGAATGTGCTCGTCTGTAATAGACATCTTTCTGCTGGACAAACACTGTTTGAAGTCACTGACCAATCTTCCTTCCTTGGCCAGGGTGGCCAGGGAGCTCATGGGGGTCACCAAAATAAATTAAATAGTTTTAAGAGACACGGCTTCTGTGGTGCTGTGGTCATGAGGAAGCTGACTGGAAGGCTCCCAAGGTGGAGGTGTCAAGTGCTGTGTGATCACCTCTGCTGCGAGAGTGGGGCTGCTCCAGATCCTTTTGACTACCACTACAGCTCTTGGGAACGACAAACCCTTCAGCACTTGGGGAATTCTATTTGTCTTATGCTGTGGAGCTGAGAGTCGGGAATGAGTGTCCTGCTCAGGTGGCATCTTTAGAGATGTAAACATGATTTCTTCCTTATACGGCACAGCCACCTTCACTGAAACTGGCTGCTGCTCACCTTACACACATGGATTTGATGGCGGAAGAGGGCACAATTTACACTTTTCTGTCTGGGGGGAATACCTGGAGCATCTCCTTCCCTTATGTCCTTTCCCACACCCGCTCCAAAAGAGAGAATTGGGCCCTGGATCTCTTGAGCAAGTGTTCATGATGTTGACACCTATCCACTAGGGCCGAGCTTGAGACCAGGACTGGACTAACCTTTAATAAGGGGAAGTTTAAAAAAGAAATGAGGAAGTGAGACACAAGTGAGGAAATCTAAAATCTGGAGACTCATTATGGAGGCTAGTTGACATAGTCACAGAAGACATGCATAACCCAAACCAAAAAAGGAAGTGTGAAGATACAGGGGGGAAACCAATATGGTTAAATGGCACAGTTCAAGAGATTATTCAAGTCAACTATATGTATCCTTCAATGAAAATCCAACCCTAGTGATAGAAAGGCACATGAACCATGGCAGATAAAATGATGGATGGAAATGAGGAGGGCGAGGAATTCAAAGTACAAATACACAAAGACACAAAGTCAAATAACAAGAAATTGGTAAAATGTATCAGCAGGGGGAAGCCTGTGAGAGAATTGGAGAGTTGACCGCACAAGCAGGGGGTAAAGGGACAATTAAGGAGGACAAGGACATTGCAGAGAAACAGTGTGCTTTTTGTGTAGCAGCCTTTACCCCAAATGATGTCTGAGAGAAACCATCTGTGGAGCTCTTGGTGCTCTTTTTAGTCTGAGGTCTCTAAAGAGAAGAAGAATCCTGCATGTAGCAGAGTGGTCGCAAGGGGCTGACTGGGTTAATCAGAATATTATGGGTTGGAACCATGCTCTACCCCTCAGTTACTAATTGTTCAGCTGGTGTGTATTTTCCCTCTCTCTTATGTAGTTGAATAAAGCAGCTTGTTCCCAGCCTGCAGTTCTGTAATTAGCGTGTGTTTCTTGTGCACTCGTTCTTGAGCTGTCCCTTTAAAAAATTGCAACAAACTGATAAATCAAAGGGCAACAGGTTACCCAGACCTGAGATGGGACTAAATATAGTCAAGCGCTCTTCTATAGGAACTGAATTGGTGGAGCTGCTAAGAAAAATATTCAATCTCCCATTAAAATCAGTGAATATACCAGAGAACTGGAGGGTAGTAAATGTGCCTGGCTTTAAAAAGTAACTAGAGATGATCCTAGAAATTATACAAGTGAACTTTGCTTCAGTTCTGGGAAAAATTGTTGAAATGATAATTAAAAATATAACATGAATAGAAAAAGATGAACCTGATATGATGGAGCAAACCAGCATGATTTCTCTAAATGAAAATTGTGCCTCACTAATTCACTAGAACTCTTTGAGCACATCAACAAAGTAGCGCATAAAGGAGAAATGATTTATTTGGGTTTTCTAAAAGCCTTAGGCAGGCTGGAAATGTGGAGAGCTGCATGGTGCAATCACCCCTGCTCCACCAATTTGCACTACCATTGAATTCTCCTGCCTCTGATGAACCTGCTGCCTCTGATGAACATTCCTTCCAGGTACATCTCCTGTTTATACTATTTTGAATGGCATTTAGGTTCATGGTAAGTCTGAACCCCATTCATGCTGTCTTATTTTACATTGCCACATGCAACCGGGTGATATGTGCCCCATTATGCTAGCCCTGATTTTTGACTATATTCTGTAACTGTGACCAAAAATAACTGTTGTTCAAATACATAATCAAAATAGACACAGGTTGTATTGGCGATACTGCCTTATGTTAGTACTTTGATGCACTTCACTGCACTCTTTCTAGGGGCTTTAAAACAGCCGCCAGAATTACAGATATGATTTCTTCCAGTCCTACATATCCATTTTTCTACTGCAAATATTAGCATTAATTTTACTGTGCTATTATCTGTTGAAAATAAATTCCTAGTGTGATCTTCTGTACTACTTCTTTGGTGAGAGAAATGTATTTCCCATCCTCAACATATTTACACTGTATCTAGATTCGAAAGGGTTTTCTATACACTCCACAAGATTATAGTACAGTCAGCACTAATGAAAAAGGAAATGAATAATACTATATGTCATGGCTTTCATACTTCACAAATTCCACTGGGGTCACAGGGTTAAATTAGAGACCTTTTAATCATTGGTACAGCTTTATGAATGATTGTACTTTACTCTGATAGTTTATTAGACGTCACTACTTAACATACATCTGACTCCTTCGAAGAAAAAAACAAAAGGCTTTGTGTAACTCAAAGACCCTGCAGTTATGAGGATCATTGTAACTCTACTGAGACAAATCTTGAGGGCCTATTCAGTTTGTATACCATATATATATTCAGGCCAAATGACACTGACGTTTGCCTGAGCCAAAACTGAATAAGGACCTCAAGAATTAGCCCATAAAGAATAATGAATACTTTCCTTCCCTAGTTAAAGAATAGGTGTTATTAATTATTCAATCTAATCTAATTGTTATATACTTATTTGTATTATGGCAGTGCCTAGAGGCCCCATTCAGACTGAGGCCCCGTTGTGCTAGAACTGTACACACACACACACACACACACACACACACACACACACACACACACACACACACACACACACACACACACACACACACACACACACACACACACACACACACACTCCCTCCCTCCCTCCCTCCCTCCCTCTCTAACTATGGTTTCTATTTACAACCTAATATATGGACCATATTATGTACCTAGATTTTTCAAGAGAAACTCCTTACTTTCAGTATGATATGTTCCTATATGACAAGCCTGTTGTTGCAAAATCATTACTGGTCATAATTAATCAGGACTTCTTATTATATCTTATCCAAAAGATGGAACCTCTTATAACGCTGTGCCTCCTAGATCCACACTGGAGCATTACTTCAATAATGATTCTGAAGGAATAATGCCACCTACTAAATCGTCATCACATCTTCCTGAAGCACCTGGATTTTCCTTGGAAATCTTCCATTCAGGTAGTAAAGACTGAGTCTTGCTTAGTTTACGAACTCTAATAAGATCACAGCCCTGAACTGGTATGACTGCAGAACATACAGTAACACACTTGATACATGAGAATATTCAGATGAAGCATAAAACACAAACTGGCAGAAAATAAATATAAGCTAATGGCCAGATTCTGATACAGTTACCTATCTGAGAAGGAAGGTACTTCCCTATGTAAATAAAAGTGGTAGAGTCTGTCTGTGAATGAGAACGGTACAGTAAGAGGTTCACATTTCAGCTTGAAATAAAGTCCATGAAGCATATTGTCTAATTCTGCTGGAAAAAGTTTCAAAGTGTAAGTAAAAACAAGGTTTCTGAATGGGTCTGCAACCAAAGTATATTGTAGAGCTTCCAAAGAGCCATATCAGAGTATGAGATTGCATTTGGAGTTTCAGGCAAAGTTATAATCAGAATCCCATGTGCTCTGCGGCAATGGTAGAAGTTCTGCAGCTGGTTCAGATAAATTAATAATGTCAGCTTTTTATTGAATTAGATATGAAAATGAGTAATGCAATCAGTGTTATAGTCCCCATATTATTTATTTTACATAAAATTCAGTTTATTCTGTCTCCAAATTCTCTGCTTTCAGGATGCCCCAGCTTGACATCTTTAGGTTTCAGAGTTAACATTCTATGAATGGGGCAGGTCACACCTCTATCACTGTGTCCATTTATACTCCATTCATGGTTTTCAAACTTTTCTTCACAACAATGCAGGCTAGAAATATCTGATTCTGTGACCATTTTTTCTGTAAGAGGTGAATTCCAGTGCAAATTCCATGGCTGGTGGGACTGATAAATGACACAGAAACCCTAGCCCTCTTGAATGTGATAGTTTGTAGTGAAAATCAATTTACAAATGCTTGGGGAAAACAATGAAAGAACATTATTGTGTTTATTTGCTTATTTCTATATTCCTAAATGGAACAAAGAGCCCTCAAAAGTACAATAGAGCTAGAAACAACCGAGGTACCCATCTGGAAATGTTCTGACCATACATGGAAGTGTGTGTATGTAAGAGAGAGAGACCAACAGACAGCACGCAAGAGGAAGGTGATCGTTCTCTGAAGCTGTTGTCATGGCTAAGAGGAATAGTACAAAGACATACATGAAGTTCAACCAGAAAACAGCAGGCATCCTTTAGGACTCCACCCTGATAATGGTGGCCACCTATGCTTTATTTTAAGGGGCAAAATAATTTGGGGCCTGATCCCACAAGTTGCTGAGCACCTCCTATGAAGTGCTGAGTTCTGTGAAAATTGAGCTCAGCAACTTGAAGGATCAAGACCTGAGTGTCTAATATCCCTTATCAAATCAATACAGGATGAATTTTGTCCCATATTTCAGCAATAATTATGCAAAGAGCATATATTGTTACAAATATATAATGCCCTGACCCTGTCATGATGTCTGCACGGATGGACCCCGACACCATTTGTGAAGTCATGGGGGCTCTGCAAGGACTTGTGGTGCAGCTGTGTTGAGCTCATGGCAGAACTGGGGCCTCATTTTGTTTCAGGAGTTGAACATTGTGGGGTGGAGTCCCTTTAAAAATATTGCAGGGCATTTTTTGAAATTGCCCTTTTATTTCCTTGAAATGTATTATGTAGATAGTCACTGTAACCCTGAGTAAGTCAGAGTTTGATTTAGCTTAAGAAAAAAGGCCACGCTGGGAGGAAAATAGAACTGATATTATAATTTCAAATTGCCTAATATCTGTCAGAATTTTCACAGGTGAATCTGAAGCCCCAAGGAGTCTGATTGATCTAACCCCCCCTTTCTTCTCCCCAAAACAAGAAGCAGTCTTCAAAGGAACAAATACATAACATAAGATATAGGCCAAATAAATTATTAAAATATATAAAAAGAAAGAGATTCAAAAAGAGATGCAAATTATTGGCTATTTGACAAGCAATTGATGCTTTTGCAATCATTGAACGTCGCAATTCATGAGTTTTATTTGCTAGACAGATAAATAGTTGAAATAATCTGGAAAGCAAATTTCTCTCTCTCCATTATTCAGGGATCAATCAGCTATTAAATGTTTTAGTTAATGTCTCAAGAGTGATTGTGATTTGTAGAGTCACTTCACATCAGAGTTTCACCACATACATTTTGGAATCTCGTATTGAGATGAGTTCCAAGCCCATCTCCCCTGAAATCAAAGTGTTTGAAAACACAGATGTAGACTGGAATTTTTTGGCCTGGGCCCATCTGGACCAATCCCTGTATAGTTTGAGTAGTGGTTTGTAGAGTAAAATTCTTGGAAATCTCCATTTTTTTCTTTCTCAAAACTTAAACTAGTAATCACGCTGCTCTCCTTGTTCTCTTTTATCTCTCTTAGCTGAACTCCAAGAATCCCGAGGGAGATATAATTTTCATAAAATAAAAAATAATGACCAGCACAAGGAAGGAAATAAGTTCTTAATGACTAAAAATTCTCTTTACAAAACTGCAAGTTTTTTGATGTATCGTATCTGTAAAACAATAGCACTGTCTCAAATGCTGGAAAAGGAAGAGAAGGTTTTTTTTAAAGTTTATGTTATTCATTTATTTTTTAAGGCTGATTGAGGCCTTTGTCCACCACCCTAAGCCATTAAGAAACATCTCTGGAACTGAACCTGCAATACTTTTCCCATGTGAGCAGTGATTTCAGGGAGATGGCTTGTGTGAGGAAAGATGCACATGAGTAAGGTATTGAACCTTACACCTGTAGAATATCTGCACTTTTCAAAACACCCCAGCTTTTCTGGAAATTAGGAAATTGAGAATCAAGGGCTATGTGGTTTTAGGGTGCCTCTCCCTCAGTATCTGAGTGCCTGAATTAACTTTACACTGAGGAATAACTTGCTGAAGTTACAAGAAGGTATATATATTTGTATTAAATTTCCAGGTACGGGCGCATTCCACATCAGTAATGTGGAGGCATTATGTTACTCTGGGGTATGAGCTCATTCATATGAAGATTTTTTTTTAAACACTGAAAATATAGCAGAAGCATCCAGACCTGTGGTTCTGATGCAGGCAAAACACTCAAGAGGTCAATGAGACATTAGCTTCTGAGGGAGCACAGTAATGGGTAATTAAAATGTTTGATAAACAGATTTTGAGTCCAGTCTTACAGCTCTATGGGGTTAATCTTGTGAGGTTTGAGTGCTTTCAAGTCTTATGGAAGCTGATGGTCCTGATTCTGGGGTTCCTTACAGCTCCTTTGAGCTGGCTGTAAGGCTGGAAGAATACTGTTATTTCCCCCATCGGATACCCCTGGAGTATGGGTGCTTCCCCAGTGTTGAAATGTTAGTGAAACTGTCCCGTGCCATAATCCCCTTTGAAGCCCCTGGCATATAAGGGAAGCATAGGGAGTGTTGCTGGAGCACATTGCACTCCAGCCTGCTCTGGGCTTCTGATCAGCCTTATAGGTCAGTTTCAGCAGAACCTGAATTAGAGCAGCCTCACAGGCTGTTGTAGTTTGCACCAAGGACTGCTCCAGTTCCCAGCCGGTCCCCTATCTAGGTACTGCAAAGCTGGCATAAAGCCACTTTTATTACCCACCCTGCCTTGTGTCTGCAGTGAAATCACTTTGGCTGGCATGGACAGTCGAGACCAATGGGAGAAAAACATAAAAATAATCACATGCAATAGACACCTTTTATTAAAATGTGCAACCCCAGGGGCTGGTAGAGGTTGTATATTTTCTTCATTCAGCCCTGAGGGGAAGAAAAATTTGGAAAGCTGCAGCTAAACGTGGGGAATGATGGGGACCCGAGTGTGCTTAGAGCGTGCAGCGCGTTCCCAAAGTTTCCTCCCTGCAGCTGTATGAACTAGTGCATCAGATTTAGCAAACACATTTCAGTTATTAGAAAGAGGCCTCCTCCTTTTGCCTTCCCTGGGCTTTCTCTGTGGCTCTGTGCTCTGCTGCCTGTGTCTGGCTGGAAGTGAAATGCACTAGAGCTGCTGCTGCTCCTTTCTTTTTTCTTTTTTTTTTTTTGAGACTCCAAAAGGATCTTTATTCCCTTTCATGTGCCGCCTCAGTCCAATAGGAATCCAGAGGCTGCCTGCAAGTGGTCTAATCTCAATGAGGTGTCAATCATGTTCCCTGGTGGGTGAAGTAAGGTCTTTTGTAACCGCCTCTGTCTTTGGGAAAAGAGGAGAGAGAGGAGAAAGACTTCAGCAGAGAGAGGAGGAACGCAGGACCGTGCTGCAGAAGGGGAACTGAGATTTGATTTTGATTTTGCTTTAGCAGGGGGGAAAGTGGAGCACATGGATTTCTAAAAACGTTGGGATTTTATTAAAAAAAAAAAAACCACCACTGAAAACAGTCCAATGAATCGCAATTGCAGATCAATGCAGAGAAATGGGGAAACTTCACTCGAAACATGGTTAGTTCCTTTCACTTGCTACTCCCACAGCCCCGTTCCCCCTTGTTTGGATTTCGGGTTGTTTGCTGCGATTTTTTATACCGGTGTCTAATGATCTTCCTTTATTATTTCCCTCCCCTACACTCTCCCGTGGACCTGCCTAGCTGCCGTTTGTAAACCCAGAGAAAGTCCAGAAGGTAGGGATGGCTCTGTATTGCTAGTAACTTTCACACTCCCCCACCCCTCTCTCCCCCTAAAACTTTCTGCGGCGGGTTCGGTGGGACTGTGGTGGCCGGCTCAGGATTATACCCCCCCCCAACACTCCCACCCTGGGGCAGGCAGAGGGCATGGGTGCGCTGCTCCAGTGTGTGGCATTGTCTCTTGTGCTTTCCTTAGGTGATAGTTTTGCAGTGAACGCCTCCCTGGCTCGGAAAGGGATTGAGGACTGGATGGTGAAGCAGAAATACTTCGGTAGCAGCGGGGGCAGCAGTACGGGACTCCTGCAAGGCTGCCAGCACCGGGCTGTTTGCAGGCTCTCCAGCACCAGGGTATGTCAGTGTCTCAGCTGCACAAACTCCCCCTCCCCCGCTCCTCTTCAAACACTGAAAGCCCAAGCCCCTTTCTCCCTTCCCTTCCCAGGATCAGCTGCTCTCCTTTGCCCAGATGCTGCTTTTAGGGGCTGCCCCGGTGGGTGGCTTCCTTCCTGGTGCCCCTTTGATGAGGTTAGAATCCCAAAACAAACTCTCCTCTGGCGTAAGAGCCTGCTAGAAGTACAGGCACCTGCCCACTAGTTTATTAGCAGGACGATTAGTACAAAACCCACTGCAAACAGGAACACACAGAAAACCATTGGAATGCGCCCAGCTCCCAAAACCTACCAAGAGAAGCTACTGTCTGTGGCAGAGAGTTATTGCTGTGACTCTTTGACATAGGAGTTCAGGAGAGCCGAGCCACGAAGGAGCCTTTTTTATTACTTTCCAAACGTGTTATTTACTGTTTTGGTCACACGATTTCTTTTTAAAGAGTTTTTGAGCTTGCCACTTGTCACTTCCCAGTTCATCTGTGAGCATATGCTCCTGGGGGAAGTCTATATACCCCACCTCACTCTAAATTCTCCGTGTAAAGTTTGGGCAAGAGGTGGGTTGTAGGTTTCTTTCTTAATGCTGCCCCTTGAAACTGAAGGGAATGATGGGGGTGTAGGAGGCAGTGATTCTCAAATACTGTCCATCTACTCTTTTAGGATCTCATCCAAAGCTCACTGAAGTGTATGGAAAGACTCCCACTGATTTCAATGTGCTTTGGATCAATCCCTTAAACTGGGTCAGTGGAAGAGTAACCTGAGAGATGAGGAGACTGGAATCTGTGCTCCCCAGTGCAGGAATGTGTGTCAGAAAACAGTCAGGGCAGCATCACCAAACATCCTGCAGACTTTTGTGTTTGTGAGGAGGCGTTTCATTGTAAATGGTGCAGTTTTTACTTAACATCTGGACTTTACATTTCCTCTTGTTTGAGATGTGAGAATGGATGAGAGACTATGTTGGGGTCTTAAAACCTTTCCCTTGTGAGAAGTGATAAATAATTTGGAGATCATTGGATGCTAAGCGAAAGGAGTAAGATGCTATATAAGTGTTATTTATTATTGATGGACAAATTAATTTTGCTCACTGTTAAACTCTCTTAGCCACCATTGGTTTGAGGGTTTGACTTGGAGTTTTGTGTTGCAGAAAATGTGATGACAGTGGGCGAAAGAATTTCTCATTTAAAATAGTGTGTGTATAATCTGTATCAATAAATAGAACATAATAATTCTGCCTGCAATTATTCTTCAGATAAACCCACTTTTGCGAGTCAAACTTTTGGATTTGTGTGTTCTACCCTTAACTGGCAGGTTTGTCTAGGAAAGAGAGTCTCAAATTTAAATTGAATACAAAAAGAAAACATAAGTTTAAAATACAGGAAAAACCTCACAAATTTGAACATACGTTTTTTGAATCTCAACGATACTTTGAGAGATTTGCAAAACTCTAACTCCATGAGTTTTATTCATCTCTATATATATTAGTAAAAAGTAATTGTTTTTCTTAGTTAATTAAGCAATTAGCTAAATTATCCATACTTTTTACTGTCCTCTAAAATTAGTTAATTTGAAATGTGTTTGAATGCACTGGTCCATAGAGGGTGTTGACTGTACCTCCTAACATATAGTTTGGTGTAGAATGTTTCAAAATAATCGTGGCCTGATATTGCCCATAATATATGGCCTCATTGCCCGCTAATTGCTTTAATGCTATTGGCATCCTGCTGGAAGCGGGCTGTGACAGTTAATTAAGGTTCCTTAAGATATGAATTTTATGTAATATGGAAGCAGATATTTCTACTACTATTGCCGAAACAGATAAGCTGTGTGTAAAGATTATGGAGTCAAGGTTGCAAGACCAAGTCTAAGACCTATCTTTGATTCACTGATCTACCAAGATATCATAGAATCATAGAAATGCAGAGCTAGAAGGAAACTCAAAAGATCATCTAGTCCATTCCCCTAAGCTATCAAGTGGACTGCAGCCTAGCATCTTAGTTATTAGTTAATTTCAAGATGCAGAAGTGACTAATATTTATAATCAATTTTATGGAATTGATTTACATACCCAAACAATACCGGACTGTTATATTTGAATCAGTCAAAGTTTTTTCTTTGTGCTTGTGCCATAGTTGAAAATTTGGTTTTCCATTAAAACCTATTTTAGTGAAAAAATCATATTTTAATGATGATTTTAGTGAAAAATCATATGCTATTGTGGTTTGTGGTACAAATAGTTAAATCAAAAAGAGATGAGACTGTGTGGATTCAGGGAAATATCCAATTGAGTTTACATTAGAGAAAAATCAGGGGCTCTAGGAATATTTTTGTTCGCTATTGAGCCTCTTCTCAGGAATCTCTAAAAAGAATCATGATAATGATGATGATCTGTTTAGCATTTTGGGCCTGATTTTGTGAAATGTTGTGCATCTTCTCTTGGCTTTTGATGAGAGTTGAGAGCACTCAACAGTGTTGTGCTGTGAAGTTTTGGATTGTCTTGGTGAAAAATTGTTCATAATAGAGAAGTCTGACAATACATTACATATATATCAGGATATAAACCAGTTGCAGGCTGTTTTCTCAAGAACAGGGCCACTAAAATGGTCTGCTTCACTTCTGTCATCCAAGGAAGTTGACACTAATGTAGCTGTTTTAAAGCAACAAGGAATGAATAAATTAATAAAGTTTAGTATGTTCACTTAAAATGTAAGATGGAATGTACATGGATGAGTTTCCTAAACCAGTTGATGGAAATATTTAAATTAAATTAATGGAGATATCCTATCTCCTAGAACTGGAAGGGACCTTGGAAGGTCATCAAGTCCAGCTCCCTGCCTTCACTAGCAGGACCAAGTACTGATTTTGCCCCAGATCCCTAAGTGGCCCCTCAAGGATTGAGCTCACAACCCTGGGTTTAGCAGGCCAATGCTCAAACCACTGAGTTATCCCTCCCCCCATTTGTGTCCACTGAGGCCTTGGCTACACTGGTGCTTTACAGCGCTGCAACTTCCTCGCTCAGGGGTGTGAAAAAACACCCCCCTGAGCGCAGCAAGTTACAGGACTGCAAAGCGCCAGTGTAAACAGTGCCCCAGCGCTGGGAGCGCGCGGCTCTCAGTGCTGTAAGCTAATCCCCTCGGGGAGGTGGAGTACGTGCAGCGCTGGGAGAGCTCTCTCCTAGCGCTGGCGCTGCGACCACACTCGCACTTCAAAGCGCTGCCGCAGGAGTTTCGAGTGTAGCCAAGCCCTCAATCTTGAACTGTTTGACAGGAGCCTGGTTCAAAAATTCAAGAGCTGTTCTATTACTGAACTGTAGTTTAGAGTGTTTCCTGATTGGAAGAAGCTTTGCTCAGCTGATTTCCACCCCCACCCCCCGCCCGCCCCCCAACATTCATGAGGAGAAAACTAATTAGTGTCCAGCTATTGCCAAATGCATCAGTCATCTGAGTAGGATGTCATAGTAGTAAATTGTTGTTGGGTGAAGGCACGAACAAGGGTAAAGCGATTGCATCTGAAATATGCACTTTTGGTGTGTAAACAGCCTTCTCTTCTGGGATAAGAGCTCTGATCTCATGAAAGCATTGACACCTGCCCAGCAGGGGCTGCTATGCTCTAAATTTTTAAATCTGTGTAGGCTGGGGTTAAATTGCAGCCATCCCGTTCCATGACACTGAATTAAAGAAAAAAGCAATTTTGTGGCATCCATGAAAAGTATGGTGGCTTGAGTTATCTTCTATTTTTAATGCTAATTGAAACCACTAGGGTTGTACATTACAAAGCCTTTTAGGGAAGTAGAATACATTTGGTTGCTACTTATGAAGGAGTTAATTTGAGGCTGGAGGAAAAGAGAAAAGCTTCCTGTCACTGAGCGGATTATCCCTTATCAGTTTTCATTTATTCATCTTGTTTATTTTTACAAACTATTTCTGCCGACCACCATTATTTGAATTTTTTTTAAAACTAAAAAGCAGCTCTGCGCTAGAGGGGAAATTTTTAAATATAGCATTTGCTTAATTCAATTTACTTTTATCTTCAAAGCCGTAACAATTTTTACTAGTTTCTTACTCGAGTGTCTCATCAAAATCGGAGTTCTGGGTTGAAAAATTGGTTATTTTCAATTGCCTGTATGGTCCCAAACAAACTGGTACCCACTGAGCCAAGTTGGAAGTTATCATGATGGAAAAACTAGGAAAGACTTTAGGTACTGGTATATTGTTAGGACTTTATACAGCTCTTGATTTGCGTGCTCCACTCTTCTTGACATCAGTGAGATTGCACACCCTGGCTGGGAACAGTTTACAACAGTTCACTGGTTTTAAGATTGGGGCATGCTTTCCATATGTTCTATGCCTGTAACTTCTATTGACATTAATGGGCATTCCATGCATTGTTTGAGAAGAGAATAGACCGCAAAGTGTCAGCGTCGATACTCTTCTAACAGGATCTTTCTTTTAAAAAAGATTGATCTGTTTAATAGTGCGTGTAAGCATGCATGTGTATCTGTACATAGATATAGTCTGTAAAGCACACATGTAGATAGCTCATGTGTGCTGAATGAAAACATAATTCCCTAAAAATAATTTTATGATTTTTTGTCCAGATTCACATTGCCTTGAAAGCCATTCAAATGGTAGAGTTAAAATGAGTAGAACTCTCTTTTGAGAGGCTGACCTTTTGTTGTCATGGTAGCAATATAAGTTTATATCTATTGGATAATTTATCTGTCTACCATATTGCTGTGTTGACTACTTAAAATGTTCTTTTTTTTAACTTGCCTCCTGTCAAGTAGGCACATAGTCTACCTCATTGTTGGAATTTTGTAACTAATATACTATACTGACTTACAGAAACCTGGTTAAAATTAACAATGGGTTTGTCAGTTCTAGGTATTGCTAGGGTTTGAATAATTGTTAAGTTTGCACGCATCAGGTGTAGTAGACCAAAACAAATTCACCCAAATTTTGCAATGAAAGAAATAGCAGAGAAAAGCCCTAAGTACTGTTGAGATTTTGGTGCCAAGAAACCAAGACAATTTAATTACTGGTGCACATAGTACATCTTGACCATGTTGGTTTGGGAAAATTACAATATGAACACTAAAAATCAAAGACTCTCTGAAAGTATTAGTGCCATGGTGATGAGATTAGTGAATTGACCAATACTGTAGCAGAAAACTGGATTCCAGGGGAATTATCCTTGAATGATACCAGTTGGTACAATTAAAAGCCACAATGCAGCAGCCATATGGAAAGTGTTAGACATCCTTACATGGTTTCAAAGCTATGTGCCAGAGGTTAAATTGACATATGAAGAAAATCATAAATTAAATATTTTGTGTTATGAAATTAGAAAGTCGACTTGCTTGAGCCATATGGAGGAGGTGGATGGAAGATGATCTGCATTTCATCTGGGCTTGTTTCAAAGATACTTTAGATTAAATGTGGTGCATTGTCAATTTAGGATGTTGATTAGAAAGCTAAATGGCCTGTGAAGTCTCTGCAAACAAACCTTGTTAAATCAATTTATTCAATCTCTTCAGACAATGAAAAATATGAAAGTTGGAGTTACTGAGATTGATGTTTATAATGATGAAATATATCCTGTTTAGTAGCTGAGGGAGGTCTAAATCTGAGTGACATGGGAAGGTTATGTTACTTAGGCTTTCCAGTGACAGATAGCACCGCCTGTTTTATACATGAAAGGTGGGCGGTTTTATGGAATACATTCTCTTCCTGTGTAAATTAGGATGAAATAGAACAATGATGTGTTATATTCCATATTGTTTTAAATGTAAATAATTTCTTCCAGGCTTTTATACTAAAACTTCTTGCTTAGAACAAAGATGAGAAATTTGTTACATTCTGGATATATGGAAATGTTCTTTACACTACAGTTCATTAACAGAAGGTTCCTCTGTAAGATTTTTTTGTTTTGTTTTTTTTTAAGATCTATAATAAAACCCAGGAGGAGCTAAGTAAGTGGATATTTGTAGGCACCGCTCAGAAGATGATCTTGGTTGACTTGAATGGTTGCTTTTGAACTGGGTTAGGAAGAGAGGAAAGAGGAGTCACTTGAGTATTGAAACTGTGTAAGGGTTGATTTTATTCTGAAGGAGGGGAATTGTTGTTCCATGATGATTTTTAAAACAAATCAGAATGTGCAGTCGGTGCACCTCCCACGGGTTGGCCTTTATAGAAATTCTTGTGGATGAGCTAAGCTTCGTGAATGTTAGCATCAGAACTTGGTAGAAAAGTAAATGGCAGATATTGAAATGCAAGAAATATTTGGAGCAATTATTTGTAATATGTCACCTCTCTTCCCCACTCTCCCCGCCATCTGCACTGAGTAGAAGTACCTGTAACTTTGAAAACTCAGACTAAGAGTCTCTGACTTTGTGGTATATATTAAGGTACACTTCAACTCTGAAAAGTGACTATGGGAAAACGATGCCTTTTTTACTCCATGTGTAAATTTAGTCCTATCTGCTAATGCATGTGGGTAACCACATCCACAAACTAAAACGTATGTATGAATTTTCTGACTTATGTGCTTAGATAAGTGGCAGTTTATAGCTGCAGTTGATGAAGGCACATTTAAAAAAAATTAGGGACACAGAAAGCAGCCCCCTTTGAAATATTTGGTATGGTGTCACCCGTGCTTTTTCACAGCCATCTAGACTGGCCCTGACACCCCTGTTGTTTGGATCAATGCCTTCTCCAGAAGAGTGCCAATATGCAAATCATACTGAATTGGGCCAGGTTGCATCTTACTTTTAAAGAGATCAAATTGTATTGTGATGGCGAGACCATCAAACTCATTTTTGGATGTTATCGACTTTGGATGTAAAGCTGGTCACCCACTGGTCACTTGCAGAGAGAGTCCCCTGTGAATCCATGGATCTCCTCTGAAGTATAGAGAGGAGACTGCTTTTATTCTGAACAGAATTTAATTTATAAAACTTCTGAAGTGCCTAGATTTTCTGCCAAATAACCTTGGGCTTCAGTCTAGCAAATGTACACAGCATTTGTAACGTTAGATCTTAGATGGATTGGCATGTGGTCAGCACAGTCTGTGTGTTGTCCATCCCCGAGAAATACTTTGTGTTTTGTGCTTATGATGGAATTTAATGCATTTGGGGCCATTACCGTGGCAGCTTTAAAGGATTAAGTATATTGAGGTTCCCATTAAAGTATAACTCTGTGATTTAAGATCAGTGGAAGAAAATCATGCAAGAGTGTTTGATCTTGGGTGCAGCCACACATGCTGTGAGGTATAAAATAAGGGGATAAGCTCAGTAGGGAAGTAAGAGTACAAAGTGTTGTCTTGCAGGAGGAATGGGATTTGGAGCAGACTTGGATCTTTTGATCCACAGTCTGATGTGAATTATGTGTGGTACTGAGGTGACAGATTTGTCTTGGGGGAGGAAAAGGGATGCATGAGGGCGTGTTAGGTCCCATCAGAGATAGTTTGCTGTCTGATTCTCCAAAGAGATGATGGTGGTAGCCAAGGTCTTAGCTGTTTCCTGTTGTCCTGGCTGAAAGTGTCTATAATTCCACCAGGGTTGTTTATGCAGGTAAAAGGAACCAATAGATAAGTAAAAAAGATCGTGACTGTAAAACGAAGTCTTATGCAAAAGTGCCATATAGAGCACAAGTGCCTATACAGGGCCTTGATCCTGCACTCTTTGTCCAGGAAAATCTCGTATTGACTTCAGCGAGAGCTTTTCCTGCGCAAGGAACACAGGATCCTGAGCTCCTAGAGTAAAAGGCAATCTGTGGATTGCATAAGATGCTGTGGTTAAGCCTGTGTCACTGTTTCCATTATAAACCTCTCTCTTTTTAAAACAATAAATAATAATTTTGTTTGTGAACTTTCCAAGTCTTTCTCTGTCTCTCCCTGTTCACATAGTGTACGTGTGTATATGCTACAGACACTCTCTCCCCTAAAAGAGAGAACATCAGAATCTAGCAAGGAGAATATCTGTCATTCCAGCTGAGCAAGGTCTAAGGCAATAACCCAAAATATCCTGGAAGAAATTCTAAAAAGCACTGAAGAAATCAATCATCTAATCCTAGAGGAAGGTCTTTGATGTAATCCTAGCAAGTTTATACTGGGAGCCTGCCTGTTTCTTTATGGTCAGCTGTAGACTTTCTATATGAAAAGTGGATGAAATAATTTCATATGCTTCTGCTTTAAAAAAAAGACGTTTCATAGTTTTCTGAAGTGTACACACTGTTTAAATGCAGACTGTGGCTTTTAGCCTAAGACCAGGTGGGGAGGAAATACTTTTCAAAACAAGTACTTATAGAAAAATAAATAATTATTTGATATTTTCCTGTGGAAGTACTGTCCCCCATTTAGTCATGCTGAATATTTAATTTTGTTTTGAGGGTAAATGTTACAGGTTATCTCAGTTTAAACTATTTTTTATTTATGTAAAGCTTATGTACAAGGGTTTGTTCCTAATATGGATGCATGTATTAAAGGAGTCTTTAAGATGCCTTAAATAAAATATTTGGATAGTTTTATTTTTAAGTAACTTTTGGGATTGAGCAAGTCGTATTTACATCATCTGTAAAACCTCCACATTATTTTCCTACACCCTTAAGGATTGATCCAAAACCTACTGAAGTTACTAGGAACTTGATTGAGTTCTATGGGCTTTGGATCAGATTATTTGCCGTATCAGCTGGTGAGGATGGCCAGACTAACAGCTTGTTCATCCACCAGTGATTGCATTGATCCTGTAGTGGCAGCATTTTTCCTCCCAATCATGGCAATTTACTCAGTCACTCTTCTCTGACAGTTCAGTAAGGATTTTTGCAATTACATTGCAGGTTAAATTCCCATAGATAATCAGGAGTAGGGCTTATTTAGTGCAGTAGGAACAGCCCATTGGGGGAGGGATAGCTCAGTGGTTTGAGCATTGGCCTGCTAAATCCAGGGTTGCAAGTTCAATCCTTGAGGGGGCCTTTTGGGGCAAAAATCTGTCAGGGGATTGGTCCTGCTTTGAGCAGGGGTTTAGACTAGATGACCTCCTGAGGTCCCCTCCAACCCTGATATTCTATGATTAAAAACAGGTATGTGATATGTTAATGGTTTGGAGGTTGACTTTTTTTATTAAGTCCAGTGAGCTCCATTATATGATTCCATTATGGTTCATACCCACATTTCCATAATAAACATCTTTTTAAAATGGGTTTATTCATGGCTGATTTGAAGACACATACCAACCTTTTTGCTCTGGACTACCATGTAACATAGGGCTTGTCTTCACTACGGAGCTAAGTCGGTGCTGCAGCGGCATCGATTTAGTGGGTCTAGTGAAGACATGCTCAGTCGATGGGAGAGCGCTCTCTCATCTATTTCTGTACTCCACCTCAATGAGAGGCGGAAGCAATGTCGGTGGCAGAGTGTCTCCTGTTGCGGACCCCGTGGTAAGATCTAAGTTATGTTGACTTGAGTTACACTACTAATGTAACTCAAATTGCTTAGCTTAGATCAACTGGCAGCTGTAGTGTAGACCAAGCCATAGAAAATTGGGTAGCAAATTTTTCATATTATTACTATTGCACCTTTTATAGGTGGCCTTTCACCTACCATGAAAATTTAGCCATTGTTGGATTGAAGCATGGCAGCTATACAGCAGTTGACACTAAGCACAACAGTTGAGGAAGAATATTGTATCCATTTGAGACTACATGGGGGATTATAAGGAGTCAGAATGAGATTCCCCAGAATGTGATCATCAGGCTCTACACCCCTGGTCTTTTCAAGATGGTTGGTTTAACTGTTTTGGGGTTTGGTTTTATTTTTTGTATTTTGTTTTCATTTGGATGAAACAGATGCTTGTGAAAGTGCTTAACTAACGCCAAGCACAGGGCAGACTTAGGTTGTTAAATGTCCTTTGAACTCCATGGCTGCCCCGTGCTCTCATCTAGAGGTAGTATTTAGCCCTTAATAAGGACAGGGGCTGTGCAGCTCTGCCAATGCTTGGCCTATGTGCACACAACACACAGTTCATGCCCAAAGTACATCTCTACCAATACAACTTATTCCTAACCAGTGGCACCCCCTGATTCTTGCCAAGAGGCCCAGAACTGGAATGACAGGCGCTATGGAATTGAAGATGCTGCAGTGAGGAGCACCTTGGATGGGCAATAACTAAACAGAAACAATAAGTAATGTCTTGTGGTAGCCACAAAAATATTGTGAGGTCCCTTTCTAGCTCCATAGCAGTAGATATTCTTTGACCCTATTCCATGTGTTATACCTGTTTCTGATGGCGACCTCTATAATACTGGTGCACAACCAAGAAACTGAAACACAAAAAGTTGTTAATTTCACCTCCATGGGAGGGAGAGGGGGGAGGGAGCCTGAGCACTTCCCAAATGGAGAAGGGTCGAATTGGTAGAGAGTAAAAACCTTAATTTCATACTCTTAAGAGCATACTAAAAGCAAGGAAGGAGATTCCTATCTTATCATTACTGCAGAGTCAGAGCTTCCATCAGCATCAAGAGGAGCTCTGCAAAAAGGCTGTGGTTAGGGTATGCCCCCCACAGTAAATAGAAAGGCAAAAATTAGTTGTCTTTTCAAATTGTGGTGTTTTTCTAGAATGACTTGTTGTAGGCCAGATTCTGCCTTCCGTTATATAACCATGCAAATGCACTTATCTGAGGGAGACCTGTTCAGGGATGTTTAAGGGAAGAATTTAGGCCAGAAGGATAAAGCTGTTGTAGTTTTAAAAACTGAAGGGGCAAGGGGGAAATTTGGCTTTTAATTAAACCAGCACAACCTTGTTGATTCCAGTGATGATGTGCGTGTCTGACTGAGGGCAGAATTAAGCATAGGGAAGTTGACCCAATTCAAATGTTAATGGGCAGCAGGTTTAAAACAAATAAATGGAAGTTCTTCTTCACACAGTGCACACTCAACCTGTGGAACTCCTTGCCTGAGGAGGTTGTGAAGGCTAGGACTATAACAGAGTTGAAAAGAGAACTAGATAAATTCATGGAGGTTAAGACCATTAATGACTATTAGCCAGGATGGGTAAGGAATGGTGTCCCTAGCCTCTGTTTGTCAGAGGGTGGAGATGGATGGCAGGAGAGAGATCACTTGATCATTACCTGTTAGGTTCACTCCCTCTGGGGAACCTGGCATTGGCCACTGTCGGTAGACAGATACTGGGCTGGATGGACCTTTGGTCTGACACAGTATGACCATTCTTATGTTCTTAAAGGAATTGCCACTTCAAGGCCCCAACCCTGCAAGCCAATTCATGTGGGGAAATTCTTACAACTGAGCAGAATGCCACTGAAGTTTGTGGGGCTTCCACATGTGGTGGGGACACAGAGGTCTGCAGACAGGGCTTAGTTTGCAAGATCAGGGCTCGAAAGAGGTTCTTCTGATGCTTGGGCTCAGCTTCTGGCCATGGAGAGGGGGGAAAAGAAGAAAAGATTTTGGTTGCAAATAGCTGAGTCATTAAAATAATGCCAAAACAAAATGTAATCCCCATGGTATCTGGATGCAACTTCTCCAGGGGCTAGCAAGCTGAACTGTATCCTGGGTTTCATGTGGCGTGGATTTCCATTGGCCACACTGGTGGGCCCCCATGCTTCTCCAAGTTCTCAGTTGTTGCCATCTTGACTGGTGATAAAACAGTGTTTTTTATCCATTAATGAAGTTCTGTTCACCAGTAAGTTTTGCACAAACTTTACATACCTTAATGAAACTCCTGAAATGATGTTTTAGAGAGAGCTGCATGATCCAGGGTTTGCCATGCAATACTTTTGACTGTACACTATTGATATGATACCGTTTGGAGAGAGTGATTTTGTTGGAGTATAAAGGGTTAGGTTGTTAAAGTTACACAGGCGCCTATCCACCAGTACACCGCAGGTGATCTCAGAGTGAATGTTGTTTAAAGCGCCTGTCCCACGGCTTCACAAATGTGCTCTGACCAGAGGATGTTTTTCTAACTTCAAAGGGCTTCTCAGACTGGCTCGGTGCCTCACAGACTGAGTCCACAATTCCTCTCTGCTCGTGATGTGTTCTAACCATGTGTGATTTTTGGTATGTGATGTTTTCTTAGAGCCGCATTGACCTGTGTTCAAATGAAACTTGCTATTAAGCTTGTAAACACAAACTTGTCGTGTGGGCAGTTTTCATCTTAACCTGATGTGTGTCTTTTTTTAAAAAAGAGAGCTAGAATAGACATCAAACGGAAGAGTAATTTATTTTTTTTTAAAAAGGAAAAACAAAAACAAACACACAGCAGCCTTTTCAATTCCAGAGCCTCTTTCTGAAGTTAAAGCTCAAGGAGTGGGTTCTTTGCCAGTCATCACTGAGAGAACTGTGCACATTCCCGCTTCGGCTCTATTAATGTTACATTTGGTTATTTTAGTCAAAGTTTTATCTGCAATGAGTGAAGAAGCCACAAGTGAGTAGAAAATGGAAAATCCTCTACCACTAGCCTGCTTTTTCTAGCAACATTTTCTTTAAATTGACTTTTAGGAATCTGAGTATTTATTTTTAAATGTTGCTTTTTCTTTTGTAGTTTGGAAAGAGAGTTTGGGGGTGGGAAATCCATTACATTTTCCTTGCAATCCATTTCTGAAATAACTTAATATTAATGTGTTTTTTAAAAAGCTGACACTAATAGGCAACTGAGTCACTGTGAGCTGAGGGCTGGATCCAACTCCCATTGAAATCAATGGGAGTCTAGCAAGTGCCTTTAATGGGAGTAGGATCAGGCCTGGAGATATTTATGTAGATGAACTGATATGTATTGTGCTGGGTCAACTGTAGTTGTGAGGGACATTCTGATGTTCCACTGAAGCAACAATTAACACTGTTGGATGCCATTTTTACAACATTGATACAACTTTTCAAGTCAGAACAAATGGGCTAATGATGTTGAAAAGCATAAGGGTTTAAAATTTTGATTGATATTTTATCATTATTGTTGCTACAGAAGTTACATAACTTACAAAAATGTTTACTACTAAAGCAAACAAAATATTTAGGGTCAGAGTGCGATAACACACTAAATGGTGCTTTATGCCAGGAGTGCTCCAATTGAAGCCAACGGGGGGACTACTTGTGGAGTGAGGTATTACTCATTATGGGTAAGGACATCTCAAGCTCGCCCTTAATAACCAGTTAGTTAGATTTGCATTTCAGGCATGATCCAGAAGTCCTCACATAGACAATACACCCATTGAAATAAGTGATTTTCAGGATCTGACACTCTAACATGAAACGACCTATTCTGTCTTCCCCTCCTGTGGGTATGACTCTGGACCATCCCAACATGTTTATTTTGGTTAATTTTAAAGCAGGTGGCCAGGATAAATCCATAGTTTCAAAGTCACAGCTGCTGCTTTGAAATATTGTAGGAAGGGCTGTTAGTCTCTTAACACAAAGGAACTGAGCTGCTCTTTGGTAGAGCATCCTCCTCCTGAGAAATACACTCTCTTCTTTTTAAAAATTCCTTTTGCACGAAGTTTTGGGTTTATACATCAGGATTCTAAGGGCAAGGAGCTGAAAGCATTCCTTGTTTGGTTGATGATTGTAGGTACTTTAGAATTCCTTAGTGACTCGAGTCATTGGAATTTAAAGACTGTATTAAACATTAAATAGCAACATTAGAAATCACGGAGGTATTACAGAAAGCTCTTGCATTTGTCTGCATTAAAATCATTTGTGGGTTGTTTTTTTTTTAAAAATGTATTTTAAGTTTGCTTTTAATTGGATGTCATTGTGGCAATCAGTGATGAAGACCTAAGCATTTCAAAGCTAAATCAATTAATAAGGCCAAGTGGACATTATACCATCGCACTAATGAAGCTATGATTAATTAGTAGGAAATGTTCCATTACATTTTCCCCACTTCCTCTCCTTGTTACATTTTCTTTTAAAGAGAGCCTCTTTGGGTGAATTTTTTAATAGCATCAGCAGAATGGTGAATTTTCTGTTGTTGAAGGTTTAAAGAGAATTTATGAAGGATTTTTAGAGTTAAACATTAGAAAAATGGAGAGGATTTTTTTTGTTGATTTTTCTCTGTGTTCCTTGTCACCTTATTATATTATAATGTTTTTTCCTACTTTAAAAATGGCCTGTATATATGGTACAAAATCATCATCTTTTTACAAGCATGAGGGAAAAATACATTTTAGAAGATGCACACATCATGAAGTTCACTCTGGCTTCAACCTCACACCTTCTTATTTTATAATAAGTGCATCAGGCAAGGATGCAGAAGAAGCAGTCCTCTTGCCCTGGGTGAAGAAGTAGAGATCCTGGTCTGGGGAACAGAGCAGAGGAGTGTTAATCATGGAAAGGGCTAGACTTTCATGCCTGTAACAAGAAGGTGGATGGAGTGGAGCAGTTCTTCAGCTTGTGTACAAAGGACTGGTAAGGCTGCATCGGGCAGAGTTAAGGGTAGTGTGGCTATGGACACATGATTAGACAAGGTATTCTCTGGTCCAGAGGCTCAGCATGTGGCAATGGGTGTGGTCCCTAGTACTTACATGGAAAGTGTCTGAGACTAGGGCAAGATCTCTGGCCCCTATGTGAAGGATGGACAGGCATACAGTTGGTCTGGGACTTAAACTGAGAATTTCCTTACTCTTACATTTAAATTCTTAACTTTAGTAAAGTCTTTTTTCTGTGGTAATAATGTTCCTTGCTGCAGCAATGTTATTTATGGTTCTATGTGTAAAATGCCACATCGTCTAGTGGTTTAGGCATGAGATTGGGATTGGAACACAGAAGATCTGCACTCTGATGGTACGCCACCATTTGTTTGCTGTGCCTTCGGCTGGGATCTTCACAAGGTCCCCGGGAAGTTAGGTACCCAATCTGCATTGAAAGTCGATGACCTTTTTGAAACTGTCAGCTTGAACCACTTGTCTTTTTACCTACTTGCCTTTCTGGGCTGTTGTGAGGATTAATTAACTAGTGTTCGTAAATTGGTGTGAATACAAATCTGTGCATGTCACCTTGATTTTGAGGCTAAGCTGTTGAAGGCGAAGCAGAGGGGGGTAAGAGACTGGAGTGCCAGTGAAAGAAGAAGTTCTTTAAGTCCTCTTCCCAGATGGAGGGAGGCTGTGAAATTTTCCTCTCAGAAAAAGGGCTTTTCCGACCTGCCCATGCTCTCTTCATCCAGTCCGAGAGCCAGGACATCTTGTTCTGAAAAGCTCACATCCTACTTGCAGAAATAACCAACCACTGCAAGAAAAGGTTATGCTGCCAACCACCCGGGTCAGTTCTGGAGCTGGAGGGCCTAATGCCTGTCTGCCACATGTGAGCTGAGTCTCTATGCCTCATAGCCACCCACTGCGGCAAGGGAAGTTATTATCAACTCTTAAACATTGAAAAGTGCAGCTCTTTCTCAAGAAATTGTCACTTGATGGCAATGTTTTAGCCAACTACTGCTCTCTCTCTTTCCATCAGCCTTCTTGGGAAAGATTATTTAAGAAGATAGTAGAGGGTGACCTGTGAGACCACACGACTTCCTTCAGTGTCCTAGATCCCTTCCAATCAATTTTTAGACCAGGAAATGGCCGGTGTGGTATAGATGGTGGAACTGATGCATAGTTTATGCTCCATTACATCCACTGGCTGCTTGTGGATTTTTGTGTGATTTTTTAAGGTGTTGGGTTTTGACTTACCAAGGCCTGTGGTTTAGTCTTCATTGTGGCATTAACTAAGGCTTAGGTGTTGACCCAACCTGTTTCCCATCAACACACAAAATCCTCTCACAAGTGTAGGGGTGCTTAACCCCTGAGCCAGCTGGCCCATCCTGGCATATAGGAGGTACTGTGCATGCTTGACTGGTAACCTGCCCACAGTAAGGATGAAGTCTAAACCACTCAAGGGCTGATAATTATCCAGTATCTTCCCACAATTCTTTCCCCTCACCCCCATGTGCCCCCAAGGACAGATAGGTTCTCCCACAATTCCTGCGTGTACCCAGAAGTTCTCCCACAATTCACTGGAAAAAGAATCATAGAGTCGCAGCAATGCTATGAACCATGGGATATGCCTGCTGAAGTCTTAGTGCCTCGCATAAACAAATGCAGCACCAGTGTGGACATAGTGGAGTGAACACACTCAAGGCTGAGTTTGCAGTATGACCACTTTTACCCGAGGTTAGGCTAACCTGGGAGTTGACCACCTGAGTTAATGGTGCAGTGAAGATGTGCCCCAAATGGACAAGTATATACCTACCTAAAAGACCACCATGGATTACTGCCCCTGTTGACATTAGTAGAGGTGCCCAAACTGAAGACCCACTCATGTAAATAAGAGGGGGGGGGGTTGCAGTTGATTCATGTTGTGGGCGCCTCCTTAGAATTTGGTGCATTCTGCAAAGTTTCATCTTTTCCCCCAGGCAGTTGAAAATGGGAGCTGGAGTCAGTGTGGGAGGAAGTTATAAGGAGTGTTGGAGGGAGAGGGTGATGTGCTGGTAAAGGTTATATTGAATTGTACTGCTTCATTTAAGTTATGTTGGAGTATTAATGAGGTTGTGTATTTAAGATATGTGCAAGATGCCTGCAGTCTAAGGATAGGTGCTCTCTTTATCAGTATGTGTATACATCAAAATAGATAAAATAATATAGGAAGAGAGGAAAGCTGCTCCTTTGACACTGTTAACAATAAGTGAGATTTTCTCAGTTGGGCTATGTGGGCATAACCAAGGAGAGTGAAAAGAGAGTCCCATTTACTACTTCATCAGTGATTGCAAAAGCAGCTCTGATATGCCAGTCAGACCCTAAGCTGTGGGCAGATGAGCCTTCAGTGGTGTTCACTTAAATAATGAAATGACCCTCTCCATAAGGTTATTCTTGGGAGCAGTGGAGATTGTGTATTAGCGAAATGCATGTCAAAATGTTTACAATGAACTGAAGTGGAGTTGTGAGTCAGAGCAGTAGTCTTTTGTCTGGGGAGTGGCTTTGTAATGGAGAGCTTTATAATAAGGGAGAACCATGCCTCTCATGCTGGTGGGCTTTTGTGTTATTCAGTATTGAAAGTGGAGCAAGTTTACAGGTTAATTAGCACCTACTCCCTCCTCCTAGCATTCCACAGTGAAGTGTCACCACTGTGTATGTCTGGAAATGGTGAGTGATAGCTAGAGATGGATACCCCAAGGCTTTATAGTCATTGTTACTTAATTTTCTGCTTGAGAAGACATTTGCTCTTTTAAATAACATGGACCAAAATTAAATGTGTGGTATTGAAGATATAGTTATCATCCTGTTTGATACCAGCAATTGTCAGCAAGTCTATACTGCATATGCAAGGGTGTGATAGTCAGCTGCATTCCCATCTTGACTTGAAAGCTTGTTTTAAAAAAAAAAGTGTTTTGTCCTGTTTTATATAAAGCTTAGAAGCGTTAAAACAAATTTTGTCTGTCTGTAAAGGAGTTAATAGCATCTTTAGGCACTTTCAGCGCATTACTAAAGACAACTTCTCTGATGAATATTGGATTATAGGGATGACTTTATTCCAAGAACTGTGTGGTTTTGGAGAGTGCAGCCAATCTGGCTGTAATAATTGTAGTTAGTCTGTGCATCAGACCTGTGCTGAATTTTCTTAATTTCCCTGTGAGGACTAAGAAAGAAACCTCTTTGACACAGAACCAGCAAATTCCTCTTTCCCAGATTGTTTTTCCCCCAGTTGTTTTGTGTCTCCAAAACAGATCAATTAGATGTTTCCATTTTAACAGAGATCTCTGTGGCTGTAAACTTGCTTTGAATGCCACATGGTGCAATAGCTGAACATTAGTGGGGAAATATAAAGCCACATCGTGGCCTGGCTAGCATAGGCTTGCGAGGGAGTAAGGAGGCGTACGGCATCCCCTGATGCTGGCTAATCACACCATGAGTAGCATTGCAGGCTAGGGGGACAGGCTCAGCAGAGCTGCTTCTCTCCCCCCCATCCCCCATAGATGAGTTAGGATCTAGGGTTACCATATGTCCAGGTTTTCCAGCCCTGGGAGGGGGGCCCACAGGGAGGTGCTGACTGATGACTAGCACTGGGTCCTGGGCTTGTGCCAGCCACCCTGCCACAATGACAGGTAGCAGCACTGCCCCCCACCTCCAATGAGTACCCTTGCTGCAGGTACCCCCCTCCAGCTCACCCTCAGTGTCCTCTTTTTGGGAGCCTGAAATATGGTAACCCTAGGGGGAGCCAATCCCCCCAACCTGGTGGCATATCATGTCGGGCAGTGAATAATGTGCCAGGTGTCTGTAGACTCAGTGCAGTTTACTCCCTCCCTGGGGCAGTGAGAAAACCAGAAGGAAGATGATGACCCAGAGAGTCACAATCTCCATCCAGGCGGCTGCAGGGGCAACACAGCAATCAGCCGACTCCTTGCTCAGTGCTGAGCATACAGTCGCAATGTAGCCGGCCCCATAGTAACCAGGGCAAACACTCTACAGTTGATTGTATCTGAGGGAATTGCCCCCGGCAAGGGGTGTTGGAACAGTTTGTATAGTGGGGGGTGCTGAGAGCCACTCAACCAAACTGTAAACCCCGTATAGGATGGAAACCACTTCAAACCAGGGGGTGCGGCAGCATCCCTAGTTCCAGCACTTATGCCCCTGCCTGTCAAGCAATTAAGAATTCCTGTGGATGGACTTGATACTTATTATCCAACTTCTCAAATTATTGTTCACTGGAAATATATTTGGCTTCACTATTTCCAGTTTGTGAATAAGGAAAGGCTAAGAACTATGTATAAATGACTTCTTTTACAGCCAATGATATATGTTGTGTAGAGTCCAATAAAGTTAAGTAGGATTAAGGTAAATGACCTCATGAGCAGGGAGGCCTCAATCAGGGCACATGTCTTCATTTCTGTTCAGCAGCTATTTATAGACTTTGAATCAAAGGCTTGGACAACTAATCAAAACAAATGCCATGAGATGTGCTATTAAACACAATTCTTGTGTATGGAGCAAATACTGCAGAAGTTTGAACAGTATTTTCCAACTATTGCTAAGAATGGAGATGGGACGTGAGCTGTGAAATTCAGATCTGGATCCAAACTTTCTCCATATTTGTGGTTTTGGTTTGAGTCTGTCTCTAGTTATCAGGGAGATACATTTCAAATGTGGCTTTAGAACTTACGGGTGCAATGTTTTAGCAGCAGAATTCTTGCTTTTTCAGAGCATTTTTCATTTTAGAAAGTATTTCTTGTCTTCAAGGGTCCAAACCCAGCAGACCCTGCTTTGAAAAGCAAACCCATTGAGCATGCTGGTGTGTAAGGGCAACAAGATATTTGTAAAACAAAAATTTAAATGATTGTGTAAAATCATTCTCTCTCTGCTTTGTCTCTCAAAGTGAAACCATGAGACTGCATTCCGTGTAAAAGAAAAAAAAGACGTCCTTCTACCATTAAATATCATTTTGTTAAGAAGGATTTTATTTCTTTGCTTTTACTTCAGCTTCTGTAGCTCATTATGCTCCATTGCACAAATGCTTCTAGTTGGTTTATTAAAAAACAGAACCAAAAACCTTACTCTGAAAATTGAATGTTCTTTTTTTTGCTAATTAAACTTGATCCTGCAACGAGTCCATGTAAGCTGACCCTTTCACCCACACTGAACCCCATTGAAGGGAGCGGGACTCCCTGTGGATTTAAGAATCCATCCATGCAAATCCAGTTGGAAAATCCTGGTTTAAGTTTTCTTTTGAGAAATACATTATATGGTTGTCTGTTGGTGTTTTAAATATGTGTGGAATTTTGGATTGAATCTTAGTGCTTTATGAATGAGAGTGAGACATGAATGCATGAGCTGGAAACAAGAACAGTTGGCCAGGCCCTGGACATGATCCATTGTGGGACATCACCCATTGTATCCATCCAGGTCTGCAGCACTTGACATAATCCTGGAGTAGGCTTACTTTGAGCAGAGGATGATAATGTGTGAAAATGTTCAATGGTTATGTGATGAAGTCATGCCCATCAGGCATTTGATGATGTCTGTTTTCACGGGGGATTTTACAACTGGCTTCAGTAGACCCTGATATGGGCAATTAATAATTGTGTAATGGAGAGCAATATAGTGTGGTTCAACTGCAGATGCCAGTGTAAATAGATTCTTTAATTGGCATTTAGTCAGAAATTTAATCTACTCGTATAATTCCAGTACCATGCAGTCACATTATAGGGCCCAGTCCTAGTACCCTTTCTCAAGCTTGTTCCAGTTGACAGCAAAGGCTTCAGGATTAGGCCCTATTCAAAATAATTACTTGTTTAATGTGACTGTGTTCAGTTTTCTGATTTTTGAAACCCTCACTAGGGCCCTAGTCAGGGGTGTTGGAATGGGGGAGAGGCATGGGGCCATGGCCCCATCACTTTTTACCGTCTGTAAGCGTGAGTGAAGGGGGCAGAGAAGAGCAAAGGGGGGCAAGGTCTTGGGGGGAGGGGTGGTGCGGGGTGGGGTCTCAGCAGAAGGTGTGGTATGGGGGCAGGGCCTCTGGGGAAGGGGAGGTGCAGGGGGCAGGGCCACAGTTTGGGCACCGGTAGCCCCCCCACTTTTAGGGAGGTCCACCGCTCCTGGCCTTAGCTGAAAGTTGGTGGGTGACATCAGTGAATTTAGAATAGGCCCCTAGCTGAGATTTCACTTGCTGTTCTGTCTGGAGCATTGCAGTAAACATCTGTTCTTCAGAAACTGTCTTATGCTTTCTCCCTTCCCTGTTTTTCACTGGAACAGTGAGTGCTTCTCCCCTTCCAGTTGTAACAGATCTGTGGGAAGAGATATTTTGATAAAATGGGCTTGTGCATGTTGAAAGTACATGAGCATTGGGTAAGAAGCCACACACTTTCCACTTGTTTGCTTTTTTAAATGCGTCAGCAGCAAGCTGGTTCCATTGGTAATGCAGAGAGACTACCTGGGAAATCGGAACATTCATCCAATTGATAACACATCCTAGGGTGTTCATAGAGTTACTAATGAATATACTGTACCACTAGGACTTTGAAAAGTCCTGAACAAACGAAAAGTTACATAAGAATGGAGGTGGGAAATCAGACATACTGTCTATTTTCAGTCAAGGGAGGAGGAGGAATCCTGACAATTAACCGTTCCATAAGCCACGCTTTTATTTCTAGTCATATAATGGAACAAATATTGTGAATATACAAATCTAGAAGGGAACTAAACCTAGAAGGGAACTAAACTACAGAGAATACAACTTGCCAGACTTTGTGGAATAACAAAATTATGGAGAAGGGGCACATTGTAGATATATTTGTATTTATATGTAAAGATGGCATTTGATATTGTGCATCACAACATCTTTATTGAAAATCTAATTCAGATTGGATGGTAGGAACTTGTTATGGAGACTGCAAACAAAAGGTCGTGGTAAATGGCCATATGCCAGATTCAGGGTGAGGTGCCTAGTGGAGTTCTGCAGGGTCTTTAGGCTAGGTCTTACTTAACCCATTCATGAATGATTTGGAAGAGGAAATAAATTAGCACATTAATGACATTTTCAGATATACTAAATTAGACATTGTTGTGAAGTGCAACTAGGATGGAGAAGTGATAAAAGGGGGCCTAGAGCAATTAGAAAAGTGGAGATTTTTAAAAAAAATAATGAAATGGAGATTCATTTTAGAAAAAGGCAAGCTAATCCACATGGAAATTGATAATGAAGAGAGAGAAATTCGGGAAGCAGCAGAGCTTAAAGAGACATGGAGGTGCTAGAAGGCAGGAAATTAGATATGAGTTTGCAACAAAGTATAATGTGGAATATAAAATGAAATTAAGAAAATTTAGGTTGAATTTTAGGAAAACCTGCCTAACAGTGAAGATATCTTAGGTTGTGGAGTAGTCTTTCAAAAGAAGTGATAAACCCTGTTTTGCTTTTAAAACTGAAATAAATCTTACAAAATGTATCATGTGGGACAGGGGAAAGATCCGTATTTACAGAGAAATGTATTTCCAGCTCTAATTTATGAGAGTCTCATGAAAGAGATCTTCAAAGTAGGCCTGTGCAGTTGATGCTTTTTCGTTGAAAAGGTAAAGTGATTTGACTTTGTGGTTAGTGTTGCAGTTCATATGTGTATGCCTGTGTCAAGAACGTAAGACTTAAATGAGGTTTTACCCTTCAGTCAGAGTCTGTGTTCCATTGAGAGACTGAAAGTGGAAATTTTTCTCCTTTAAGGCATGACCCTGGGAAATGATACAAAGCAGAGTTACATTTCTGAAATGCATCCAATGTGGGAGTGCTCTTCAAATAGTACATAGAAAAGTTGTGCAATGACGGGTAGTTTCTCCTGTTTTGTGGGTTCTAATTCTCTTAACAAATTACAAAGAAAATGTTGGCCTGAAAGTGACTGAATAACTAAAAGGGAACCATAATTTGCTGTTGCTGAGGCACCAGCTAAGAGGTCACTTAAATTGAGAAACTACATGTGGGGAAGGGCAGGAAAAGGGTGATGACAAGCCAACTTGCAATGTCACCTTGACATGTGGCTTACTGGGAGTGTTGCAAAGAACTTGAAGCTGTTAACAGATCGGAACATTGGTGGCTTTTATTCTGGTTACTATCATTCATTAAACAGAGTTCAGTTCAGTAGCCATAGTGGCCAAACGCTAGCTGCTAGCGGGTGGGCATTGTTTTACTGTGGGAACAGAGAACTTATTTTTAAGTTTACTATGGGGTAGAACTTGCACTAAATTAATCATGACATTAAGGTGGACTGTATGTATAGACATGACATCATTAAGTTTACATAAATTCTGCTCTTGCCATATTTTAGTTTCCAAGGTTTTTGAATCTCAGACAAAGTGCGGAAGATGCAGTTATTAAGTTTTGCAGAAGTGTTTTTATTGGGTAGAACTTTGCTTGATGATGATGTAGCCATGAAAACCGGATTCAGAGATGAGCAAAGGGCTATGGATCAATGTATTTAGGAGAAGAAAATATAATTGTAGAGAACCCACTTATTATTGAAATAGTTGTTTTAAAAATGGCTTGTAGTGTGTGTGTCTGTGTCTGTATGTATATATATATATATATATATATATAATTTGCTACGGGAACAGTGGGTAAATACTACAAGCCATATCTATCCAGCTCTCTATCATCAATCAGAGACATGGTCTGAGTGACAGCTTTCACTTGGTGTTACATGTATTCTTGAGAACTCTGAGTGTGAACTTATAAGAGAGAGGGGAATTTTCAGCATCCTTCTAAACACGGAATTGTGACACTGTATGATCTGTTCTCTATTCACCACTGGGCAAGCAGTGAATAATATCACACTTCGGAACACACAAATATCTAAGGTAAGATTCAAATTCCCATTATCTCAGCTCAGCACAAACGTATTTTTGCTGAGTTTCAGACCTTGTGCATGCATGGAAGGGCTGGAGGATTTGGTCCTTACTGAAGATACTTGAGAGGAAAAACTAAGGGTGGGATTTTCAAAAATGCTCAACATTGACCTAACTATATTCCCAGTGGTTGACTTGGATGGGAACAGTTAGAGTGAACATTGCAGAAAATCCCACTCATAGCTGTTCTTTTTCACAGATATATTCCCCTTTATATGTGACGGCAAAGCCTCTTTGCACTAAAATGGCAGTTATGTATGTGCACTGGTAGGAGAGTAAAGCCCTCTGTGTATTGCCATGTTCTTTCTTCCAGGTTGGATATGTATCATTCGCCCAAAAAAACAAGTAAAAAAAGAGTTTGTCTGGCTAATACTGGTTGCTATTCTGTTGGTTGGTTGGTTGGTTGGATGGTTGCCTTTCATTCTTTATTCATAGATTCTACAACCAGAAGGGACTGTTGTGATCCTCTAGTCCAATGGTTTTCAACCTATTTACTCAATGTGTTATGAGGACCGCATCCACTGCTACCTGTATAGCCCTAAGGACGTCACATGGGCTGCAGCTGTTTGCTGATTGGGCTGCAAGTTGTCCGTGGGCTGCAGGTTGAGAACCTCTGATCTAGTCCAATCTCCCGTGTAACACAGACCACAGAACTTTCCCAAAATAATGCCTAGAGCATGTCTTTTAGAAAAACATCCATTCTTGATTTAAAAATTGTCCGTCATGGAGAATCCACAATGACCCTTGGTTCCAATGGTTAATTACCATCGCTGTCAAAAATTTACACCTATTTCCAGTCTGAATTTGTTTAGCTTCAACTTCCAGCCATTGGATTATATTACACCCTTTCCTGCTAGATTGAAGAGCCCATTGTTAAATATTTGTTCCCTATATAGATACGTACAGACTGTAATTAACGTTCTCTTTGTTAAGCTAAATAGATTGAGGTTCTTGAGTCTATTGCTATAAATCATGTTTTTCTAAACTTTTAATTATTCTTATGTTTCTTCTCTGACCCCTCTCCAATTTATCAACATCCTTCTTGAATTGCGGGCTCTAGAACTGGACAGAGTATTCCAGCGGTGGTTAACAAAAAAAGAGGTAAAATAATCTCTCTACTCCAACTCGAGATTGTGTTGTTTATGCATCCGAGAATCGCATTAGGTCTTTTGGCCACAGCATCACCCGGGGAATCAATGTTCAGCTGATTATCCATCATGACCCCCAAATCTTTTTCAGAATTAGAGTGCCCCATCCTGTAAGTACGGTCTACAATCTTTGTTCTTAGATGTACACATGTACACTTAGCATAGACACTGACTTCCTCTATACCTGTGTGTGGGGGGGTGCTCGACACCCTCCCCCTGTCCACCGCAAGCCCCACCCCCTTCCACCTCAGGTCCCTCCCCCACTCCACCCTTTCCCCCAAATTCCCACCCTGCCCCACCTCTTTCCACCCCTCCCCCCAGGCCCTACTCCCTGCTCCATCTCTTCCCCACCTCTTTCCACCCCCTTGCCTGAGCGCACCCTGTCCCTGCTCCTCCTCCTCCTTCCCAGCGCCTCCCGCATGCTGCGGAACAGCTGATCGCAGCAGGCAGGAGGTGCTGGGAGGGAGGGGGAAGAGTTGATCAGTGGGATCACCAGTGGGCAAGAGGCGCTGAGGGAAGTGGGGAGCTTGGCTGCTAATTTTTTTTCCGTGGGTGCTCCAGCCCTGGAGCGCTCACAGAACACTTAATGCTTGCTGATGCCCAGTATGCCAAGCACTTCAGATCATTTAACACAGGCCACCTACAGGATAATAACTTTCAAACACCATTAACCAGGCCAGGTATTAAAAAGCAGGCTGGAAGTGAAAGAATCTGTCTCCCGTATTAATCTCCTGAGCCATCTAGTCCGGCAGAACCTTTTTACTTTTTAAGTAGAAAGTGAAAACACTACGTATGCTTGTCTCTTGAAATGTAGTTTGTCTGTTGTCTGTGTCTCATTGATATTCTCTCTCTCTCACTCTCACACACACATTTCAAGACAGGAAATTTAAATCTTGCATTGTTAGATGCCATTTGGCTTCAATTTCCAAATGAAAACCATGGAAACTAGAGACGATATGGAAGGGATTGAACCTTTGTCCTACAAGACTCTTCTTGAAATTGGCAAAACATTTGCTTTGTTGTATGGAACAAGTGATTGTTTTGACCTCTTGAGAGCCAGCCTGTTTTTCCTTCTCTCTCTTGACACAGAAGGGTTAGCATATTTCTGCCAAAAATTTTGTTTGTGCTTATTAGCGGAAATTTCTTTGATAAGAACAAGTCATTACTGCAGTCTTGCTGCTTCGGCTGTAAAACCTTTAACGTTTTTTGGACAAAGACTGTTGGTGTTTTTAGATTTGTTGCTGTTGTTGTTACATAAAATGTAAGTGTGTGTGAGTTTATCTTGTTCCTTTGAGATGTATAGCATTAGCTCTGGAACTGCTTCCAAGTTTATAAAATGAGCCTACAGCTTAGACCCCTCCAGTAAACATTTTTGCAAAGTTTGATCTGATTTTTGTTGTTGTTGTAATGTTTGGTGCATTTGGCAGCATACATTTTTAATAATTAGGAGATAAAACTGGACTTAAAGCCAGTATGTCTGGTATTTTCTTGTTTTATTTGGTAATTTATCTCTGAGTATCCTGGGATACAGAATACTTGTGTTTTTGTTTTATTTGGTGGTGTTTCTTTTTAATTCCTCTTTAACTTAAAAAGCTAATGTAATACACTGAAGAACTAAGGGTTGGTACATTTTGTCACTTTGGAATACTAGATCACAAGGGAAATGGCTTTAGATCTAGTCTTCCAAGTGACAAAAAAGTTATCAACCCTTAGTTCTTAAGTGCATTATATTAGCTTTCAAAGTAAAAGAGGGATTAAAAAGAAATACCACCAAATAAAACAAGGACACAAGTATCCTGTATCCCAGGTAGTTTGAGATAACCAGTGTTGCCATCAAAAGAAGTCGGCTTTCTGTGGTAGTAACATCTTGACATTTAATATTATTTGTAACATGCAGAGCAGAGACAATTATATGAAAGTTTTCATTAAACTTTTCTTTGGATTTGAAAGCTTTAAAAAAATCTGTCATTTTGTTAATTTCAAATTAGAGCAATTAGCTGGACACATCATCAGCACGATATTTTGGAACATTAGATGAAAGTCTTCCAAATCCTTGCAGTTTAGTCCAAACAATGTGAGAGAATACAAGTCAGGCATTATTTATTTTTTCTTTTCGGTGGGATGGGGCTGAGGGCAAAAATGCAATACCTTAAAGACCAAATTAGACTTCTTCCTAATTTAAAACAATATTCAGTTTTTTTAATTTAACGCATACATTTTAAATATTCTCTAAGTAATTTTGAGTCCTGTCCCGCTGAAGAAAAAAAATCTGGGTTTGTAATGATGCTGTACGCTGTTAAATTGCTATTGTGTTCCAGCCTAGAGGGGCTGCATTTCAGCACTGAACAAGCAATCCCTACATATTTTGGGACAGATTATGCTCTCTTACAAAGATACAAATCTGGAGTAGCTCCACATAAATCATGAAGTTACTCCAGATTTACACATGTATAACAGAGTAGAATTTGGCCCAAAGCCCAAATAGCCTTACACCTCTGTTAGGGAAAAAGAGAGACTTGAAAGTTAAGCAAACAGAGTGAACTAGGGCCCAGTCATGCAACTCTAACCCACACGAATAGTCCTTACTTGTATAACTAACTTTACCAGGGACGGCTCCAGGCACCAGCTCATCAAGCAGGTGCTTGGGGCGGCCAAAGGGGTGGCACTTCCGGCTCTTCAGCGGCAATTCGGCGACGGGTCCCTCTGTCTCAGCTGCCGAATTGCTGCCGAAAAATGAAGCGGCGGCGGTAGAGCTGCCACCGATCGTGGCTTTTTGTTTGTTTGTTTGTTTGTCTGCTTAGGGTGGCAAAAACGCTAGAGCCGGCCCTGAACTTTACTCTCACAAATTATTCGCTTGACTTCAATGGGATCTATGAGCAAGGTGAGTAAAGGTTATAGGAGCAGATCCATGATTCCTAGCTCACTAGACGGGTATGGTCAAATAGCTAATTCTGGGGAAACCATTTTCTGGGAAGCAGTATACTATCGAACAGGGGCTGTGGCAGTTGGTGTTGACTGATGGACACCTTCTGCAGAGAAGCACGGGAACGAATGGGCCAGGAGAATGAATTCACCTTTCCCCCTGGTACATATGGCCCCTTGAGACTAGGTTGAGGTACCTATGTGGCATTATGGGAGAAGGTAGCTCTGCTCCTGCCTATGCTGCCTGTTCTGTTGATAGACTACTTCATTTCCAGTCTCCTCAATCTGCCTCTGTTCACAAGCTCTAAATTCACTTAATTCTGTGTGGTGTTTCTTTTTTTCCCCTTAGAGTTTGGGCCTTCCAGTTTTTCTCCTCTGGATTGCTGGTGAGAGGAGACTGAGGCACATAGGCAGCTGACAGCACACTTTCCTACTGCCTGTGGCCTTGATTGATCTTGTCTGAGTTAATTAAATAATGTATTTGTAGACATTGCTGTAGTAACTAGGACACCTAGTAGTAGTGGTGTGGGCTAACAGCTGAGGGCATTTGCCCAGTATTCTGTAGATGATCTCCTCAGAGCCAATGCATTCTCTCTATTTTAGCAATGCTGTAGAGTTTTGGCACTCCTTAAATTGCTATATATAAAAAAAACTCTGTGAAAATAGAAGTAAAAATAAAAAAAGCACTAAAGTTTGAGTAGTAAAAGTATATACATAAAACCAATCTGTTTCCTTGTGGAATGTGACTTAAGAAACAGAACACCCAGGTTTTAAACTTCCTCTTCTTAGAATTTATGGAAGCCTCAGAAACTTTTTCCTTTTTCTTCATATGTCAGGATCTGTTTCGGAATTTTTTTTTTAAGTGTAACCCCAGTACTTTTCACAGCTTGATTTAATGCAGCTTCCATGTGTCTTGAATACAATAGTAACTTCTGAAACCAATATTTCTTTAGAGAGCAGTAAAGTTGTTTCTTCATGACACCAGTAAGTAGTTTTCTTGCCAAGAAGTATATTGTAAGATTTATTAGACTCTCCTCTGCCCTCCCCCAAGTAACCCAGATTTTAGCTTCACGTAAAGCAAACATGTTCAGAAAGTACTCTTAACTTCGGGCTAGGCGGATACAAAATAAAATCCTCCATGGGTACATTACAACTAAAAGATTCACAAGCTCTCCAGGGGGTTTAACTTTTTAAGTAGGCATTTCACAAGTATTTGTTGCATAAACCATTATATGCTCCAGGCTGGGGTTCGTGGAGGTTTTTTCATATGAGACATACAGTAGTAAATGTGTTTTTTGTGGAAAATAATATCTCATACATGCTGAGAAGGGACATTTTCTATGCTTATAGCATATGTTTTCTTGGTTCTTTGATATTTAATATCAAAGTTAATTTGTCTTTCCCCCTCCCCATGTTTGGAGGCGCTGGGGTGCTGATATGGGGAGCATGGATTCCAGTGAGCTCTGTTTACCTGTTCTTATGCTGGAATACTTATGGGCTAGTGGACCTCCATCTTTGGCATCCAAGAACCAGGTTTTGGAGGCTACAGTGGCAAAGGATGAGCAGCTATAGTTATTCATGGTCCTAGAGCAATTAAATAGGCTATTACTGGTATAGATATAAAGCTAGACCAAATAAGTGCCAGGTACCAAGACTGAGAACAAGAATGGCCCTGTGGTTAAGTCACTGGACAGGGACTCAGGAGACCTGGCTTATTTTTACAGGTCTGCCATAGACTTCCTTTTTAACCTTGGGCAAGTCAGTTACATCTCTGTGCCTTAGTTCCGGGCCGAGACTCAGTATGCCCAGCACAATGAAGCCTGATATCATTTGGGACCTGTAGGTGCTACCACAATACAAATGATAAATAAGAATATAAAGAAAAATGGGAAAACAAGTAACATAGACAGAGAAGGGCTTTCAAGATCAAAATAGTAAGAGAGATCTAGCATTTTAACCTAACAGCCTTCTAAAGATAGATGTTGATAAACTGGACAGGGTTCACAGAAGAGCCATGAGAATGATTACAGGATTAGAAAACTATGAGGCTTTATAATGATAGACTCTCAGAGCTCAATCTATTTAGCTTAACAAAGAGAAGGTTAAGAGGTGACTCACAGGTGATAAGTATCTACAAGGGGAACAAATATTTAATAATAGACTCTTCATTTGATCAGAGAAATGTATAACATGACCCAATGGTTAGAAGTTGAAGCTGGACAAATGTGCTTAAATATTTAATGGTGAGAGTACTTAACCATTGGAACAATTTCCCAAGGGTCAGGGTGGATTCTTCATGACTGACCATTTTAAAATCAAGATTAGATGTTTTTCTAAAAGAGAGTCTCTAGGAATTATTTTGGGGAAGTTTTATGGTCTGTGTTGTACAAGAGGTCAGACTAGACCAGTGGTTCTCAAACTGTGGGTGGGACCCCAGGTTGGGTCACAACCCCATTTTAATGGGATTGCCAGGGCCAGCATTAGACTTGCTGGGACCTGGGGATGAAGCTGAAGCCCGAGCTCCACCCCCACCCAGGGTGGTGGTTCTTGGGCTCTGGCCCCTTCTCCACCTGACCTGGGATGGCGGGGCTCAGGCCCACCCCTGGGTCATGTAGTAATTTTGTTGTCAGAAGAGGGTAGCAGTGAAGTTTGAGAATTGCTGGACTAGATCATCATAACGGTTCCTTCTGGCCTTTGAATCAACAAATCTCTGAAAATAAGGCTCTACACTGTAAGGTAGAGATTTTGGAAAATCAAGCCCATGAGTATGTCAAGCTACTAGGATGACTAGAAAATGTAGGAAAAGGAAACTTAATTGCCTTTCTTGATAATTGGTTGGCTAAAACGCTGCATTTAAATAAGGAAGATGACCAGCGCTTTGTAGAAAGAGCAATAGAAACCCTTACAACAGGCAAATGGTGCATCTGGTAGAACAGTGATATTCAAATAACCAGATTTGAAGGATAAAGTCAAAGTACTACAGAAGAACAGGGAGAAAATATAAATCTCAGTAAATTCCTTTCTTCCCAGATCTGAGTCCCCTCTTCACAAGAAAGAGGAGAGCCCATGAGAAATGTATTCTTAAAAGAAAGGGTTGAAGCTGCAATCTTATATACAGCAAAGCTGACAGTGGTATATAATTGAAAGTCATAGATGTCTAAGAGAATGACATGCAGAATTCTTGGTGGACAAAGTCAGTCAATCTGTATTCAGAGATGTCTTGAAATGAGAGAGAGAGAGAGACAGACAGACAACTGCTAGATATTAATACGTAAGATAAAATATTCTTTATTTTGAAGGGCTTTCTGCAGTGCTTAATTTGTAATGGAAGAAGTGCTGGGCTGAGCCCCGGCAAGTCCCGGCACAAATTAAGCGCTGGTTAGCTGCCGGAGCGCAGCGGCTGCTGACTGGGCGCCCAGCTCTGAAGGCAGCACTGCTGCCAGCAGCAGCCCAGAAGTAAGGGTGGCATGGTATGGTGTATTGCCACCCTTACTTCTGCGCTGGTGCTAGCGGCAACGCTGCCTTCAGAGCTGGGCAGCCAGAGAGTGTGACTGCTGGCCAGGAGCTCAGAGGTGCTGGGGCTATGAATTGCCAAGCCTAGAAGTGCAGGGCTCATCCCCGCCATGCTCTGGTACAAATTAAGCCTTTTCTTTTGGAAGGTGATGTAAAGGCACCCAGCTAAAACAGTGACGAACAATCAGTGTACAAAGCCTGTAATTTACATAATAGTATAGGCATTTTGAAATATCGAATCTTTCATGTCTCCAGTTTGTTTCAGATTAAATAAAAATTTCCTATAAAGCAAATAATTTCTTTCAAAAGTTTCTTTTTTCATGATGTTTAAACTGCTGGAGATGTGAGGCCTGTCTCTGACTTGGACCCATCTTACATTGGTGTAATTCCACTGACTTCAGCGTAGTTACTTCTGAGTGAGTGTAGAATCAGGCCCACTTGTTCTGTACCACTGTTGTGTTCTAGTGTGCATGCATGTGCCACTTGGAGTCTTTAAGTCAAGACAGTGAATATCTTTCTAAAAAATATGCTTCAGTTCCCCCTGAAGTTGTTGGATTGGGTAGTGTTCATTTATACACTAGAAAAGAATAATTCCTCCACCGCAGCAATTACTGCGAGAGTTTCTATGGCCTTTGTTATGCAGGGGGTCAGACTAGACTAGATGGTCATAATAGTCAATTCAGACCTTAAAATCTATTAATGGTTTAGAGAAAGAGTAGGAGAATGTATGTGTAGCTGCAAAAATATTCTTTTTATTTTCTTCTTGAGGAATAGCTTTGCTTGAACATAATCGTTCATCTTGTTTCAACTACCAGGCCAAGGGCCTTATTAGAGAATTTAAAATATTTTTAGACTCAGTCACAGAACAATTAGGGTTAGGGCGGGTACCATCCCGACCACAGGATGCTGGAACCCTGCCATAGAGGGGATCTGCCATGGGATGAAAGAGTCAGATTGAAGTTCACTTTTGTTCACATATTCTAGCTTGTTCAGAGTCCACCTCTTTCACAAAAGAGACTCATGCTAGGTTGCCTAGACCTGCCTGCTTTGCAGGGACTTCCTTATTAGCAAACCTCCTAGACCATCTCCGATAGGAGGTCATCAAGTGAAGATTGGAAAAAGCTAGTGTGTTTGATTTCACCACCATTTTCAGAAGTCTGTTCTGTTCCCTGGTTGATCATAAATTAATCAGCCTTGCTTTAAAAACTCAAATTGAAATTGAAAGGTGTGGCTTAGAACTAGGTGCAAATACTTCAGTGTCCTGGCTGCATAAAGTTCAGCTGAGTATCCTCCTGAGGACTAGAGTGTCCTGCTTTCATTTTACTTCTCACAGCAATCTGAGGGCTGTTCACGAGGGAGCAGATTTGCTCAATTATTGAGTCATTTCACATGCCGCATGTTTTATAGAACGTATTCGGCATGAAGGTGCAAGGCATTCAGACTGGTGCCATCAAGGTGCCATCATTAAGGCTATATTTTAGGCATGGGTATTTTTAGTAAAAGTCATGGACAGGTCACAGGCAGTAAACAAAAATTCACAGCCCGTGATCTGTCCATGACTTGTACTATATACCCCTGACTAAATCTTGGGGTGCTGGTGCTGGTGGCTTGGGGGTACTTGGGGAGGTGGCCCAGGAGCGCCGTGGGTGGTTGACAGGGCTGGCGGGCTCCCTACCCATCTCCCTGCCTCCCCGTAAGCAGCAACATCCCACTCCCTCAGCTCCTAGGCATAGAGGCAGCCATGGGGATTCTGTGCACCGCCGCTGCCCCAAGTGCTGGCTCCACAGCTCCCATTGGCTGGGAATCCCGTGGCCAGTGGGGGTTGTGGGAGTGGTGCCTGTGGGTGGAGGCAGTGTTCAAAGCCCCCTGGCCGCACCTCCGCCTAGGAGCTGCAGGATTTTGCCACTTCCGGGCAGCCCCCCGGGTAAGTGTTGCCCAGAGCCCTCACGCCCTTCTGTGCTCCACCCCAAGCCCTGAGCCCCTTCGCACACCCAAACTCTTGCTGCTGGGGGAGGGGTGGCACGGTTCAGGCAGCCCCCAGGCCAGCTGCACCAGCTGCTGCAGAAGTCACGGTGGTCCTGGAAAGTCACGGAGTCTGTGACCTCTGTGACAAACTTGCAGCCTTAGCCCACATTCACTAAGCTGGCTGGCAAGATAACCTGCCTGGATTTGTGCATGGCACAAATACGATTAACTCATCACTCTGCAAAGCAGAAAATCTATTCCTTCAGTGGGCGTTCATTTACGAGGGATGCTGTAGTTAATTAGAAGGTGTTTTACACAGGAACTTAATCCAGGTAGGAGATCATTTTTTAACAGCTCAACTTTTGTACTATATTTTACCTTTGCTACGCTGGACAATTTAATTACCTTAACAGGTTTATATGTCTCAGTCACTTATCTTCAAGGATGTTGTTCTATAATTTCTGGAAATATTTTGATGTCTATTGCAGATACTCTTTGAAGTTGTAGCGTTCTGGCTCTGTCATTTTCATTTGCTTTTTTGTATTTGGACCTGACAAAATTGTATCCATTTGTGTTGTGGTTAGAGCTGATGCTGGTTTTCCATTTTATGGGCCAGATACTATGCTTGGATGCATGTGTGCGTTCCCATTGACTTAAACCACTTGGATATTTTATTTATAGTCTGCTTTACAGGGACACTCATCACTTTATCATCTCAGTACGTCAGTGTAGCGTCCAAGTACCACCCGCACTTCCTAATCCCTTATGCCACAAATAAAGTGGATTTGGGCCAAATTCTGTTTACTCTGACCCAGTCTCTTCCATTGGGGCTGGACAGACGAAAATATGAGAAGATTTGGTTCAACACGATTGAAGCTTTTATAATCCACCCCCTTTACACAGGCGTGTTCATTTTGTTGCAGAGGTCGTAGCAATATTAATGAAAATGCAGACTTGAACATCAAGAGGCGACACTGTTTCGTTGCTGTAGGAATGTGGAGATGGACAGTAATGTCTGGCATTGTCACTGTTCTCTCTATACGCTCGTTGTTTGAAGCTAATAAAAGAGAAATGTAAGATGTATAGATAAACGCAGAGCACCTCACGGCCCTCCGTTAGATTGGCTTATTAGTAGTTTACCCAGAGTGGAAGGACCTGCTTAGCTCTATGAGGACATATGTACTATATCACGCAGGGCATCCATTCCACAGGAGCATGCCCAACATTGCCAACTCTCACAACTTTATTGTAAGGCATGTGATTTTTGCCTCTGACATAAAATGCTGCAGCCTTTGTGCAATTTTGGGGAGGGAGGAGACAGACAGAGAGACTGCCCTCATAGTGCTCTGTAGCCTAGTGGAAGGTTGACTAACCTACCAACCCAGAGGCCATGATTTCTAGTCCTGGCTTCTTCGCTGACTGCTGTTAATAATTCTGTGCCCTTCACAATCCTTATTTACTACTGCATTTTTATTATTTGTATCCAGTTAGTGGGCTTGTCCCTTTAAGAATAGGGTGTGGCCAATCGAAAGTGTTTGAGACTGAGAGCATTGTGTGGGAGGCTTTGCCTGTGTGTCCAGAGACTGGGAGACCCTCTCCAGGTATGTCTACACTGCAGTTAGACACCCGTGGTTGGCCTGTGCCAGCTGATTTGGACTCAGGCTAAAGGGCTGTTTAATTGTGATGCAGATGTTTGGGCTTGGGCAGAAGCTTGGGTCTAGGATCCTGAGAGGATGGAGGGTCCCAGAGGTCAGGCTGCAGCCCAAGCCCGAACCTCTACACTAGGGTTGCCAATTTTGGTTGGACGTATTCCTGGAGGCTTCATCGCATGACATAATATTTAATTAAAATTAATCTTTGATGACGGCAGACTCCAGGAGAATCCTGGAGGGTTGGCAATCCTACTCTACATCCGACGAAGTGGGTATTCACCCACGAAAGCTCATGCTCCAAAACGTCTGTTAGTCTATAAGGTGCCACAAGACTCTTTGCTGCTTCTACTCTGCACTGCAATTAAACAGCCCCTTAGCCTGCGTCAGCTGATACGGGCCAGCCGCAGCCATCTCATTGCAGTGGAGGTACCTCTGTGTACTTTCCGAAAAGATCAGAAGTTGATTGAACACATTGATCTGTACAAAAAGCAGCCTCATGCTCACAGGTAATGCATTAGTGCTGATAGGGGACTGGATGCCTCGGGGCATTGCTAATGAGTTATAGAGCCTTTCAACCTAGGTCATCAGTTCAAATCCTGCCCATCTCAGCAGGGATTTAAAAATGGTCTCCTCCATTAATAAATGTTTTGTAGCTCCTCTATGAAATGAGTTTGGTGAGTGTCAGTTCCAGCTCCCGCAGCACAAATTCACTACCCTGCTTTGTATTATCTTTTATTGTGTGCAGTGCCGAGCGCAACAGGGGCCTGATCTCAGTTGGGTCTCTAGTGAGAGCTCCTGCAACCGAGGCCAAAATCTTCATAGATTTGCAACAGTTTGTCATGTTGTAAGTGACACACACTTATAAAAGGTGGGCAGGGGAGTTCAAAAGAGAGGCCAGAAAAACACAATTTAATCTTTTTTTAAAAAAAAATCTCCTAAATGTTAAACAAATCTCACGATTCTGATGGGTCTGATTCATGATTTTTGAATTTGGGGTGTTGGCAGTACTGCAATTGTGGGGTTGGGTTTATTTTATTTTTCCTTTCTCACTTGTTCACCATGTCTCTCAAGGTGTCGGAGTCTGATCTCAATTGTGCAGGTGTGACTGCAGTTTGCACCTGGAGTTAGGGAAGCCCCCAGAAATTTTTCACCTTGTACGCACAGTGGCACTTCACTCCACAGCAACAGCTTGGCTCCTGTCCTGTGGGCTGGGCCCGTCTCCCTGCTCTGGGTGTTGTGAGCTAGTGTGCGGGGTCGCAGTGCCAGTCAGGTTTGTCCTGCTCACCTCTCCAGCATCATGCAAGGGCCACTGGGCCAAATTTCAGTGAGTGACATTGCAACCTGGCGTGCAGGGGCCTCCTTGAGGGACGGCTGGGCCAAACCTGAGTGGTGCTGGGACCCCACGCACTGGGTCAAGCGCCACTTGGTTTGCGGGGTCTTTAAAAGGGGTGTGATGTTCCTCCTCTGGGTGGCCTTGACCCCCAGCTGGCTCCTTTGCCAATAGTTCGCACTGTGCATAAGGTGCATATGGCTGCAGGTCACTGCAGATATTCTGGGCTAATACCTAACTGGGAGCAGAGTCAGGTCTCCCTTGAACTCATTTATTCTGCACCATCACTCTTTGCATGAAATGGTTCTGAGTTCCCTGTTTGCTCCTGGTTTTTTGAGCTCCTTACCCATTTGAACAGTGCTTTTCTGTTTGAAAACCTCTATTAGGTCATTTCAAGATCTTTCTGTCTTTAGCCTATTCATGAAATGGCCTATACCAATAGCTGTCTTCTGAGAACAAGCTGTAGATTCAAAATATGGAGCTGTCTCATCTTCTATGGTAAAACAAATGGAAAGGGAGTCAGGGAGAAAATCTCCTTTGCTACCCTCTTGGAGAATCAAGTGCCACCATCCTGTCAGGGGGAAGGCTTTGTCTCCTCTGTGGAATAGGCTGGGGTCGGCTCAGAAACATGGAGGATCCCCAGTAAGCCAGGAGTCTGCCCCGAGACTCCATGTCTCTGCACCAGCTCCTGGTAGCAAGCGTCCCAGTCTTCCCGGTTGCATCAGTTCTCTGTGGAAAAGATAAAACAGCCCCTTCTCTTGGTGGGTTAGATGGGGCTGGAGGAAGGATGATGCTTGTCGTCCATCTTGGCCCTGCCCTTGCCAGTCTACTTCACCTTGCCTGCCTAGTCTGAAACCCCTCCCCTTGGGCCCATGGGGCAGCCATTAAGGGTCAGAAATGGTGCGCTCTGTGTGTGTGTGTGTGTGTGTGGGGGGGAGATAATGCTGTGAACTCTGAGGCCCATTTCTGTGGGAGGGGATGGGGGGAGGACCTTATGCAGAGGGCTCCCTTCCATGTGTGGGTATTGGAGAGGAGGGGCTTAGTTATCCAGACTGTGGTGTTCACATGTAGGGCAGAATAGGATGGGAGGAAGGAGTGTACTTGGTAGAATTTCTGCTGGGTAATTTCTGTGCAGAATCCAGGCCCCTCTTTTTATTTTTTTTCTTCATTTTTTGACAGTTTTTTTTCTTGATTCCTCCCTTTCTCAGTCATTTGAAATAGGAAATGTAACTTGAAACTTGAAGCAAAAAATTTGCTTTGAGAGATCAAGAGTCTTTTAAGCTGCTTATTGGATCAGCAGTTGCAAAGTTATCATGAGGCTTGAACTCTTTCTGCGGGTTTAATGGAAGCAGCGCTGTGCTGGGGCAAACATCACAACTCTATATCCTCAAGGGAAACTGGCTTCTTTACACATACAAGCAGAACTAAATATGGTACTTTGATGTACTTCAGACTTTTTTATTATTATTATTACTACTTTCAACCTGTTGGGAGTTAGTTTTCTATAACCCCAGTTAAGGTTTCCCTTGATGTTGTGTGGGTCTCATGTATATTATACAACTGGAAAGAAGGACACTTCTTATAGGTGGTTCTTAGTAGCTTGCCATAAGGTATGGATTCGTACCAATGTGGGCCTTGTATGCCTACATAAGAACATAAGAATGCCCATACTTGGTCAGGCCAGTGGTCCATCTAGTCCAATATACTGTCTTTTGACAAGGGTCAATGTGAGATGCTTCAGAGAAAATGAACAGAACAGGGCAATATATTGAGTGATCCATCCACTGTCATCCAGTCCCAGTGTCTGGCTGTCTGAGATTTAGGGACTCACAGAGCATGGGGTTGCATCTCTGACCATCTTAGCTAATAGATGTTAACGGACCTATCCTCCATTAACTTATCTGATTCTTTTTTGAACCTAGTTATACTTTTGGCCTTTACAACATCCCCTGGCAATGGGTTCCACAGATTGATTATGTGTTGTATGAAGAAATACTTCCTTATGTTTGTTTTAAAGCTAGTGCCTGTTAATTTCATTGGGGGATGCCTGGTTCTTGTGTTTTGTACAGGGGTAAATAACTCTTCCGTACTCACTTTTTCCACAGTGTTCATGATTTTATAGACCTCTATCATATTCCCCCCCCCCCCATCGGTCTCTTTTCTAAGCTGAGCAGTCCCAGTTTTTTTAATATTTCCTCACATGGAAGCTACTCCATACCCCTAATAATTTTTATTGCCCCTTTCTGTACTTTTCCCAATTCTAATATATCTTTTTTGAGATGGGGGTGTATGTGGCCAGAACTTCATGCAATATTCAAGGTGTGGCCATACCGTCGATTTATATAGTGGCATTATGATATTTTCTATCTTATTATCTATCCCTTTCCTGCTGTTTCCTAACATTTGGTTAGCTTTTTTGACTGCCACTGTACTTTGAGCAGATATTTTCAGAGAATTATCCACAATGACTCTAAGATCTCTTTCTTCAGTGGGAACAGCTAATTTAGATCAGATTGTTTTCCAATATCCATGACTTTGCATTTATCAACATTTATTTTCATCTGCTGTTTTATTGTCCTCACCTTGTTTTGTGAGATTCCTTTGTAACTCTTCTCAGTCTGCTTTTGGATTTAACTATCAAGAAATTTTTTATTGTCTGCAAACTTTGCTAGCACACAGTTTACCCCTTTTTTCCAGATCATTAATGAATGTGTGAACAGCACTGGGCCCAGCACAAATCCTTGGGGGACCCTGCTATTTACCTCTCTCCACTCTGAAACCTGGCCAGTTACTCCTACCCTTTGTTGTCTTTTAACCAGTTACTGATCCATGACAGGACCTTTCCTTTTCTCTTTTGACTGCTTAGTTTGCTTAAGATCCTTTAGTGAGGGACCTTGTCAGAGGCTTTCTGAAAGTCTAAGTACTCGATATTCACTGGATCACCCTTGTCCACATGCTTGTTGTCCCCCTCAAAGAATTCTCATAGATTGGCGAGGCATGATTTCCCTTTATAAAAGCTGTATTGACTCTTCCCCAACATATTGTGTGCGTGTATATGTCTGATTATTCTCATCTTTACTATGGTTTCAACCAGTTTGCCAGGTACTGAAGTTAGGCTTACTGGCCTGTAATAGCTAGGATCGCCTCTGGAGCTTTATTAGAAAATCGGTGTTGCATTAGCTATCCACCAGTCATCTGGTACAGAGGCTGATTTGAATCCATGTGTAAAGCAGATGTTTTAATGTTGCAGTATCTTATTACTGTCATATATCATTTTAAATGTCTGCAAAGTGCATTGGGATTCTTACACGTTTTCATTATTTGCTGTGTTCTGCAAAATATAATACATGCACCAAATATCTGAAGGTAATTTCTGTGTAACCAGTTGACCACAAAAGCCCTGATCTTGCAAATTGACAGGGCAGGCCTTTAATTTTAAGCAGAGTCCTGTTAAACCTAGTGGGACCTTGAGCAGGTATGAGATCAGCAGGTTCAGGGCTTTAGTTACTATGCTAATATTCTCTATGGGATGTTTTCAAGTCATTTCCATTGTTGTGCGGCTGTGTCCAAAAGTGAGTGGATAGTTGGTATAATACATGTTTGTTTAATACCTGCTACTGTTTGTTTGATGAAGTAAATATGTATTTATGCAGGTGGGATGCGGAGTATGAACAGGAGTAGTGTAAGTGGCTGAAACATTAGGTTTCAGTCTTGTAGATTCTTTGCAGCTACAGTTTCAAATCCAGGTAGTGTCTGTGTTTGTCCTTCAAAGGTAGATAAATTAAATCCCATGCATTTCACTATCTGGAGATCTATCACACGAGACCTTTAAAATTCTCTCTTTTGCATTGCCTTTAAAGATCCTATAATACTCTTCATAATAGGCAGCATTTGTCCTGATGACATGTTGCCTTTCCCCACCCTTTATTATCCAACCTACTGTGCATCATTTGGCTGACTCCATCTATCCAATAGGCGTGGTATGTCAGTGGTGTATATAGCTTGTGGAATGCTTTGAAATGTTCTAGAACAGGGGCCGGCAACCTTTCAGAAGTGGTGTGCCGAGTTTTCATTTATTCACTCTGATTTAAGGTTTTGTGTGCCAGTAATACATTTTAACGTTTTTAGACGGTCTCTTTCTGTAAGTCTATAATATTTACTTTACATACAACAATAGTTTAGTTATATACGCTTTTTAAAATGTTTAAGAAGCTTCATTTAAAATTAAATTAAAATGCAGAGCCCCCCGGACCCACCAGGACCCGGCAGTGTGAGTACCACTGAAAATCAGCTCGCGTGCTGCCTTTGGCACGCCTTTGGCACGCGTGCCATAGGTTGCCTACCCCTGGTCTAGAATGAGGTGTTATGGACATGCAAATATTATTCATTTCTATAATGAAAAAAATATTATTTCAATGATTTGTCAGATATGTGTGCGTGTGCATGTGTATATAATAGAAATTTATTTTAAAGCATTCCACGTACATGAATGTTTAAATATGGGGAAAGACTTACACTATATACATTGAGCATATTATTGTATGTTGCTGCTACAATGTTATTGGTTCAAACTCTGCAGTCCATACTCAAGCAAAATTTCATTTGAACCATTGGAAGTTTGTATTGAGTAGTGACTTAGTAAAAATGGTGGGATTTGGAGCTAGTTGGAAATTTTTTGAGGAAAATTTTTTGTGTTGGAAAATGCTGATTTGTTGAAACCAGAACTGTTCACGGGGAAGAGTCAGTTTCAACAAATTTCCTATTTTGAAAAAAATTTGAAAAATAAGTTTCATAATTGTTGAAACCTCTCATTTAGACATTTTCAAATCAAAGTTCGAGGTTTCTAAATTTAAGTTCATAGTTTAAAAAAATAAACATTTTGAAATTATCAAAGTGAAACACTTTGATTGATCTGAATTTTTTTTCCAGATTTTTTGATTCACATACATTTTTTGGATTTTGATTTTGTCCTGATTTGGATGGGAAAACTGTTTGACATCTCAAATATTCTCATGAGACAGGAAAACTGTTTCCCACCCTGCTGTTTGGGACTTGTCCCACATGCCATATGGAAGCACATGTTTAAAGTCTGTCTTGACCTTGCTTTGTAAATAAAACTATATGCTATGTATACACTATCATTTGTTTGTTGCTAAAAATAACTGGGACATACAATAATTGTATATCCAAGCTCATTACAGTGAATGCTGCACTTTCATATGCAACTCAAATGCTCCCTCAGATAAGAGGATTCACACTACATCCCTTCAAGAAGGCCTAAGCTGCACTTGACTATAAAGGGTGTCTTAGCTAATTAGTGTATTGGAGCTCATGGGCCACAGCTCCTGAGTTCAGAGCTTCTGCTAATTATGTTTTGAATGTAATTTTAGTTAAACTATTAAATCTTTGTCCCAGGGCTGTTCTCATTAGGCAGTATTCTAGCTCTTCTGGATTTTCTTCGTGCAGAATTTCTTTCTTTACAAATGGATGGAGGCACATCTGGTAATGGCGATGGGATACATGTGGGTCCAAGAAACTGCCGCTTAAGAAACACTGCAATAAAATTGTCTTGTAAAATAGTGAAATCGCATCATAAAACTCCACGTGAGGAAACCTTGATCTTTGCCCGGTTTTTATGAGAGGGCCTAGTACAGTTTATCATCAAACTTGAGTGCACATGGAACCCCATGGGTAGAAAATGGAAATATTTTTCTTGCTTAGAGAAGTCTAGAGAGACGTTGAAGCCACCAAGAGGATTATTTCTCCTTCTACCCTCAAACCCACCCTATTATTTATATTGTGGATCATGCCTAAGGATTCCAACCAGGGACTGGGGCCCTGTTATGTTAGGCACTGTAGAAGCACATAACAAAAAAGATGGTCCCTGGCTTGAAAGTCTTATGCTTTGTAAGACAAAAGGCAACATGTGGGTGCAACTAATGGATGTAAGGAGCAGAAGGCAATAAGGAGACAATTACAGTCACCCTAGGATTCAGGCTGTGTCAGAACCTTTCAAGTTGCAATGTAATTGTCAACAGCTTTGAGGTTTGTAATTAAATTTTGCAGGACGTTTGCCCATAATGTGGATTAGGCCCTTTTTGTTATTTAAAAAATAAATAAATTAACAAACACAAGGTTTTAAAATTGGCAGTTGCTCAAATTTATCTTTCCTTAATATTTAATAGGCATATCCAAATGAACATGGAAATGTCTTCGTAATGGAAATGAATGTGCTATTTTGTGGTGTCCGAGATATATGTAATGGACTGTGACAGTTCCTGCAGTGCTATCAGGTGAAAAACTTGCTTTCAGAAAGGACCAATTGACATATCATAGAATATCAGGGCTGGAAGGGACCTCAGGAGGTCATCTAGTCCAACCCCCTGCTCAAAGCAGGACCAATCCCCAATTTTTGCCCCAGATCCCTAAATGGCCCCCTCAAGGATTGAACTCTCAATCCTCGATTTGGTAGGCCAATGCTGTACACGCTTGAGAATAATGCCTCATGTGCTAGTCAGAAGATGCATCCTACTTCCTGCCAACACTCCCAGTAACTGCAGGAATGGAGGTGGAAGCAAGACAGGTGAAGCCTCCTATTAGTCTCAGGCATGTAAGAATATGTCTACACTGCAATTACATACCTGTGGCAGGCCCGTGCCAGCAAACCCGGACTCACGGGGCTCGGGCTAAGCGGCTGTTTAATTGGGGTGTAGACATTCCAGCTCAGGCTGCAGCCTGATCTCTGTGACCTCCAACCTCGCCAGGTCCTAGAACCCAGGCCCAAACGTCTACAGTTAAATGGCCCCGTAGCCCGAGTCTCATGAGCCTGAGTCAGCTGGCATGGGCCAGCCGTGGGTTTTTCACTGTGGTTTAGACATACCCTAAAAATGCTGACAGAGAAAACTGAGATATAGAGAGACTTCGGAGTGGATGCTCCCGGGAGGAGAACAGAAGCAGCTTGCTGTGCCCTGAGGGATAAATGTTGTTCGCTCCTTGATGGCTGTGGAGGGCCCTCTTGTAGCAGGGCCAAGTCAGTTGTGAGGTTCAGGATGTGGGGTGTCTGTGCAGGGAATGTGCATCCATAGAGCTCAACTTGGTGGGGGATGTTTGCATGATGCTGTTCAGTGAGGCTTTGGGGACTGGTCATTCTGCTGTCCACTTCTAGGAGCATTGGGGAGAAGGGTCCCCAAATGTGGGCAGTGCTGGCTGAAATAGAGGGAGTGGCCATAAAGTATCTAGCTGCCTCCCTTGAGTGGGCCAGTGCTCTGAAGTGATTCTCTCTCTCTCTCAGTGCTTGGCTGGCTGATGCTTGTTCACATGCTCAGGGTCTAAGTGATTGCCATAGGTGGGGTCAGGAAGGTTTCCCCGAGGTCAGAGTGGCAATGACCGTGGTTTTTTTTCACCTTCCTTTGTAGCGTGGGGTGCGGGTGCTGGGATCATCTGGGTACATGTCACTAAGCAATGTCTTGCTATTGTAGGGGCCTCAGACACTTTGTTCCCACCTATTCTCTGCCTGTGGCACACACTAGTTCCCTCTCCTGAGGGTTGTAATACTTTGGTCTAATTTCAGTTATTGGCTTTAGTGTGTTGGTGGCTTGTGATATAGAGGAGGTTGGAGCAGATGATCTGGTGGTCCCTTCTGGCCTTAATCTCTGTGGCTGTATGGAACAGAATGTGAATTAAAACTCTTCCCCCGGTGGAGCCCAAAGGAGGGCAGAAAGCTCTGGTCTCTAAAGGGATGCATCTCTTCCAGTCCACAGTAGGCTTGTTTGATGTGGCGGGGGAGGGTTTTTCTTGACACTTCCCTGCACCAGCTTTGCTGAGTATGCCCTTTTCTCTTTAAATCAGCCAGTTATTCATTTTGTTAGGTAAAGTTTTAGGGCTACATCCTGTCACAGCTCCACACAGGCATCAGTGGGATTTCTGCATGCAGAGCATGCGTTCAAACAACAGGTTCAAACACTAGAGCCAGGTGGAAAGTGGATTTTTCCCTGATGTGATTTAAAAAAAAATTCTATTCCAGAATGGAATGAAAGCTCAATATTTTGAAATTTCCAGTGAAATAAAATTCCAAAACCCCCTTCATTTTGGGTTGATTTAAATGTTCCATTACAATTCTGACTTATTTTTTTTATACAAAAAGAATATATTTTAAATGAAACAAAGAGTTGTTTATATTTTTGCCCTTATTGAAACATTTTTTAAAAAATTTCTTTTTGAAATGGAATGTCATTCACACATCTGAATTTTCTGATGGAAAATGTAAAAATGTTCCATCAGAAAACTTCTGACCAGCTCTACTTGCTACAGTTTGTCCACGAGCTGTGCAGCTGTAGGGATGTTTTCAATTGAATGAAAGAGGGACTAATACAGAATCTGCAATTATGCATGAAACGAGGCTTTTTTGTTCTGTTTTAACCCATGTAAGCCACCAGTTTCAGATTTAGGTAGAATATCACAAATCTCACTGAATGCCCATGTAAGAGAGAGGAGTCAGCTGTTGAATGGGACCATGATGATGCATCTTTTTATGGTTCCAAAAGACAGTTTCCACTGAAAGTTCTAGTAAGTAGAAATGAAGAGACTGCATTTTGCTTTGGCTTTCTTGTGGGGAAGGAAGTCATCACCAGGATGAATGGACTTGTAATGTGGAGCCCTTCTAGTAAATTTATTTATTTTTTCAAAAAACAGGTTCCCTCAAAACAGATTAATTGTAGCTGGAATTACCCTTTAACCGTTTCCCTGCTTTGAAACAATCTGAATGTTCAAAGCTAAGGCCACAGATACATACTGATTACACAATCTATCAATATTGAACCAAATACTTGTGTATATTGTGTTTAACAAAGTTGCCCCAAGTATCCATTGTGTATAATAATAATAGCACACCTAAAATCTGCATATATACTTTTGTACACACACACACACACACACACACACACACACCCGTAAATGCCTCTGTAAAACACAAATAGGTGGTTAAACAAAGAAGACACAATTTATTACTTCTATTCTAAAACTTTGTTCCTTCATAGTTGCATGTATACAGAGTCACTGCCCAATTTAGCGTAAACTACATGGCAAGATCTCAAAGTTTGGGGTTGCTTGGATCTAGGATTGTTGTTGTTCTTGTTGTTTTGGGCTAATCTAAACAATCCGTAGTTCAGTAATTGTGCAAGTTATTCAGTCTTAATTTCCTTTTTTTCAGTCACAAATATGTCAATTGCCTGTGGCACTAGCTCTGTTAACATTCTGCATCAGAAGTTAAAAGCGCATATCTGTTAAAATAGGATAATCTTCCGAGGATCTCATCAGGGGAAGAAAGCTGGATGGAGACAGAATGTGTAAAGGGGACACTACAGCTTTCAAATAGCCATTATCATTTTCCTAGTTGTTCTTGACATCTGAAGATAAAAGTAAAATGAAATGGGACTTACTCATCATCCATCCAACCCTCCTCCCTCCCTCAGCTTTATCTCATCCCTCCTTCCAATGTACTGTGTGTCTCGACTGTCATTGTGTTGTGATCGCTGAGTTCTAAGGTGTTCATCTGTATGCAGAAATAGACTTAGTCAAAACGCTAGCTGGTTTTGGTATGTAGTCCACTAATTACTAGGCAGAAGTCATCAGCCTCATTTTTACATTAGTTTAATTAAGGGAGAACAAACATTTAAAAAGACCCTCAAAATGCTAATTCTGCAAATAATTAGCTGTCTTTAGCTCTCTAATCTGATGTGTTAAAATTCTGAAAATGTTTTCGTACAACCTCAAACTAGAGTTTGTTGTTTAGTGCTCCATAAATTTTGTTGCTGTTATGATAAAGGCACATTGTGAAATCCATTTGCTGATGAACTGTGAACTGTTCTATGGCTGTCAAAAATATGTTTCCTGTACAGATACTGTGATAGTGAGGGCTGCATTTCTTATATTTCAAACCTCATATAACTGTGGTTTGCTACAGTTAGCATAGGTGATAGGACAGGATTAAGAGCTCAGAATACCTTGGCAGGAAAGAAGGGAACAAAGAATATTGAGGCATCTGGGCATAATATCAAAGGGAAACTGAAAAGGCAGCTATGCCCAACATTTTAAAGAAGAGTCAGAGACTCCATTTGAACTCAAGTGGTGCTAGGAAGTATCCCCGGGAACTCTGAAGCAGAAATTCCCCCTTGGGATTTCCTCATTAGTTTACTTCTCTTATGTCCCCAAAACTCTCTTTAGCAGGGAGAGCCGATTGCTTGTTTATTTTATGACCCAAATGCCTCTTTTGGTAGCTTGTTTCTAAACTCTGTGTCTTGAAAAATTCTCCGTGGAACAGTGAGGTGGCATTCTGATTCTGGGACCTGAATTGTTATCACTACCTTTTCTGTGCAACTCAGCTCTGCTCCAATTCCTCTCTTTGTTTCTTCTTTTCTGAATCAGATTAAATGTCTCTATCCTCCTTTCCCTGTGGGGATGGTATATTTTCTTCTTTGTCCTTGGGTTTCTTTTTCCATGCCCTTCCCCCACCCATTCATTTTCTCCCCGGCCTTTTTTCTTCAGTTCCCTCCCTCTCTTCTGCTCTGCTTTTTCCTTCCTTCAGGGAGAGCAGCCTGTAGATAACACATGACTCAAGTGCAGAAGTTTGCACTGCTGTTCTGTAGCTGCTCTTGCTGGTTGCCCTGCAGTGGCTCATCATTCAAAGGGAACTGGGAGCAGACTACCAACTGGGAAGTGAAGGGAGAAGCCGAGAATGCATATTTGGGTTGCCACACATGAACACTTGGGAGCAAACAGTGCAACTGCTCTGCATGGAGGTCCTGTCCTATTGAGATGATGACAGAGGATTACCTTTACTGTACACAGCAATAGAGCAAAAAGAGTATGCCCATTTCATCACAAAAAAAATGTTGTTGGCAAGTTTTCCAGGGTTTGTGTTGAATTTGGCTTGGAGTTTTTGGGTTGGGCCAAATCTGAAACATCAAGTGAACTTTAGGGGAAACTCCTGGAGCAATCAGACTCGCAGTCTTGGTTTGTAGAAGTGTTGGGAACTAGAAATACTCAGCCAGAGCCGGATTAACCCATCACTGGGCCCCAGGCAAACCTCACCATCCCTCTCCTGGCCAGCTCCTCCATGCAGCTCCCCGTCCAGCTCTGGGATGACATTGGCAAAACTCCTGCTGCACTGGTTCAGATACTGATGTGTGCCAGCCCCACAGCAGCAGCAGCGAGGAGAAGCAGTGCTGGCCACCCCACTGCCCACTCAGGTTTGACCCCGCTGGCCCTCCATCATGATGGGGAGGTGGAGGCAGGGTGGGGCCAAAAGTGAGTGAGTGGCATTGTGATCTGGTGCATGGGGGTCACAGCTCCATTCGCTCAGTGTTGACCCTGGTGCTTCTCCCGTCATGATGGCAGGCAGGGCCAAACCTGAATGGACCGTGGGGCGGTCAGCTCTGCTCCTCCTCACCGCTGCTGTGGGGCCAGCTCCTGCATCAGTACCTGAACCGGATGGAGCTCAGTTTGCCTTCTCCCCACAGTTTGCAGCCCTAATGGAACCTTACAATTCACAGCTCCCATTTAAAGTCAGGATTTGCCCTCACTCCGAACTAGCGTGTCTGTTCTCACATTCCTTTCCCTTGTTCTTGTCTCTCTCTCTCTCTCTCTCTCTCTCTCTCTCTCCTTATGGTTCTTCCTGGAGTCACTACCCGTCCTGAAAGCCTGTGTAGTTTTAGATCCCCATCCCCTGAGTGCTGCTTCTCTGGCAGCAAACACTTGTGGCATGTTTTACTCAAATTCTGGTTTTCTTTTTACCAAGGATAAACCACACCATTCCCCCAGCTGGCTTGGCATGCTGACATGGAGAACCCAGCCTGCAAGCAGTTTGGAGCTCAGTCAGACTGCTGCTTTTGCTGAGATGTTTATCCCTGTATTACCTGTCTGGGAAGAGGGAAGACATAGTGTGCTTTACTTTAACTAACAGGGTTGCAAGATCTGCTCAACCTTCATTTTGTTTTTCACCTCCAGTACGAAGGGGTTGACTTTCTCATACTTAAGGAGTATGACATTCGTTTCCTTTCAAATGACGGTGTTGAAGAACAATTTTGCAGGCTCTGTTGCTGCTTAGAATGTGTTCTTTTCACAGGAAGTCCTAATTTAGCATCAGATAGAGGACAGTGGGTCATTCCTTTTGTACACCCTGCCGTAATTTTTAGCTTTACTTATGCTGTTGTCCTTAGTAGATCATTTTCTGGATCTTTTTTAAGACACAATACAACTTAGTAAATAAAAGACTAAACAGAAAGACAATGCTGGCCATGTCAAATAGGAAAGAGTGTGGGGAGGCTTCTGCACAATGAATTAATTAGCGTATTTTATTAGCTATTGCCTTGTGCTGAGACTACAGCAGTTGTAGGCAATTAAACTTTCATTTCCTGTCAAGGCTTTTGCAGCACATGGTTGATGGAAAAAGTTGAGGCTGGAGAAGCCATAAGCCAGACTCTGTCTCTGTTTTATGTAAAATCTGGTCATTGTCTTCAAACCTTATTCTAACCACTGATCCTAAAAGCAATGTGATGTCTATTGTGCAGCAGCAACTTGTATTCATTTAATGATAAGATTATTAGTGATGGTATTAATTGGATTTGGAAGGCTAGGTGGTCTGAAATTGCAGGCGAGTTAGTGTGGGTGACTAAAGGGATGTTGCATGTGTGCCTATGGGGAAAAATTGCATTTGGAATGGATTTAATAGTCACATGAATTTCTGTAAATACAGCGCACTTCCTGAATGCCTCGTTCTTCCAGAGAGCTGTTAGACTTGTAGTGGTTACTGTTGGTGATGGATCCTGCCCAGCACGCTGTGTGTATGTACGTGTGTGTGTGTGTGTGTGTGTGTGTGTGTGTGTGTGTGTGTGTGTACACACAGGCAAGACTAAGAAAGTTGGAGTTAATGGTATGCTCTTTACATGGTAGCCATTAATGTATCCCTTTTTTTGTGTGGGCTCAGTGTATTAAACTAGTTCAAAAGCTTAAGAGCTGTATGCAGGAAACATAAATTTGTGTGTATGTTTATAGGTAGGATACTAAATATGTTCAGGTTCAGCTTGTCTGCTACCCATTGATTTCTGGGTAATACAAATAAACAATAACAAAATCATAGTTCTTGTCTAATACTTTACAAATATTAATCCATGCCACAAGAATGCAAAGTAGGTGGAAGTGTCTTCACTTTACAGATGGGCAAACTGAGGCAGAGTGGTTAAGTGACTTTCCCAAGGCCATGGAAGTAGCCTTATCAAAACCTGGATTAAAATTCAAGGTTTTCTGGCTTCTATATCAGTGTTCCGGACACTTGACCACAGCTGTGTGTGTCTCTTTATTTTGGATAAAATGTTAATTCATTAAAGACTCACAACAGACTGACAAGATAGGGAGGTACTATTATCACTGGATGAGGAAACCGAGGCACAGAGATTAGAGTGACTGCCCAAGCTGACATGCAAAGTCTGGCAGAGCCGGCATTTTTTCAAGCATGAGTTACTTGAAGCCCATGACTAATACTTGAGGTTCTATTTGTCAGAACTTTGAGCTGTCTGATGCTTTCCTCACTCCCCCACTTCCCCAACATCTTCCCTTTTTCCCACGCAGCTGCTCACTTCAGCCCCTCTGGGAAGCTCTCTTGTACCACCTCCCACAGATCTGCTGCTCCTCTGATATATCTGCTCCTTTCCCTCCTGGCTCATCTGTTTTAGCTGCCCTGCCCCCCTTCTTCCCCCCACCCCCAGCTTTGCTCTGAGTAGTACTGTCGTTATTGTACTATCAAAGTGCTTTGGAGCCCTAGTGAGGTCCCTGTTTCCCCAGTAGCTTCCCTTTTTACACCACAGTAGAGTTTCTTCCACATCCTAGAGCAACAAATATACAAGGAAAGTTCTCGTTCCCGAGCAGCACAAGCATGGTACTTTCGAAAGGGCAGAGCTGGGTCTGGTTATTCTCTCCCTCCACACTGATTCGAACAGGTCCTGTACAGTTCAGCCAAGCCTGGAAAGCCTGGGCGGTGTGTGACTCCTCCATTTGGGGAGACTGCGTGTGCCCAGACTGTGGTCCCACCCAAGGCCCGCCCTCACTCAACCTCCTCCGCCTGAAGCCCTGCCCATGCTCCACCGCTGGACCCACTCGGCCTGCTCCCTGGAGCCCCTCCGGCCCACTGCTCACACCTCTTCACCCCTCCCCTGCCTGCCTGGCAGGGGCGGCTCCAGACCCCAGCACGCCAAGCGCGTGCTTGGGGCGGCATGCCGCGGGGGGCGCTCTGCCGGTCGCCGGGAGGGCGGCAAGCGGCTCCGGTGGACCTCCCGCAGACGTGCCTGCGGAGGGTCCGCTGGTCCAGCGCGGCTCCAGGAGGCCCACCGGAGCCGTGGGACCAGCGACCGGCAGAGCGCCCCCCCGTGGCATGCCGCCCTGCTTGGGGCGGCGAAATGTCTAGAGCCGCCCCTGCTGCCTGGCCAGCTCGCGGGCACCTCTTCACCCCCTCCCAAGCAGGCAGAGAGGGATGGGAAGAAGTGGAGCCTCAGGGAAAGAGGATGTGGGGAGCAGGGCCCTGGGCGGAGCGTGCACGGGGCCACGGCTTGGGCACCCACGCTTTTTGGCAACAGCATGTTCCAAAGGCGGCGGGCTGGCTGTTTGGGGAGGCTTAGCCTCCCCTGGCCTCTTAAACCCACTGCCTATGCTGGAAAGAGTTCCAGTTCATGTGTGGGAATGAATGAAAATGTGACTTTCCCTTTGAAATGAATGCCAGTCTTGCCCAGCACTCTGTGTGTGTACCTGCTGTGTGTGTGGACATGTACTTGCATCCAGACCATACCAATTCATGCCTAGCCAAGGGGGACAACAGGAACATTACCTTTGTTATAATTCTGGAAGTATGATGATCTGTAACCTGGGATGGCATTGGTGTCCAGTGGATGGCATGCTGAGCTGGGATTCAGGAGAGCTGGATACTATTCCTGGCTCTGCCAGTGATCTACTGTCTGTTCTGGGTGAGTAACTCCAGCTCTGTGCCTCTGTTTCCCCTCCCATCCTTGTATGTCCGTCGTGTCTGTTAAGACTTCTCTTTGGGCAGGGACTCTCTCTTCCTGTGTGCTGTGCAGCACCCAGCACAATGAGCCTCCAGTCTCAGTTAGAGCCTCTGGGCACTACTGTAATACAAATAATAAATTCATAATTTGTTTGTGGACAATATATTAAATGCATAAGCCAACTGGATTTCTGTGCTCCTAGCTTTTAAAACTTTCTTGGCTGTGAAGAAAAGACAACACTGGCTCTTCTATTGTGTACAGACTCTGTTCATTTGAGAGGAGAGGGCTCCTTTTGCAGACACCATATTTAACGGAGTTCATTGTCCTGTATCATAATAGCTTTAGTGATTTAATCCCTATGGATTTTGATAGGAAATGTAATCTTGTTCTTGTACGTAGCTCTTTAGGATTTAGGATCTTCACAGCTATGAACTGGGATTTCCCTCATTCCCCCAACCCCCCTTGGCCCTGTCCCTTTTAATATGAATCTGGCCAGGCTTGGTTTATAGTTAGATTTCATGCTTGTTACACTGTGACACAAACAGGGGTAGTCTGCTGAAATGGGCATTCAGAGGCTTAAGACCGGGGAGTGATTACTAGCGTGTTCAAAAAATAAACACCACTAGGTGGTTTGTCATTGGACAGGAGCTAGGAATTATAAACCCTGGGAATCCAAGAATTATCCATGTGCATATCTCAGCACTTAAAGCTAAACCAGGGAAGGTGTGAGATTTCAGCTTTAAGTCGTACCTGTCAAGGGTTAATGGGGGGTGAAGGCTGGCTACTTCCTATACTGCAGTATCTCTTTACAAACATGCTTTTTAAAGCCTGCTAACCAAATATAGTCTGGCCTGTACTTAAAAACCCGTTCTCACTTTCCTAAAGTTTAATTAGGGCTGTCTGTCCAGATCTGCTCAACTACCACTTGATACCACATGGGAGAGTCACAAGAGCCAGTGAAAGGGTTATAGATTTATGGAAAGTGCAAAGACTACCAAGAATTCTCAATTGCCCAAATGACACTTGAGCTGAGATCTCAGAATTATACTCACTTGGGACAGTTGCATGAGCTGCAGCTTCCACTTCCTTTAAATTTGATGTTTATTTAGCAAGGTGCATTACTTCATATCTGTTTTTTTTTAAGGATTTTACTGCAAGCTTCCTACAGTTCTGCTTCACCGTAAGCATTGCTCAGCTTGCTGAACAGCACCTAGAAGTGTGAATAGTACTGGCAGTTAAAATGCAAAATGATTTGACATTAATTTGTTTCACACTTCATATCAAATTGGAAAGAGGCCTCATTCCTGTGGCAAATCTTGCTAAGGACATAAATGTTGCTAGCAAAATTGAGCCCATTTTCTAGTGGAAAATAGGCCACTTTTCCTGCTAAAATGATCCATTTAAAAAAAAATATGGAATGCATTATCAAAACTGCACAAAGATATGTGATTGTAACCAAATAGCCTATCTAGCTCAAAGTGACTGAAGCAAAGTTTCAGGGAGGAGGGTGTTACTTACTCCCATGACTTGAAAGGATAAAAATGCCAGTACCAAATTCTGTATAGGAAAAATTGACTTTTTCAGAACTCTAATGCCAGCCCTAGAGGCACCGTCAACTTAAAATCTAGTCATTTTTATTTATTTTCCAGGTGTAAGCAAATTTTGGAATAGCCCCAAGGGTTTGCTTAATAGAAAGTGCTCTCTGAGTCGCTATAGTATTTAGCTATCTTATGACTTCAACCTTCTGTGTTTCATTTCATGGCCTTTCTTCTTTTTCTAATGATTGTATTAGGTTAAGTTTTGAACAAGCGTGATAATGGAAACCAGTTCATTAAAAAAAATCACATACCTTAATGAATGACTGTTCAGACTGAAGGAAAGGGAAAATCAAACCAAAACATAATTAGAAAAACACACAGAGTACAGAAAAAGTATACTGTAAAACAGAATGAATGAACAGTTACATTCTTATGGAATCTTCATATTGAAAGATATTCCAATGAATGAACCATAGGGACTGTTCCTCTGAGCAGTGTTGCTAGAAGCAACTCCTCGTCTTTTAAATCAGTTCCAAGAATGAAAGTAATTGGATGAACGAGTAGCCGTTGTCCAGAAAAATATTGGGTTGTAAAATGAAGAGTTCCACGATTTACCAGATGTTCTTGAGTTGAGCCCTGTTTAAAAGGCTTTAGGCCAGATTCTCTTTTCACTTATATTGATGTGACTCCATTGAAGTTAGTGTGTGTGGTGAGAGAAGAGAGTTGGACAATAGATTTTGAATTTGTACAGTAGGTCATGGGTAATCGGGCAGATTCTGATCTGTATTACATCAGTGTAAATCCAAGACAATGGATGAGCATGGGCATAAATCTGTCATAACAGGGATAGGAATTGGGACCCATATTTTTCTGTTAATTTGAAGAATTGTCCTTCCAGTGTTGTATAACAGCTTTCATGCATATTGTTAGTTAATATTTCTCTTCTAAAAAAGGGTTCTCTCTTCTGTTGTGGTTGATTAAAAGGGAGGGGGAGAGAATCTGTAGGTTTGAGCTTTGTCTTCAGTCTAACACAGAGCTGCCTATGCTCTGGTTTCTGCCTATGAAACAATTTAGTTAGAGATACTTCGTTGAGGTTTTTAACTGCTCAGAAATAAAAATGTGAGTGCCATGACTGTTCATTGTAATCAGATTGTACTTCATTACTAAGTTATTAAGCAAGGTTGAAAATACTTTGTTAAAAAGCTGGCTGCGTAAGTTAAACATCAGTAGAAGAAACAAAACCCCGAGCTGATGTGCTTAGTTTTAAGTGTGTAACTGTTTTGGGTGTGGCAGCAAAGGAAATGGTCTCAAGATTGGTGAGCCTGGAGGACTCCTTTAGATGTCAAAAGTGAAGGCAAGCTGGCAGAGCAGTGGAGGGCAAAAGAAGGGGATATTGCCGATAAGAATGCTGACTGCCATGATGAATAATGAATGAAAGCGTAGACGACTCTGCTGGGTATGGTATGATACAAATGGCAATTATAGAATGATGAATAACTTGCATATCTCAGCTATGCTGTAAGTTATAAATGAAGCTGGACAATCTTCAACAACATTTTAGTTACAACACAATGAAAATGGGGCCAAATCCCACAGTCCTTATTCAGACAAACATCCACTGAATTCCTTTTCTAAGCACTTCCGCTCCTCAGAGTAGGAGTCAAAACTGATTCAGTAAGATCCCTTGTTCACTTACCTTATTTAAACAAACAACCACATAACTTTGCTAGTCACACGTGGAACCTTGTGGTCTCTCTCTCTCTCTCTCTCTCTCTCTCTCTCTCTCTCTCTCTCTCTCTCTCTCTCTCACACACACACACACACACACACACACACACACACACACACACACACACACACACACACACACACACACACACACACACACACCTTCTCTCTCTTTCTCTCTCTGTTCTACTCGCCCATCTGGCATCTAGTGTCCTTTTAGACAGTAAGTTCTTCGGGGCTGGCACTGTCTCTTACCTTTTTCGTTTGTATAGCAGAGTACAGTGAGGCCTCAATTCTGACTGCCCCCCTGGCACTACTGTTCTACTAATAATACATAATAATGTTCTTACAGTGCTGAGAACCTGGTTGCTGCTGAATGTATAATAGTAAGGAAGGCCTGCAAGATGAGGCCCTCAGTGCCTCAGCACTCCTAGTCTTATGAAAATGGTTAGTTGTAGTATTTTAGCCGGTGGAAAAAATATCAGAGTGCTGTGTAAGAGACGCTTGTATGGTATGTATGTGGGACATCACTGGTATATCTCGCAGTGAGCAGGTTCTGAACTCTGCACCCCTGCGTGGTGAAAACAAAGGAGGCATTCAGTAACTTGAGGGGGAAGGGCACTATCAAAAGAAATATTGGAAGTCAGAAGCTAAGACAGAGGGGATGAAAAAGAAGAAGAGCAGGTGGGGGGAAAAAGCAGCCAGCTGGTCTTTATTAATTGATTCTTTATGAAAGGGCACTGTGCTGAAGAGGGTCAATTGGAATGCCAGTAGGACGTATGAGGGATTATGTGATCATTAATCTGACATTACTAAAAACTAGTGGATTTAGGAACTTTTGACTGCAAATGTGGCCTCCTTTGCACTCCTAAATTTGTGGAGGGGAGAGAGGTGGAGAGTTGGTTAGGATAGGACTGGGCAGAGGTTCAAGAAATTATCTCTGAGTAGGTTTAGAACTGTACGTGACACCCACTGTCAGCTGTAGGTAAATATTCTCCATAGATAGGATTTCTGTCCATTGACTGTCTTGGTTTGTATGTCTGCATTCTTTGTTCATATGTCAGAGGACTAGATAAGCACCCATAGTACTTCTCAGCCTAGTACTGAGACTATGGCTTATCTCATGGCTTGTTGTATCTGCTTTCTAAATTGAACAGAGGGAGAAAATCCTTGCTTTTCCTGCTGCAGCGCTGGTTAAAGGAGCAGCCCCATTAGGCGAGGAGCACTGTATCCTAGCTGGGTAAGCAGTGGGGGAAAGATATCACTCACATCACTGGAGAAATGTTAAGCCATCAATTTTTTTCCAAGAATGGCAAAGTAGTGGCAAAACAGTGATTATAGCTATATACAGTGCATATAATGTCTCCCAACATATGCAGATAATGGGAGTGTGTTGGGGATATGGGGGGACAAATAACCTTCATTATTATATATGATTAGCATGTGGGGCTGGTTGTAAGGACTCCTGGCTTCTCATCCCCATTGTATCACTTTTTCACTGGGTGACCCCAGGCAAGTTACTTAACTTCTCTATGCCTCAGTTTATCTGTCTACAAAATGGGCACAGCCACTTTCTGCTCTCCTGCATGTGTATGTGTCACAGGGATTTTGCAAGGTTTAGTTGATGTCTGTAAACACTTTAGGATCCTTGGATGAAAGTAAGTGTAAAGTATTAGTAAGATAATATCCTTTAAAGTATTGGGGCAAGTTTTTGTAAGCAGAATAGTTTTTCACTTCAGCATCAACCTTACAAGTACCTGAACAGAAGATGATGTCATCTCACTGCAGGAAGGAAGAGGGCTCGCCTGTATATTAAGGGCAGAGATAAGAAGAAAAATCCCTTTCTGAATACCTGTGTTTGAAGTAGGAGGAGCTCCTATTCCTGTGATCTTCAGCTGCCTTTATGATAGCCTGGTCCTCCTCTTTGATGTGTGTGTGGTTCTTTTCTGTTCTACTTTTTTTTTGTCGTTAATTAGCTCAGTCCGTTAAATGCAGAATGCCCAAACCCATGGGTCACCACACTTGGGAAGTTCAGACTTGTTAAAAATAGGCACCAGCACCCGATATGCCTTTTGAAGCCAGCGGAAACAGTTTCTTCATGAACTCTAAATATAGCTGCAGTCCCCACCATTCACTGTAGAGTTTAATATAGGAAAAACTGCCTTTTGGACAGGCTGGCTGCAATGGATGCTGGAGGTCTCCCATTGATACTGACCTAGTGACATGGGCTCTTGGTCAGATAAGAGGAAAATTGCCTTGATTTTTTAAAATAAACTGATATGGAGAAACTTGTTCCGTCAGATACTGTCAAGGTGAGGATGAGAAGAAGGGTTTAACTACCTTTTGTTCCGTTGTTACTTGGACATAGTGGAGAGTCTTGAAAAAATTACCTGTTTCTTTGCAGTCAGTCACTTGCAGAGATCAGCCCTGCATGCAACCCTCACTTGCTGTAGAAACAAGAAACCAGAATGATCTTAATTGCATATTCCACCATGATTCTGTGCCTCAACTGTCCCTCATTTTACATCTAAATTGACTTCAGTCCTGCACAGACCTCTCTGTGTTTCCTCTCTCTGCTGTTGCTGTAAATTATTGACACGAGCCACGTGGGATCACGATGACGAAGTTATAGGACATGGTCTAGTATGCAATTTAAGCTGAAGGAATGAATCCCACAGGTTTTGTTTGTTTGTTTTTAAAGTTTCCCTCGTCTTATTTTTCTTGCATCCCTCACTTTGGGCCTTTGTTAGTTGCCGAAAGAGTGAAATTTGCTAATAAATAGAAAAGGCAGAGAACCAAACTGAGATATGGAAACGTAGAATGGGGGCGGGGGGGGGGGATGACTACATTTTGTGTGTGCCATTTTTGTTGGTTTCAGCATCATAAAAGATACAGGAACAAATGATGGAAGGTTCCACGGGTATATTACATGTCAGTCTACCAACTTAGCTTTCTGGATGTTACCGCTCTTTGCAATTCTTTCTCTGATGCTCACCATGTATCCCAAACCAAACACCTAAAGGTTTGGAAATTGTCCTTGCGGGATCTGAGGAACTTTTATCCAGAGAGTGCCAGCAGCTTCTGTGGAATCTAAGCTTTCATTTTTTAAAATATAAACTTCTGGCCCATGTGATTGCAAAGTTAATCTTGCAAATATGAACGGAGTATAGTGATATCAGTCATGCACAAAGGAATGATCTCTTCTTGAGTCTGCAGACAGTTCCAGCCTCTGCTGCTGCTCTCAGCTTTGCCGAGTTTCAGAAGAGTGAAAAATGAACAACCTTGTCCCCAGCATAGCTTGGAATGGCATCTGGAGAATTTTCATCTGCTCTTTTAGGACTACTCTAAGTTTTCTTTGTATCACTCGTGTGGTGCAAAGTGGACTCTAACGTGAGCCAGATAACTTGGTATACTTGTCACAGAGTAGGACTGTGGGCTTCATATTCATCAGGCATCTACTAGCTAAAGTAGATATGAAAGAAGGAGCCCTAAGCAGGGCCCAGGGACAGCACCCCTATAACAATCTCCGTAACCTCTCATTTCCTTGCAACTAAGAGGAGGATTGGCTTCTCACTTGGGTGTGGTTCCTAGACAGTGGTGCTGTGCCCGAAGATGGGAATGGGTGGTGGGATGGATCACTTGATCATTACCTGTTCTTTTCATTCCCTCTGAAGCACCTGGCATTGCCTACTGTTGGAAGACAGGATGCTGGGCTAGATGGATCTTTCATCTGATCCCGTATGGCTGTTCTTATCTTCTTTCTGTGTCTAGTAGGTTAAATATTTTTTCCACCACGTGTTTGACACAATCTCAAAGTACTGCGTGTGGGTGAGTTGTTGGGGTGTGGGTGAGAAGGAGAGAGAAATTGATGGAATAAAGTTAGGAAAGAGAAGAACGATAGCTATGGGGGAGAGAGGGGACATGGAGATGGAAGATAATTCAGAAAAAGATACACCAAGATTGGTTACAGAAAAGAGACAGTGGAGTGAAGCCAAGGAGAGAGAGAAGGTAGAACAAAAGCACAAGCAATGTAGTGACTAGGGCTTTTTGAGTAGTATTCAAATGATGTAGTATTCCAAAAAATTCACCATTATTCCTTAAATAATTGATCTGACAAATACTTTTGTGTGTCATTGGTCTAGTTCTATAGTTGGCCAGAGTTTACTTGGCCAAATACATTATTCAACAAATTCCAGTGAAATTTATTCAATAATATGTTATCATTTTTTGTGTTATTTGATTAGCCCTAGTAATAGGCAGCATTTTAAAAAATGTAGTTGATAGAAAATTGATTGACTATCATACAACTAAATTCAGTGAATTAAAGTACAGTGAGCAGCACGCAGCTGTTCATTCCTTTAAATCACAAGGCAGAGGCCTTGGGAAGGGGGAATGGCCTCACTGGAATTGTATGTCCTGGTAGGCGTTTGGGCTAGTAGGTTGGGGTAAACCTTTCAAGCCTTGTATAAACAGATTACTTCTCTGGTCCTCCAAAAATCTGATATTCAGAAACCCACTTATTTACTGGCAGCAGATGTTCTGATCTGGGGACCCTCTTCAGGTAATAATTTGGCCTCTTTGAACATGAGAACCTTTCTTCACAGATCAGCTGAAGCCGAAACAGATGCCTGACCAGAAGGGCATGTTGATGAACACCAGACTCCCTAAGTACTAGCAGAAAAGGGAAAGCAAACTGTGCTATGATAGGGGTGGGGGATATGCATTGAAGAAACCCACATACGCTTAGTCTGGTGGTCAAAATGTAATTGGAATTGGCTAGATACACATCAGGATGATGATATAGTGCTCATCTGTAATATACGCTACCATTATTCCTTTGTCCTGTGATGTAGGTAGGTATTTTCACCATTTACAGATGAGGAGTGTGAGCCAGACTTCCTACTTCCCAGGCCTCTGCTCAGCTCTCTAGTCCTTCATCTCTGTTAATGAAGGAAAGTATTTCCCACTGTCAATCTCCACACTGTCGTGGTGTTGGAGAGGTACACGTTGGCACTTCCATGATGAACTGGGGAAAAAAATTAGAAATTTGGAGCTGTGTTTTACAGATGTTGCAGCTGTTAAAAACAGGTGTTTTTATGAACCGAAGGAGGGGTTTAAAATACAGATAGGGATTGCGACTGGTGCGGTTTGAAAGATATATGCATTCCTTGAGGACACATCATATAACACTTGGCTGTTGCTAAGAGGAAAGTAATAGTGTTCTCTAGGCCCTGCAGATATTCTGTCCACTCTATTTAATTCCTGTGGTGTGGAAAATACTGCAGAGTTTCTGTCAACAACCTGAAGTATTAAGCAAAGTACTTTCCATTTTTTTAAGTAGTGATGCACCGTGGAGCTGCATAAAGACTGATATAATAGCATACAGAACTTCTCCCCTCTAAAGTAATCTATTCTGAGTTTGCCACCACCCGCAGGGTTATGTCTATCTGAATGTTCTTTTTGTAGAATGAGTTGGGGTTTCACTTGAGTACCTAACAGCCAAGAGTCTGTGCCTCAAAAGCCACCAATACCAAGTAAGCTCTTTGGGGCAGAGACCTTCTCTTTGTGTTTGAACAATGCCTAGTACAATGGACCTCGACACATGATTGAGACATCTAGGCGCTACCATCAGACAAATAATTAATAATAAGCACTGGTTGGCAGTCACAGTAGAGTGAGTAGACATGGAGGCTGAATTACTACGTGGGGTGATCCCTCTAGCTTAGGCCTGAGGCAGGGACAGCCAGGAAAAGTTTGTACTGCCATTTCTGTAGCTATGGATGGAAAGAGGGCATCAGTCTCCCGGCTTTTAATCTGTCCCCAGGAGTGCAAGATTTGCATAGAGGTTGATGCTATCAATTTAACAATCCCATTTCTGTCTGAAAGATTTTCTTCCTGTTGTTATGAGTATCCCACACAATTTACTGTCACAGAAACAGAGAGAAGGAAAACGTTTTGTCTCTTCAGTCTGTGTTCTTGGCAGCCCTTTGTGTATCGTCAGTCTCACCATTTTCCCGGTACAGTCATTCACCTCTTTCTTTTGTTTGGTGGGATGGGGTGAAACACTATTTTAAAAAAACCAAAAAGACAATGTGGTTGGAGAAAATATACCTCTATACTAGTTGCTATGGGATTGGAGAATTGGTGTTATACCTGAAAATATTCATAACTCTTCGGAATTGACTAGATTTCAAGATTACAGTGCCCTTTTTACACAGATGATACTTTTAAAAACCATGTGATCCATCAAAACTGCTCCTGTACTTTGCCAATAAGTAGTGACTAAAGCTACATTACATAACAGAAAGTCACTACACGTCTACCTCGATATAACGCTGTCCTCGGGAGCCAAAAAATCTTACCGCGTTATAGGTGAAACCGTGTTATATCGAACTTGCTTTGATCCACCAGAGTGTGCAGCCCCGCCCACCCCGGAGCGCTGCTTTACCGCGTTACATCCAAATTTGTGTTATATCGGGTCGCGTTATATCGGGGTAGAGGTGTACTAAAATGGCGACTATTCATAGAAAATGGATCTTTTTCCTTATGACTGCTCTTGATGGCACTTTCCCCTTTTAGAATTTTTAAGCGGCTTTTGTTTCTGTTGTGAACTTTGGCTAAATCAGTATTTAGAGAAAGATTGTGGGGGCGAAAGGGAAAGAGAGCAAGTCTTCTATTCATGTCAACAACGAGTTTAGGAAAGTTGGGTTTTATAGGAAAACATAGTATCACTCTTCATAAATGCCTTGATTCAGCAGTGTATTTAGGCATGTGCCTTCCATTTAAGCATGTGGCTGTCATGTGTTTAAAGTTAGGCACTGGGATTTATTTTTGTGGCTCTATCCAACACTTGCTTGGGTCACAACAGTGGAAAATGGACACTCTCAGAGATTTTCAGCCATCAGGGTGCTGAGCATGGTATGGATAGATACTAATAGGCCACAGCATATTACACACACTTGGCTATGTTTAAAATACTGTAATATGCTGGAAAAATATATATATTTGCCAGCACTTGTACACATTATGACTCTTATTCATCTTGTCCCAACAGTTTAATTATGGCTATTTGAATTTCCCCTTGCAGATATTAGTGAAGTTTAACATGTCTGTTTTCCATACGAATGGAAAAGAGTCTTTTCTCTGTTGGCTGCCTACACTTAAAAATATCCCTAAACCCTTATGTGATTGGTAGTACCAGTTAGTTTATTTATTTGTAAGTTCTTGTGCCTTTTGATGTAAGCTCCAATGGCAAGAGATGTCTTCAGACAATCTGGAGGGGATATAAAGAATGTGCTTGTTTATAGTGAGGGAAAATAATTGGGCTTTTCTGTTGCTGCCTGAGAGACATGTCTCCTGGTTCTGGGACCTGTTTACTGTGTACTATGCAGAGCCTGCAGCTTCTCTGCAGCAGACCGGGACTCCCCTAGCCTTGCTGCTGTTTTCTTTTTTATGTCTAGGCTTGTGAGCAACACTGGTATGCCCCAAACACCTGCCAGATTTGCATATCATTCTTGCTTGGCTTGAGCATCCATTGCAAAGTTGGCACATGAACTGTGGAGAAGCAGGGCTAGTGTTTTGATTGTAAGCCAGAGCCTGATACTGAAATAGGCAACGGGATGAGATCCAGTAATTGTTGGCCTCTGATCAATGAAAACTGTCGTTAGGCCAGTAAATCGTTGGTATGTGGGCTTAGTTCTATAGATCATCTTTGGGCTGGTGTCACCCTGACTCCGGGACGAGAACATTATCAACATGTCATCAAGTCTGCCGGGAGCTTTTTATTACTTTTTTTCCCCCTTGATTTATATCCTTTCTCTTCTTAAATTTCACACAGGTCAGTTTTGACAACACACTGGAGGAACATTGAGGGGGATTGTTTCTTTGGTGCTGAAATAGACTCAGTAGCTCTCCCCTTTCCTGTGCAGTCTTTCCCTCGCGGTAAACTGACTTGTGATCAAGTCTGTTCTCTCTGAATTCCTGCTGCGGAAATTCTGGCTGTGCCACCTTTACTTTCTGATAATCTAGGTGTACAGGTGATAGGAAACAGAGCCTTACATTTGTCTCTGGCTGCTGTTGTGTTTATTTGAATCCTGGTGTGACAACACCTGATTATCTTAGGCTGCTAACATGAGAAAGTTGCACTAATTTAACTTAAACCAGTTTTAAACCAATGCAAACCCTTTTGGGGACATTCTTGTTTTGGTTTAAGACTAGCTTATTTTATTTTAGCTTAAAATGATTCATAATAGACTCAAGATAAATTAAGATAAGTCTGGTTTAAACTCAAGTATATGTCCAGACAGCTTTTTAACTAAATCAGCACTGGGTTTAACTAAATCAGTTTAAAATCACACTGATAGTGTAAAATGAGTGCAACTTTCTCTTTTAGATGAACCCTTAGCAGCATCTACTGCTGTGGCAGAAGTAACTTCAGAGTCATTACCATAGGCCTGTTCCTGCAGTCCCTATTCAGACAAAACTCTTACTGTTGTCAGATTAGAAGGAATACTTGGTATGGGGGCAAAACACCTGGGGCAGGGGTCCCCAACACAGTGTCTGCGGCACCATGGCACCTGCCGGGGCGTCTAAGTGCGCCCGTGTACTGACTGGCGGATGAGCATCCGCCGAAATGCCGCCGAAATTTGGCAGCATTTTGGCAGCGACACCTCTGGATGATGCTGCTTGCCGCCGACAAACAGCGTCACCCAGAGACGTCGCCGCTGAAATGCCGCTGAAATTTCGACGGATGCTCGTCCACCGCCACTGTCCTCCGTGGCTCGTCATCTGGCACCTGCCAGACAAAAAAGGTTGGGGACCACTGACCTAGGATAGCTCTAGCTCTAGCAGAATATTCCACTAGAGTTATGCTCGTATAACTCAACCAATAACTTTAGACTAACTTTTATTCCAGACTAGACTGTCCACATGGTGGTGTTATACCAGCATAGCAATAATGGAATAATTATTCCACTAGACCTGTGCTGGAAGACTAGCCCCAGAACCAAGTAGTCCTCCTATTTTTAATAAACAAATCTCATTTTAAAGCGCAACTGAGATGCTTATAGTACAAAATGTTTATATTAATCTAGCTGGGGATCAGAGAACTGTATGGTATTTCCGTGGTAAATCTTTTCTTTTCATCCATTATCTTAGCACACAACTTACTTCCAAGATGAAAAGGAAATACTGGTGACCTCTTCCATCTTAGCTGATGCTAGTACTGATGATTAGCAACCAAGAGATGTTTTGTACTATTTAATCTTAAAGTCAAATCTTAGTTTTAATCTTTAGTCTCAAATTCAACTGTTATATCAGTGCAAATTCAGAATAACACCCACAGAGAAGAATTTGGCCTAAGTAATGATGATGCTCTGATAGTTTTTAAAAGCAAGTCAGCACATTCAGAGTTCAGGCTGAGCACAGAAGGGATTTTTCTACACCAAGGGATTATATGCTGTTTGTGGTATATAGGCACAGCAAGTTAGGAGTGGGTTGAGACACCAGGCTTCACTCTGCTATTTCCAGATTTAGATAGATGCATAATATTATGTTAAAAATAACTCTTTATGAATTCCTTCTTGGTGTGTGGAGGTTTTTATTTAAAGGCAAAATAAAAATATACTGGTTAGGAAGGTGAATGACTTTTTTCTCAGGCCGGAATGGCTTTTCTGGAGACTTTTCAGTCTGATGTGTAAATCCTCATTAAGGGCATTCTGTTTAAAACTGATTGTGGTCCCAGTTCAGCGAAGCACTTATCATGTGTTGACGTCTGTGAGAAGTCAGTGGGACTGCTCGAATACTGAAAGTTAGGCAAGCCCTTTGCTGACTCAGGGCCTATAGGAGTACAGGTTAGTTGCTGCACAAGCAGAAAACTCATTGCTCAGAGTTAAACATTTTGAGTGATTTCAACATGTTACATATATATATATATAATGGAAGAACAGTTCTTCCAAGTAGGCAACCTGAATGCCTGCTTTGGGAACTCCTTCCCTGCCAAATTCCATTTCTTAAATCAAACCTTTTATTTGATTTACATGACCACAAAAAGCATTTTAAACCAGTAAACCTCTGAGCTTCTTTACAGTTTTATAAATTTTAAAACAGGCAAGCCAATTTGGGGTTTTTGTTTTTCCTTTTTTTTTATTATTATTATTTAATTAGCTTTTACACTGAGACCTTGGTGCTGTGTTTTTTGTTGGCCTGTTCTGTGCTCATGCAAAACTTGAGCAAGCAAGTGGTATCTATATACACACAACCCATGTAGCTAAATGCACAGTTAGCATTTCCAATTGCCTATTGAATAGCGTCTATTCTGAAGGAACTACCATTTTCTATCAATGCAATTGAATGTATCCAGAATGGGATTTCTGAGCTGAAAGCCACTGTATTATTTGGGGACCAGGTCAAATGCAGTCCAGTGCACCCTGATGACTACATAACTGTTTCTGAAAATTGCTCCATCTTGACTCTTTTTGCATGTATTTGTGATACCAGTCTTAAAATGTATAGCTTGCTACTCTTTTCTTTGAACACAGCAGTATTCACGTTGTTGAGGTGAAAAGCCAAGGCAGTGTATGCAGGGACAAAACGAAAGTAAATAAAATGATAATATTAATATGGTAGAAAAAAGAGTAGAGGCCTTAATACAAGCTTTCTTATGTTACCTCCAGCAAGCTCATAAAAGAATTCACAGCATGAATTTATGTATGTGTGTGATCATTGGCTTGAGTATGTCTTTAAAGTTTGGTACAAATTGTATTTGTTAGTATTGTCTCTTGTCCTAAATTCTCTCCAGAAAATGAGATCTTGAAGCCATGAGAGTTTCTTGTTACATTTATTTATTTATTTTAAAATCTTTTAAGTTTGTTACTCTAAAATGGAAAAGACACCAAAGCAGAGGAGAAGGAGCTCTGCCCATCAAAACAGGCCGATGGAAAGATCCCAAGGTAAAATAAATAGAGCTTTATTGGGCACAGTTAGGATATGGCCAAGATGCAAAGTAGAACCCAACCCATAGCAAGGTAATCAGCCGGGAAGTTTGCTTTGTAGGCATTGTGTAAAAGACTCACAAAAGAAAGCTCTTAATAGAGATTCCATTAATTCTTTTTGTTTTGATAAGTATTTGAGTTGCAGTTCCCACCACACTGCACTGCCCATCCATGTATGGTAGGCCTACATGCAACATCCCTGACCATCCTGAGCACAGGCAGCCATTGTGGAACTTGTGTGATGGAACTATCAAAGTCATTGTCTTCCGATCTAAGACAGGTTGTGTCCATGTGTCCTGATGCCAAAGACATGTCATGGATTAACTCACCGTGACATGTAATCATTCCCCCACTGGACCTACGTCCAGTATTTAAGTGGCTCCAACACATATTGATTCAAATGGGCAAAAAGGTGCAATCCACTTTTCTTAGTGTGTTACACCCCATTCTGTGCTTGATCCATAGAGAATATGAGTCTGTTATAGGTGCCTTCTAGGAGTCTTAATCCTCGAGCTCAAGATGTAGAGGGCTCATGCCTTAGCTCTGAAAGTCCTGCGTTCAGTCTTTTTGGCATTCTTTTTGGAAACCACACACACACACACTCTCTCTCTCTCTCTCTCTCTCTCTCTCTCTCTCTCTCTGGCTCAGGTAGCATGTTACCACAAATCTCTGAGCACACAAAGCTGATTGTCTGAAAACATGAGGGTGGGACATCATCTCATTATATGGGGCTGGTGAGATTTCTTTCCTGGACATTCACTGCCAATACATCAGTAGAATGAGCTCCTCCAAGGAGATTTGCTTTGGTTTGTGAATGGAGATTAGTCTATTCTTGAACCGAGCCTTGAAATATGGAGGGCACACGTGCTGCTTTGGAACTCCATGGTTCAGATTCCACCCACCGTTAAACTTGTGCGATCAGAAATCAGCATGAGAGGCTTCTTCAGCATTCACAATGTTGTCCATAACCCTGAGGTAACCTTCAGGGTTCTTATTCCCGTGTAGGGTGACCAGATAGTAAGGATGAAAAATTGGGACGGGGATGGGGGGTAATTAGCACCTATATAAGAAAAAAACCCAAATATCGGGACTGTCCCTATAAAATCGGGACATCTGGTCACCCTATTCCTATCATTACTGGTGCCTGACAGGCTGTCCTGCGCACCTTTACTGACTTCGGTCACCCTGTATGTAACACCCATGCCTGGGCTATTGCTCCTGAGCAAGTGCCTTGGGTCAGGTAGCATTTTCACCCTTCTGCCTCTTGCCAGAGGTCCCGAAGAGTGATGAGACACAGAAGTGCTAAAGAACTATTCCAGACACGGCCCAACATCCAGAAGTTTCTTAAAATGAAACAAAGTTAATTAGAACATTGATCAAATGGCATCAAATGCGCCAACCTCTAAGCCTGCACCCAGGCTTGTTTAAGGAGGCCAAAATCATTTTAAGTTACAGAGGAGGTCAGAGGATAAAAGCCTCCCCTCTATTAGAGAGCCTGAGGTTGTCATCCACCTCTCAAGGTTACCACCCATCAGCAAGTCAGCCTAACCTTCCCCCACCCCAGTTCCATCTTCCTGTGCAGTTCTGTCAGTTATACCCTTAAACCCCCATGTTACTTTGATGTGGCCAGGTGAGGTACCTGCATTGCCAGCTAATCATGTAGGCGTCCTTGTCTTTGCATCTAGACAATGTTTGCACAGGGTTGCTGTCTTGGAAAGAGAATTAATATGTGCCTCTCCCCGACCCCCCAGTACCAGCCAGTTATGGACCATGTTCACTGAACCTCCCACCCTGTATTTAGAACTATAGTTTATTTTATCCAGTTTCCTCTTGCATTCGCTAACATTTCGAAACCTCCTCTGACCCGGCATAGATGTTAAGTAGAATGCATAGCCTTGCTTTGCATATAGTGTGGACTGACAAGTTTAGTTAAAGGAGTTTCTCTCACTGGGCGACTGTTTTTTTTTTTTTTGTGGTCATTCCCTGAAGTGTCAGCCAGAGGGCCATCTCTCTTCAGTCACTTAAGTGGTTCTATTTTTGCCATAATTCCCTATTTCTCAATAACACCAGCCTGCATCAAATATGATTTTTCAACATCCCTTATCTTCTCCATTACACTCGGGATGGCTGATTATTCATTAGATAATTCTGGAAATTATGGTCAGTGTTTTAAAACTGTATAGTAAGACTAGGGCCCAAAGAGCCAGGTCCTGCAAACACTTCGGCACGTATGTAAGTTTACTCAGGTGATAGTCCCACTGAGCTCCACATTTCTGCATGTGCTTAAGGGACAGATCCCAGTGAAATTCATGGAAAGACTCATATGACTTTAGTGGTCTTTGCATCAGACTCTAAGTGTTTGCAGGGTCTGGCCCTAAATAGACAACATGGAGATGAAGAAGTGTCAGAGGGAATCCAGCGCAAACTCCATCAACCCTTTTTCTGTTGCCCTCTGTTTATTATTTAGACTCCTCTATCCCAGCAGATTTTAGCTATTAAAGCTTGTTACTTGGTTTAGTTATTAAAGCTGTTTTTCTCTTCAATCTGTTTTTGCTACATTTTATTTTTCTGTTCAGTTATAGATATTATGGTATGATACTGTACTTACTGTGATACATTTCACTTACACATATTATCTAATTTGTTTTCATTGCTTTTAAGGATTCAGTTTTTGGCTCCTGATCCTGCAAACATGTAGTACCTGCTTACCTATGCTCACACGGGTAGTCCCCTTGGTGTAAGTGGAACTGCTTCTGAGTATGGTTTAGTGCTTGTGTAAATGTTTGCAGGATTGGTTCCTTTGATTGTCCTTTATCTGTTTTTGCCTTCTCTCTGTTATCCCATCCTCTCCTCCTTTTGTACAGAGACCCTTAGCTTTCTCCCAACCTTATTCCATAGTTGTCAGCTCCTTGAGCCTGCGTGAAGCCACCTTTCCCCTTCATAAAAGGGCAAAGTAAATAATTTCCAGGGATAAATGGAATGTAATGGTTACAATAAATAAAAGGAGGCTTGACAGCAGATTTGTGTGGCTGGAAATACGGTATAGTCTAAAGTGAGGGCAAGGAGAGATGCTCTGCATACAGCCTATGATAAGTCAAAGAAATATGGACCCTATTCCTGTTGAAATTGGTTGCCAAGCTTCCATTTACTTCAGTAGAGTAGGATCCAGTGTACTGTCTATATTCTACATAATTCCACAGCTCAAATAAAGTGGCATGAGTCACATTCAAACTCCTTGACATATGGAGTTATTTATTTCTTGGTGCAACATCCATTGACTAGCTAATAACCACTGGTAGAAAAGTGTTCTTACTCTTTAAACAATATACATTAACTCCTTGCTTAATGTTGTAGTTATGTTCCTGAAAAATGCGACTTTAAGCGAAACGATGTTAAGCGAATCCAATTTCCCCAAAAGAATTAATGTAAATGGGGGGGTTAGGTTCCAGGGAAATTTTTTTCACCAGACAAAAGACTATATATACACAGTATAAGTTTTAAACAATTTAATACTGTACACGGCAATGATGATTGTGAAGCTTGGTTGAGGTGGTGGAGTCAGAGGGTGGGATATTTCCCAGGGAATGCCTTAGTACTGAATGATAAACTTGGCTGAGCCCTCAAGGGTTAACACATTGTTGTTAATGTAGCCTCACACTCTACAAGGCAGCACAAATGGAGGGAGGGGAGACAGCATGGCAGACAGAGACAGACACACACTCTGTGTGTGTGAGAGAGAGATGCGCATTGCCCGCCCCTTTAAGTACGCTGACACCACCCTACGTACACTGCCTCAGCAAGTTGAGACAGCAGCTTCTGCCAGCAAGCTCCTTCCCTCCTGATGCCTGTCGTGTCCACCCTGCTCTATGGAGATGGGGTAAGCAGGGGGCAGGAGTAGGGGGGAGGGGGACCCCCTGACAGTCCCCCTCTTTCTCCCCACTGCACAGCAAGCCGGAGGCTCCCGGGAGCAGCTCCAAGGCAGGGGGCAGGAGCAGCACATGGCAGTGGGGGGAGGGACAGCTGAACTGCCGGCAGTTGATAGCCTGCTGGGCAGCTGCCACACGGGGAACTTAGGGGAGTGGGGAGCTGATAGGGGAGCTGCTGACCCACCCTGGTTCCAAGCTCCCACCAGCTAGCTCCAACAGGCTGCTCTTCCTGCAACAAGTGGACAAATCAGGCAGCTGCCAAACAATGTTATAAGGGAGCATTGCACAACTTTAAACGAGCATGTTTCCTAATTGATCAGCAATGTAACAACGAAACAATGTTAACTGGGATGACTTTAAGTGAGGAGTTACTGTACTGTAATTGGGGGTGGGTGGGAGGGGAATTGAATGTCTTGGGCATCCTCACTGAGGCTATTCTTGGGTTCCCTCTAACCTCTGTCCTTCTTTCCCCAAATCTTCTCACTAGCTCCTTGCTCCTCATCTTCTTCCCCCCACTCTCTCCCTAGGGTGGATACAATGGGACTTCCTCTTTCTCTGCCCTGATGTGGTCAGGAGAAGGGGGGAAGGTGGCCTTGTAGGGTTTTGTGGTATTTGCTATTGTGAGGAGGGGACTGATCACTACACCGAGCGGCAGATCCCCTGCCAATTTCGAATGGTCGTGCAACTTGGATGACCCGGCTTGACCTCATGTTTCCTGGATCCTAAAAGCTGGTTCTGGGTTTAAAAGCTAAACTTTCTATAATAGAAAAAGATGCTTGGTTAGAAATAATATTGTGTGCCATATAAGAGCCATTTCTAGCATGCTTAAGCAAGAAAAGCTGGATTGGGCCCTGTGCATACACACTGTAAAACATAATAACATACATGCTTGAAATAGATAATGAGATTAAAGAGGTTGTTTCAGCTCTGAGGCCTTCTTTGGGCTGTAGGGGGAGAAAATAGACTAACCTTTGTTCTATTTTTGCCATAGCCTGCAGATGGTCACACGCTTGAAATATTTAATCTTATTTTCTATTTCTAATGGGTATTTTATTCATCTCCCTCTAAACAAAACTACGTCTAGTTGACAATGTCTCTTTAACTGGAAAGCAATATCTTCTAACTGTGGTGAATTGTGAATGACTTCTCTCACTCGAGGCAACACTTTATTTAGCCGCTATGCATTATTGCAGCCCTAGAGTCAGTTTCCTGAACCGAAGTAGTGACAACACATTGATGACTGGGACAGCTGGAGTAAATCTTAATAGAAGCAGTTGTAAAAGACTGATCAAAGCTGGCATTTCTCATTTTATCAGTTATTTTCTCTCTCTTCCTTTTATTTTTTGGTTCTTTTTATTTACATGTTTTTCCTTTTGACTCAAAGAAGAAATAAAAGCACCCAAAAGATAAACAGAAGGTGGGGGAAGCTCCTTGACTTTCAGCGAATGTTGTGGAGTGGGCAGATGACTATTTATCCGATCTGTTGAGCACTTAATGGGGTTCATTAAACTAATACAGTGCAAACAGCAGTGCCTCGTGCCTTTGATCACTCAAGTGGCCCTTCCAGTAGTCTTTGGAGCCAAGACATTTCCCTTTCATCATCTGGGCTTGCCATGGCTGCTGTGCTGATTAGAAACACAGATGACCGTCTCAGACAAGAAAGAGAAAGAAGGCAATGTGCTGACTTGGGGAAGTGTGTTGGAACAAAGCAGGATAATCGCTGAGCCACACGCACGCACGCACACACGCACACACACACACACACACACAAAGCGAAATGGGGTGGGAGTTGGAAAGGGAAGAGTGAGAGAAGAAAATGGGGAGGGAAAATTACAGAGGCTAAGGGAAATGGCAGCAGACCCTCCCTACTTGTATTATTCCTTGTTTTATGGTAAATTTCACCCTTCTGATTGCATCTAAAAATGCCAGGGAGTGGGACGTTAGGGCCTGATCTAGCACCATTGAAATCAGTGGGATTTTGGCCACGTCACTGGAAAGCAGCTTCAGGACCTTTATTTTCAAGGATGCTTCTCAGGGCTTCAATGCATCGGCAGTCAATTTAACGGGTCTAGTGGAGACCCGCTAAATCAACCACAGATTGCTTTCCCGTCGACTCCTGTACTTCACCGGATCGAGAAGAGTAGGGGGAGTTGACGGGAGAGTGTCTCCCGTCAACATCGCATAGTATAGACCCCAAAGTAAGTACATTTAAGCTATGTCGATTTGAGCTACGCTATTCACGTAACTCAAATTGCGTAACTTAGATCGAATCTCCTAGTATAGACGAGGCCTCAGGCCTACCAAGTGAAAAGAAAACTGCAGTTCAGGGTAGATTTGTGTAACAGATAGGCTTTTAATGTGCAGCATGAAAGAATAGCCCATCAGTTGCAATACTCTCTGAATAAAAAAATCATTTGACCATAATTTTCTAATATGAGAGTGATCAAATCCAAATCTACTGAGGAATCTTCCCTATACCAGAGCCAGGGGATTTGGTTACAACATAGTTGTCACCTGACCAGATTACCAAATGGTTAAAAATTGTAGTGTACTCAGAACTACCCATGTCCTTGTAAATAAGTTTAAACCCCGGGTGATCCCAAACTTTAGTCTGGTTACAGGAACACAGTTAAGGCTCACCTACACAAAAAAGTTAGTGTACACAGGGCCTTTAAGAGATCCTTAATGCATACCTCTTCATGTGCTGCTTTCTCCTTCTCATGTACGACCTCAGGTTGCTTTGTATGTATTTCTCCCCTGTGCAGGCTCTAGGCTGTTAAACAGCTATCTCCTAGAACAGGGCTAGTGGTTTGAACGGCCAGGCAAGTATCAGTGATTAGGAAAAGGTGACAATGCACTGTCAGTATGTCTGCATCACGCCGGGAGGTACGATTCCCAGCTCACCTAGACATAGCTACGCTAGCTGTGCTCAAGCTAGCACACTAAAAATAACAGTGTAGCTGAGGTAGCAGCTCAAGCTAGCCACCTGAGTACATATCCGCCCAGATCCCTGGGTACTTACTCAAGTGGCTTGGCCAAGCAGCTACCCTGCCTATACTGCTATTTTGAGTGCACTAACTGGAGCACATCTACACGAGCAGGGAATCGTGCCTCCCAATTCAAATGTAGATGTAGTCTGAGGATGCAGAGGGTTGTGGGACTTGTGTAGGAAATTTGCAAAACTTGTATGGTAGGAGGAAGTGCCTCTTGCATAGTCATCCACAGTGCTGTCTGATGAGAACAGCAGCTGAGGCACTCTGGGATAGCTGTCCAAGTTTTCCCAGAATGCATTCGTACAACCATAATTGGGTAGCATAAAAGGCGTGGACATGCCTACGCAGTCACTATGCAAATTTGTTGGTCTGTGGAAACAAACAGAAAACAATTAAGGTGACCAGGCCATTAACAGTTACAAAATCATGACTGTATCTGTAGGGTGGACTGTCCAAAAAGGTGAGGTGTTTGTGCATTGGTTTGTTCTTGGTAATGATTCTGTATTGGCGCTTTTGTTTACATGTAGGTTTGGAAGGATTAGATTTTTATCAGTAAACGTTGATTTCACTGTACACACACTGAAAAAATATTTCCATCGACGGTAATCAGAATTTACAGATAGCCAAAATTAGAAAAATGCTTCTTGAGAATCTAGAGTCAAAATCCATTGATTTAATCTTTTGAATTAGGCTTGTTACAAATGCACTAGCCAATGAATCGTAAAAACAGGTGTGACTGGTTGATTTAAGGATATTTGCTTTGTATATTTTGACGTGTGATGTTGATGGTTTGTGTTTTAAGAGTTTATAAAGTGTTGACTTTTTGAATATCAGTGTTGACTGTCATTAAATAGTTGTCTGATGCCCATAATTTCCTGCAACTGTGAACATTTAAATAAAACTAAAAAGGCTTAAAACCAATAATTTTGCACAACTGAAAATTTACATGATAATTTTTTATAAAGAGGCTGAACAATAAACATTGATAGTATCCATCGAAATTAAAAAAAAAAATTTCAGTTCTGCCAAGACTATTTCTGTGCCACCTGTTTAAGTGGAAGCAGCCACTTTAGTCCAGTGAGTGGTTGTTCAGCCCTAACTTTTGATAGTGTTAAACAAAAGCTTTTCTGAGTGTTAGATTTTGTTGCTTCTTTCCAGTATTCATATAGAAGGAAATTATTTCCTTCGTATCCACTTCCCCTCCCCCCAACCCTGTTTGGTTTTTGTTTTGTGGCAGAGACTTTCTTTTCCTTAACAATTTTGATTGATCCTCCTTTTTTCAATGCCACATTGCCGCCTGTGTATGGAACCCTGCTCAGTGTTAGCTGAGACAAAATCGGCTACACACAATTTCCCTCTGACAGCTTGTACAAGAGCAAACATTTCCGAAGAGCTGAAAGTCTAGAAATTCAATCAGCGGAAAACCTACTGTGTGGAACAGCTTTGCGAGTGCTACAGCTCCCTGCTGGGTAGAAAAGCAATCCAGTTACAATAAATCCTTAAGAGTGGAGTCATTTGGGTAAAAGGAAAAACAAAAGCTGGTTTATACAAACTGATTGAAGTCAGACATTTTGACTTCCCATTGAAAAGAGAGTCAAGGCCCTGGCTTGCTTGGCAATTTAAAGGGGAGATGGACTTCTTTCATCTTTCTCTAGGGCGAGGTTCTTTGCATTTCTCTACAAGCACAATATTAAGAGTTTTGGACTGAAGCTAAACATAGCTACTTTGATATCAGAAGTGTTGATACTCTAGCTAACTACCAGCGGAACTGGGTTAGAACATGCCAGCAAAAAAAAGGGTCCCAGATGCTGCTCTCTGTGACACAGATGTAAGTCCATTGGCTTAACAGCAGCATGCAGTTTGTATAGCTGAGATCAGAATCAGGCCCACAGTACCTAACCATAGTAGCGAAGTGAATTCTGTTCTTGCTTCTTTGCTGGAGGTTCAGGAGTTCATGCCCTGTTTTAGTATTCTGTGCTGTCTTCTGCTGACCCTATTAATGGGAAGTGGGAGCTGGGTCTTCAGTGGGACATGGCATCTATCCTGTCCACTTTAACTCCCTTCGGTATGAGACATTGAAGGGTGACTTGAAACCTAGTCAATTATAAATAAAATAATTGAACATAGATTGGGGCATAGGAAGCAGTGGTGATTGTGGGAGGTGTTTGTCCTAGTTTATGTTTAAAATGTTAAATAAAAGTAGTTTGGGGTGTCACACCTGTTCTTCCATCCCCTCAACATGTTTATGGCTTTAAAACTCAGATCTTCCTACTTTTGAAAAGAAATTGTTTTTGTCATTTTCACACGACAACGCATGAAACAGACCAATCAGCTTAAAAGAGAGGAAACAGTGAAAATGATTCTGTGTAGAGTCAAATGGACAAAGTTAACCGATTGGAAAAACTGGGATTGTCTTTCGTCTTTAATCTCTTTCAAGTGTTTGTTGTTCCAACAGTAGGTAAAGCTGTTGCCAACAGATGTGATTTCTAAGGTGAAGGTGTCCCTTTAATGGCAGTGCAGGGGTCAGTTGTGACTACTGCTCTACAAGTAATTTCTACTCTGCTGTTCCCCAAGAGAGAGTCTGATCCACATGGAAAATATTAAAAGATTGTGTAAACACTGTAAAGGATTACAACTGGTCTTTCTGTGTAAACACTGCTATAAATCACAACCCTTGCCACAAAACCAAAAGAAACTTTTAGGTCTGTTACTGCGAGTCTTAAAAACTCCAACTCACGTCACTCACTCACATCCTGATTATTGGCATTTTTTGGCCCTGTGATGAATTTTCTGTACTCTGACCCCTCTCCCATGCTTCCTCACACACTTTATGGAGAGAGGAGATGACTGGTGATCCCAAGAGATAATACCGTTTTTGACTAGGCAGCATTCTGTGCTGATGAAGGAAAAAGCACTGGCCAAGCCAGAGGCCAGGGAGACTGAAGAAAACATTATTGTGTGCTATGAGGGTGGACATCCAGTGTGGAGGCACTTTGAGGCCTTGATAAGGATGGCAGACAGACAAAGCTGGTGTGAGCCAAGAATGGTACTGTATACATCATTGACTGGACTGTGGAAATGGGGGTATTGTTCCTGTACTGTTTTTACAGCATCAAATTCACTCATTTGATTGGCTTCTTACTAGAGCTGGGTTTCAGCCTATGGCCCTGCAGGATGTATGACATTCAGCCTCACATTCCTAGCGCTCCTGTACTATATCTGTGAGCAGATGTAACCACCACACTCCTTGGTGAGTCATAGGCAGAGGGGATTGAACCCAGGGCCTCTGGAACAGAACACATGCGCCTGCACTTCCCTGACCTACAAGGCCCATCTCTGTTAAGCAAGCTCTGTTCTTCAACCATGCTGATCACTGTGATAGCTAAGGGCTTGTCTCCATTGCAGTCTTAGCTCAGGTTGTCTACACTAGAGTTAACGCCTCTTGCATTAGCCTAGTGCGGTCACAGCTGCACAGAGTGTTTGTATTAGCTGCACAGAGTAACTGAGTTCCCACTGCATCACTAGCTCAAGCGTTAGCAGCAGTCAAGCTTCTGTCCTTTCCTGTTGACGGGCCTGCCAGCTCGAGTTTAAAGAACTGCTTAACTCAAGCTAGTGATTTTTGTGTGTGGGCAGGAGTCGGGTTAAGGGAACACTTTAGCTGACGCTGCAGTGAAGACAAACCTCAAGCAAATTGGTGTCTGGGCTGCCCTCGCTCTACCCCATTCACCCAGTGAAACCATACTGGCCCCACTGTGTTCAGAGCTTTCTGTACCCAGAGAATGGTAGTTATGCTCCAAATGAGGGTTTCTCAAATGTGTCCCAGCTCATGAAGTTTGCTGTATTTGGAGGAATGAGTTGTCTGCCTGTAACACAGCTCCAGTGTGTACAGTAGGAACTTGGTGTGCAGTGGGTAGGCATGTTTTGAGAGTGCTTTATATCTAGTTCTTATGTATTCGCAGCTTATTAAGAAATACCTGGACATTGCAGTATTGCCAACCCTATGTGTTAAAAAATCATGAAGCTGGCTTCCCAGACTCCAAAAAGTAATAAATGTTGGGTTCTTTTTATTTACCTTCTGGTTTGCAGGACACATTTGTCAAGCTTTTATCTGCAACCATGAGGGCTTGAAACCTAATTTTTTTAATATAAGATGAGACACTCGGGTATAATCACAGGACTCCAGGAGCTAAGACTTTAAGGAAAAACACCAAATATTGCAAGACTCATGATAAAATCACAAAAGTTGGTGACACTGAGTAGCTACAACCTCCAGAACTTGAAGCCTGGAGATGTACAGTTAGAAATGGATTAATTGTTTCTCTGGCAAATAAAACATGGGGAGAAATCTAAGGAATGTTAATTGCTGCTAACATGATAACATGGAAGAGAATTGTGAGCTGCAGAGAGAAGGCCCATAGAGATGAGAATGCGCGAAGTAGAAATATCCATGACTGGAAGCTCTTATGCCCTGGATTGTCTCAAGGCTTTTATTATGCAAACTCCACAAACAGTCACTTACACTCTCAAATTGAGCGTAAGCTGTAAAATTATGTGGACAGCTGAGATAGTCCAGCAAGTTAATAAAAACCTGGACATGTCACTTCCCTTTTAATTAATGTTTGGACAGTACTTTGAACATGGAAAGCAGTAACAGGGCACTTTACAAGTTGAGAGTATTGTTGTCATTGGTCCAAATCCCAAAGTCTTTACTCCGGCACAGTTTCTGTTGGCTTCAGTGAGTAAGTACTTAAGGATTTTAGGCATATTTTTAAATTTGTTTTGAATGTAAAGATTCTGTTTGGGGTTTTTTTTAGCATGGAGAAAATTTTGGTTTTGGTGAAAACACAAGTTACTGTTGTTTTGGTTAAATGCCACTCACTAATTTTCCACCCTGTGGTGAAAACTATTTCAGTGAGATATCCCAGCTATTGCAGAACCCAGCTGGAGCCCAGAATCAGCCCATTGAGGTTATTCTTTAAACTGTGTTAAAGGTTCTTTGCCTTTTTTTTCCCCACTCTGTGGAGGTTGGAGTCTTTTTTACAGTTAGCTCTGGCTGAAGGATAGCACTATTCAAAGGATAATAAAAGGAACTTGGGGAAAATACACAATATATTAAGAAAACAGGCCTTTCTCTGATGCCCGTGGGGTTGCCCCACTCGGGTGTTATAGTAGCAATGAATTTGCAGTTTGATGCATGCTGGGGTGTCAAAATGACACAGCAGTCAGAGCACCTAGTAGATATGGTTATTGTCAGATTTGAAAGACTTCTAATGCACTGACCAACCCCTCTTTGTCTAATGTTTGGAAGTATCTAGTTGTTTTGTGGAGACGTGTAATGCCAGAAACTGAGACACAGATGGTCAAACCTAGTGGTCAGTGCAGTGGCAGTCAGGCTGGGAGCAGGCTATAGCCTGTAAAGTCTGTCACCACTATCAGACAGGAGAATTGCAACCTATGAAGTGACATCAGGAAGACTGAGCTGCTGTGTCTCGTGAGGCTTATATACCTGCCCTCAGAGTCACCAGACCAGCTCCTGGCTTGTGGATTGGCTGGAGCCTAACACATCACCACATGTGGCTTAATCAAGCAGGGATGACTCATCACCTCACCTGCAGTCCCAATCTTACAGACCTATGATGTTTGGGGGGGTCTGTTATACCTCTGAATTTATGGATGCTTAATCATATCTCTGAACCTTCTGATGTTTGTCCATCATTTAGCTGTAAATCCCTAAAATGTGTTGCACTGTCACAGTCTGATGGTATTTTACTTGGCAAGGCTACACTCATATTTTGAGGACTTGTCCTTCTTTGTTCCATAGGAGAACTGAATAATCCCAAAATGGTGCAATGGAAGAGATGTGCAAGAAGCAGCACTTTACTAGACATCAGAAAGAGAAGGAACATATATCTTTCAGTCTGAACAAATCTAATCTAGCAGTTGGTGTCTGTGTTTTCTATGCTATTTGTCAATGTATTTTTGGGACCCTTCTTCTGGAAAGATGTGTGGGTGGCAATAGCAACTGAAGTGGGGGAAGATGGTGAAGAGTGAGCTGCCATAGGAAGGATTTTCTGCAGTTGGAAGCAGATGCATTAGTTGGTGTTGGGAAGTGAGTGGGCTGTAAAGAAGCAGTAGTTCTGTACATTGTGGAATGGAGAGGTGGGTGTATTTGTGCCATTCCAAAAAGTGAACTTCCCCTCCTCTGGCTGTAAACTTCCCCTCCTCTGGCCACCTGACTTTCATTCTTCGCTTCTGTTTTCAGTCCAAGCATGAATACGCTAAAGACCTTACAAACAAAATATTTGTGTTCATCTACAGTCACTACATTTGAATTATAAGATGAGAGAAGCCTAGAATATTTTAAAATATTCAATTGTATCAGTTAGTTGCTCCTAGATACCAGGTGGGTTGGGAGCTTCATAATTACCTAGATTAGGTAAAATTAGTGGGTTGTGGGTTGGTGGTGGTGGTGGGGGGGTATATTAACACTGTAACTGTTTTTTCCTGCACTTGGATTGTACATTCTTCCAAATGTAGGACAGATTCCAAGTCTCAAGAATGCTGCTGGTAGCAGTGGTGTGAGGTGTGGAACCCTACTGTTTCTAGCTCTCTGATGGGAGTGCTTGGTCCTGCAGTCCTCAGACAGGCAGGTCACTGCTTTCAATGGGAGGTTTGCCTGTGTCAGTAATGCAAGATTGGGCCCTGCGTTGTGCACAGCCACGTAATCTGATCTTCCTGCTGTGGAGATTGATGTAATCTCATTCTCACCCCCTCTTTCCTCCAACACCCCCACCCCCCAAAACAACCCCTCCGTACTCCCAGGAGGATTCTGACCAAACGGAAAGGAGGATGCAGCTGTGTACTGGAGCAGCTTGTTGGGGGTGGAGATTTGTTAGAGAAATTAAGAGAGGGTTTGGATGCAAAATGGATACAACAATTTACCAGCCCCGGCTCAAGATCAAATTGCCTGAGTCTCAACACGTGGTTGAAAAAGCAAGTGTTTCCCTCTTCTGTATAATAATAATAATAATAATTAATAATTAATTAATTATTAATAAATTAACGACTTGCCCCAGTGAGTATTTTTGAAGGCTGTACTAGAATAGCTCCTTGAACGAAATGATTGCGAGAGCTGATGAAGCTGTTCATACTGTTTGGGCTCTTTTAGAAATCTAGGGTATGTCTCTTCATAGTTATTGCTGCCAACCTCTGTTTTCTGGGGGTGGGTTAATGACCAGGCATAATCAGGCCTGCTTGGAAATAGCCCACCTTGAGATTGTGGTATTTTGCTGATGGGTGAACTGGGCATCTTAACTTCCATCTGCTTCACCATTTATTTGGGGTTATTTTTCTTTCCGCTTGGGAATTCTAGGCTCAGTTGAATTTGTTCTGTGGTTTGCAGAAGAAAGAGCTTGTTAAAGAATTCCCCAATGACTTTGAAGTGAACTATTTATTTTCTCTCAAGGGTTATTCAGCGTAGACATTTGCCCCTTCTCCTCTGTTTTTTTCACCCCAGTGTTTCCTGAGCTACAAGCATTCTTGGAATATATTAGTTGTAATGAGTTATATGGGCATCAAAAGTTTTCTTTGAAACTTCATGGCATCAACATCTGTTAGCTCTTAGAGAACAGAGACGCAGACAAAAGGGCTGGGGGGAGGGAGGAAAAAGATATTAAATTCTGGAGTATGAAGTCTCAGCCTCAAAGACTGGGAGGGAGGGAAATCTGCTAAACTCGCTAGCTTTGATGTGGTACTATGGCCCTGCGATTCCTTTTAAGGAAATGTGCGTGGCAGACTGGTCCCTGTATTGCAATATGGTCTGCCTGCTGAAACACTGAATCAGAACAACACTCAGATTCTTTAGCGTAAAGCTGCCACAGCTGTTGTTGCTACAGTAACATTACAAGGGAAATTTAGTATCCTCAGTTTTCAGCTATTGAGATGGCAATTGAAATTCCTTATCTCAGAGGTAACTCTCATGTATAATTTTTTTAGTTGGCAACTGTATAGACATTTGCAGGTCACTATGTCACTGCTCATCTAATTCAGGTTGTTCAAATGCTGTGGCAATGTTTTAGCCTGTGTCTGTTTCTGTGTACTTAGGGCTGCTTGGCATTCAGCATGGTTTTGATAGTGTGCTGCTTGTAGGATTGAATATGGACAGCTTTTCTCTTCCTCCTTTTCCCCCTTAGCTTTCTCTCCTGCTGGCTCATGGTGGCTGCCTTACATATTTTTTAGGGGGAAAGAGGAGGGGTGAACGCAGCGTGTGCCTTTTGACGCTATTGATGTCTATGCTCTCGCAGGGCGCTCTGTTGACTCAATTTTAGAAGTCATGCTAGTGGCATTGTTGTTCTTTGCTGTGACTTCCTGGCCCAGTAAAATTCTTGCCTGTTGTGGAATGATTAGTTGACATACCTGGGTTTTCTGGGGGGAAGGGGTTGTGGTGAGTGGAAGAATGTGAGCCATCTGTTTTGCCAGCACCTCCTGTTGACAGATTTATGGATTAATGTTAGCATATGTCTCTGGGGTTGCACACCTGTGCTGTTTAGCCGAGTATAATAATAGTGCGTTTTCAACCATAGCTCTCAGAGCTCTTCACAAAAGTAAGTTTCATTAACTCCATTTTACAGATTAGAAATTGAGGACCAAAGTCCACAGAGTAAGTCTGTGGCAGAGCTGGAATTGAATTTAGATTTCCTGACAACCAGAGCTGCCTAAATAATACCTCCTGTACTAACAAGAAGAGATATGGGGAATCTAAGGGGAGCCTAGTAGAGGAACAGAAGTTATCCATCTAGAGCAGCTTTTAGATCAAGGCCTTATGCTGTGGGAGAACCTGTGTTCAAATAGGGAGACAATCTGGATGTTCTCAGAAAAAAGTTTGCAAATTACAAACTAAATCTATAAGGTCCCAACCCAAAGGCCTTTGGAGTCAGTGGAAAGTCTCTCGTTGACCACAGGGATCTTTGGATCACATCCTAAATTAATGCTCTACTGCGTAATGAGGCACAGTACTCCACATTTATAGCATACAATGGGTAATATAGCTTCACCATCCTAAGGCACCTGGAAACCATCACAAAGAACCATCTTAAAGAAACTATCTGCCTTGCTGTAGAAACCTAAAAAAACCCACCGGCACATTTTGGGGATTTGGTTGAGCTTCAGCATGGAAACTGGATGAAGATTCTTCCTCACCCCTACTCCTTTAAATCTGGTCTTCAGGATAGTTCATGTCATAGGCAGGATAAAAGAGGGGAAAGGAAAGAAAACTGGTGAACCTGTCATTGGCAAAGAGCTTAGAGGATAGTTAGAACAAAGTACAGCAAATGTCTAAATCTCAAAACTGAACACATGGATCTCTGAAGGGACTTTAAAATGAATTTAAATATAGCCGCAGGTGGGTTTTTTGTCTTAGTTCCCTTTCATCTTGAAGACTAGATATTTTTTATCTAGAAATAGTTCATTTTCAACTAAAAGTTTTCGCATTGTTTCTTTAGAACTAATATTTGAATCTCTAGAAAAGCTGATCATGTATTAGCTTCAAATTCAGTGTAAGGTAGGACAGTATTATCTATCCGAAGTTCTTGGACTAGAGTATCCAAACACATCTCAATCACCCTAGTAAGGCAAAGGCCACACAAATAATAGTGTGTTAAGTGTTAATGGTGGAGGTGATTTTTAAAGACTTAGAAAGAGCTACTAAAAACAGAGACATTGTTTTTACTAAATACCAGTGACATTCAACCTGAAATGAAGATCTAGACTAAGATGTCCCCTAAGAGACAGCATTGGTTGTCTACTAATTTTATCTGCTGACACCTGAGTTCTTACTCCTGGTGTTTTTTGCAAGTTGAAGGCATGCAAAAGAAGGTCAAAATTTTAATAATCTCTTGGTTTTTTTCTCTCCCAGATTCATGCTGTATGTGTTCTGTAGAGTCCTGGCCAAACTGTAATGGAAATCTCACGTTTCAAATGAACTGAACTAATTTGACCAGGCTGATGGTTTTTGTGTGCACATTTATGTGAGTGAACATAAAAAATAAGGTTCTACTAACCACTGAAAACCAAGGTGAAAGGCCTACATTTCAGTATTGAGGCTACCTGCTTGCCAGAGGCTGAGGAATGCATGAGAAATACCACAGAGGGATGTGAAACATGGTGTCTTTCCATCATGTTGGAAGGTGTGTTGAGGATCTGGGAGTGGGACAAGACAGGTACAGAAAGTGCTTTTAAAGTGCATGTTGCAAGTTGACCTGCAGCTTTGCCTGGTTATGCAAAGCACCTTTGTTCCTCTGCCACTTCTTTGAGGGGCCTCTATACAGGGTTCATTTGACATTCTCCAGTGGGACCCTTCAGAGCACATTGGTGTTGCTCCTCAATTAGAGGATGTGCAACAGTGATACAAGATTTCTTTATGATTATTATTATTTTGTTTAAAAAAAACCTTTCTCTAACTTCACAACATAGTGCCAGCAGGTGGAATTTGCTGAAGCAATCAGTTCTTTGAACAGCTCTATCGTCTGGTAGTATATCGTGGCTCTAGAGAGATGTTTGTTTGTTTTTTTAAAGGAGCCTCCATGTTTAGAATATGAAAAGGAATGACCCAGTTGTAATGGATCACAGACTAATAAAATTAGGGGTAGATTAGTCAAATTTATCTTTTTACCCAAAAGACTCGAGCTTGCCACTTCTGCTTAATAAACTGAATTGCTACAGTTACTATGTATATTTTAATACTGGTCTAGCTAAAGTCACCTTGATTTCTGTCCCAAGTGTGAGCTGCTTTGCATTTGCATTACAGAAAGTAGAATCCCAATGAATTTTTAAATGATTAAGTAGTATAAAAAAGCAAAATTTAAAAATACACATAGAGTTTACATAAATAGGGGAGGGAGCAACTCTGCTCCCTGGCGAGAAATGATATTAGACTTGTACTAAAGCTTAAGTGTGTGGGTGTTAGCCTTTGTAGTTTTGTCTTTTCCGCTGAGTGGTTTTCTGCATGGTTCATGTATCTGTTGTTAATTTTGTGTTGTTTTTCTGGTGATGTTTCTGTTTGAGCTTTGTCATTGAGAGGTGAGGATATGAATGGATTCATAGAAATTTGAATTTGTATAATGCTGCAGGTATACAAAACGCTTTATAAACATGGAGAGATAAGAAGCCCTTGCCACAAGGGGCTTACAATCCTAATGCAGGCAGATCCAGTACAGTCGAAAAGATCAGGAGTAAAAGAGGAGCAGGTAGCACTGAAGAACAGATTAATATTTGAGGCGTGATTTTCAAATGTGTAAGTGGGCAATGCATGACCAAAATGTGTGCTTAACTTGGGGGTGCAGTTACGATTGCACACCTAATCATGGTAATAGTTTCCACAGTTGGCCATTTATACCTATAACTTGTCATTTGGATACTCCCAAAATTAACACATTTAATGAGAAGGTAGCAAAGAGCCCTCTCCAAGTATACCTGTCTACAGGCTATAATCCTAGAGCTGTCTGGATTTCAGACCAGAATATGGAGCAGATATGATGATGCTTGTGGACAAGACGGTAGTTCTATATTTATATTCTTGGACTTTGTAGAAGCATTCAACATGGTTGGAATCAAGAAAGACACTGAAATAGCTCAAGGCTTTACCCAGAGGTACCCAAATACTTCTGTGAATCAGCTCCTCTGTCCCCAAGGCGCTCTCACCTGTGCAGTATCAAAATGTTCAATCCTCTCTTGTCCTGTTGATACCTACATGCAGCTATTGGGCAAAAGTGAGAGAATTTTTGGGCTCAATTGCCAACGATATGCAGATGGCATTCAGCTCTGTTATGCCTTCACATCATATGCCAGGGGTAGTCAATAGGCAGTACTTGGAACCATGGAAGGGGATGAGAGCTCAAATATAGACAGGAGTAACACCATGCAGAGCCTGGGATGCAAAGACAAGGAACTTAGCAGACAGAGAGTTAGCGAGGGGATTGAAGGACAAGAGTGACATGGACTGAAGAATGGGAAAGGAAGAATATTCTGATTGCAGCATTTTAGATAGCTGGGGATACGAATCCAATAGCCTGGAGATGCCCAGAATGAGTGTCTTGACTTCAGCAATTCAGAAGATCATGCCTGTATTAAAATTGAACAGGGTGGTTAGGGCTCAGATTGGGGTTAAAAAAAATTGAATTCAGTGTAGAGTTCGAGCCTACTGCAAAGGGGAGCAGAAGGTGTGATTGCCTGACTATAACCAGCTACGTAGAAGTTTGGAGTAGGGAGCTTTTAAAAATTCCTTTTCTTCCTTATGTATGTATATACTGAGCTGCATTTCTGAGGGAGTTGCACTAATTAACTCTTCTCTCTATCCCTACCCCCTTAAATCTCAGTTGACTACAGTGGCACCTATCAGAAAAGAATATGTGGGACACAAGGTCTTTACTGCTGAAGTCAGCCAGGCAGCTGTTAACAGCTTTGAAGCAGATGTCTGAGCTTGAGTTTTAGTCATTTTGTATGATTTGTGTTGATAGCTAACAGGGGCTAACTTATTTATCCGGGAAACTCCCACTGAGGTGCAAACACTTGCTGTAGATGGGATCCTGTTTGGCAACCTATAGAAACGGCACACTGGAATACTCCTTCTGCATAAACTTTTCTTTTCTTTACTCTTTCAAACATTCGCTGACCTCATTTATATAGTATGTCACAGGGTACATCTGGTTTTGGTTGTTTCATGAGTTGGTGTTCCAGTTGGAAAATGCAGTGTTGTGATTTAAAACACGGTGTCAGGACTGTGATATATCTCAGCTATCGAAGACTTACACATGGTTGCTTTTGCTGTCTTAGGCACCAGTCCTCTAGTACAATCTGCTAACATGGACCCTTGCATCCATGCAGAGCAGAAGGGTCTATGCTAGCAGAATGAGATGCAAGATCGGAATCTTAATTTGGTCTTTCATCACATCTACTATTTCATCAAGCAAATATTTCCTTTGTTTTTTTTTAAAGATGTTCCTTCATGTTCTTCTTTGGGTATCCTCATCTGATTAGTGCCCTGCCTCTTTCCATTAAAATCATTTATTTTTCCATTGCCAACATGTATGCTACACCATCGCCTTGCTCTGTTGTCATATTAAATTTTCAGAATTGGTGTAGCCAATGCATTTCCCCCATCTCAGCCCCAGGAAAGAGATTGTCTAATTAATCTTTTTAAAACAATACTTGTGCGTAACTGAAAGAACTCTGCATTTTTTATAATAGAGAAGAAATCAGCACTGTTGTATATAACTTTCCCCCAGCCACTGTCTTCTTTTTTTTCATTTCTGAGATTATTATATGTGAAATGTCCAGTATACTTTTCACAAGCAGAGAGCATTATGGCACTTATATAGGTTGTGACATCTGTCTTTGGGGTGTTAAAAGATACTGTGATACTTGTTTCCAGTGCAATTTGTTTACCAAAACAATGGTGATATTTGGATCAGTGCAACTTTTTGTGGCTTAGTTTTTCAGTTTCTCCCATAAGATGTTAGTATAACAGTAGATATTTTTAGGTCCAGTTTCCAACACCTCTATTGTGTAAATGTCTGTCTATCAGAAATAATGCATGTCATAATCTTACTGGCACGAAAGAGCAAATTTAATTGGCAGCTGATGAGTTCTAGCTGTCTAGATATGTCAGTAAATTGTGCAAGTGTTGCTGTCGTCAGCTTCAGGACTGGGTTGTCAATTCATATGCCATTTAACATGAGTATTACTGCTCTACACCATCAACAAAAACATTCCCAGAAGTTGGTGAGTCATAATAATTTGGCTTAAGGGGGAAAATAATTATTGACAATTTAGTTTGTATGAACTCGCTGCCGTAACTTAAATGAATAACTAGGAGATACAGAGGGAGTGAAGCTAGAACTAGCATGTAAAAATATTTACATAAGACCCATTTAATGATTAAAATGAGAAAATAGGGAGTTCAACTCATAGAATATTAACTATTTGCTTTCTCCTCTATGCATTCTTTTTCTCAGTTCCTGCCTGTTGAGGTATCAGTTGCTAAAGATGCAGCTTATTTATTGGGTGGTGGTTGGTTTTTTTTGGTTTGTTTTTTTACAGTGAAATATCTTTTGCTTTTGAAAGAAAAGGTTTTGTTTGTTTGTAATTAAGCTGTGACCAACAAAACTTGATATCAATAAATAAATAACAAGACTCTGAGGTTTGTCAGTATGGCTCAATGGATTTCATAGTTTCCTCTGTCCCAGAAGATAACAAGATTAGGCATCAGCACTTGGGAGTCCTATCCAATGCCTATACTGCTAACGTTGGAGTTCTAGAGGTGGGGGCTACAGAGTGAAAGTTATTCTCCTGTGGGTGGAATGTTAAAAGCAAGGTGATTTCAGCTTATAACTAGCAGCTGTCCAGCTGTCCCGTGGCTCTTTTCTAAGAAAATAGATGATAAATCAACATTTCTGCTCAGTTAAAAAGCAGCTGCTAAATATCTAGGGATGTGTGAACCAATTGTGGTACTGTGTTTATCTGCATAGTCACTACACTACCTAGCTCATTACTGTGAAGTTATTGGAGGTGCTCTTGAGTATGGAAGGCACTGTGTCAGGGACCCAAAGACAATGCTGACGTGTACCTGTTCAAAGGGGCATTTGAAAATGCAAGAAGAAACTAAACGTTGTATTATATTTACAACTGAACTTATCCTAGTGTTCTTAGGGCTTGGACTCATCAGCGCTGTTTTAATAGTGCAAGTAAGTCAAAAGTTCTTGTTAGTATGACTCTCCTCACCTTTTTTGTTTTTTTACACAGTAATGAAGGTAGACACTGATTTTCACAAATACATTTGTGTCCCTTAATTTTCAAAAGTCCTAACTTTACAAATCTTTTGTGTAACCTTCCAAAAACCAGGGTCTGTTATTTCCTACGTTTTTTCCCTTTTCATATCCCCCAAACAGTCCTAGGTGTACAGTTTAAATGAGAGATATAGATATGTTAATGGTATGATTTCATACCTACAGATGTTAGTGTGAAGACTTCACACAGAATCTACTCTTGAGTGCCACGCAAAGGCAGCTAAATCTACTTCTTCAAGTTAATTCTTTTATGATGCTTGTCTCTCCACTTTATGCCAATGTCTGTGTCTACACATGTGAGGATGTTATTGTCAGGCCCCTAGTTCATGAGTTTTGAAGATTTCATCCTCTTGCAGAAATGTGGTAATGCCCAACCACAGCATTTAATAACATTTCCCTTCCTTCCATGCCCATTTCTTCCTTTGTTTATTTTGGAGATAAGAGCTGGTGCTTATCAACACTTATTAAGGAAGAAGGGGCTCTAATAGATATTTTAAATTAAAAACAAAGCTTCAGAAAGAGGTTGTGGGGATTTGCTGCTCAGAAGAACAAATCCAAAATGGCTGCTCTGATGGCCCTGCAAAAACCTATAGTTTTATCCGGGACAATCATGCCTTTCAGTGAGATTCAGTCTCATGCGGTGGCTGCAGATTTGGGCCACCAGTTCATAACTTTATTTAAAATGTACATGCACAAGGAGAAAGGGAAGTTTTCAGGTTCTTCAGGGTTGTTCAGACACCAGTGCATTCTGTAGAATCTAATTAAAAAACAGGGTACAGAAATTGGTCTCAGAGTTCCTAGGCTCTTATTTCTTGCTTTAGTTACCTCCTGGCCTGCAGAAAGGAGACAGTTGGTAACTGCTAACAAGTCGCTTAGAAAGGTTGGGCAACGTACAGTCTCTGAAGGTTAAAAAGTTGCTGAGCCTGTCAGTCTCTTTAAGACTCATCTTGATTAGATGACCTCATTAAATAAGCTAATGAATACAACCAGTCCTCCTTTTGGAGAGATACTGACTTATCCTTGTCTTCCTGCAGAAAGCTCCCTAACTGCTGCCCCTAATTCCCAGGTGAACGCCAACTTTATAGGATTTGTGTTTCTTAGGGGTCTCTGCAGTAAAGGTATAGTGGCCATGAATGGGATACTTCAAACCTTTAGAACTGTACCTTTTCCTTTCTCCTTGTTATCATAAGCACTCATGAAATGGTGCCTATGTGCCCAGGGAAGATGACTGCATTGTGAGGGCTAGTTGTGTTGTAACTTATAACATTTGTCATTAACTTTGGAACCAAATTAGGCATTTGAGTAATGTTTCAATGTTTTGTAAAGCCATTAAATCTTTTTTTTTTCTTTGTACCTCTTATTTCTACAGGATCCGTCTGGTGAAGGTTACAGAGAGACAATTGGTGATGAACACTTCCGTCTAGAAGGTACATAAAGAACAATTCTCCTTAGTTAATACTAAGGCATATTTGGAAAATTCAAACCAGGTCATAAAGTGTGAACTCCGTGAATAACAGTGTGTAAGCTGTATGGGGAATGTCATTATCTTTGGTGGCTGATAAGACAGGGATACTCCATATTTCTGTAACCCTCCTAAATCCACAAATCTAGACGATGGCTACACTTTGAGCTAGGAGTGTGATTCCTATCTCACACTAGCTCTCGTCAAGCTAGCGCACTAAAAATAGCAGTGTTGCCATTGCAGCACAGGCAGCAGGGAGCAGTGGCATGGGCTAGCTGCCGCAGGTGCAAACCCTCCTGGACCCCGTGGGAAAGTATCTGGGAGGGCGAGCCCACACCATCACTCACCGCTGCCCGTGCTGTTGTGGCTTCTTTTTGCAAGATAGCTCAATGAAAGCTAGTGCAAGTATGTCCTCTTGCACTGGGAATCCCCCTCACCCCCGCTCAAAGGGCAGATGTGTAGCCACAGTCCGATTGTGGCATAGAGACCACATTTGTTAATCTCCAGTAAGAATTAGAGATTCTTGCTCAGCACAAAAGAGCAGATGTCATTATTTGTGCAGCTCTCCTGTCTGTGAGGCTAAACTTGCCTCTTCTGTGATTGTGGCCCTAACAATAGTGGAAAATGGTGTAGCTCTGCTATGAAGGGAACAGCAGGACAGTAACCATCCTGTGTGCCAAAGAACACAGCTTAATGGGGCTTCTTGCACCCTAATGGGTTGGGTATGGGGCTGAGGAACACAGAGTTGAGGACATTGGATCTTCACCTGTGTAGATCCACCAGCTATCCTGCCCGGTGTAGCAAAGACACAACAGCCATGGGGCTGCTGAAGCGTTTATGAGATTCTCCCTTACGCAGTGGCTAGTTACTTTGGCTGTGCACTATACTTAGGTTCTGGGCTAATGGAAGCAATGTCCCCAATTAGTTCAGTGTAAGGAACCACACCAAGTTTTATTTAGACAATACCATCGTTCTATATAATGGCTACTTGTGCGCGTGTGTGGTTAGAAGACTCTGCATAAACATTTCCTTGGATTTTAAGGTTTAAAGTCATTGAGACTGTAGATAAATCTCCTGTTTTGAAAAGGATAGAGATGGATACTGCATGAGGTTGCTTAGAGGAAGCTCCAGTGGAAGAATACATTAAGACCGCTATCTAGAATGATGAGTTCATACTTTTTCAGTTAGAAGCTGGATGTCTTCTGACAGCAGATTTGGACATGGTTCAGTACCTACACAGTGGGAAGAGTTCATTTTACAGAATGCAAGTCCTTCAATATGTTTGTGTTCTTTTAGGGTTCTCCCTTGTAAGTTCTAACCAGATCCAACTCTGCATAATTTGTGAGTTTTGCTGGGGTCACAGCAAAAGATGGCACCTGTGCAGTTTTTCACATCAATAACCCAGTACCCTTTCACTGTTTGTCAAGAAGATTACAATCCAGCGCTCATCTTTGTGTTGGTGGAACTGAAGGTGCCAAAAATACCTTTTCCCCTATCTGCTAATATGGCTTCTGCAATTCTGCTCTGCTAGTCCAGTAGAACTTTCTCTACTTATTTCTTCCTGAGTGGTGAGCCTAGGTTCTTAGCCTCCTTTTGCTTTTCTCTAGCAAATGATTCTTGGAGCTTCTTTATTCCTTTGAGGATGCAAACATAAAGTTTTAAATTTCATTTAGAGACTGCTGCCTAATTTATATCAGAAAGTGCATGTAAACTATTGGTCTGCATTAGAACATAAGAACGGCCATACTGAGTCAGACCAAAGGTCCATCTAGCCTAGTATCCTGTCTTCCGACAGTGGCCAATGCCAAGTGACCCAGAGGGCATTGTTACCCACAAAAAATTCTGTGTCACTCACACACTCTAGAGGCACCCACCCTTACCCCATTCCTAGGGCTCAGGCATAACCCTGTCAATTTAGGCACCCACCCTCACCCTTCTGTGCGCTCAGGCGTAACCTTACACTCTGCGGGTTTGCGGGGTATTTTATCAGTGAAAGAGCCTCACACAGTAATATCCTACTTAACCTCTATTGATTAACAATCACCAAAACCAGAATGCACACGCTACACATATAGTGCTCACCATTCCCAGTTAGGCAGATGAACTTTTCTTGATGGCCAGTCATGATCAGGTCCATCTGGGGGACTGCACGGTGTCATTGGCAGAGTGTGGAGGTCTGGCAGCTTTGTTCTTGGGGCTGTGTCCTGGAACTGGTTCCCAAAGAACTTCCTTTTGGACCCCAGTTTATAGAGTGAAACTTGAGTCCTGGGGTGAACCTGTACCTTAACCAATCATTATACTAAACTGTTACTAACCAATCCTAACACAGTTCTCTAACCAATCCTACCCCACCACCTTAATTAATTTACAACTAGCAAAATTAATTATGTAACAGACAGAAACAATGAAAGAACCAGACAGAGATCATACAGACAAACAATAGGGAAGTGGGGATCGTAATGACAAAACAATAAAGAAGTATAGATTTTACACTCACAACTATTGATAAGTGATTGCTTGCCAGGCAGGATGCCATCAAACTAAGTTTTCTTTAACCATCTTAAGATCTGTTTCTTTATCTGGTGATAGTTGGTGCCATTAGGACGGGGTTGCCTTCTTAACAACCTGGTATTACATTGTTTTAATGTAATTTAGATGGAATGTGAGGATGTGACTTCCTGCTTCTCAGCTAATGGCTGCTGCTCTTTTAACCTGGCTGCAGACGAAGGCCTTATTCTTACAGTATGACTGGTAGATATGATGTGCTGAAATCAAACAGAGAGTTTGTAAAATGACCATTAGCAGGGTAACGCCTGTCCACTTCTTTGGGTTGGAGTTGGCAAGACCCTGCTCTCAGGAAGCATCGTGGAATTGCTGAAAGAAACTAGTTTAAAACCATCAGCTGATTTAAAAGCTACTTTTTCACATAGAATTTTAGTTTCTCTCTTTTTACATAGAATTAAAAAGTGAGTGTCAGTGAGTGGTGATAACATTATCTATATTAGCATGGCCAGCTACTGGTTTTATTTTAAAAAATACGTAGTTCATGCCAGAGGAACAAACAAACTCTGTGGTGAAGGTATATATGAGAGCTGTCGAGTGGATCATCTTACAGTTAAGATACTGAACTGGGACTCAAAAGATCATCCACTCTAACAGTGTCTGCATCTTAGCCCTGATCTACACTGGAGGGGGGGTCGACCTAAGATACGCAACTTCAGCTATGCAAATAGCGTAGCTGAAGTCAGTGAATCTTAGGTCAACTTACCTGGCTGTGAGGATGGCGGCGAGTTGACCGCTGCCGCTCCCCTGTCGACTCCGCTTCTGCCTCTTGCGAGCTGGAGTTCTGGAGTCGACGGGGAGCGTGTTCAGGGACCGATTTATCCGTGTCTAGACGAGACGTGATAAACTGCTCCCCGATAAATAGATCTCTACCCAGCGATGCAGCGGGTAGTGAAGACCTGCCCTTAGTTCCCCATCTCTAAAATGGGTTAAATAATACTTTACCTTTTGTCTCCATCATCTGGTTAGCTTGTAAGTCCTTTGGGGAAGAGATTATTTCTTACTATATATTTGTTCAATATGACCCCAATCTCAGCAGGAGCCTCTGAGTGCTGCTGTAATATAAATAATAATTAACATTTGTCATTGTTAAACCAACATTTGGTAACAGTTAGCACATCTGAGATTGCTACAATTTTTACCTCCGTTTAGAATAGGTGATGTCTGTGGTAATAGTTGGCAAATGTTGTTGAATTTTTAATAGACAGCATTATAGTAAAAGCCAACTTTATGCTGGATATGAAAAGCCAGTAAAGTGAACAATTCTGTTCACAATGTGTCTCATTTTGTCTTTTTCATCTAATTATATTGTGGTGTATAATACACAACTCTTCGTCTAAATCATGGTTGGGGCATTGCACTATATGGCAGACATAACACCCAGCGTGTACCATTTTCAAACTAGCCAGCAACAGGATTCTTTACTAGAGAGTAAAACTGCTCTTGGCACTTTTAGGCTATTATATTTTGTCATTGCTGCTCAGTGCCAAGAAGTGCAGTTCACATTATTACTACCAGTGTGTCTCATTCGTATGAAGAAGCTGAGTAGTGAGGGCAGGCGTTAGATGAGTGTAGGTGGTCCTTTCTCACTCCCTGGAGCCAGGGAAGAATTTTGCCCTGGCACTCCTGCAGCTGGAAGGAAGGTAACTGTTTTCTCTCAGGATTTTCTTGCTTAAATGCACACTGGGAAGGCGTTGTCTTGTTCTAAAAAGACAGCAAATTTCCCCGACCCTTTCTGTACGTACTTGCCCTGCTTTCCCCATTAGTAACAATTCTATCCACTTTTCCAGAACAGTTTCATTAATGTGGCTTAATTGTGTCAAATCAAAATGCTTTCAGACTTTTCGGTGCATCCACACTACCCTTCTTGGAGTCCTGTTGGATGCTTCCTCTTGCAGGGGTAATGGACTATTAGAACGGCAGTGAAGCTACCCCTTTCTAGTGACGTTCAAACGTGGCTGTGGAAACGACAACTAGTTCTAACAATTTTCTACACAAAAACTGCTTGTGTAAAGTAGAAGTGGGTATTTTAGATAAATAGATCTAACTACATAAGATAATTTTATGGCCCCCAATTAGTGTACTATAATCACCCCGCCATCTTCAGCGTATCCCCCAGGAGGTAGAGAAGTACTACTGTACAGATGGGGAACTGAGGTATAAAGAGACTAAGGTCAAATAGGAAGTCTGTGGTAGGGCAGGGATTTGAACACCCAAATATCAGACAACCAGCTTAACCACTGGACTGTATTTCCTCTCTGGGTTTGTAGGGGTTGAGGAGAAGTGAGTAAATCAATGGTTTATTCTGACGGGGCAGAACCTTGGGAATTTAAGCACGTTGGGACAGGTGAAGATTTCCTGTACTTGATTCTGGTGCCCTACAGTGTTAGGGTTTGTCTGTAAAGAGCAGCAGTGCGCATTATGGGGGTGTGATTTAGAAAGTGCTAATGCATTGTGCATTAATTGTTCTGTATAAGACCCTGCTGGTGTGCACTAAAAGTTCTGTTTTGAATAGCACTACGTTAAAGCACACGAAGGATCTTTTAGTGCACACCAGCAGGGTCTACATGAACCACTTAGTGTGTGGCACATTAGTTCACTTTAGAAATTGCTATCCCTTTAGTGCACATTGCTGCTCCATGTAGACACGCCCTTATCTGCCTGGAGCTGTTTCTCCTTCACCTGGTCTTCCTTAACTGGCCCAATATTTCTGGACTGCCAAACTCCCTTGATGGTACTTTGACATACAATTCATATGTTATCTAGATTTTATTTAATCAAGAAAACAGGGAGAAAACAGCATTTCATGGATTTGCAGAAAAGCACAGCAGGTCACAACAGTCTATTGGGGGAGATTTGCAGCATTCACACACAGAGACTTGATTAGAGAGTAAGTCAGAGTTCTTTAGAAGAGTCACACTAAAAAGACAATGTGATAATGGGAGAAATAATTGAATTCCTTCATTTGTTTTACATAGCCAAGTTCATTACCTTTTTTTTTTAAAGCCATCTGAGCAGCAAAGATAAAAAGAACTGTCTTAGCAGTCCAAAAAGAAGCTGGATTTAACTTCTGTGTTGTTAAGTAAAGCTTGATCAAATCCTTTCGTTTTAACAGACTTAACTGGCCAACAGCAAAAGGCTCGGGATTCTGGGATTAAGATTGGTAAAAGGACTGGTGCATTAGTGCTTTCTTTTGAACTATAGAAAGAACAAAGTAAACATCAAAAGCATTAAGCCACGAGTGCGGATTGTTGACTCAATGTTGCTGCGTGACAAGAGGTTAGAACTCAATAGTGGCTACTCTGTTTACTGAGTGCCATGCAAAAAGAAACAGTTTGACCAGTATTGTCTATTATATTCAGCACCTGCCTTTGATTTCACCGCTCTGTACATTGCAAATTTTGGATTTTCTCTTACATGGTCAATGGGCACCTTAAATGAACTCAAGGTCAGTGGAGATGAACTGGGCCGCTTATGTAACCTACACTTCGTGATTCTTTTTCCTTTTTCTCCCTCTGTCCCTGATAATTCAGAAGTTAGGAATACAGAATATGCACCATACAGTGGACACACTTTTATAACACTCAGTCTGTTTTTAGCAGTAATTCCCTATTTTATGTATAGAGAATTTCATTGGAATGGATATTATCTCTGAACCTTGAACAAACTTTTGGAGTGTGCTCACAGTACATCGTAGTCTTGGGGAAGTTTTTTGAAATGTCTGGTATGGATACAAGCAATATTCTCTGTAGGTAAAATATTTTTGAGCATACGTTGGTTACTTAATCAGTTATTATTTATAGTGCCTAGAAGCTTTGTGCTAGACAATGGACACATAAAAAAAGCACAGTCCCTGCCCTGGCAATTTTAAAACCTAAGTAACTCTACATAATTTAGTGTCTTCATTTTATGAATGTTATAATTTTTCATATTGAAAATGTAAATAATTTTCTAGGCATTGTTTACATGCAGTATAGAAACCATTTTAGCATATATAGAAAAGACATAGGTTGCACCTTGCTATGGAAAGGATCACTTGACAAAAGACGAGTTATGCAGTCAGGCACAGTTGCCTAATAGTCTTAGAGCTATTATTACCTATTTAGTGCCATTAGTACACATGGTGCTTTACAGACAGGGAAGGAAAGGCTCCCTTTCCCCAGGAGTTTACAATTGAATAACTATTCATCACTAATATCACAACCACACCCCTTTAATTGTACATTAAAGTTGCTGTTCTATTGTTGTCAGCACTCTGGTGTGTAGTGAGTGAACTCTGCATTTTCATGGTTTATTAAGAATCCTCTGCACTTAGCGTGTTACTCACATACAGCAAAACCTGTGTTTATGGTCCCCCCTGGTCATCATCTGTTTAGTGGCTGCAAAAATTTGAGATATCATGAGATTGCCCAATGTTCCTTTATTAACTCACCCTAGTAAAGCTGCCACCTGTGAACTGCATCTTCAGCTGCATGCTGACCCATTCGCAGTAGCTAGGTTTGTCTGCCAAAACAGCTGGTCTCCACCCAAACTGGAAGCTGATAAGCTGGTTTCTGTGAATTGGAAAGGGCACCAATGAAGCTAGAAAAAAGGAGCAGAGGAAGGCGCCAAGCAAAAACTGCTTAGTTTGGCAGATAGAAGAAAAGTTGCCAAAGAACATGAGCCTGGTAGGATTAGCCAAAGTTTTCCTGTGGTCAGACAAAGATCCAGGAAATTATAAGAAACAGGTAGGCTGTTTGCCATGAGTTGGAGGAAAATCTTATGGTATAAGGCACTTAAAAAAAGTAAAAGTGTTCCTTAACATTAACCGTTCCTTCTAAGGAGTTTGGTATTTGGATCACAAGCCTTTTACTTCTAGGGCTGTGGTTTTCAAACTGGTGTACATGAGCTCTCGTCAGGAGGTATGCGAGAAAAATCCCATAATGGTGGACAACATACTTTATTTAGTGAGATTTGGCAATCTAATCATGGGAATAGTATCATACCCATCTTGGATAAGGTATGCGGTAGACTGCATTATTTAGAAGGGAGTTCGCAGCCTAAAAAGTTTGAAAACCACTGTACGAGGGTCACAGTTTCAACTGCAGTGATGTAAAAAAGTAGTGATAAAAAGCTGTTGCCTTCCAATTGCTGTCCATAGCCTTTGTGAAATCAGTCAGTGGGCTCCGTCCATTTCCAAGAGGATCATGACAGTTGGTACCAACTGCCACTTTGCTGACAATTGCAGCAGAGAACCCACTGATAGAATGGGCATGAAAAATGAGCTACTCTGTCACCTCGAAAAGTGATTGATCCTTCCTGTCAGCATTGAGATACATACAACAGCAGGGAGGATAGCATGCTGTAGTCTGACTGTGCTATACATGTTCTGTGTTTGTAGGATTTCAGTCTCCAGAGCTGACAATCCAGCACCACCTATAAGCACCAGCATTCACTACAATTCTTTTGAGTTGCACTTTTCCCCCATAGTGTAAGTGTCAGAATGTTTTTCTCCTAGATTATTAACCTGTTACATTGGTCTGGAGAGATTATACAGGCTAGAGATTATTTAATGTTTTTCGTCTCTGGGTCTGAAGTCATTTTACAAAACGTTATCGCCATTTTAGAGACTGAGAAACACAGACCAAAGATACTAAGTAACTTGCCCAAGGGCACAGTAGCAGAGCTGGGACTAAAAACCTGGCTTGCTGGTTCCCAGTCCCGTTCTCTATCCACCAGAGTATGCTGGTGAGATGCTTTAAAGGTATAATACAAAACTTTTTCCCAAACCAGTAAAAGCTCCTATTTTCTTGCTGGTGACTTTTACATAAAGGAAATAGTTACACAAAATTAAAAACATATTAGTAACTTAACTCTTTGTTAATTTCATGATGAAGCTGAGGAAGTGAAAAAATGAGTGAGGGACTTGCAGAGGACAGGTCGAATTCCTTGAATATACTTCAAAAATGTGGAAATTTTTAAAATATTTTAAGTAAGTTAGAATATTCCCACCTTTCTTCCTTTCACGTAATGTTGGCAATGTTTCAAGCTACATACTAAGATGCCATAAAAAGGATCAAGTAACATCAGGAATATTAAACTATCTGACCCCTTAGCCCTTGTTAAATAATGGGCAAGATCTCAGCTAGCAACATATCTTCTCTAGCTACAGCTTTTGAACATCCCTGGTTTTGAGTTACCAAATGGTCACAAAATCAGTTCAGCCCATTAGTAGACCAAAGCGGATTCTGTCGTCTTTCTCACCTGTACAACCTCATGGAGTCAATGAGGTTGCAGCTGGGAGAAGCAGTTGATCCAATGTGTACAGTACCAAGATAGCTATTACTGTATGCGTGCAGCAGGGTAAAAATGCTGTTCAACTTTGCCCCAGGATAACCGTCATTATGACCAAAGAATAAAATTAAGGGAACACATCAGTTGAGAGTTTGAAACCAATCTTTTTGGAAACATGATGAATATCAGTGGCTTCACTTAGTCTGCTCGAAGAACAAAGATCCTTTTCTACTTTTAATTTCCCAGCAACGATTATTGCCAGTTATTTTTCTCGTCACCTTAACCACAGTTTCTAGAGTCAAAATGCCACACTCCGCTGCCCTCCCTAGTGACACCAGATTTATGTCACCGTAACTGCAAAGATGCTCCGACCCTTGATTTTTCAGAAGAGAGATCTTGGTTCCAAAGTTCTCACCTTCAGAGCGGTTGTCAGGTTTCATTTAGAAACCTGCAGTTGGGATCACTTCCAATAGGCCTCACACCCTGTTTCTAGCAACAACTTCAAAATCAGTTCAGTTGTGTTTGACTTTCACAAAAATATCTGCCTTGCCAAGGCAACACATTTTTGCTGATCTTTTGAGGTGTGGCCACTTCAGCCAGGTTTTAGAGTGCTGGGTGCTCCTCCATTGGGCTTTTGTTTCGCCCCCCATATGCGTGCTGCTGGAAGCCCCTCCTGTCACAGCCAGGGATTTCATATGATCACATCTCTCATGACTGACTCTATGGCATGCAAGGACGTGGTTTGCAGCAAGATTAAACAGTCGCTGCTTTTCCATCAGGGGTTCAAAAGTAGAAACCCATCGAGCTGGTGTCAGATTTCGAAACCTTCTCTCCTTAAAGTTTGTAAAGGGAGTCACATTCCAGGAGACCTTGGGCTGGCTGTTTTAGATACAACAACCCTGTCAGCTTGCTGAACCTAACAAATACACTAGGCATGTACATGCAGACACAGATGCAATTGCAGTAAAAAGCATATTGCTTTTGCAAGCTTGCTGTCCCAAATTCAAAGTGTATATCAGTCAGGGTGCTTTTGTGTGCTTCAACTCCACTTCTGCTGCACAAGCTACAGAAACCCAAAGTTTTACCTCAACAGGCAGAACAAGTGCCCTTTGTTACCTAGACAGATTACAGCTTTTTCTAAAGTCTGCTCTTCATAAAAGCCCAGCTTGAACAGTGGAAATTCTGACTTGCCTCAGATACTGAGGAGACTTTTATAGTTTCAAGTAGCTCCAGGGTTATATTTTAAAAGTTGAATTTCATCACATGCTTTAAGTTTTGTGGGGGGAGAAAAAAGACGTGATATTTTTAGAGGGAAAAAGTTTTTTTTTCTCTCCCTCTCCTCTCCACCTTTTTTCTTAACAGATGTTTCATCTCAATCATATCCAAACCTCAAAGCACAAGTAGCAGTCAACCTTAGTCTCCTGTGGAGAAAAAGATAAAATGTCATTTGTTTGGAGGAGGAGGGGTGTGTGTGTGTGTGTGTGACCACAACTAGTCTGTGAGTAAAACCAAATAATAAATGCAGCACGATGGGGTTGTGGAAATGAACCTGAAGCAATATTTCTGCTCTCAAAAAAGCCTGTAGTCCAGCTGCTTTGGTTAGATGGAAATTCCCAACATGAGGGGATAAAAGAGGGGGGAGGAGGGAGGAAAAGAAAAACTTCCAGCAATCAGATTTTTCTTGCTCTGTAAATCAGAATCCAGCAATCCAAGTCCTCTAACAAATGAAGGATATAAAACAAAGTGCCCAACATTGTACTGTGAAGGATTTAAAACTTCTTTTTGTGGGGAACAGCTCTTGTAAACCAAAATATCCCGAAGGAATTTTCACAGGGCTCTGGAGAAACCTCAGAGTTTTGCTGTGCACTGCATTGTGTGCTGCCATCAGCACTACAGCCTGTTGTGGGAATGGCCAAGGTGATTCAGTGCCGCCAGGAACTACTTGTATAGAAGATTTATAGGGGAGGAAAGTCATATTCTCTCATAAGGAGTTGTGTGCCTGAAGCTAAAATCGGGTGGTTTGGGGTCCCCCTCCCCTCCTGCTCTTAAAGGAGTCTTTCTAGAGAGTGCAAGTGTGGGGGAGAAAAAAGGACATACTCTTGGAGAAGGCGAGGGGGTTATGCCAGGGGAAGGCTGCCTTAAATCCTAGCTAGGGCTTTGTAAGAGCCTTACTGACAGGACTTACCCTGAGCACATCTCCTGGTGCCCTATCCCTAGACCATCAGCATCTTCTGCACCATAGCAGTCCCCCCCCCCCCCCCTTCCAGCCCCAACTGAGGTGTGCAGTCCAGGTTCCACTGGTAAGCAGTGAATATGGCTTGGATTAGAAGAAACACTTTTTATTAAAAATCGACAATCACATAGCTTAAGAAACAAGATGTCTAATTTCACACAAACGGAGAAGCTTAACAGCTGACTCTCCGTTTTGAAACACCTTGACTACCTGGGACGATAGGAGGGGTTGACTTGTCTTTTAGACGCTCTTCAGGTCAGGGACTGTCTTCATCTGTGTTTGCACCGCACAATGGGACTCCAATCCAGTTTAGGATCTGTGGGTGCTCCTATGATTAACAATAATAATATTATTGCCAAGATTGAGTGTCATGCAGTTTGTGTGGGAGTCCTTAGATTGTGACATTAAAAATTAAATCTTGTGTGCCCTATATAGACTTTAAAGATCCCGTGCCATGATCTATAAAAATAGATCCATAGCATCTTTGTATAAGGTTTCCCCTCTTCCTCTAGATCAGTGGTTCTCAACCAGGGGTACATGTACCCCTGGTGGTATGCCAGGGTCTTTTAGGGGTACATCAACTCCTGTAGATATTTGCCTAATTTTACAAGTCTACATAAAAATCACTAGCAAAGTCGATACAAAATAAGATGTCATACAATTATATTGCTCTGTATACTATACGCTGAAATTCAAGTACAATATTCATATTCCAAATGATTTATTTTATAATTGTATAGTAAAAATGAGAAAGTCAGCAATGTTTCAGTAATAGTGGGCTGTGACACTTTTGTATTGTTATGTCTGATTTTGTAAGCAAGTAGTTTTAAAGTGAAGTGAAACTTGGGGATAAACAAGACAAATCAGACTCCTGAAAGGGGTTCAGTAGTCTGGAAAGGTTGAGAACCACTGCTCTAGATTGTGATGTGCAGTGTGCTGTACATCAGCCCAGTTCCATCCTGCATTAAGAGGTTACTGCATTTCATTAGTGCTTTATAGCTGAAGTAACATGCTTTGGGATGAAAGACAACATGGAAATGTCAGATAATGTGTATGTGTTTGAATATGGTTAGCTTTATGATGGACTGTGGAGACACACAAATTTTAGAACTTAGCTGCCTTATAGATCACAAGTATTATAGCTGGACTGAAAGTAAGATCTCTGGTTCAAGGTTGCCTGAGTGTTTCCATTTTAAGACCTTATTTTTAACTGATTTTTAGCAATCCAAAAATCTTCACTATTTGGGGTTTGAAACTTTCCAGGCTTGAAGAATGAGTACTTGTGGCACCTTAGAGACTAACAAATTTATTTGGGCATAAGTTTTTGTGGGCTAAAACCCACTTAATCAGATGCATGCAGTGGAAAATACAGTAGGAAGATATATGGAGAGAGAGACGGGACCGCCCAGAGAATTCAGGAGGCCTGGGGTCTTCAGCGGCGGGGGCCCCCTGCCGCCGAATTACCACCAAGTCCCAGCACTTTGGTGGCGAGTCCTGGGGCAGAAGGACCCCCCGCCGCTGAATTGCCACCGAAGACCTGCCCTGGGACCCGCCGCCGAAGTGTCGGAAGGACCCCCCTCCGTGGGTCTTCGGGGCACTTCAGCAGCAGGTCCCGGAGCGGAAGGACCCCCCGCCGCCAAATTGCCGACTGCGACCGCTCCGGGGGCCTGGGCCCCACTCCAGAAGCCCAAAAAACTCTTGTGGGGGCCCCTGTGGGGCCCAGGGCCTGGGGAAAATTGCCCCTCTTGCCCCCCCTGGGCCACCCTGGAGAGAGAAAATGAAAAAATGGGGGTTGCCATACCAACTGTAGCGAGATTAATCAATTAAGGTGGGCTATTGCCAGCAGGAGAAAAAAAACTTTTGTAGTGATAATCAGGATGGCCCATTTCAAACAGTTGACAAGGTGTGAGTAACAGTAGGGGAAAAATTAGGGGGAAAGTTTGAGCAAAAGCTCTTTCTGATAGTTTGCAAGTGTTTGCAGTAGTGATGGTTGTAACATTTTCTGATTTATAAAAATGGCAAAGTATTTTTGATTATTTTTTCTCTATTTTCCAGTCAACTGTATTGGTGGAGGGACCAATCTCGGCACATTATAGACAGATAGACATCCACTCTGTAGAGTTTAGGTTTGGATCTGAACTTTCCTGAAGCTGGAAGGATTCCTATTCACATCCATCAAGAATTATTGGGGTTTTCTAAATCTTTTCTTTATTTTTAATAAATTAACTGGGGACACAAAACAACCACATCTCCTCAGTGTGGGTCTGATCCAATGTAATTTTAAGTCAGTGAACTGATGCTCATTGGGTCACGCCCTATATCCATATCTTCATTTTACAACCAGCTCAATTGGCAGAAACATTTGGTGTTTTTGTCAGGAGAGTGTAAGGTCGTGTACTCACCACCTGTAGCATTCCCTTGGGTTGGGGTGCAGTGCTACAAAGGGTACTAGTCCCTGGCATCTGCTACTGGCCACCTGCCTCTCGCTGGGTCTTCCTCTTCCTCATAAAGTTCGTTCCCCTTTCAGGGGTCCAACTGAAAGTCCAAATCAAATGCCCAAACTAATAGCTCTTCTACCCCTCTCAGATGCCACTGAAGTCCTGTTTTTCTTGGTCCCTTCTTGGTCCCTTCTCCTAGCACCTCCAGAGCTTCTCTTATCTAGCTTCTTCCGCAGCAGGATTCCCCTACTGCCTCCCTCCAGAGACTCTAGAGCAGTGTTTCTCCATTTTTTTTTTCATGGACCACTTGAAAATTGCTGAGGGTCTCGGCAGACCACTTAACAGTCTTTCCAAATGTTGTTTGTACCGTTAGCTAAGTATTGTAAAACACTTTGGATAAAAGCGCTATATAAAAAAAAACCTTAATAATAATTAACTTTTTTTGTTCTACAAATAAAAGCGTGCAACTCATATTTTAATATCAGTAGTTTTACTTTTCCACTGCGATGGATATGCCATCTCTCCCCCTCTGCAGCAGCTCCCAAGCTGGGAAGGGGGGGGGTCCTTCCCCCTCTCCCCCACCACAGCAGCCCCCGAGCTGGGGCTGGGAAGGAGGGCCGTCTCTCCCCAGCAGCCGCAGCTCTGGAGCTGGGAAAAGTTGCCTCTTTCTCTGGCTGCTGCAGCCATGCACATACCAAATTCTCCACACCCCCCTCTTCTAACCCCACTGCCCCCTCCCACCTACCCCCTACTCCCCCCAAGGCCAACACCTCATCTTACATGTGCGTCTTCTCCAGGGTCCAGGCACCTAATTAGTGGAGCCATGCCTGCGTGGCTCCACTAATTAGGTGAGTGACCCTTCATTCTCTTGTGTGCAGCCGCCCAGTCATGCACCCTAGAGGGAAATATCCACTGACCACCTGAATGGAGCTCAGTCCGTGGACCACAGTTTGAGAACCTCTGCTCTAGAAACTTCCATTAGGGATTTCCCGGATCTTTGTAGTCCCTATCTTGGTCTTCTCCCACAAGAACCTACTCTGCTCCATGTTGGTTCTCCTACTTGTCTTCCAACATGTACAAGCCCTCTCTCAGGGCTCTCTACACACACAGGAGCCTACCCTGCTCCTAGTGGGTTCTCCTTCCTGCAGGAGAATCCTGCCTTCTCTGTAGTATCTCCCCCAGCTAAGCTCAGCACTGTTTAAGGAGTCCTCCACAGCTGGGGTCAATCACTCTAACTCCATTACACTGAGCAGTGATTACTACATGCCCCTATATTGTCATCTCATCAGTGAGGCTGAGGGATAGCTGCTAAGTCATGGGCAAGCTGTGCCATTTTCAGGCCCTTTTCTACAGCCACTTTTTAAAATTGAAAACAGAAACGGGATGGGATGAGTATTTGATATGTGCATGAATCATGCAATGTTCAGGTATTCATATGAATACTTCAAAAGAGTCTAAAATGACTTCAGCTCATCATGGCAGCTGCCATTTTATATCTCTGGCAATTATTTAGATTTTTCAGGTAATTATAGGATGCTAGTTGCTGTAAATATACCTTCTAATTCAAATAGATTTTGTTAAACTGCAAGAATAAATGTCAGATTCTATGTTCTGTTACTATTGTGTAAATCCAGCATAATTCCAGATGTCAAAGGATTGGAGCCACACTTAGATCAGAACCTGGCTCTTGATATCTTACCTTCTTTAATGATTTACATTAGTATCTGAATTATACAACAATTTGTGTATTAGGTCAAATAACACAAACGTGAATTTTTCCCATCCTTCATGGAAAACCAGTTATACATAATACACTGTTTTCCGAGATAAAAACAGAGCCAGCCTTTTCTATTTCAAAGGAAAACACCAGCCATTTTCAGATTAAAAATAGATAGCAAAAGTGAACACACTGGCAAAGTTAATAAAGATCTACTTGGATGCCACAAAATAAGAATTAAAAATAGTAGTGAAGTATTGCAGACCCTTCATTCAAGGTTTGTGTGCCTACCTCTCTCATTTTTTTCTAACACTATCCTCCTCTGTCTGTATTTTAGATATTTAGTAGGTATGGAGTGAAGTTTACAGAGTTACTAAAATAAAAACCCCTTCTATTGCCTTTGCTTCAATCAAAACAGCTCTGTTTTTTTTTGTGAATTGACTTTAAAGTCATCCTCTGACATTAACAAAATACTTAGGGCCAAATTCTGCCTTTTGCTGTGCTTACAGAATGCCTACTGAGGGCAAGGGGTGCTCTGTGCACACATCCTAAAGGAAAATGTGGTCCTTGTATTGCATTTACTAACTCTCTTTACCTTTGTTCACTTAGCTGGAACTGAAACAAATTTCTTGCTTTAGCAAGACATGCTGCTTACATGTGGATTCCAAATGTGTCTCCTTCAATACGGGAAGGCATCTGATACCGTATTACACTAGATCAATGTATCGTGTACATAATCAGTTATGCAAGATGAAAAAAATCTCTATAGCAAAACATTTTCCGTCTTTGTGGATTACATTCTTTGGAATCTGGTAATTTAATATTTCACATATGCTAAAATGTAAGGGTCTGCTCCTTCAGTGATTACTCATTACTTCAGCGAGATTACTCATGTCTGTTGGGACTGCTCACAAGTGACGTTTCCAGGATGGTGCCCTGTCATATATATGCCAAATGTATCTTTGATTTTATTATAAAGTATGTATTTTAATTTGGATTGGAAACAAATGAAACAGTTTAAACTCAGTGCTGTTTGTGTCGTGTACTCTAGCCAGTTCTGCAGACACTCACATGTATGCTTAACTTTCTACACTTGAGTATTCCCTTTGAATGACATGGGAATTCATGCGCATAAAACTGAATGTGTGTGTAAATGTTTTCAGCCACTGTACCTTAGTGAATAATTGGTAAGTATTCCTTTGACCCAAAATACAGTGAGCATGGTAAGTTAAAGTTCAAGGAATTCTGCACGCCATGTGTTGGCATTTGAAAGTCTTAGGAGATGAAAAGTACCCACAGACGTGTAGGTTACATGCTATAGCACTGAAGATGGATGCTCCTGAACTATTGAGATTTTTATTTTTGGAGAGTGAAATTTAGCCTGAGTTTATTATTATAAATTTACTTATATTACAGTAGCATGTAGAGGTCACCAGTGAAATAAGGATCCCATTGTGGTAGTCCCTGTACAAACATAGATTATGTCTCTTCCCTGAAGAGTTTACAAACTAACTAGACAAATCAGATGAGGGAAATATCTTTATCTCTATTTTACAAATGAGGAATTTAGACACAAAGAAGTCAAGTGACTTGCCCAAGGTCGTACAGGAAATCTGTGGCTGAGCTTGTAATTGAGCCCAAGCCCAGCTACTTAACGATAAGACCGCCCTTCGATTCTGTTTTACTTTGGTGCTACCGCATAATAAAATATGCAAAGGGTAGGAACAGACATTCAGAGCCTGAGGATTTGGTATCTAAAAGCTTCCGTAATAAAAAGAACAAACAGATTTTTAAAGTGTGAACTATAGAGCAGTAGGAATAATTGTCTGCTTAGTTTACTCAGTGTTGTCTAAAACTAAATGCTGGTAGCATTCGAAATCAGCTAGAGACTATTAACTAAGGGAAGGTCGCCAAACATACACTTGGTTCATAGCAACCAAAATATATCTTTGCTTATTTTAAAAGAATAGATAGGTGAGGGTCAAGATGTTTTCCCCAGGGGAAGTGCTTTTGATGAATTGGCTGATAATAGTCCACAGTTCGGGGATCTTCAGAGCCCCTGGTATAATAGCAGAGGTGGCAGAAACCCAGTTTTCCCCTCGAACATCTAAGTTAGATGGGAGTCAGCTGATATAAAAAACTCCATTATTAATAACATTTCCCCTACTAATTCTTCATTTAAATAAAGGATTTTTTAGGCTCTGAATTTTTCTCCTTATGACACCCGGACCAAAAAAAAAAAAAAAAAAAAGTATAAAGAAATGTAAAGACTGCAAATACTGTGCACTTACATACCTACAACTTATTTTGAGGTGGTAAGAAGTTATTTTTATCAGTATCAGCGTTACCGACCAAAACAAGTATATAGCTGCCTTTGAAAGGGTATTCTTTTTAGTTTCAAATGGCTATTTGATATCCCCATCTGTCAGCTGATAATACTACTAGCAAGTGGGAAGCGATCGCTATGGAAGTGTCAGTTTTTACTTAAGCAATTCTTTACTAGATTAAATTATATAGCTTGTGATAGCAAATTGCATCCTGCTAATGTGATTTTTGATATGCTCGGTGATCAAACACAAATCTTGCTCCTACAGGTACCATCCTGAATCATCTTAGACAAAGCTTATGAAGACTTTTTTTTCTTTGTTAGATGGGGAGGAGGGAAAAATTATCTTTTTGATCTCCAATGGAAAAAAAAAGGCTGTTCAGGTTTTTGGCTAACACAACAAACAGTGTTTAAAATTTAACTTTGCTTAATTAATTAGTAATTCTGTTTAATGCTGTCTGATCTTTATCCAAAAGGTATTCTGGCGCTTGAGAACTGAACATCAAAGTAGGTTGGGGAAGATGGTCAGGTAAAGCAGTTAATCTGGCTGATGCTGTTGAAATATAGTGAGTTGGGGAACTAATGGGAAATAGAAACCAGAATCAGGTAAAATGCTGCAAACTGTTTAGTGGAGAGAGTGTGAGGAATTCAGGTTTGGTGCCTCAGCATGTTTGAGCAGTGAGACAGCCAGCAGCGAGCAATTGGATTGCCACATGCTTAGACATCTTTTATGCAAATAGTTTTTATTTAAATAGAGACACTGGAAAAATTTCTGCATTTAAATTAAAAAATCAGAAACTTGCTGATATTCTGTATCCAGAATTGGAAATACTCAGATCAGATGCAGCTGTATCAAACTGTTGGGGGGTATGAAAACAGGCTAGAAACTCTCAGCTAATTGTTGCACAAAACCATACATTTGGATATTATTTATCCATGGAAATACTTTGACCCCAATGACATTCAAGGGAACTCCAGTTCAGAAATTCCTGGTGATGACGTGTCAGTGGAAATAGGTACCGAGTGGCTGAAGGATTATAAGGAATTTGGATTGTCATCTTTTTATTTATTTATTTATTTCCCAACTATCAGAACTATATCATCCGCAGCCACTACCCCACTTTGGTCATATACAGATGTTTCACGCTTAATGAGCCCCTCTGAATAAGAAATGGACTCTTAGTCTCACAACATCATGCGGCTTTTTTAAACCTGCCGGTGTGTAATTGAACATTGTCATTGATGTTTGTCCAAGAGCCACTAGACAATGAAATAGCATGAAATCGCTTCTCACCATATACACAACTTGAATTTCTGAACTGTTCAGCCCACTCCAATGTGCAGTGCCACTGTTGCAGCTCTTGCTAAATCGCATTCTGCCTTTTTCCTACCACACTTGAGAGGGACAATTAATTTCCCAGAAGTAAGCATGAGAGGTGGCAGCTTAATCTTTGTTGTTTTGAAGGGTGTGTCTAATTCATCAGCTTCAGTTTTCATCCCAAGAGAGCTGAACACACATTTCTGGCACCAACCCAGCACAAGCATGTTTTCCCATGTGCTTTCTCTCGTGGCTGGGGAACAGGAATGTTGCTTGGATGTTGGCTCTGCTCTGTGGATGTTTATCCACAGGTATGGGAGAAGAATGTAAGGGAAGCAAAGATTAAGTATCTCAGAAATATATTTCAGTCAGTGCAGTGGTATAAATATACAATCTGTGCTTGGTGGAGGCGTGGGGTGATGTTTCTTCGTTTATGAATTCAAGAAGAATGTAAAAATTGAAATTTGAATGTGAAGGTAATTGCCTGATTAAAGGAGTTCTTAATCTGAACTTTCAAACTAGGCTGTTGTTATGACTGACATTATGCAATGGTCTAGGATTGTCAGTCATATTTGTCAAACTTGCTGTGCAATGCAAAAGAAATTAGAGACTTGAAAAGGCATATTAGGTTCTCTTGTCTATCCCTTTGGTCCTGACAGTCCTTGACTCTGAAGGACTGTTGGGTTGAGGGATTTAGTGTGTGGGTGCTGGGTGGTGTTGGTAGCCTGTAATACCCGGGAGGTCAAACTAGGTGATCTGGTGGTCCCTTCTGGCTTAAATTCTGACTGTATGACTGATTCTTCTCCCACTTTTCCTGTATCTGGAACTCTGGGGTGAAATCCTAAGCCTGTTGAAGTCAATGGGAGTTTTGCTATTGATTTCAGCTGGTCAACAAACACATGGACAATGGTGATCCAGTGAATAAAGTGTACTTGGACTTTCAGAAAGCCTTTGACAAGGTCCTTCACCAGAGGCTCTTAAGCAAAGTAAGCAGATAAGAGGGAAGGTCCTCTCATGGATCAGTAATTGGTTAAAAGACAGGAAACAAGGGGTAAGAATAAATGGTCAGTGTTAACAATGGAGAGAGGTAAATAGTGGGGTCCCCCAAGGATCTGTACTGGGATCTGTGCTGTTCAACATATTCATCATGATCTGGTAAATAGGGCAGTGGCAAATTTGCAGTAGACGATGCAAAACTACTCAAGATAGTTTAAGTCCAAAGCTGACTGCGAAGAGCTACAAAAGGATCTCACAAAACTGGGTGACTGGGTAACAGAATTTCATTGCCATTCTATGCTGATAAATGCAAAATAATGCACATTGTATAGTTGGGATTATGTTTTCCATACAGAATGATGGGATCTGAATTAACTGTTGCTGCTCAAGAAAGAGATCTTGTCATTGTGGATAGTTTTCTGAAAACATCTGTTCAATGTGCAGCAGTGGTCAAAAAAGCTCACAGAATACTAGGAAACAGGAAAAGGATAGATAAGACAGAACGTATCATAATGCCATTGTATTAATCTATGGTACACCCAAACCTTGAACACTGGATTGGAGTTCTGGTTCCACCATCTCAAAAAAAATTGAAAAGAAAAATAATTGGAAGAAGTAGAGAGAAGGGCAACAAAAATACTTAGGGGTGTGAAACAGCTTCTATATGAGGAGAGATTAAAAAGTCTGGAACTGTTCAGCTTGGAAAAGAGATGACTACAGCGGAATATGATAGAAGTCTACAAAATCATGAATAGTGTGGAGAAAATGAATGAGGAAATGTTATTTATCCCATCATATAACACAAGAACCGGTCTTCACCTAATGAAATTAATAGGCAGCAGGTTTAAAACAAACAAAAGGAAGTACTTCTTTGCACAACATACAGTCAAACTATAGAACTCATTGCCATGGGAAATTGTGAAGGACAAGAGTTTAACTGGGATTAAAAAAAGAACTAGATAAATCCATAAAGGGTAGGTCCATCAATGGCTATTAGCCAAGATGGTCAGGGATGCAACCCCATGCTCTGGGTGTCCCTAAGACTCTGGCTGCTGGAAGCTGGTACTGGATGACAGGGGATGGATCACTCAAAAATGGCCTTGATCTGTTCATTCCTTCAGAAGCATTTGGCCCCAGACACCGTCGGAAGATAGGATACTGGGCTAGATGACCCAGCATGTCCTTTATTATGGTCCAGAACTTCAACTCTGGTGCTTAGCGCTACCATTTTAACATTACTCCTTAGCAGTGCTGCTTCATCTCCATCCTTTGCTTAAGCCCTCATGCCTCCATCTCCTCTTTTCCTTACAACTTGCTACTGCAGTATTTCCCAAACAGTGGATTACAGGAAGGGTCTGGTGGGTCACCACCACATCAAGCCTGCCCCCACAGTGCCTATCACTGCCTTCTCACATCTATTCTCCCCATTCTCTGGAAGCACTCCCCCTGGCTATGGGGAGAGATGGGTTAGCTAGAGCTACAGGAGAGGGCAGAACTGGACTGGGAGGAGTCAAGCAGAGGACTTGGGGGCAGACCAAGGAGAAGAGAGAGGAGCAGGATCTGAAGGACTGAGAAGGGGAGAGGTGGGTGAAGCTGGGGGTGCCATTTGGGTAGGCTCCCATAGGATCCTGGGGAGCTCACCTGAGCACAGAGGCTAGGCTGCAGCTTGTGCTATGAGCAGGCCCCAGTGTTACTTCACAGAGCCCGGCCCACAAAGGTGGCACTGTCAGTCTCTGAACCCTACAGACCACGTGAGGGGGAAGCAGGGTGTCAGAGTCCAGGATGTGGACTGTCATGTCTAGTGGTTGGAGCAAGTGTTAAGAATAGGAGCCCAGGGTCAGAGCCGAAGTCAGGAATCAGAGCCAAAGGTCAGAGGTGAAGTCAGAGGCCAGATACTGAGCCAAGTGTCAGAGTCACCTTGAAGTGAAGCAAGGCAGGCACAAGGCTGGGTCCGGGGCAGGATCTATTGCAACCATGGACAAAGGCTTTGAACAGCTGCTAAACTGCTGCTGCTGGATTTAAGAGCTGGTCTGCTGACTCTTCAAGCCACCTAGAGGCCAGCTGTGCTTGTTAGACTGTCAAGACTCTGCTACTCACTCAGGCCTCCTAATGGCCTCAGGGCCAGGTTTCTCAGGGTACTTCTGAGGGAATTCTCGCAATAGGACCGGGGCATGGATGTTACCTACCAATTCCCAAGACCACTCATCTGGACCATAGCCTTCCTAGTCCACCAGGTACTGGAGCCTTCCCTAACTCACTGACAGTTGAGGATTCAATGGACCAAGTGCTCCTCCTGTCCGTGAACTGTTATGGGTGGCAGGTTTCAGCAGTTTGGGGGTGGTTTCTCAGTGAAGGGCTTTAAAAGTGAACAACTATATCCTGAAGGCCACTGGGTTTGCCCATTCTGTAATCTTGGAGGAACCCAGATATTGGTAGTCTAGTTTGGCAGATGGGTGGCTTGGTTCAGGGTTCTGGGCAGAGAGCCACATGTTGTTTTCCTGTGGCCTGGATTGGGGGCCTGATTGTCTTGGTCCATATGGTGTTTATAGGCCTCTTTGGCAGATTGCAAGTGTTTCTTGAGCTCCCAGTGTTGGTAAGAGGGTCGCCAATGGCTGATACTGGAGAATTTATGGGTAAGTCTGGGTAGAAGCAGGGGTGAATACCATAGTTTGCAAAGACTGGGTTATGTTGGGTCAAGGCATGGATTGCATTGTTATATGCAAATTAGGCAGAGCATAGCAGGTGAGTCTGTAGGACGAAGGACTCAATTCCAAAGAGTCTGAGAAATTCCCACCAGAATCGGGAGATGAACTGGGGTCCCTGGTCTGATACAATGTCTGTTGGTAATCTGTGGTAGCAACAGATATTTTCAAGGAGCTGTTTCCTGTGCAGTAGGAACAGTATGGCGTGGGATGAAGTCTGCCATCTTTGTTAGGAGGTCGACGACAAAAGTCAGGATTACTGAGTGTCATCTGACTCGGGCTTAGGTTAAGGGTCTGTTTAATTGCGGTGTAGATATTTTGGCTCCAGGTGGGTTTTTAATGGCAGTGTAGACATATCCAGAGTGCTAAAACTAAATACAAGATGGAGCACATTGTTTAGCATAAGTAGTTAACACATATTGTAAAAGACCATTCAAGATGAAGTGTCCTATGTCTGAAGAGGTGTTAACTCATCTTGAATGGTTTCTTACGGTATGTATGCAGTGTTGTTCTAGCCATGTGTCCCAAGATATTAGAGAAACAAGGTGGGTAAGGTAATATCTTTTATTGGACTGACTTCTGTTGATGAGAGAGACAAGCTTTCAAGCTACACACAGCTTTTCTTCAGGTCTGGGCAAGGTACTAAGAGAGTGACAACTAAATACAAGATTGAACAGATAGTTTAGCACAGCATGGTTTCAACCTTTTTTAATTTGCAGACCCCTAAAAAATTTCAAATGGAGGTGTGGACCTCTGAAAATTTGACACATAGTAAGGGTTCAGATATGAGAAATCTAAAGTGACAAGCCACTTGAGCTGAGGTGAAAGTTTTAGCGCCCACTTCTCAAGCTGAATGCAGCTCTAATTAGCTTTCTGTTCCAAGCTGTAAGACATAGGTGTGTGAGTGAGGCCTTGGCCATTACAATAAAACCAGCCTGTTTGAAGTGAAATGTCCTATGCTTTCTGTTACATGAAGCACAGGTGCCAACTTTACAATATGCCGGGGGGTGCTTGCCCCCCGGCTCTGTCCAAAACCCTGCCCCCACTCTCCCCCTGCCCCAAGGCCCACCCCACCCCACCTCTTCCGGCTCCTGCTCCACCCCACCCTGCCTATTCCCACCCCGTTCCACTCCCTTCCCTGAGTGCACCACATCCTTGTTCCTCCTCCCTCCCCCCCCCCCCGAGCCTCCTGCATGCCTCGCAAAACAGCAGATCGTGGCGGGCAGGAGATGCGGGGAGCGGTGGGAGGTTCTGATAGAGGGACTGCCGGTGGGTGCTCAGCAGCCACCATTTTTTCCCTGTGGGTGCTCCAGCCCCAGAGCAACCACGGGGTCGGCGCCTATGACGTGAAGAACAAATTAATCATTTTTATCTAGTTCTGTAATTTATAAGGTGATTTTTAAAGAAAAATTGGTATTGTCTATTTCTATTGTTGAAAATGAGTAAAACTTTGAACACCGAACCTAGTACTGCAGAAATGAGTCTCATACCTTTAAAACGGTAATCTCTCTCTTTCTCTCTCTCTCTTTCTCTCTGTGTCTCTCACAATTATGAGCAATTGGATGGTAATAATTAACAATCCTTGGAGGAAAACATCTGCAAGTACACTTAAGTCAGCTAATTTGTCTTTCATGAAAGAATGGAATTTCACAATTTTTCCAAGTTAATATATTTTTCCTTTATTCTGTTTCCAATCTCAAATATTGTCCAGAAACTTTTTATGGTGTCTTAAGGTCATAGAAGTGAATACATGCCTATTAATAATGAACAAGAAAAGAGAATATTCTAAAGAAATATAACAATATTTCAACTCGCACAGTATTCTGACAGAGAACATAATTTTTTAGAGGATATGGTCCCCGTGAGAAGTAATAAAAAATATTTTGTTCCAGTTGTGGATTCCCACAAGAAAAAGGGCATGTTTCCATATACTGTACATGTGTACATAGTGTGTCCTCTGTGATGGCTTGTTATGTGAGTGGGGAGGTAAGTGAATATTTATGCACAAATGATACTCTGTAAATGGACAAATTTCTGATGGCACAGACATTGGAAACATGAAGCTATTAATTCTCCCCCCTCCTTTGAGATAGCAATCTGGTCTGGTCTAGTTTAATATCATTGGCAGGACTGAGTGGAAGTTCACATTGTGAATATATCTGAACCTTGGCATGCAGCTCAGTAGTGGATCTCTCTTTTCAGCGCTGCCAGTTTGAACGGTCCCAGGCAGACATTCCCATTTTATTTATAAATAAGTTCAGCATGTGTGTATCTCCTTCACAAAACTGAGCAGCAGACACCAAAGCACGCCAATAGTCCAGAGTAAGAAAGAAAGAAGAAGCAAATTAGTGAATATAGGGCTCTAATTTCAGACAACACAACAGGAATGATTATTCAAATACGTTACCATAAAGTTCATATGTGCGTGTGTATGCACGTATATGCACACACACGCACTCATACACACTACTTGGATACATGCATATATTTCCCCTCGCCATGCTTTCGACACGTGCTGTGTCATTTGCACCCCATTTTTCTTTGTCAAATGAAATATGACATCAGGAGGAGATTATCTTATTTCCCTATTGTGTCAGAGCTCAGAAATGAATAACTGATTCAAAGGAAAATTCTCTTGAGCCACAAGACCAGTGATCATTCTGAGACAATGGTCAGCAAAGATCAAAGGAAAGATTTTCCAACGTGTGAATTTCACACACCCCTCCCACAATACAGTGAACTCTTGTTTTTGAGGAGTCTAATTTATCAGAGTACATTTTTCCCTGTTACATAAGTCATATGTTAAAGTGAAATCTTCCTATCTGAACATACGCACTGTGCATTTGGAAAGGTTATTAAACATACCACTGGAAGAATAGTTCTTGAAACCAGAAATTCATTCTGTCCTATTTGGCTCTGTTCTCCTCTCAGCTCCACACAGTGAATTGGAGTTCTGATACTCTTTGCACATGTGCAGCAGACCTTCCATTCACATCTTTGGAAGAGCATAGTGTTGGAATGAGAGTAGGGCACTTTGTTCCTCTGGCAGAAAAACCCATCGGAGGGAAGTGTTTTTGAGAGTTCACGTTGGTCCATTGAGAGGAATGTTGGGGAGATGCTGTCTCTTCACTTTTGAGGAAAAGGCCAGTGGAAAAGTCTTTTTCCAAATACACCCCATTAAAAAATATCTGAAATGGCAAAGTCTATTTTTCAGTGGACTGGCTGTGGTTCTAAAGAAGCCAAGTCACAGGATATAACATAGGGGCAGTTCGGTTTAAATATGTCAGTGTACAGTCATTAGGGGCCAGATTACGAGCCTGTTGTTCATATTGGTGGACAGTTACTCACACAGGTAGTCTCATTGACTTAACCAGAGCTACTCTTGTGAGTAACTACTCATCAGTGTAAGTGAGGTGCTTGCAATCTGTCAGCATAAAAGGTTAATCATTACTAAGAGTCACTGATAACAAGTGTGCATGTTACCTCTCCACTTCTGGTTGTTCTTAGCGTGGTGCTACAGGGCCGGAGTTAGAGTTGTTCTGGTGATCTGAATTGTGTATTTCCATAGTTTATCATTTTTCTGACATGGCACCTTAGCTTTCCATGTTTCCATTTCCATGTTTTCCAGTACTGTGTTTTTGGAGGAAGCTACATGGAAGAATGAGTCTTCGGTTCTTGTACATTACTTAGTAGAATACTGTACAACTCTTTATGATTATTAGTTGTTACATTTCAGTAGTGCCCAAAGATTCCAACTAAGATTGGACTTAACTTGCTTAATTATCATGACCACATATCTGTCTGTCTCAGATTTTATAGAGCGCCAATCATCAGCATAATCTAGGTGTCATGTGTGAGTATGTGTATAATAAATTTAGTGAGTGTATGTCTGTGTAGGCTGGCATTAATACAACATTAAAGCAAAAAAGTGAAATACTTGTCAGGAAATTCTAAAAGTTAAGGTTTCTACCTCATTGTTAACTTGTCTTCACTGTAAATCAGGTATATTTTATAGTATGCCATAAGTTTAAAAAAACAAAACACAGTATTCAAAACCAAACATAGCATTCAAATTTAACAAAGAAACAAGGATGAGAAGTTGCCACATGTGTGCAATGCGGGTGAGTTCATGTTGTGGTAGAAACATTAGCTTTGGGAGTATCTGAACTTTTAACTTTATGTTAAGGGTCATTCTATTTTTTCAATTAATTTTCCTGTTGGTTTTTTTTTTAAAGAAAATGCCAAGAACAAAGTGAAAAACACAGTTATTATGCTTTAAACAATAGCTTGGTTCTCCTGAAGTAGTTAATGCGATGAATCTCAGTAGTACTAAATACCTTTAGAGCCACCATAGTGCTACTGAGCTGTTTTAGCCAGTCCACCTTTAAATGACTGGTTCTAAATTGAGGGAGGTCATTCCTACTCTGTCAAACTTGTCTTGTGTTGAGAGAATACATAAGTGAGATGTTAGAACTTTAGGCATCCCTAAGTAAGGGATCTTAAATGGTCCACGGGTAAAGATATTGGTTAAAGAGATTCCAGTGTGCAAGTGGAGGGATGCTAACTGTAAGAGGCGTAGTCTCACCTAGGCCTCAAACCGCCTTTTGTTGCACAAGTGCCAACAAGAACATAGATATCTAATATTTGCACTTGCAATGAATTGTGGGCACAAAATTTCCAGCAAGATTATTTGCATGTCCAAAATTGCACCTGTGGCTAGTGCTAAATATTGGACTGTAAATTTCATAACTTTAAAAATATTGAACTGATTGTTTTCATCTGGAGCTTCACCCTGTGTGGTGCCAATTGCCCCTCAGTAGGTGCCTCAGACTTGAATGAGAAGCTTTTGTATTGTGTTTTCTTCCTTGGTGAGGACTCAGAAATGTGCCAGCATTAAAGCTTTTTACAAGTGCAAATAGTTCAGTCTGAACAATTGAGAAAAGGGTAATTTTTTTTTATGCATCAGAGGGGTAGCCGTGTTAGTCTGGATCTGTAAAAAGCACCAAAGAGTCCTGTGGCACCTTATAGACTAACAGATGTATTGGAGCATATGCTTTCATGGGTGAATACCCACTTCACTTTGTCACGAAGTGCGTATTCACCCATGAAAGCTTATGCTCCAATACATCTGTTAGTCTGTAAGATGCCACAGGACTCTTTGTTGCTTTATTAATGCATAATTCAAAAAGCTGCTGAAACTTCTTGGAAAAAAATAATCTTGTGGCTTCAACCAAGCTTGGAAAATGTTTTCCCAAGAAGAATTTAAGAAAGTACTTTTGAGCGATTGAGGAGGGAGGTTGGAATAGAATGGAAAGCTCATTTCAACTTCAATTATATCGTTTGCTGTGGTGAATTCTATGTTTTTGCAAGTTGCACCTCCACTGTTTTAAAAAATGGTAGGCAAAAGTATGCAACTAGTTCATATTAATATTTCTAGCAGATTTGTATTCTCATAGTGCTCTGCTTGAACATGATACAGAGTTTGTTGAAGAGGATCTGCAACAAGAGTGTCCATTGAAATGCTCATAGGTGTATATAGATACAAGAGTAAATCAAGTATAATAGCATCTCTTCCATTCAAGTTTGCTGAAATCAGGTTTCACCCTAAATGTTATGAGACTTTTGAAACCAAGGAATCCGGTTTGTTGTGATATAAGACTACTTTGACATTCTGTCATGAACTTTTCCCCTTAAATATACTTTTTTGCAGTGGCTTTGCCTCCAGAGAAGACAGATGGTGTTTGCAGTGGAGATGAAAAGAAAGCTGGGAAAGAAAGTGACACACATACAAGTTCCAGGAAACAACTAAAATTTGAAGTAAGTCCCTCGTTTTCGAATATTGAAATATACTGATACAAATAAGTTAGATAAATAGCCTAAGGGGCAAATACGGCCATCAGTTGTCTATGCAATTCCCATTGATTGCATTGTACATCTGGTTGATGTACATCAGAGAGCAGGATTTGGCCTTGAGTCTCTATTTTCCTATTTGCCTGGCTATTGTTCCCTAAGGGGTGGTTAGCAAGTTTTGTTCTAAAGTCAAATAAAGCCTAATGCTGATGAGTTCTCCGCCGGAGCTGGAGTGTATGGTAAGGAGAATTTGACGTTGCGCTGTACTTGTGAGCTTTTCAAATATAACTTCATGTGCCATCCACTATGTTATCAAATCCTTATATTGGCTTTCGTAGATGATCATATTCAGTTAAATCTGCCTAGTGTAAAATATGTTTGTGAAAGGTGCCTTAGCCATCAGTTTTTCATGTCTGGGCCTTCAGAGGGAAATAACCTGGACCTACATTGGCAATTCATCTGATTAGATGGAGGGGGAATAAAGATCCTGAGGGGAATTCGTCTGATGGCCTATTTCCTTGTAGACTTATAAACATCATAAAACTGCCAGACATTGTGCATAGTTGGCAGGTTTTGCTTATAAAGAGAGAGATTTAATAAATATGAGCACTGAAACATGCTGTCATCCAGCTAGAGAGTTGTCTGTCTTTCTTGGCGAACAGGGAGGCACACTGGTACCGATGCATTTCATCTCTCTGTACTCCAGGAGACGTGGCAAACTTCTGCTTTTCAGAGCTGTCAGTCTATCATGTTAATGAGCTTTGCATTCATCAATTATTATGTGAAAGACCATCTAGCCATCTTGTAATGTTACTGGAACATTCATTTGCTGCTCTGGAGAAGGTTTGGTAGCCCTATGCAAATTACTTTTTACTGTTTTAAGGTCAGCTTTTCCATGAGAAATGCAAGTATTCCTGTGATCTTAGTCATGTTGACAGATAGCTAGCTAGCTTGCTTGCTTGCTTTCTTTCTTTCCTCTCCTCTCCTCTCCTCTCTGCAGATTTTATACTCTACCTGGAGTAATGGACATTTCACACATGTGAAAGACATGACAAATTACAGTTAACAGTGCCCTGATGCTTGAATGTTGGTGGACACCTGGTGCCAGTTTAGCTGGAACTCTACCATACCAGCAAAGACTATGTTTGTTCCCAAGTAGTTCTTGGCATGCCACAAAGGTTAGCACTTGGTACTAGGCTCCATGACTAATGCAGGGAAGATTGCCATGCTATTAACTAAGCAGGGCATATCCTCACATAAAGATTGTAGACAGTATGGGACAGGGAACTATTAATATGTGGCAAGAAACCAAGTATTGATAGTTCTCCCTTGTTCTCCGAATCAAAGCTTTCTAACCTTGTAAGCTACGGGCTAGGAGAATGGTAAATCTTTCATTTTATGACCAGATATAAAAGAATCAGAAATGCAAGTGTTGAGATGAGAGGTCTAAATCTGAGGTGAATGTGATTTGGCTTTTAAAGGGGCTGGGAATGTTTGTGTAATATGAAACTGTGTTTCCACAGTAGAGTGTGGGGCACTTGGCAGCTTTCAGACGGGCTTGTTACAACAGAGAGAAGACTGCCTTTGAACTCAGCAGGGGATGGGGGTACTGTTAACTGCTGTAGGGAATTGGTTTCAAGTCAGCAGATCAACCAGGTATTTTGAGCTCTATCATGCTGAAGCTATTTGGGGCTGTTTATTTTACTTACATACAGTGGCTTTTATTTTAATTGTGTTGTAACTTTTCTGCTTGCCTTTTGTGACTCTGGTTGACTCGGATTCCACAGGTCTCAAGAGAAAGCAAGCGGCTTGCAACCAGGTGACTGGAGTAGGTCAAAGTGCATCTTTTTTCCTTGGTGTGGTGTTGCTGGTTTTCTTTATATACATTGATTGTTGTAGGCTTTCTTCAAGTCACTCTCTCACTAGCAGGAGCACAACTAAAGTAAGGATCAGGCAACAGCACATAGTCTGTGGTAAGGGATTCTTACCTCTCCGTTCCGCATCAAGTTCAATTTCTGTAACTTTGGTAGCATGAAGAGGTACCAAGGGTTGCCAAAGTTAATAATGTACATTAAGTATCTGTGTCAAGAGCAAGTTCTACCAATGGGGATTAATACCATGCGTCCATTTTGTATAAATGGCCACTTCTGATTCAGTGGCACGATGCCTCATACTGTGGGTCTGTTTCTGCCATCTCTTTATTTTCTCCCTGAGTTACGTCGAGTTTTTCTTTCTGACTTTTTTTTAGTGGGAAATCTTATATTCTGTTCTAAGAACTTCAGCAGGCAGCTTTCTCATACTTCTGTGTTTTGTACAAGTAAAAGTAGAAAGTGTCTGTCTCGTTCCAAGAAGTTAAGCCCAAGGGTTTTAGGAAAGGAACCTTCATGTCATGAGACTCCAGTGCAGTGGACAGAAGCTTACAAGGAACAAATCCTAAATGCCGCTCCCCAGGAGAAAGGAAGGAATAAAGAGAACTGCTTCTTTTTTACAGAGAAACTGAGCCTCTTAGGCAAGCATGCCTTTTGCTTTAGGTAATCAGTTGCTCTTTGCATGTTTCTTAGGAATTGCAATGTGATGTGTCTGTAGAGGAAGATAACAGGCAAGAATGGACCTTCACACTGTATGACTTTGATAACAACGGAAGAGTCACACGTGAGGTAAGCAAAGTAAAGCTGCCCCTTTGTGTACAGCATTTGCTAACAAGAGAAGTGTTTTATAACAGGAACATTTTTTTCTCCTATGAAGTAAACATGTCCTGCCAACTTCAACAGCAGTTTCCATGGACCCTTCCCTCTCAGAAACAACCCCACCAAAAGTTTTGGAATTACTGTACCACTTTTTAAGATGGTTGCTGTTTAGTGTCTGGGACTAGCCTTTAAAAGAAATAGTACTGGCATTTGGGGCGGGGGGAGGGGGTGTGTGGAATCTGAAACAACTGAATCTCCAAACATATTGTCAGAACAAATCCCTGCAAATGTACACTGTTCAGTCTCCTGCCCTGCTTTTCATAGTTCAGCTAACCAAATAGCAAGTTTGCTTTTGGAATTTTGTTCCCAATAGTACTGACTGTACCATTCTGTCCCTTTCGTGAGCATTGGGCAGAGATCTGTGCTGCCATCTCTTTCAAATTATAGACTTTCCCTCATAAACTTTGACACTTACTGTAGCACAGCAGTCAGTGGCTATCGGTAGGAGATGTATCCATACTAAGATTTTCAGGATGCATTTGTGTTCCTAATAAATAAGGGAACCCATCACAGTATAAGAATATGGACAGAATGCAGCCATTTTTTTCAAAATATACTAACCAGAATGAATCCCACTTCATGGAAAGTGTTTTCTTCTTTGAGTGCTTGCTCATGTCAGGTGTGAGCACTGTGTGCACTATTGCTGGAGATTTTTCCCTTAGCGGTATCAGTTGGGCCGGCTCTAGCGCCCTCTGGAGCTGCATGCTTATGTGCCAGTATAAGGGGCACTGCCGGCCCCATACCTTCTCAGTTCCTTCTTACCGCCCACTTTCTTCCATTCCCACCAATCCCAATGGGGCACCTATCAGCTCTGGCGTCCGGAAGCAGGAGGGAACAGGGTGCGTCAGGCTCCTTTCTGGCACCAGGTAGGGGCAAGCCCTACCTGATCCCAGTGTCCCTATGTCTGGCACGCCACTTGTCCCCAGCACCCTGCCACCGTATGGAGGAAGAAGTGGGTACTACTCCACCTTGGGTGCCGAGAGAAGAATCCTCTTCAGAGAATGTATTGGCATATCATCTCAGCAGAACCTTCTCCTCTCACCACGAGTGGTCCCGTCACCTGGAGGTCACCAGATTCATCTTCCAAAAGTGGAGGCCTCCCCAGGTGGACTTGTTTGCCACCAGGCAGAACAGAAAATGTCATCAGTTTTCTTAGCTGCGCGGGCACATCCCAAGCTCCCTCTCTTGTTGCCTTCCTGATCTCATGGGCAGACCACCTACTGCCTTTCCCCCAACTCCCATGGTTCACAAGGTTCTTCTAAAAAATCAAACAGGACAAGGTAAGAGTTATCCTGATAGCACCAGCATGGCCACGCCAGCATTGGTTCGGCACACTCCTGGATCTCTCGGTGGCAGCTCCACTCTCGCTCCCACTCAATCCGGACCTGATTTCACAAGACTGCGGCTGGTTACTTCACCCGAACCTCGCTCCCTGCACCTAACTACATGGATGTTGCATGGCTGAACAGGCCTTTTCAGAACAGGTTCAGCAGGTCTTGCTAGGTAGTAGAAAGCCTTCCACCAGGGCTACGTACTTGGCCAAGTGGAAACGTTTCACTTGTTGGGCTTCCGAATATGATCTCTCTCCATCTTGATCATCCCTTAGGTCTATCTTGGACTATTTGCTGCACCTAAAACAATGGGGCCTGGCCCTCTCATCTATTAAGGTGTATTTGGCAGCAATCTCAGCCTTCCAGCCCCCAGTGAATGGCAGGTCAGTGTTCTCCCACGAAATAACTGTCCAGTTTCTCAAAGGGTTGGAAAGACTCTGTCCTCAGTTTCACGAATGGACCTCCTCCCCCATGGGACTTAAACCTGATCCTGTCGAAGCTCATGTGCCTCTTCCCTCCCCGCCATGAGCCATTAGCATTGTGCTCCCTGCTATTTCTCCCCTGGAAGGTTGCCTTCTTGGTGGTGATCACCTCGGCAAGAAGGGTCTCTGAGAACCTTACATGCATCAGAACCTTACATGGTGATCTTCAAGGACAAGGCCCAACTGCGCCCCCATCCAGCCTTCCTGCCAAAAGTGGTGTCACAATTCCATAACAACCAGGCAGACCTACCTGTCTTCTTCCCAAAATCTCACAAGAACTCTGAGGAATGATGGCTTCATTCACTGGATGTTTTAATTTGAGAGAACTAAACCCTTCCACAAATCCACGCAACTCCTTGTAGCAATAGCAGAAAGGATGAGAGGGCTACCTGTGTCAACCCAAAGGATCCCATCCTGGATAACCACCTGTATTCCAGCTTGCTACGATCAGGTGAATGTCCTGCCTCCAGCCATCGTAACTGCTCATTCCACAAGAGCCCAAGCTTCGTCAGCAGCATTTCTTGTGGAGGTCCCAATCCAGAGCACCTGCAGAGCCGTGACCTGGTCTTCGGTGCATACCTTCATGTTCTACTATGCCATTACCCAACAGGCCCGAGACAACGTCAGTTTTGGAAGAGCAGGGTTGCCATCAGCACATCCATAAACTTCGAGCCCACCTCCTACAGTACTGCTTGTGAGTCATCTAGCATGGAATGGACATCAGCAAGCACTCGAAGAAAAAACAATTACTAACCTTCCATAACTGTTGTTCTTCAAGATGTGTTGCTCGTGTCTGTTCTGTGACCCACCCTTCTACTGCTCTGTCGGAGTTACAAACAAAAAGGAACTGAGAGGGTGCAGGGCTGGCGGTGCCCCTCATACTGACACATAAGTGCATGGCTCCAGAGCGCACTTGAGCCGGCCCAACGGATACCACTAAGGGAAAAATGTTCCACAATGATGCATGACACGCTTACACACCTAGCATGGAATGGACATGAGCCACACATCTCAAAGAATAGTAGCTACGGAAGAATAGTAACTTAGATTTTTACTTAGATTTAATGCAATGTACCATCACTGGTTATTTGCAAAGTCTTGTTCATTGGCTTCTGTGTCTTTAAACGATCAGATGCAGGCTTCATTCTCCTTTTGCTTTTAAGTCAATACCTTTAAAAATTAGCAAGACTTGAGTGAACAGGACTAGGAAAAATATTGAAAACTTAGAGGTAATAGACGAGAAATGGTGCTAGGAGTTGTCCACAAGACTGAAGTGGAATTTCTTTTTGTGTTCACAGTCAAACTGTCTGCCAAATGAGGTTATTGTGCAGGTTTTTGAGAAGAATATCTAAAAGGAGAACCATTATTAAGATTTATTATTGTATATTATGGCAGCACATAGTGTACTCAAATGAAATCTGGACTCCAGTGTGCTAGGCACTGTGAAAACACATAGTAACACAGTCCCTGCCCCAAAGAACTTAATATCTAAATAGATATGGGGCAGGGGGGAGTATTATTCCTATTTTACAGATGGGGAGCAGAGGTACAGAAAAATTAAGTGACTTGCCCAAAAACATGCAAGAAATCTGAGGTAGAGCTGGGAATTGAACCCAGATCACCTGAGTCCCAGGCCTGTGCCTTAACCACAAATGGAAGAATACTCAGGGATGTCCCTTATGCCCATGGCTGGAATTCCCACTAATGTCATCAGGAGTTTCATGTGCTGAACATGCATACAATAATTATCTGTGATTTTTGTGGTACACCAGAGAGCTTAATTTGACTGTACTTAGAGAATGTTTTGCAGCCAAATTCTAACTCAAGAACAGACAGCATATTAACTGAAACCAAATCTGTGCAGGGATTGAGGTCTGGAGTTTGCTATATTCAGTCCTGAATCTGTGCCAAATATTTGTCTTTTAGCCCAAGGGACCAAGTAGGATGATAATTGTGCAGTTCTTCTCATATGACGATGGCTAGAAACCAAGACTGTATACCAATGGAAAGCTTTCCAACTGTTTACAACACTTGTTTTTGACCCAATAGGTTGCAAGATTCTGAATCTTAAAATTGTCATTTGGATTATCCATCTTACTTGTTGTATAATTTTAATGGTCACTCTTACATAAATAACTTGAGATAGAGACCCCAGAAAGCTAGGAATTCCAGTTTTCAAATGGCCTACAACTTCTTATTCTAGTGGGTCTTGAGATATGGCTGTCACAATAATGGGCTTGATTCCTCGGTCTGGTGAGTATCCTGCCCCTGATCCAGCAACGCATTTAGCACATGCTTAACTTTGAGCATGTGAATAGACCCATTAAAGACAAAGGACGCATGCTTAAAGTTTAAGCATATGCTTAGTGCTTTGCCGGATCGATGACAGGATGGTCAGAGCATTGCAGGATCAAACCCAATGTGAGGAAGCTTGTTGCCTTCTAACAATGCTCATTTGGCAGATCAGTGCAAATGCTTTCCGGACCAGTAAACTTTTCCAAACAGTGGTCCAGAACCGGTGATCAGAATAATATCACCACTCCCAACCCCCATTTGCTGTGAAGTTTTAATTGGAGCAGTCCTGGATTTGTTGTTGGTTTTTAATAGTAGGATAACATTTTATTTCATTCTGGAAAAGAAATTCAGAATGTAATCTATTGTGTCCGGGTGTTTGGGCCCTCCATCTTAGAGTATCTGACTATCTATGAAACATCTCCGTTTAGTTGGCAAGCTATCCATGTTGTTGTTTTGTAAAATGAACTTTGTACGATCACAGTGTTGCCTACTTAATCTGAACACAATTCAGAATGCCCAGGGACAAGATTGTGAAAAGAGATTTAGTGATTTTAGTAACCACAGTTTTTCAGTGCCCAAATGAGACACTTTTAAAGGGCCCCTGATAGTCAATGGGTGGGGATTCAGCAACCTTTACATCTCTTTCAGATGTCTCAAACTGGGCATGCGGAATCAGTAATTGCTTTTGGAAATCTTGGCCCTTATGTCCAGAAAGTTTCTCAATGATATATACAGTGTGAAAATGAATTCAGTGAAAGTCATTTAGATGGAGTGCAACTTTTGTTAATGGGCTAAATATCTTTTGCATTAAAATGACTGTATTCATTTTGAAAATTCTAAACAGAATAGGGATTTGGGAACTAGATAAAATTTCCCCAGGGTTTTTCACAAAGACAGAACTTCATGAGAGTGTTCAAATTCCATCTTAGCAGGATTTCCTCTGGATCTTAACATCTTCTGAACTTAATGTGGCTTTGATTTTCCTCTTGAGACTCTTATGGTTTGTTGCTTGGTCTTTACAATTAGAAGTTCAGATCTAGTCATGCTTGTTTGATATGATATCACCATGTATTTTGGAGCATAATTATTGGGATGGCAAATTATAAAATTAGCATTCGGTATCTGTACTTATAATATTGTTCTTAATGTTCTGGCAGAAGAGCATTTTATAGTCCTTTTGGTGTGTGGGGAGATAACTTTCTCTCTAATGTGAATATTATAAAACTTCACTAATAATGTTTCCCTTCATTCCATGGGCCATTAAGAGTCCAATTCATTATGTACTGTAGGCCTTTTGAGAACTGACAGCTGCACCATAATTATCTTCACATGGATATTTGTAATTGGACTTGAAACTTGATAATTGAACTAATGTGTTGTGATCCATGAGGTTTTATGCTGAGCTCTCTGAATATAATTGTACTTCTGAAATGCCAACCCCTTTTTTCTGCTATCTGCTCTGTCTCATGAAGGTTGGTTTTGTCAGAGGATGGTCACACAATTCTAAACATTCAAGAAAGTCAGTTATCAGGAGTTAAAAGCACGGTTTTTTTAGACTGAATGCTGGGTGGTTACCAAATGATGCTCTTTCAAATCCCAAATATAAGCATTTCAAAAATGATAAATGATGTTGCAATAAAGGAACCTACTATCTGTAATGCTGGCAAATCCAGACTACAAACAAACTTCTAAATAAGACATTTGTACTTTTCTCTGTTAGATGGAAGGGGAAAGAATCGATACAAATGTTTCTCTTCATCTATTTTTAATACCTAAGTGTTCCTTGACTATTACTTTAAATACCCAATTTTCTCTCACATTCCCTACTTTTTTCTTTTTTCTTTTTTTTTGGGGGGGGCTATCTTTCCACATTTTCCTCTTGTCAGGAGGGTGAAGGGTTGTTAAGTATTTCTGCATTCAAGACTCAGCCCCACACTTGTGCTCATTAGCAGCGCTCAAATCTGACCCAGAAAAATGACAGAAGAAGGCACCTGGCCTCTGGGGCTGGGGGTTATGTTTTTTAATTAGTCCTTGATCTTGCAACTTGCTGGGTTTTTGCTACATTTGCTACCATTTGGCTACCATTTGTCGCCATTTGCTCCAGCTGTGGGAGCAACTCCAGCAGAGGGAGGAGGAGATGTGTTCTAATGTGGATAAGGTACTGTTGCTTTTACCAGCCTGTTTAGAGCAAATCTATATAAAAATCTCAGCAGTGACTGTCACCTTGTCTACACTAGAGCTCCCACCATTGCTACCGTGGCTGGATTTGCACCAATGGGAAATTTTAAGAAAAAGCTCACCATAGACAAGGTCCTAATGTTTGATAACTCCTTCAGGGGACCCAGACACACGTGCCCTTGTCCATGTCTTTCACAGCTATGTTTTAATAGTCACTTATGAAATTGGATGACTGTTCTGGTTCAGGGTCAAACAGATTATTTACCTTTTACTTTCTCTTCCCCAGGGCACCCCTCTATTTAATTAATTTGGAGGGGAAAATACTCCTAGTCTGGTATCCAGAATCTCTGGTTACTAACTAGACCTAACGCTGACAAGCAGATCTAAGACCTGGAAATACCAGGAAGTACTGTCCCTCTCAGATTGTGCCAATTAGCATTCCTTAGAAGTAAAAGATTAGTACCCTGAGCGAGAACTTCCTCAATCAAAATGTGCTCTGAATGGAATGAATGCATAATATTTGAATGTCAGTTTCTGTTGCTTTTGTTTACTAAACATGTTAGACTTTCTTAATGTTCTCAACTACTACCAGCCAGTATCTTATCAGCGAGTCATTAATTGTGTGTGAGAAATGTTTGACGGCACCATCTCTGATAGAGCTATATTAACTATACACTTTGTAATAATTCCAAAGCAAACACTTTCTGAAAATCCTGTTAACCATTACTCTTGTAAACATACTTTTGTAATCAAGCTGCCTTGTCCATAAAATATAATGAGGTGAAAAATACACAGCAGTTAATACGTTCTCACCTTGGAAACCCACCTTGGAAACAAGTATATTCTAGGTATGGCATATACTAACTCTTAAAACAGTTTCAAAAAGCATTTGTTTTTCTCTTAGAAGAAGGAATTTTATAGCCTAATTTTTCTTACATCATAGTAGCAATCTCAGTACATAATTTCAGTAGGTATCTCAACATGTAAACTGAAAGCCGTCTGAAAGTAATTTATATTGACACAGCCCCACCTCCAAATTCTTTATCTTTGCTGGCATAATGAGAGCAGGTTGAAAAATGAGGAAACAACTTTGTGAAAAAATTTCATGTTTTTTTCCTTTTCATAGCAGTCAAAATGAACTGGGGCTTTTTGTGAATTTTTACACCATATTTTTAATGTAAATTAATATAATTGTTTTCATATTTGGAAACCATTTCAGTAAGTATTTTGGTAAAAAAAAACATACAATTTTGCAAAAATGAAATTTTTTTATAATGGCAATTTTTCACAAAAAGTTTGTTTTATTGGGGGCATGGGGAAATGCCATTTTTGGATAGAAAAAACTCTTCATGCAAAACACTTTGATCGGCTCAAGGGATATTTTCCCTGCCTCGGGCAGTTTCTAAAATTGTGGTTTGTATGGCAGGGAATTTAGTTTTTTTGGTAATTGGACCTGCAGAGCTCTATGGGACTGTGATGTTTCTTGAGCATTTTTGATTGTGCGCCAGAAGAGAGAAGAAGTTAACTGGTTGTACCTATTATCCTTGGTTCTTGACAAGTTTCTTCAGGAGAGGACAATTTCGCTGATGTGCTCGATAGCTGGTGCGTGGAATGTAAAGCTGTGTCGACATCTGTAGATAGCTATTCAAGGGATTTAAAGTCAGATAACAGTCATGTTGCACGAGTGAGCATAAATTGCCCGGTTATCATGTCATTTACATGAAGATGAAAATTCTCCTTGGAGAAAAATGTAAGGCACGTTTGGAAGACCTGTACAGGCTTTGTAGCATATATAGTGATGGGCCTAGTGCCAATAATTTGGGAGAGAAGTGAGCCCCACAGTAGCTACCCTAGAGACAGGGCCGTGGGGAAACAGCTTCAGTCATAGTTCAAGGCTGATGTCCTGCTGACAACTCATCCTGAGTCTTCAGTCCCACAAGGTCACCTCAGGAATTTGGATGATTCTGGGGATCTCCTTTTTGTGAAGGAGTACTATCAAGCAGTCAGGAGGCCAAGAGGTCTGTTTGCCAGAGGCAGCTCAACCAGAAAGTTGCCAGGGCAATAAAGTTGGTGGTTGAGTGAGCTGGTTTGCCCATAGGAGAGTTGTCAGTGTACAAGAATTACAAGACCCCAAATAAGGAGCATGAGTAAATGAATCCCTTAATTAAAATGTTGGTGGTGATATCTAAGAGACCGATGTTAAGAGTGCAAAGAAGTGGATTAGGTTACATAAGGGTACTTCTAATCTTGATTGACTGGTTCATGCCCATCTGAAGGGTGTTTTCATTGAATTCCCGATTGCAAAGAAGTTCTTATCCTCATGGAGGGAATTAGATATTGAAAGTTGGGGAACTTGACAAAATGCTAAAGGCAGCAACACAATAGAAAAGCAAAATTTTAATGGGACTGTTGTGCAGTATGTTAAAATGCCTGGTGGCTGGATAGACTGAAGTAATTTGGGATAATTCAAACCCCTTGGTTGAGAGTTGCAAATTTTTCTGACCTGATATGGGTGCAGATATATTGCTGGCTCAGAGAGTACATGTTGTGCCTGTATTACCGCTGGCCTGCCTTGACAAGGCCTGAGACTACTTCCTAAAATGTTGAGCAAGGGGTTTGCTGGGAAAGACCAAGATAGTGGAAGAGGAAAAATAGGGTCCACATTTGGGTTGTGTGGGGGTTAGGCAGCCCTCAGCAACAGAAAAAAAAATCACTTAAAATGCCAATGGAAGTCCAGAACTTCTGTCTTTGCATGTTCCAGAGTAACATGCAAAGACAGAGAGGGGTTAACAAGCAAATGGTGCAAGCGTATAGGATATTGGAACAAAAAAGGGGGATTAGGTTGTTGGGGACAAATGTGTGAGCGATCACCAAATTAAAATTGGCAGTACACGAAAAGTTACCTGTGTTGGTTATCCGTATCCAAGGAAGGGAGAACGTAGTGGCAGAATATTTGTTGGGGAATGAAACAATAAGGTCTCTGTTCAGCAAAACACTTAAATACGTGCTTAAATACCATTAAAATTAAGGATGTACTTAAGAACTTTGTTAAATAGAGATGGCTTGGTGAATCGGGATCTGTGTGCATAGTATGAGGCCTTCCAAAAGTTAGTTCAGGAAGGGGGTATTCCAGTGGTGGCTCTGTCTTGTTTTTGTTTTTTTTTGTCAGCTGCAATAAAAACTTCAGCTTGTGAAGCCTTCTGTCAGATGCTGCTCTTTCTGTTAAGAGACTTTCTAGTAGGTTTGGGTAAGTTTCAAGACATGATGAAAGTGTGAGAGGAGAGGGTGGGTGAGATATTGTCAGTCAGTCAGTCATTCCCTGATGCAGACTTTCAGGCATCGGTTCTTGTCAAAAGGATGGAAACAGGACACCAACACAGCTTATGACAATCCTTATACCTTTGGGGGGGAAATACAAGAGAGATTTCTGTGGAAGGAATGGACAAGCTACCAAATTCCGCTCTATTTCTACCAGTGTAAGGGCTTGATCCTAAGCATTGAAGTCAGTGGGAGCAGGATCAGACCCTAAATCTGGAGTAATTCCACTGACTTGTGTAAAGTTGCAGAGGTTGTAAATCAGGGCAGAATTTGGATCTTGTGCATTAGACCTTTCAGGCTAGAAGAGGTGGAGCTTCATCTACTGTAAATCATTTGCCTTAATCATAGTTTCAAAGTTTCCCTGCATGTTACACTAATAGGAATATGTCTGTTAACTGCAAAATATTCAGTGTGTGCAGGAGTATTTGACTGTCTCTTTTAATGCTGGCTAGATAAAGAGGCATATATATGACATCAGGTTAAACTGATATCTGCTAGCGATCACCTGGGCATGCTTTGAGGCTACATTTCTAAGGGTTTGAACCCTGAATGAATCCTATAGGATTTAAGATTTTATTGAATGCAAGAACTAAGTCTCCATCTTCTTCAGAACCAGTTTTGTTATATTTAACAAAGGTGCCTGGAAAAGGCGTAGTTCTAGGATAGGTCTAGGGTCAGAGAGACTGGTAGATAATTTATTAGATGTGTGTTCAATGGGACCTTTAAAGCCTGCTGGGCTTGATACACTTTGATCCTAGAATGGTGTCCATGACAGGACTGGCTGGTACTGATATAAATAAATAATAAGTGTGGGTTAGTTCACTCAGAGAATTGTCTCCATCTCAAGTAATGAGCAAAGTAGTAGATCTCTTACTCATCTTGGCAATGGCTAGGTGGTATGGAGTAAGGACATTTGTGTAATGTTAACGAAGGCTGACTGGTTTGGATAAATATGAGCTGACTTGCAACACCAAACGCAAAAGGGGCTATGTTCCACCCGTACATCAAGTAAGAAGAATGGGGATTCACTAGTCCTCCTGTATGAGACAAATGGATTATTTGAATTTGGTAGTGCTGCTTCTGATCGGCCTCTGTTCAGTAAAGCACTTAAGCATGTGCTTAAGTCCCATTTACGTCAATGGCACTTACTGTAAAGCACAAACATATGTATTTTGCTGAATACGGATGGACTTAATCTCATACTTAAATAAATGCTTGGCTAAACTGGAGCTATGGAGAGGAATTCTGAATTGCCCCTACCCTTGCAATTTCTAAAGCTGCCTTAATTGAATTATGAAACATTGTTTTTTATCCCACCTATTATGAGACCTGCGTAATGGTGATGGTAACCTAAAGAGAGGAATATATTCATATAGGCCTGAATCTGAACACCAGATCTCAGTTATTCTGAACTTTGGGTAAGTTCAGATCCAATTCTAAATGTTGTGACGCAGGCCTTACTCTGTAGTGAGTTGACCCAAAACACCCTCGTTGTTTTGAGAAATTTAGATCAATCTGATCTCTAAAACTCACCAATAATGTGTTCTATGGAATCTCTAGATATCTCTGCCCTCTAGATATCAAAAGAGAATCACAGGAAGCAAACATCGTCCTGAGGCCAGGATTGGTTATCTATCATGTGCTGTGGAAATTGTGGATATTTGTCTGCTTTATTTAAAAAAAATAAGGAAATACTTGTTTGGTCATGCAAACTCTGTTTTCCATTGCTATATAAATAATATTTTATACCTTAGCTGTATTTATGACAATAGAGAGAAACTGGTAGGGGAAACTGCTAGTTAAACAGCTTGTGGTGTGTGTTTGGAAAACGTGCATAAACTATGTGTTTTTTCTAAGGGTGTTTTGGTCTATTCTGTCCCATTTCATAACATTTATGCCATTTGAATGTAAGGAATGTGGAAGAAAAGGGTCATATACTTGAAACACTTCTTTTATAGCTTTCACCTGATGTCCTGAGATGGGATGTATTTATCTGTAAATCCAGCAGGGAAACGTGGCTAAGGATATGTCCATTTGAGAAACAGAAGACTTGATTCAATGAAGCTCGGTACTTCTTCAAGGCACTGTGCACCCTTAACTCCCTTTTGAATTCAGTGAGATTTGAGGGTGTGTTGGCACCGGATTGGTCCAGAATGGTTAAATTTGTCAGTACCAGAAGAAATGATTCTTTACTCATTTTTACAATATTATTTTTCTGGTTGTGTTTCAATCCCAATTGTAGGACATTACAAGCTTGCTTCATACCATCTATGAGGTAGTTGATGCATCAGTAAACCACTCCCCTAGTTCCAGTAAAACTCTGCGAGTGAAGCTTACTGTGGCACCTGATGGAAGTCAGAAGAAAAAGAGTATTTTACTAAACCCTGCTGGTAAGCACGTGCCATATACCCTGTGAAATATTGCCAAAACGTTTCCCCTCAAAGATTTCAGTTCACATTTCCTAGTAGAAAAACCAGTTATAAAGGGACACTTGAATCAGAACAACTGATTCTGGGCGTGTTGTAATTTCTAACTGCCCATTGGAGGCCTCAGCTCTGGATGCTCTAACTTAGGAGTCTGTGTTTGAAATTCATTGTTTCATTTGATTATTTCTGATTCACAGTAGTTACAGACTACAAGCTACACGAAGGTTTTGTCTACACTAGAAAGTTGTACCACTTTAACTATAAGTGGTACAATCCTCGTAGTGTGGACACAGTTTTATCGGTATACAGGTGCTTTATACCAATATATCTATTCCTGTATGGGAAGAGGAATAACTATACCAGTATAAAGCAGCTTTATATCAGTATAACTGCATCCACGCTATGCTTTGGCTGATATAAATATGTTGGTTTTAAAAAAATCACACCTCAACCAAAATAGTTATAACTGCACAGCTTTCAAGTTTAGTCCAGGCCTTAGGAAGGCAACTGGAGAAAAGAGAGAACTACATCACTGCACCTTTAATGCGTGCTATACAATATGTAGATCTGTTTAGCCCTTCCAGTTAATCACTAAATACTTGCTAATGATACAGTCGTGGCTGATGTAAATTGATCAGTTTAAGTACAAATATTGGACAAATCCTGTCATCAGATGCACAAGGGTGACTCTCTTAGCCCTCTGAGGGCACTGTGGGCAATAGATTCTGCCTATAATGTGTTACTCTAAGGGTACGTCTACACTACCCACCGGATCAGCAGGTAGCAATCGATCTATCGGGGATCGATTTATCGCATGTAGTGTAGACGCGATAAATCGATCCCCGATCGCTCTCCCGTCGACTGCTGAACTCCAGCAGTGCAAGAGGCGGAAGCAAAATTGACGGGGGAGCCGCGGCTGTCGATCCAGCACCACGAGGACACGAAATAAGTAATTTTAATTCGATCTAAGATACGTCGACTTCAGCTATGCTATTCTCGTAGCTGAAGTTGTGTGTCTTAGATAGAGCCCCCCGCCCCCCATTGTAGGCCAGGCCTAACAGTCTTGCACATTAAAGAATTACCAGGGCTTGTCCACACAACAGTTGCACTGCTTTAACTATACCAGCATAGTGCAGTGGCAGTTATACCGGGTTAAAAATTCTTCTACCAGTATAGCTATTCGCATACAGGAAGGGGAAAAAGCTATATCAGTATAAGACACCTGTCTAGTAGTGTAACTTCTCCATGCTAGGGGCTGTATCAATATAACCACACTCTTCACCAAAACAGTTATATCAGTGCAAAAACTTTGGGTACACTAGGCCCCATAGTATGATCTTGATTTGAACTAATAAAGTAAAATTTTCAAAATCACCTTAAGTGACTGAGGAGCCTAAATCCCATTGACTTTCAGTGGGACCGTAGGTACTTCTGAAAATGTTCCCCAAGGAACCTAAGTGATTTGGGCACCCAGCTACCATTGAAAGTGGATAGGACTTAGGCTACTAAGTCATTTTGTCACATTTGAAGATTTTGCCCATAATGAGGTATTATGGATTGGTGCAAACAGCAAGCCAATAATGAATCTCTATGTACTGCTGCACATTTGCCAGACAGAATAATATCAATAATATGAAATAACTTTCCTTTTTGGGGGTGCAGATTTGCAGAGCTCTAGGCACAGAGCTGAGAGCAAAGCCAATGAAGAACTGAGAAGCTCTGAAAAGAAGCAGCGGGCTTCTCTCAGGTAAGTGGAATGAACTCTTCATCCACTCAAAGGAAGGAATTGCTGAGCTGGCAATGGGCCAACCTCAAAAGGCTCAGCTGCTGATATTTTAGTCAGAGGAATCATGGGACTTTTCACCTTGAAACAAACAGCAAATTCCATGGGATTACTACTGAAGTAGGCTTTCCTGTGGCACCCCTGGCTGCTAGTGCGAGTCCATATCCAGGAAAGCCTAGGAAGCTAGCTTTAGTGAAAGGTGTTATTTATGTCTCTAGTTTCTAGCCCTACAAGCTTTGCTTTACCATCTCCTACCTCTGAGAACCCATTGGAAGGTTTGGGTGAACATTTCACTTAAAAAAGCACCAGTTGAGCATTTCAATGAAATATGTCTTTGCTTGTGTTTGGGCAAAACCATACCTTAACCCCTTCCCCCCCCACACCCCGTTGCTTGCAGTTTCCACCCCCTCCTACTATGGTCTGTTTTTCTTTTCCCTTTGTGCTATCCAGCTATTCCGCAGAATCCTTGGGCAGGGACCCTGTTCTCTTACATGGCTTCTGTTATCACCATGCAGTCCAGTGGTGCTGTATACACAATGAGAGAGAACCTTAAATAGAGAAATTAACATTGACTAGTGAATGCTTTGGAGCCTTATCTCCCTTCAGGTTTACTTAGGCCACATTAAGAAACGTGATTCCATTCGACCAAGGAAAGATGGGCGGTGATATTTTACAACCCCACCACCAATCCTAGGTGCTCTTTTAATGGATCATGGTCACTAGGGTTGTCAGCAGGGATTGATCCTTCGGGTACATTAGCACCCAGGCCCAGATCCTCAAAGATATTTATGTGTCTAACTCCCATTGCTTTCAGTAGGAGATAAGTGCCTAAATACCTTGGGGCTCTGGGCTCAAAAGCTCACGCCCCTACTACCTGAGTTAACGGAGTCAGTTTTTTAGCTGCAGCTACGTAGCAGGCTCTTACGCACTATGTGGGCCAGCCACTGGACCGACACATTCATTTCTATTTCTATAGATAAAAAAGTGCCTTTTCCGGGCACTGGCCTCATAAGCAGAGTCTAAAAACACAGCCTGGTTTCAAAGAACAACAAGAAAACCGAACCACCATAACAGCAAAAGATCAACCAGCTGTCTGAGGTGAGGAAAAACTCCCACTCTCTCCAGCCATGATCCCATGCACTTAACCAGCATATCACATGCTCAGGTGTTTGAGCACTGAGGATGGCTGACCTCATTAGTTCACACAGAGGTACTGAAGAGAAATACAGTTTTTCCTTCCCTTTCCAGTTGGCCCAGAAGGACCCATGCCTCCCTTCAGCTTCTTCTGCTGAGTGGGCTTGGGTCTTAGTTTAATTTCCTCCTCTCAACTCCATTCCCTGTAAGCACCAGAAGATGGCTTCCCCCCAGTGGGCAGACAGCTTCCAACCTATCTCTACTCTGCTTCCAGTCCTATCTCTTTGTTAACAAACACTACCAGTTCTAGTCCTTGCTAACACCTTGTTCCATATCCTGGCCTGAGCTCCAAACCCGGCCTGCCTCTCTTCTGCTACCCTCCAGTCTAAGAAAAGCAGATGGGAACTGGCAGTAGAGAAGGGGAAAGCCTCCCAGCAAAAGGAAGGGAGGGGAGGGGTTCTTAGCAGAGGGGCAGGCAGAGTTATTCCCTCTAAGGCCTGGTCTACACTACGGGGGGGGGTGTCGAACTACCTTAGTTCGAATTTCCTACCTGTCCAGACGCCGCGGGATCGAACTCCACGGCTCCCCCGTCGACTCGGCGGTGGAGTTCCGGAGTCGACGGGAGCGCGTTCGGAGTTCGAAAGACGCGATAGTTCTAACTCCGAGAAGTCGAACTCTCCGTGTCGAACTGGCGGGTGAGTATGGACCTACCCTAAGAGACTCCCAATCCATCCTGCCTCCCAGCAGCCAGAAATAATTCCTCCTCCTTGCCACACAGTCCCCTTGTGAAACTCTAGCCCCTTAGGAAATTAGCCAGTCACTGATTAACGTTCACCTACAGATTAGCAAGATTCCCAAGGGTTGATGCTTTCATTGTAAATCTTCAAGGAAAATTAGCGCGGGGGCAGGGGCATTTGTTTTTTGTTTTTAAGTCTCAAGATGCCCTTCACCACTTGGAAAAAAAAATGTCTATTGTTTTTTTTTGTGGATTCCTGCCTGTGTGACTCAGGGTGCATACATTTCCAGTGAAGAACAGATACAGTAGTTTCTTTTATGCACAGCTGCAGGTACGGTTGCAGCCTTCTGGAGATAAGATAAAACAGACCTATTTGAAGTCTCTCCCTGAAGGAATGCACAATATTAGTTTGGATGCCAATCTAGAATAGGCCTTGTTCCTCTGATAATGTCTAGTCATGTCATTGGCAAGGTTAGCAAAGAGAAGCATGTATTTGCCCCATTTCACATCTTTCACCTGCCTTATAGACAAATGCTGCACTGAACATCAGAATATGTGATAGTCAGTTGAGACAGATCTGTCAAGGGCAGATTTCAAAGCGTATCTTACTTATTTTATTTATACAGTGAACAAAAATGCTCCCCTTGCAATTCAGTGTAGAAGTGTTATTTCCATTGTTCAAATGGCTAATTAAACAAAAAACTTATAATCCTGTAATTTTCATATCTCCTAATATAGATCCACTGCTTTGGACAAATCCTCTCTATGGTCACTGTATATGTTTGGGTTAGTATGAAGTTGTCTTAACATTCAAGCTAGGGCAAAAGGGAACGTTAGTTGGGGCTGACACGCCATCGACACAATAGTAGTGATTGTTTCTTTGGCTGCAATACAAAAAAAAAGTTCTAGTTCTGTGCGTCCTTGACTTCAGGAGTATTTTTCCCAGGGGGATGTACTTCGTTCAGCAAATAGGCCAGCAGAGGGAGTGTTCAGGTTCCTTGGGGGGTGCGAGGTGGGGGCAAAAAGCAACTGGGCCTCCCTTCTCTGGATTCGACAGAAATACTCAGAAATACTCCAGAGCAGTGGATCCAGATTCAGAGATCAAAATTACAGGCAAGAAAACAAATTCTGCCTTTTTCCTCGTGACTCCATACAGATTGTTTTTAGCACAAAGGCTCTCTCTGGGCACTTGGTTGATTACTTGAGCAGGCAGTTCAGGGTGGAATTTCCCCACCCCCCTTGCAAATACAAGTCCATATTATTTGGTTAGTAGTTTGAATGTATTTGCATGAAGAGACATCTTAGCTGACTTAAGATGTAGAGCCCATAACCTGTTCAAAAACTGTTTCTTCATCTGCATTGAACAAGGTGCTGCTTCTGAATAGGACAGGGCTGTATTCTGAATGTCAACTAATCCCGTTTGAAACCAGCAGTCAGACTTGCACCAAATGTGTTTACTATGGGGCAGATACTCGGCTCTGCTCCCTTTTTACCCCTCTGCCACAGGATGCAGATGGTCCCTTGGGTACCATTGCCAGCAGGCTCATGTTAGAGCCTTCCTAGGCCATTCTAACCAGTGACCAGGGCTAAGCAGAGTATCAGGACGCCAACACTGAATTCCCGAGAATCCCCTTTCTTCCCGACGCCCTGCCAAATGCGGACACAGCAAAGAATCTGGCCTTTGTGTCTGTTACAGGAATAAGCCCAAGTTTCTGTGCACGTTGGCCAAATGGCTAAGCATGTGAAAGTCTTCCTCATGCTCATCAGTGGCAAGGGGATGAATGTGGGGGCTCTCCTTTAGAGTTGCCATGAAATCATGTGTGAGGGGCATATATTTTCATGATTTCACTCTCCTGGGAATTACAGGCAAGATTCTGTTAATATTCAAGATGGAGCTGATAGGGATGTCCCTGCCTGTAAGGTGGGAAAAGTATTCTGGGAGTGGGATTTCATATGTTGGAAGCTATGGGCTAGAGCTTCTAGCTGTAGTGCTAATGCACGTATTCAGATCAAGTATCCAGATTTATGACTGGTTTACCCAGCATCTCTCTCATAATAATAATAGCCCGGACAGCGAGAACACCATTAGCAGGCAACTTCATGGTTTGGCTGTGTTAATGCCACCCCATATCTGTTGCTGTTTCTACTTGCTTTTGGGCAACAGGGAAAATACTTATCTAAAACAAGGCTTTGAAATATCTTTCCCCTCTCCCACAGATACACAGTCTCCATTGGTACATATTGGCTTTTTCTCCTCCTCTTCACCCAGACCTGTTTAAGCAATTTAGCCCTGGCTTGTTTAAATGTCATGTTCTCTCAGACCGCAGCTTTCAGGAAATGTCCTTTGCAGTTTCCTGACCTACATATTCGTGCTGCTGTATCCCCCGTTCTGTTTTATAATGGCAGGATTCCTCCTCAGAATGATGCTTCAGAGTTTCAGAAAAGGGTTTCACATACTGTTCAAAGACATTAGCAAATGTCTCTTTCTCAGATACACACATTCTTACATCCTGCAGAAGATTAGAATCAAGTGTTTGATGCCTGAATGCTTCCATGTATGTGCAAAGGAGCAGGCAGGCGATGGATGCCAGAAACCCCAGTGGTCAGAAATACTTGAAGTTCTCTTTGGCGGCGGGGTACATCTCTCATCAAGGTGTAATTGCTTCACTGTGTATATTTGCATTGTTGAATGTCATCTTACATGTAAGAAAGCTGTTAGAATTCAGGGCTGTGATGGTACTAGCATAATTTTTCTCCATTGTCTCAGTGAGGGATGGAATTCATTACAGTACCAAAAAACTGGTTCCTAGGTAGTTCCATTTTGGACAGTTTTATACAATTATGCTGAATTGTGCTGGACCAGAAACAGTTATTCCTATGCTGTATGAACCATACAGTGTCTTCAGTGCATGCATGCAACTTCCATTGATCTCCACGAGCTGTGGCAGATCAGCAGCAATATATGGCACTCGTATGCCAAATCATAGCTGCTGAAGCTCTTTGATTTGTGTTTCTACAAGTTAAACTGCTATAATTGTAGAATTCCACAAAGATCCAGATGAGGTTTGTATGGTGTACGGGCTGATTAGTTATCAAAAGCAGAAAAAGCCTGGTAGTTTCCCGTTCCAGTTCTTTCTGACACGCTACTGCAGTGGCTTCTGTCACTTCCAGGGTGTAAAGGTGACTTCAGCACCATATTCCAAACCTTTCAAGTTTCACGGCTTTCTAAGCAAGCAGTGTTACATGCAAGAATATTTGCATATATTAAAGCAATGTAAACTTAATCCTCCAAATGACTCTGACACCTTGTGATAGATTGGGGATTTTTATCAAGGCGGCTCGCTACGCGATCCCTACTGAGACACCAACCTCACACCGGGCACAATCCTGCAGACTGCAAGGTGCTGAGAGATAAAGCTTAAATGCTGTGCTGAACTGGGGCCTGAGCACTCAACACCATGCAGGAGTGAGCCCTTATTTTGGAACCAGCCTGAAATTCTGTAGGGTTTCACGGCGGTGTAAAGGAAAGCAAACTCCATCCCACGGTCTCAGAGATGGAAGTGGCGCCCTGAATGATAAGCCGTGATTTAATCAAAAAAGTGTTTTCCTCATCCCATTTGTTGCAATAGAGAAATTGTTCACATCTGGACGTGGTGAATTAAACTGTTCAGCATTGTTGGCTACAGTATTGTAAACCTCTGCTTGATTTTTTTCCCCCCTCATAAACAAATGGTATTTCAGATATTCATTCTCAGGAAATAGTTTGGCTATAAATAAAGTTGCAAAGCTGAGCAGGAAAAGGAGTCGGGATTATGAAGCCAGAGGTTGATCTGACTTTATTAAACGTATTTTGGCAAAAAGCGATGCATTTTCTCAGATGTTTTCCACTGACACCTTCGCCCCCAGTGTCTCTCTAGTAAATACACCTGCCTACTTCCCTGAAGCAGAACCACAGGGACATTTAGACCATTAATCTAACACCCGACTCATTCCAATGCCTCCCTGCAGAGATGGGAGCAGCCATGTCGAACAGCAGACTTTCCTTGGCATACCCAGAGTAGCGAATGTATTGAATGGTTTGGCCCAACTACAGACTCTACGCAGTCTGAAATAAACCCTCATGGTGTTTTTATCTGCTTTTGCGTGAAGCAGATTTGAAAGTATCCCTTTTTTTGCAACATCATGGACTCAATGTATAGGAGGGGAAGGAGAGTCGATGCAGGGCTGTACATTTAGCCCATTGGAAATCCAGAAGGTCAGATATTCGTTGTGTATCTTTGCAAGTAACTCCTATCATTTCAAAGTGTCCAAGAACTTTTGGATTCGAGGTGGCAGTAACAGTTTGAAGAAGTTTTGCTGAATTTTCCTTTTGCTTCATGCCCACAGATATCACCCCAGTGACAACACTCCTGAGCAAAGCGGGTGCTATCGCCATTGCGTGGATGAGAACATTGAAAGGAGAAACCACTATTTGGATCTTGCAGGAATAGAAAACTATACATCAAAATTTGGGCCAGGTAATATAGGAATTGATTTTTCAGACTTTTGTCCCAGTTCTGTCTTCAGCTACATGGGCTGAATTGGGCCCACTGAATTTAGAAATGATCATGTTGTCTGATTGAGCCATAGCTATGTACTGAAGATGGGCTTGGAGAGCAGTGTTCAGATCCAGTTTATTAGGACCGAGGCAAAATCAGGGCTAGGCTGCGATGATGCAGGCCACATCTGGAACTGGAACCAGAAAATAGTTGCTTTCAGATTTTGGCATCCAATCCAGAACCAAACCCCCCAGATTCAAAGGGATTTGGACTGCAGTTTTGCCCTGCCTCTGTATTTTACTGTATCAGATAACATCATTTTGTTACAATCTAGACTGATGTCCAAGAAGGAGAGTTTGTCAAAATAAAGTAAGTGTCAGGGCTGGGGCATGGGTAGCATGTCCTAAGGGATGGCACTGGGTGCAAGCCAAGAGTCCAGGGTCAAGGAGCCATTTACCAAGAATCAGGCCAAGTTGGAACACTAGGAGATCAGAATCAAGAGCCAAATCAGAGGACAGGGATCAAGAGTCAGTTATCAAGAATCTAGGGAGGCCACTTGTCCAGTTTTGAACTGGACAGTCTTCTTTTGGGGTGTCCCCTGTCTGGTTTTGTCCGGAATTGGTCAGGGGATGCCATTTTTAAGAGCATGCCACTCTTCCCCCTACAATGTGACCTTGAACACATCACGCATGTGAGGTCACGCCAGCAGGGGCAGAGTGGCATGCACTTAGAGATGATGCCTCCCCATGTGGTATGACCTCACATGCAAGGTCACCCGGCAGAGGTGGGGTCACACAAGCGGAGGCAGGCCCATGCCATTCCCAGAAGTACTGGAATGTTTGGAATTCTGGGAACATGTGAGTGACCACCCTGCATGAGTCAGGACACAAGGAGGTCAGGATCATAAGGCCAGAACAGGTAAACACCGGAGCAGCTGTCCATGGCAGCGGGAAGCCCAGTTGTACAGCCATCTTCCTGTTCTTTCCTATGGGCTTCAGCCCTTATTTAAGCCAATCAGGAACCATGGCAGTCACCCAATCAGCATAGAGATGGGGCTTGTGCCTTAGTTCAGGTTCCTGGATCCATGGTCCCAGCTGCTGTCTGTGAGATTGCCAGGTGGAGGATTGGAGTCTCAACACCCACAGGGCCTGACAGTAAGGCCTTCTTTAAAAAATTTGTTTTCATTGGATAGTATTTAATAATAGGACCGTGACAGGGTCCTCTGGCTCCTGCCTCCGCTTCGGTTCACAAACTGCTCAGAGACCCTTGTGCTGGTCAAACATCCTGTGTAGTTTATTTACACCACCTTCATACTATATACAGCTCTGCTCCAAGTGTCCTAGGGAGTCCCCAGCTCCTGTAACTAGCAGCAAAGGGTAATCTCTCTCCTCCCCCTGTTGCCCGCTTTTCCCCTTTCTTCCTACTTCCTTCCTGTGCCTATTTGTAGCCTCTGCCTAACGGCTTAATTAGCCTGCCAGTTCTGCTCCCCCCACAAATTAGGCCCAGCTCTATTTAACTAGCTCCATTCTGCATTGTTTGATTGGAGCTGCCGTGACCAGAGTGCTGGCTCAACCGTTCTTGCCTAGCACTCTGTCACAAGGACTTTTAAAACTTTTTCTAAACAGCTACGGGTATAATTACGTTCACTTCCTGAGGAAAATTCCACTCTGCTGATAAACTTAACCCTGCCAAGTGCATGCTGCTAATTAAAATTTGAAATATTAGATAACTAACTCTGTTTGTTCTTTTCTAGGATCTCCTCCAGCAGCTCAGAAATACGACCCACCAAATAGAGCTGTGAATCAGACAAGATCTCGCTCTCATGAACCTGAAATCTTCCATGCCCATCACAGGAAATCTCAAGTGGTGGACCCCAGCCACATCAATTTGGCTGATGCCTCATACGCCAAGATTGCAGAAATACAACAAAGGCTGCGCAGTCAGGACTCAAACAAGCACTTTGTTAGGTCTCCCAAGGTCCAGAGCAAAAACGTAGCCTCTGTTCACCCTGGAAGGGCAGTAAGGAATAAACCTCTTCAAGGTGCATCCATGCCAATGGCTTCCCCAACTGCACGGGTGGGCCAGAATCTTCCTTACCTCCCCATGCAGTCCCAGCAGGCTCACAAGAAACATAAGCAGAGGGCAAAGGAGAATCATCAAATGTGCAAAACCTTCCATTCTCCGGGGACAGTTGTGGAAAAAGAGCAGGTAAGAGACCTGCCCGCAGTCATTTTATATGAAGGCCAAGTTGGACAAATGATCCAGAGACATGAACACCATCACCACCATGAGCATCACCACCACTATCATCACTTCTACCAGACATAAAACCGATCCCACCAACATCCTCCAGGAATCCCCCCATATGAAGGAAACGCCTTCCTGTGACTTCAGACTAAGGCATTATTATGATTAATATTATTGTTACTCCATTAATATTCAGTTAGCGTATATTTTAGAAATTATACGAAACCATTGAAACTTACACTATTTATACGTTGTGAAACTGCATAGCTTACTTAACAACTTGTTGATATTGGTTTTTAAGTGGCTAGTAAAACAACAAACAGCCAGAGCTGTGATTTAATGCAGGTCATCAACGCACTTCCTTTACAAGTACTTCCTTCATTGTATTAGAAAAAGATACTTCAAACAACACTGCAGACATCTAGCTTACCAGTCTGCCATATGTCGGCTTATTGCACACAAGCCTTTTATCAGGGGAGCAATGTTCAAAGGTTTGGACTCCAGAAATACTCAGAATAACAGAAAATACAAACAGCTGCTACCTCTAGTATTATTCAAATTTTATTTTCTTTTTATTGATTGTAATGTGCTACAAGGGGATTTTAATATACTGCATTCATGTAGCCTGTTTGTGTTGTACTTTCACTATCTTAATAATTACAAGGAAATATTAGCTATATTTGTCAACAGAGCTACATTTTACAACTGATACTTTCTTTTTGCCTTCAAGGTTCTTTACTGACTCAAGTCCAGTCTGTTAGATATTGAGTAGTATTTAAATATACTTACTTTTTTCTTTTATTTACTCTCCATTCTGCATTGGGAAACCATCTGAGGGGAAAGAAAAGAGATGGATGTGAACCCTCACTAAACCTTAATGCTTGGGCCATAACTAACATTCATTGTTTTGTTTTGTTTTGTTTTTCATCCACAATTCTTTGTTTTGAGAAAGAATTGGAGGAAAATATACTTCTCACTTTAAATGTTGGCAAATATATATATATATATATATATAAAATATAAATAGATAAATATATATATATACACACACACTCTCAGGTACATTTTCTTGTGTTTTAGAAATCTGTGGTTTGAATATTAACATTATTTTTTTCTTAAAACAGTGACTTTTTAGGTATGGTATAAAACACATACCCCATGGCATTTTTTTGGGTGCCTGCGATTTGTGTTTCCCCAGCACCTACAGCTTTGCTCTGCTCCTTTTTTTAAAGACAATTCAACATGTAAAGAACGCTGCTCACAGTCATTCTGGCCTCTACCACTCTTTTCATATCAAAGGGCTTCCATTCCACAAAGTAAAATGAGGCAAGACCTATGAGACCATTATCGGCTGCTGAGAAATTTAAAGGTCAAATGCAAATGGGAAAAAGTGTGACAAAAAAAGTCAGTAAATCTGAGTTTTGCTTTCTATGAGGCTCAGATTTGTAGTACATTTGTACAGTGCAGGCAAAAGTGACTAAATAGCCACTGCTCTATTGCTTTTGGAACTAAAAAGTAGAGTTCTGATCACATAGAAATGTAACTGTTCTATCAAACGTATTTGCTTTTGGTTTTAGTTTCTTTTAATTATTTGTGTGTTTTGTCTACAATGTATAGTGTGAAATGTTACTATCCCACATTTCTAAGGGCCCTTTAAGGATAGGGCACGTTTTGTTGCAACTGCAGTCTGGATCAGTTCAAGATGGGAGATTTCCCTGCTGCTGAGCATTAAACCTGTTAGAAGGATACTGTCCTAGGGAAGGACACAGAGACATCGACATTTAAAGAAAACGATTTGGAAAGCCTTGCCTTCTTGTGGAATTGGAGAGGAATCACTGCTTGTGGGTAATTAGTTCCATCTCATGGCTCCCAAAATCAGCAGTTGTTTAGAATTATTGTCCCTTTGAAAAATCTGGTTTATTTTAATTTCTTTTTTAGACGTCGACATTGTGTTCTGTTAAAGCTAGCAAAATGTTTTAAAGTGTGTTTGATCTGTGTGACAACTATACTGTTCTGTTTATTTTAAAATTCCTAAGTCCAAAAATATTTATATGCAGAATTTTCTGTACTGAAAATATGAAACGGCCACAAATTTGGTTAGTTACCACTGAGTTGTTCTAGTCTAAGCCTATTTTGCTGCTTGTGTATCATTCTTTTTCAATGTATATATAATTATGGACTGCAAAAAAAAGGCATTTACATGTCTAGTAGAAGGAATAAGCTTATTTATATTATAGTGTTAACGAAGTCTGATGTATTCAAGTGACTTATGTTATATCGCATGCAAACACACAAGTGTACATTCCATCTGAAAAGGGATGCCATGTTATCTGTTCCTGAGATGTAAGTGATGCTGTTCTCTTTTCAGCAGAATATTTGCCAGCATTCTGCAATGTTAACAAAGGAAATGGTTGATCTTTTTAAAAATACACAGATCATTGCTGGCCAAAATATTTGAAATCTAGAATATATTTAGTATGTTTCATCGGGGGGGGGGGGGGCAGGGGCTTAGGAGAGGAAGGAATGTAGAATGGGCAAAAATTGCTCTAAAACCCAAAGATATTCTGCCAGAAAAGATAACAGCAGTAGTAACAAACTCCCATCTAATCTAAACATGTCCAAAGTTAATATCAATGAAAGTGGACTCTTAAAACAGCGAATCACAATTGACCATGAGCCACAACCTTGAACTTGATTTATTTTTTGATATCCAAAAGACAAATTCTACCTTGCTTATATTCTGTGAAGTACAAATGAATTTTAATAACATGGCATCCCCACGCTAAAAAATTTGCACCAGCCATGTACGAACATACAGTAGCTAAATACTGTGTTGCATTTGTGTTACGTGCATTAAGTGTGAATAACTGCTCATGTAGCACAGTTTTTTTTCACAGAACCCTAAGTTTCCGTATCTTTTAAAAATGTTTGCTTTTCAGTATTTTGTATAGTAAATATAGATGGTTTTGACTAAATGCTTTATTTATTTAATAGCAAAAACTGTGCCAAGAGAAACTCCTGTTAATTAAAGTTTTACTAGTTCAGAAAATAACTTTCTGGGGGTCTTTTTTTGTGGATTTCAGTGGCACGTTGTGATTGCTGCCAGTGCCTACAGATCAGGGAATCGCACTGATAGAAGGGCTCCCATTACTGTTAATGGGAACAGGGTTGGGCCGTAGAGGATGGAGTGTGCATGCTTAGGTTTATATTTAAAATATTTAGCCTCAAAGTTCAAATTTCCTATCTCCTACAAATTTCAGGCATGCAAATTCTGAAAACAAAAGCAAAAGAATCTAAGAAGATAGCAAGTCTCATCTTAGTCCATTGAATGCCTGTTGATTTTGATGTGACCATGATTTCACGCCAAGAGTATTGGGATTAGAATCTCCACCATGCAGACAAATCTTTTCAGTTTCTACTTTTCTGATTCCTTCTTTTGATGGTTTTGGGAGTGATTAATAATTTTAAATTAAATGTATAGGAAAACCAGGCCCATAATTTTATTAAGAACAATAATAGTGCTAAGTACTTCATTGGAGCATTTCATCAGAGGTTCTCAAAGTGCATCCAAACATCTTACAGTCACAAACAAACATAAGGCCAAATTCTTCCCTCAGATGCTGATGTACAGCTCTCGCTGGCATGCTGGCAGAGTGGACCCTTTAGGGGAAAAAATGAACAGGAAACCACATAATCTTTGACCTCTGTGACAGCCTTGCTACTTTAATGATTGCTAGTGAAGGGTACAGCAGGATGTTAATAGAAAAAAATTCTGAACAAAACCAAAAGATTTTCTGGTCACTTTAAGAAATGTCCATTGCTGGAAATTAAATAGTGTATGCCTCATAATGGAGACGCGGAGACAAAGATGATAATTTTGACACATTTTTTTAAGTGTTAAAACACAGGTAACCCTTTTACTCAAGAACTTGTCTATTGCCATGCACACACAGTAAATGCCTAATATGATCCACATGCACCTCACTGGTTTACTGAGAGCTAGATTTCATCCACTGTTCCGAATGAATGAGGAAGTGACATCACTGTGGCTTTGTCTACACTGGGAAAATGCATTGTTAGAAAACATGTTAAGTAACATGATATTAAAATGATTTCGTGCATACTGTAGACACCCATAGTCAGAAATGTGCTAGTTGGTCATGGTTAACCCAAAGGGAGTCTCTAGAGTTAATGAAGACCAAAAGTTACATTTTCATGTCTACACTGGATGCTAAGTCATATTTAACATCACGTTAGCTAACGCACATTCTAATATAATGCAATATTCCAGTATAGACATGGCTGGGGATTTCTGATGGGTAGAATACGGCCCTTTGAGTTTATACACTTATTGCTAGTAAAACTGACCACTTTCCTTGTGGGGAGGAGAGGGTCCTTAGAGTGCACCCAAACACAAACCGGTTTGAAAATCCCTTACATAAAAGCAACATGGAGAAAAAACAAATTGAATTTACTTTCTAGGATAAGATTTCCCAGCTTCTCCATTGCTCCTATCTACAACACCCAGGCTTGATTTATCATGTGATGATTTCTTTTTCTCTGCAGAATTTGACTGCCGATGAATTAATCTGACTTGGAAAGGGTATCTGTGTCTTTCTTTGCATACCTGGCTTAGGTGGTCAGGGAATTGGAGCTAAACTTTAGACTGGATACCAGATATGTGGAATAACTAAATTGATATTTGTGCAGTAGGTATTAAATTCTATCTCGTGTGTGATTTGGATCATGGTTATTAAATAACATTGTTAATCATGCTCTAATCTTTTTATATTTCCAGCTAATTCATTTCTACTGAACTAAATAATGGTGATTATTTTCATTTATTTGTTTTAGATCAAAAGGATTTATGAGATACATGGATGGATTATTGTCCAGGGCTAGGAAGAGAGATTGGGAAGCAGTGCATAGGGAGATCTTAGAGGGAACAAGACTAGAAATTAACCAGAGGTGGGGAAAAGATGGAAGAAAAGGAAAGTATTGTCTGAAGACTGTTGTATCCACAGTACCTTATTGAACGTTGTACAATGTGTATGGCTCATAGTTATAATAATACCTAAGTCTTGCATAGCATTTTTCATCAGTTGATATCAAAGCACTTTACAAAGGTGCTCAGTATCATTATCCCCAGTTTATATAAGGAGAAACTGAGGCACAGAGCATGGCAGTGATTTGTGCAAAGTCACGCAGCCAGCAAGTGGCAGAGCTGGAAATTGAACTCACGTCTTCTGTGTCTCAAACCAGTGCCTAATCCACATGGGATTTTTAGCAGAGGATGTGTTTCAGCAAGTCTTTTGCAAACTTCTGTCTGAATAGCAGCCCCAGTACCTGGCAAACTCCTTATAAAGATGTGCACGGTCATCTCACAAAGGGGAGCAAGACATAGATGCCTATCTCCTGATATATTAAAGTGATGAGCACTGGCCACTCCCATTGCAGCTAGGAGCTGTGGTGTGCTCAGCACTTCTGGAAATCAGGCCATTTCAGAGCATATTTATAACCTATCATAGGAAATACCAGTCCAGATCAGACCCATAGCCTGTCTTTTCTGGCGCCCTGTTTCTGCTGTTAGGAAGTAACAGATGTTTCAAACAAACAACAACAGTGCAGTGTGGTTTGACTAACTTGGACAAGCATTAGTATGACAATGTCAGACATGCTGCTAATGTGGTGCCTTTTGACTGCTGCATTGTGTAACATGCTTGTAAAGGGTGTTTTGTATCACTGCTCTAGTGCCTAGTCCACAGAGAGGCAAACAGCTACTACTAGTGCTAGCTACTAGATGTGCTTTGATGATGATAGTCCTTGTTTCAAATCTGCCTGACAACTGAGGCTACAGGGGGTTACAGTTGCATGTCACTCCTATTATTTATTTATTTTATTCATAAAAAATACAACACACTAAACCTTGGTCAATTTTCTAATCAAATACTCACCAGGCAATTTGAGCCCAAATTTATCCTCAGCTACATCTATGTAGTTTCCATGGAGCCAAGAGGAATCCTTCCATGCATCAGAAGGCAGATTTTTACTCTTAAAATGCAGTTTGCCAATGCAACTGGTAACTTTCTCTTGTACTAATTTCTGCTAAACGTTTGCCAAACTTGTTTTTTGGTTAACAAATTTAAAAAGTCAAATAAAACTTTGGAGATTCAAACACATGTTGGAGCTTTTATTTTCTCTGCCCATGTCAGTGTTATGTGAAAGGCTGGATTTTCCACGGTCCTTCCACTGATCTCAGCAAAGTGACTTTGGAGTGGGTGTTTATAGTTCCTCATTTGCTTGTCCACAGGGTTGGACTGTTGATAGACACATCAAGTGCCACTTGAGCTTGTTAACCGACAGGACTTGTAATGCAAACTCAAGAAAGATAAATGGTGAAATGTTCTAGTGCTTAGCTCTAAAGCAGTGGTTCTCAAACTTTTGTATTGGTGACCCCTTTCAAATAGCAAGTGCGACCTCCCTTATAACTTTAAAAAAAAAATTTTTTTTATATTTAACGCTATTATAAATGCTGGAGGCAAAGCAGGGTTTGGGGTGGAGGCTGACAGCTCGTGACCCCCACGTAATAATCTCGTGACCTCTTGAGGGGTCACAATCCCAAGTTTGAGAACCCCTGCTCTAAAGTAAGATGTTGGCCCATGTTGATTGTTATGGTCATGGGACTGTGCTCTATATTTGTCTCCTATAGGTACTTATAATGCACCCATTGCCATGGTATCCTAGAGCTATTTACTCCACTGGGGCTCAAAAATGCTGTATTAGCTCAGCCAGTTAGTTTTCAAACACAGAACATTACAACATACTGAAAGTTTCACTAGAAATCCGGGCTATGAAAACGGTAATACTTCAGACTCCAGGGAATTTATTCCCTCCCCCTACTAGGCGTGGAACAGAGCGAAAGCTCCATAAAACTGGCCCAACTTTCCACTAAGCACAGAAATGAAGGGAAGCACAAAAGGGAAGCAGAAGTGGCAGTGAGTGCTCCATGTTCCTGCTATTTTATAACTTTGGCAGGAAGTGGTTTTGAAATGTAATTACCTTATACAAAGGGACACAACTTTTTCCCCTCTTAGTGTGCCAGCCCTGGGCCCAATCCTGTTAGGACTCGGCACATGTGACTTCATGGGATTCTTATGCCTCTGGACCAGATTCTCAGCAGGTGTAAATGGAGCTAATATCAGTTTATACCAGCTGAGAACCTGGGCCCTGGAGTGCTTACAGAGCACTGCTAATCAGGGGAAAGGTTTCTCTAGCAAATGACTCTTCTGGATCCAACAAAATGATGCTAAGAATCAGTTATAAGCTTGACATCTCAGCTGTCTTAAAAAAAAATGGAGTAGGAGTGATCAGGCTCCAATGTTCCAGTTTATGGATTGACTTGTCCTCGCTACATGTCTGTCTGTAGGTTTTTATACCATTTCTGTGCTATCTGAGCACTGAATAATATTCTGTTTTCCTTTCCGTTTGTGGCTAGGCTAGGAGCGTGGTGAGTAGGGGATGTGCAGAATCAGTGCTCACCCTGGCCAGCACAGTCCAAGTTTGTATTAATATTTCATTGTATCTAGTTGTTCATCTGTAAATCTGTATGAAGCAACATAACTGCCATTCGTTTAAAAAAATGCCAATTTTTGTTGCCAGCATCTTTATGGAACACCTTGATTTCCCATCCACTGATCCTGGCTACGCAGTGAACTATCTTGGGAACATTTGACTTTCTTTTCAGAGTTTTGGTCACCTTAGCGCCTGAAGCAAATTTTCAAAGTGGCATAAATGTTAATTAGTCTTTTCAGATACATCAGTGTTGCTGATGTGAAAACTTGAAGCCATAGCACTCCATAATACGCAGAAAGGTCACATGGAAGCACTCAGTGCATACTATGCCACTAATAATTACGGACAAGCTTGTGTGTTTTCAGGATGTGTATTTTGTTTTGTTTCCTTCTTCTAGTCTTCGTCCATGTAGATCTCACTTACAGTGTGGGTGCACCTCATGCGTACCAGAGTGGAATCTTTCCATCAGCTGCCATCATTGTTTCCCCCTCACCCTCATATCCTTGTTTCCCCCTCACCCTCATATAGGGCAGAGCAACGCCGTTGGACACTGCTGGCCTCAAGAGTCTGCTCAGAGTGCAGATCTGCTCTGTGTGCACGATGGTTGGGCTCCCTGCAGAAATTAGATTGAGGAACCACAAATACTGTAAATTAAGTAACCATTTTTTTTCTTTCAATGAGGCAGTCAGCTCAACTACTTCTTTGAATGCCAGAGTGCTGTGTTTTTGTGAATGTTTGCAACATGGAAACAAAACAAACTCCTCTCACTCAGTAAAGGATTAGAGCCCAAACTGTGCTTCCATCCCTTTAGTTGGTGAAAGGAAACATTTAGAAAGATATCGTCACTCTGAAAGGAATTCGAACAAGACAGTTTTGGTATTCACTCTCTGCTGTGCCCTTTCATGGGTTTAAAATCCACTTATCTGAAAGTGTGCAGTTACGTTTAGTCCTTTTTTCATCATTTAAATGCATCTTCTTGATCTAGAGAAATAAAAGCAATTAAAAAAATTAGAGATTTTGTTTTTATATGTGCTGCCAAGTTTGATACTGCAAAGTAACTGCTGAATTGGCACAAGCAGTTTGAGAGAGCCAGCAGATTTAGGAAGGAAGAAGATAAACCTTATTATGTTTCTTTGCCAAAGGAGAAAAGAAACGATATTGACTTAAATGTGGGAAATTTAAAAGGGGCCATATGTTCTCACTTTGTGCTTTGTTTCTAATAGATAGACAGAAATCTTTGAAGTGTGGATTGGCACAGTAGGGTGCATGCTTCTGTAGAGAAAAGATGCTAAATGGAGAGGATGTGAGAGGGCACATGAAACTCTATTAGCCATGCAACAGCAAAGAGAGAGAGGCAAATCCAATGATAATGTACATCTGTTTCAGGGAATTTATAAGCTTTGAACATTTTTTATGTGCAGATAAGTGGATCCTTTTCTTACCATAACGTAGAACTTCAAAGCAGATTGTGTGGATAATGCAAATTGCTGAAATATGAGATTTTCCTACAAAGAGGTTTCCAAAAAAGAAAAAAAAAAGGAGGGGGGAAGAATTAAGGCTAATTGATGCCACAGTCTTTTATGTACAGTGTAAAAACACGACAAAAATTGATTTTTATGAAATAAGAAATTGATGGAAAAACATTCAAGGTTGCCATTTGCATGCAAGGTCTCTAGTTTGAAACTGAGGTTCTGTGACTTAAACGTTTGTCTCTGATATCACTGAAGCAATATTGTAACATAAATGAAGATATGTTGCCAAGCTGTAATTGTATCAAAGTCTGCCATGTTGTAGGACTGTAAAAACCATGAGTACGGCATGACACGCTGTACCCGAGGTTAATGTCACTGTCAAAGAAGGGGATCCGGGATTAAATTTTCTAGGTATAGATAAAAATCAGTTATGATGCACAAAGACTAATGGAGGAGGTGGGGGTTGGAGGACATTGCTATGGTAAATACTGGGGGAGTATTACCCTGCAGAATCATACCTGCTGGGACAAATAAGGTGCTCAATGCATCTTAGGGGTATTGATGGAATTGGGAATGTTAACAGCATTCAGCTCTTGGAAATGATGCTCCAGAAGAAAGCTCAATTTTAAAAGAAATAACATGAGCAGAGGGCTTTCCGAAAAATTCTTGAGGTGTCTCACCCATTATTTGCATGTAACATCCAGAGACATGGCCCCTACTAAGAGTCCCTTGCAATAGCACCTAGGAACAAAGTGTTTTGGATGAACATAGGCTGAATGGTGGGTTGCAGTTGTGCTTCAGCCACTTGGCACTGAAAATGGCCAGGTGCTAGTCATAAGTCCCCCTGTTGGCATACAATCAGCAGAGCCCGCTCCTGCACTGATTTCCTCTCTCCCTTCCGCCACCCCACTCACTTCCAGTGAAAGGGTATGCAGGAGCGGGGAGGTGATATGTCAGGGATGGGGAAGGTATGTGGCAGGACGCTGCTCGGCTGAGCCACAACTGTCTTAAATCAGAGCAGCCTAGGGGCTGCTCTAACTCATGCCAGATCCAGCTGGCACAGAATCAGGGACCGCTGTTTGGGTTCCTGATGGTACCGAGACGATGCAGGGGAGAATAAAGTCCAAAGAGACAGTCTTTTAAGCCATTTGTGCCTACTTCATTTAAGGGATCATAGTTATTGAAGAGTAACTTGAATTTCACCCAGGAGTGGGTAAATAGCCAGGGCAGAGGAAATCATGATAGCAATACTCTCTCTGGACCACCTCACTCAGAAGGCAGGCAGCTGCATCATACATTAGCTGGGGCTGCTGTATGACTTTTACAGTTAAGCACAAGGTAGAGCAATAGACGAGTATAGGAGTTAAAACAGAGTTTCCCAAGGTGATGTCCACATGCAAGAGGAAAAGGCATAATTGGATGTAATGCTTCAATGCCTTATTGTTACTGTATTCATCAAAGGAAAATTCAAAGTAAAAAAAGGGGCTTACCTTGCCATTGGACTGTTACTCTCAGCTTCCCAATGCAGCAAAGGATGAATTAAACAAAAGCATCTATTTGGATAAAAGAACTTCCATTGCTTACAGCCAACTCTGCGGAACTTGGGATCCATATACGTCTTTGGCTTTCCTATGCATTTTAGTCCCTTCTGGAGACTGGCTGCAGATGCAGTGGATGAGGGGATATAGCCCAAGATTGACACTACAGACTCTGTTCTTGGAGAGTAACAATGACTGCTAGTTGGGGTTAAGGTCTGAACTCAGCAAGGTGTTTTGCACAGGAGGTGGTTTTATCCAGCTGGTAAGAAGATCCCCTTGGAGCTGATGATGGAATCAGCAATCGTTATGAAGAAGTGCTAGGACTGTTTGATTGCTACAAGATTCCACTGTTCTCCTATGTTTGCATCACAACATTTTTCATTCTAGTTTTTCTTAATTATTTTTACTATTAGTAGCAAATCCAGTGAATTGCGAAAGCACTAGATTGATTGTCCAGGAGAATGTTGGTTTTTTTGTCCACAAGAGCACAGGTAGCTGCAATGCAGTCTGTTCCATCCCAACCTAAGAGTGACTTTAAGTGATGGTTGAGAGGTTAGTTCATTCTTTATGTCTCATGGCCTTTTGGAAGAGGCTCCCGAAGGTGGGGCCAATAGGATCGATGTTCATGGGCTTTCGTTGTGTGGGGTAGAACTCCTGTGAGGAAAATGACCCACTCACATCCTGCAGGCCAACAGCCATCACAGAATAACTGCTTTCAGGCACTACTAACCTGCAATGCATTTTAATCAGTGTATTAGGCTTTGTCTAGGATATCCTTTTTTTGCGGGAGAGGGATGGGGAATCTCCCAACATTATGTTTCTCTCACTGACAACTAGTGATCACAGGACGCAGGTGGCCCTGAGCAGTAGTTAAGAATACCAGTGCCCTGTCTACATTGACACTCCCATTGTTGCTAACATGGGTGGAGCTACATCCTGGGTTTTTTTTGCCTTCCTCTGCTGCATGAGGCACAGGTCACTTGCAGGTTTAAACTAGTGCAAATGGTGGATTGTCTGTAACTTGGAAGTCTTTTTAGTTTATGATTTGAGGCCTTCAGTGACTCAGCCAGAATGTAGGGGTCTATTACAGGAGTGGGTGGATGAGGTTCTTCAGCCTGCAATGTGCAGGAGATCAGACTAAATGATCATGATCAGTGGTGGGCAACCTGTGGCCCATCAGGGTAATCCGTTGGCAGCCCGTGAGACAGTTTGTTTACATTTGCATGGCTGCTTGCAGCTCCCAGTGGCCGCGGTTCACCGTTCCCGGCCATGGGAGCTGCGGGAAGCAGCGACCAGCATGTCCCTGCGGCCTGTGCCGCTTCCCGCAGCTCCCATTGGCAGGGAACTGTGAACCACAGCCACTGGGAGCTGTGGGTGGCCGTGCAAATGTAAATAAACTGACAGCCTGCCAGTGTATTACCCTGATGGGTCACGTGTGGCCCACAGGTTGCCCATAACTGATCATGGTGGTTCCTTCACCTTAAAATCTATGAGTATGTAACAATAGAAATTTTTTTAGAAAATATTCTATTATAGGCCAAAGGCTCAATGTCTAATTGCCATAAAAAGGGGAAAGTGTCTCAGTGCCCAGATTTTCCTTACCTCTGATGGGCAGTAACATGGATGTGAATTTTCTTTTGATACTACATACCGCTTCATGCGCATGTGTTAAATAGCAGCATGTTATGACTTATTCCTCCAGCTGGTTCTTTCATTTTATTTGTCATCTATGAAAATGAAACAATGTGAAATGGATTGGAATCTGGGAGTGTTGATTAATTGCCCTTTGAGGGGAAAAAATCATCATAACAGTTGTTTGGGCTGGAGAAGTGGTTATATTGGGCTTCAGCCGCATGCCCACAACAACAATGACCAAACCACTTCATGGGCAGTAAGGTTTTAATTGCACAAGTCTGGTTTTATAGCAGTCTAACTTGGCACATCTCTACACTCAAGGCTAGATTCACAAAGAAACTTGGACATGGTTATAGTGGGTGGCAACAGCGGATGAGGATCTCCTTCATAGCTTTTAGCCCAATGGTTGAGGGACTCACCTGGGATGAAGGAGATTCACAATTCAGGTCCCACTCCACATATCCGGGAGAAGGGATTTGAACTGGGTTCTGCTACTTCTCAGGTGTGTGCTGTAACCACTGGACTCTAAGATATTCTGATGCAGAATGCCCTCAATCTCTCCTGTTGAAGCTGTTCCACTGTGACTAATTAAAGAATCATTGGGTGGGTCAGAGAGAGAGCGAGTGAGTGAGCAAGTATGAAAATGATGCTGCAGCCAGGTGATTTGAGCACTCACCCTGGAGGTGGGAGACCCAGGATCAAGTCACTCTGCTGCAGAGCTTTTTAAAATTATTAATCCACAGTGGAACAACTTCAACAGGGGAGGTTTAGAGCCCTCCCCCAACTCCCAACATAATATATACCCTAGACCAGTGGTCAGAACACTCATCTGAGCAGTAGCAGAGCCCAGTTCAAATCCCTTCTGCCCCTCCGAGAGAGGGGGGTGGGACTTGAGTTGGGGGTCTCCTATATCATAGATAAGTACCCTAACCACTAGGCTGAAAGTTACAAAGCTGCTTCTTCCCCACCCATTTTGTGTAGGCAAGCTCTAAGCAAAAAATACAGGCACCTGGAGAACTTTTACTGCAAAAACTTAGGTGCTGAGCAAATTTAGGCACTGACTGGGTTTGATGGCAGCTGAGCAGAGGTTTTGTCAGTGCTGGGGAGGGGTGGCGATTATGGGATTTAGGTGCCTAAAGCCTTTTGTGACTCTAACCTACAATGTCTCTCTGAAGCAGCAAAGAAAGATGGAAAATGGGAGACATAGAAACAATAGATTACATCACCTCAGAATCATTGAGTTTTCCTTTCTACAGTGTTGTAACCTTGATAGTTCACAGACATCTGAATGAGTAACTGGAAGAAGCAGCCAAGAGTCTATTAATTCTGTGCTCTGGGGTCCTTAGTCATGGAAGACTCATGGAAAACTGGTCTTTACCGTAAGCAGAAGATTCTTCTATTTATGACACTAGGAAGTGGACTGAGTTCACAATGAAATGGTGTAATTCGATTTTGTAGACAAGATAGTAGCACATCACTAGGCAAGATACAGTCCTCCCAAAACTTTCTTTGAAGAAAAACAAGGATGCTATGCCAGCCTGAATAAAAAACAGAAATATATCTAAGAGATGGCAGTGCTGTCTGTAAGGCAAGTATTTCTAAACAGAAAGAATTAATGATGGCTAATACGTGATTAAAGTTCACACTTTGATGGTATGAGAGGGTTAATTTAAAGCAAGCTTAACCTCATCCATTTACTAAAGTAAAGCCCCAACAGCATGAAGAAGGCACAAGGCAATGATGTCGAAAGGAACAGCTGCATGTCATCAGAGTAGAGCTAGACATTTAAGGCATACGTGCTAATTAGGTTCCCAAGTTGCAGCCTATAGACCAAGCAGAACAGTGCTTTCTGCTTTTTGATTAACTCCATTTCTATCACTTTGATCAAAATAGCCAGCTGATTGGTCTATCCCTATAGTTCCAGAGGATCTTTCCCACCTTGCATCAGTGATATGTGTCAATCCCACTATCATTACATTCTATGTCCGTTTTAGTTATATTAACTAGAGCTGGTTGAAAATGTGAATGTTTCAGGGTTTGTTTGTTTTTTGCTGGTTTATAGACTGATCAAAATTTTTCAAAAATTTGACATTTTAACCAAACAGTGTTTTCACACACATTTTTCTGCATTTTTCAACCATCTCTAATATCTGATGGTCAGAAAATCCACCAAAAAGCAGAAACAAATTTGCATTACCTGACTATTGACATGAACCTTGGTTGGTCTTTTTTTTTATTCAATGTCTTTGTAAAATTTGTTTCTTTGTTTTAGGGCCCAGTGACAGTCTAACTTGTATTGACATTATTGGCACTTACTAAGTCAAACTCTTGTGCCGGATTGCTTCTGCACAGGTTCATGTCTCACAAGCAAGGCAATGCTAGCCTGTGGTGGACGTGAGCAAGAATCACCCTTCCTTTTCACAGTCTTGCGTGGAAAAAAATCACCACAGGGTGAGACCAATTTGATCATTTGAAACCAGTTGAAACCATTTTCAGTGTGATGGTTCAAAGAATATTGTTAGTAACAAAGGAATGGGCAGGGGGAAAATGATTATTTAAACCTTGACAGTGTCCCACTTTAAATCTGGAGTCTGTAGGAAGTGACCTGGCTGGTAGGGAATGTTATGCCATAACACTGGTAAAATGGATATTACATTTTTAAATCTCTACTATTTCTCTAACTGGTATTTAAAAAAAATAATCTGCTTATCAAAGCACCCAGTCTAAATGCTCATTTTTCACTTGTAATATCATGGGCCTAGTTTTAACATTGCAATTCTCAGTGATGACTGCCAAACTTCCCTCAAGAGAGTTATAAACCCAGAGAGCAGCATCTGTGTGCATGAGAGATTTGACAACCTATATGCCAGCATCCATTTTTCTGACTTACAGAGTTGATTGTCATGTCCTCTGCTGTCTGGCCATGAATTGAAGTTAATGGAAGTATTATTTTTTACAGTAAGAGCATAAATTACTCATGCATTTTATCATGATTGTAGTGAGACTCATATCTCTTCTGATAGATAGTTAGACGCAGTTTAATCTTGTCAGTATAATTTTGTTTGATATAGTACACACCAATTACCAGTAAGTCTGCCAGTTTTCATTTGCAGTCTCTTGTCTTTCTTTCAGTTTATGGCTGGAGTTCACATTTCTAGTTTCTGTTTGCAAGAGTGTTACTGAGCTCAACTTTTCTCTCTTCATCCAACTACTTCAATGCAAAAAATATTATTGGGGGGAAAAAAAACAAGAAAAGAGAAAATGACCATCCTGACATGTCCCTGGGCCTTGCACATTTCTAGTAACTGATTCTTATTTCAGAGACTCTGGAAATTTTGTAGAGGGATGGGGGTTGAATCATTGGTGTACAATGTTTGGTATGGATCACTATGGGATCAGTGACCCAAACTTTCCTTAGCTAGGAGTTCTAAATAGCCGGAGATCAGCTGATTGGGGGTTTCTTGGTAATTAATTTATGAAATTCCCAGAGGACAGGAAGACACAAAGATCTGAAAGCTGTAATAAATAAGAATCACCAAAGTGTATTGTAGCAGGGGTCAGTCTAGTCCCATGACCTGTTTTTGACAGTGGTCAGCACAAAATGCCTTTGAAGAAGCTGTTTGTAGTTGAGGAAGCTGTAAGAAGCCCTGTATCAGGCAGCTGTAGAACAAGTTGCTGTTGGGGAAAGATTCTTCATAGCCCCCATTAGTCAGAGAATGGCTTATACATTGGATCATAAACGCTGATTGTATCCTTTCCAAAACTCATCATTTTGTGTGTGTGTGTGTGTGCGCGTGCGCGCTGTTGCCTGGCTGCTTGTTGATTCCTGTTTGTTGCTTGATACCTGCCATTTGAACTGTTATGTTTTGTTCAGACTGTTGCTGACTTAACTGGTTCATGGCTATTACATGTTTTGATCAACCTTTGTGTCTTGCTTCAATTTCCTTGCTATTCTGGGACACATCAGAACATAACAATTATGTTTTATTTTGCTTTTAATTTATTTTATTTTATTTCATTTAATTGTAATCCTTATTCGTGTAACTCTGGATGTTTTTGTTATCCATGTATATGACCAGTAAAGTGTTGTAATCTATTTAACAAGTGACATTGAGAATTTCAGAGTAGTTGTAGCTGTGTCAGTCTCGGGATATTTCAGTAAAACATACAAGCCTTATGGAAATGTTTGTGGTCTGTGCTGTGACAAGGTATACCTGGCCTTTGCAGTTCCCTATAGGAGGCCCCATGGTCCTTCTACACTCTGCCTCAGGAAGCAGCAATGTGGGAGGACCGGAGGAGTAAAATCTGGGTCCTCCAGGCCTGCCTAGAAAGGCTTCTCCATAGCAGCCATCTTGGAAACTGCAGAGACCTTATCCTCCAAGCCCTAGGGACAGCCAGTGACAGCCAATCAGAGTGCAGCAGGCTCAGATAAAAGGAGCTGGTCAGTTCCGGGCTGGGACCAGAGGTGTGAAAAAGGATGCCTCTCCGTGGCCAAAGGAGCCTGACCATTAGCCAGAGATTATGGCTGCCTGAATTTACATAGCTGGGATTGCAGAGCCTGAGGGCACTGGCCCTGAGATAGGGTGGAGATAAAAGGGCCCTGTAGGATGAGGCCAAGGGAAATAGCAGCAACGGATTGAAGGGACCGGTGTGTGGCTGATATGTAGAATGTCCCCAGGTTGGAAATTGGAGTAGTGGGTGCGCCTGCCTTCCCTGACTGGCCACAGGTAAAGTGGTGTAAACCCAAGAAGTGGACAGGGCTTACTTGGGAGCTGGATGTAAAGGGCCAAGACCGAGGGCTTATGATCCTTGTGAGGGCAAAGAGACTGTTTATTTATTGACTCTTTAATAGCCCAGAAGGGGTTGATTTGGGCTTCTATGACATGGCTGGAGGACCAAGCCATTGGAGACCTCCCCCCAAGGTTGGCCAGCAGGAAAGGACAGAGGGACTGCGCTTTCAAATGTGTACAGTCATTTAAAAAAAATTCAGTATTTGTTATTTAATTAAAATTAAACAAACAATATAATGTGTTTGTACAGCCCCTAGCACAATGGGGTCCTGGTGTAGGTCTAGGGCTGCTCGGTACTATGGTAATATAAAGCTAGATTTGATGGACGAGATTGCAAAGTGACCCTACAGTTACCAAATGCTCAAGTACAAGGTACAAACCAATGCCATTAATATAGTAGATGAGTGGGGAGAGAGGAGGGAAGGGGGCAGGAAATTGCTCTGTGGTCTTGTCTACACACAAAAATTGTACCATTTTAACTGTACTGACATAGTTAAATGGAACAACCCCTCCTCCCCCGGTGTGGATATAGTTATACCAGTATAGATTATTCCTCTATGAGAAGAGGAATAACCTATATTGATATAAGGCACCTTGATACTGGTATAACTGCATCCACACTAGGAGGTAGTATTAGTATGGCTATTTCAATACAAAAAATCACACTCCTAACCAAAATCTTTATGCTGGTACAAGATCTCTGTGTAAACCAGGCCTTTATTTTGGTTCATGTGAGGAAAGGAAAAATACATCTTCAGGATAGCATGTTATTCAATGTTTGGATGCAGGGAACGGAGGGACGGTGAAGGATTTTCCCTGGCTTACCCTTCCCTCAGAGCTCTAAAAAACTCTCTTCAGTATCATGTCATTAACATACTAGTATTAATGCTTCTGCTGTGGGATTCTGAGTTGAGAGCAGTGTTTGCTGGATAGGAAGCTATGTTATTGGGGCTGTTAGGGGTGTGACTTCTATAAGCAAATCTTGGTGCTTACATGGCCTTACTCTAGTGATGTTGTATATACTATAGAAATATAAACATCTCTGAGACAGAAGCCCTCTATATTCCTGGCATAGATCATGTTAAACATTTTTGAATCTCTGCCCTCTTGCCCTGCTAATGACGGTAGCAAAACCAGAAAGTTTTCACATGCAGTGTTCAAGAGGACAACAAATATGCAGTCTGACAAGGTAGAATAAGCTAGTGATTTGACTTGAGGGGAATATCACTGAAGGCACTTCAGTGTAGCGTTGAAAGGAGAGAGCAGAATAATGATGAATGTCAGCAGCACTGAGTCTACAGAGAAGTCAAATGCGGAGGGCCACGGTGACAGAAATACTGAACTCCAAAAGGCAGAAATAAGAAGGTTAAGTCACACACACAACTTCAGCCAGTCAAAAGGTGCTGCGAAAACCTGCCATGTCTGTTGAAAAAATACCTGTACTAACAATGGCATTTCCAGGCAGTGTCAGTCCCCTCAAAATCCGTATTAACATATGTGTTTTTTCATGACACTTGAAATATCTGCCAAAAAGCTGTTCCATTCTTCAGCAAGTGACTGTCAGCCAAGGGAAAGACTTTGAGACTTCAGTCTTCAAACTGTTCATTTCAAGAAACCATCTAAGGAGCGTGCGATTGCCCTTTGACCCATTTATTTTGGCCAGCCCTAAAGGCCCTGATAATAGCATAGTCGTCTCCCTCATAAGCATATGTGCTAGAGCAGGTCCAAGAATGAACGAGTCATTCAGCAATAATGTAATCAGTGGTTGGGTGAAAAAAATATTGCCCCGTTTTATTCTACTACCTATCAAGGTGGTTGTATAATGAGAAAAAAATGCAGTAATGACTTACACATTTAGTGAAAATGTCATCATTGGCCACTTTTAATATTCATAATACCCACTTTGACTAGGACATCCATACCACCAACCTACTGTTCCAATGTCCCTATCTATAGTACAAAAATAATCATTTTGAAACATGGTTGAAGTAATTTTTTAATAACAATTTCTTCTTGCCTGCGTGAGTAGAAAAATCATGTTATAACAATGTATGGAGCCATGTTTTAGCCTAGGTACCTGCAGTCTTCTTTACACCTTAAATAGTACTTATAGTCCACCATTGATGCCTGATGGTGGTAGCAAAGATGGAAGCTGTAATGTAGATAGGACTTGGGTGTTTTTATCACTTTATTAAAGGCCCTGATTTTCCACAGTGTTAAATAAGGGCATACTATCCGCCTCCAGGGTTGATGTCTTGTGAGACAATGGCAGGCGTTATTTGAGTTTATATAACTAGTACATTCTCATTTTCCCAGTTCATTTGAGCCTAACTGTAGTGACCTTCAAGATGAGCTGCAATACCCATCTATTTAGTCAGGCATTTTCCTGAAAGCAAGACATGAAAATGAGTGAAGATTGTTTGTTTGCAGGTTGGGTGACTAATAGTTGATCACTATTTCATAGAGAACGGCCAAAACGGACGTTTCTATCTTTGCCCTGCAAACTTTGGTGGGCCAAGGGGGATGGTACAGCCTTCAGGGGAGCTTTAGTTGGAGTTCATGGATTCAATTGTATCCACAGAAATCATGAACCCAAGGGTGCAAAACAGGCACACATGCACTTCTCCTGGCCTAGTGCAGAGGGGAGGCTGTGGGAGGGTGGCTTGAGATTGTGCTAGGCCCACATTCACCCTGCAGTGGTGGCTCCTGTATCATGGGACTGGGCCCAGTTCCCCACTCTGGGCATTGCAACCTGGCACATGGGGTCACAGCGTTACTCAGGTTAGAGCCATCACTGTGGGGTTAGTGTTGGGTCAGGCTCGCTCTTAGTCTGGTGGGCCTCCCCTCTGCACTAGGCTGGGCCAGGATTAGGGTTGTGATGCAGGCACAGAGGATGCTGTTGTGGATGGTCCATGCCCGCTCGGCAGTTTAGTATAGTGCACCAATTGAATCAGGCTGTTATATCTGCCCCTGACTGCCTTAATCTAAACCACTCTGCAAGTCAGTTTTGTCAAATAACCTCAGCTATGAAGTTTTTCAAAGCCAAAACCCAAAAGCATCTTGGTTTACTCATTACCAAATGGACACAAACCAAAACCTTTTACACAAACCCACGTTCCCAGCCCTACCATGAACCTTCCAGGTTCAAATAAAATAAAACCTGGATCTTGGATACTAAAAGTCTTACTATGCCAATGCATGCTTGTCTGACGTGATTAGGGCCATCTGTGTTCTAATGTGGGATATTTTCTGTAGTGTTCATGAGACAATATGTAGAACACTATTAGGGCATGATGAACACTGTTAGGGTACAGTCATAGGGAATTGTGAATGAACGTCAATAGTATTTGAGGACATTCAACACCTCGTAAAGTCTGATCCAACTCCCACAGAAGTCAATGCGAATATTTCCACTGATGTTAATGGGAACCTGGTCAGGCCTCTATTGAACTGAAATGAATAGGTTCATTGCTATGTGGCAGTGAAAATTTTGCATCCCTTTGATTAGGGAGGACGACACTAGACTAAATCGCCATGGATATTTGATCACATTCTGGCTTATGTAGCAGTACGAGCATTACCAGGCAGAATGTTATATCAGACGAGTGCTTTCTGCAGCATTCACAACAAAGCTCAACTTATTGGCGCTCCAGTGATTGAATGTTTGACAGACCCCTGCAACATCAGAAGGCTTTGCGACCTAGGCATGGCTGCTTTTCCCTATGATCTCATAAGGATCTGATTACCCTTCTGGCTCTCTTCTTTCAGCCCCTCAAGTGAACAGTCAAGGAGGTAACCCTTTCACTGTCAGTATTTCTTGCTATGCAATACATTGCTTAGGGATCAAGGTACAAGACCTGCAACAGCTGTTGCCAAGTAATCAAGGCTGATAGTGCCTGTTCTGCTATTTAAGCGTGGTATAGCCAGAAATCAGGTAAATTAGCTAGAAGCATTGCTTTGGAAAATTCCAAACCTTAAATTCAAAATAAAAGGAGCGCTCTACTGCAGCAAGTCTGGCCAAAACACATTCCTGATGAATCATTTATAATAAATGTTTGACATATGTTGCTATGTTAGTACCATTTATTGATGCTATTCTTTTTTTAAAAGAGAATCTAACTCTATGGTATACTCAAGGTCCACTGGCATTCAGTTGCTTAAACGTAGTTCCGGTAGGCAGGGCCAGCTTTAGGGGCATGCGACCCAGGTGACTGCCTGGGGTGCCAGGCTTGGGGGGCACTGGTCGCAGGGGGGCTGTTTTTGCTGTTGGCGACAAAAGGGAAAATAGACTGTTTGAAGTAACATGTTTCAGGTATTCCATATTTGTTTATATATGGCATGAATAAATACAGATTTACAGATCCTAGCGTGCCAATTTATCATCCTATATGACAGGGATAAATCATGTATGCAAATCGTGCATCAAAGTTGTGAAATGGGCTACAAAAGCAATAAAAATAAGGTATTCAAATGTTTAACAAATAGAAGGGGGGGCACCGAAAACGCACCTCGCCTGGGGTGCCATTTGGTGTAGGGCTGGCCCTGCAGGCAGGGTAGACACTGTAACCAAAGTTTTCATTCCCTTCCTCTTGGAGCAAGAGGACAGATTATAAATACACACCAAGGAAAACCAGTTTTATTCTGATTTACTATCTGTGCGTGTTCCTGACACTCCATATCTGATGAAGAGTTTTCGAAAAATAGCAAAAGCCACCCTGCTAGCAGCAAACAAAAAAGACACTGTAAAGAAATTGTTCGGTTAATCTGCAAGTTCTAACATATATACAAGAGAGAGGAAATGTGCTATTTACATGGCGTCAAGAGAGACTAATAATATGTATGTGGTGACAAAGCTAGACAATGTTCTAGCAAAGGAAAATGAATCTACACATCTCTTCTTGTGACAGTCTTCTCAGTTCCACAGCAGTATGGGAAATCAATAATAAATGTTAATGTTGAACCTCTCTCTTCCCTAGCCTTGGATTCATTATGTCCTCAGAAGGACAACACAGAAGAGTTAATTTCTTAGCTCCTTAAAAATAATAATTCTGAGGAAAAATTCAAAACACGAGGGTCTCAAATCATTACCTGAATCAATTTTGCCTCCCCCAGCCTGCAACATCTTCCTGCCATGGGCTATAGGTACTGTTGACCCATCTTGTCAATGCTTAGATAACTGGGGTGATCAGCATCTTATATCTAGTGAGATGCTGAGCCCCACCAGCATTGCCTATGCACGGATTTGAGGATGCTCAGCATCTTTCAGGATTGTACCTTGTATCCTATAAAGATGCTGGATTCTTTTCTAGCCAGGGAAATGTCATTTTCTCCCCAAATATGGTTATAAAATATGCCTGCTTCATATTGTATTTTAATAAAAGTTTGAAGAGTCTAAGCTTAAAGGTTCAAAAGTGACTAGAGATTTTTGGGTCCCTCAATGTTTTGGTCCCCAACTTGGGATATCTTAAAGGTGCCTGATTTTCGAAGGGCAGGTGATCAGCTCTTTCTGAAAAATCAGGCCTTTTAAAAATACCACAAATTGGACACACAAAAAAGAAGGCATTTAAAATCACTAGTCATATTTGAGAAAATTAGGGTGCTATGTTTAATTAATGGTCTGATGGCTTTGGTGCCCAGCTAAGAGTCAGAAAACCTGTGTTCTAATCCTGGCTCTGTGTGACTGTAGCCAAGTCAATCAAATGTTCTGTACCTCATTTTCTTCATCTGTAAAACAGAGATAATAACACATACTTATACTTATAGACATTTTGAGATCTACAGATGAAAAATGCAACATAAGTGCTAAGTATTAGTGTTCGTGGATTGATTCTGCATTTCCTGGAGCATATAAGAGTCATAAGAATGAAGCAAATATCTGTTTTTCAAATGATTTGTGCTTTCCCAGACATTCCCCCACAGAATATGTACGATAGTTGAAAAGTTCAGGCAAGTGCTCTCATGGCACAAAACAAGATGTGGGTTGTTTTTAAGTTGGCAACAAAATGCTTACATAAGTTTGGTTTGAAATAGGCAAAGATTTTAACATGTCCATTGGGAAAGTAATATTTTTTCTTTAAGGGAAAAAGAGCAAACTAGAAGTTCCCCTGGTCTTGGCAAATCATGAGGCGTTTTTCATTTTGTAACATCAAAGCCGGCTCCTCTTCTTTGATGTCTTCGCATGCTGTTTAAGGTAAAGCATGAATGAAGAAATGTCAATCTGCAAGGTGTCCATGTAGTTTATGCTGAGCACTGAAGAGGACTTGTAGATAAAAGGCGAACACAAGGTTTGATAATGAATGTCCAACAAGGAGGTGTGCATATCTAAAAGGAAACACTCAGCTGGAGAACAGCTCTGCAAACCTTAAAACTCTACTTAGCCCAAGTTTAAGAGATTAGGAAAAAGTGTTGTGTGAGGTTTTCTGTGTTGTTTTTTGTTTTGTTTTGTTTGTACGTTTGTTATTTACACATGGAACCAAGGAAGGAATTTTGCAAAAACCCTTCTTTCTAAAGGAAATGAACATCCTTTCAATGGTTTTATTTAGCAATCATAAATGTGTTTTCCACTGTAGTTAATGTGATGACAACCTATAATTTGATATGATGAATGGTACGTCCTGGGAAAAACAACACCAAGGAAAGTACAATATTGGGTATAATATATTTTGGAAATGAATAATAAATGTTTCTGGTGTCTGGGGTCTCATTACACAACCTTAAACTAAATGGCATGGTATGTCCAGTTAAACAGAGGAAAACACCAACTATTAAACACAATTTGTACTTACAGTTAACAGATTGTAATTGAGTAAATACTTGAAAGAGAATTGCCAACGGACCCTGAGCAGTTCTGGAATGAATGGGATGACACTCTGGGATTCAACCTCCCACTTCTTCCAAACATAAGACACCCATTTATGTCACTGGGAGCTTTGCCTGAGTAAGGATTAGGGGATCTTTATTTTATGGCATGTATCGAATTAATATTTATTATTATTATTATTAGTGCTGATGAAAGATGCTAGAGTTATGAGCTCTGTAGATTCAATTCTTACTTATCTGCAGGACAAATACACCGAATTGCGCTAACTCAAAGTGTCTACTAAAGGAACCTTCTCCAGGGTTGGTTCCATTTCCATTCAGTCCTTGTCTTCTCTGCTAAGGGCAACGCTAGTGCTAGGTAGAACAGTACTAAGTCAGAGCACACTAGGGAATCTGTGCACCAGCCGTGTCTACATGGACCAATTAACACACAACTTGTTTGTGCACTTCAGAAATGACACCGCTGTAGTGTGCATTACCTCACCATATAGATGAGCCCCAACACAGCCAGCAAAGGTACTAATTAGTGTGAAATGTGGAGACATTTTTCATGTGGATATCTGTCCATTAGGAGCTGGGCTAAGACCATCAACTCATTCCACAGGCCAGCACTATTCTTTGGGGTAGATTTGACCAGGCATCTCATAAAGGAAAGGCCCTACCATCAATTAGCCCAAGACATCCATCTCACTTGGTTTATTACATGCCGCTAAATTTAGTTTTACCCATTAGAAGTTGTTGAATTGTAAATCAGTAAATATAAAATACTCATTCCTTGTTAAATCACACGGCTTGTAGTGACAGTTATGAAATAGCCAGTTGGATTTGCATGGTCTAGCAGTCTGAGCAGAGTTCTAATCTTAGTTTTATCACTAATTCCTTCCATGGCTTTGGCCAAGTCACTTGATTTCTCTGCATCAGTTTTCTCTTCTGTAAATTGGAAATAATTAATTATTGTTTGTAAAGGGCTTTGAGGATGGAAAGTGTCAAGATGAAAGTGTAGTTATGGGTAGCTTGCTCAGTTTATAAAACAGATACTAGATAATAACAATTCAATACTTTCAGGAAATTGTTATGGAGACTTGGTCTGCTGAGCCATAGAAGAATGTGGGGCTATAATGCAGAAGAACATCGGTTCCTTATCATTTTTTATTCTTACATGAGTGCTGTATTCTATGAAAAGATAAAAATAAAACTAGAGTGGATGCCTCCATCCTGTCCAGAAAACTATTTATGATTTTGAGTGGCACATCTTGTATTTTATCTCTCACTGTCTGTCCCATTTTCACACAATAAAATAAAGAGACAAAAAATCTGGATAAAAGATGACCTTTCCTTTCATTCAGGTCTTGCAGTGAGATTCAGATAGACGTAGGGTTGAAGAGGGACAGACATGGAAGAGGTTACTGGAAAATAAAAAATTAACACCCAGAGATGTTACTTCCAATTAAGGTGGTGGTTCAAGGGGACACCAATGAATGAAGATCATTCTACAAATATTCACTTGGGGGGGTAAAAGAATCACAGAAATGTAGGGCTGGAAGGGACCTTGTGAAGTCATCAAGACCAGTCCCCTGAGCTGAGGCAGGTATGTAAACTTGGACCATCCCCTTTGAAGTGGATAAAAAAACAAATGCTAATTTACAGCCACATTAATCTGGCATGATTTTAAGACTCACCTGTAAAAAATAAATAAATAGTGGGGTGGAGCTGAACCACCCCATGAAGAATTCTAGGAGGCTTCTTGGTAGAGATCCTAGCATTCAGACAGAGCATGCCAGTTACACTACCTCTGCAAAGATGTCTCATACTTTCCTCATCTGCAGTCCCACCTCCTTCTTTGCCCCTTCTGGGGTATTATGTATCTTAGGGGTGCAGAGAAAAGGGAGCAGACCCTTGTGCCCTGGGAAGTACAGGAACTGCACTTGTGTTGGGCTACAGTGGGGCAAGGTGGATTCCTTACTCTTCCCACTCAAATTGCTGCTAGGATGCTGCCATCAAATCTTGTACTTCAAAGTCTAATTTGATTGCTGCAGGGGTCAGGAAAGGTTTTATAGTGTTGTACTGGGTGTATTATGTCTTTTGCCCTCTTTTGAAGTGTCACAGATTGGAGTAGATGGATCCTGAAGAGGGGAATACCACATTTTATAGACCACAGAGATAATTTGGTATGGCAAATCCTATGTTCTTCTGATCAGACCCTGGGAACCTAAATGGAAAACGTTTGTGGTTTCTTGCTTCAGAATTCTGTATTCAAGGCTTGGGCCTCAACTTGGAGAACAATTTGTTTGGACCTCTCTATGAAAATATTTTAAAATAATCTACTAGAACAAGGGGATTAGTGGGGGCAAAAGACATATCTGGCTTCAAGACTAAGGCCTAGTCTACACTGGGAGGGGGTCGATGTAAGATACGCAACTTCCGCTATGAGACTAGCGTAGCTGAAGTCGACGTATCTTATTTCGACTTACCTCCCATCCTCACGGCGCAGGATCGACGGCCGCAGCTCCCCCGTTGACTCCACTTCCGCCTCTTGCCCTAGTGGAGTTCCGGAGTTGATGGGGAGCGCGTTCGGGGATCGATTTATCACGTCTAGACGAGACACGATATATCGATCCCCGATAGATCGATCGCACCCGCCGATCTGGGGGGATAGTGTGGACGTACCCTAAGCTTGATAAGTTTATGGAAGGGATGGTATAATGGGATAGCCTAATTTTGGCAATTAATTGATCTTTGACTATTAGCGGTAAATATGCCCTATGGATTGTGATGAGATGTTAGATGGGGTGGGATCTGAGTTACTACAGAGAATTCTTTCGTGGTGCTGGCTGGTGAGTCTTGCCCACATGCTCAGGGTTTAGCTGTCAAGTATCAGAGGGGTAGCCGTGTTAGTCTGGATCTGTAAAAGCAACAAAGAATCCTGTGGCACCTTATAGACTAACAGACGTTTTGCAGCATGAGCTTTCGTGGGTGAATACCCACTTCTTCGGATGCAAGACTTGCATCCGAAGAAGTGGGTATTCACCCACGAAAGCTCATGCTGCAAAACGTCTGTTAGTCTATAAGGTGCCACAGGATTCTTTGTTGCTTTTAGGGTTTAGCTGATCACCATATTTGGGGTCGGGAAGGAATTTTCCTCCAGGGCAGTTTGGCAGAGGCCCTGGGGGTTTTTCGCCTTCCTCTGCAGCGTGGGGCACGGGTCACTTGCTGGAAGATTCTCTGCACCTTGAAGTCTTTAAACTATGATTTGAGGATTTCAATGGCTCAGGCACAGGTTTGCTACAGGAGTGGGTGGGTGAGATTCTGTGGCCTGTGTTGTGCAGGAGGTCAGACTACATGATCATAATGGTCCCTTCTGACCTTAAAGTCTATAACACAAATGCAGCACTGACTACAGCACTCCCACAGTATTTTCAATGAGTTTGATGTGAGGTTTGCTAATGGGTTTAAGGACCTAAGCCAGTGCCCATTGAAGTCGAGGGAAAGCTCTTTTTGGCATCAGTGATGTCAGATTAGCTCTTAAGAATTTTTAATTTGAATTTTCAACTTATTCAATTTCTACCAAATCCATCTCAGACCTGAAGTCATCAGTACTTGTTATGAATATTTTTCTTTCAGTCAAATTAAACAAAATGTCTTTAACATTGTGGTCGATCTGTTACAAAGCGATCTCCACATACTTTATTTGTTTGGTAGGTATCCAAATAGTTGCTGGGAAATATAACTATTGAGAGAGATCAGCTTTCAAGCTCTGAGTCTTTTGAATGTCAACTGTGAAAACTACTGACAGGCAGTAGGTGGAGAGTTAGTATTGTCTGACAAGGATATTCATGGGGAGCAACATCAAAATGCAATACAGAAGAAAAGAATTTCAAGATTTTCAAACGACTTTGGAAGGAAGAAAGTTTTACCCTTCAGCACTTCTGCAGGAGCAGTTTTGTTTGTTCTAGGAGGGTTAATCACCTGGTTTTGCTGTGATCTTCTCTTAGTTAAGATTCTGGGGTGGCACCATTGGTTCTTCATCCTTTTAATGAGGTGCATTTGCCAAAATCTCCCTTTACTTGCCAAAGATATTCCCATCTCTCTCTCTAATGATTATGACTAGTATTTATTATGGGTAATGTGGAAGTGCCTAGAAACCCCACCAAGGGTCAGAACCCAAACATCATAGGTGCTGTACAAACATGCAATGAAAAGATAGTCCCTGCCCTCAGAAGCTTAAAATCCAAACATAATAGAGAGAACAGATTCTCTCCTCCGTCTTCAGGTAGCTCATGAGTTCAGGGGCCATTCCCTCCAGTCCCTTGGCTGTTTTATCCTCCCCGCCTCTCTGTAAGAAGCAGGAGGGAAACAACTGAGTTCACAGTGGCTTTTCTCTGCAGGAGGACCTGTGCCTTTAGACTGTTTCTACCAGCCTCCTCTCCCAGCTACAGCCCAGTACCAAATGCTCTTGATGCTGCACTGCTTTGGGCTAGTGTTTGTTTATGAATTTATTGCTTCAGTTTTGATCTTAAAAACAACTGCATGCCAAGATGCGCCTATTCAGAGCTCCGGGTGCCCTTACTACATACTGAAAAAAAGATAATACTGACATCATTTAACATATAGTAAAAGATATAATAAGGGGAGCCTTCAAAGTGTTACATACGTGTAAAGGGATGCAGGGACATTTATGCACACCAGATGACCTGGCGTCAGTCACTATTACAATGTGGCTACTCTTTACTGAACTGTTGGAAAAGGACAGACCATTCTGACTGACCAGCTTCTTTACTGTTATTCCTAAAGGCTCTCACAGCGTGTTGAGCACCTCACAGGCACAGAAGAAAGCACAGTCCCTGCCCCAAACAGCTCACAGTCTAAAAAAGACATGAGTCAAGGAGACAACAAATAGGTAAAGCAGATGATTGGCCACATCATAATTAAACTATGTTTTTGTAGGGGGGCTGGCTGGGGCTCGACCCTCTCTGGGGCGGAGGGGAGCCACACCGGCTCACTACAGTTTCCTAACACAGTTTGTTCTTCTAAAACTATATTCACTATCTCAAGTACCCTGCACAATTATGGGACATCTAGTTGTCATGACCAGGGCATGGGTGGTCAGATCTAGTAGCTGGAGCAGAAGTCAGGCACCAGGGATCAAGGGTCTGTTCTAGTCAGGAACCAGGTGTCAATGCAAAACAGAAGCAAACAGTGCTGGAGCAGACTAGAAACAAGGCTGGCACAGGAGTGATCACAGCTGCAGGCATAAGCACTGGATAATCAGTGGCCTGCTGCTGACCTTAAAAGCGGGCTTGCTGGAGTCCTTCAGTCAATCAGACAGGCTGGCTCCTCAGGCAGTCCTACTGCAACCCAGCTGAGCGAACAAATCTGCCTGGAGGCTGGGCTGGCTAGTCTTCAGGCTCAGCTGAAGGAGCTTACTTGGTCGTTCCTGACACTTGTAGGTGTGTGTCAAGGTAGCAGTTGATCTTCAGGGGGGATTGGCTTGCGAGAGTTGTGAGAGTATAGGAGCCAGTCACGCTGGCTCTGTGCCTCAAATGGATTCTGTCCCCAACCAGGAAGAACCGCCACCTTTCTGGCCCACGTTGTACTACTAAAGTGGCCAGGGCAGGACTCTAGATTGAGCCCACTGTATTTCCTGCTGAGCAAGTAGAGACTCACCTCCTTGTAGCATTCCAGAGCCTGGCTCCAGCCTGAACCTGGACATCTACGCTGCAGTTCAATAGTCCCACAGCCTGAGCACTGTGAGCTGAATTCAGCTGACACAGGACCAGCTGCAGGTGTTTTATTGCAGTGTAGACATACCCAGAGAAACTATCCCTCTGTGAACCTGGCTGGAGTGCTGTCATTTCTCATGCGTCCTGGTCTCGCCCTATGCCTCTTGCCCTCAGTGCACTGCTGCTGGTTTCACAGTGCATGGTGGAGGAGGAGGTCCAACCGCAGCTCTTGAAGATTTACTGAATTTTCCAAAGTCTTTTTTGTTCTCCTTTATACAGCACTAGACCCTGTGGGAAATACTTATTACTAATAATTGCAAGTAGCATTAACCTAGTGGCAAATTATTACTTTGGTGTCCTCCGAAGTTTAGGGAGGAGACCTGGGCTGCAGTGTCTCATGACACCCAGAGAAGGGGGACGATGCATTGAACAATGCAGTCTAGGTTGTCGGACTGGCATGTTGCAATGGGAATTAAACTCTGCAATGTATTGCTTGGCCAAATGTGCTTTTCCATCAGCGTCTTGAGGAAGAAAGATCACGCTGGGACAACATCTCAGGAAGGCTTCACTTAGTAGCTGCTCTTGGGTATTTCACAAACAGGAAATGAGCACTGCTGGTTGGAATGTTATGTTCACAACCTTTTTTCCTCCAGAGAAAAATGGCCTTTTCTGAGGATATTTTTTCAAAAGTTTCTGATTTTTTTTGAATGAAAAAATCCCAAACCTGTAAAACAGAAACATTCAGTATCCCCTCCACTTTTTCTCCCCATCCCACTCACTTTCTCAGTATCAAAAGGGAAAAGGGGTAAAAAAAAAAAATGCGGGGGAGGGGTAATAGAAACTGAACAAAAACTAAAATATGTTCAGGTTTGGTTTCATTTTTTAAAATGAAAAATGGGAAAAATTCCAACAATGTCATGATGTGTACTTACTACCCTTTGATCAGCTCTAGAAATGAGCAGAACTAAACAGAAATGCTTCTACACTCAAACCAGAATAGTGAGTGCTCAGAGGATGCGTTAGGCTTTGTATATACTGGGAATTTGCCTTGATTCAGACAGTGTTGGCAGCCGCTTGAGCAGCTGTGCCATTACCAACAACATTACAACTAATGCAGTCCGGGATAAACTGCTATAAGACCCAAATTGCACCAGGGCAGTTTATCCTGGTTAAACTCTGCCAGTGCCAAGAGTAGCTTTGCCGGCTTACACCAGAGGTGGACACCCATGCAGCTGCAGTTGTTGCTGACCACTCATTTCTGAAAATAGACTAAATCCATGTGCGGACAAGGACTAAGTAGCTGCTTTTAACTATCTTTTGAGCTGTATGTTGTCTTCTTCATGCAAACAGTATTAAAAAAAAGATGGAAAAGCTGTAGGTGTCGGGGTGGGGAGCCAAAGGAGACCAATATCTGGTGATTGTGCAATAATGTAAGCTCCAATAGAGGTCACAGAACAAACCTAACGTCAGATTGTGAGGTTCAGAAAAATGTTGTGAGGCTTCCTTTCTTAGTTTAAATATACTCTAACCTGATATTGAGGATGCTCCTAGTTCTTCAAGCACAGTTGTGAGGGTGCAGGTTTATAAATCAATTAGCTATACTCATGGTGAATTATTACCACATGTAGTGGAAGCTTGTGAGTAACTCTCTTAGCTTGCTGTCTTCATTATCAAGGCTTTTTTCCTATTGGCAGATGGGCTACCACTCTGAACTTTCATCAGGAACAATCAAGCTTTGCTCTTTACAGATCCCATTTCACCTTTGTTCCCCCCTCTGAAGCACTGCCTGGTAAAACAACTAAGCTGAATTAGGTTCTATTTTAAAATGGGCTACCACTGACAGTTTCAGTTCTACAAGGGAATGAAAATGGCTGGCAAACCTTTATACAAACAGCATGCAAAACATCACACAAAGCCTAGGAAAGAAATGGCTTTAGATGTAGGGATTATAAAAGAGTGAATATAATTTTAAAGATAAAATAGAAGTGATTAAATTAATGAAGGATAATTTCTCCAGTTTGAAAACTATAATTAATAGGAATTAATTGTATATTTAGAAGTTTAGCATAGCTCTGCTTAAAAACCCTACATCAAACATAATAATATTGGAAGCCTGTATAATGAAGAAATGATCCAGATGTTCATAAAAGCTTATAAAGCATTAGGCAAAAAAAGAGGCTGCATGAAGAAGCTCTAATGATAAAAAGATGCCACTTGCTGTTCCGCTCTTCTTTTAAATACATTCTTTCTGAAATAATGATTATCATTTGCACTTTCATCTTAAGTTAAATAGCATATGGCTTTGGCTGATTAAAGCCCCCTCCTGGTATTAATCAGCATCTTAGTATCATGTTTCTAATGGAGGCAGCAGTTGCCCTGCTGATACTGTAAGCTTTTTAACAACATCTAAGTCTATGGATCACTGCTGCTGGTGAGAAATAGCTTCAAGCATCCTATGTACACGCGTATTGCAAAGATGTCGCTTACAGGTGCGATTTATATGAACCTCCGTGACATGTTATGTTTTAAAAGTCATTAAAACACAATAAATACCGTCTTGGTTTAAAAAAAAATAGCTTGATTGTGCAAACATTCAATACTCAGGCAATTTTCTAGTCCAAAAGCTACAATATAGTATGTGGCTAAATCAGGTCACCACATATTATTCTTGACCAAGCCTATAGCAAGCAGAGATGCCCCCCCACTAGAACTAACGGCTCCAGTATCTATTTCATACAGAAGTTATTGTAACCACTGGCCATGCTGAAAACTCAGGCCATATATTTAAAAATATTCTGGAGTGCATTTAACTGTGGTAGCTCACAACACCGTAAAGAGACAACTGTAAGCAGTAGAGTTGTGATAGTGTAGTCCAGTGGTTTTCAACCTTTCCAGACTACCGTACCCCTTTCAGGAGTCTGATTTGTCTTGCGTACCCCTTAGTTTCACCTCATGCAAAAAATACTTGCTTACACAATCAGACATGAAAACACAAGTGTCGCAGCACACTAGTAATAAAAAATTGCTGACTTTCTAATTTTTACCATAAAATAAATCAATTGGAATATAAATATTGTACTTACATTTCAATGTATAGTATATGCAGCAGTATAAACAAGTCATTGTCTGTATGAAATTGTAGTTTGTATTGACTTTGCTAGTGCTTTTTATGTAGCTTGTTGTAAAACTAGGCAAATATCTAGCTGAGTTGATGTACCCCCTGGAAGACCTCTGCGTCATCCATGGGGTATGTGTACCCCTGGTTGAGAGTCACTCTAGTCTCTCTCTTTTGTAAGCAACTGGGATGTGAGGGTTTATAGAAATATTCTACTTCCATAAGGCCATTGTAGAAGGAAGTCTTTGGGGCTGACATGATTTACTAAAGGCCAGATTGTTCTAGGTCCAGTGCACAGGAAGGGAATGGTGAGGAAAGGTGCTAACTCCCTTGTGCTTCATGTGCAAGTCCCAGGGACTGCTCCTTTCCAGCACCACAGGGGAACCAATGCATCTAGGGGTGTGTGGAGGAGGGGTTGGTGTCATGGGCTGGGAGTACACAGAGGAGAACATAAGAACGGCCATACTGGGTCAGACCAAGGTCCATCTAGCCTAGTATCCTGTCTTCTGACTGTGGCCAATGCCAGGTGACCCAGAGGGAATGAACAGAACAGGTAATCATCAAGTGATCCATTCCCTGTTGCTCATTCCCAGCCTATGGCAAACAGAGGCTAGGGCCACCATCCCTGCCCATCCTGGCTAATAGCCATTGATGGACCTATCCTCCATGAACTTACCTAGTTCTTTTTTGAACCCTGTTATTGTCTTGGCCTTCACAACATCTTCTCGCAAAGAGTTCCACAGGTTTACAGTGCACTGTGTGAAGAAATACTTCCTTTGTTTGTTTTAAACTTGCTGCCTATTAATTTCATTTGGTGACCCCTAGTCCTTGCGTTATGAGAAGGAGGAAATAACACTTCCTTATTTACTTTCTCCATACCAGTCATGATTTTATAGACCTCAGTCATGGCCCCCCTTAGTCGTCTCTTTTCCAAGCTGAAAAGTCACAGTCTTATTAATCTCTCCTCATACAGAAGCGTTCCATACCCTTAATCATTTCTGTTGGCCTTTTCTGAACCTTTTCCAATTCCAATATATCTTTGAGATGGGGCAACCACATCTGCACGCAGTATTCTAGATGTGGGCATACCATGGATTTATATAGAGGCTATATGATATCTTCTGTCTTATTATCTATCCCTTTCTTAATGATTCCAAACATTCTGTTCACTTTTTTGACTGCCGCTACACATTGAATGGATGTTTTCAGAGAACTATCCACAATGACTCCAAGATCTCTTTCTTGAGTGGTAACAGTTAATTTAGACCCCATCATTTTACATGTATAGCTGGGATTATGTTTTCCAATGTGCATTACTTTGCATTTATCATCATTGAATTTCATCTGCCATTTTGTTGTCCAGTCACCTAGTTTTGAGAGAGAGAGGAGCATGCTGAACCATACTGAGCAAGAGCTCAACATGTACATATCCCCTTTCTGACTGGGAAACCAGAGAGAGATTGTGCTGCTTAAGTCTCTCTCTCTTTTTTTTTTTCACAGCTTCCCTTGAGTGGGTAAGTTCTGTGCCACAATCCCACCCCCCAGTGCAGGCCTGTGTCCAAAGTACACACTCTGTCCCTAAAGAATTGTCATTGTTCCATTACCTCATGCCCATTAACCACAGAGATGTTTCAACAATACCCTCAACATAATTATCCAGGTCCTACATTATTTCCCTTCTTCTGAAATGGTCAAGCTAATATTAAAAAAAAAAAGCTTAATGACTTGTATTACAGGCAAGGAATATCTCAGTAACATGGAGTTTGCCTGATTGGATCTTTTGTGACAGTGTCACTGGGCACAGATTTCTAACACCTCCTCCTTTGGACTTCAGATAATCCTGAAGATTTGTTATGTAGAGCTCAATGTCTTTTGATGGCTGTAGATACAATGGTGTCTAGAAATACAGATTTGTTTATAATCCAGTATTTGTATCTCAGCACCTTGAATTTCTGCTATTAGCTCTATATGTTGTTTGATGTTAAAGTAGATCCTCTATCTTTTTCTGTCTGACCCCTAATTTCATTCATCTTGAACTTTAGGGTTTTACTAATATCATTGCCCAAAACATTTACCTGATTATCTGACTGTTTTGGGGTGCTCACCTCCACACCGGAGAGGAAGGGGTTAATAGAGGCCTCATGGCCCTGCCACATGCTATCCCAGAAAGGAGCAGTGGAGGTGAGTCCTCCAAGCATCCCAGGGAGGCTGTGCAGGAAGCAGCCAATTGGAGGGAGGCATGGAGCAGCCAGTCAGGGCCCAGCAGCATCACATAAAAGGGAACTTCACGGCACAGCAGGGTTAGTGGTTGCTGGGTGCTCAGAGAGTGAGGACTGTATTCCTGAGAGAATGGGCAGTGCCTTGGGCAGAGAAGCTGCTAGCAGGGACCTAGGGAGCAAGAGGGAGCTCCTGGCTGGCTGCTGGGATTGGCTGGCTGTTGGGACTAGCTGGCTCAATGCCCTGAGAAGAGGGCAAAGAAGGTGCTGGGGCTGTGGGGAAGTGGCACAGGGAATTAAAGCAGCAATGACAGAGATTAAAGAGGTGCAGCCAGTGGCTGTGATCCACAGGGTCCCTGGACTGGGACCTGGAGTGGTGGGTGGGACTGGGTCCCTCCCCCCCACTTGCCACTGGAGAAGTAGTTGGACTATAGAATTGAGAGATACTTCCCCTTCCTCCTGGAAGGGGGAAAACACAGATGGTGACACGGTTAGAGGGCCAAGTCATGAAAAGGACACTGTGGTGCCTGGGCTCAGATGGGTCTGCAGGTGGAGACAGCAGTGGGAGATGGTGTGCTGGCTGAGAGAGCTAATCCCTGAGATGGCCAGCAGAAAGTACCGGCCTGGTGAGTGGACCCCATCACACTGATATAGTCTACTGGAGTCTCAGGATCTCACTTTTCTCATTTTTTTTCTCTTGCATTATTATTACTACAAGCAGTAGAGCTGTGTGTACATATTCTGCAATCCTGACGATGGGCACTCTACCACAAGACCTCTCCACTACGGTGTCTGTCAGAGGAGTTTAGGGAAATTTTTGTAATTTTGAAACTTTGTTAAAAAAAGAAATTGGCACGTGTATTTGTGCAATTGCTAGCTCTAATTTTTGACAACTGCCAGAGTGGTCAATATTGTTCAAATTTTAATTTTTTACAACATTTTAAAATCTTCATCATTTAGAATTCAGGGAAAATATCTTTATTAAAAAAAATTACAATTTTCCCCACTTCCCCGTTTTGGATGAGCCTGCCTTAGAGGGCCTCGTTGGTGGTTGTCCTCTTTTTCTACCTCATCTCCCTGGCCACATTCCCTTTGAAGTCAAGCTTCTTTACAGACAGTAGCCACACCACTTATACCTGGGAACTCTCTCAGTTCTTTTGAAACTATTGATTCCCTTTTGAATGCTTTGCTGCTGTGTGCGTTCTTTTTATAGACAGATAATTATGCAAGCAATTTAATTTCTTTTGGTAGGGACAGAATTGGTGATATTGTAGCCAATTTGTCCTCTACCAGTCCTTCTCTTGGCAGTTAAATGTCCTTCCCAGCTCCACCCTTTTTAAAGTTATTTGCTATCTGCACTTGTTTCTGCTCTGTTTCCTTATTGGCTATTGATGAGATCAAGAGGGCTGTTCGGCAGCTGCAGCCCACCACCTGTTTTCAGATCCTCGGCCTACAGGGTGGTTATAGCATTGTGTACATACCTTAAGACTTGCCATCACTGACTGGTGTTACAATGAAGCTCCTAACATGTTGCAATGGGCATCCCATTCACCACTGCCCCACCTCATGTTCAGTGTCATGCCTGATCTCTGAATAAAGGGGAAACTCAAGAATGGCAGTTTTCAAACATCACACGAATTTCCAACAGGCTTAGAGTGAGTAAAATGGGAATCTGCTTCCTGTTTAAGAGGAACCACCGTTGCTGTGTTTTGTATGGTAACCAACCACACATGACTTTTGGAAAAGTTCCTCTTTGTTACAATGCATTCATTTTTCTTCCTTGATGATTTGGAATTGTTCAGATAGAGTACATGGAGTTACAGCTAATCATGCAAGTGAACAGTTGTTAATTGCATTGTGGAATTTGAACTCAGAGAGGAAAAATAGGAGGCAGCATTTCAGCATGGCACCAGATTTCCAAATGAGAATTGGAGCAGAAATAGTCAGCTACTGAAAGCTGTATAATATTTTCCAATGGTGAGACAAACATAATCATAGTTTTGAGACAAATGTAATCTTTGTCTCTTTTTTTTCCATGAAATTGTGTGTGCTTGAGCCTTTATTGAGAAACAACCATTCTCCAGGAAGTTACTGGGCCATCAATAAGGAAAATGTCCCCTTCAAAGGTCACTGGCATTTTCTTTCTCTCCTTTTTTCTTTCCTAATGAAGCATGACAGCCCTTAATGCCTAGCATACATACACAGCACTGCTTTTGTCAGGCAGCAGGAGAGATGGAAAGGGCTATAAGAATGAAGGATGACAGTGGCATTTTCCATTGTGTGAGGCTTGCTGCTGGACTGTCCTCCCAAATTTGTTAATCCATAGGCATATGAATTCTGATTTAAACCAAAGAAGAACTTAAGAATCAAAATTAATGAGTTGGTATAATACTAAAAAAGATACTTAACTATTTCATGGATAAAACCTTGTTTAGGATAGGAATTTATAGGCATACATGTAAAATTTTAGATTTTCTTACCCTAAATAAGTATTTCTCCATGAAATACTTAGTAATGTAGCCTGATCTATAGATAGTCTATTAATTATATTGATTACCTAAAACTCCCAGTTATCACTCTGAGAGTTGACAGGTTTTTGTCCCAAGATCAGGCCCAGCATTATTAACATTACTATATAGTTGGGAACCCCGACGTGCACAGTTGCAACACTCACCGTATAGAAACTCCTCTATGTTTTCGAGTAGTTTATTAATACATTTAGCAAAGTCACAAACACTTCAACTCAGTAAGGTAGATAGACTATAGCAGGGGTAGGCAACCTATGGCACGTGTGCCAGAGGCAGCATGCGAGCTGATTTTCAGTGGCACTCACACTACCTGGGTCCTGGCCACCAGTCCAGGGGGCTCTGCATTATAATTTAATTTTAAATGAAGCTTCTTATACATTTTAAAAACCTTATTTACTTTACATACAACAATAGTTTACTTATATATTATAGACTTATAGAAAGAGACCTTCTAAAACCGTTAAAATATATTACTGGCACGTGAAACCTTAAATTAAAGTGAATAAATGAAGACTCGGCACACCACTTCTGAAAGGTTGCTGACCCCTGCACTATAGAATGTACATCTGCACATCCATATACTCTCACCATTCCTTGCAGGAAACCTGAAATGTTAACCATTATCTTCCTCCTCATCATCACCTTCCTCCTCATCACCAGTGGTCGTTAATCTGGTCTCTTTCAAGGGCTACATCTCTCTCTCCTACCCCCAAAGGCTGAGATGCAACTTTTATAATATATTACGCTGATGCCACTATATCGAATGCATATTTAGTAGTGGTTTCCCCCCTTTTCCTTATTTGCATTTCTTCAGTCTACTAATGTTGAGGTCCTCCTTCTATAGGTTAGTATATAAATACATGTAACTACCATTTCAGCTCATGATCATACCATCACCCCTTGCTTAAGCGGATTTGTGGTTACTTCCATGTTCCTCGTGGTAGTACTTTCTGGAACATTCTACCTCCTGCCATTGAGCAAGCTAGATCTATTGATCTATGTGGATTTATGCCATGGGTTATGGCCTACTTAACCATACTTATGCTAATTTATGCTTCAGCTAATGTCTTACAGAATATTATAGGTTTCGTGAATATAATGAAAGCAGCTAAATATAAGGCAGGCAAGGCAGTGAATATACTAAAGCAAGCCTTTGGGCTACACTATTATACCCATACCATTAATTTTGCTTCATAAGGGTTTCCCTGGTTTAATCAGAATCAGATACCTGTTAAAATATTGCCTTACTTGTTTAAATATATATATGTATATATGTATATGTAAGCAAAATTTTAGACCCCACCCCCCAACCAGAAACTTTATTCAGATATGGTAGTAGATCAATAGCAGCAGTGTTATTTCTAATGAATGATACATTTATTTGTAGTTATATTATTCAGACTTAGATTTTTTTTTGTGTGGAGTTCCTGTAGCAGGGTGGTTACCCTGCTCCTGCCCTGAAGGGCTTAAAAGAGCCCTGGGAGAGGGCTGTGGCAGGGAAAACAGCTAATAGGCTGATTGGAGAAGCAGCCGCAGCTGGGTCATGCACCAATCAGGCCTCAGCTGGCCCTATATAGGAGGCTGGGAGCCAGTAGCTCAGCAGTCTCTCTTTAACGGTAGAGGGAGAGGGGCCTGGCTGCAGGGACCTGAGCAGAGTACCTGAGTGGAGCAGGGCTGGGGAAAGGCAGAGGAGCTGGGGAGGCTCCAGCCTGGAAAGCCCCAGGCTGTGGCCTAGCAGAAGGCCAGCGGATACTGGGGGTTGCAGAGGGCAGCCCATGGGTTGGCAGAGGCAGCAGGTCCAAACCCTCCTTGCTGTGATGAGTGGCTTATACTGCAGTCTGCCCCAGGGAATGGGTGCTAGTTGGTGACTGGCGGTAGTCCATGACTGAGGAAAGGTGGGGATAGAGGGTTGGGGGTTCCCCTGGGTGGGGAGACCCTGAGACTGCGGGGGTATTGCCAAGAGGCAGTGCCCAAAGACAAGGGGCACCGGGTCCTGGGAGGGACCTGGGGGCCAGTGACAGCAGGACATCGGCCTGCAGAGGGCACTCCGGAGGCTGGATGAGCTAATTCCCAGAGACAACCAGCAGGAGGCGCCGCAGGGGTGAGTCCCACACCGTTACAGTTCCACATAGAGTTTAGTGCCTGGTAAACAAAGGAGGCAAAGCTGGAACACAGGCCTGTTTGTCTGTGTACTTAGTAGCTGTTTTCTTTAATAAATGCCTCCTATTAATTCAGAAGTCACCAGTGAAGACTCTGTGTTCCTGACAACACCTATGGATTAACAAATATCCAAATTTGCTGCTCCAGAGTGTTTAATCTTTAAGAGACCCTTATTTATGTAGCAAATGCTTAACAGCTGATTCTGTGAACACTTAGGGTGAAGTTAGTAGGAGTTTTGCCATTGACTTCAACAGGACCAGGATTTTGCCTTTCCTGCCAAGTGCAGTGCTTACTACCATGAGTAATCCAACATTCAATGCTTATACCATCAGTAGCCCAACAAGCAGTAAGTACTACATGTGGTAGTGAGGATTCAGCCCTTAGATTATAAATTCTTTGGATTCATTACTACTTTGTAAGTGTCACCATGAGTATAACGGCAACAGTGCTATATATCTATGAAGTGCCATGCAATCCAATGGTGCTACATAAATTACAAATCTGCTCTAAATACATTATGTGCCAATATATTTAAGCATAATTATAGAGGGGTAAATTCTATCCTTGAATGCACACTCACCACACATGAGTATGCAGAAAGAGAGAGATGTGGCCCAAAAGTATTTTAGAGAAGGAAAATGTAGTGTACATTCACAGAAACAATTAGAACATGGGTGGAAAAATATAAATATACCACACTATGCGTATATCAGGCCCAGTCGTTTAGATTGGTACTTCCAGAAGAGCCAGCATTTTCAAAGCTAAACATTCAATACAGTTAGTCTTCTCTGTTTATAGTAGACAATCTCAAGCCAGTCAAAATTCACCCCACTAACCATACCACACCTGTGCACCACTTCAATTCTACTTACATCCTGATTTGGAGTCTTAAGTCGGGCTTAAGTGTTGCATAATCACAGCCTATTGTGTGTGTATGTATTAAATGTATTTGTATTACAGATAGCCAAGGAGAAGGTGTTCATGTGCAGATTGGATTAGGATTTCAGGTTCAAGACTGAGGCCAAATCAGCATTCCCATCCAGGTTTATGAGGTAATGAAGTTGTATGTGGTTAGCAGTGTCAGGGATTAAACCCATCGGAGAGAGAAGCCAAGTTGGTGTGTTGCTCATGCACACATCACTTGCTCAGCTATCTCTGTTGAAATGTTGCCCAAAGCAGTGTGATATATTGCAGGGGGTGGAGTTAAAAAAAAAAAAGACACAAACTGCTCTTTTCTATGGGTGACACAAGGGAGAGTATTAACTGAATTCCTGGGGCATATGATACAGTACATTGCCATCCAGTCACATGATGGAGGTGATAATGGGGGGAATTAGGGCAAAGCAGGAGAAGGGCCAGATCTGATGACCACTCAAACCCAAATAAAGCTAAAGGCAGAAATCTGAGCAATTCCTAAAATATCTACTGTTTTCTCTCCTACACCATATTCATGCACGCGCAATATGTTCCACCTCCCACCCAGCTCCTTAAAAGTGTGCTGGCTCTGACAGACAAAACTTAGAAGCGTGGCTTACCATTGGCAGCTGCACCAGCTGGAGGAGTGGATAACGGTACACTTCAGAGGTGATGCCAATGACATGTATTAGATGGGCCAGCAGGGAATATTTCAGAACAATGTGGCAGGCACCACACCTCCCCATAGACTTGATATGTCACTTTCACTGTGGCTATCTCTGAGCCTCGGCCTTCCTCACAGTTTTATCTGTCATGCTAAAAGACTGGCAGCAATAGAAGCTAAAGTAAATTAGACATCAGCACATTGCATATCTCCTTAAAGCAGAAACATTTCCAGTGATCAGTCAGCAGTTTATTGGCTGAGATCAACAACTGAGGTAACTACAAATAAGAGGCTTTGCAATCCTGTCTTCCAGTATGTCTCTTGCAATCAGTATGAATTACTACAGTGGGTTTCAAGAGGTACAAAGAAAGTTCAACTAACCAGCAATAGATATAAATGAAAAGGAGAAAGAAAAAGCAAATGTTAATGGCTTTTCCTTACCAAAGACAGCTGGGATTCATAACTGTATCACTACTAGTCTGTACAGTGTCACTGTCAGTTTAAAGGCAAGAATCTGTTTTTTTTCCTCTTGGGAACAGAAGAATGCAAGAAACAGTTACGGATAGATTAGTTCAAATATCTGGGCTGATGGCAAACAGCACTGGGATCAGTGGAAAGAGGAAGCAGAGAAATCAAAATGCTGTATGAACTCTGGCCAGAAATTCTCACATTCACCAGAAATGCAGTAGTCCTGTTTTTATCAACTGAGATCTTGCGATCTTAAATGCTACCCTGGCCGCTTTATTCTCTTAGAACACTGAAGAAATTTCAGTGTGAGACCTCCTGAAGAATGGTTCTAGCATTATAGCTAAAATCTCATTATTTCAGCAAGGTGACGCTGTCGTTACTTGAATGGGAGGCTTCCAAGGAACACATTACCTCTGAGTGCATGCTGGTCTTCAGCCAATGGCCCACTGTGTTGTGAGGGCAAACTGTACTCCTGGAGGCGTGGTGATGTACTCTTGGATGAGAAGAAAAATCAAGGCCCTGACTATTTGTCATTAAAAATCTTACAGGGCTTTTGTAAAGTTAGGGGTCTCTTGGCCAGATTTTAGTTTTGATAGTTATATTATTAAATCCCCCTTGCAGTTTCAAATACTTTATTTCTTCACTTCCTGTCCTAAATGGATATATAATGTTCCTGTGCATTGATTGAATGGATGAGGCATTTAATCTCAGACAGCAACAGTTCAGAGGCTGTACAGTGTTGCCAGCTCTTGTGATCTTAAAGCAAGCTTTTACAATATTTGGTATTTTTTAAAGCTCCAGTTCCTGGATTCAAGTGACGAGGTGAGAATCTCAGCTTTCATTAAACAAATAAGTTTCTATTTTCATGCAGGCATGATTATGTAGAAAAGCTTGAAAATGTGACCCAGATGTACCCTTAATGACTCAGAAACCAGAAGGCACAAAAACAAACAAAACCCAAAACAAACAATAATCCAAAAACTTGTATTTATATATAAATATATATATATACTCAATACTGAAAATGCTACAGCTTAAATATAATTTATCTAATGTATTTCATAGGATATTGCTGCATGAAGCTGCAGTAGTTAATGTTTGTAATGCATTTTGAGACTGAAAACGGCTATAAAAGGGAAAAAATCATCATTATCTTATTTATTTAAACTGGTCTAATTTCTTCTAAATAGGATTGTATCAAATTCTTTTTTGAGAAAATCACTTCTGAATTTTTGTGGATGAAGTTACACTTTCCAGATTGATTGATATCTTTCTTTAGCATCAATATAGATACATTCTTTTAGAACATCAGGAAGGATCAGGATAAGGAAAGGAAAGCTGGACTGATTACTTTTCTATTTTACAGACCAAAAGTAATAAAAAAAAGACTTCTAAAACAAGTACTGCTACCCAGTGGCAATCTAGATCCTAAAAACTGTGCATAGTCAGATGGATTTCCTATATCTATCTATCTATCCCTGAGAGGTACGTATAATTTCCATCAATGTCAACGGAAGTTTAATTTTTAAACAAATTAATTTTACAGCATCTATGGTAAAAGGAATATATTTTTACTGACTACCTAAGAAAGAAACTTATATCAGGATACTGTGGGGATTCAAATATGGTGAACCAGATCAGTAATGGATATAAATTGGAATAGTTACTGAAATACTTACTGAAACTATGCAGATATACATCCCTATAGATCTGGCCCAGCATGTATATTATGGAATAATGACTAGCCACTCCATAGTTGAGATTTCAGCTAAATTTCTGTTTAAAGCCAGCTTTTGCAGCCTGTCTAAAATCCACAAGTAAATATATATATATTTTACATAAACAATTTAGAATTTTATTATTTCACTGTTTCAAATATAATTGAATGTTGCAGCATTGCAGATCCAACATAATGGCAGATTGTAACACAGGGAGACTTGCGAATGGGAATTAAACAGACTGAAATTCGTAGAAGGTGATATTTAGCACAGTGCAGAGAGCCTGCAAAAAGCCTTACCTCCCTTGGTTTTAAGGATTTCATTGGTGTGCAATGCTTTGAGTGGGTCCTCAGTCTGAGTCTGAAATGGAGAGATTTAATTACCACCCAGAGGAGAACCCATCTATTCGGAAGGAAGAGTGGTTCCCTGTTGTACGATGAGTGGAGCTGAAGAAAGAGGGGCAGGTTTTAGCAGGGAGTTTATTTTTGTGTGACACTGGCGGGCGGGACCGCTCAGGAAAGCAAACTGGGCTAGGCTCTAGCACCCAACCATTAGGACCTCTTTATGTAACAGTGGCCTCTGAGCATGCGTCTCTTTCCTATAACTCGACCTGCCTGCTGTGTGTCTTATTGCTAATGAAACACCTGTAGTCTTTTTGTAGGATTGGCTCAGGCCCTGCTCTGGTAAGGTTCCAGCAAATGTGTGCTGTTAAGGGTGACACAAGCATATTGAGCCCGGTAAAATGTTTTAAATACCTGGCTACCCCTTGTCCCTGCAATGGTTGTACTTTAAGGCTACATAGCCACTAGAATTACTAGTTATAATTTACACAATATTAATGGCGACATGGCTGGAAAAAGTAATATTTTCCATTGGGGTCTGGATTGTGAATGGCAGGAGATGATGGAGCTGAACCAGCAAGAAGGAATTTTCATACACGGGAGGGGTCCCTTTTAAAATCTTGTACCTCCATCTCCTCATGGAAACATCTATGCTGGAAATTTACTTGGTGACTATTAATAATTTTTATTGCTTAGACTCTGCTTGGTGGTCTATTATAATCTCAGTTCCGTATGCCATTACCTGGTGTGAGATACCCTATGACTCTGCGTGTGACTTCAGAATGACTTCACTCTCCACTTACACTGTTTTACACCAGTGTAATTCCATTGATTTCCATAGTTACTCCTGGTTTTACACTAGTGTCTGAGGAGAATCTGGCCCAAAGGGTCAAGTCCTGATTCAGTGAGGCAGATCAGAGACAATTCTTCTTTGAAATGTTATCTGCCCATTTACCTGCTTCAGAAATCTGTCTCTTAGCAATACAAGACCCCTTCTTAAGATATTTGCCATGTAAGATGTGGTGTATGATAATGCCTATTGAGATGGATAGCTCTGTTCATGTTAATGTGACAACATTCTAAGACCTATTGTAATAAAAATTTGACATATTTTCTTATTATCGAAAATCTTTCAGATAAACTTGAGGAATTTCACATATGACATTCTTCAGAGGACATAACTCCTATTGAATGTAATGATTGGTGTTTGACTAAAAACAGTTCTGATACAAGAAATGTCAGATGTTAATTACATGTAATGGTTGTTGTGGCACTAATTCTAATTGAGGTGAATAGCACCATTTATTAACATGAAGCTTGCTACTGTGCGTGAAGTTAGATATTCTTTTTGCAAGACAAAAGCCCAGGTTAAAATTATTATTACACATAATTAATGCTTTGATGCTGAAAACTGGATAAGATTACTCTCTCTGTGTGTGTATATATACTATGTTTTACCAGTAGTCAGATCTACTCTGGCTTTCAGAAATATTGATACTTACCTAATACCTGTCCTTTCCAGTCCTCAAAGCATTTCTCAAACAATAGCCTCCCCAAACTTCTGTGTAAACTTGGTAAACATTATTTGACCTATTTTGTAGACTGGTAAACAAAGGGAGAGAAAGGTTAAGTGCTGATCTTGCAAATGCAAACACACTTACTCAATATTATATATGAGTATTAGTTCAAATAAGGCCAAAATGATTTGAAGTTGGTTTCAGAGCAAGTTAGCTGAAGAGATGGGTATTGAATCCAGTAAATTTGCCTCTTGATCCTCTTCTCTAACTAACAGACTGGGATTTCCAGTTTCAAGGTTAAAAAAAGAAAGGAAATGCATTACTGCATTATAATGGAGATGGCGAGAAGAGCAGGAAATGTCAGGAAAGAGCAGGAAATTCTGACTGAAAGCACCGTCTGTCTTCAAAGAACTGCAAAGCAAAAGCCATTTTTTTTAATTAGCTTGTGGCCTTTATCTCCATTTATGAAAAACTTAATAAAATTTAAAAAAATCTGCTTTTTAAAATGTTTTTACTATCAGGAATATATTTTCTGCAATTCCTTATTCTTGCGAGAGGACTTCAGCAAGATCTATGCAGGATATGAAACAAGTGCTCACCTCGCAGCTCTCCCTCCCCACCATTGAAGAAGGGCTGCTGACTGTCAGGGAGTAGTAATAGTATCTCATGGAGACCTGGATTCAGCAAAGCACTTAAACTGGTGCTTATGCTTGTGAGTGTTCTCTCACATTCAGCACATGCTTGATCCAGCACTGTTAGTGTTGAGAGGCTTAAGGGCCAGATTCTACAAACCCTCCTAGTTCTTTGAAAACATATGGGGCATCATGTGATAATCTTCCTCACACTCAGTGGTACCTGACTCCTCGTGCAGTCCTATTGATTTCAGTGGGACTGCTCAAGGAATAAGGTACGTCTCCAGGTTTATGCTCTACATTACTATTTCAGAGTGGTAGCCGTGGTAGTCTATATCAGCACAAAGATTAAGGAGTACTTGGACACCTTTAGAGACTAACAAATTTATTTGGGTATAAGCTTTTGTGGGCTAAAACCCACTTCATCGGATGCATGCAGTGGAAAATACAATAGGAAGATATATATATATTGTGACAGACCCAAACCAGTGGGGTACAGGAGTCTGGTAGAGGGCAAATATACTGGTCACTGGATGAGTAGTGACCAGTGACCAGAGCAGGGGCTGCAGTAGAGTAATCAGGAACCTGCTAGAACCAATTAAGGCCGACAGGCTGATTAGAACACCTGCAGCCAATCAAGGCAGGCTAATCAGGACACCTGGGTTTAAAAAGGAGCTCACTCCAGTCAGGTGGGGGGAGCCAGAGGAGAGGAAGTGCGTGTGAGGAGCTGGGAGCAAGAGGCACGAGGAGCTGAGAGTGAGAGGGTGTGCTGCTGGAGGACTGAGGGGTACAAGCGTTATCAGACACCAGGAGGAAGGTCCTGTGGTGAGGATAAAGAAGGTGTTTGGATGAGGCCATGGGGAAGTAGCCCAGGGAGTTGAGGCTGTCATGCAGCTGTTACAGGAGGCACTATAGACAGCTGCAATCCACAGGCCCTGGGCTGGAACCCGGAGTAGAGGACGGGCCCGGGTTCCCCCCAAACCTCCCAACTCCTGATCAGACACAGGAGGAGCTGACCCAGACTGTGGGGAAGATCACTGAGGTGAGCAAATCTGCCAATAAGCGCAGGACCCACCAAGGTAGAGGAGGAACTTTGTCACAACATATATATATATATATATACAGAGAACATGAAAAAAATGGGTGTTGCCATACCAGTTATAACAAGACTAATCAATTAAGGTGGGCTTTCCTTCAGGATAGGTTGTAGATCCTTGACGATGCGCTGGAGAGGTTTTAGTTGGGGGCTGAAGGTGATGACTAGTGGCAATCCCTCACTCTCACAGATCTTGGGAGACGGGCCAGTCCTCGCTTATAGACAGCCCCTCAACCTCAAGCAAATACTCCCAGCAACCACACAACAAAAACACTAACCCAGGAACCTGTCTTTGCAACAAAGCCCGTTACCAACTCTGTCCACATATCTATTCAAGGCACACCTTTTTCTGAACATTTTATAATTTCTGCTGCTTTCCTCTGGACTCCCTCCAGTTTGTCCACATCATTCCTAAAGTGTGGTGCCCAGAAATGGACACAGTACTCCAGCTGAGGCCTCACCACTGCCAAGTAGAGCTGGACAATGACCTATGTCTTACATGCAACACTCCTGTTAATACACCCCAGTACTAGCCTTTTCACAACTGCACTTAGGGTCACTTTTCATTTTCTCATTGGCTTGATTGTAAAATTGGAGATGTTTTATTCATGGTAACGAATATCCACATTGAGTCAACACATTGAAATCAAATACAGTTTAATTTAGCATTTTTCATACAAACTAAGGCCCTGATCCTGCAAACACTTATGCACGTGCTTCACTTTAAGCTTGCAAGTATTTGCATTGCCTATGAAATGGAACTCCTCATGTGATTTAAGTTAAGTACATGTATGTTTGCAGGATTGGAGCCTAAATACCTTACAAAGTTATATAATATAAAGAGAAAATTAAATAATAACAGGGGCAGAATTTTTAAGAGCCTGTGACATACCCAAGGTACAATCTGGACTGTTGAAGAGCTGTCCCCCGTCAATTCTCTAACCTGGGGTACCTCTTACACTTCCTTGATGTGAGAGCAACCACACAGCCTCCAGCATGTAAATTACTCCCATCCACACTGTATGAGTGCTATGGCGTGCCACTCTTGAGTTATACTGCAGCAAGTTCCCAATCCCAGACTTTTCCCCAGAAATGTACATCTTGTATTGCCCAGCCTTCTCCAGGACAATACAAGCTTATATATCATAGAAAATAATAAGTATGAATCTTGTTATCTCAAATGGAGGTTCCCAAACACTGCAATCCAAGCACACTGATAAAACAATAAAGCAAGTTTATTAACTGCAGAAAGATAGATTTTAGGTGATTATAAGTAACAAGGCATAGAAGCCAGAATTGGTTACAAGAAAATAAGGTATTAGTTGTGTTTACTGTAACGTAACACATGAAGTGAATTCAAAGCAAAAGTCTATTTCACCACATGCTTTAGGAGTCTTACTGGCTGAACTCCTTTCAGACAGGATCCCTCCCTCAGTCCTAAACTGTTACCTGTTCCTCAGGTGTTGTGGCTGCTGTGGATAGAGAAAAAGGGAGGAAAAAGTTGGGGCATCTGTCCCCCATTTTTATACTTTTTCCTCTTCTTTTAGAATCCTCTTCAGTTGGGGTTCAGGAGACAGTCTGTGGGAATGGGAACATCCAGCTGTTTCTTTGCCAAGATGTAAATTTCTTGCTCATACACTTTTTTTCCTGCCAATGAATGGGCCCTTAACCAGATGATAGTCCATTTGACTTCATTAACTGGCTGAGCTGTCAGCTTGCCTTTTGTCTCTGAGGAATTGGTTTGTGCCTGCTTCCCCAGATTTGGAATATGTCTTGGTAACATCATACAGTAAGATCTTATAACTTTACATACATACTTGCCACACATACTTTACCAGGACAATAATGATCAGAAGATTATGAGTTTTCAAAAGATACCTTGCAAGGCATACAAAATTTATCATAGTCTTGTAAAAGGGGTGAACATAGAGGTACAGACTGTCACAGAGCCATATACAAAAAAGAAAAATTTGGTTTTCGAATGAGATTTTAAGTAAAATTAATGAAGCAGAAAACTACAGGAACATCATTCCAGCTGGATTCACCATTGTTATACATTATTACTTTTTATTATTAATTTACCAATGTGTACCAGGCACGTTGTAGACAGGTATAAAGACAAGGGCCCTCCCTTAGACATTTATTGGGGGAAATCTTGTCCCCACTGAAGTCCATGTGAGTTTTACCATTGACGTCAATGGAGCCAGGATTTCACGCATAATCCAAAGTGACAAAATACAAAGGTCTGAAGGAAGAGGAGAGGCAGCCCTGGTTTTAGCTGTGGCATTGTGGCCAGATTAAATGCTCACTTCTCTAATGTCCCTTTCCAGCAAAATGGCTACCAGTAATAGCATGCTAAAGCAATTTGTAATGTAAAAGTTGCTTTCATCCATGAGTAAGAGAATGTGTTCTGGTGTCACTGGGAAGGTAAGGAAAGTTGAAGTGTGCCTTGCCTTTGCTTTCACTATAATACTGGTTAAAGCCAACATAATATTACAGTGAAATCTATGTCTAAGAGCTGTAATTTGAGAATAAGGGGCTTTGCAGAGGGTCTTACACGTTCCAAGAAATTCACTAGCACGTAAACTGTTTAAAAAGATCTCTTGGCTAAATTATTATTATTTTTATTGAGGCTGTAAACCATGCTGTAGGTTAACTGTGACCTTCTAATCTATGCAAAGGATAGCGTAATCACTGCAAACAGCACAAAAAGAGGAAGAATAGATTCATATTTTCCCACAATGTTGCCTCAGTCACACAGACTTGTTGGTGAAAACTGATATCTCTGAAGGCAGACTTTTCAGAGCTGGAAGCTGACATGGCATTTCTGTTCCCAGACAAACTTTGTGTGATATAGAAAGAGCAGAAATATATTTTGTATGAGCTAAATGAGCACAGATGTTTTCTAATACATCATATTTATGCTTTGGGGGAGGCGAGTGAGATGAGCCTGGTTCTAATGAGTAGTTAACTAAGATTTGTATTCTTTCAGGTTTTAATACCCAGTTAGTCTGTTGCCTTCCAGAGTAATCATTTGTTTTTTGTATATACATTTTTCCTCTCCTTGAGGAATGGGGTTTCCTAGAAACCCTTCCAAATGATAATTGATTTGTGGGCTAACTATCATTGCACAAAGGACTCTGCTTAAACTTCTCAAGTTAATATTTTTCTCTTATTCATTGGTTACAGAAGGGTGGATCCTTGGACTGTGTAATCAGTGAAGCTGTGCAGATATACACCAGCTGAGAATCTGGCCTGAAACATGGTAATTCTGTCCATGGTTGTTTTTTTTCCCTCTCCCCAACTTTGTTTATTTATCCCTGGGAGTTTCTTTTCATTTTTGAATGCAGATTTTATTGCCAAGGAGGAAGACCACAATGACTTCTGATGCAAAGACTGTTTTTGCTCATATGGGCAAAGACTCTCTCTCATCTTGTTGCACCTACTAGATATTGTATCAGTCAACAGGTTAGGTGGTTTAAAATAACAAAACAAAGGCAACAAAAACACACATTTCAAACCCCACCCCTCTTCTTCTTTTCTAAGCCTGGTTCTGCTGGTAGGTACTCCACAGCCAGTCCTGGCTTTGCCATTCTTCCTCTTCCCCCACCTGACATCCTGCCACTGTGTTTTTGTTACTGAAATGGTCATCCATGCTGCCATGATGTACCAGTGATGTCTGCCTCGGGAAGTAGTGTGCACACCTTCTAGCATGCAGCCATGACAATAAATGGATTTACCATGTCGGCTTGAACCTCTGGCATTGCTGATAATGTGAAGGAGTTCTGCCTCTTTGTGGAATGCAAGGGGTTCATGTGCAAGAGCACATTTTAAGCCCACGCAATCTGAGTAGGTTTGAAATATATGCATCCATACTCTTCTGGCCCTAATGAACACCTACATCTAGCAGCACTGAAATTCCTCCGTTAGAAAAGTCGCTTTTTTTCCTGCGCTCGTTGACTTCACACCATTGTGTAGTGACCTTTTTTCCTTCTTCAGCACTGCATAATTTCTCCAGTCCCAGTCTGCAACCAGTGATTATTCCTCTGTTTTATTTCTACTTTTTATTTAAAAAATTACTCATCTCTGAATGCTAGAAGTGGGGACATTTCACTGACTTCAGAGAATCAACCTAATTTTAAAGAAGCTTCCTAATTCCAGCACTCCCATCACTAACAGCAGCAGATATAATCATTTAGCATTGCTCTTTATCACCAAAATCTTTGCTTCAAATGCAGCTACTTAGTTTCTGCAAAACAAATGCTAATAGGAGAGAGATGCATGTATTTCTGATTCATACTGACACGAGTTTTTGACAGCTTGGACGTGCCTTGTCATTGCACTTGTGGTCACAGCTGTCATTCAAGCTACATTTATTTTTCACACTAAGAGGAAAAATTTTCTTGTGTGACAACAGAAATTAAGGTTGTGACCTTAAAGACAGGATGTGACATTGGGACATAACCTCCTAAAATACAATTCTGCTCAGCATCATGACAACAAAATAGCTTAATAACATTTTTAATTGGTGTTTTCATTTAATTTCATATCAGTAAAGATTCCCCCCACGTACACCTAGAAAAATTCCAGCTTTGCCTGGAACTGATTAGCTTTCTTACTTAGCTTCTGGTCTGTTGGTTTTTCATGGTTCAAAAGCCTTGTAGTACTGCCAGCAAACTTGAAGCATTATCCCATTATCACTGGGGATCAATGTATAACTTTACCTCCCAAAATACTTGTTAAATATCTGGTTTTCTTATGGTCACTCCTGTGCATACTCTTAATTATGGTCGTGACTAATTTTAACAAGTTAGCTGATACTGATTCCATATCCCTGTGTAATATCTTCCCCAGCTGATTTAGAAAATCAGAGGCATTTAACTGTAATTGTTTAGGTGGATTGTTTAAAGAGCCAGCACACAGCTACATGTGTATGAAATTACACATTCGCAAATTGAAACTGTTTCTTCCAGTTTGTGGACTGTGCTGGAGACAGCTTGGATAGCCAGAGTAAAGCAACATTATCCCTAAGCTCATCAGTTTAAATTCCTCAAAATATAAAATTAATGCACATTGATTTGTCCTCTAATACTTGGTAATTGTACATCTACTTCTAATTACAGTGTGGTGGAAGCTGCAAAATTCTCATCTGAATCTTCCCAAAGTGATGGGATCTGGAATCAGGCGTCTTGCAGAATTTGAGATTTTGGGCTATCAGTTTCACAGCTGGGTCTAGATCTCTAACATATCAAAAATTCAAGCATCTTTGGATTTAGGGTTTTAGTTTAGCCCATACTTTGTTAAAAACAAAGTAGGAGGAGTCTCCAGTGACGTTTTATGACGTAAAGCGTGGTGTATGAAGTGATTCATATGCTATTATGATGATCCTCCAGGGGAAGCCAAAATGGTAACTATGGTAAAAAATTTTGGGGTGTGTAATTAGTTAGGGAGAGGTAGCTGTGAGCTGGGAGATATGTGAGACTATATATTCTCCAGCCCTTCTTGAGGAGTTCCAGGCTGAAACATTCTCCCTGCCAACTTCTTAATTGTAATAAATTATAACACTTTTTGGAAACTGAGTTTATTTGGGGGCGACTCTTCTTGTGACTCCTCACAGGGGTGGTGCCTCATCCCACGTCTTATACCAGTGTAAAACTGGGAGTCCATGTTGTCTAAAAACCCAACAAACCTTACTGCAGCCAGAGCCCCGGCACAGAAGCACCTGCTTCCCCTAGAGCTGGTGACAGGGAACTCCAACCCCAAGAGACCACTTTGTTTCAATTCCCCAGCCCCTCCCTCAAATCCCCACCAACCTACAGCCCAGCTACTGTGGGGAAGAGAAGCCCATTACAATTCACTACATGGAACTGATATAAAGGCCTTAATTCACGTCTTCTTTTACTTTTCATGATTACTGTATATACCCTGTACCCATCTGTATCTTTCCTATTACAGGAGTTGTTCCTTTCAACTCCTGCTCTTCTCCTCTATACTGGCTTGACAAAGGTGCCTCTTCCTAGCTTTTAAATCCCTTATAAAGAGAAGTGTATTGACTTTGCTGGGTTATGTTTTTTGTGAGAGGACCAAGTCTCTGCAGTTCGAGCTAGACTCTCAGGGTGAGAAGTGTGACACGCTCATGCCATCTGTAGATTGGGCATAGTGTGGGACACGCACAGGTAGCTAGCCCCTGCTTACCAAAAATACATGTAGGAACATCTTGGCCTTCTTTGAGTACTCCCATTTCCTCCTCCTCCCATGACCTCTTCAGTGTGTGGCATTTTTAAACCTCTTGTTCCTTCTGCTGCAGGATTTTTGACATTTTCTTATCTTTACTTTCTTTTCTTCTGCCCCCTGTTCTCCCTGAATCATTTTCTGAAGAGTGAAAGCCTCCTCACCCCTCCCAATCCTGTTCTCTTTTCCCAGCTCATTTTTATGTGATTTGCCTCTTATATTTTTTTTTTACCTGCGGCAGCTGCTTTGCAGGTCTCCTGCTGTGCAAATCGCCCTTCACAGAGAAGCTCTTCCTGTCAGTGACTGACACGAGGTGCCAGCAGCAGGTTAGGAGACTTTTAAAACCAATGAGTTGGCAAATCAGCAGGTACCTGTGAGCAGTTCTGGATCCGCCCCTGGGATTAGTTCCTATCTTGTTTCAAAGAGTCCTTAGGATGATGTGGCCCACAGGCAGTGTTTCAGGTTGAAAAGGAAGCTCATAGTGTCTGGCTGCATCCATCCACTCTTTTTTTTGTTTTGTTTTGTTTTAAATATAACGACAACAGCAGTTTGCTCTGTTTTTGTTTTTTTACACAGAGCCATAAAGAGACCATCTACACAACAGCCTCAGCAAGAAGAAAATCCTTGTAGCAGTTGGCATTAGCTGCCGCTTTTCTTCTCCAAAGAAAGAGCCACTTCATCCCATCTGCAGTTCAGAAAGGTTGCAGAGGTGATGATACTCCTAAAGCCAAAGGGAAAAGAGGGTGATTAGCTGCTGTCAATACCAGCTCCTCTTCAGCTAAGACATATGGGTGCGGCTGAGGACAGGAATGCTTTGGACAGAGCTTGTCCCCTATGTATCGGACACAAGATGGTGTTGTCCAGTGGTTAAAGCACTGGAGTGGGACTCAGGAGATTTGGGTTCTATTTCCCAACTCTGTCCCAGATTTGCTGTGGGACCTTGAACAGATTTAAATAAGTTCTTTCATTTAGCAAAGGTAAAGACACCAAGTCAAATCTTATGGCCTTTACTCCACCGAACACTCAGTTGAATTAATAACGTTAGTGGGAGTTTAGAATGAGCAAAGGCCACTGTGAGTTTTTGACTTGAGTGGTTTAAAACATTGCATGCTCCATACTTCCAAACAGCTGTAAAATGCAGGAAATACAAGTAGCCATGGTCTGAAGTTTTCCCCATCTGTTCCCAATATTTAATAACTTGCTGTCTTCTCTGAGCATGTTAAATGTATTTATAAATCTAAAAAATATGTTTTATTTTATGTAATGAGCTTACAGTCATAACAGCCTTTTTGCTCCAAATTGCTCTGGGCACCCTGCTATACCATATGCAGGGTACTAGTTTTTCCTTAGGAATTTATGCTTAAATTATAAATTTTAAAAGCAATATTTGACTTATAGGGCTCTTTTTGTAGTTCTGTGTGCTTGTATTCTTGTGCAAAACTTCTGTACAGTAGATTATCTCTTCGGACTGCACAGAGTTCAGCCAAAAATATGTGTGAAACATGCCTCTGCACACAACCGATGTGTGGATTTTTGACTAAGCACAAGAGAGAGAAAGCTTCAAGAAATGTAAGTGTGTTGGTATTCAATATGTTTTAAAAGTGGTGAAGAATAGTCTTACCTGCTGCATAAGCAAATCCCCTGGAAAAATTTCTCAAATCGGCCCCCATCACCCTAGAAGTCTAAATGCCTCACAATCTTTTTATCATCATAACATTCCTGAGAGGATAGGAAGTTCTTACTCCCATTTTCCTGATAGTCTCTCTGTTCCTAAATTCCCCTAAGTGACTTGCTCATGTTCACACAAGATGTTTGTGGTAGTACAGAGAATAAACTTTGGCCTCCCACAACAAAAGCTAACGCACTGGACAATCCATCCCCTCTAGACACAGCTATGTTCACTTGTGAAAAACACTGGCTGATATTCTAGCCTCATGGAAGTCATTTGGGAATTTTGCCAGTGATTTCAGTGAGGTCAGAATTTCACCCTTAGTTGTCTTTTTTTCAAAGTTGTCTTTTTTCAAATATTGCAGGGTGCATCTGTTTTGCATATAGGACTACAGAAGTGCATAGCAGGGAAAATATATTGTCCATTCTCCTGCAAGTGCAAAATAAGTATACCCAAATATTACACGGATAGAAAATGATCTTAACCAAATTGTGCACTCATGCAGTGCATACAACCTCAGCTGATGTCTGTAGTAGTTCCATGTGCAGACTATGCACCGTGGAGATCTACTCTGTATAGAAGAGAGGGAAATGTTACCCTGAAGATGCTCTGATCTTTCTGTGCCTCACAGCTCTGTTTTATTGCAATGTAACTTTAAAATGACCTGATTTTCTTTTTAAAATGACTAACTTTTAAGACTTTTTAGATTTAATGTTTACAATTTGAAATAAAGAATATGCTATGAGGCTATATCCTACCCATTTGTAAGTGGATGCAGCTCCACTGAAGTTAATGGAATTATGCCTAGCAAGGGCTAAAACTGGCCCATTACCAGTTGTTTTCTCTTTGAAGATCTATATAATTCAAGAAAGGTAAGATTTTTTTGGTTTAATTGGGAGATGATTTTTGTAATAACTTAATTAAAATATATTGATATTGTTTGATTTTTCATATTTTGGGCTCCTAGACAATTGAAGGCAGATGTGAGAGTCTGGGTAGATGAATGGGAGGAGGATGTGGTAATTAGCTCCCTATTGGTTTTGAATCTTCATTTGTCTAATACCCATCATGATGACTTGGTACACTGACTGGCTAAAATTCATAATGGTTATAAAATCTCCTCATTTTACTATAAACATTTTTTTAATGTTTTTAGGTGGCTATTGTCATGCTGTCTGGAGCAACTCACAACCATCAGGGCTTACCTCAGGGCAGGCTGTCAAAAACAGGGTTGATTCCCCCAAACTGGCGATATGTTTTATAATTAGATTTCACCAGCCCAGTAACAAATGTGATCTCCTGGGTTGCTATAACAGTCTTACTAGGGAGTCACAGAGTCCCCTTAGGGTCTTCAGTCTATTTTGTCACCCAAGCAAGCTGCACTTAGTGATAATTGGTCACCTATACCAGCGGTTCTCAAACTTCACTGCACTGCAACCCCCTTCTGCTAACAAAATTACTACATGACCCCGGGTTGGGGGAGGGAGGTCCAGAGCCTGAGCCTTGCCACTCCGGGTGGGGGTGGAGCACGGGCTTCAGCTACAGCCCTGGGTCCCAGCAAATCTAATGCTGACCCTGGCAACCCATTAAAATGCAGTTTGAGAACTGCTGACCTATACCAAATATCACAAAATATTCAGGTTACTTCCAGTCCCAAGGGATCATTCACATACCTCACCTCAATTTGTAACTCGGATCACACACCAAAGACAATGCTTGTAGCCAATCCTGTAATAAACTAACTAAAGAGTTATTAACTAGGTAAAAGAAACAAGAGTTATTACAAGTTAAAGCAAGCAAGCAGATACACACAAATGAGTTACCAAAGTTCCTAAAGATGACAGAGATGTAGTAATGTGTCTCTGGCCCTGTGAGAGTTCAAACAGCAAAGACATGAAAGGTTTTCATATTACGAATATAATTAACGTCAGTCAACATGGTTTTATGGAAAATAGCTCCTGTCAAACAAAATTGATTTCATTCTTTAAAGAGAGCACAAGTTTAGTTGATAAAGATTCTGCATAGCTGTAATATACTTGGACTTTTGTAAGGCATTTTGATTAAAAATTTAGCACAATACCATAAAAATAAAGCCCATCACATAGAATAAGAACGGACAGCTCTCAAAAAGAAGTTGTCAGTGGGGAATGCTCACTGAATGGGGGTGTTTCTAGTGGAGTTCTGCAGTGATCAGGAGTAGGCTCAATGTTATTCAATGTTTTTGTCAATCTGGCAGTAAATATAAAATTATTGACCATAACATTTGCAGATGACGTACAGATTGGCAGAATGGTAAATAATGAGGCGCACCGGGCAGTCACACAGAGCGATCTGGATTGCTTGGTAAGCTGGGCCCATTCAAACAAAATGTCTTATGGAAAGTTGTCTGTCTAGGAACAAGGAATGCAGGCCATCCCTACATAATGGGGGACTGTATCCTGGAAAGCAATGACTCTGACAAAGATTTAAACGTCATTGTGGACAAGCAAAAAAATGGGCTATACCTGGAACCAGCTAGAGCGAATGGCCCAGGATAGAAGACTCTGGAGATCTGTGGTTGGCGGCCCATACCCCGGTTGGGGTGACGGGCATGAATGATGATGATGATGATGATGATGTGGACAAGCACCTCAATATGAGCTGCCAGTGTGATTCTGTGGGAGAAAAAGGGCTAATGTGATCTTTGGATGTATACACGGGAGTAGTGAGTAGGAGTAGGGAGGTGATTTTACCTTTTTCTATGGCATTAGCAAGGCTGCTACTGAAATACTGCATATAGTTCTGGTGTCCCCATTTTTAAGAAGTTGAAAAATTGGGGAGGGTGCAGAAAAGAGCCACAAAAATTATTTGAGGGCAGAAAATGCCTTATAATGAGAGACTTAAAAGAGCTCAGCCTGGTTAGTGTGTGAAGAAGCATCCTGAGAGGTGATGTGATTACAGTGGGTAAGTACCTTCACAAGGAGAAAATACTGGGTATTAATTGGCTCATTAATCTGACTGAGAAACGCACAATTGTTGGAAGCTGCAACTAGACAAATTCAAATTGGAAATAAGGCTCAATGTTTTAATAGTGAGGGTGATTAGTCATTGAAATGAACTCCATCTTCTGATTCTTTAAATCAAGACCTAATGCCTTTTTGGAAGTTTATGCTTAAGCCCATGACAAGTTATGTTTCAGTCAGCCACAAGCTATTGGACTCAGTACGGGGGTACCTGAGTGAAATGTAATGCCCTGTGATGTACAGGAAGTCAGAGTCGATGATCTTTCTGGTCTTATCTCTATGAATCCCCTGCTGTGTTTGCAATAGGATGGCATGGAAAGCCGCTTTGGTGGCAGTGCAGGGACAGGACAGGGAGGGGTTATGAGTCTGCATTTATATGGATTCAATGGTCCTAGTACTCTGTACAACTGATGCAGAAAGGCATGGACATTGGGTGGGGGTGGTGAGGAGAGGTTTGCGTCGAGTGTATGTGTGTGGGGATTCCATCTCCCCATTCTCCCTGAACTTCTTGGGCTTTATGTAGGGGAAGTGAATTTCATCCTTTATTTCTATGCAACATTAAACAAAGCATCTGTGTGTGTACATTACATTGGGCTTCTGTAGCATATAGGTCTGGCTAGAAATGTTTAAAACTGAACAAAAGTTAAACTAAATGAAACATTAAAGGGGTAAAGTGCTCTATGTGTTCTAAATGTTAAGATACAGTAACGCATTGTTAAGTACCTAAAACAAATGCATTGAAGAGGCTACAGCACCGCCCAAGCTATAATGTGATGTGACATGGTAAATCCTAAAGGCTGTCTAAACTGGGACACTCAGGAAAATTAATCTGAATTAACTAAAAGACTAGATTTAAAGTGGATTAGTTAAACTGCATTCAACCCCTGTATGGACACTCATTCCACACAGGAGGTTAATGTGGTTTGACTAATCCAATTTAAATCTATTCTTTTAGTTAATTCAGATTAATTTTCCTGAGTGTCCCCATATAGACAAGCCCTAAATTATCTCGAGACCCAACTAATAGCCAGCAAATATAACTTTTCACAAGAATAACAATTTCAATGACACTGCTATTATAAACCCTTCTGGCTAATATTTGACTTACAATATCACAAAGACTGATATTTCATTTGAAATCCCTGGTACTGACTTACAAGCATTCCTATTTTTTTACATGAAAATGCTTATTTATTATTTTATTTGTTTAATTTTATACAACAAAAAAGGTGTGTCCCAGCTACTCTGGGTGCCTTTGAAATTATTTAAAATACAACAATAACAAAACCAACCCCAACCCCCTAGAAAAACACTAGCACCTTTCACTTTTCATTTCCACTGCATCAGTTTCTCAACAATTTATTTTCTCACAATTTAAAGTCAATTCTAGAATAGTCTTAGAATTTTTTTCATAGATGTTACTGAAGGTACTGTTCTGTATTTTACCTGAATGAAGAAAAATGCAAATGCACTGGATTAGGAGTCAGGAGACCTGGGATGTATTATCAGCTCTGTCACAGACTTACTGTGTGACCTTGCCCAAGGTCATTCAACTGCTTTGTGTTTCAAATCCCCTACCTATGAAAAGGGAATAATAATTAGAAGCAACTAGGGGAAAAAAACAAACTTTTTCTTCCTATTTGAAAGTCACATTTTTAACAACAAAAAATTTTAAAACTCCAAATTTGGAAAAATTCAGGCATCTCTAAAAAGAATGCTTATTTGCCCTTGTAAAGTATTCAAGGTAGTTCAGTGAAAAGTGCTATGTAAATACAAAGAGGTACTAATTATCTAATGAAAATGAAAAAGGGAGTTACATAGCTAAGGCCTGGTCTATACTAGGAAATTACGTTGGCTTAACTATGTCACTCGGGGTCAGAAAAATCCAAGGTTAAGTCACCCTAACCCCCAGAGTAGATAATGCTAGGTTGACAGAAGAGTTATTCTGTTGACCTAGCTACTACCTCTTGGGGAAGTGGATTACCGACACCAGTAGGAGAATCTGTCCCATCAGTGTAGACACTTCCTGTGCCAAAGTGCTGCAGTGGTGCAGCTGTGCCGCTCTAGCATTTCATTTGCAGACAAGCTCTAAGCTGACTAAGGTAAAACATAACTGACTCACTGAGGATATGTCTACACTGCAATAAAATACCCATGGCTAGCCTGTGTCAGCTGACTTGGGCTCGGACTATACGGCTATAAAATTGCAGTGTAGACATTTTGGTTTGGGGACCTACAACTCGAGCCCGGCAAGCCTGACTCAGGCCAGCCACGGGGTATTTTATTGCAATATAGACATACTGAATAGAAACATACACAATGCATAAAAGCATCAAGAGGACCATTCCAGGGTCCCACGTGGAAATTCACATTGAGACATTTTATTATTTATTTTTCTAGCTGCTTCCTGCCTTTTTCTAATTTTCCTTGTTTGTTTTGGTTCTTTCTAGACTTTATTCCTTATTTTTTCCAATGCACTTTTCCCTTTTACACTCTATTTCATTAACTTCTAATTCTTTGATCTTGTTTCATTATTCTCTTCTTTCTTTTAATTTTTGTATTTTGCTTCCTCCTGCGCAATTCCAAATCTGTTATTTCTTACCTTTTATAACTATCTTAGGGTCACTTTTTAGTGCCTTCTTTATCTCTTTTTCTCTATACCCCAACTGACTTGCTATCACTTCTCCTTTAATCTATTTTTTGCCTGAGTTTCCTTCTTTGTCTCCTCCCCGCCACCTTCCCATATTCTTTTCTTTTCCGCTGGATGCTGCTGTACTGGGAGAACAGCTGTGCCCTTGATATTTTCATGATAAAACTGCTGAGGACAGAAAATGCTGATGGATTGAATCGGGAATATCAAAAAGCCAGGGTATACTTTTAAATCTGAATCCACTAATCCACAAGAGTTCTGAGATTCTAATTCCAAAGCAGCTATCTCAGCATCACCATTAGCAGGCATTAAATGTTGGGTTTGTTTTCTTTTTGCAAAGTGAGCCAGTTCCAAGTTTTGTTTAGCATTGCAATCTGTAAACAATAGAATCACTGAATTGTGTCGAGGCAAGAATTCAGGGGAATAATACGAGGTCAGCCTGTCAACATCCAAAAACACTTAGCTGTCTATTTGATTGCTTGAAAGGCTTAACATGCTTAGCAAGCCAATCCAGTAGTCAGCCTCCTCACATTCTCCTGAGAATGATATTATTGCCATTGCTCTGCCCCTGGTTAATTTTCAGCTCCTGTTCTCTCTGGATCTACTGTGGTCAGTTTTGCTCAGTACGTATGGAAATTAAGCACATGTTTTTCATGAAACAGAGTCAGTGTCGTCTTGACATGCCCAGCAATATTTTGTTGAATCAAGCTAAGTTGTATTTCAAACTAAGTTAGGTGTTTAAACTTCTGTCTATTAGAGACAGGTGCAAAACAAGACCCTTATTTTGTCTGCAAAAGTGGAATGGAAAAGAGATGAGAACAGTCAGTTGCTTAGTAGTTTAGGGTTTTTGAAATGCTGGATAGGACCCAAAAATACATAGGATCACAAAACTCAAAGTGATGAATAGTTCTTAAAAAGATACCTGTGTGGTTTTGGTTTTTTTTTTTTTTTTAACCTCAAAGGTTTGGTTCCAGTTTGGTTCCAGTTCAAACTGGCTTGCCTATCCCTGATAGAGCCCAATCCTGAGGTCTGAGCACCTCTTGTCAGCTAGCTACTAATGCCCTCTATCCCTGTTGACTTTACTGAGATTTGTAGAATTGGACCCAAAGGTTCTGTCACACTGTTGTCTTGTTTCCAGGGTCCATCCCCACTGTTTACTAGAATTGCATGAAATGGTCAATCCAGAATTCAAAACACTAAATATCTGCCCAGTTTTGAGCTTGTAATGATGTGTTCTTTTGCAAGTTTTTTGTACCAGTGAAAGTTTTGTTGAAATTGTGCATGGGATTTTCTTGCGCCATCTCAGGATGTCAATACAACTCTCATGGTGCATCTTTGAAATTCAGTGGGTTAGCTGAGCCGTATTGCATGGTATTTCTTCTGGTTCACTGATTGGCCAAACTTACTGCATGTGGTGAGGAAGGTTGGCAGAAGCCATGCTTCTGTTCTTTGGTGGGGAAGAGTTGCTGTCTGATCCCGCCAAGGAAAACCTGTGTGTATCTGTTGTTTATGCTTTTAATGAAGTCTCACAGTTACTATTAGTGTGACCATTTTACAAGGAGAACATAACCTTGAGAATTTGTTCTGTTGTGGCCTCAGAGGCATGGGCTAAGTTCAACCATGGTGTTAATTGGTGCTTTTGCCCAGGGAAGCTAAGGGCCATAGAAATTGCCTGCGCTGTCTGTCTGTTCATGGAGATCTACACTCCTCTAGCCTACTTGGCCAGTTTAATACCTTCTCTCAACCTGCCGGGAAAAATAAATGAGTTTCCAGTATTTGAGATTCTGTAGAAGCTTCCTCTTTATAATTAGTATTAAGGAGAAATAGCCTCAGGAGAAAGATCAGCTTCTTTTGTTCAGGCATCAGCGTTACTCTCCCCTTAATGAAGAGAGTCAGGAACAGCAGCAGAAAAGGCATTTCTTCAAGATGAGTCCCACATTACCACAGAGTCGTATCTTCTTCTGCAGTGGCCACCCCACAGCCAGGCTGTTCTGCCTGCGGACTTAAGAGAGCTGTTGCTGAAAAATGTAAGTCTAAGTCAATGGGGATGACTGTGAGATCAGCAAAGCATTTGGAAGAGCCAGGGGCTGAAGCGCAGGTTGTCCACAGAAAGCATGATGTTGCTATGACCTTTTCACACATCAGTTCAACTGGAAAACAAAGTGCATACTGCTATGAAGGCCATTAGTGATGGGAGGATCAGGAAGGTGGAGATGAGGCGAGGTAACAAAAAGTTCTGTCTAGGAGGAACTGAACCCATTGTTAGTTTTTTTTTCAGATTGTCCTTGTCAAGACTGATTCCCCACTCTGGCACTGTGAGTGCAGAAGGTGGGGGCCCGCAAGGACTTTACCTGCCACTCCAGGCTTGTATTAAACTCCCAAGGTTACAGCTTTTCTCTGACCTTGGATTGGTAGATGCTGCCATCACCCAAGTGCAGAACCCCTTTGAGAGACCAGAAAGGCTCACTTGGGAATTCCTTCCTGTGGGGTACACTAAAGCCCTTTCACCCCACTCCCCTCTGGGGAAGAGCTGACAAAGAAAATAAAAAGAAATCAGCTGTTGCCACCAGGTAATTAAACATGTGCACAAACTTCTTAAGACACAAAAATCCAATTCTGTTCTTAAAAAAGGTAAATTTTATTTAAAAAAAAAGGAAAGAAAATACATTTGGGAACTCAGCTATTTTAAAAGCGCAATTACAAGGATTAAGCGCCAAGAATAGTTTTCCTGAGGTCCAGCTTAAAAGTTACAAGCAAAACAAAAGCACTGGGGGTTAGCATAGAGGAATCCACAAGCTATAAAGAAATAAAAGGGATAAATCTAATTGTGTCTTGCTAGACATTTCCTGAGTTACTTACATATCTGGAGTTTCAAATGAGTAGTTTCTCGGTATGATACTGATGATTTTTCATACCTGGTCCCAAGCTTCTTACAGCATTGCTGCTCTGTCCTCCTCTTCCTGGGAGAACAAACTGACAGACAAAGGGGAAGTTTTTTCTCAATTTTAAAAAATTCTAGCCCTCCCATTGGCTCTTTTGGTGCCTACTCACTTGCTTTTACCTATGTGTAGCAGTGAGACTTTGTAACCCTTTACAGGTAAAGCAAATAGAGAACAGCTACTAAGAGGGATTTTATCGCTAACTGGCAGGCTGGGTGTCCATAAAAGGGATCTACCCCTCCCCGCCCTCATTCATCACAGTCCTTATGGAGAAAATGTTTGGAGCTAGTCTTGTTCAACTAAAAGTATCTGTTTATGGGACACCAGTTTCATCATTTTTAAAAGGGAAAACACATCATGTAAGTAGGGGACATATCCTGAGTGAGACTTCAAGATGAACAAGGTAACATCTAGCCCTGGGAATAGTCTCTAACTAGCATCTGCCATGCTGCCTCCCCCAGCTCAGCATATTATGTCCCTAAACCATTCCCTTATTTTCATTCAGCTATTGCTTCAGTTAGGGGGTGAGAGAGAGAGTGAGAACTAGATATTTCCACCGGATGATGGTGTTATTCTGCAGAATCTCCCTTATAAAGCCTCCCCTTTGTGCATAACTACTCCCTTCCAGTAGGACTTTGGGGTGAAATGTTGATAACGTTTCAGATGGGCAACCAGGATTAGCAACCTTTCTTCTTTGCCTTCCGCTATGCTTCTAAGCTGTTTCAAGACCTCAGATTTAATGCAGGGAGCAACCTGGCAAGCAAAAACACAGAGAAGATGGTTGCAAAGCAACCTAGAAACAGCAAACTAGACAAGTTATTTGTTCAGAAAGCCAGTTGCCCCCCTCAGCCCTGAGATTAAAACCTTGACATCTATTTAGCAGCTGATCTCAGTACACTCACTCCATTGACTATTTAGGCTTGATTGGATTTATCCCTTGCACACCCACCTCATCCCCAAGTGAGTGACCAATGACACATCAGTGATTTAGGGCCCAGTCGAGAGATGTGTTGATTGCTTTCAGTTCTTGTTGTTTAGGGCCCAATCCAGGGATGTGTTGATTCTTTCAATTCAGTTCTTGCAGGTTTGGGGGCCTTACTTCTTAAACTAAGAAAGATTTATATTAATGACTTGATCCTGTGGCTTTTCCTCATGCAAAATACGCACTAAAGTCAATGACAGTTTACCTTTTGCTGATCCTGAAAAGGTAACATATGGTGTCCAGCTATGCAACAGAGAAGTGCAAAGGTCTAATGCAGGATCTAGGTTCAAGTTTTAGCACTGCTGTTTCATACATACTTGGCTAAATATGTTTCAGCATCTGTAACATGGGGTGGGGGTGGAGAAACAGAAAGTGAATAATATTGCACAAAGCAATGAAACTCTTAACATCTTCCATAGACAGTCTCGCTAGACTGCTATTTGGGAGTTTACCTAGATGCAGTTTCTTGATAGAAGTATTTTCTACTGACTATTATCCTGTTTTTTGTTTCTTTTGTAAAAGTCCCTCCCCCCGCCATTGCCTTTGTGCCTAGTATTTTTCCATACTTTATTTCCTAAAAGACTACCAGGTTTGACGATGCATTGTGATTTTCTTTTCTGCGGGGCTTTATGAAGGAAGCTGGAGGCAGTTCTCATTAGTCTCACTGACATCTTTTATCACTTATCAGAGGAACAAGCAAACGGAGAGCAATTCCTTTGATCATGGCAAAAGTAGAAAGAGTATTAAAAACCCTATGAAGATTTGCTAAGTAGAAAGTGGAAAAGGCAGTCTGTGGCATGTTTCAAAGAAGTAACATGATTTAAAGTTGCCAGATTTGCTTGTATGTATTAAAGAATTGTTAATGATGCTACATTCTACATGCATCCTTAGATATTTTTTTTTAAAACAGGCAAAGAAGCTCTTAGGTAGAAAGGATGGATTAGATCAATTGGAAAATATCTTTAAAAGGTGAGCTGTGTCGGAGAGGAATTCTGTGAGGCAGTGAAAATTGTTGAAAATAAAAATAAGGTTGTAGCAGTGGCACAATGGATTGGGGGGAAAAGTGGCTCTCATGGGAGAATGTTCAAGAATCTGTTAGGGAGGCATGGGGTGTTGGTGGTAGTTATTGGATGTTAGTGACAATTGTTGATAGAAATTTGAAAGCTTGTAGTTTTCCATGTATGGCACCCTGTCCCATTAACTACCCATTCTGACCTCAAAGTGCCGTTTCTTCTTCCCTGTTTAGGAAGATAAGCGTTGTCTCACTGGATCAGACCACAGGTTCACCTGACATGCTGCCTGCAGAGCTGGCATCTTGTCATATACCTTGCCAAAATGTGCAATACAGGCGTGACCCCTGCAAAAGGCAGGAGAATAAAGGGAACACACCTCCTCCTCCACAGCTTTCTGAGCATCCTGTCACCTTCAGTATAGCTGCACACTTGTCCATTTTTAGTCTTGCACCCCACCTGTGCTTTTGAGTGGTAACCTCTTTGTGTAATGCTTACAAAAATCCCTTCCTGGCCAAGGGATCACCTTGCACCCTGAAGCATGAGGTTTCATTCCCTTTATCTCAGTTTGCATAGCTACAAAGGCCATAATTATGCAGGTATTTTCTTACAACACAGACACCTGCTAGCTTAATCTCTGCAGTATTCTTTACTACTGTAGCTAATTTTAAACTGTGTTGAATTTGATTCAGCTGCTGTGCAATGAAGTGCATTTCTATAACACCTTTTATGCAAGTATCCTCAGAGCACTTTCTGATCAAGCTAAAATTAGCACTGAACTACAAACAAATTCCTAAAACAGTCGTTTAAAAAAAATGATAAATATGGGCTATTAATGCATGTGTCTAGTTAGAAGTTACAACAGGCAGAGGGCCAAGTTCTGATCTGTTACGTTGTCGTAACCGACAGGAGAGACTGAGCCAGTTGGCCCTTACTCGAACAGATTTTGAGCTTCAGGGAGGGATAGCTCAGTGGTTTGAGCATTGGCCTGCTAAACCCAGGGTTGTGAGTTCAATCCTTGAGGAGGCCACTTAGGGATCTGGGGCAAAAATTGGTCCTGCTAGTGAAGGCAGGGGGCTGGACACAATGATCTTTCAAGGTCCCTTCCAGTTCTAGGAGATTGGTATATCTCTTATTATTACCTTGAACGACTGTAATGGCAAGGAGCTGTTATGTATTAATCTAAGACTGCTGATATGTAATAATGAGCAAGGTGAGGTTAAGCTACAGTACAATTATGGTGGGTTATTGGAATGTCTTGTATGAATGTACTGGATGACACACTTTACATGTGTAGATCATGTATTCAACTGGCCTCCACAATGCCAGAATGACCCAGTGGATGAGCTACAATCTCAGCATATTGGGAAGGGCAGAATCATATGTTATCATTGTGACTCTGACAGGCCAGGTGCCAATTCATGCCAAGGACCCTAAGCCTCAATGATCACTGACAAATGCATAGCTGAGAACCAGACTGGCTCACCTGTGTGTTCTCATTGTTAAAATAGATGTTAGGTTTATAAGAATGTGCTTAGCGTTTGGATTTTTTGATCTGCTTGTGAGTTGCCGCATGCATCAATCTCACTTATAATATCTGCATCCCAGGTTATAAGGTAATAGCTAAGTGTTTGCTATGAAACTGGATATAGTCAGGAAGTGGGAACTGCTAGTTTACCACAAGAGGTGTCATCTCCTGCTCAACAAAAGAAGGCCTATTGACACCAAACCAACCATTGTGGAACCTCAGCGGACAAGACTTTGTTGATTGCTGCCCCTACACCTATGAAGAGGGGATGTACACAAACTCTTGGCCCATCATAGTTTGAACTTCGGGGGAAAGGAATAAAAAGCCCTGACCAGAAGGAACTGTATCGCTATGCTGTTTGACTGCTGGAGAGGGCAATATTTCTAAACAGCAGCAAGGGATCCCCAAGCTGCTTATCCGGGGTTAGCTCTTAAGGACATAGAGCTTGCACACATTACAGTAGCTTCTGTTGCTTTTTGGAACCTAAGACTAAACTGATTTGTATGTGTTTACCTGCATTAACCTTGTAAATAACCTATTTCTTTTTCCTAGTTAATAAATCTTCAGTTAGCTTATTACAGGATTGGCTACAAGTGTTACCTTTTGTGAAAGAGCTAAGGTACAATTGACTGGAGTAAGTGACTGGTCCTTTGGGACTGGGAGTAACTTGAACATTGTGATTTTTGGTGTAAGGGACCATCTATCACAAAGGCAGGCTTGCCTGGGTGGCAAGATAGCTGGAGTGCCCAAGGAGGCTGTCTGTGACTCCATGTTAAGGCTGTTTTAATGCTTGAGGAGTTCACACTGGATACTTGGGTTGGCAAAATCCAATTATAGAACACACAACCAGTGTGGCGTTCGTGCCCTGGTTTGTAACTGTCTGCCTTGAGGCTAGCATCCACATTTGTGAACCACTCCAGACAGTGCGACAACTATGTGTAGCCTGAACCACACATTTATACAAAACATAAAAAGACCTTTCTAAGGCTGTAGGTTTTTGTCAAATATTAAAGATACAAATGCAGCAGCTTTCCCAAAAACATCGTGATATTAGACAGACCAGGCTCGAAGTCTAGAAGATGTAAGTCTGGTCAATACATTTTAGCAGAATTCTTGTTAAAGTTCTTTAGTATGAAGAAAAATGTGAGTAGAACAAGAACAGAACAGAGATTACCTTGGCTGTAGCAGTGGGAAAAGTAAACTCTGACAGAATTGTTTATTATAGTGCAGAAAAACCCCAACCAACCAAACAAAAAAACCCAACCTGGCCATATATGTGTGTTATGTTACCTATCAGCTTCTGGGTAGACTCTGCTACGGTCTGATCCAAAGCCTTTTTAGTTCAGTGGAAAGACTCCTATTGACTTCAGTGGACTTTGGATTTGGCCTCTGATAAGCAGTGTTCCATGCTGCTAGACATAATTACAGGACATTCATTCTTGCTGATTTGTCAAATGAGTGAATGCAGAGAAGAATCAATGTACAGCAGTTATTCTGAGTTGTACAGTAGATGTGTGTGGTTTTGCTGGCATGACGGTGATAGTTCTCCCTTTAACATCTAAATGTGGATGCTGAGCATTTGAAATGTGACTATTATTGAAGCGACTGGGCCCAAACCAAAAACCTGAAGAAATGGAGAATTACTTGGACCACAGTCTGGTCAACACATCCTGAAAATCAGCGGTGAACAGAGCTGGAAACCCAGTAAGAAATCCAGTAAGATATGTCAAGACGTTAGTCAAGATGCTGCTGTTGTGGAACAATGCAACCAGCCTAACTCAGGTGAGCATTGCTGGTGCTCACAAATACATTTTCTGCTGTGGCCAAGCCTGGAGCCAGATGGAAACGTCTTTTCAGAGTAAATTTATTTTCCATTGTGGTGCTGCAGCTGTTTTTACCACAACGTTATTGAGCATCTTCAGACGGGGCAGCATTAGGCATTATCTAAATAGACAACTGCCTAAGGGCACCATCTCTCATCATTCACCTCGAGTGCCATCCTGATGCACTTGTGGGACTGCAGCATTCCAGCCCCACACCACCTCTTTTGATCTTGTCTCTGTTCACTGGTGTTCCGTGGGTGCCTTTGGATTTAGGTTTCCCAAATCCTCTGTATCTCCTGCAGCCAGTGCAAAGGTTTCTGGTACACCTTGGGGAATGAAAGGTCATCTGCAGCCCTGGGTGACTTGTGAGCATTGGGGATCGAAGCAGTACTCTGCATCCTAAAGCATGAGCCTCTACTGCCTGAGCTAAAAGACTCAGCTCTGTTAGATAATGTTCTGGCAGGTTCATGGGCCTGGCCCAGGCACCACTAAAAGGGAATGGAGCCCCACACTGAGTGGGCATGCGTTACATAGAGATGCCCCGGCACTGGCAGCAGAAATGGTGTGTCCTTTCAGCGGAAGACGTAACACTGAACAGAACGGCTTTGTTCTATTGTGTTATACCTATTGGTTAGGGCGACCATACGTCCCATTTTTGGCTGGGATGGTCCCTTTTGTAAGCCCTGTCCCAGCCGTCCTGACGTCTTTGGCAAAAGTGGGCATCTGTCCCGTTTGTTCTTGCTGACTGATCAAGTTGGCAAGAGCAAATGGGACGAATGCCCAGTTTTGTCAAAAAAGTGGGGTGCGGTGCAGAACAATATGTGGGGGGCAGGCAGAGATGCCAGGCCAGTGCAGGGAAGAAGCCGGCAGGGTTCGAGTGACCAGCGACAGCCTCAAGCAGGGGGCCGGCAGGGTTCTAGCGACCAGCGACAGCCTCGAGCAGGGGGCTGGCAGGGTTTGACTGACCAGTGATAGCCTCAAGTGGGGAGCCAGCAGGGTTTGAGTGACCAGTGACAGTCAGGGGAGGGGGGGAGGGTGCTGTGGGTAAGCAGCTGGGGCCAGCCCTGCAGTGCGGGGGCCTGCGGTGAGCAGCTGGGGCCAGACCCGTGGGGAGGGCCCTTGGGCCAGCCTGCTCGGTGTCCTGTTTTCCCTTTAGGAAATGGGGTCACCCTACTTTTGGTACACTGGAAATCTAGATTTATTTTAAATGGTTTTTGAGTGACCATTTAAATGGCCTGTACTTCTGCACAGCTACGCTATTGATTTAGGTTACAGAAAATGTATTGATTTCATAGCTATTTTCAGGACCAGTTCACACAAATTTGGGCCACTCTGTGTATCCACTTAATTGATGTGTCCAGCCACAAAGCCTAAGATCCAGCGTGTGAACTGTCCAAAGCTTCAATTCAATTGCTAAGGTGGAAAGAGAAGGGGGAGGCATTTACAAAATAGTGGGTGTAGAAGGTGGATGGGCTTGTGGACTGCGACTCAGGTGATCTGGGTTCAATTCCTACCTCTGCTACAGACTTTAGGTGACCTTGATCTAGTCACTTAATGTCTCAGTTCCCAATCTTCTGCCTATATGGTATTCATTTCTCCCTCGTCTAATCTCTGCTCTATTTGTAACTTTATCCCTGGAGGATGGAGCTCAGATCCTGCTCAGCCTCTGACTGCAGGTGATGAGTGTTTAAAGGGCTGAGCGGATGACAGAGTGAATTTGAGAGTGCGCTGGCCTCCAAATGTGAGTTGACACTCCTGCTTCTTGTACAATATGATTGAATTGGCCATTTAAAGTCTATCAGTTCTGATTTAAATTTCCTTGAAGTAAGAACCAATCATGATTTAAAATAAGCTGTGAAGACGCAATACAAATCAATATGCTGGTTTTGGTTCTTGAGAGGAACAGTCAAATGGAAACACAGGATCAAATGAATCTGTGGTTAACTTGGAGCTGAAGTTATTCGGTTAGGTTCACAGTTGTGCAGGAATATATAAATTTCACCATTGTTTTACGTTTAGCTACTGCCCCCCTTCCTCCCTTGGCGTAACGAAAGTCTAAATAAACAAGGTTTCAATCAGACTCTCTTCTTCTCATCTTTCTGTGGGTTATAGGCTCTTCTCTGAGGGTCTTTATCTGAATGTAAAGAAATGAAAAAGAGCTTGTGTCCACCCTCTCCCAGAAGCTCCTACCGTGGGTCCTGGAAAAGGAAGTAAGGAGCTGGCTTGGCGCTTGAGCCTTCTGTTTCCTTGCCCAAAGTGGCTTGTTCACTTCTTCCCAGAGTTCTTTGCTCTCTAGAACTGTGAACTTCCCCTCTCTTGAGTTTCCACTTCCCTTCCCCGAGGTTTATTCTTTGGCTGTCCACTTTCTGTGTCAAGTATCGGGGGTAGCCATGTTAGTCCGTATCCACAAAAACCACAAGGAGTCCAGTGGCACCTTAAAGACTAACAGATTTATTTGGGCATAAGCTTTCGTGGGTAAAAAACCTCACTACTTCAGATGCATGAAGTGAAAGTTACAGATGAAGGCATTATATAAAGACACATGAAGAGAAGGGAGTTACCTCACAAGTGGAGAGCCAGTGTTGACAAGGCCAATTCGATCAGGGTGGATGTAGTCCACTCCCAATAACAGATGAGGAGGTGTCAATTCCAGGAGAGGCAAAGCTGCTTTTGTAATGAGCCTGATGCTCCCAGTCCCTATTCAAGCCCAAATTAATGGTGTAAATTTGCAAATGAATTTTAGTTCTGCAGTTTCTCTTTGAAGTCTCTTTCTGAAGTTTTTTTATTCAAGAATAGTTACTTTTAAATCTGTTATAGAACGTCCAGGGAGATTGAAGTGTTCACCTACTGGCTTTTGTATGTTACCATTCCTGATGTCCAGTTTGTGTCCATTTATTCTTTTATGTTGGGACTCTCCGGTTTGGCCAATGTACATGGCAGAGGGGCATTGCTGGCACGTGATGGCATATATCACATTGGTAGATGTTCCAGTGAATGAGCCCTTGATGGTGTGGCTGATGTGGTTGGATCCTCTGATGGGGGCAGAGTAGGCAGCGAGGTTTGCTACAGGGATTGGTTCCTGGGTTGGTGTGTAGTTGCTGGTGAGTATTTGCTTCAGGTTGGGGGGTTGTCTGTAAGTGAGGGCTGGCTGGCCTGCCTCCCAAGGTCTGTGAGAGTGAGGGATCATTTTCCAGGATAGGTTGTAGATCATTGATATTGTGCTGGAGAGGTTTTAGCTGGGGGCTGTACGTGATGGCCAGTGGTGTTTTGTTATTTTCTGTTGTTTTTTCTTATTGGGCCTGTCCTGTAGTAGGTGAATTCTGGGTACCCGTCTCGCTCTGTCAATCTGTTTCCTCACTTCCCCAGGTGGGTATTGTAATTTTAAAAATGATTGATAAAGATCTTGTAGGCGTTTGTCTCTGAGGGATTGGAGCAATTCAGTTGTACCTTAGGGCTTGGCTGTAGAAAATGGATCGTGTGATGTGTCCTGGATGGAAGCTGGAGGCATGTAGGTTAGTATAGCGGTTTCCAGTATAGGGTGGTGTTTATGTGACCATCACTTATTTGCATTGTAGTGTTCAGGAAGTGGATCTCTTGTGTGGACTGGTCCAGGCTGAGGTTGATGGTGGGGTGGAAATCGTTGAAATCCAGGTGGAATTCTTCAAGGGCCTCCTTTCCGTGAATCCATATGATGAAGATGTCATCAATGTAGTGCAAGTAGAGGAGGGGCGCTAGGGGACGAGAGCTGAGGAAGCGTTGTTCTAAGTCAGACACTTTGTGTGTCCTTTTTAAGTCATCACAACCAAGTTTCATGACAGGCCTTCTAATCTCCTGGGGACCAGAGCCCTTTGCCATGGTTCATGCAGACGTAAATCCTGGATTAATCTGGCCTGAGATTTGTAAAGAGCTTTGAACATGTAAGACCCTATAAAAAGTGCTGTATATTATTAATGAATTCACAGAAGTCCCTCCTGAGCTGCTGTTCCTGGAGGTGAGGTACGGTGACAATCATAGTCAAACCTGCCTCCCATTTTCTGAGATTACATCTGTCTTTTCAGGATTGCAGGAAGAAATTGCATAGGAAGGAGGAGGAGACACCCTTCAAAGATTTCACCTCCCAAGGGACTTCTTTCAAAGACTCTGGCATCGTCTTCATGCTTTTTTCCCCCTGCTACTGGACTGCCCCGTCTCCTCACGCTAACTCCTAAGCACTTTTGAAAGCTGACAGCCTCAACTGAAACCTCTCTTTGGAAAGAAAAAAAAAAAAATCTTGATGCAGAGGAATGCTTTCAAACTTTGTCTGCAGCCAACACGCAGGGGGGAAAGGAAGCAGCATCAAAAACTAGGCCATTCCAGCAACTCACTGAAATCACAAGCACAGTGCATGAAAAGCTAGGCCCACTGCACCTAAACCCACACAATTTGACATTTTTCAGTGGCTGTGCCAGGAACATCTATAGTGTCTGGTTACTTAAAGCAAGGGAGAAAGAGGTGGGTGGTGAATCTAATCAGTCTTGCCCAGATTTGAGGTCTCTTCCTTTTCAGCATAAGTAACAATGGGAAAAAGCTGAAATTATAGACAGTGCAATCCAAATTCCCTTTACCTGAAAATCCTTGTTATCCGAATCCCCCGTGTGTGCCCCATGTCGTCCTACGATAGTTAATAGCACTTCCATTTATCTGAAAGTTTCAGATATCCCCCAGGCCATTTGGATAAATGAGAGTGTATTATGTGTGTGTGTATAGATAATTCAATAGAATTAAAAAAACATATTCTATAGTAACTAAAACCAGAACTTGATCAGAACACAAGGTCAAAACTGAGGATGTTGACTAGCTAAAATGGAACCAATAAATGAACAGTCTTTTCACTTCCCTTAGCACTATTCAGAATGCATTATGGGTTCATTTGGTTTACTCCCCTCCCCCCATTATTTGATAGTTCTTTTAACAGTTGCGAGTTTTACTCAGTTCCTTTTGATCAGAAGAGAAAGGTACTGTAGGAACTGAGACACTGCAGTGACTCTGTCTTTGAACTCACCAGGTCTAAAAGCCTGCAAGAATATTTTCTCTTTCAGCTTTCTACTCTGCTCATATAGTTGCCTGATAAAGAGATGTTAAATTGTCCTTAAGGACAACTAGAAAGGTAGGAACTATGCTCTAAAACTCATGCAATTTATTTTTTTTAATTTTAATTGCATTAAAAATTTAAATGTTAGACTTTTCTAAATAGAAATTCTTCTTTTCAAACATTTTAATCCTTTTGTTGTTTAAAAAAGTTTTTTTCATTCATTTTATATGGTGCAAATTTCTAGGTATGTGTTCTTGCAAATGCTGCAGCTCCATCTAGTGGTATAGTTGCTAGTTGTCAAGGGAAAGACAAACCTCTTTGAAACAGTAATTATTAAGAAAAGGATAAGGATTTAACCTTCTATGTTTTCAGTGAAATCCTTCAGAATTTACTTCAAATAATCAATGCAGTGTGAGCTATTATCAGTCAAAATTCATACACAGTTTTAGGATATAGCAACATTTGGGGTTGTTGTTTTTTTAAAGACACCAGTGTATGAAACACAACCCAAAGTAGGTCCTTTAGTATTTTCATTGTCTAAACAATAGATTTATAGGTACTTGTCTATTTGTAATGTATGAAACTAGTACATTTAAAAATGTGTGTGTATATGTGTGTGTGTATATGTATATAATAAAAAAATCTATATCTATAAAATTTGACACCTCTTACAGTTCTTTTCATCTGAGGATCTTAAGGTGCTTAGCAAATATTTATTACGTTTCGTGATATCTTATACTTACATCTCATATCTATCCACTCTATCTATACAGTTTAAAAATAAGTGTCTTGTGCATGTATCTATAGACAAAGTAGGCCTGATTCTGCTCCCACACTGTAATTTAATTAATTTCATTTGAGTTACTCCTAATGTATACTGGTATGAGATCTGAATCAGTACTCTGTGTGTGTGCAGTATATGTAAGAGGATCTTAATTAAACAGGTCTGTCTTTTAGGGTTCTCTCCTGATCCAAACAGGAGCTGAGATTCAGTATTTTACACCATTACAACTGCTGTATCATTTTTCAACACATCTTGTCCCTGTCTTTGATCTTATCAGAAAATAAACATTCTTGACTTGATTTGCTGAGCTGCTGCTGGGCCCAAGGTCTTTCTAAATTCCAGCCGATGTCCTGAAATTGAATTTTGTGCTGCCTGTGCAAATCTGTTGAAATTCAGTGAAAGTATTTAATACTTATTAAGCTACAAGGAAGCAGATATTATCCTTTAGTGATGCAGCAGATAGCAAGAGTTAATAATAAATATGTGATAAGGAAGATCACAGGATTTCCTGTAAACAAGATGCTGCGTTGCAGAGGGGAGCATCCTGTCTGCATATGTTTCATAAGTACCTAGGCATCCTCATGGGCTTCTCTAGTTATTTTAGTAAGATGCGTAAACAGTATTATCTACTTAAAGACCTCAGATGATCTAACCATTGATATGGAAATGGGCGAAAGCTCAATAGTTTGTATGCAATTCTCCATGGACTTCTGAGGATGGTCTGCCCAGATTTTATTTAACATTTTCTCTAGTTTGTGTGTATTTGTGCAGTCTGTGGTTTGCTAGAGACGCCAGACAGATGTGGTTGGATGATCTTTTTTGTTTTAATATACAATTTTTAACATGTTCGTGCTCTGTACTTGGCTTGACAGTTTTTATAGGTATGTCAAAGAAAAGAGAGGAGCCACCAATAACATCAAACAGTGAAAAGAGTAAAATCATACTGGAAGGGTCAAATCCATTATGCAGCACATACCTGCATTACATGTTAAGAAAAGCTGGACACCTGTTAATGCAAATAGTCACATCACTCTTCAGTGTTGAACTGATGCCTACAGGAGTGGTGCAAGGAACCCCACCACTCTAACATGAGTTGTTTAGAGTTTTTTGCAAAGATATTTTGTCTATTTTTTTGGTGTATGCGGAAAATGTTAGATTTTCTGAAAATTTTTGACCACCTGTATTTCTAAATGTGTTTCTGACACTTGACTTTCTCTCTAGTCTATTTGTAATTGGAGAATAGTCATAACAATCCTCCCTGAACAGTTTGCTATTCCTTCACATTAATTAATTTAATCTTACTCCACTTTCCCCCCAGCTTTTATAGATTTATCACAAGCAGTTGGCTGCAAATATTTGATACGAGCAAAATTTGAGCTGTGTTGGTTAGTGTGATTGATCACAAAAGAAGTGTAGCAAGCTGGAATAATTTAGGCCACCCACCATTTGGGAAACACTGATTTGGGACACCTTGAAAAATACCTAAACATAAGGATATTTTTGTTGAGTGGTGATACTAATAATACATAGCTTGTATGTGTGGGAGGCGGTGTTGCGCAGTGGTTACAGCTCTTGATTGTGACTCAAGAAACTTATGTAGGCAGCAGGTTTAAAACAAATAAAAGGAAGTTCTTCACGCAGCGCACAGTCAACTTGTGGAACTCCTTACCTGAGGAGGTTGTGAAGGCTAGGACTATAACAGTTTTTAAAAGAAAACTGGATAAATTCATGGTGGTTAAGTCCATAAATGGCTATTAGCCAGGATGCGTAAAGAATGGTGTCCCTAGCCTCTGTTTGTCAGAGGATGGAGATGGATGGCAGGAGAGTGATCACTTGATCATTGCCTGTTAGGTTCACTCCCTCTGGGGTATCTGGCATTGGCCACTATCGGTAGACAGATCCTGGGCTAGATGGACCTTTGATCTGACCCGGTACGGCCATTCTTATGTTCTTATGTTCTATTCTTGGGCCTTCCTCTGGCCTAGTGGCTGATATTGGGCACATCACTTCACCTCCCTGTTCCTCAGTATCCCCACCTGCAAAATGAGGATAATGATACTGATCGCCTTTGTTAAGTGCTTTTGAGATCTATGGATGAAAAGTGCTATATAGATCTCAGATAGGTTTCTGAAGTTGATGGGCAAGGATTCATTGGTAATGATTCAGATCAATGCTAATGACATTGCATCATGGGATAGCTTGCAGATAATAGATGACTTCAGGGAGCTCAGAAATGTACTAAAAAAGAAGAATGTCTAAGTGCTCTTCTCCGAGATCCTTCCTGTTCCATGAGTGAAGGAAGACAGAAGGGAGAAGATTCTGGAAGCAAACTGCTGGCTAGGTAAGTTCTGTAGGGTTTTGGAACATTGGTCCACCTTCTAAGGGAACGGGCGCTGTATAGTTAGAACCAATTTTCCCCATGCCAGGCTGGCTAGAGTAGTCAGAAGGATGTTAAGCCAATAACAAGAAGGGAAGGTAAAAAGAGGGAAGATGTGAGCACTCTTTTGGTCCCAAATCAAGATGTTGAGAACAAAATTAATTTAGGAACCAAAGGAGATGAAAAGAAGAAATTGCTTAATTGTCTATACACCAACGCTAGGAGCCCGGGTAACAAACAAACAGAGCTAGGATTGCTAATTTATGAGCATAAACTCAATCTAGTTGGTTTTACTGAAACCCAGTTGGATCCTTCTCATGATGGGAATTTTAAAATCCATGGTTATAACCTATCCACGAAGGACTGAGTGGGCAATTCTCGAAAGGGAGAGTGAGTAGCACTCTGTCAGAAATGGCATTACCTTTTCAGGGTCACTGATAACTCAGACGAAAATGATCTTGAATGCTTACGGTGAAACACAAGATGGGTGTTATTCGTGTCTGCTACGGACCTCCAAATCACACTAGGGAGCTGGATGACCAACTCCTTATGCACCAATCTATCACGCATAGGGAAAAAAGCTGCCTAATACTGGGGGACTCTAATTTGAGTGACCGTTGCTGGAGGTCTCATACTTTGGTACTAAAACATCCTTGGAATTTCTAAATACTATAGATAATTTCCTAATTCAAAAAATGTTGCATCCAACATGCGGGAATTGTGTCAAGATAAGGTGTAACACAGACAAAGAAGAACTGATCACAGAACTAAAAGTTAATGGTAGCTTAGATACAAGTGATTATAACTTGGTTGCACTGGTAAATGCTTATAAATGCACAAACAGAATCAAGTCCAAACCACATATTTTCAAAAAGCTGAAAACAATTGTGAACCAAATCAACTGTGAGGAAGAATTTAAATCAGAAAAAATGTGAATGAAAATTGGGAATTGTTTAAGAACACGTTATCAAAAGCCCCAAAAGTCATGATTGATTTAGAGGAGAAGTAAAGGCAGCTATTAAAATTTAAAAAATAATATATAACAAATGGAACAAAGGGAAAGCTTGTAATAATGAATATGAATTCAGACGCTAGGAATTGCAGAAAATTGACAAGGGAAGCAAATGGACACAAGAAAATCTGTGGCCAGTAGAACAGAGGAAAATAAAGTTTTTTAAGTATACTTGGAACAAAAAAACTTCCTGACAATGTTACTGCTCCATTACCAGATGGAAATGATAGAATTGCCAATACTAGTGCAGAACAAGCAAAAGTGTTCAATAAATATTTCTATTCTGTAATTTGGAAAAAAACCATGATGTAGTTATCATATAATAACACTCTTTCCGTTCCACTATCATCTTAGGAGGATGTTAAACAGCTGCTATTAGACATTTTAAAATCAGCAATTCCGGATAACTTTCATCCAAGAGTTTTAAAAGAGCTGGTGAGGAAATTGCTGGACCACTAATGTTGATTTGTCAATAAGACTTGGAACACTGGGGAAATTCCACAAGACAGGAAGTAGTTAATTTTTAAAATATTGGCACAAAAGGGTAAACAAGATGACCTAGGTAATTATAAGCCTGTGAGTCTGACATTGATCCTGAGAAAGATAATGGAGCAGCTGATGCAGGACTTAACTAATCAAGAATTAAAGGAGGGAAACATAATTTAATGTCAATCATCATGGGTTTATGGAAAATAGGTCCTGTCAAATTAACTTGATATCTTTGTTTGAGATTACAAGTGTGGTTGATGAAGGTAATAGTGTTAATGTAATACACTTAGACTTCTGAGAGGTATTTGACTTGGTACTTACGGCATGGTGTTTTTAAAAAAAATAGAATGATGTAAAATTAACATGGCACACATTAAATGAATTAAAAAACGACTAACTGATACATCTAAAAATGTAATTGTAAATGGGAAGTCATCATCAAGTGGATGTGTTTCTTAGGGGGGTCCTGCAGGGATCTGTTCTTGGTCCTACATTGGAAGAAAACATAAAATAATCACAGATAAAGTTTGCAGATGACAGAAAAATTGGGGGGAATGGTAAATAATGAAGAAGATAGACCACTAATACACAGAGATTGTTAAACTGGGCACAAGGAAACAATGAATGTTTTAATATGGCTAAATGTAAATGCCTACATCTAGGGACAAAGAATGTAGGCAATACTTACAGGCTGGAGGACTCTATTCTGGGAAGCCGTGACTCTGAAAAGGATTTGGGGAGGGGGTGAATAATTAGCTGAACATGAGCTCCCAGTGTGACACCGTGGCCAAAAGGGCTAATGTGATCATTGGCTGCATGAACAGGGGAATCTTGAGGAGGCAGAGAAGAAGAGAGGTTATTTTACCTCTCTATTTGGCACTGGTATGACCGTGCTGGAATATGGTCTCCAGTTCTGGTGTCAACAATTGAATAAGGATGTTGATAAATTGGAGAAGTTCAGAGAAGAGTCATGAGAATGATTAAAGGATTTGAAAACATTCCTTACAGTAATAGACTCGAGAAGCTCAATCTATTTAGCTTTACAAAGGAAAGGTAAAGGGTGACTTGATTAGTCTGTAGGTATCTACATGAGGGAACAAATATTTGATAACAGGTGCTTCAAACTACCAGAGAACATGATCCAGTGCCTGGAAGTTGAAGCAAGACTAATTCAGACTGGAAATACGATTTACATTTTTAACAGTGAGAGTAATTAACCATTGCAACAATTTACCAATATCATGGTGGATTCTCCGTCACTGGAAATTTTTAAATCAAAATGTGATTTAAAAAAAAAAAGGTCTGTGTTAATACAATGGGTCAGAATAGATGATCATAATAGTCCCATCTAGCCTTGGTATCTATGACCCTTGGAGTACATAGCATTGAAATTAGGAAGAGCTTATTTTGTATAGGCCTGATTCAGCATCAGGGACTAACCCCAGTCCAATGCCATAAATAAATAGTTTGTAACTTTTGTAAGTGTAGAAACAGAGTAATGTCCAGTTCTAAAATAAGACAGTACTAGTAATACATTATTAATCATACAATCAAGACTAGGCTTCTAGACTGGTGACTTACTGCCTGCGAATATCTTTTTTTCCTGTTTAAGAAAATACTAAAAACTGAAAAAGGCCTGTACAGGTTTCAACTATCTTCTCTTTAATGCTCACTTCTAGATTAAAGGTTGGAGTTATTTTATTGTATATTTTATAAGCTTTTGTATAGCATTCATTGCCATAATATATCTCAACCCATTAATGAACTTAGCCTCATTTAAAAAAAACTATGCGATGAAATATTATTTTTCCATTTTTTTTAACTGGTGGCACAGAGACACAGAGAGGTTGAGTAACTTGTGAAAAATTGCACATGAAGTGTGTAATAGAACTGAAAATAGAATCCAGGTCCCTTGATTTCCCTCATCCAGTGCCCAAGCCGCAATACTGTCCTTTCTTTTTCAAGTATTTCTTTTTTAACATCCACCTTGAACTTGTTAATAAGCGGCGTCTGCTGTCCTCAGAGGTCTATAGTCCCAGCATTTCTGGAGAGGAAAGCTATTTGTATTTCTTTAGTTTGTGGGGAGTGTTTGGTTGGTTTGTTTGTGGCTACTGGAGGTGAGATCATAAACTGATCTGAACCTTTTATGGGCTCATAACTGACCCTGTGCCATTTGTGCACAGTTGATTTTGCCGATTCATATGAGACGCTCCTTGACTGCAAATGTCAAAGAAGCAGAAAATAAAATCAGTGCTTTAAATTAGACAGTTGATACATTCTCTCTGAATAGCACTCGAGATGAATGACTTCTGCTCTAGGGAATGATAAAAGTCCTGGCCAATCAGTTAGCACATAGGCAACATTAAAATGCCTTTCATGTAAAGCAGTTTGCAATGGGAGAACTACACAAGGAACAGATTGCCCTTTCTTCTGCCTGTGCCCTGAAGTCAGTTAGTAATTAGCGCACAGGTTTTCCATAAGGCAGGGGAACTGGTGTCTCTTTTGTAAGACACTTGATGAGGGATGGGGCTGGGTCTAGACCAGGAACACTTCTACACGTATCAGCAAAGCATTCCTAGTGTGAATGCCCTTTGCCAGGATAGCTTATTCTCCCCTCATCCCCTAAGTGCAGGGGCTTCTGCCAGCATAGTTATCTTGGCCAGGGATCACACCCCGACTGACGTTGTTATGCTGGTAAAAGTTTGCAAAGTAGACCGGGCTTCTATCTGCATGATCAACTGTGCCCTTTCAGAAGACGGAAGCTCTGGCATGACAACAGGGGTGTGGACAGAATAGCCGTTAATTGAGGTCTGTTCTTTCCTTTCTCCCGCAAGACATTTTTTTTTTTTGTAATGTTCATTAGTATACAACATGTACTCCCACATATAGTCAATTGCGGGATTGGAGACAGAAGGGTCCATTATGCTAGGCAGGCACATCCCCAAGTTATCTCTGGGGAAGGTCAGGTGGGAGGGGGGTAGAATTCCACTGGACTCTGGAATATTCTAATATGGGTCTTCCTTGGTCTTTGCTGTTGAAGCTGTTCCATTCTATGTACCTAATTATGTATTGGGCCAGAGAGCCAGTGAGAGCGATTCTGTAGTCTAGTGGTTAGGGCACTCATCTGAGAGTGAAGAAACCCATCTTCAAATCCTTTCTCCCCATCAGGTAGAGCAGAGAATTGAGTGGGTGTTTCCAGTGTCCTGGGTGAGTTCCCTTATCACTGCCATACAGGTTGTAAGGGGAGAATCCACCTCCCTTCTGTGTGGAGTTAGATGTGCTCTGATAACACCTACCACAGCAGACATAAGCAAGGGAACGGCTTGAGGCTGGTGCGGGAGCTTGAGCATGAGATGGCACTGAGGCATTGTGTGCATGCCCAGTGGCAGAAACATAGGCACCTGGCGGACTTTTATTGTGAAATAGTAGGCACCTCCAAAGTTAGGTGGCAGCTGAGCATAGGATTTTGGGGATCTCAGTGGTGCCTATGTTTTTTAATTTTTAATTTAGGCACCAAAGTGCTTTTGTGGATTTGAGACTCAGTGTCCAGAACTCAATATTCAGAACTGCTGCGATTTGAACTCTTTATTGCTTGATTCCCCATTCTGTGTTCAGTGCAACAGACCACACCACTCCCACCCAATATTGATCTGCATGCTGTAAACATCCACAAACACATAGGAACTTCATGTATGCCATGATGATTCACAGAATGGTCACCATGTGGTTAATGGAGACAGCCAGGATAGAGTTCAGTTCCTTTGGTTCCAAAAGCACAGGTCCCCCCCCGAGTCTGCTCAAGATAATCTGCTACCTGAGGCAAGACTACAGTGTGCCACCTGCTCCTATTTGCTAGAACAGAGGTTCTCAACTCAGATGGGGGTGCATATCAGACTTTCTGGGGATCGAGGAGTGCATGGGGAGCCTTCGGATAGTTTGGTGGTCAGGACAGAGGGGTGGCCAGGCCAAATTTGCGTGAGTGCATTGTGCCCTTGCCCCCCTAGACAGAATCTGCCTCCCTAGGCAGCTGCCTAGTTTGCCTATAGGTAGAACAGCCCCTGTCCCTCCCAAAAGAATCTATCAGCAGCATAGGCGCTATGAGACACAGCTGAACAGTTCTGAGTGTGTTCAGTACAGAGCGGTGGTTCACCCTGTTCATCATAACATGAAGACCAATTGTTTACGTAATAAAATAATAGCATTTGTACTGGGGAAATAAATAAAGGAGTAGAGCGGTGGGGGAATGCTCTGCTTTTTACATTTCCATCTATCCCAACCACTGTGCCACTTCCATTTGAGAAGCTTTCACAGAAATGCCAGGACCAGGGCGAACTCAACATCTTCCCCTGTGGGTAGGGCTCCTGAAAGAATTAGCAATGTCATTTCAATGCCAGCATTGTCATGTCAGTGCTAAGTCGTGACATTTCCTGAGGTCATACCAGGCTCTAAAATGAATGCATTATAACTTTAAACAAAATCCTAACCTTGTTCATAAGGTTTTTTTTAGTAACAAAGTCCATGATCCTGTAAATATGTGAACACTTGCATAACTTTATTTATATGAGTGGTTCCATTTTAACTGACTGTACAGATGAAACCGTGAAACTGGCTATAAACAAAGTACTGTCAAAAATAAACAAACTGAAAAAAGAGGTCCCCCACACACAAATTACTTCCCATTTTAGTAAGCATAGGTGTTACTTGTAACTATGCAGTAAGTACAGCATTATCTTACAGAAATGGGATAGTGTAACTTGTATATTTTATCATACTTTTTTAGATTGAAAACTATCAGAATCTTAACTTTTGCTGTCTGTATTTGTAAGCAGCATTCTCCATTCAGAACTGCTTTAAAAACACATTTTGAAGTCCATGTTCTTCAATGGGAGCATGATCACATGTTTTTGCTATTCAGTGAAATATGATCAGTGATCTTTTCTTGCACTCATTGTATATACTCTCGAACTGCAAGTTCTTTTAGGGTAAATACTTTCATTTGGTCTCTTTTTGCCTTGCTCTCTTCCAGTTTCTCTTGCAAGGATAGAAAGTCTTTGCCAAGTTCATATGCCAAAGTGATCATTGTCTCTAGCAATGGAACATAATACCTGTGCCCACCGTGCATCTGTAGGCGAAGTAAAGCCTTTTCTCCATATTCATAGGCACCTGCTGGGTTCTCCAGGTCTTTGTGACACACAACTAAAGCACAGAGTGTAGGGACTATTAAAATGGGGCTGTGTTTGGTTAATTTTTCCTGCAGAGCGACGACTTGCACAAGTATTTCCAAAGCTTTGGTATATTGGCCTCCCCTCAGACAGCCATAAGCTTCCTCCATCTCTGGTCTTATTAAGAAGTCGATAAATTTTTTGGATCTCCGGACACATTTCATAGAATACAGAAATCCCAGATAGTCCCTGAAGGCTAATTTTCTCTCATTGATCATTTCCTCTGTGAAATTTCCAGTTAGGCACTTTTTGGGAAAGGTCAAATCTTCCATTTCTTCATCAAAGTCCTTCAAAAGATTTTTGTGCAGTTTTTCAAAATCTGAATATCGACGCTCAATTACAGTTTTGTTGCCATCAAAACTGCCTGTCTGGATGATGATGATTTTATACAACTGGAAGGGGGAAAAAAAAGTAGCAAGAAATATTCAGTCTTGTTACATAAAACTGTAGGCTTGCTGAATGTTGACAAACATATTTTAAACTTTACTTTGGTTTTGTCTGCATTGGGATTTTGCCCTGATAGGACTGACACCAGGGCAGGTGTAAATGTAAACAAGGAAAGCCACAATTTGCACCAATGGAGTTTGTCCCAGCTTGAAAAAGCCTCCCCCCAAAAAAACAATTTTCACCAATTTACATCTAATTGTGCTGATCTGCATTTAGATGATTGTGTGCAGCACTGGTTCTGCTACATCAGTGACTGGCCATCAGTTGCAAGAAATAGAGCATATTCCCAAGATAAACAAGGTCTTTGAGATTGGTGTCCATTGAGTCAGTAATTTCTAACCACTACTGTTTCAGACTGTTGTTACTAATACCTAGTGTTTGCATGTAGTGCTTGCATATAGGGCACCTTAGGGGCTTAATAAGAAGGCACTCAGCACCTGGGGTCTTTAATTTGGTAAATTAGCAAATTGCTTGTAAACGTTTAGAAGGAGTGCTTTAAATAATTTATGGTTCATTCATGTAACTGTACTCCTTAATAACACATATGGTTACTACAAACAATCATCCATAGCAAACTGAATGGATTTCCCAGAACTAATATTGAATTTAATATATTTTTCATTGGTTATAACTGTTAGAAATATTTCTATCAGATATTTCTGGGGATTTCTGGGCATTATTAATGCTCTGAAGGAGAGAGCTGGAGGGGACATTTGGTATATGCAAAAATGAGATGGAGCAACTTCAGAGATATTTTTTTTCTGAATCACTGTCCTATTATGCAAAGCCTACCACTTTATATAAATACTGAAAAAGTGAATGCCACATTTCTAAAACAATCTGTTTGCTATCCAAGATCCTTCTGCAACCTATAGCAGAAACACTTTTAATACAATAATTCACAATTTAACGATACTCAAGAATACATTTCTCTGAATTTTGGACTGACTTTGATACCAAAATGAATTTAGTAAACGTGACATTAAAAAAAAAAAAAAAGAAGAAAGAAAAGAAAAAACTCTTAGAGCTGCAAAACAGATTTTTGATGCTACATATTCTTCAAATAGATTTCCACCCAGGGCTTAATCCACAACCCATTAAAGTTGAAGAAGTTTCCAATTAGGCTAGATCCTCGCCCTGTATAAATCAATGTACTTCCATTGAAGTCAGTTGGGCTATGTCAATTACACCAGCTGAGGAGACAGCCTGTGGACCTGAATGGGTTTTGGATTGGGTCAAGATGTTACTCACTTACAATCTCATCCTGTTCCCAGTGATTTAAATGGATTTAGGCCCACAGTTTGCTTAAGTCAAACTGCTCCTTTGTGGAAATGGGCATTAGATGTTACAAACCAATACTACCATAAGAAATTCCCTCATTCTGTTATAAAAGACATTCTCCATCCTTTGATTTTAAGCCTGATAAATCATTGTTTTAGCAAGCTTCTCAGTAGCTTCCTAAAGCTGAGGTGCCACTGCTCTGATCTCTCTTCATTCATTAACACTGTGACATTTTCCTATACTCTGCCCTGCTCCCTGATGATAATAAAGTACCTACTGGTTATGCAGATTCCTAACAACATTGCAAGAGAGCAAGAAAATTGCATAGAAGGTAAAACAATGATTTAAGAAATCTGACTACCAAGGGCAGCTGTGTGAATAATTCACAACAAACAATCTGTTAGATGAATTTATCCCTTATCCCTTCATCACCCTCCCCCCACCTTTTCCCTGGTTTGTGGAATGTCCATAAGCAAAAGAGGTTAATGTCTACTAAAGACATTATTCAAATTTGCTCAGCAATTTTTTTAAGTCGTTATTGATCTTGGAGCTAAGTTCTACCACCCTCACACACACTACGTGGTACCTTTATTCCTTGAGCACTTTTATTGAAATCAGTGGGCCTATTCAAGAAGTCAGATATTGTTCAACCTGTGCAAGGGTAACAGAACCTAACTAGAACATGTATAGCATGTGAATCTCCTTTGAAAATATAAGATCATACTAGGCCAGACTCTGAAACCTTTACTCACATGCTAAATAGCATCTTATTCCAAGAGTCCCCCCACTGGGATCAATACACCAGTGTGAGTAATAATAATACAGTACATAGTTCTCAGCACTTTTCATCTGTTTACCTCACTTCACAGAGGAGGTAAATAGCATCATTCCAGTTTCACTGCTGGGGAAACTGAGGCATGGAGTAACTCGCCCACAATCATCCAGCAGATCTGTGGCAGAGTTGGGAATAGAATCCAGGTCTCCTGAGAGCTCAGCACAGTGAGTAAGAATACCTGGCCCATTGTGTTGGTTTTCCCCTCTTGACATTCAAATGTTAGATGAAAGAGCAAATTTTTTACACTAATTGGAAAAATGTGATTAATAAAAACATGGGTTTTTTAGATATGATCAATAGGGGATTTTTCCCCCTTAATGTTGATAAATAGATCTGAGATGTCACAACAGTGGAAATGCATAATCACAATCGCACAGTGTCAGGAAATGTCCTTTTCACTTGCTCTTGTCCCTGTCCCTCGCCCTCATGCTTTTTTTTTTTTTAAATGACTCTACTGCAGGACTGTGTGTGCAAGAGGATACAGTCCAAAGTTGGTCTAGTTGTAGGATTGAAGCCTTAGGGTTTGTCTGCATATGGAAATGTGTACTTACACCGGTGCAAACCTCAAATTATAGGTATGTTAGACTGCCACAGTGTGGGGCTTACCCCAGTGTAGCTTTGATGTGCTTGCAGCAGTATGAATTTCCTACTGTGTGTCTTGTCTTAGTCTACATTGTAAACTCTTTGGGGACAGGAACTGTCTCTTTGTTTTGTTTGTACAGCGCCTGGCGCAATGGAATCCTGGTCCATTACTAGGGCTGCTGCGTGCTACAATCATACAAATAACAATAATGAACACAGGGCCTACATAATTAGCCCCGTTACTGTGTTTTTTTCCCCCTTGGCGCAGCCTTTATTATGAACTGCTTGTTGAAGGGCTTTTTTGGGGCAAGATTCTGCCAGCCGTGCTTGCTTTAAGTATTACCTTACTCTAAGAGTAGGGTCTACCCAATGGGAACAAGGGTTGCAAACAGGGTTGCCAACTTTCTAGTCGCACAAATCGAACACTGTAGCCCTGCCCCTTCCTCGAGGCCCCCCCTCCCCCTTCCCTGTGTCCCCACCCCCACTCACTACATTCCCCCTCCCTCGGTGGTTCACTCTCCCCCACCCTCACTCATTTTCACTGGGCTGGGGCAGGGGGTTGGGGTGTGGGAGGGGGTGTGGGCTCTGGGGTGGGGCTGGAGACGAGGGGTTTGGGGTGCCGGAGCGGGCTCCAGGCTGGGGGGTGGGGCCGATGGATTGGGAGTGTGTGAGGGGGCTGTGGGTTGAGGCGGGGGTTGGGGTGCAGGAGGGGGTGAGGGCTCTGGGGTAGGGACGGGGATGAGGGTTTCAGGGTGTGGGAGGGGGCTCAGGGCTGGGGCAGGGTGTTGGGGTGTGGGCTCTGGGGTGAGACTAGGGATGAAGGGTTTTGGGTACAGGAGGGTGCTCTGGCTTTGGGGGGGGGCTCAGGGCTGGGGCAGGGGTTGGGGCTCGGGATTGGGGTGTGGGCTTACCTCGGGTGGCTCCTGGGCAGCGGCGCAGTGTGGGGGCTAAGGCAGGCTGCCTGCCTGTCAGGAAGCTCCACGTGGTGCTCTCACCCGCAGGGAACTGGCCAATGGGAGTGTGGAGCTAGTGCTCAGGGTGGGGGCAGCACGCAGAGCCCCATGCTCCCCCCTTCCCCCGCAGCCTCCCTGCCTAGGAGCCGGACCTGCTGGCCAATTCCGGGGCGCAGCGCGGTGCCAGGACAGGTAGGGACTAGCCTGCTTTAGTGGCGCAGCACTGCCGACTGGATTTTTAATGGCCCAGTTGGCGGTGCTGATCGGAGCCGCCAGGATCCCTTTTTGACCGGGCGTTCAGTCGAAAGCCGGACACCTGGTCACTCTAGTTGCAAAATCTGGTCCTGAGTGACAACCGATGCTGTGCAGACATCTGCAGAGTGAATTAAATTATGTTACATATTCATTTGTTAGCTTACCACATATTTAGATAAGTATTGTTCTACAATTCTGGTTGATGGGATTTCAAAAAGGAGTTTGACTTGTCTACAATGGCGTTTCTCATTCCTCCAGTAGTCCTGAAGCTGCTTAGTTGTCATTGACGAGCTGGGACTTGGGGAGTTACTGGTACCTAAAACAATATATTTAATATCTCATGTTGTAGCCAGTGCATCTGGGAAGAAAATCCATGTACATTCACCAGGAAAGTGGAGAATTGAATTTCTGATACTATATTGCATGAATAATGTGTATATCACTACCTTTAAGACTGATAAAATAAGATAGTTCACAGCTAATAGGAACAGCTTTAGGTCATCTAATTGTGAACACTGTTGCTCTGAAATTTGAAAGAAAATAAACTGATTACACAAAATTAAACTCATCTAGTCCATTGTAAAATATGAAGGCTTGTTAGTAAAGCTTGTTAGTAAAATCCTGATGACAACTACTTTGCCTGAAAAAAACATGGTGAAAAAAATATCCTACAAGCATATTGTAGAGCTAGGTTGTGAGTTCACTATAGGTGAACAGGATGCACTCTCCCAGGAGTAGCCACAGGGAGGTCATGACTCTCACGTGCCTCTGAATCACACTGTCCTCCTGTTTACTTTTTGCTGGGGCAGTGGAGGGTTGGGGAGAAAGGGAAGGGGTAGTATATGGATGGCTCATATCTGCAGCAAATTCTGAAACCCCCTGCACCTGCTCATGTGCTCTGGGTTGATGACTAGGATGGGGTGAAGCCAAGACTCCATCCATACTCTGCACTTTCTATTGGCTCCAGGTAGCCAGTGCAGGAGCAAAAAAGGGAGTTACTGCCCCAACTCCTTTTTGTGTACACATAGTCCAGGCTACAATCTAGACCACAGGTCATAACCAAAGCCAGAATATCATTTGTTGTAAATGTAAAAATGGGGTATAAGAGGAAGTTAACTTACAGGGAAATTGGGACTAGATTTTAGCAATGATCTCTGTCTTTGGAATCCAGCCCTGATAATTTTGTTCAGGCGAACTATGGCACAGCAATGTGGATAATGTGGCACATCACTACAACTGCTGTTTCATATGGCATATCTGGACTTTGCATCACTGAAATTATTTGTCTAGACAACCTAGATCATTATGAGCAAATTATTCAGCATTGCAAACAATGTAAATGCTTGGTCACAATGGATAAGAAGGAAATCACTAAACACTTAGATTTTTCACATTCAAATTATAGGTGCCCAGAAAGTCCCTTAAATAGTTGGATTTCTTTAACCTGCTATTTAGGTTAAAATACCATTAAAATGAGTTTCTCTTCCTCAGGGTTTGACCGAGTCTTTCCTAAATGTATATGGTTTTAAGAAAGGTGTGCTGTTCATGACAGCATTACAGAAAGAAACATGAATCGACAGTTTTCTTTTAAATAAAATCCATTCCTTTAAAAAATTACCAACACATGTATTTGCACAGTTAACAGCATTGGAGTTCTTAGTCATTGTACAAGTTCAGTGCAAACCTCCCCACACACCATACCACAGCGTGCCTTCACCCTGGCCTGAAGAGACTACCACTGGAGTAGAAGTGGTCATTCACTTTTCATTCCTGTTCTCTCCTTGGACTCTGTGCAATGGGCTGGCAGATTTTTGTGGTGTATGTGAGAACTAAACGGAGAGCACCAATTTATTTCATATAGGCCACTTAAGAGTCACCATATGGTCATGGTAACTAACTTTGATCACTCCTGTGCAGTTAAAACAGAGTAAGATTTTGAAGAAGACTTTTGAAAAGAAAAACTTGTGCTTGTGCGTGTGTGTGTGTGTGTGTGTGTGAGAGAGAGACTGACTGATTTGCCATTGCATTACTCCTGTTAGCTCCAAGTTCAGTAGAATTATGCCAATGTAAAACTGGAGTAATGCAGGAGTGAATCAAGTGCACTGTTTGTAACTCATGAGACATGTAGCACTGATAGCTCCATGAAAAAAAGTAAAATAAATGGTGGGTCCTAACCTGAGAAAGCAGCAGTTTCTGGGTTGTCATTGTTCACTTGAAATGAAATTTCAGCTTCCGTTTCATTTTGTTCTTCATCTGACTGAGCGGCTGCAGGACACCTAGTTATGTCAGTTACAGGCTCCCACTGATCTCCTTCTGCTGGGTGGTGCTGGTCTCTGTCCATCGCAAAGCTGTCGCAGAAGGAATACAAAATCGTGCACTTCTCATCATCAGACACATTAAGAGCTTTAGAAGTCTCCCAAAGTCCATTCTAGATAATTGTTTATTTTATTGAGTTAGGGCTTGAACCTTGATCTGACTCCCACTGAAATAAATGAAAAGATTCCCATTGATGTCAGTGGGCTGAAGTTTACAGAGCTGCTAATTCCTCAACACCTATGTGCTTAGACACAAAGTTAAAGAAACAGACGTATACAAATATCCACAAGGGAGAGCAATAAAGGAATGCTGCAGCTGCCAGTAAGAGTGCTGGGACCTATACGGGCATTTTGTCAGCAAGAACTTATGCCAACTAATTTGTGTATTTAAGGTGAAATCTTGAATCCACCGATGTCAATGGGATGTTTGCTGTTGCTTTCAGTGGGGCCAGGATTTCACCTCTTGTATTGTGCCTCAAAGTTTTCTGGACTTGGCCACAGATCAGTTGTTGAGGGGAACAAATTCTGGAAGCCCTTAAGGGAAACAGCCAGACTGCTGGAGAGTTTACCCCCCAAGATTTAACCGTCTCACTGTGGCTGCCCGAGTACATTCAATCACATCTGAGAGCCTAGGTATCTGGGCAGCTGGCCCAAGCTGCTGCCTTTGCCACCGCAGCAACACAGCTGTTTAAGCATGCGAGCTCAGTCCGTCTATGCGAATGTCCACCCACACTGGAAGTTACACCTACTGCTGCATTGCAGATGAACCCCCGAATCTATCAATGGCTAGGCAGGTGAATTACTAAGTTTTCTATTTATTATGTAACAACATGTTCCTCCTGTCCCCCTTGCTTGTCTGCTTCAGCTACTTGCTGTGTCTTGTCACAAGCTAGATTTGTAAACTCTCTGGGGCGGGGTTTGGCTTTTTTTGTGTGCGTGTGTGTGTGTGTGTGTGTGTGTGTTTTAAACTATACATTTGTATAGAGCTTATTATAATAGGGTCTATATGGCAGTACTCAAATACAGCTCCCTAATAGGGACCTATAGGTACTACTATAATATAAATAACTATTTATAATATCATTGTGATTAAAGGGTTTTAAAAATTTGTAACAACTTTGTCAGTGGTTTGTGTTTAATCAGTTATGTGAGATGAACTTTTTTGCTCGCCGTTTGGCTAAAAAAGAAGGAAAGACAAATAATATAGGTTACTTTAAAAAGTCACAGCTGCCATTCCTGCAGTAAAACAAAAGATTAGTGAAAGATGTTATTGAGAGTGAACTGCTACAGTATGTTTAGGAAGTGGGAGCTAGTCAAGACTGCTTGGTTCTCATTTCTGCATAATTTAAGGATCTTTGTGTACAGTCACGCAGTGCTGTACTTAGAGGTGGGGGAATTCCTTCATGGACTCTCTTGCAGTCTATTGTATCAGTAGACATTTACAAGGTTGCAAAAGCACTTACGTTAATCCCTCCCTGACAGTAAGGTGGAGCAGCATTGAGGAGAATGCAGCTTCCCCAGCTCTACTGAAAGTGCTGAGGGAGAGCTGCCTCTGCTCCCTGGCTTGGGGAAGCAGCATTCCACAAAACTCTCCCTTTCTCCTTGGCAGGGACCTGATTCCAGGGCTGCCCGGGGGGGGGGGGGGGCAAGTGGGGCAATTTGCCCGGGCCCCACAGGGGCCCCGTGAGCCCTGGCCCGGTGGCGGTCCGGGTCTTCGGTAGCATTTTGGCGGCGGGGGGGCCCTTCAGTGCTGCTGAAGACACGGAGCGACTGAAGGGCCCCCCGCCGCCGAAATGCCGCTGAAGACCCGGTCCACCGCCAGATAAGTACAAGCACCGCAGCTCCCCCGCTTTGCCCCAGGCCCCCTGAATCCTCTGGGCGGCCCTGCCTGATTCAAAGTCCATTGGCTTCAAAAGGTTTTGGATCAAGCCCCTGATGCAGTGAGAGGTGCAGTCACAAAAGTGAAATACCTGCAAGCTGCATGGAAACTTTTAAAAAAACACCATAATAGAGGCTCAAATTAAATGTATACCCCCAATTTAAAAAACATAGTAAGAGGACCAAAAAAGTGCCAGCAGCGCTAAATAACAAAGTATAAAAGAAGTGGTTAGAGGCATTTTTTTAAAGCTGTAAGTAAAATCCTACTGAGAAAAAAAGAAAGGAGCATAAACTCTGGCAAGTCAAGTGTAAAAGTGTAAAAGTATAATTAGACAGGTCAAAAAGAATTTGAAGTGCAACTAGCCAAAGACTCAAAAACTAACAGCAAATGTTTTTTAAGTACATCAGAAGCAGGAAGCCTGTTAAACAACCAGTGGGGCACTGGATGATTGAAGTGCTAAAGGAGCACCCAAGGAAGATAAGGCCATTGTGGAGAAGCTAAATTAATTCTTTGCATTGGTCTTCACAGCAAAGGGCGTAAGGGATATTCCCACAATGAAGCCATTCTTTTTAAGTGATAAATCTGAGGGACTGTCCCAGATTGAGATGTTAACAGAGGAGACTTTGGAATAAACTTATACATTAAACAGTAGTAAGTCACCAGCACCAGGTGGTATTCACCCAAGAGTTCTAAAGTTCAAATATGAAATTGCAGAACTACTAACTGTAGTATGTAACCTATCATTTAAATCAGCTTCTGTACCAGATGACTGGAGGATAGCTAATCTGACACCAACTTTTTAAAAAGTCTCTAGAGGGGATCCTGGCAATTACAGGTTGGTAAGCCTGACTTCAGTACTGGGCAAACTGTTTGAAAGTATAGTAAAGAACGGAATTATCAGACACATAGATGAACACGATTTGTTGGAGAACAGTCAACACGGCTTTTGTAAAGGGAAATCATGCCTCACCAATCTATTAGAATTCTTTGAGGGGGTCAACAAACATGGACAAGGATGATCGGGGGATATAGTATGCTTGGATTTTCAGAAAACCTTTGACGAGGTCCCTCACCAAAGGCTGTTAACCAAAGTAAGCAGATAAGAGGGAAGGTACTCTCATGGATCAGTAACTGGTTAAAACACAGAAAACAAAGGGTAGGAATAAATGGCCAGTTTTCAGAATGGAGAGAGGTAAATAGTGGTGTCCCCCAGGGTTCTGTATGAGGACCAGTGCTGTTCAAGATATTCATAAATGATTTGAAAAAAGGGATAAGCAGTGAGGTGACAATCTGCAGAAGACACAAAATTACTCAATATAGTCAAGTTCAAAGCAAACCGAGAAAGTTACAAAGAGATCTCACAAAACTGGGTGACTGGGCAACAAAATGGCAGATGAAATTCAGTGTTGATAAATGCAAAGTAACGCACATTGGAAAACATAATCCCAACTATACATACAAAATGATGGAGTCTAAATTAGCTGTTACCACTCAAGAAAGAGATCTTGGAGTCATTGTGGATAGTACACTGAAAACATCTGCTCAGTGTGCAGCGGCAATCAAAAAAGCTAACTGAATGTTAGAAACCAGTAGGAAAGGAAAGACAGAAATATCATAATCATAGAATCTCAGGGTTGGAAGGGACCTCAGGAGGTCATCTAGTCCAACCCCCTGCTCAAAGCAGGACCAAACCCAACTAAATCATCCCAGCCAGGGCTTTGTCAAGCCTGACCTTAAAAACCTCTAAGGAAGGTTTTTAATGCCACTACATAAATCCATGGTATGTCCACACCTTGAACGCTGCGTAAAGTTCTCATCATCCCATCTCAAAAAAGATATATTAGAATTGGAAAAGGTACAGAGAAGGGCAACAAAAATGATTAAGGGTGTGGAGCAGCTTCCATATGAGGAGAGATTAAAAAGTCTGTGACTTTTCAGCTTGGAAAAGAGATGACTAAGAGGGGATATGATAGAGGACTATAAAGTCATGAATGGTGTGGAGAAAGTGAATATAGAAAAGTTATTTACCCCTTCACATAACACAAGAACCAGGACTCACCCAATTAAATCAATAGACAGCAGGTTTAAAACAAACAAAAGCAAGTTCTTCTTCATACAATGCACAATCAACCTGTGAAACTCCTTGCCAGGGGATGTTGTGAAGGCCAAAACTATAACAGGGTTCAAAAAATAACTAAATTCATGAAGGATAGATCCATCAATGGCTATTACCCAAGATGGGCAGGAATGCAACCTCATGCTCTGAGTGTCCCTAGCCTTTGTTTGCCAAAAGCTGGGACTGGATGACAGGGGACGCATCACTTGATAACTGCCTATTCTGTTCATTTCCTCTGAAGCACCTGGCATTGGCCACTGTTGGAAGCCAGAATATTGGGCTAGGTGGATCAATGGTCTGATCAGTATGGCCATTATGTTTTTATGAATGTTTTCACTGCTCTTTCAGTCTTTGTCAACCACTGCTCATTGCACATTCAAAATAGCCAGTTATTTAATGTTCAGTTAGTCAACCAATTTGATTTATTACATTGAAAACCCAGAGAAACAAGTTCATTTTATAGACTATATACTTCAAAAACCTTACTTTTTAAAATTGGGAATGTAGATTTTCCTCCTGAGTTGCAAGTTTATATGATGAGATACATTGGAGTGATATTTATGTTCAAGATATAAACCTCTGAAAATAAACTTGTATAATGGAAATATTGACATACCCATAAATACAATGGTTCTAAAGGTGCCATTATGGTGATGAAATAGGTCCAAACTTCATTGTTCATTGTGTTCAAAAGTAAGTACTACATATATATATATGAAGGAATATTCTGTCATTGTAACATACAAAAATTAATCTAAACTATTTAAATTAATCATTAAACTACTATTTACCTTAACATCTAAAAGCACAATAAAGTGAAATCCGCACTACCATTCACAAAGACAGTCTGTTGCTTTAAAAAGGCTGTTTCATGGTAATATTTATACTGAAAAATACCATTCAAAGTTATTTAACTGAATGCTTATTAATATTACAAAATATAACACACAAAATGCTGACCTTTGAGCTTCTGAAGAGTTTTCAAGGGTGATGAGATTGCAACGCAAGCCTTGATCTTTATTTTCAAAACACAGAAAAACATGTCTGTTGTCTTGTAGCAGACAAGTTCTTTATTTTTTCAAAAAGGAAGGAGGAAGTCTTGCTTAAATTTGACTTCCTCATCCAGTTGGTTTGTTGCTTTAGTGGGTGGTTACTTCAAAATGAAAGTGGCTATCTGCCTTAAGGCGTTTTTCATATAGTTTACAAGCAGGATAAACCTAATCCAGTTTCCATTGTGATACTTTTTTTTTTTTTTAAACAACACTGCAAGTTACAGACAATGCCAACTTTAACTTGGATTATCTTGGTTTCTGTCACAAGTTCAGTTCTTTTTAAAGTTAGATGTATGATTTGCTTACATTGTGAACAGACAATCATGGGTGAAATCCTTGACTTCAATGGAGACAGGATTTCACTCTTGATGATAATATATAGCTATATGAGAATTTCAGATTTTAAATCTGCCCGTTTATGTGTAGCCATATTGTTTTATGGTTCTCAAGGGTCTGAATACTCTTTGGTCTTGCTAAAGGAAAGTGGCAAAGAAACTCTTTCAGTGTTTTAAGACCTATAGGCTCAGTTATTTCAAAAGAAGGAACTCCTAATTAAATACCCTGCAGAAATATAAACACATGGTTATTACCAGCATTGTTCACTGACTATCAAAATCATTTTTCAAACATTGACTTGATTACTAAAACCTGTCAAAATGATGATTAGCAATGTAATAAAATTAACAATAAAATAAGCATATCAATGAAACTCTGAATATCAACAGAATAAAAATGTAATATATGTCTCCTTATATCCCCAGTTTCATTTAAATAATCAAATGAAGCATGAAAAATGGATTTAAGAGCACAAAAGTGTATTATGCAGGTTCTGCCTGAATGTGATTTTTTTTTAAAGTTTAAGCAAAAAGTTTAGCTATTTGGGAGTACAAGGAGAGTGGTTGGGGAAACTTTTCTGATTGTAAAAAAATATATATATTCTTGCAACCTGTAATGAACAGTACGTTTGAGTGTTCTGGTGAAAAATTGTTTTTGATTTTCACATGCACAACAATAGTGCAATTGTAGTAGTGGTAGCACACATTCTGAGGGAAGAAAAGATTTTCTAAAAGGTTAATTTAGCTGACTACTTTAAAATTATGGAAAGTTAGTAGTGATTGATGCCTGGATCCACATGCACTGGCTCATTCATCATGCATTTTGTATGAAATACTTCCATTCACTTCATTTGTCCGCCATATACAGATTAGTGCACACTAGTAAAAGATGATACATGTGTACCTAGGGATATAGAAATAATAGTCATATTGTATTATTGGACAAATGGTATGTTTATAGTCCTATGTCCATATGACTTCAGCACATAAAAATAGCGTTCCTGGGAGATGTCAGGACTACATCATGCAGGTTAGCTTGCTGGTGGGAATGTGGTATTCATTTTAGGGAGAAAAACCTGACAGTTCCAGTGAGGGAGGCTTGGAGGTATCAGTTGCTATGTTGGCTGCTGTATTCAAGGATGTGCACATCACAGATCGTATTAGTCATATATTAATAGATTATAAGGCCCAAAGGACCACTGCGGTCATGTAATCTGACCTCTTGTGTAACACAGGCCACGGGACTTCCCTGAACTAATCCTGTTTGAATTAAAGATTTAGAAAAAATCTAGTCTTGATTTAAACTTTCCAGTGATGGAGAATCCATCCCAACCCTTGGTAAGTTGTTTCAATTGAAAATTGCCTTCTCTGTTAAAAAAATCTGTTCCATATTTTGCTATTGTCCACTTGGGATAGTAATAACAAAAATCTTATTTGGCCATCTGACTACATTTGTCCATTCAGATTCAAACGGATAAAAATATTTAAATATAGAATACATAGCGCAGTGGGTACCAGCTTGTCTAAGGCAAGTCTCAGACAAGGAGCTTGTACATTTTGTGAACACACTAGTTTTCTGAAAACTTTATCTTCCTGTAATGAGCATAGCAAGTTAACATTGTGCTAATATTTTGAGGATACCAACATGCTAATTATCCTGTTTACTGGAGCCACGCCCATGTCTCAGTCAATTTGTGGCTGTGATATTTGTATTACCAAATGGTACTCTATTTCCTTTCTTAGCAAACATGACTTTGAGTGTCCTGATATGCCCATTGCTTTTTTTCCTTTTATGGCTCAAACTGTGCAACTAATCCTGGTATATCAACATCATGATTCGTTAGACACTGAGTGACAGAAAAATCAAGATGAGGCAGAAATGCCTAACACAGTCATCTGAAGCCCTTTTTAAAATCACATCACTGATACCGAAATAGTGGGTACTGTCACCTTACATGTTTCCACCAGAAATCTGCCTTTTATTTTTATTTTTATTTTTTTTAATGCAGCGGGATATCTGATGAAACAGAAAAGTTCAGCGGCTGTACATGGATGAAATTGTGAAAAGTGTGTGTCAAACTACAGTGCCAGTACAGCACAAAAAACTACTTCATATTAATTTGTATAATGTTTAAATGTATAATATTGTTTAATTTGAAACAGATTTGTTTTGCCTCAGTCACTATTGTAAAAGAAACAGTGTAGTCGGCTTCCTTTGATCAAGAATGTGATTAATGAAATGTATTTACACACCTTAATGGAAAGTGTTCTTGTGCCAATGTTAAAATGAAGGCAGGGCCCTTCAGGTGGGATTAATTTAATAATGTACTCACTTTAAGGCCCACTTACACTGCCAGAGCGATATAAAGGGGGGTTAATGTTCTGTAAAATAACAGTCAGGCATCTCGTTCCTTCTGTAATTTTTTTTCATAAAATTATAGCTAAAATTCATGATCTTTAAATCCGTGTGATAGAAGTAATTAAATTTAGCTTGAGTAGTGAGGCTATTCTATATACAGAAAGTAGATTTACTAAATGAAATAATGTAGTCATTTTCCTCCCCAAATACCTGAAAGGATCAGTCAATAATGTAGGTGGACTACAAATTTATTTTCAAAATATTCAATTTGTTTTTGAATTACTGAAGTACAGATAGGAGATGCAATCACTTCTAATATTTTAGATGTTTCATTCTTATAACTTTAACAAACAATCCAAGTTTATTTTCAAATGTGATTAAGATATTCTCAGATTAAGATTTATATGCCAAATTCCCAGTATAATGTATTTATTGGCAAGTTATAAACCCCATGAAATTTGGGATAATAGGATTTATAATGGACATATTGATGCATTCTATAGCATCACAAATGGAGCCCTAATAATGAAGGAAAATGCTGCTGCTTTGTATAGATAGCCATCTTGAGCATTAACAGAGTATAACTTGGTGTTATTATGTGCTTTCAGCTTGCAAAATGAAGGAAATGGTCATGGTGAGTAATAGGAGCCTATATAAGAAAAAGACCCAAAAATCGAGACTGTCCCTATAAAATCAGGACATCTGGTCACCCTACAAGCAGTCAACCCAACTCACCTTGGATTCTGACATTCAGACTGAATCAAGTCCATCTCACACATCATCACAATAACAGAAGGTTCTTACTTGTGCCCTCTCTCCATTTTACCGAAAGGTGGGCATTTTTCAGTTAATAACTTTTACCACAGTTATATTCTCGAGCCCTGATTCTGGCTGTAGCTGAGCTTTTTGTTGCTTGTTTGCTAACTTTGCATCTACTGGGTTCTGGAGACCTCTGGAGACCAGAACAGTAAGTACCCTGTGTAAACCAGGACAGCCCCAAGGATTGTTTAAAATAATGCCGTGTTGCAACAATTACTAAATTACATTAAAAAACCACATTAAAAGAACATTAAGGATGCAAAGTCAAGCTCTGAAAAATTAGGAAATACAACATGTAAGGTTGCCTGTGAGATCTTAATTTGGACTCGTTCTGCATGTGCATTATGATACAGTCTTTAATTACATGATCTCATACTATTTTTTCACAGCTTTCTATGCTTATCGGGAACTCATTGCTGGAAGCACAAGCTTCAGAGAGGGCAAATGTTTTATATGATTTAAAATAAAACAATTATTTAAGTCACCAGTTAAAAACAAACTTATATGGCTAAAAGGATGAACCATAAATTTGCCTAAAAATAAATGCCATGGTCCAGAAACCCAAAATAAATAATGAATGAGAGAAAATATTGGCTTATACACATATACAGAAATAAAAAGTTAAGCAGCTGCTAAGTTTGCATTTTAATACAGTCATGTATATAGTAATCTGATTTTATAATACTACTTTCCTAAGAGTATGAAGCATTTTTAAACTGGATATTAAGATTAGAGGACGTTTAATGTTCTCACAAAGATGTGTGTAAGTATCTTTGCCATAAAATCTTCATTACTGAGTATCCCATGAAGCACTATTTAAAATAATTATCCTATGAGTTCTGACTGACAATGCTATAGATTGGGGAAAAGTTGATGCAGGAGTGGCTGTGAATTTACTTACTAGAAGAAAAAATTACAAGATATCAAGTGGATTTATTTAACTAATGTACAGGTGCCAAATAATGTATTGTCCACACATATGCTGTATAATTAAAGTGTTATCCTGCCAAAATATTTTGTCAGGGCCAATTCAAAGCCCACTGAATTCAACAGGAGTCTTTCCAATGATTTCAACGATCTTTGATTCAGGCCCTTAAATCCCCAGTTATGCTGACTGTAGGCAATCTAGCATACAATCTTAATTGGATTCTTCACAAGGATAACAAATGATTTAACAGAACACCCTTTCTCCTACTACATAAAACTCATGTAGCTACTGATATTTTGTGCATTGCAACATATTGTCTAGTTAATTAATAAAAATAAACTTCCTTCCTCTTCTATCAAGGTGTAATTGAACATTTTTCATCTAAATGTGCACCATCCCCGATTTGGATAAATGCAGTGTAACTGGTCTGTGAATGTGCAAATGACGTAAGTGAATGTCTGATGCAGCAGCATGCATGGATATCAGGTAACCATACAGAAATATATTAGATTTGCACTTACTGTTTATTTTATGTGGAAATGGATGCTTTCACATTTAAAGAAGTATGGTAATCAGATTGGGTATTTGCACATCTAACAGTTAATGATTGTATCTGCATTACTGATTGAGCCATATGTGCACTGCACACAAGTTCATTACACATTTAAGGTGTGAGGTGTCAGACTTTGGGCATGCTGAGTAAATGCACATCTGTGGGAGGGTGAATATATAGGCATGATGGGCTATTCCATATCTAATGGACCATGATTTGGACAGACATGTCAGGTCATTATACATCTAAAGGGTGAGTATGTACTTGTACAAGAAAGGTCACTGCAGGTTATCTGCACAGCTACAGCTCACTGCATATCTATATTGCAATATTTGGTGTTTCTCTTCAATCCTCAAGTTCCTGTAATTTAGTGAGAATCTCTGAATTATAAAAAAATCCAGAAATATAAAAAAACCAAAAATATGAACTAATCTCCAAACTATGTTGTGTTTAAAAAAAATCCAAAACAAAACAGCTATTATTGTTAAGCCAATCTCATGATTTTTTTAACACTTAGTGTTGGCAATGCTGGTGGTATCATATTAAGAAGCCTGGGGCTGGCCGTGCTTGAGGGCACATTATGTCATGCATATCTAAGGGGAGAGTGAGTTTGCGAGTGTCATGTTCGTTTAGGCATGATGTTGTGGGGATGTTGTGATAATTGGGCCTACAAATGTACCTAAATTGTAAGCTCAACTGTGAAAAATGAATGACCGTTCATAAAGTGCCACAATAACCTATAACGATGATGGTAAAAGATGCAAAAGGGAGACAGATTGATTAGTACAAGCAAAAAGCCCTACTGATGAAATTCAAAGATTGTGCCTGATAAACAAGAAAAATGTGGGACCAAAATTGGTGTATTGGAAATTAGGTCTAAGTAGTAGATAAAATAAGAGGATTGGCTATTCTTCCCATCACTCCCTTTTGGGGTCCTTAAAAGACTGTGGAAAGAAAGCCAGCATTTTCTATCCTTGCTGTACTTTTCATTCCTCTTTCATATGACGGGTTTTACCCATGGGTGGCAGGTACCATAGGCTGGGGGATGCTATGCCTCCCCAAACAGCCAATGGTGGCCCTACCCAAACCCTCCCCACTCGCGGGCGGCTCCAGTCCCCCTGTGCAGTGGCCCTGTCTCAGGCTGGAGCCATGCCACTTGTCCTCCCTGAGCTCCAGGTAGGGTGACCAGATGTCCTGATTTTATAGGGACAGTCCTGATTTTTGGGTCTTTTCTTATATAGGATCCTATTACCCCCCACCTCCTGTCCTGATTTTTCACACTTGCTGTCTGGTCACCCTAGCTCCAGGGCTAGCCTAGGGTGGGGGCTGGTGGCTGTGGCTCTGGTGGGGGGACGGGAGGCACAGAAGAGGCAGAGCCTTGAGTGGAAGGGGCAAAGCTGGGGACTAGCCTCCTCCAGCTGGTGGTTCATGGGCTGCCCATGGTTTTACCATCTAAGAGACTGTCCAACAAGGGGGTGGTGGTGGTGGTGTGTGTGTTCTTTCTTCAAACAAAAAGACACCTCTCTAGCTAAAGGAAAGGGAACAAGGGTGTTAAAATGAAAGCCCTATTTGATACTTTACATTTCAAATACTTTAACTGCCCCCCGCCCCCCATCTTTAATACAAAATGTAAAGGTTTGCCATGGCCCTAAGCTGCCTGAGCCCTCTGCACGCCAAACATTGTTCAACACTGGGGACAGTTACAGGGTCACATTAAATCCTGGGGGCCCATTTCTTTTGCCTGACAATGCCACAGGGACAGGTGCAGCCTCAGGGCCCGGGGAAGGGAGGTGCTGCTGGGCAGACCCCAGGGCTGGGCTCACTGCCTGAGGAGCACGGATGGGTCTGAGCCCCTCCCGCCCCTACTGCCACTGCTCACTGCACTTCCCCCTTAGGGCGGGGCTATAGCCTGCTCCTGATTTAACCTGCACCTGGTTAAACTCTACCAATCGCTAGAGAGCGACTCAGGTGGTTCAACCAATCAAACCGAAGCGTTCCTCCGCTCCTCTTACGTTCCCTCCACCCCGTCTCTGTAGCCAATCTGCAGGCCGGCCGGGATTAAAGGATTTAGCCAATGAAACCCATCGGTTTGACTCCTCCCACCCGTCAGTTCCCGCCTTCATCTGCGGCTCTGCCAAGCATGGTGGAGTGGAAATCCCCGCGTAGGCGCAGGCTCTGTGTGTGTGTGTCGGGCCAATAGGAGGGAGGGTGGCCGGCTCCGGGCCTTGTGGTTGGCTCCGGCAGCTGGCAGGGGGCGGCGCTGTGTGCGTAGCAAGGTAGGTTTCGCGGGCCGGGCCGCCTGGCTCCTGTGCTGACTCTGAGAGAGCGGGCTACGGGCTGCGTCGCTCCGATGAGCCCCGCGGGGGTGTGAGCGGGCTGGGAAAGTCCCCGCGCCGGCGGCTCCGGGCCTGTCAGGAGGGGCCGCCTGGGCAGCAGCAGCAGCAGCAACGCGGTGGCTCGCTGGGCCGAGGATGAAGAGGTGAGTGAGGGGCCCGGGGCGGTCGCGCCGCGTTTCGGGGCTGCCTCCCGCTGCCCTGGCCGTGGGGGCTGGGGCCGGGGCTGGTCCCCCCGCTGGAAATCGGCGGGGGCTGCGGACGTGCCGGTCTGTATGTGCAGCGACAATACGTGTGTGTCCCCCCACACACACACGGGGGGCCGCGCTCGGAGGGCTGCCGACGGACCGGCACAGGGTGCGCGCTGTCAGCCCCCTTCGTCCCGGGCGCGTAAAGCACCGTGCGGCTGAGTCGCCTCAGCTGGCCTAGGAGGTTAGAGGTTGGCTCTAGAGCAGCGTAGTGGGACGTGGGTTCTAGTTCTGCGCGCGTGTGTGCGCGACCTTTCCTCTGTTAGGGCTTCTCACAGTGAGTTGCTTTGTTTCGCCTTTTTCACCAACGTGCAGCTTGAAGGCAGGCAGGCAGGCTGGGTTGTGCTGTGCTGCATACCTGAGGTAGGCCCGGATCCTGCAGCTGGCTCTGGTAGCTCATGCAGAACATTGAAGTCAGTTGGGTAAGAGGTTCACACTGTCAGATCTGATTGTAGGCTTAAGGATTTAGCAATATAGTGATCCCCGCATTTTGTCAGGTGCACACTGAAATAGATAAGGGCTATCTGTGCAGGCGGCACTGATTTTGGCCAGTCCAGCTCCCGGGTTTAATGTAATGATCTGGTCACCAGTCATCCCATTTATTTAAAAGTTTAAACTGTATCTTCATTTACACATGTGCACAAAAAATAAGAGAAAAGTCTAGGCTAATGTAAAATAAAAATCTGTGTTTAAAAAAAAGTAAGCATTTAAAAGCAAGGAAATGTTTAAGCATATTTTATGCTGCTCAGAAAATAAACATTCTTAACAAGTATAGAGAAGTATATATTAACTATAAAGCAAGAACATTAAATCTGACTGAAAATAGTGTTTTCATCTTTCATCTCAAAATATGAACACAATGCACAATCCCTCTGAATTAGAGACAAATGGCACATACTGACATACAAGTGTCATCCCCAAATCAAGTCCATGTACACATTATACCAAACAGCTACAGAGTAGTGCTTTTTGTTTTAAAAAAAGTTAAGTAGTAAAATCCAAATAGTAAAAATACATTTAAAAGCTCCAATAATCCATTGGTCTGTGTTAAGATGTATGTTTTCACTTAGCAACTAAGCATTCTTTAAAATGCACATTTTTTATTTAGTATTGCAAACATGCAGCTTTGGCCTCCCTTGGATGCTGTTACATTTGCCCACTCAACTACTGTGGGTTCTTCCACTTAAAACATTTTTCAGACTGACAGTCTTGGTTGTTTGCCCTGTACATGGGGTTATTCAAAACATGACATTTAAACTCGGGAATTTACAAGAGACAATTTGAAACAGGTTGATCCAGTTTTCCCCACTTGTTCTATAGTCTGAATCAAGGCAATATACTTGTGTATATTCATGCTGAAACCTGATAGGAGATACAAACCACACTGCTTACTCCAAGTAATGCTATCCCAAGGCAGAAACAAAGTTCTCAAATTTCAGAACAAACCTTTTTCTCAGTGAGATGATTCTCTGTAACAGTATATGCTAGTGACTCAGAGGGCGAGGTGGGGGGAGAGGAATTTAGGGAACTTCTGACTGGGCTAACTACAGTGGCTTAAACATGTGCAGAGTTTCACCCTCTTAGCTACACTTACAAAGTTTCAGTCACTTGCTCCTTTTCTCTCTTACCCCTCGGCCCATTTTGGTACTAAGATAGGCTCCGATATCACAAAGATGGCCATGGCATGAGAACCTAGATGGACAGAACAAGTTCTTAAGTATGTTACATACTGTCATACACAGGGCTTAATATTCATCACCGCACTGCTGTGCAGTGTAGTAAATTACACATGCAAATGTTCATGGGATGTGTGTGGAAGAGTGGATGGCAAAAGGGAGAGAGGGGCTTGGGGTGCAAAGAAGGGGAGGATCAATTATGGGGGTAGGTAGGTAGGAGAGGGGTTAGGTGTGGGTCAGTGATAGGGAGTGGGAGGGGAGGAATGGGACAATGGGAAGGAACACATGGGAGTAAGTTCCAGGGTGGGGGAGAATAGGGGCAGCGGCACCTGTCAGCCCTACATTTCCCTCTCATGTGATTGCTGGCATCTGTGGGAGGCAGCCTATCTTAGGGGAGAGGAGGTCGGAGCCTCTTCCCCTACCTTTGTGTTTGTGCCAGATCTGAGCACCCCATCCTTGTATACCCCTTCATGTGAGCCAGATATGGGGTACTTGCCCTTCTGGGGGTGTCTGAGTCCCTGCCCCTTATACAGGGTGACACCAGGCACCAGCGCATGCCTGGGGCGGCAAGCCGTGAGGGGCAGCCTTCTGGTCGCTGTGAGGGCGGCAGGCAGGTGGCTTTTGGCGGCGTGCCTGTGGGAGGGCCACCGGTCCTGTGGTTTTGGCGGCGGTACGCCGAATCCGCATTACCGGTGGACCTCCCGCAGGCTCACCGCAGAAAGCTGCCTGACTGCCGTGCTTGGGGCGGCAAAATACATAGAGCCGCCCCTGCGCCTGTATTTGTGCCAGGGTCTGTGGGGGGGGGGCTCCCTGTATGCTTCTATGGGGATCTAATCCCCCTTCCCCATCTGCCCATCTCCATGTGATATCTGGAGTTCTGTGCCCTTCTGCAAATGTCCGAGCCCCTCTCCCTACCCTTCTTTATGTAATCTGGGATCTTAGAGGGCTTTGTCTCTCTAGGAGGATCTGAGCCCACTTCCCTATTTCGCCACCTGGATATGAGCCAAGATTTGGGGAAGCCCTGCCCCTCTGGTTCGGGAGCTTAGAACAGGTACGCTTAGCGCATGCTTTAAGAACACACTGCTGAGATGGGGTGAGAATTTGAGAATGGATGTATTGGATGCATATTACAGGCTCTCTAGCACTGAGGAAGGGGGATGAGACACCCACTGACATGAATGGAGCAGTTCACAATGGAGTTATTATTTCAGGCTGTATTTATATCCGGGGGTATGGTCTTTCAGCTGAGAACATCTCAATGAGATGAATAGGTCACTTCATACCTCTCTAGGCCTGCCATGCTGCAGATGGATATGTAGAGTCCTTTTCCTCTATCCTCCTTCTGATTTCATATAATTATAGTTGTGCATCAGCATGCTTACAGGGACTGTCTTGAAATTTGCATTGTCTCATGGGAGCGTAGGACAGGGTTTGTGATGCAAATACGGGTTAATTTGAGTAAGGGATTCCTGAGATACAGCCCCAACCCCCTGGACAAAATTCAGTATTTCATAAAGTTCACAGATTCTAGCAGCTTCTAAGTTTGAAACCCACAGATCCTTGTCAGAAATCTGAGAGTGAGCTGTGTAAACATTGGGGTAAAGCCACCTCTGTCAAGGGGTAGGTAGGGCTTGAGAGAGAAAGGTAATCTGAGTATGGAAGATAATTCAGAGAAGGCTTCAACTGTGTTTGAAAAGAATATAAATTATACATGTGAGTGCTTGCTTTGAGGGGAGGGTGATTGGGATGGAAAAGTAGATGGGGAGTCGGGGGAGAGGTTTGAATCTACTTTGGAGGATGGGCATGTTATGGAGAGAGGGATAAATGGCAATGGGTGGTAAGAAAAGGAAGAGAGGGTTGGGGCTTAAGTACAATGGGCGAAATAGGGATTGGTGGAGTGAGAGGCGAGAGGATGAGAGGGTTTGTATAGAAAGTTGGAGATATAGGGGTGGGTGAGCCTGTTAGCCCAAAATTATACCCTACCATGGTTGTGCTGGGATCTGGGTGAGTCCTACCTGTGCTGTGTGGTCTGGGATCAGGGGGACCTTGCTCCCCTTGGTCTGCTGAGCCCCTCTCCTTGCTCTGCCATGTGAGCTGCAAAATGCGGATAACAATGTAAAATTCTTTGAGCACTACTGATGAAAAGCACTATATAAAAGCTAGGTACTTCAGTAGTACATCCACTGTAAAGCTAGGTGAGAACCACAGCTGTCTAAATGACCACAGTCTCCTACTAGCTAACATCTCTCTCTCTCTCTTTTAAAAAAAACAAACAAACAAAAAACCCAAACCAATAACCCCAAACAAAAAAACCACAGAAGGAAATTAAATGGTAAAAACTTTAACTCGGAGTTAAGGTTGCCCAGAGATGACTCATGACCTTTCAGAATGTCAAGTTCAGCAAAATTCAAGCTCTTGGAAACAGAAATACAGGAAATAGAGAGTTAAGGTAAATGTCTGCTTAGCCTTAACTCTGCCCTTCTCAAGTGATGCCCCAAAACACCCATAAAAAACATGCTTGAAATCTGCCTTTTCATTGCAATGCACAGGCACTACCGGCACCTGTCTTACACTTACAACACTGAGCGTACTCCCCTCATAGATTACAACTTCTCACAGTTTTATAAACTCTTCTTCTTTGCACACAGGATATCACCTAAACTTATGCTTTCTCCTACCTATCATTAAATCCGCAGACTGCTTTCAGTACTGACAATACTCATAACTAGGGCCCTACCAAATTCACGGCCATGAAAAATGCGTCACGGACTGTGAAATCTGGTCTCTCCCTGCGTAAAATCTGGCCTTTAGTGTGCTTTTACCCTATACTATTCAGATTTCCTGGGGGAGACCAGTGTTTCTCAAATTACGGGTCCTGACTCAAAAGAGAGTTGCAGGGGGGTTGCAAGGTTATTTCGGGGGGGGTGTCATAGTATTGCCACCCTTACTTCTGTGCTGCCTTTAGAGCTGGGTGGCCAGAGAGCGGCGGTTGTTAGCCGGGTGCCCAGCTCTAAAGACAGCAACCCATCAGCAACAGCACAAAAGTAAGGGTGGAAATCTCATACCTTGCTACTCTTACCTCTGCGCTGCTGCTTTCAGCGCTGGGCAGCCAGAGAGCGGCAGCTGCTGACTGAGGGCCCAGCTCTGCAGGCAGCAGCGCAGAAGTATGGGTGGCAATACCATACCATGCCATCCTTACTTCTGTGCTGCTGCTGGCAGGGGCTCTGCCTTCAGAGCTGGGCTCCTGGCCAACAGCTGCTGCTCTGCAGCTGCCCAGCTCTGAATGAAGAAGTAAGGTAGAAGTATTGCAACTCTCCTCCCTAATAACCTTACAACCCCTCCCCTCAACTCCTTTTTGGGTCAGAATCTCTACCATGACACACCATAAAATTTCAGATTTAAATAGCTGAAATCATGAAATTTGCGATTTTTAAAATACTTGGACTGTTAAATTGACCAAAATGGACCATGAATTTTGTACTCATAGCTAAGGCTAAGATTTTGTCATGGAGGTCACGGAAGTCACAGAATCTGTGATTTCCAGAGATCTCTGTGACATTTTCCACTTCAGTCCCAGCCGCCGTGGCTCCTCTCACCCTCCGTGGCTCCAAGTTGCCGTGGGCAGTGTGGGGGGACCCTGTGAATTTTTGCTTACCATCTGTGACCCGTCCCTGACTTTTTACTAAAAATAACTGTGGCAAAATCTTAGCCTTACTCATAGCAAGAAACCACCAATGCCCTGCTGTTGACATAACCTACACAATTCTGTATTGAAATGATGCAGAGTGGAATCTCAGAGTACCCAGACACCTCTTTCCTTTGATCACAGGCATTGAGGGACTCAGACTGACATCTCCTCATATCACAGCCAGAGCTGTGATGTTTCTCATATCACAAACAGGTCTACCAACCTGTCCCATCTACTGTCTCCATTCAGTATTGATATATCTAAAACACTGAATGCAACTGGAGTGCATGCAGACAAATCCCAGTGGCTCTTGCCAGCCCCAGTGAGACTGAGTTAAGATTGAGTGGGTGTTTAGCTTAACTCTGTATTTCCTGGTTTTCAGAAGTTTGAGATTTGCAGAACTCTGTTCTGGATAGGCACAAGCCATCAGCGGGTATACTTATTTGAACTAATTAAGTTTTTTTGCCATTTAATAATTTAAAAAAAATTGCTTGGTATAGTGAATAGAACTTTGTAAGGCTTTGTAAATGCTGAGTGACTGACCATAGACTGTATTAAGGATACCATTATATAATCTAATTAAAACTGTTACACATTTCTAGTTTAATTAAATGTTTTTGATTAAATCAGATTATAACATCGTAGACCTGGCCCAGTTAGCAAGCTATAGTTCATGTAATAGTTACAAAGGAACCCTAATTAAATAGAGATTCATCTTTCCTTCAAAATTTTTGTGCAGACTGCTTTATAAATTTGTTTACACATTTTCTTTTTCATGTGTTTTCATATTTAAATGAAGTATAAGTTTTAGATATATATTTGAAATGGTTAAGGCCCCAATCCTGCAACAACTGATGTTTGTGGTTAACTTTACACAATGTGGGTAGCTCATTGACTTCAGTGCAGTCACTCAGTTTGGAAAGTTAAGCATGTGCATTAGTCTTTGCAGGGTCAGGACGTAAGATTGAATGGTGAAGAATGGGGCTTCTGACTCTCTGAGTTGCAAATAAAAAGTTGTGTGGCATCAGTGCACAAAAATAAGTTATGACATTAACTATGAATACATCAAATTTCAGATTTTTGTGTCTGGGGTTACTTGTAGTAATTTGTACTTGATCTAATGTGTCACATGTGCAAACTCTTAGTGTATCCTGTCAGTTCTTGATCAGCTTCAATAAAAAAGTTACTGGTGTTTGGCAAGAAAAACAGCAAATAGACTATTGATTCTATTTTCCCATTGGCTAATTTAAAAAAAAAAAGAATAAATAGTGTATTTCTATTTTAGTTTGAAAACAGATTGACAACCTGTACCAGATTTCAGCTCAGTGAGATCTGGAACTGTCCAGATGTTGTACTTCAACTGAGACTTATACTGGAAATGCAAACAGACTTTTAAATGCATTGGTGCTACCAGTTGCCGCAGTGATACAGAATGTTAATGACATTGATATTCATGTGCCTTATTAATAAAGATGAAACAAAAAGTGTATTCAGTAGCTGAATGGCTGTATTATTGTAAAAGAGCATCAGAAGAAGGTATTGTTTTTCAGTGCGGAAATCTGTGAAAGCCTAGTGATTAGAAAATGTTTGGTTGGTTGCTTTAGATGTTTCCATTAACCCTCTACTACTATGTCATAGCATAACTTTTGGTTTGTTCTGAAGCATGAAAAAAAGGTTTTGGGGGGGAAAATCAGCATGAGTGGTAGTTACAAATGAATAGCTATAGCCACTTCATTGGCTTCTGGATAGATTCCAAATTTGGGATCAAACTGAATGACAGGAATATTAATAGATTGGGGGAGAGCCTGGCTGAATGCAATAAGAGAAAAGATGTGAACAACAACAAAATCACCAGAATAAGAAGGTAGATTAGTAAATCATCAGTGAAATATTCATCGGCTAACTAAAATGCAGCAAAGTTATAGACATCAAAAATTTCAGCTGGAGAATATATATTTAGCCTATGTGGTAACTTTTACTTTCTGAATATAAATAAATTGTGATGTATTTCAGATGAGTTTTTTTTCTTTAAATCTAGGTAGTATAGTACAATTTGTAGATAGCTCTTTTACTTAACTGCAGATTATCTATCAGGAGATTAAGTGTTTTGGAACATTACTTATTAAAGTTTAATTTATACATCCTATGGATTCCAGTTTACCACAGTATTTAAATGAGATGACCTCTTCTTTCAAGCCTGTTCTCTCTGGCACTTCTACATTGTTAAAATATAAGCAAAAAAGTTAAATGTTTCATTACATTTACTACATTTTAAGGATAGCTTTTAAATAGAATGGATAGAATCAGATATTGTCTGTTTAAAAAATAAGTATTGCAGTGAGTTCTGTCTGATGTGGTGTCTTATTATGGCAGATCCCATTATAAAACATCTCTTGTGTTTCTCACATTTCATTAGCTATTCATTAGCGAGCTAGCTCAAATAACTTAACTAAACTTTCAGGTTCTTGCTTCTTGGAGAAGACCTGACCTTCCTTCCACTGTAAGTCTTCATTGTTGTAAGACACCTTCTCTTCATTACTCCTACTTCTTTTGTGCATCACAGGAAATTGAATCTTAAACCTTGTGTCTTCAAGATAGGTTGAATTTGTTCCCTTGTTCCCCTAAAATACTTTTTTGTGTGCCTAATATGACAGCGAAACAGTTCTTCTAGCAAGTGCACCCCTTCTTATATGGGGGCTGTACTATAGTAGGCTTCCCTAACTATAAGCAAGAAATAGGTCTCTTTCAGAGGATTGCTTTGCATCTAAATCAGCCACAATAAATAGATGAATTACTCCCATATTGCCCTTCCAACCCCTTTATCTGAGAGGGATGCCTCTGTTCTGCTGGCATGGGAAATGAGATACTACCAAGATAAATATTTCATTCTGGATCACTAAACAATAGTACAGTGCAATTTTGGGCACCAGGATGGCCTTTTCTAGATATTTGTTACAGAAAAGTGTGATCTACCTGTTAGTCCTCATGATCCTCAGATTTGTTGCTCAAGTGTTGATCTTGAGAACCGAAAAACATGGTTGTACAATAAAAAGTAAGGTATGTTTCTGTAACCTTTCTCTGTAGTCAGTTTCATTCCATCCCATAGGGTGTTATCTGATATATTTTAAATATAATGTTAAAAAAATAAGACGATACACTGTTGAATACTAAATTGATCTAGTTCATAAACATTAGCTTTGATTAAAAAAATTTGTATTAGACATAGTATCCTTCACAAATTGTACTTCTCAAATTCTGGTTTTGTTCATTTCATGAAAATACTACTTAGCTTTGTGTCTTGGAAATAGCATTACATAGTAATAAATACTTTACAAATTTCTAAACGTGGTAGGTTCAGAAAAAGTTGCATACATGTTCAGTAGCATACTTAATATAACACAGAAATACTTTTGCTGTATCAGAAATGGACAGTCACTAAAATGTGTAAAGGATCATTTGTTGTGGAGAGAGTCTTCTCAGAAGCTCACTCACTATACATTTGGTTTAGTCTTTTTCTGGTCACTTAAAATTAAAGACTCCTCCTTTTCCTTTTAACTTATGTGGTTGTTGCATGTCATTGAATTTTAATTTTGTAGTTCCTTTATTCAAAACACTAGAGAAGGGTAACTGGAATAGAATCACAAGCTTGTTCTGCAAAAATATTTGTCTGTTTTTAAGTTACCTTTAACATCACCCAGCTACTTTTGTTTTACTGTATATGAAAAATGTTTGCATTTTAAAATGAATTCCTATTGTGCTTAATTTTAACTGTGATTCTCTTAAACTTAATGTTACGTTATGTTTGTTTTTGTTTATCCTAGGCTTTCTGTTCTGGATTTAGCCCTTGACAAAGTTGACACAGAATCGTTAAACAAATGTTGGATCCTCTAGGAATTTTCCTTTGTAACTGCTGTACGACTATGTCACCAAATCATCTTTCCTGAATATAAGTGCTTATTTATAAAGTTTTCATCACAATGAATTCAGGCTTATGGAATCAAGAAAAAGCCAGTTCATCCTATTGGGAAGAGCGTATCTTTTATTTGCTTCTCCAGGAATGCAGTGTTTTAGACAAACAAAATCAAAAGCTTTTGAAAGTACCCAAGGGTAGCCTAAGCCAGTTTATTCAAGATCGTTCTTCTGTGGGACACGGCAGAAATATCCCTTCTAAAGGCAAGAAAATGCAGATTTGTTTAAAGGTTCTGGAACAGCCGCATCCAGTCCTGTTTGTGGATGAGAAAGATGTAATAGAAATAAATGAGAAACTAGCTGAGTTGCTTTTGGCTATTACCAACTGTGAGGAAAGATACAGCCTGTTTAAAAGCAAAAGTCGATTAAGTAAAGGCCTGCACATAGATGTTGGTTCACCTGTGAGAGTACAGCTGAGGTCGGGAGATGATAAATTTCCTGGAGTTGTTCGCTTCCGGGGACCCTTGTTACAAGACAGATTATTATCCGGGATATTTTTTGGAGTAGAACTACTGGTAAGTTTTTTGCATGCTTGATACATGAGCTCAAACAAACTGTCACGTTGCCATTTTTTACAAATTGAACTTCCATCCAGAAGGTCTGGATGCTCTGCAATTATTTAAAATTGAATACAGAATTATACAAAGCATCTATTTTCAGCTTTGCTACTTCTAGTACATTAAAGTAAGATGGCAGCAAGGACAACTTATGGGTGGCTTTTTATTATTTTTATTAAATGAGGCTCCAATTCAGCTAAGTAATTAAGCACATAGCTAACTTTTTTTAAGCATATGAATAGCCCTGGTGCTTAAACCAATATGACTGCTCAGGTGCTTTTAGTTACTCACGTGCGAAAATATCTTGCTGAATCAGGTCCTAATTGTTTTATTGGAATGTCTCCAAAATGATGCATTATAATCCCTACAAAAATATTAGTATTTTTAATATTTTGGTTTCTCTTTCCAAAATCCAGGAAGAAGGTCGTGGCCAAGGCTTTACTGATGGACAGTACCAAGGAAAACAGTTTTTCAGATGCGATGAGGATTGTGGAGTTTTTGTTGCCTTGGACAAACTAGAGTTGGTGGAAGATGATGACAATGAACTGGAGAGTGATTATGCAGCTCCAGTTGACACGATGCAGGTAGAACTTCCGCCTTTGGAGATCAACTCCAGGGTTTCTCTGAAGATAGGAGAAGGTATAGAGTATGGGACAGTTATATTCTGTGATGTCTTACCAGGAAACGAAAGTTTAGGATACGTTGTTGGAGTGGACATGGTAAGAAAATCTGATTTTTTTTTAAATAACTTTTGCATGTGTGTGTTAGTGAAAGTACATGCAATTAGAAGATAAACAGGTATCTATAAGTTACTTCGATAGAGGCTGATGACATGAAAGTGAGAAATCAACACCGACATATAAAGATGACATTCAGCAGCTATTTTGGCATGAGGTAACAATATAGTATTTGACTCAACAGTTTTTAGGCAGAATAATCTGATTTTAAGTTGCCTCTACTGAGTTACTTGCTTTCGTAGATATCATGTGAGGCTTGGTATTATTGAACTAATGGTTTGGCTTGTGAGTGATTTTTACATTTATTTTGCTTTTAGGAGAAATGCACTGAATTACTTTTTCCTTTTTTTGCTTTGGATTTTATTTTGGTATAACCAGTTTGTCTGCTTCACAGTATTTTTTTCATCTGAATTTGGAAGAAGACTGAGGTTTTGAAGAATAATACTTTACCTACCTATAAAACACTAAATCTTTTCTCTAAATTTCATTGTCATGTTCATCTTGTGTTTTTTTTAAACTTACTCTTAGCAATTTCTGAAAAATTTACTTAAAATAAACAATACCCATGCTTTTGATGGAACCTGCAAAATGTTTTGGCCTATGCTTCCTTTCCTGATTGCAGCATCAGTTTGAACAGCCCCAGTGCTGGTTAGCTAACCTAATTATTAGTACAGAAAGAGAGCTTAGCAGATAGCACATTCATGCAAACAGGAAATATTTGTGAGGTAGACTGGAAGAAGTAATTTTTTTTTTTTATTTTAAGCCCATGCATGTAATAAATAAGTGGAATATTTTAACTCTTAATAAAAGAAGCATGAGTCTTCCATAGTGCAAAAACCTATTGTGCCACTGCATGAAGAATTGCGTCAGTTGTGGCATTTCTGTATTGATGACCAGTATTAAATCAAGAATAGTTTTTTAAAAATTTTAATTATCATCTTTAGGGCACTTCTGTTAATTTTATTACTGATCACATGTCTTTTGCATGTTAATATATTGTAGCGGAACATTATCTATTGCCAACATTTATGGATTCTGAGAATGGTGTATGTAACGAGGGCCTCCTTTTCACCCTTGCTCTATGGGACTCCTGCACCGACAAATCAGCCAGAGACTACTTCTGGGTGCAATCACCAATGCCTTTTATTTACAGTGTCAGCTCCCATTGTCTTCTATTTACAGACCACTCCAAACCAGCAACCTGGGGGACAGCTAGCTTCTCCAGCAAGCAGGGACGCATAGCCCTTGGCTCCTTCCTTTCCTTTCTCCCACCCTCACTTCCTTCCTGCAAGCCTTATATCGCCCCTTGGCTAATAAGGTTGTCAGGTTCTTCCCTTCTATCAGTTAGGCATGGCAAACTCAGCCAGCCCCAATTAATGCTTCGTAATTGGAGCTGGGCTAACGGCTGGCTTAGGACCTCCTGGCCAGCACCCTGTTACAGTGTACTATGGATTTTTAAAAAATTCTGTACTCAAAATTTTGTTGCCACATATGGCCAAACCTGCATCTAAACCCACAAATTTGTGTGGTTTTCTTAAAATTCTGTAAATACTTCTTTTGGATAATACTTTGAGATGTAAATTTTTTATTTTTAGGATAATCCTATTGGGAACTGGGATGGAAGATACAATGGAATACAACTCTGCAGTTTTGCAAGTGTAGAAAGTACACTTCTCTTGCATATCAATGATGTTATCCCAGGTATGTTTTGTGGATTTGAAAAACACTTGGCTAGTTAATATATAAATAGTGCAAAGTGTATAATTAATTGCAAAATAAGTTCATTAACATTTTTAAATATAGCCCACTTATTAGCTTTCCTGATATCTGCAACCCCTTCTGTTTATGCAGTAAACATTCAAGTGGAGAGGAGTTTTGATGGGAAACAGTGTTATGAATACTTGTGGATAAATATTTGAGTACTGGTGGTGGCAGTGCACCCATTCTTGAAAAGATTCTTATTAATCATCCATCAGCTTGTGGTGAGCAATTTGTGAAGATCTGGAACAAGAAAGTATTTCTTGTGTGAATGAAGCTTAGGTCATCCAGTAGAATGCAAATAATACTATGTGATTTACCAGTATCACACAAGGCAAATAGCAGATACCTATAGCAATCATTTCTGAAAAATCCAAGTTAAAACTGTGTGGAATGCATGCAGTTTGTTGTTCACATCAGTTCAACGAACTAGCCTATAATAACTGCAACCCTTTTGTGTGGATACTTCACAAATGGTGTACTAAACCTCAGTTTTCAAATTGTGATTTTTCTGGCTCTGGTCAAAATACTGTGCTCTGTGATAATCAAAATCCTGAGCTAGAATATGTAACCACCTAACTAAAATTTGTTACCTTTAGTAGTAATTATATATATTTTTTGGGGGTGGGGTCTAGCATAGTTGCGGAATTACACAGCTGTGGTCTGTAACTACAACCTTCTCCCCACACTAACTATTAACCTTTCTTCAAGAGTACATTCATACTGAGAAGTGGTGTGAAATGGCACATGCACATAATGCCACTCATGGAAGCATTTGTTTAGTTTGCAGTACATGGGGTACACGAGATTCGGTTTTGTTTCTCCTCCAGAAAATAGGTTTCTTAATGACTCCCACATATTATCAGTAAAGAATGTTTATTGCAGCAATTTTTGACAAAAATCATAAGGTATTCAAAATTGCAGGTCTTACTTGGAATGCCACTAGTGGAAACAACTTATTTATTCTTTTGAATAGGGATTTTAATATAACAAAATCTGAACTCAGTGAATCTAGTTTTTCTGCTTTAAAAATGTAGACTTCAAAGTACAGCAATAATTTGTGGTCTTTTTACTTAATAAATACAACTGAGTATACCTTTTAGTCATCCAAAAATTAGGTTTTGTGCTGCTCAGTTTTGCTAAGTTGCTGTGTAATGCCCAAATACAGCAAGGTATTTAAGCATATGACCACCTATCTTTAAGCAGGTGTGTAGTCTAGTTTATTTTAATGGAGTTACTTGCATGCTTAAAGTTAAGCATATGTTTAAATGCCTTGGTGACTTGGAGGCTTAACAGTTCAGAAGGAATGACTATAGGCTTTTTATGTTTTAAATACAGTTTTATTGTCAACTGTGTCATGGTAAGTTGATGGAACTTAAGAGGCACTATGCACTTTATCATGTTAAAATGGTAAATTTTCCAAAAAAATCCCAAGTATCTTCAGGGGATGTTGTTTTGGATGGCTGGGCAGAGATAAGCTAATATACTCCAGTAGAAGTCACTGAAGTGTGTTAAATGTACTACTCCTAAGGGGTTAGGCTGCTAAAATGCAAATGAACCACTATACTGATTCAGAAACATGAGGATTTTTTCATTTGAACTCTTTAAAAGATATGTTGCATGTTCCAAATCTTCTGATGTTACGCAGAAGAAATAATTTTTCTGCTTGCATGATAACTTGTTGTTTTAAAAGAACTACGTTTAGCTTATTGTGCATAAAATAGGAGGCAATGCAACCAACATTATATTTAAATTGTTGCATGACCTGTTTTTTAAATTCTCTTAACTTTTTGTCAATTCTTTCTGTAAAGTCGGGGGGAAAGATCATCTTATACGTGATGGTGAGGGAAGGAATTGGCTTGCAATTAATAATTGTGTTTTTGACCACATGCAGAATATGAGACAAATTAAGATAAAGCGCAGCCTAACAAATGTATAATTAATATAACTTTGGGGCAGCTAGATTGTGGCATAAGTTCATTTAAAGTTATGCCTGTTTTGGGGTCTTGTGTCTTCTATATTGCCTTCTTGCAAGGTTCTATTATTGTTTCATTTTGCAGTGTACATTGTAGATTTTCCAGTAGCAGTGAACTATTTCTTAATCTCATTCATAATCTCATGAAAAATCTCATGGATAGTTCTGAAATACATTTTGGTTCTTCATGCTTCAACTTCTTGCAGTAAAAATAAAATTGGCATGTCACCAAATGCAAGTTTTTTATCTTGTTGCTTGACTGAAATGTTAAAGGATGTCTCATGGAACAGTACATAAAATATAGCTACTGAAATGGGGGGGGGGGGAACCCCTCACAATGAAATTAAAGCATTTCTTACACCTTCATCATAACATCAGATTTATTCCAAGATGTAGTCATTATAAAAGGCCTGATATCAAAAAACAAACAAAAAAAAACATTGTAGATCTGCTTCTTCAAGACACCGACAGATACCATTTAAATCAATGGGAGCTATATGTGCCAGTATTCTCGAAAATTGGGCCACCTGTTAAGACTCTGACCTTGTATACCCAGGCTTGAAATCTTTGGCCTTAGTTTTTTAATAAGAGAAATGTTGATGGAATATTTTATTTTACTGATTCTTCATAGTGGTAGTAGAGGGACATTATTGTGCTTTATTGTACTATGGTTTTAAAGGTTTTATACTTACTTATTTTTTGCCTTTGTTATGCTTGCACCTATATGAGAAAACTAAAATTCTACCTCTATGCCTATTCTAGAGACTGCATCACAGGAGAGGCGAGCTCCCAAACTTACCTTTGCCTCAAGAGGTGGTGGTGACAAAAGCTTATTCAATCATAGTAAGCAAAAGCTCACAGGTACTTGAGAGTAATTTTACTTCTTAAAAACATAGTCCATCTTACTTTATTTTTAGGGATGTTTGTATGAAAAGGGAGCTTTTTATTTATATATATATTTTTTGTTCATCTGCTCTTCCTTGACACTCAGAGTCAGTCCTTTGTGAAATCATAATAAAGACTTCAGGTGAGAAATAGCAGAAAATCTGTTTCCATGAAAATGTCCATAGGGAAAAACACTTACAGGGAAATGCAAAAAATATATTGCATGGAAGCAGAATACAAAGCTGAATGCGTTTTTCGGTTTTCCTTGCGGTTCAATTGGTTGGTTGTAAATAGGTTTGGAAAGTTTAGACTTTTCGGTAAATGTTGGTAAACGACAATTTCTCACCCCACCACCCCACAACAAAAAACAGACCACCTATTGATGATTGGAGATTGCAGATAGGCAAAGCAAGAAAAATGCTACTTGAGAACTTATTAATTTGGTTAAGAATATTTACTATGTATATTTTGACACATTAACATTGTTAAAACATAAATTATAAAACTTTAACATTTGTTAAAACACGATGTCTGCTTTCATTAAATAAATCTGAACCATCTCCATAATTTTGCACAACTGTAAAAATTTAAAATGCTTAAATAAACATTTATGTTAGCCGTCAAAATTATAGTCGTTTTTTAATAAAATCAGTTTTTTGCCGAGCCTAGTTGTAAATTACCATCCACAAAGTGAGTATTTTGCAAAAAAATAACCCCACCGCCACTCCCCGGCTCCAGTCGTACATTAAGTGGATGTCCATTGAGATCAGTGTAACTCTGTGTGGACACAGGGATCTTCCTGCATGGAGTTCAGTGTGGAATTGGACCTTAGTTTGCTCTTCTGCTCTGAACTAGTTAATTGAATAGTTTTTATTTAAAGGGTAACTAGTTATATATAATAATATAAAATTTCAGCTTGGACAATTAAATAGGAGCTATGTTACCTCAGTGCAGGCTTTGATCTATGTTGTCTTTGCTGCAGGAGTGCTCGCTTCCCCTGGAAAGTGGGAGGCAGGATTGCCCTTGTACAAGATATGTAATGAAATGAGCACAAAGCAGGATTTTTATTAATAAAATTCTGTATTTTTAATAAAACATGCTATTTCTTCTAGGATCTACCTCCGAGCCTGGAAATAGAAACAGATCTGAATTTTTTTATACATTAAATGGCTCTTCAGTTGATTCTCAACCACAAACTAAATCAAAAAACACATGGTACATTGATGAAGGTAATGAGGGATAAGTTACCCTTTTATACAAATGCATGCTGTTTCACATAAGTCTATACTTTAAATATGGTCATTAGCACAGTGGAAAGTGAGTGTTACTGGGGGGAGGGGGAGGAATTAAAATGTTTTGAAATAGATGTTCTGTGTTAATGAGTGTGTTGATCATGCCAAAACATTGGTGAGTGCCCCTTTAAACAGTGGTGGACAACCTGCGGCTCACGGGCTGCACCCGGCCCGTCAGGGTAATCCGCTGGTGGGCTGCAAAAGAGTTTAACATTGACGGTCCACGGGTACAGCCGCCCATAGCTCCCAGTGGCCGCAGTTTGCCATTCCCAGCCAATGGGAGCTGCGGGAAGCAGCAGCCAGCATGTTCCTGCGGCCCGCGTTGCTTCCTGTAGCTCTCATTGGCCAGAAACAGCGAACTGCGGCCACGAGGAGCTGCAGGCGGCCATGCAAATGTAAACAATCTGTCTGCTGCCCTGCCAGCGGATCACCCTGAGAGGCTGCAGATTGCCCACTACTGCCTTAGAGGTATTATATACACTTAATCTTAGCTTGAAGATGGTAGCTTTTCAGCTCTGTTGTAGGTAGGTCTGTAACAAACTCATTGTATGTAAGTGGGGACAGGTTGTACACATAATATTGTTGAGACACATCTCTGAATGTGGATGATACTTTCAAACCTCCTTCTGGTACATAAAGGAGTTTTATCTGACTTCTCCTTCTGAAGTTAAATTAACTCTCCAGTTTTAAGTGGATCATAATATTTTGTCATATTCAGGATACCAGTTATTCAGATTTACAACAAAATCAGCCACTTGTTTGATAAAAACAAAAATGCTTGTATCATTTTTGATCTTTTAAAGTTTATTCTTGAAACTGCAGACTTGATTTTAAGGAAATACCTAAAACATGTAGAATCAGTAAATCTTGACTGTTTTTGCTCTTAGCTAACAGAAGACGGAGAGGTTTATACTATCCCCAGAAATTGCTTCTAGGGTCATAACAGATGTGTTTCATCTGGCAAGGAGTTCTTATGGCTGAAACTGGGGAGGGGAACTGCTGAAAACATGGGTTTACAATGAAAGCACATACAGCAGTAACGGGCACTGAAGTCCATAAACTGTTAAAAATGAAACTGAGTTATGATCATTCCTGGCTGCCTAGTAAATAATAAATGCATTACTTCAGTGTAAATTCAGTTTATTTGAGAGATGATTCCTCTGATTTAAAGTGAATAAGAAACTTATCATTTCCTGGAAAGTAACAAGCATGAAGGAGTTAATTTTGTTTTTTGGAATTTTTAAATATTGTCACATAACAGCCTTTTCTTGTCAGCCTAATTAAGTTGCTACTTGCTCTATAAATGCCAGCTGTGAATTGTAGACCAGCTAGGAAGTTGAGGCAAGATGTAAGATGCTTATAAATAGTATCGTACTAGTACATCTGCTTGTGACCTCATTTATCTAGCACTGAATTGCTCATGATTTATTTACGTTTTTTCAGGTAGCAAGTCAGTTACTTTATCCTGTATGAGCACTAGATGACAGATCCTGTCTCTGCGTGAACCAAAATGTACTCTTATGCTATGCCCAGGGGATAAGTGATGTCCCAGAGCAGATATTTATAACCTATAGTTAATCACAAGCAAATGTGAAACATACTACACTAGTTACTAACTGTCAGCTATCAAGTCATTCCATGATTCCTGCTGACATGTGTATTAAGACAACTGGGTATTTTTTTGGCTTTGGCTATTCCCCATAGCATATTTCTTTAAATTTCTGACACCTGGACACAACTATAAAGATTGGCAGTGTAAGAAAATTATATTCTTTATTTATCTTCAGGCTAAGCCTTCCTATAGTTGCCTGCTAATGTACCCTACCCTGACCTAGAAAATCTGTGCTCTTTGCTGCATTGTGCTGTGGAATCTCCTCAGCAAACACTGCAAATATATTATGCCTAATTTAGAGTGATAACTTTGTGAAATGGATTATTATCCATTAGGGAGAGAGGTGAAGTTATAAACTAATTTACATAGTTTGGCAGACTTGAATATAAATACAGAAAAAATCGAGGGGCAAAAGGAACAATGCTTTGTGATGTCAGGAAATGTTGCGCCACAGGCATAATAGCATATTAGCTGCCCTTTTCATTTTAAATGAAATAATTTAGGCCTTCAGCAAAGTTTTATGTAATTCTGAGTACTAGCTCATACAGGAGGAAGGGGGATAGACACTCTTCCCCAGCAGAAGACATGCATCTGGGACACACAATTCTTGGAGCTTTTTGGCATACTGGGAAAGTGCGCTTAAAGCACCAAATACAGTAGCACAACATGGCATGTTCCCTGCTCTATGCCCAGCCAGTTGTGTTGATTGCTGTGGAAGTGAGTACAGGTCTAGCCCTACCTACTCACCTGGATGTCTCATGCTTCCAGTAGTGTTTGAAGGCAGCGATTCCTGGTATATCTACTATTTGTGACTAGTTTCTGCTTGCAGTGGTAGGGAATACCTACTGGTGCACCTGCATAGTGACCAGTCATAACTGGGCTCAACATTTCTCATCCACAGCTACATTAAGACATTTGTTTTTGACCTACAAAGCCTTTCTTTGGGAAGCAAGAGCGAGCTACTTAATTTGTCCCTTGTTTGTTTCTTTCTTTCTTTCTTAACAGTTGCTGAAGACCTTGCAAAATCACTTGCCGACTCATCTTCTGGATTCGGTCATTCTTCACCACCACTACAGCCGCCTCCAACAAACTGTTTATCTAACGAAAATAGATTTCACTCTCTACCTTTTAGCCTGACAAAAACATCTAATACTAATGGTACTATTGGACATAGTCCCCTCTCTCTGTCTGTTCAATCAGTTATTGGGGATTTGAACACTCCTGCCACCCAGGAAAGTCCATCAACAGTAATGCCTGTCAATAACTTGCATGGTCTTGAAGCAGGTTCACTGGCTGAAGTTAAAGAGAATCCTCCTTTCTATGGAGTAATCCGCTGGATTGGTCAGCCACCAGGCGTAAATGACGTTTTGGCTGGATTGGAACTGGTAAATAATACAAACTGCACAATTTTACTGTTTACAGTTTTATTTGCTGTCTATCTTGCAATTTAAAATAATAGTTTTGTAGCTGAAGACCATAGCCCATGTACTCTACAAAAGTAATTTGGCTTGGCTGAAATATAGTTGTCACATGATCTGAGTGCAGTATAGTTTAAATTTGTGAATAGGATTTAATCGTTTTATAACTCCATTAAAGCTTTGTTTCATCACCAAGTTATGAAATGGTTGGGGCCTGTTCTGTACTACAGATAAAACTGTTGTAGCCTGCTCAGTGAGCAACAAATGTGTTCTTTTAGTTAGACATATCTGTAGTGTAGAAGAGTCTGGAATTCCTTTTATTTGTTTCTTAGTTTATATAGGCTGCTGCATCAGAACTTGTGAATTACTGGACTTCCATCATTTTCTGTTTAAAAAGACAGGGAATACAACCTACATAAAATATTGTCTGTAATAGTCTTCAGAATGTGAAGGCTGTTGTCAGATGGTAGAATATTAGCAGAAAGATTGCCACCATAGTTCCACGGTAGCTATAGTTCTATTCAGAGACTTGAATTTAGCAGTGGATTTAAATCATACTTACAGGTAGAGCAGAGCAGGAAATGGCTTTCCAAGTCCTGTTCTGCACTGGAACAAAACTGAGACTTTCCAAATATTTTTCTTGGTGGGAGGAAGGGAGAGAAAAGAGACACACCCACCCAAGAATAGCCCTAACCACCAGGGACTAGCATTCACCTAGTATATGGGAGACCCAAGATCAAATCCTTGCTCTGCCAGATGAAGAATGCTCTAACCACAAGGCAACTGGCTGTTTTGGGGTGGGTTTTCCTTTCTCTTTCTTTCTTTCTTTCTCTCTCTGTCTCTCTCTGTGTGTGTGTGTGTGTGTGTGTGTGTGTGTGCTGAAGCAGCTTCACTTCATATAAAGAATAATTATTGGGCTAGAGAGAGACACTATAGCTAAGTGATTAAAACATTTGCTGGGATGTGGGAGCTCAGGTTCCAGTCCATGAGTCTTTCACGTCCCATTTGAGTGTCCCAAAAAATCTTTCCTGACAACAGTTCCTGAGAAAGGTGGTTTTGTTTTTGTTTTGTCCCCCCCCCCCCTTTTCAATTTTGATGAATCAGCATTGTCATTGACAAACCATTTTGACAGAAAATTCCCAACCAGTTCTACTTACAAGGCTAATTACACAAATTTCAAATAAAGCCACAGTTGCAGCAAAATTATGCAGATTTGTGTTATGTTTTTGATATTTTTATGGTATTCATAGACCTGGTTGTGACTGTGCAGCAACTAAATTATTTTCTGTGCATGTAGGAATATGATGCCTCTTAAGAATAATTTTCTATTTTACACAAGTATACATCAAAATCATAGCAGTATACATATGGTAAACATGCTCTGTCTCTTAGAGGCAGATGAGTACGTGGGTGCATTTTGAGTTGTCACCAAAAAAAACCACTGCAGCTGATTAGCTTTGTCCTTTATCGTATATTTTCAGTCACAGATGATCTGCAGGCTGTTTTATGACTCCATGGGCTAAACTTGGCCTTTGGACTTGCACATACACTTCTGCAATCGGTCTAACCTCTGTTTAATATCCATTAATACCTTTGACAGCATTCTTGAAATAGCTATCTTCCAGTCTTAATCATTTTGTTCCCTGTTATAATTATACTGCAAACATTCGGACTTCCTTCATGCTCACACTGTTACAGAGGCTGCACTGGACATTTCCTCCCAGCCTACAATGAAAAAATTCAAATGATAATTATTTATGGTGGAGAAAAATTCCACATAGAGAATACCATAAACTTATCTGATTGCAGAGGGGTTAAAGGGCAGAGAAATGTGGCTTTGCCGCTCTTATCACTAAACTAAAAATAAATCACTCATGAGCTGAAGCCATATATACCAACTTGTAGCCCTAAATCAATCTTGCATCGCAGAGTGGAAAACTTGAGTAGAGGTGTCTTTATCATAGATATCTTGTCAAACGCCTAAATCACCAGAATCCTAGGAATTGGAGTTCTAGGACAGTAGTTCTGCATGCACCTTTTTCAATTTAAAAAAAAAGTGGTAAACCCCCTCTGTTTCATTTTCAGGAAGATGAATGCGCAAGCTGTACGGATGGAACATTTAAAGGAACTAGATACTTCACCTGTGCCCCAAAAAAGGCTCTCTTTGTTAAACTCAAGAGCTGCAGGCCAGATTCTAGGTTTGCGTCACTGCAGCCTGTTCCCAACCAGATTGAACGCTGCAACTCTCTAGGTATTGAATGTGTCCTTCTCAATTATTTACTAATGTGGAAGTAACATTGTTTCTGATTTTGGTTCTTCATGCAGTAGTCAGCTAGAAATACGTAGCATTTAAAAGGCTGTACAAGCATTACTTAATCTGATTAGTCAATGGTGAGAGTACTATGCACAGAACATAATTTAACATTTTTCTGTGAATTATTCTGTCAATGACTTTAAAGCAATAAAATGGTCAACTTTCTTAAAAGTAGTAGTAGAAGTTTTTTCTTATCATTGCAGTCTTGTATATCATGTGACAAAGATCAGTGTGTAAATTGTGAAATGTATTGGAAATTGAAGTTTTTAATTACACTTGGCATTTCTTTCTTTACTGATGGCAGCAGCAATCTTGCTGAGAGTTTTATAGAAATGTAGAGTTGGAAAGGATGTCGAGAGGTTATTTAGTCCAGTCCCCTGTGCTGAGGCAGGACACCCTGACAAGTGTTTGTCTAATCTGTTCTTAAAAACCTTCAATTATGGGGATTCCATAACCTCTGTTGGAAGCCTGTTTCGGTGCTTAGCTCTCTCTATAGCTAGAACGTTTTTCCTAAATCTCCCTTGGTGCAGGTTAAGCCAATTACATTTGCGACTCCAGCAATATATGATCTCAGTTTCAAATACTGTAAGCCCGCCTCCATTCTCCTTCGATATGGCTCATTTTGAGAGGGGGGAAAAATCAGCATGTTAATACTAACAATTTATTAAAATGGAAAAGAGTGCCTGTTTACATATTGGAGGCATATTCTCTGGATGCAGAATATTCAGACTGTCTTGATCTTGTGCTAGATGTGTTTTGGCAAAGAGAAATAGAGTTTCTAAACATTTATACTTTTAAGATGATTTAAATAAAACATGTAAAAATGAGGGAGAAATTCATTTATGCTCACTAGGTGAAACTCTATTCCAGTGTAGTAGGCCCAACCCGAGTGTGGTAATGAGACATCAGTGAGGCTTTAAGGACTTGTGCACCATTGCTGCAGAATGTTTCTCACTCACTGAGAGTAAATAGTAGAATAAATGCTGCTCTGCTTCCTTCCCAGACCTGAAGAGCAGCTCTGTCGCTCGAAAGCTTTTACCTTCCACCAACACAAATTGGTTCAATAGAATGTTACATCACCAACCTTGTCTCCCTTTCTAGTATAGGGAAAGAATGGTTTCAATGTAAGCAATATGTTGTCTACAAAGCACTTTAGGAAAATCTTGATGGAGGTGAAATTTTGAAGCTTTTAAATGACTTGTAAAAAAATATTTTCAGCCTTTGGAGGATACTTAAGTGAAGTGGTAGAAGAAAACACTCCTCCAAAAACAGAAAAAGACGGTTTAGAGACCATGATTGGAAAGAAGAAAGGTATCCAGGGTCATTACAATTCCTGTTACTTAGACTCCACCCTATTCTGGTAAGCTTTTTTTTTTTTTAATTTGTGCAACTGAATCCAAAGATGTGGGTGAGAGGGAGAAATGTTACAAATGGAATAGAGTAGCTGATTACTAATTTGTATTGAATGTTTTGCATTCTTGCTGTGCAACTAACAGTGACATATTGTACATGTAATGCCTACTGTGGCATAACATTATTTTCAATTGAATTGGTCCACGAGGACTGGATTGGCTCCTGAGTGTGCATTGTGATTTTCACTAAGCGGGTTAAATAACTTCCTAACATGAAATGTTTAATTTGAATTCTTGTCTTCTACATTTATTTTTGCTTGATTTGTTCTTTACTTCCTCCTCTGGTCTTCATTGGTTTGTTCTGAGACTTAGCTATGCTCCTCAGCGTTTTATAGAATGAAAATAATTTTTTTTTCCTCTTTCAGCCTGTTTTCTTTTAGCTCTGTTTTGGACACTGTTTTACTTAGACCTAAAGAAAAGAATGATGTAGAATATTATAGTGAAACTCAAGAGCTGCTAAGGACAGAGATTGTAAACCCTCTGCGGATGTAAGTAGATGTGTAGAAAACATTGTACCAGAACTAGCCAATGAGTCTCCAGTCTAATATAAATTTTATAAATACCTAGCCACCTGTGCAATACCATGTCACGGGAATGAAAAGTTCCTTCCTGAGGACCGCTATTGTAAGGCGGTGAGGACAAACAGCTCTGGTGATTTTTTTTTTTTAATTTATTTTTTTAAATCTAATTGGTTTTTATCTAATCTGCAGATGATCTTACAAAAAATGTAAGAAGGCATAGTCGTATCGGCATTTCCATTTCCTAGAACTAGAAACAAATATGTCTCTAGCTTTAGATAAATCATGTATGTTGGCACAAACATAAGTGGTAATAAGCACCAGTGGTGACTTGGACAGACATGGGTAGTTAGAACAACCTAACATCTGGATACTTATGGCATGAAAAACAGTTGTTGTGCCTCAGTTTCTCTTCTGGTTAGGATTGTGTGATTCAGACTGACTCTTCTCTTATTAGTCATTAGTAACAATCACAACTGCTTTTAAAAAGTTTCAGAAAATTCTGCTTTGTGGGCATATCGTACACTGAAATCACTTAGCAAATTATATTAAGAGAAATTCAAAGGTAATGATGAGTAGAGACGAGAAGTTTGAGGCTCATAGAACAAAGGAAATGTTACAGTATGACATATAGCAATATGCAGTGGGGATTATAAATTATTCCTCTTTAATTCAGAAAAAGACCACTAGGGTCTATGAAAACATAATTAATTAGTAATGGTTATACTATACTTTATATATACTTTATATATACTATAGCTCTACTTTAGTTTTACCATTAATAGCTTATTTGTAAAGATTTTAGCTTTCTTCCTTTGAAGAAAAATGCTGGATTTTGAACCTCTTAGAAGTGAGGACATGCACACCACTGGTGTATTCTGTGATTCCAGGGCCACAGAATGGATTGCAGAATCTATCTCCAGCCAAAGAAATATCAAATGATTGCTGGCACAGAAAATTTAAAAGCTGTTTGTTTTTTTTTGTCTCCCTCCTACCCCCAACATTTCAAGGCTTTTCACTACACCTTCCCACAATATAGAAAGAGGAGACACATCTCCTCCCTAATTCACAAAACTTCAGCCACCTCCATGTGTCAAACACAGTTTTTAGCATTCAGGAAAAAGTGAAATACTCTTAATTGGAACAATTTCTGCAATGCTGTTGCGTACTGTCATTATAAAATTTGATGGCACACTGAAAACTGAATATGGTGGGATAGTGCAAGTTAAATTGACAACTATTCCAAAACTAAAATTTGGGTAACATTTAGTATTCAGATAATTAACACAAGGAGGATTAGTTTCATGTTTAATAAAACTCTGAAATTACTTGAAGCTATCACAAATATGTCAGTGCACCTCAGAATTCAGCAGCGCTCTGTCACAAAAACCTAGACCATGACAAAGAACTTGGTTCATTGTGCTGCAGAATACAAGAGGTCTGGCATTGAGGTTTGTACGGGGAATGCCAGATACTATAAAAATCAATAAAGGAAATAAAGGTGTTTTTTTTTGAGCAAATAGTCTGTATTCTAGCCTCTGGTTATTAAGTCTCTCTTCTACTGACTTGATGAAAAGGTTTGGCTAATAGTTTATTAAACCAATTTCTTAATGTAGTTACGGATATGTGTGCGCCACGAAAATAATGAAATTGAGGAAAATACTTGAAAAAGTTGAAGCTGCATCAGGATTCACTTCTGAGGAAAAAGGTAATTGTAGAGTTTTTTGCTTCTAGATATGTAGTTCTTGCTATAAGAAGGGACTGAAAACATATATTCATTACATAGTATACGTTAAGATATACAAATATTTTTCTGTAGCACCCATCACTGTAGTATCAAAGCTTTGATTAGGGATGGGGATTGAAGAATTTACCTTCCTCATGGAATGACCTTGAGCTCATCCATAAGGCCCTTTCCCTTTCCCCATTCAGATCTTTCCTGAAGACTCACCTATGTTGTGATGCTAATGGGGAAACTAGCTGACCTTTACTTACAGGTTTGAGAATAATTGGGTTTGTTGTGTTTTGTTTTTAAATATATTTTATAGTCAATCTCTTATTACCAAGCTGTGACCAGTCACTGCTCAACTACTCAGCTAACTTCCTTTTTTGTTGGGAAAGTAGCATGTACTTTGCAGGTACTGCTAGAAGCAAATTAATAATCCCTTCAATTAGGAGTGAGAAGAAAACACCACCGCTCTTTCTTTGATATTGAGATCTGGATAGCAGATGTCTGTCCGTCTGATCAATATTAAAATGGAGGCTGTGACCCTCCAACAAAGTAAAAATGGTTACCACTGTAGATATTTCTTGCATCGATTAGCAGATACTGTACGTACTTTTCTATTTCCTCTGCTTTTTTCCCTCTTCTCAGGATAAAATTTCACAGGGTCAAATAATTCCCTTTGGAGTAGGATAGCTTTGTTAATCTGTAAGCCTTGTTATCCAGAGTTTAGCCTTCATCTGTTTATAGTTCTGTTTGGTGCTTAGTAGATAAAGTTTAGGATTTTGTGCTCCCAAATATGGCAGTTGATAAGTTGACATAACTACTGTGCTACTAAAATTGGAATGGTTTTTTGTTTCAATTAGAATAAAGTTGCTTAATTTTATTTTAAAAACAGTCTTGGAGATTGTATGTGCTTTAACATGCTATTATTACTTTTATTTTTGTTCAGATCCAGAAGAATTCTTGAATATTTTATTTCATCATATTTTAAGAGTAGAGCCACTGTTAAAAATAAGGTAAAATGCTCTTTTGACTAAGCAATAAAAATGTATGTGTTGAACTCTTACAGCCAGATTTATCCTGGCAATGATGCTAGGGTCAGTGCAGGAGTTGAAGAAAGGTTGTCTACACTGGGGGGGGGGAAAGCATAGCTGAAGTCGACGTATCTTATTTCGACTTACCTCCCGTCCTCACGGCACGGGATCGACGGCCGCAGCTTCCCCATCGACTCCGCTTCCGCCTCTCTACCTGGTGGAGTTCCGGAGTTGACGGGAGCGTGTTCGGGGATCGGTTTATCGCATCTAGACAAGACGCGATAGATCGATCCCTACCCGCCGATCTGGCAGGTAGTGTGGATGTACCCCTAGGGACAGTTTAAGTTATGCCTCTTGCTAACATTGCCTCAAGCCTCGTTGGGGATGTGACAGGGTGCTGAGTAAGGAGGGCTTAATCAGCCCCTTGCCACTCCAGCCCCAATCAAGGGGGATAGATTGGGGCTGGTTGAAGAGCCCTGTGCCTGCCTGGCAATGAGAAACAGCTGCCAGCCTAATTAGCCAGGGGCTATAAAAGGAAGCCAGAGGAGGAGAAAGGCCATTCACAGGGAGGGGTGGGGCCGGGGCCGGGCCCTCTGGTCTGCTGCTGGCAAAGTTTGGCTGTGAAAAACCTGTACGTAGATGTATAGCAAGGTGGCAGTGTGAAACAGCTATAAATAAAGAGCACTGGTGTTTGCATCAACCTGAGGTGTTCCTGGCTGATTTGCAAGGGAAGCAGGGGCAGAAACCAGAGGGGCCCAGCTTGTGTCTCACTACAGGGGGGTATCAGCAAAGCATATTACTTCTTTGGCTGTGCCTACTGCTGCTCTGTCTTGCTTCTAAAAGCCCTTTGTGTCAAGGTTTTTGCTTCCTGGGGGATGGTGTAAAGGTCTCCTCCCCCTGTTCGTTGGCCTTATGTGGCTGACTTTTCTGGCCCCTTTGTACCAGCATAGCTAACCAACAGGGCCCATAGAGCAATTCTGAATCTAGCCCTCGGTGTGTAGCCAGTTACTTTTGGAACAACTTTTTGAAGCAATCTTAAGCAGTAGAATCTGACATAAAATATTTTGGCTTTTCAGGAAAAATATTATTTGCTTTGGAGGAGGCATAAAGATTTTGATTTCTTAGTTCTTTTAAAATTAAACACATGCAGTCCTTATTAAAAAATAATTCTTTCTAAAATTGTAAGGCTTCATTCTCCCCTATGCAAGTTATTCTTTCGAAGGCAGGAGGAAAGAACTCTGCAAACCTAACTCATGGAGTTTTATATTCATTCTTTGGGAATAGGATGTTGGGATTTATTCACCTCCACACCCACATAAGATTGGCAGAGATTTAGCCCCCTAAATCTGCATGTCTTTGGGCTTGCAATGGAAGTAAGGTCTATTACGTGGAGGCCTACTGCTTCCATGCTGTTGCCTAGCCCTTGCCTTTCTGTGGCCCCTTGACAATACATCTCTTGCAGCAGCCTTGTTGCCAGGAATTTCCCAAGGGCTTCTTTCACTGGGAATCCCTTGCTCCCTACAGGCTCTGCAGTAAACTTCCCTGAATTGCCCTGCAGATTTGAGTTGAGATTACTAAACCTATTGTGGTCAGCTCCTAGCCCTCTCCTTCGGAGCAAGTTGTGGGAAAAGATAGCGGAAGCTTGCTGTGGGGCTGGTACACTCTACTTTCCTCCTCTTTCTACCCTAGCCCAGATTCATGGGCTTTTGTCTCTCCTCCTCTTTCAAAAAAATAAGGAAAAACTGAGTTCATATAGAGAATATTTTCAGAATATAACTTGCAACATCCTGGCCCACTATATTGCAATATTTCAGCACTGTGAAACTGTGATGATTTGCCTAATCAATCTCTAGAAATTGTGGATGTTCCAGATGTAACAGTTTGGGAATTTTGGATATTCAAATTAAAATAGATGTAGTATAGTTTTATAGTTGAACAAAATGTTAAGAATGCTTTAAGCTCAAGGATTCCCAATGCTGTGCTTTCTTAAAGGGATACTGAAGAGATAAAAATCATGCTTCCAGAGGAGATACTCTTTATCAGAGTTCTTAGTGACAGACTTTAGCATGTATTGCATTTTAATAATCTCGAGCTCAGTAGTCCCCCTCCCCTCCCCCCACACACAAGCAGATGGGTGGGCTGGAGCATTAAATGAAAGTGAGGAAGAGTGCCTCTGCTTTATGCCTGCCTCTTACTTATCTTTTCTGGAGCACCTCACAGATGCCTTTTCTCCCTGTTCCATAAAGATGGAACACTAAGGCAGTTTGTGTAAGGGGTAGGGCAAGGCTGGATAACAGCAACTTTGAGTTTTGTGCTCTGAGGATCCTCCCTTATATCCAGGCAGAAATTAATGCTGCTTATTACAGCATTGATCTGTGCTCTAAGGTGGCAGTTATTGCACAGACAAAGAAGTTTAATGACAGTGTGTCCTCAGGAATACATGCCGGCTAGGCAGAAAGTCCAGCAGTGTGGTGAAGTAGCTCCTCTATAATGTCATTTCCCTGTGATCTGTGGGGTTAGAGGCCAATGATGGACTCTCACATACCCCTTTTCCCTGATTGGAGCGTTAGTCAGTCTTTCCAACGTGAAGATTTAATTTACTAAGGTCCTTTTGCAGACTTACTGCAGGAGGGTATGATATGACTTATGATGTAATTTTTCAGTCTTTCTGCTATCTTACTACTTGAACCTTCACTCAGCTTTCAGAGTGAAAATTGTCTTGGTGAATCTCGTTTTCTGATAGTCATGCATTTGGAAGTGTTTCTGTTGGTGTTTCCAACAATGCATAGGGCTGCATTTTTAAAACATTAATCAAAATATTTCTATTCCTTTAAATGTTTTATAAAAAAAAACACACCCTTTTCCTCAACTCTACCTGTGCTTATCTACTACTTGACCATGTCCCTTCAAGCTTTTATTTGTGGCAACCTGAAAAGTGCCTAGCATTATAAAGTTGTTATAAAAATGAAAATACACTTAAAAGTAAAGGGAATGGTGTGAAATGGTTTTCTTCAAGTATTTGTATGTGTGGATCCCACTCATGGTCCACATGCATTGTATGTGTAGGAGTTCAGAATGTTTTTTCCAGCAGTATCTATTATGGGTCATTTGTGAGTCTTGCATGCCTCACGCACTACCTCTCTCAAGGGCATAAAAGACCACGTAACTTCAACCTCCACGCAGTTCCTTCTGACTGTCTGCCAAAGAGCAGTCAGAAAAACTTCCATATTCCTTGCTTAATCTTAGATAGTTTTTTACTTTGTGTTTACTGTAGCTTTTTTTATAGTTTTTGTGTTTCCTTTAGCCTACTGGCTATATGTAAGTATGTTAACCATTGTTTAAAAAATTCCATTTATTTTGAAGATCTATTTTATCTGTATTCTTAGATCAGCAGGTCAAAAGGTACAAGACTGTTACTTCTATCAAATTTTTATGGAGAAAAATGAGAAAGTTGGAGTCCCGACAATTCAGCAATTATTGGAATGGTCTTTTATCAACAGCAGCCTGAAATTTGCAGAGGTTGGTGACAGTTGTTAGTTTGTTTATACAGATTTGACCTTTTACACAGTGGAAAATATTCTGTTTATAAAAAAGGAGAAATGTATATTTTGTGGTATCTTAATCACTGGGTAAACATTCAATATTTATGAGAAGAGTGGTCTACTAATACTGGTAGAAAAAATGCTTGATATTACCTTTTTATAAAATCTCTTTGAGATGGTTTAGTGTGTCTCTGTCATTTGACCAAAGTGATTGGAAATAAAGCTAATGTTTTTGGTATATTTAAAAACAAAGTTTTTGACATTTTTAAAAAGTTAATTTTCTTTTGTTAATCGTTTAATTTTACAGAGAAATAAGATTTGTGATCTCTGCATATGTTAAAATTGTGCAGAGACTGGCTGTTCAGGGAAAGGGCATTAGTATATGTTTTAATATACCATTTAAACACGGCCAGTACCTACTGCACATAAAGAATTAGGTTAGCATCCTTTCATCTTATGTTTTTAGAATTTTTATGAGATTACAGAGATATATTTGTAAACATTAAATTATTTTTGTTTCATTTGTTATTTTGGTTAATGATGTATAGGCATGTGGCCTATTAGCTTTAAAACATTAATATGATTTAGCAACTATAAACAAATATAATATTAGGTGAAAATTATAAAATAGATGTATATTTTGAAGATCTAAATTGCATTCTATTTTGGGATTTTTGGTAGGCACCCTCATGTCTGATTATTCAAATGCCTCGATTTGGAAAAGACTTCAAAATGTTCAACAAAATATTTCCATCTCTGGAATTAAATATAACAGACTTACTTGAAGACAGTAAGTATAAACTGTTGCTAGGTATAGTAAAAGTAAGTAGCCTGGTAGCCATATGCAAGACTATATTAAAAATTTAGAAGTCTGCAAAATAGACTGAGCTTGAAATGAACTTTTGATCATCTCATACTTAGGGAAACTATCATAACCAATAAACTTTTTTTTTTTCTTTGAGCAATGTCCCGACACCCTACCTTTTAAGTGGGGCAACTATTGTCTGGCTTGCCAAGGGAAAGGGAACAGTGCTTTACGGGTAGGGTGTGGGACGAGAGGTCAGAAGCTGCTGCAAAAGGAGGTGTGGATCAATGTTGTGGCGATGACTCCATCCCTGGGACCAGAAGGGTGGAGAGGGGTGAAAGAGGGCAAGCTCTTTTTCTGCCGAGAAGGCAAGGCCGCACCCACCCACCCTCCCTCCCTCCCCTTGAGGTAGCAAAATATCAAGTTTGGTCAGGACCTGCTGTGGGTGCCACGCTAGCCTCTCCTTTAGGGGGCTTGGGCGGGGGGGATCCCTCACCACCAAATTGGCCTGGGGGTGGGGGTGAGAAGGGGTTTGCTTTCCCCACAGCAGTTTCAAGGAAGGCTTTGGTTATGGTGTGGACTGAAAGGAGTTAACCTACATGTTGCAACTTATGTAAGTGTGGCTCAGATGTCCAGTGCAGGTAGTCCATAGGGAAGGTGTAGAGTGATTGGATAAATGGCCTAGTAAAAGGACTTAAAAAGGAAGTGTGTTTTAGTTAATGGAACAGAATAGGGGGATGGGTTTGGGGCTCCTATGAATGGCTCAGCAGGGAGCCAACCCCCACTTTTTATAGCCCACCTTACGAAGTGGGAGGGAGGTGGATGGTAAAGACCCAGTAATGGGTTGGCTGGGGGACCTGGCTAGGAAAAGAGGGGAGAGGGTTGGCAGAAGCCCCCAGAGTAGTTATTGAATGAACATATTTACTTGCACTGTATGCTTTTATCTGCCGGGTACTCCCAGACATCTGATGATAAAGTTGTGGCTCGATTAAAACCATATCAGGTGTTTCCCGTCCTCCTTTTGGTATAGTCGGACCCTGTGGGTGCTCCACTTCAGGTGTGTCTGTGCCTTTTGAGTAGAGATTTTTTGGTAGCAGTGCCCATTTGGCCCATACATGTGCCCTATGAATTATTGTGCCCTGCGCTGGAGTTATAGGGAGCAGCGTGGGTGAAATATCCTCAGTTTCTTCTCAACCACCTTTGGCCAGAGATGGAGTCTACTGTGTGCCTGTTTGCTATAGTATTCTTTAGTTAGCATATACAGTGAAACCCTGCTATAACGCGATGTTTGGGATCCAAAAAATTCCATTGCAATAAATGCAGGGTCACGGTATAGCGGGGTTTCAAGCCATTCCGTTTGTCAGTGGTCCCCAACGCAGTCCATTGATGTGCGCCGCCTAGTGCCCAGTAGGGGAGAGAAGCCATGGCCCCATGCCTGCCGGGGACAGAGAACTCCGAGGCTGCGGGCACCGGTGCTCTCTGTCCCCAGCAGGCGCGGGGCCGCAGCTTCTCTCCCCTACTGGGCACTAGGTGGGGGGCACATCAATGTCCCGGCGGGCGCCATGGCGTTGGGGACCTTAAAGATCTTAGGCCTTAAAGGGGAGCCAACTTATGATCGTGTTATATGTGATTTTTGCATTATGGCGGGGCGTGTTATTGCAAGGTTTGACTGTAGTTCGTTACCTTATAATGTGCATAGTTGTTGGAACAGTTCCCTTTTTTCTCTTTGTAAAAATACATTTTAAAAAAATGTATCACTATATATAGTTAGATGGCAGATAAGAGTGCCAGACTCTCCAGGATTCAAAAGGTGCCTCCTTTGTGAGGCAATTTCCCTTCTGGGGTTGATATTCCCAGAGCCTCTGCTGTTTGGGAGATGCAGATCCTTCAAGAGCAGATTCTGGAAAAAATAGGGAAATCAAGTTCAAACTTCTGATGATGGATAAAGCTTTATGACCAGCTTCAGATCAAGGGGCTGAGGAGTCCCCTGTACATAGACCTTCCAGTACCGCGAGTGCCCTGTGCACATCAAGATATTGGTCACAGGAGACCAGTAGAGATGTAGACTGTACCTTGGTACCAAAGTCCTCTATAGTGGTAGCCTCAACATTTGCTTATAAGCAAAAGGAGGTGGGAGTAAATCTCCAAGAAAATCTCAGGCTATGTCTACACTATCGCGGTAAGTCGACCTATGCTACGCAACTCCAGCTATGTGAATAACATGGCTGGAGTCAATGTACCTTGGTCAAGTTACTGCAGGGGCTATGCTGCCAGGGGTCGACGGGAGAAAATTTCCCGTTGATTTACCTTACTCTTCTCGTTGGGAGTAGAGTACGGGGATTGACTGCAAATCACTCTTCAGTCAATTTTGCAGGTCTTTACTAGACCCGCTAAGTCGACTGCCAGTGGATCAATCTCAGAGCGTTGATCCCTGCTGTAGGATAGACCTGCCCTTAGTCACTGACACAGAAATTGACAGAGACCTCAAGTCCCAAGGGGAGTTCAATGCAGGCTCTGAGTGATGCCGGTACTGAAAAGGTGAAGAGGAGTCAGTCTTCTAAGGCAGACTCAATACTGGGTTCGGGTACGCATACCCAGAATGGCAGAGACACTGGTGAAAGTTCTAAGGCTGTCCCTGGCTACTGGTAGCATGAAAATCAACAGTACCAAATATTATTGTCCACTTATGGAACCAATGGAATTGAAGTCAACTCACTCCTATGCCAAATGTTTGGTACCAGATGCATTGATACTGAAGCCATCTTCCACAAGTTCTTCTTGATCCCTTCTTTGATACCTAAATTCTTGTGATATCAATGTTATCCTAAGGACTTGCTAATATCTTTGGAGCCAGAGTCTCCTCTGTTAACAAGTTGGGGGTTGGGGGGTGTCAGCATCAAGACTTGGTCACTGACTCCTCTGTTATCTACAGTTCCATACTCACCTTCCTATACTTGAACAGGCTGAACAACTATTCCCCCACCCCGCGAAGTGTATGGAAGAGGATTCTTCAGATTCCCAAATATCCATGCAGGGTTCCCCTGTTTATTGTGGGACATATTGGTCTCTCTCCTACATTGACATAATACAGGAGGATAGACCTCAAGTGACACCCACATGACTGGAACACAGATGAATACCTCTACCTATGCTATTTCTCCCTCCTCATTCGCCTTTCTGGGACTTGTGTGCATTCTATTGTCAACAATTTACAATGAAATTGTCACACCATAGGAAGGGGCAGAAAAGGGCCCATTTTCCAAAACCACCTATGTCAGGAAGAGACCTTCAAGGAGCAGGAAGCTAGGGCAGATAAGGAGGTGACTCCTCTCACTAAAATTTCTGCCTCATTACCTGATGCAGCCGTAATGTTTCCACCACCTCCTATGGCGTATGACTTCAGGCAGTTCCAAGAATTGCTGAATTGAATCAGACACTCTTCGGATTCACTTAGAGATGCAGGCGCTCCATCATAAACTCCTAGATATTTTGAATACTTTGACATCTATAAGGATTGCCATTCTGGTCAATGAAACTGTTATGGAGCCCACTAACGCTGTTTGGCAAATCCTAGCTTCCACACCATCTACCTGTAAGAGGGCAGATAAAATATTAGATCCCTGCAAAGGAATCAGAGTTTCTATTTTCTTACCCAGCTCTGAATTCCCTAGTAGTGAAGGCTGTTCATGAACAAGGCAGACAGCATAGCTCAAAGTACACCCTGTACAGTAAGAACTACAAGAAACTAGATCTTTTGTCACAAATTTTATTCTTCAGCGAAATTTCAGAATAGCAAACCATCAGGCACTCCTGGTCAAATACGACTATTTGAATTATAATAGATTTAATTAGTTTATTGAGCACTTGTCAGAGGAACATCTTGTACAAGGGTCTTAAATTGTTCATGAGGGTCAACTGCTGGCAAAGACATCACTCCAGGCCTCCTTTTGATAGTGCTGATACATCAGCATGGTTTATATCCACTGCATTGGTTATGGAAGAGCATGTTGGCTACAGCTGTGCGGCTTCCCAAGGGAGAGGTCCAGATGACATTGAAGACTTTCCCTTTGATGGTCGCACATTCTTTGCAGACTCGACAGATATATTTTTCCACAGTTCAAGGGTTGCAGAATGGTTCTTGAGTCCTTTAGAAATTTATGCTTCTGTTAATAAGAGGAGATTTAGTATAGTGCAGGGTTGGGCAAACTATGGGCTGCGTCCGGCCCATCAGACCTTTTAATCTGGCCCTCAAGCTCCCACCGGGGAGCAGGGCCGGGGGCTTGCCCTGCTCTGTGCGGCTCCCGGAAGTTGCAGCGTGACTGTTCCCCGCTCCCCCACCCCCCAAAGCTCCTACTCTACGTGCTGTCCCCGCCCCAAGCACTGGCTCTGCAGCTCCCATTGGCTGGGAACCACGGCCAGTGGGAGGTGCAGGGGGTGGCGCCTGCAGACGGGACAGCACACATTGCTGCCTGGTCCTCCGCTGCACCTAAGGAGACGGAGGGGGGGCATACCGCTGCTTCCGGGAGCTGCTTGAGGTAAGCGCCACCTGGAGCCTGCACTCCTGACCTCCTCTCGCATCCCAACCCCCTTCCCCAGCCCTGATTCCCCCTCCCATCCTCCGAACCTCTCGCTCCCAGCCTGGAGCCACCCTCCTGCACCCCAAACCCCTCATCCCCCAGCCTCACCCCAGAGCCCACACCCCCAGCCCAGAGCGCCCTCCTGCACTCCAAATGCCCGAGCCCAGAGCCCCTTCCTGCACCCTGAAAATAGAAACTCCCACCCTGGAACCTGCACCTCCATCCCAGAGCCCATACCCCCTCCCAACCCTCTGCCGCTGCCTAGAGCCCCTCCCATACTCCGAAACCCTCTGCTCCACCTCCTGTACTCCAAACCCCTCATCTCTGGCCCCACCTCAGAGCCCACACCCCCAGCCGGAGCTCTCACCCTTTCTGCACTCCAACTCCCAGTTTCGTAAACATTCATGGTCCGCCATACAATTTCCATTCCCAGATGTGGCCCTCAGGCTAAAAAGTTTGTCCACCCTTGCCCTAGTGAGACTTTCCAATGGAGAAGGAACTGAGGGCAGTTTGCCTGCGCAGCTCCATATAACCTTGGTGTGGGGCACAAGGATGTGTGGGTCACAAGCACGGGAAAAGGGGTATTACTACCAAAATGTCAGCTCAAAGGTGCAGGATGCCGGCGTACTTGGAATGGAGCACCCACAGGGGGGCACATCTCAAAAAGCTCCAGTTACTGCACAAGGTGAGTAATCACTCCTCTTCACAATGTTTCAAAGTTCCATCTTGAAGACATTGTAGAATGTAGATTTGTCTGGATTACTCCTTTCCCCTCTCTCTCTCGTGCTCTCTCTCTCTCTTTCTTTTTTTTTTTTTTTTTTTACATCAGGGATAGAATTAAATCTTAATTCTAGTCATTGTCAGGTCATGTGTGAATAGTGTTTCATTAGAATTTGTCTAGTTCTAAGGAATAATTAGATGTTAGCAGCTGTAAGAGGTGTTACAGCACAAGTATGATGCGTATCAGAATTGTGGGCGAATGATGGTCATCTAGAGGCAAGTAGCTCTGAGATCAGCTAAATGAAAGACTTTGAACAGCCAATGACAGTCAAGTTTCACCTGCCGGTGCTCCAGCTCCACCAGAGTAGTGCCTAAAACACCTAGGGCAGGTCTACGCTACCACTCAAGTCTATTTAACTTACATCACTCAGGGGTTTGAAAAAGACCCCGTCCCCCCGCCAAGCAATGCAAGTTAATAGTGATCTAAGCGCTGTCCACACCGGTGCTATGTCGGCGGCAGGTGCTCTTCCTCCTCTCGTGGAGCTGGAGTAATTATGCCAATCGGAGAGCTCTCTCCCATCAGCATGGAGCATCTTCACCAAACGCAGTACAGCAGCCCAGCTGCATCAGTGCAACTGCACTGATGTAGTGCTTCTAGCGTAGACTAGCCCTCAGTCTTCTCTTTCTGTAGCTTGCCTTGCTGGTGTCTGTTCACCAAACGGGGCTAAAAATCAGTTCAATTTTTTATTAGACACATAAAAAATTTAAAATATTTTTACTTTTAATTGAAAAGAGGAAAGGAAAAAAGACAGGAAATTTTAGTGTTTTTAGCTTTAATTTGTGATGTAGTGTTTTATATTGGAAAGGCTGGGATGACCTTAATTTCTGGGACTGCTAGTCACCTCTTGAACAAAAACATATATAATACCTACTTATCTGTTTCAATACAATACCTGTAGGTAAATCTCTAGTTTAAAATTGCTTGAAATTACTTCAAATATCTAACACTAGCTACTTTTTATTAAGTTCTATTCTTCCAGAATGTGGCTTGAGATGACCCATCATGGCTTTTCAATTAGTTGAGTTAAGGGTTTGTTTGTGGTTCTTTACTTAGCTTAGCATTTAAGCAGAATCTATTTTAATGAATGTAACACTCACTAGATTAAGAAAATACATTTTTGACAGAGAGCAGGAATAACGTGTGGAGTATGCTTTAAAAAAAAAAAAAGCACGTGTGCTGTTACATCCAGTAAACCAGTACTGAAACACTTTCTACATCAGCTGTATTTCTGAGGTTAAGGCTTAGTACTTAAGTGTGTGTGTGTGTGTGTGTGTGTGTGTCTCTCTCTCTCTCTCTCTCGCCCTTCCTCCCCAGCTGTAGACTAGTAAAAGAGCAAAAGTTAAGACCACAGAAAATAATGATGGATTTTATTTTTATTTTTGTCTTTTTTTAAATTGACGGCAGTGATAACTGGCTTAATGTAGGTTATATTTTTGGATCAAAATAGATCTTTTGTACAAAAATCTGAGACAAAGCATTTTTTTTTAACCATAATGTAGCTCCTAGGCAGTGCCGTATATGTGGAGGACTTGCAATGTATGAATGCAGAGAATGTTATGAAGATACTGACATTTCTGCTGGAAAAATCAAGCAGTTTTGTAAAACCTGCAACACACAAGTAAGTGTACTTTTTTTTTTTTTTTTTAAATTCTATGGCCCTTTAACCAGTATGTACTCGCAACTTGGTGTAGTATAATAGTATCAGAAGGCACAGACTGACATGTGGAAGCAGGGATATTGGCAATTGGGCACGACATGAAGGTGCAGTCCTCATTAACAAGATAACACTCTTGATTTAATTCATTAACACACCCTTGATGACTACATCTATTGAGCAGCATTTTTAGTAGCCTTTGGCAACTACATAGTCCAACGTTGTGAACCAATCAGAAGAATGCAGTAATTCCAGTTTACAGGGGTTTGGAATCCTTTAACTTTGGTCAACAGGAGAGCACCTAATAGTAAAAGCAGAAAAATGCTTCTCATTTCCTGTGTTGCTGGTTCAAATTCAGTTCCGGGTAGTAGTGACTGACTCTGGTTACTGTTTGACAAGTTAAATTATTATGGCGTTGATTTGGTTCCCAGTGGGCAGATGTCCATTTCCAATAAGGGTGTCAATAGTGATGATGATTTTTGTAAGTCTGGACAAGGAGGGGCAAAGACTTGATTAGGTTTGGAGCCTGAACTCCTCTCATCTCTAGAGTGGGCTTCTCCATGGCAGGTTGGAGCTACATTTGGTATAGGGGAACTTGCACTGCTGTGGTCCATGTCAGACCTGTTCTTTGGTTAAGTAATATTTCATTCTCTAGTGCTGTCAGTCTGCCCTTTTAAAAATAATAAAATCCACACAGCCTTTTAAAAAGAGTCCCTCCCCCCCAACACAGTTGCCGACTTTCACGTGGTAAATAAGCACCCCGACACTCACAATAAGACAAAAATCAAGCTAATCCCATTTCAGAACAAGGCCAAAACAAGCCAATCCCTAAGAACCCCAACACTCTCTATGTGACTAGATCCCTGCGGTGTGCAGTCTGGGACTGTGCTGCGCCCCTGACTCTCTCCCCTCCCCCCAGCTCCTGCTTGCCGGGAGATGATTTAAAAAAAAAAAAAAGCTACAAGCCAAACAAGCAAGAAGTTACAAGCCAGAAATTAGCCAATAAGCAACTCATAAGCCAATTAAGCCAAAAATAAGCCCAATTTCTGCGTTGTTTTCACGGGTCTGCCCCCCAAGTGTGTTGGTGGGTTTTTTTGTTTGTTTGTTTTTCTCTTTCTGAAATATTGATCTAATTTTAGGTTCACCTACATCCCAAGAGACAGAGTCATAAATTCAATCCAGTGTCACTTCCTAAAGATCTACCAGACTGGGATTGGAGACATGGATGTATCCCTTGCCAGAAGATGGAGTTATTTGCTGTTCTCTGCATAGAAACAAGCCATTATGTAGCTTTTGTTAAATATGGGAAGGATGACTCCGCCTGGCTCTTCTTTGACAGCATGGCAGATCGGGATGGTATATTTTTACTTAATTTTTTCTGTTAGACTGTCACATTAAATAATGTTAGCTCTTAAGTACTGTGACAATAAACGTTTTCCAGTACCAGAACACATACCAGAACCATTATGTCATGAGGTTTGAAAAGTAATTTATTTTTAAATGCCAAGACACAGAAATCTGTTTTTGTTTAGTTTAAGTCCACTGGAATGTAGCTAGTTAATAACTACGCAGTGTGCAACTGTCATTCTCACTTCTCCAAAATCTCAGGCTTGAACAATTCAAACAGTAGCTGTCTTTTGGCATTATAGAAATTAAAATCTCTATATTGCAAAATCTGTGCCCTCTGGTTTGGTAGCAGTAGGTCATTATAATTGACATTCTCTGAATTAACACTGGTGAATTGAGCTGGACAGTACATACAGTACTTGTGGCTAGTACCTTAGAAAAGCTTATAGTAATAGATACCACAGGCGTTTGACTAAGGGGAACAGTTGTATTTTTTTTGTGGCTTGCACATTATGATAGTTAATACAATGCCAACTGCAGAATGTTTATAAGCAGCTCCAATGATGATATGCAAGCCACAGTAGACTCCAGCTCTCTCTCCTATAGCTGTATTGGTTCTGCGGTGCTAGCAGGAATAAAAAGTTGCAAAATTAAAAGTCCAATAAAATACACAAATCTGACTGGTGCTCACTGCAGATCTGCTGATTAAGATGTAATTTTTCTGACTATAACTGCACTTGCCTATTGAATGCTTCAGCACACCTGATAGCACCCCATTAGTTAGGCAAGTAGTTAAGATTGGGGTGATAATGGCTTTGTGTAGTACAGCAATGCTATTTGACTGACACATTGTCAAGTCCTCATGCTAGCTATGGGGTACTAATATTCACTAATCATGTTTCATTTAAATAGTTAAGACCAAAATAATTTATATTTGTTCATGAGGTTCCCATAAGCTTACAAATGGTTCCCATGGGGTTACAAAAATCTGTTGTGGCAGTTGCAATCATTGGGGGTGTTAATACTTACTACAGAAGTTCACCATGTAGTAGCCCACAGTGACAGCTTTGGATTTGAGACATCTCCATTTTGTGGGGGAGGGATAGCTCAGTGGTTTGAGTATTGGCCTGCTAAACCCAGGGTTGTGAGTTCAATCCTTGAGGGAGCCATTTAGGGATCTGGGGCAAAAATCTGTCTGGGGATTGGCCCTGCTTTGAGGTCCCTTCAAACCTGATATTCTGTGATTCCAAGACATGTTTCAAAGATGTACGCATTAAAGAGGAAGTAGGGATGTTTAAGATGGTAGCCTAATCCTGTTGCTCTCCTTGCTTCCCCCACAAAAGGAGGCCAGAATGGTTTTAACATTCCACAAGTTACACCATGCCCAGAAGTTGGAGAGTACCTAAAAATGTCTCTAGAAGAACTACATTCACTGGACTCCAGAAAAATTCAAGGATGCGCACGAAGACTACTTTGTGATGCTTACATGTGCATGTATCAGAGCCCAACCATGAGCTTGTACAAATGAACATTATACTCTGGAAAGGAGAAAAAACTGTATGCAGATTTCTACTGTTGCATTCACTATACACCTTAGTCAGTTTTGATGCAACCGTTGCCGGCAATGGATGCTATTATAGGGGGAAAGCTGACTGCTAGAGCAAAAAGATGAATGTTTTAAAAACTACATGTAGAGTTCTGTTGTTGAAATATTTAATAAGCATTTTGCACTCTAGGAAGTGTGTGTGTGTGTGTGTTTGTTTTATAAACAAAGTCTAAATGAAGTTGCTAAAAACTAAAGCTTTAAGTTAAGTGCATTGATAATATGTTGATTTCTGAAATGAGAAAAGCAGAATTGTAACAGGAAAATCCTCCTTAGTCCATTGAAAATGTAAACACACGCTGTGTACTTGCTCAGTGTATTTCTGTGGACCAAGGAGGATTTTCTTTCTTTCTTTTTTTTTTTTTTCTTCTGTAGTAAGTTGCCTTCAGGAAGGAATAATTTTGGTTTTAATAAGATTTGGCTGATTTTAAACTGATCATTACAATTTACTTCTGTGGTCTTGTTAACCCTTAGCGGTCTACTGATATCATGCATGTCTACTTCTATAGAATTTCAGGTCTTCACAACACCCATAATCTCAAAACTGCTCTATTCCTTGAGTTTTTTATTCCTGTTTTATTTGGGAAAGTCAAACATACCTTCTTTTCATATGTGATACTTTTCTTCAGGAACTGGGGCAATACTGTCCAAGCATAACCGTAGATACATAAACTGATACATAAACATCTAAAAGATGGAAGAATCTTTAATATATATATTTTTTGTGGAACATAAAATTAAATATATACAAATGTTTGGATGGCAAGCTAAACGATGTGGTTTATTGCCTCAGGGAGTGTTAATAAAGTAGAATCCGTAGTCCTTAGTAAAATGAAGTTGACACTTTGACTATCCTACAACATACTGAGCTGCTATATGTAATAGGTCTAAATTTTTCATTGTTTGGGATCATTAATGTTAAAAATATAAACATCAGGAAAGATAAAATTATAAATTTAAAAACTAGCATTTTAAACATTCTACTTGGTACCTGGTACGTAAGAACAAACAATAAATTACACTCGTTTAAAAAAAAAAATCACTAAAGTATTATTGATATTTTGTGACTTGGAAGTTGATTCTTATTTGCAATGGAATTCTACTGTATTAATGGCCTTTCAGCTACTTCTGTCTAAACTATTTAAAAAAATGTTTAGAAATGTCATGTGTACAGCAAAATTTGGATGTTGTAGAAATTATAGGTCATAAACTGCATTATTGTGGGTTGTAGCACATATTTTCAGATTTTTAGGAGCTGTTTTACATGAGTAACTGCCTCTCTGGGATCTACTCTGTGTAGAAAGGATGAAGAACAGATAAACACACTATCATTTAAAACAAAACAAATAAAAAAAACCTAATTCCAAAAGACTTTGCCTTCAGAATATTGTAAAAACTTAGTTTTGCACTTCTGTGCCAGAAAATGTAGAATATTTCTCTGGCTGTTTTGTCTGATTGTTAGATACATGCTAGGGCAAGTTTTGAGAATTGCATTGGAGTAGCTGGCAGACTAAAAGCTGCCAGCTACCGGTAGGTACCAAAGTTAGGGGTTGGATAAGGAAATGGTTGGAGTTAGTGAGATGCAGGGGAAAAATTGGTATTAATTCCAGATCATAGCTAATGGGAACATAGGGAGAGAACTTAATCTCCTCATTCTCTAGAGCTGCCTGATTGTTGAGGAGGGGAAGAGACTGACACTCCAAGAGCCTCCTGGCTTGAGAGATCTGAGGAGGAAACAGGTCTTTGTTTCATAGTCTTTGCTGCCTCAGGTAGGTGGTTGGTTCTTTGTGCAACTCCAGGGCCTGCCTCCTGATTAGAACTCTGGGTGGCCGTGAAACTAACAACCATGAAACTGTTCATTTGTGGTGGCCGCAAAACTACCGGAGCACGCACGCGCAGGCACACACACACGAGTTATCTTTCTACAGACTAAGAAAGTCAACACTGCATTGACTTAACCTAGTAATGGAACTGAATGTATCTTAAGCACAAAGGCTAGTGATAATTTACTTTAAACAAAAGGTTAAATTTAACAAATTGTTTAGGCCCTCATACTAGCAATGGCTTTCAGCTCAGCAGTGATGAGTGGATTTTTCAAGCCATGTGCTAGACTCATATGCATTTCTTTCATTTGTTCTGTTAATAAGTCTGATATTCAGCCAGCTCCAGGGAAAACATGAGCAGCCTCCTAACACCTGAGAATCTCAGACTTATTTGAAGTGCATATAGGGGAAAGGCAGGAACGTTTGAAGAACAAAAAGGGAAGAAGCTTCTGCTTAGAAATAGCCAAGTCCACTAACTGTAAAGTTGGTTGTTTTTTTTTAATATTGTCCTTGATTTCTATGGCCCTCATCAGCCTTATATCTGAGTGCATCTCTCAAATTTTACGATTATGATGATGCACACATTTGTTTTTCCTTTCCAACAAGAAATAGCCTTAGGGATTTTGGGTGGCTTTTTCTGGGTGAAGAGGTGGAGGATGATCCTGCTTTGAGGTTACTTTACTTCTGTAAGGAAGAGGCAGTTGGGTATGTTTTGGGTTGTTTTTTTAAACTGCTGACATGGCACATATCCTTTCCAGCTGGAGTTATTTTCTTTAGTTTCCACAAAAAATTTTGGTGTGAGAAGAATGAAACCTTCAGCATCTCCTTGTCACCTGACACTCCCCCCCCCGCCCCCCATCCCAATATCTATTTGTGGGGCTTTTTTAATATACTGATAGAGTACCATGTTCTGCGTTGAATAATTGTAGGAAAAACGTATCTGTTCCTACCATGTCAACAGGCAAGACACTGGAAAGGCTATCTCTTGTTTTTCAAATGACCATCACAGTGGTGGGAAGAGCTGGGGGGAAATTTTCAGTTGGAAAAATGCAGATTGGGGTTGACCAAAATATTTTGCAAATATGTATTGAATGTGTGGAATTGTCAGTCAGAAAAAAAATCAGTGTTTCAAGAGTTTCAAAACAAAACTTGATTTTTTTTCCTATTCAAATTGACTCTTTAAGAAAATTACTTAATATTTCCAAACAGTAGCAGGCTTGTGTGGTCATTTTAGCTGAAAGTATTTTAATAAACTGATTTTCTAAGCTCTCTCTCTCTCAATCAGAGCTGAGTATTTCCACTGACCCTAATGTTTCAGAGAACAGAAATGCCTACTGACCAATGTGAATTATAAGGGCAAGTATAAAAGGCCTCTTGGCTTCTCCCTCTCAAATCGCTGAACTTCTTTCCAAAGAGAGTGATTTCAAATATAAATACTTTTTTCACTGTGTTATACTTGGAGAATTTGTATAAAGAATTGATGTAATGTCAGTATGTTGCTTTTTTGGTGATTGTCTAATATTGTTTTAATATACAGGTTGTGCAGTATACATTTGTTGGTTAATTATGAACTACTCACCACTTTGGGGATTGTATGTTAGTGTGGTGGTTCACTATAGTTCATAGTCCAGTCTTGAGTTAATAGGTGGGAGAGATGCTTGTTGTAGTTTGGAAACACTTTTGAGGAAAAAAGCTATTTTTCTAATCTCAATCTCTGTATTATTCTATGACATAGTTTTGCATCAGATTTGAGAAACACATACATATTCTGACATAGTACAGTGTGTTTTAAAGCGTATGGAAGTTGACCATTCTGGTTCTTTTTACTGAAAGTATTATGCAAATATATAAAACTGACTTCAATGAGAGGAGAAGTTTAAGCTACAAAGAATAACTTTTAAACAATGTACATGATATTTACCAGAGTGATGTAAATCCTAGGCAGTTACCTCATCTTATTTATGAGGAAACTAAAAAATGAAGGAAATTGGGATTCTGTAGGGAATAAATGACACTTTTTTTTTTTTTATACTCCATTATTTCCTGGAGAGGGAGCTCACAGAAAGATGGCATTTTTAAGCAGTTGCCACTGTTGTTTTATACAATGCCAACAAGCATTTGGGGGCTCCTTTTTTTAAGTCACCAGAGGGCAATTAGTTACCCAACTCCCTGACATTCAGTGGGAATTGGACATTTATTACCCTTTTTTTATTATTTTGAAAATCTCCCTTTCAGGTCTCAGGCACTTTATTACAATGGTGTATCTTCTCCTAAAATAATTGTTTACTTTGGAGGATAGGATTTTATTATTTAAACTAAGATTTCGCTTCTGCAAGTGTGGTTAAGGAAGGCTTTAAACAACTAAAATTGATGTGAAAATAATGTGGTTCACCATCATGAATCTTAACTTCTAAATACCTTTAAATTGGATAGATGGCCTGGGAACAGCACATAACACACCTATATATTCATTTTAGTTCAATGAACAAACTTGGAAATTAAGTATCGGAGTCAGTGGAAACATGAGCAAGTCACACCAATTGTCATACACTTAGGCTGGTGTTGTGAGGTCAGAGAGAGGTCACTAAAGCAATTGTCTTGCACATAAATCAATGCACAAGCAGTATAGATTTGTGCATACACACAGCTACTTCTGGTTTTTCAGTTTGGAGGTGATGGAAGAAAAATGTAAGAAGACCTATGTTCAGTTGAAGTCTTTTCAGTGACTTGTTGTTTTCTGTGCAATAAATTTCTAATGTATTTGATGTTTGTTCTGATACTGTGCCCTTAAAAATGTAATTCTGTGTTTTTTATTATATGGGGTGAGAATTTTCCTTTTAAGGAACTGTAGCTGTAACAATTATTATTCATGGTCATAAGCAGTCAGTTACTTCCGTTCAATGCATTTCTTTTTATTATGCACTTACACTCCTTTGGAATGGATGAGCTTGTCACCTCAGTCCTTGATGATAGTCTGCTTCATAGTAGTAAACCACAATGAAAGATTGAGTTGGCAAGAAGGTTGAATTAAGCTTTACCTTTATTAAGGCTGCCTGCTTTAAGTTTTAAGGTTTGAGTCAATTGTTCTGCCATTGTAATGAAGCATGTTTTTGCATTTGCTCTATTTTTGGTATTTTGTTAAATAAACATCTCAAGTTTTTGTGCACACATAGTTCTTTAAATTTACAAAGATTGTCTCCAAGGGAGGTTAGTCAGGGAAAAAAAATAGTCATATCAGGTTGCCCTGATTTAGCCTTAATACTTTGCAATAACTTTAGAGAAGAATGAATTGCTACCGGAAAGGACTGTACTATATGCTATTTCTGTATTAATATTTATTATTAAACTTAACATTCTTATGGCTCTCCTTTCTTCAGAGGCTTATAGGTCATCTGGGTATGTTGGAAATAGAAATGTTGAATTCATGGTGTGAACTAGTTTATTTTGTATGGACTTTCTATAATCTCTCTGAGGGGGCTCCTAACTGAATTTTGCACAGGAAACAGGAATTGCTATATCTGATCACATCAGGGGTCCCATCTAGTACTATATTCTGTCTTGGGCAGTGCCTAGTACCCAATGTGACAATAGAAAGTGCAAGAAATCCTACAGTAGATGAATGTAGACTTAGCTTCCCCTAGGGAAAACTTCTTCCTAACTTCTATTAGTTACAGATTGGCTTGTCCTTAAGCATGAGGTTTAATATCACTTCCAAAACTGCCTCTTGTGCCTGGAAGGAAAAGCACAAGGATGCTGCTAGGAAGAAATTATCTGACAGCAGGTGGATGAGTGCATGTGAAACCTGACATTGGGACACATTAGGAATAACACATCTCAAAAAACAATAGTTAATACAAGGTGAGTAACCTCTCCATATAAGTATAATATTGCTATAATGTGAATTTTGTTTAATTCCTGTTAGCTGAGAGCCACTCTCATTTGTGTAAGAACATGACTTTTCTAAAAAATAATTATAGTCTAGGACTTCACAATCACCACTACAAATGTATTCAGAAGAGCCCCCATACATAGTACCAGAGTAACTCTGCCTACATTGAACCAAGTAGTTTTGCCAAAAGTTGAGACATATAAAAATGACTAGTATCAGAGGGGTAGCCGTGTTAGTCTGGATCTGTAAAAGCAGCAAAGAGTCCTGTGGCACCTTATAGACTAACATGTTTTGGAGCATGAGCTTTCGTGTGTGAATACCCACTTCGTCGGATGCATGCTCCAAAATGTCTGTTAGTTTATAAGGTGCCACAGGACTTTTTGCTGCTTTTATAAAAATGACTGACTACTGGAAACTGGGCTGCATATTTCCGATATCTTGTCTCACAAGAAGACACTGACTTGTAACAGCTGAAAAACCTGATCCTGAACTATTGTCCTCTGTGGTGTTTGGCAACAGGAGTTTAACTCTGACGTGCTTTTGGGTGTTTAAAACTGGACTTGGATTTGTAATTTGTAAGTATCTGAAACTGACACGTTCTTTAAGATTACTAGGTTTAGCTCATTTACAAAACTTGTATTTAAGAAGCCTTTCCTTATTTTTCTTAGCCTTGAAAATTTGTAATCTAGGGAGTTCTGTCTGCAAGTATTTGCTGGAGGAAAACACTGAATTTGCTTAATTTGCAGTAGCAAAATCACAGGTGCCAGGGATGAGGAAAAAGATTTAAATCTCTCCAATGACTCCGACCTTCACAGTAGTGTCCTGATTTAAGTACTTGGTCATAGTATCGGTTTAATCGTAGCTGTAGACTTGAAATAAGACTGTTGCCACAGACAACCCCAATTGTCTGTTAGTAACCTGCGAAACCTGTTGCCCTCTCCATCAGCTATGCCCTAGTCATCCATGCCAGAAGCACAAAGGGCTGGATTGCTGACGAGAATCTGGTCCAATCACAACCAATACATATAATTTGAATTATAACTCAAACTAATTGCAAGCTACTGTCTAAAGATTAGTGGTAGAACTTACTGGGTAAAAATGACAATATGCTAAGCTACCTGTAGACAAGAAAAAGAAGGGGGAATTCCCTGTTCTATACTTGGCTATAGCTAACTCTATGGCATTTGGTACAATGGTTTTCTAATGGCTTGTCTACCCAACAGAGCTGCTGACAGAAGACATTGTGCTGGCATAGCAAAACCACTTTATATTTATTTTTTATTACGAATGCGCTGTTTTAAAAAAAAAAGTATATTCCAATTCACCTAATACAAGTACTGTAGTGTAATCTCTTTATCATGAAAGTTGAATTTACAAATGTAGAATTATGTAAAAAAAAAAATTTTTCATTCAAAACTAAAACAATGTTAAACTTTAGAGCCTACAAGGCCACCCAGTCCTACTTCTTGTTCAGCCAATCACTCAACCAAACAAGTTTGTTTAAATTTGCAGGAGATAATGCTGCCTGCCTCTTGTTTACAATGGTCACCTGAAAATGAGAACAGACGTTCACATGACACTACTGTAGCCGGCGTTGCAAGGTATTTACGTGCCAGATGTGCTAAAGATTCATATGTCCCTTTCTGCTTCAACCACCATTCCAGAGGACATGCGTCCATGCTGCTGATGCTTGTTTTAAAAAATTTGTGACTGAACTCCTTACAGGAGAATTGTGTATCTCCTGCTCCATGATTTTATCTACATTCTGCCATATATTTTGTGTTATGCTAGTCTATGATGATGACGCAGTATATGTTTGATTTAAGAACATATTCACTGCAGAGCTGACAAAACAAAGTTTCCAATACCAGATTTTAATTGAAATATACTATTTCTTTTGTTTTTTACTGTGCAAATATTTGTAATCCAAACTAATATAAAGTGAGTACTGTACACTTGTATTGTGTTGTAATTGAAATCAATATACTTGAAAATATAGAAAAAGCATCCACAATATTTAATAAATTTCAGTTGGTATTCTATTTAACAATGCGATTAAACCTGTGATTGTGATTTAATTTTTGAGTTAATCACGTCAGCTAACTGTGATTAATAGACAGCCCTAGCAGAAATTGAATTCGCATCTCAGTCCAGTGTTAACTGCACCTGACCATCCTCTTATCTACAAGCCAAAACTAGGCTAATATTTGAGTCTCCACCTTAGTATCTGGGTTTTGAATTCCCTCAGTCTTCAGAGGTGTATGGATCTAAATGGTAGGTAGACCCCCTGTGACATTCAGAAGTAGATTTGGATTGTGCCCATCCACCTCTTCCTCTTCTCCTCTCCCAAAATCGGGTATTTGGATGCACGGTCTTTCAAATGTAGTTAAAATTGTTAATTCACCCTGAATAACTCCTTAATACTCCTCAGGCCCAGGCTTTTGCTCTTTCCCTGGCTGCGTTTGTAAACTTCTCTCCCTGAGCTGATATGTGCAAGGGATCCCCAGCATGAACACCACCATCCTGCGGCATCCCCCTTCTCCGCTGAAAAGAAAGTAAATAGAACTGTTGTCAAATGAATTTGGCTCTTTTTTCTCTCTCTCTCTCTCACACACACACACACACACACACACGCGCCCGCGCTTAGATTGCACTGTTTGGAGTGGCTCACCTAGTACAACCTTTGCTTTCTAAGGTACTGTTCCATTTCAGTAATGTCCAGTGTTTACACTAGGAGCTGTTCAGTGTGCCTGTTTCACCAATTCTGGAAAAGGCAAGCTACAGCTTATTTGCATGACCATCTGAATATATGTCTAGGTCTCTAAACAGTTGCTTTGTAATAGCCATGATTCTCACTGGTGTAAAATGATGACACACTACTGCCCCTAAGGGAACTAGATTGATAGTAAATGTAACCCTTCTGCCAGATGGAGCCAATAGAACCTACTATGAATAAGTTCCAGGGTCCTCTCCATTCCTAAATGTCCAAAGTCGTCATACAGGGCCCTCGGGGCCAGGGCTCTGTACTCTTTTGGTAGCACTAGTTGCTTTTGTAAAGGGTCAGTGGTAATTCAGTGAAGCACCCCTTGAATCAGTTTTAGTTTGTTCCATTCTCTCAATAGTAGTTTACTCTCAGGGTTAGGTGGGATAATGACAGGGGGCTTTGCCCATCCCTTTTGAAAAGTAGTGTATCACAAATTTCAATATCTTACAGCTGGGCTTCTTGCCAGGCAGATGCATTGAGCATGGGCAATGGAGATTAGTCCAACACAATATAATTCACCAAGGCTGATGGCACGCTTCCAGGGAGCAGACCCAGAGTGTCTGCAACACACTCTCAAAAGCTCTCATGGGCCTTTTGGCTCTCGACGACTCACACAGCAAATAGCTCTCACTCCGTCCATAGATATCACAGCAACTTCCAATGCCTGCAGATGCCAGGATAATGGATCTGCACCTACATTGCTTCTCCCTGATTGGTACTGAATATTGAACTCCTAGCTCGCCAAGGTGGCCACCCATCTCTGCCCTGTAGCATCCAGCCTAGCACTTGATAACACATAAGTCAGTCTGTCCACACTTGAAACTGAGCACTATACAATAGTCTCGAAATTTCTCAGTGATGGCCCATTTCAAGGTCAAGAACTCCAGCTTGTGGATAGGATAGTGAGGTTCACTATCAGATAGCCCGTGGTTGGCAAAGGCTACAGGTTTATAGTTGTCTTCTACTTCCTGGGACAGGACTGCTCCCAGATCCTCCCAACTGGTATCAGTATGCAGGATAAACGGCTTGCTTGGGTCAGCAAAGACTAGGACTGGAGCATGAGTTAGGCAATTAATGATTTCCCAAAAAAGCCCTTTCACATCTCTCATCCCACCGTGGTCCAAATGGTTCTAAGGGACCATTGTGTTTCTGCTCGGGAGGCTTTGGGGACCTCCCCTTATTCTTGGTCTTAGATTTGTTCTTGCTGGACTGGTACCCCCGGGTAAGATCTTTCAGGGGTTTTACAATGGTAGCATAGCTCTTTATAAATCTCTGGTAGTAGCCACTAAATCCAAGAAAGGTCTTGAGTGCTCTGTAATTACTCAGACGTGGCCATGTAGTGAGGGCATCTATTTTGTCAGGATCAGTACTCACATTCTCTTGAGACACAATGTGACTCACATACTTCACTGAGGTTCTGCAGAACTGGCATTTGTCAACTGAAAACTTCAACCCATAGGCTTCCAACTGATCTAGAACTTTGTCTTTCTTCATGCTCCTCCAAGGTTCTTCCAAAAACAGCCAGGTCATCCAAATAAACACAGTAAATTCACGTCTCCCACAACTTTCTCCGTAAGACCCTGAAACATAGCAGGTGCTGCAGAAATGCTTTGGGGGCATGCACTCAAATTGATAAAACCCTAATGGACAGATCAAGGCCATCGTCTCCTTATCCTTTTTCTCCCAGAAGGATCTGGTAGTATCCACTTCAAAAATCCAACACAGAGAACCGCTGGCTCCCCAACAAACAGTCCAAGGCATCTTGTACCCAAGGCATGGTGTATTGGTCAATTACAGTGCACCTGTTTAGGGTGTGGTAGTCAATACACATCCGGATTTTCCTGCTCTTCTTATGGACCACCACAATGGGAGAGGCATATGGGCTGTGGGACTCTGTAATGATACCATTCACGATCAGCTGTTGAAGATGATGCCACACGTCTTCCATCTCCGAGAGAGCAATCTTCCTAGATCTCTCCCTGAAAGGTTGGGATTCTTGTACCCAGATGTGGTGGTCCACTCCTGTTGCACATCCCATGTCCCACTCATGCACTGAGAATACCTTGAATCTTTTGCAAACTGCTTCCTCGGGTGATCCTTCCACTCCACAGACAGAGGTGAGTCTCCAAAGTCAAACTTTGCAGGATCTATCACCGGAACTTCAGCTTCACATTGGGGTCTCATGATGGTTTCAGGCTCAAAGAGGTCTGCAATCTTCTGCCCTTGTCTCACAACCACATCATAGCTTGTTTCATTAGCAATCAGTATAATCACTGTTTCCTGGGCTTCAGCAGGTAGCATCATGACTCCACTGGGAACCAGCACTCCTTCAGGGAGCCCTCCCTCAGCTGGCTGCTCTATGGTTGCTAATATTCCTTTACTGCCTTTTAGCCATAGCCTTTTATGGCTGTTAGCTAAGGCTGTACAGCAGAGTCATTAATCTCTCTCTAAGTGGTCTCGGTGCCAGTAGATGGGACAGAGCAACACACCCAGGAGATGTGTGGGTTACAGAAAAATCAGGTAAAACTTTCTGGCCCTGTCTTTTTTTTTCTGTCTTACTCATAGAATTTGAAAAGAAACCTCTGCAAAATTTGATTAAATATTTCCGTGATGCAGCCAGCAATCCCCAACTGCTCTCTTCCACACTTCTCACTGAAAGTCTAAACACAAATGTATTTTAATTACGCCTCTTGCTCTGTTGAAACAAACCATTGCTCATCATTAGTTTGAGGATATTAGCCTTCCTGTGACTGAAGGCATAAAGTGCCATCTTGTGGCAAAAGGGCATTGCTGCATTCACCAGAGCCTCACTACTTTTCCCCCCCTCTTCAAATAGATTTTGATAATATCAGCATCTCAGCACAACATATTGATGTAGAATAAGCAGTTATATACTTTACACTCCATAGCAGGGCCTTAACCTCAGGAATATAAATAAGTCATTGGATTGTTTTAATTTTGAAATTCATGTGGAAATGATTTTTTTTCTGAGAATTTAAAAATAGCTAATTCTAAACAGGGGAAGCTAGTTGCTGCTGCTGCTGCTTTAGTTTTCATTAGGGTTGTCAAGCGATTCAAAAAATGTATTGCAATTAATCACATATTAAAAAATTAATCATGATTAATCATGCGATTAATCGCACTGTTACACTAATGCAATACCATTCATTTAAATATTTTTGGATGTTTTCCACATTTTCAAATATATTGCTTTTAATTACAACACAAACTACAAAGTACACAATGCTCGCTTTATATTTGTTAGCACTGTGCATTTAGTATTCTATGTTGTAATTGAAATCAATATATTTGAAAATGTAGAAAAAATCCCCCTAAATTTAATAAATTTCAATTGTTACTCTATTATTATTTAACAGTGTGATTAAAAGTGCAGTTAATTGCAATTAATTTCTTTAATCATGATTTTTTTTAGTTAATTGCATGAATTTAACTGCAATTAATTGACAGGCCCAGTTTACACATTTGAATAGTAATAGATTGAGAGGACAGAAGCAAGCAAAGGGGTGGGAGCAGTAACTGTGTGTATGCATAAGCTTAAAAAAAAAAGATGCTGTACCTGTACTAAAGATTTCAGCCAGCAGTTTAGAAGTTTTATATCACACAGCTAAATCCTTGTGCAAGCATGACTTTTTTTGGTATTTGGTTGCAAAGTTGAGATGGGTGGGGAGGGAAATAGGTTGCTAGATCTGAAAGTTTGATGGCTATTGTAAAATAAACACCCTCCACGCTCTCTTTTTTAAACCTGTCTTTACTAGATTCTCATAACTGACCCTCTACAGAAGAGCAAAAAATCTCTCTCCATGTTTTTTTTTTTAAAAAAACATCTTTTCTCTTTCCCTGTCTTTTGTGGATGTGGCCTATCCATTTACTTACTATTTTTTGCATTCTATAGGTATATGTGCTGTGTGAGCGCTTAAGTGAAGTTAAATGCTATCTAAGACCTGGTCTACATTTGGGGGGGAGGGATCGATCTACGTTAAGCAACTTCAGCTTTGTGAATAATGTAGCTGAAGTCGACATACTTAAATCTACTCACCATGGTGTCTTCACTGCGTTGAGTCGACTGCTGCTGCTCCCCCGTTGACTCTGCCTGCGTCTCTTGTGGCAGTGGAGTACAAGAGTCGACGGGAGAGTGCTAGGGGGTCGTTTTATCCTGTCTAGACTAGACATGATAAATCAACCCCCACTGGATCGATCGCTTCCTGCTGATTCAGTGGGTAGTATGAACATACCCTAAGGGTGAATAAGGAAAACAGTTTGGGTTTAACAAAAACAAAAACAAAAAAAGCCACCATTAAGATGAACCAAGTTGGTCAAGAATGTAAAATAATAAAGCATAGCTTCTTAGGCATTTATAATTGGTTTCTAACCTTCTGATTACTTCAAATACATGTACCTCTTTAAAAATTGGCCTACAGAGGCAAGCAGGTAACTGAGCACTCGCTGCAGCACCTTCTTGTGAATTCAGACCAAGCATTGTTTAGCTTTGTCTTATTTCAAGACAAAAAAAAAAAAGGCAGCGTAGCGACTGTATGTTGTGCTTCCTTTAAAAGGAAGAAAAAAATAAACTGGTGGTTTATAAAAACCCCTCCTTGTCAATGGCGTAGATGGTCATATTTGCATTTTACGGTGTCAATATCAATTAGCGCCTGGTGGCTATGAACATGAGAAGTGATTCTCACTTAGATACTGCATTTTATTTATATATATATATATTTAGTTAGTTATAATGTAAGCAGGGTCTGACATCTAGTGATGAACTGTGGGAAAAGACTTCAGGAGCAGCTGTATTTGCATGGACACACTCTGCCTATGTATTCAGCAGACAGAGCTGTGTTGTCAAAGTGATCAATTTTGCCTGGTTTTGGGTTACAATTCATTGTATTGAATGCAGTGGTAATGAAACACTGTTACCCTGATTGCCTGGGTAACCGGCAGCAGAACTATACTTAGCTGCTGTGATGGGAGCGTGGGGGGCAGCACTTGGAGGGTAGGGAGGCTAACATCCACTGAAAATGTGAGAGGGTAGAAACGGGTACCTATCTGATGGTGTAAACTCTGCCTGACAAGTCCTAGACTCTATTTGATCCTTCCCCTTTCCAATGTTTAAAGACCAGCTGGCTGGATTCTACTGAGAGTCTTTGTTTCTGTTCCCTGATTACTAGAGCTGAAATCACTGATGAACAGGTCTAGGGACTAATCCTTAGACCCGGTCTGAGGACAGGGTTGCAGTGAAAGAAAATGAAGCAGCAGCAGCAGCATACGGGTTCCCCTCCACGTGGTGAACTCGCCAGCAGCTGGGCTAAGGTGACACCTTGGAAGGAGGCATCACAGAAGTGGCATGAGTGGCCAGCAACAGTGAGAACAGTGGCAGAGTACAGCGGTAAATGGCAGAAGTGACTCCTCTTAAGGGTTGATGGTGAACCCATGTAAATGCACCTCTGAACTCTGGGTCTTTGCTGACCAAGGACAACCAACTGTGAGTGAAGTGCAGAAGAAGAAAAGCAGCGTGACATGTTAAAGGGACATTTGTTTGACCTTTCACACTCCAAAGTGGGAAACTGAGGCAAAAGCCACTGCTCACATTCTGTGGTGTGGGTTTATGGTCACATGCTTTTCAATCATAGTTGTGGTGTTTTCCCAAATTAATGCTCGGGTCCCTTTTCTTAAGTCATTTTCTATTACACACAGATTCATTGCTAGCATGTGGGGAAGTACTGCCTCTTAGAGGTGACCAGGGGTGTTGTTTAGTTTTCTCAGTTTAGTGGGTGTGAGCTCAACCTGGTTCTGTTTTTGTATTAAGTTGAATTCCAGATACTGAATCCAGCCCCAGAAGGGTTACTTAGTCAAAGTGCTTGTTATAGACATCTAATAAAGTAAAGGTGCTCCGCTAATGTGTTTAAAGTCCCATCATTCAAAACTTCACACTTTCCAATAGAGATTCTCCTTTTTTCTAAGATTAATGATGAGAAATGTCTGGTTGAAAGAGAATTTTGGTGGTATCTTGAAGGGGGGAGCAGACGGAGTTGGTTTGAGAAACCTGGGAAGGTGATTAAAAATAGTTTCCATTCTAAATGCTTTATTACGAAGTAGAGCTAGTCAACATTTTTTCAGCCAAAACATTTTCTCACAGAAAAAAGAGGCTTCATTGGAAAACCTAATCAAAACACACTTTTTTATTCTCTGTGAATTTTTTTGATTCATTTCAAAATTTCCTCTGAAAAAGCAAACATCTTTCAAAAGAATTTTTGTTTTGTTTTTTTGTTTAGAGGGGAAAAAAGGTTTTGGTTTTTCTTTCTGACCAGGTTTATTATGGAGTCCTCATCATGGCTTCCTGCCACAGAAGTGAGCAGCAGGAGATGAGTAGAGAGATGTCTTTTCAAGGGTTGCATGTGAAGTAAAAGTACCCCCAAAAATTAGTTATTGGAAAAACCAAACCCTAGATATCAACACACTGTTTAATTTTTAAGGACCTCTCACTTTTAATGCCTAATACAACCTAAGCTAGAGTTTCCTGAAAGGAGGAAAGTAATGTTACATTTTAATTCTTCACATCTTAGTGAAAAATACAAAACATTTAAAAAGATATTCACGAAGAATGATCCTGGATGCAGGGTTAAAGGCTGACTCACAAGACATCAAAGGCATTTTTAAAACAAGCCTATTTAAACAATCAGACTGTTCAAAAGCAAAGGGAACTGCTTTTTCTAAATGGTCACTACATCCAGCTGGGGAATTTAAAAAGAGGGAGCGGGGGTGGGGAAAATAACCACAGAGAGAAGGCACAGTTTGACTTAGAAAATACAACCAAACATCAGGAGTTGAGCCAGACAATGATATTTGAAGAGGTCAAAACCAGAACATATTTTGGCCCCCTACCCCTGTGATTGAAGTCCCAATGTCCTGCAGCAATGGGGGAATGCATGCCTTGTTGCTTTGATGTCTGTTAAAAGTACTGTTTAGTTATCCAAGGTGCTCATAATAATCTTGTGCTTTAACAAAAACACACAAACACACGCCACTTATGCTCTGTCTCAGTTTTAAATGGCTACAGATGTAAGATTTTAAGTAAGCACTGTATAGTAGTTTTCACTGTTAGAAATTACTGAGGTTTATAGCCCTTATTTAATGCCTGTGTCTGATATTAAATTTATTTTGTATAAAATTAAATGTAGGTTGAACTTAAGTAAAGTGGACTTATAATTAGATGGAAATTTAATTTGGATAAAACAATGGCTCCTATCATCACCTCTTGCCCCAAACCTTTTAGAACAGGGTTGGAGGTTTTCTCTTTTTTTGTCAACAAATAGGAACATGATGAAAAAGAGAGAACTTTCAATGAAAACGTTTTAAAGCAAAAAAAAAATTAACTAGCTTTACTTGCAAGTTGAGAATGTCTCCAAGAAATGAAAAACAAAGTAGTAACTCCTGTAGCTAACCAGGAAAACAAGAATGATAAATCCCTGGACTAAATTTCGGGGCCCTTTGAAACACCCAATAGTGTGCGTGTGGGTGAGTTGTTAGAAATTGGTTGGCTAACATACCACTGAATGTACATTACGTACAACCCACAAGTTTCTTGTACAGAAGACAAGTTTGAAAATGAGAAAGTCCTTTAGTTGCTATCTGCTTATTACTGGAAGGGAATCTTGCAACCAGTGACCATGAATGACTAGAATACACCATAGCAAGAAATGGACTCTTAGGGCATCTTAGAGTACATCAGCACAAGGATATTACAAGAAAGCAAATCTTGGAAATAAGTTTATGGAAGAAAGCTAATAAACCCTAAATACAATAGGTCAGATTCTGCCAGTACAATTCACAATAAGTACTTGTTTGACTTCAACAGAATTAATAACACCATGTGCCAAGTAAAGTACTATTCAGTGTGAACACAGATATCTAGATCGGGCCCAGTATAAGTAAGGCACAGATTAAAGTTCTGGGGGAAAAGAAAAATGCAGTGAATAAGGATTGGCCAATATGGCTTCATGAAGAATGCCTGGGCGATTGTAAAAAGGAATGACTTGAAACAGAAAAAAAGAGGAGATAACCCACTAAGTATCCTTGTCTTAAGCACCTGGATAAAGGCAGCCCAAAGCAGAATCAATTAATACTAGTTAAAAAGAGGGATGGGGGGAGGGGGATGAAAAATATATCACTAAAAATGAATACTATGGAGAAAATAGGTCTATTGTAAAGTGAAGAAGGGGAATGACATTAAGTCAAAAATAGTCATGATTTTCAAATCTTTCTAAGAATGCGCTACAATGAAAATATAGAAAAGAAATTTGAACAATTAGTAAAGGCTGAACAGTAATAGAATAGATGAGAAAATGTTTGGTAAATGTAACATACGCACGGGATCTGGATGCTAGATCCTAGGGAATGAGTTTAGTGCATCCCTGACAATCACATGTTAAAAATCATGGCTGAATGGGGCAGGGCCGCCCAGAGAGGGGGGCAAGTGGGGCAATTTGCCCCGGGCCCCGGACTCCACAGGGGCCCCCAAGAGAACAGCTGAGGCTCCCGCCTCCGCCCCTCTCCTGGAGCCTTAGCGCGTCAAGTGGCGTCCTCAGACAGCGCCACAGTGTGTCTCCGGCGGGGCCCCTGAGTCCCGCCCCCTCAGAGCCGCGTGGGGAGGGGGCGGGGCTGGGAGCTCCGGGCTGAGCTCAGCTCCCTCTGCTGGGCGTGCAGCTCCCAGCCCCGCCCCCTCCCCACGCGGCTCTGAGCGGGGCGGGGCTCAGGCCCCGCCGGAGACACGCTGCAGCTGTCGGGCGAGGCGCTGAGGCTCCGGGTGAGGAGGGAGCCGGGGGTAAGAGGCTGGGGCCGGGGGGGTTGGCTAAGGGGCAGGGTGTCCTGGGGACAGTCAGGGCACAGGGAGGGGGCAGAGGTTGGGGGGGCGGTCGGGCAGGGAATGGGGGGTCGTTGGATTGTGGGCGGTCCGGGGGGGGCTCAGCGGGGGGGGCTAGGGGGTGGGGCAGACAGGGGGCAGGGGTGGGGTCCCAGGGTGGTGGTTGGGGAGGTGGGTTCTCTGGGGGACGGTGAGGGGACAAGGAGCAGGATGGGTCGGGGATTCTGAGGGGGGCAGTCAGGGGCAGGAAGTGGGTGGAGGTCGGATAGGGGGCAGGGCCAGGCTGTTTGGGAGGCCCAGCCTTCCCTACCCTAAAGCTCATTCAGTAGTTTGAGGCTTGCAGAAGAGCCAAGCTGTTAGCTTTTCCATTAGGGCTCCCATCCCTTTCACTTCTCAAATGCCAAATTATAGTCTACATTTAATTTCAGTGCCACAGGGAGATTCATGTCAGGGGAGGGTAGCTTCATTTAAAATTAGCCCCTTGGGGAGGGATCACATGAGAAGAGCAATATCCTTCCCAACCCTACCAAGGGAGAACCCCACTGCCCTGCATTCCCTGAGGCTCCAGAGGGGTTAATTCGGTGGTTCTCAAACTTTTGTCCTGGTGACCCTTTCACATAGCAAACCTCTGAGTGCGACCCCCGCCCCCCTTATAAATTGAAAACACTTTTTTTTATATTTAACACTATTATAAATGCTGGAGGCAAAGTGGGGTTTGAGGTGGAGGCTGACAGCTCACGACCCCCAGTAATAACCTCGTGACCCCCTGAGGGGTCCTGACCTCCAGTTTGAGAACCCCTGGGTTAATTTAATGTTAGCAGCCTGTGTCCATTCACATGCATGTGCTATTTTGACCATTTCAGTTTTGACAACATAGGCTCATCCCAGATTCTGGAACAAGCTCAAATGCTCAGTTTGTGGAGTATGTACATAGTCTATACTAAAGACAAACCCACAGTAACCGTCTCCAGTTTGTGAGGGACCACATGGAGCCAGTCTCTAGGAAGCAGGTAAATGCATGGAGATTAAGTCCATTAATGGCTGTTAGTCAGGATGGGTAAGGAATGGTGTCCCTAGCCTCTTTTTCTCAGAGAGTGGAGATGGATGGCAGGAGCGAGATCACTTGATCATTACCTGATAGGTTCACTCCCTCTGGGGCACTTGGCATTGGCCATTGTCAGTAGACAGGATACGGGGCAGGATGGCCTTTGGTTTGACCCAGTATGGCTGTTCTTATGTTCTAACCTAAATGAACCCAAAGTTATAGAGACAGATATGAGTCAAGGAAGCCAGCAGAGTATCAGAAACCTGGAAAAATCTCTGCCTGGATGGGCTCAGGTGTTTGGTTACAAGCTGAGGTGGTTCAAAAGTTTTGGATTTTTTTTTAAAGCAGAATTTTTTTTATTGTTTCTTTAAACAATCAAACACAGCAAGCAGCAAATATTTGGCCACACACTTCTGAAACCTCAAACCATGATCAGGTTTTGGCAGACTAATTTCAGCTTTTCAATTAAAAAACAACAAATTTTGAAGGAAAGCAGACATTGTCCATGATTTTTTTCTGCTTTTTAAAAACCCCTAGTTTTCGATCCAGAAAAAATGTTGATGGAAAATATTTGTCCAACCCTTTTAATGAGCTTTAGTGCCTTTTAGCACTAGCTGATTCTGCGAACCAGTGATACCTTGTAAAGAAGTTTTCTCAAAACTGGGTTTGTGCCGAAATGCGGAAGGTTTATTTTTCCCAGGGGCGCCCGTGGGGGGGAGCAAGTGGGGCAATTTGCCGTGGGCCCCGAAAGGGCCCTCAGGAGAATATAGTATTGCAATTTTTTTATAGAAGGGGCCCCCAAAATTTCTTTGCCCCAGGCCCCCTGAATTCTCTGGGCGGCCCTGGAATGGGGTGGTACCAACAAGCATGTGTAGTACTGATTTTCAGTCAATGGATTGAAGAACAATCATAGGCGCTGACTCTGTGGGTGCTCTGGGGCTCAAGCACCCACTGAAAAAAAATAGGGGGTGCTCAGCACCCACAGGGCCGGATTAATCTTTTGTGGGCCCCTGCTGTGCTCTGCCTTGAGGCCCTGCCTCTGCTCGGCCTCTGCCCCACCTCGAGGCTCTGCCCGCTGCTCGCATGGTGGGGAGAGGGAGGAGAGGTGGGTGCAGGGTGTGTGTGTGTGTGGGTGGGATGGAGAGGAGCAAGAAGCAGGCAGGGCCTTGGGGGAAAGAGGGCAAGTGGGGGGGCAGGGCCTCAGGGTGGCATGTGGGTGGGGCCTTGGTGCACCGCATGGGTGGAGTGGGGGGTTGGGGCCGTGGTCTGAGCACAGTGGCCCCTTCTGCATGGAGGCCTGGTGTCACGGCGCCATTGTAAACCCAGTACTGAGCAACCATGAGCCACTGAATGCTGCTGAGAGTTTCATCCAGACAGCTACAGTGAGACATCCAGTTTTTAAACTGGCATGTTAGTGAAGACAGCTTGTAGGTGATTGCAATGATTGTAATATTCTGTAATTCATGCTCTCTCACACACACACACACCCTCTTCAAAAGCAAATGTCAGCGCCTGGGAGAACAATCCTGGCACGTTAATTTGTATCTTTAGTAAAACAGTAGCAAATGAGATTTGGGGAAAGTCACTGGGCAGCTACTGAGTGATAGAAAATGAGTAATAAGTAGGGTGGGTTTGTGTGAAATAAAACTTGCCAGACAAACACAATTACTTATGATGAGGGGGGAAAAAATCACAAAATGAGGTAACAAGAAGAATAGACTTAATATTATCATTTGTATTCTGGTAGTGCCTAGTGGCCAGTTTGTGATTCGCTTGGCTTGTAGTCAAGCAATTGAAATGGTCTCACCCAAAATATTACTTAAAAATGAGTTCATATTGGCTTAAGTAGGGACACTGTCATCATGGACTAAGAAAATGGCCAAAGCCATAAAGCTACGTTGTGGGATGAATCCTTAAGGGATGAAAGCCCTTCTTAGCTGGTTAAACGTCAGTGTATGCGCTATACTAATTAAACTAGCTCTCTGCTTTCCCAGTAGAGATAAGGACTAGGATAAAAGTAGTCCATTCACATAAGACAACTGATCCATCCACATAAGACAGAAATCATGCTAATTAGCAAGAGAAAGCACTTTGGCAAAAACTAGGTCTGATTCCACAGCTGAGGGTGTCTCCCAATTAACAGTCAAAGAGAGTTGCCATGGGAAGGTATTACCGGATGCCTCATTTTTTCTGATAGCCACAGGGGCCAGAACCACAGGTAATTTTTACAAAGGGATTTAGGCCATAACGTTGCAGATAGAAGCCTAACTTCCATGCATGCTTTTAAAAATTCTACTAGGCCCCCAGCAAGTCCCATTGACTTATCACACCGGGCACCTATCTGCATCTTTAGGCACCTAACTACATTTGTGAATCTGGCCCCAGACTTCTATTTCATCCCCAGCTGGGCAAAGGATTGTGATTGAATGCAGACCTCATCACATTAACCATGCTTTTGTTCCCTCCAGGCAAGAGTGTTGTTGCTACATGTGGAGTTAACCTTGGAGGCTACATCGAAGCACCTGCTGATGCAGCACAACTGCTTGCCTTTGAGTAGATAGACAGGTGACAGCATACCATACTTGTGCTCCATTGGTTGCCAGTTCATTTCTGAGTGTATTCAGCTCCTTTCATAGGAATCTATGAAGCCTTTAAGAGTTGAGCTGATTATCCAGACTTATTTAGTATCTCTGAAGGCATTCAGATATGTGGAGTCATAGCTAATAAACAGACACACCCCACTAATATAGCTGTGTGGCTTTTTTCATTTGCAAAGTATAAACAACTTTTTTCCCAAGCAGATCTGAACGACTGAGTGAAATGCATATTGAGTGTCCAGTTACATTAATTAAATCTCATTTAATGTACAAAATAATGTAAATTCATAACCAATTATTCTAAAGTTGAGAGGATATTAGTCCACAGCGAAAGGAAAATCATTGTATTGAAATGTTAGTGAAAAACCTGAATACGCATAATTGATTATGAAACAAACAAACAAACAAAAACCCATAGCAAAGTTCCACTAGGGACACTGTGTCAATTTATTATGAGTCTACTTTGTGCTCATTATAATAGCATTGATCACAGGGAAATCATTTGGTAGGCTCTTCATGTAGACATCACTCTGACATTCCATTATAATTCATCATTAGTTAAACATAAGTTAGCAGACTTTAGGATTGCACTCTCCATCTTTGTGCTTACATGTTTATAATTTACCATTCCTTTCCCCCTGGAGCTTCTCTGAGGCAGGACAGGTGCACTAGGCACTTGGTATAAAAGAAAAAACAGCTACCAGCATCTACAGGTCCACTATACCTCTCTAATAGGCTCTGAGAGGGAAACACATTTTTGACTTGTTAAGGCCAAAGGACTCAGATGACGTGCAGCATTTTCACTCTCTGCTGTTTCATAGCATCATAGAAATAAAGGCTGGAAGGGAGCTTGAGAAGTCATCAAGTCCAGCCCCCTGTGCAGGATTAAGTAAATTGATACCATCCCAGACAGGTGACACTTGTTCTTACAAATGATGTCGAATGAAGGGGATTCCACAACCTTCTTTGGAAGCCTATTCCAGAACTTAACTATCCTTACAGTTGGAAAGCGTTTCCTAATATCTGACCTAAACCTCCCTTCCTCCAGATTAAGCCCAACCTTCAGGGCACTCGGTGAACAATTGATCACAGTACTCTTTGTAACAGCCCTTAACATAAGTGAACACTTAACATAAGTATCAGATCCCCCCTCAGTCATCTTCTCTCAAGACTAAACAGCACCAGTTTTTAAATCTTTCCTCATTAGTCAGGTTTGCTATAACATAAATTAATTTTATTGCTCTCCTCTGGCCTTTCTTCAATTTGTCTTCCCAGAATTGGACACAGTACTCCAACAGTGCCAAGTAGACTGGGACAACTACCTCCTGTGTCTTCCATGCAGCACCCTGGTTAATATACCATTTTAGCAACTGCATCACATTGTCTACTCACATTCAAGTTGTGATCTACTATACTCCGCAGCTTCTTTTCAGCAGCACTGCTCTCTAGCCAGTTATTCCCGATGTTGTAGCTGTGCCTTTTGAGTTTTCCCTCCTGAGTGAAATACTTTGTACTTATCATTATTGATTCATTCAGTGGGCTGATTTCAGACCAATTCTCCAATTTGTCAAGGTCATTTTGAATTCTAATCCGGTCTTCCAAGGTGCGTGTAACACTGTCCAGCTTCGGTCATGTGCAAAGGTTATGAGTGCACACTCTACTCCATTATCCAAATAATTAATGCAAGGATTGAATGGTACCAGTTTCAGAACTGATCCTTCTGGGACCCCACTAGATGCCCCCCGCCCCCGCCGCCAGTTTCAAATGCATTTAAACATACTTTGGAGCTGAGAAAGAAACCAGAGCCTATCATCATCAGCAGCAATGGGAGAAGCCAGCAGGCATTTAAGCGTCACAAAATCTCTAGCACGTTAAAGGTAAAAATTTGGCAAATGCTTGTGTCGCAAAACATTTTCCCTTCTTCATTTCAGCTGTTGTTTTTCATGTGAAATGTACTTAAATAAAACAATCAGATGTGAATGGAAACCTGTGCTATGCAGACAATAAAGATTTGTGTTTGAACTTTACCTGTGACATTGGAGTGAGTTGTGAATGTTGAAAGCAAATGCATCAACACCTGTTTCTCTTGTTTAGAGGGGCTGAACTGCTTCCACTGAGCTACCTGCTACTGCCATTGTGCCAGCTGCTTTGTCCATTTAAGTTAATGTATTGTGGTCAGTTCCTCTGTTGCTATACAGACCATCAGGAAGGATACCCGAGACCACACTTTGAGTCATTTAATAGGAGAAGCAAGGAGTAAGCTTACTTCAGAAAGGAAACTGAGTTCAAGACACTTAGAACATTGGAAAGAAAGTATGATGAACTACTCAGCAGGACCAAAGGACCAGCACTGACGTTCGCCAATGCTCCAGAAGAGCCAGATGGAGGGCATAGGCTGATGAAAAGACAGAAGTTTGAACATAAACAGGAACCTTCAGATCCAAATATATACTTAGATCTTATCTCTGTATCACATTCAGACTACTATCTTCTGCCAGGTCTGCTGTTGTTTTGGTTCTGAAAAATAGCTGGAGTGACAGGCACCTTTTTAATATTCATCAGCAATATCTTTTTGCATGTGGGTGATCTACACTATTTATGTTCCACATTCCTATCACTTTTTGCCATAGTAACAACTGTTGCCAGGCCCACAGATATATACAAATGCAGTTCAGTCAATAACTCACACACATTAATATAGTGGTGGAAATGAAAATTAAAATGAAAGAGAAATTCAGATTTATTTTTAGTAGCCAATTAATAGCAGTTAACTCATGCGATTAACTCAAAAAATTAATTACAATTATAATCACATTGTTAAATAATAAAATACTAACTGAAATTTATTACATATTTTTGGGTGTTTTTCAATATTTTCAATTATGTTGATTTCAGTTACAGCACAGACTACAAAGTGTACACTGCTCACTTCATTATTTTTTATTACAAATATTTGCACTGTAAAAATGATAAACAAAGGACCCTTTTTTTTCAATTTACCTCATACAAGTACTGTAGTGCAATTTCTTTATCGTGAAAGTCCAACTTACAATGGAGATTTTTTTGATACATAACTGCACTCAAAAACAAAACAAGTCCACTCAGTCCTACTTCTCGTTCAGCCAATCACTAAGACAAACAAGTTTGTTTACATTTACGGGAGATAATGCTGACCTCCTCTTATTTACAATTTCACCAGAAAGTGAGAACAGACATTCACATGGGACTTTTGTAGCCGGCATTGCAAGGTATTTACAGCCAAATATGCTAAACATTCCAGAGGACATGCTTCTGTTGTAGGAGCAGCAGTGATCTGTATGCTCTATATGACTATGCTATGTATAACCTGTATGCTCTAAAGGTCTGTTACACTCCACCCCCATTTGTCTCCTCTCCCTCTTTGAATATCTGTGAGGTGGCTTTCCCCTCCCCCCCTCCTGGAATGCTTGTGGGATGAATGGGCTGGTTGAACAGCTTGAAGATCAGAAGAGCTCCCAGGTAGACAAGGTGTCTAGGACTCTAATTAGGCAGCACTCACACACCCAGTGCATGGACACTGCATGGACACTGCCCGAGGTGGAGTGTGACCAACCAGACGTGGCCAAGTCATCTTGGATGATGACCCAGCACGTTGTTTGTTTTAAGAACACTTTCACTGCAGATTTGACAAAACACAAAGAAGGTACCAATGTGAGATTTCTAAAGATAGCTACAGCACTCAACCCAAGGTTTAAGAATATGATGTGTGTTCCAAAATCTGAGAGGGATGAGGTTTAAGACGTCTTAAAGCATGCTCCATAAGAGCAACACTCCGATGCGGAAACTACAGAACCTGAATCACCAAAAAAGAAAAATCAACTGAAAGATATTCTGCTGGTGGCATCTGACTCAGATGATGAAAATGCATATGTGTTGGTCCACACTGCTTTGTTATTGAGCAGAACCCGTCATCAGCATGGACGCATGTCCTCTGGATTGGTGGTTGAAGCATGAAGGGACATATGAATCTTTAGCGCATCTGGCATGTAAATGTCTTGCAACACCGGCTACAACAGTGCCATGAGAACACCTGTTCTCACTTTCAGGTGACATTTTGAAAAAAACAAACAAACAAAGCTTGTTTGTCTGAACGATTGGCTGAACAAGAAATCTTGTTGGCTGACTGGGCAGACTTATAGGCTCTAAAGTTTTACATTGTTTTATTTTTGAATGCAGTTATTTTTTATACATAATAATACATTTGTAAGTTCAACTTTCATGATAAAACAATTGCACTACAATACTTGTATTAGGTGAATTAAAAATACTATTTCAGTTTTTTACAGTGCAAATATTTGTAATAAAAATAAATATAAAGTGAGCACTGTACACTTTGCATTCTGTGTTATAATTGAAATCAATATATTTGAAAATGTAGAAAACATCCAAAATATTTAAATAAATAGTATTCTATTATTGTTTAACAGTGCAATTAATCATGCTTAATTTTTTTAATCGCTTGACAGCCATAGTAACCACTAAACAGAGCTGATCAACTAGTGCAGAAATAGTATTCAGGAGCATTCATTCAAATTACAAATCACTGTTCAGTTTGACCCTCTCTGTTTTCAGTCACTAACATTTGTACAAATGTGGTTTTGTTCTCCCATTTGTTTGGGGGAAATGGCTGTTTTTTCTGAGCATGCCGACCTGCAGGCAAGCAAGGATGCTCATGTGCAAACAAGGGTATTGGTATTTGCTAATGATCATCAGCATTTCTTATCTGCAGCCCTCATCTGAGAAGCAAAGCAGTCTATTGGGCAATCATTCAATTACTAGCTGATAAAAAACTGAGGATTCTCCTAGTCTAAATGGCTTATTTAAAAGTCATTAACTTGTCAGTGTTTGTGTTTCTCACTGGTTTTCAAGAAAGAGGGATATTGTTGAACCAATATGTTCATTATCCAGCTAAGGTTTGAAATGTCCTTGGAGATCGACAAATGGAAGGGGTAACAGAAGTGCAAATCTATCGCTATTTTCTTTTTAAAGTTTGTCATAAACTCAGGAAGCACAAACAATACCATGTGCCCAGTCCCAGCCCGTGATAAGCAAATAGCTGAACTGAACTGTTCAGGAACAGCCACGAAGCTGAAGCTTGTTCATCCAAGCTAGGCAGTGGTTACACACTATTGACTGATGTTGTGCCACAAACCAGGATTAGTTCACAAAAAGAAAAATGGGCTCAAGTTATGTCATTTATTTGCAGTGCTTAATTAGCCCAGCTCTGTTTCTGAATTGGCCAGTGCCAGGTCTGTTTCTTTTGACAATTCTTTCTCTTGGCAGAAGAATAAACTTTGGGCCTCAGGCTGCTTTTGGAGCCTGGTCAGCAAGTACATTCCACCCAAAAGGCACTGGTGAGACCTCATCTGGAAGTTCGGCGTGCAGTTCTGGTCTCCCATGTTTACGAATACTGAACTCAAACTGGAACAGGTGAAGAGAAGGATAAGCTGATGAACAGAAAACCTACCTTATGGGAGAAGACTCAAAGACCTTGGGTTGTTTAGCCTAAGGGGAGCCATAATTGCTGGCGATAAATACATCAGAGGGCTACATCGGGGGAGGAGTTATTTAAGTTAAGTGCCATTGTGGACACAAGACCAAATGGATTTAAACGGGCCATCAACAAGTTTAGACTTGAAATTAGGCAACTGTTTCTAATCATCAGAGGAGAAAAGTTCTGGAACAGCCTCCCAAAGGTAGTAGTGGGGGACAAGCGAACCCAACTGGCTTCAAGACTGCACTTGATAAGTGTTTGGAGGGGATGGTAGGGTGAGACGGCCTACAGTGGCATGTAGCAGATCTGGGACTGCTAGCCACAAATATCTCCAATGGCCAGGAACAGGACACAAGATGGGGACGTTCTGAGTTGCTGCAGTGAATTCTTTCCCAGGTGTCTGACCGTTGGATCTTGCCCACATGCTCCGGGTCCAACTGATCACCATATTTGGAATCAGGAAGAAATTCCCCTCTGGGTCAGATTGGCAGAGACCCTGGGTTTTTTTTGCCTTTTGCCTTTCTCTGCAGTTCACTTGCAGGTATAAACTAGTGTAAATGTATCAGAGGGGTAGCCATGTTAGTCTGGATCTGTAAAAGCAGCAAAGAGTCTTGTGGCACCTTATAGACTAACAGACGTTTTGGAGCATGAGCTTTTGTGGGTGAATACCCACTTCGTCGGATGCATGTAGTGGAAATCTCCAGGGGCAGGTATATATAAGCAAGCAAGAGGCAAGCTAGAGATAACGAGGTTAGTTCAATCAGGGAGGATGAGGCCCTCTTCTAGCAGCTGAGGTGTGAAAACCAAGGGAGGAGAAACTGGTTTTGTAGTTGGCAAGCCATTCACAGTCAAATGGTGGATTCTCTGTAACTGGAAGTCTTTAAACCATGATGTGAGGACTTCAGTAACTCAGCCAGAGGTTAGGGGTCTATTATGAGAGTGGGTGGGTGAGGTTCTGTGGCCTGCAATGTGCAGGAGGTCAGACTAGACGATCATGATGGTCCCTTCTGGCTTTAAAGTCTATGAGAAAAGCCTGATGGCATCACTCTGATGGGTGATGGGTGAAATGCTGGTTCCATTGACATCAAAAGGAGTTTAGCCATTAAGTTCAATAGGCCAGGATGTAGATGCAAAGTTAGAGACTGAGACATACTGTCCCTGAGACAGTATGAAAGAAAAGGAGACAGAAGAAAAACAGAACCGCCCTCCAGCTGGCAGCCCTTCTACCTTACCACAGCCTATATGTTTAGCTCTAGAAGGGCCTTATCTACAATCCACTGAAGTTAATGATGCCTTTACATGGACTTCGGCTCAGGCTGCTACAGCACACACATACCTACTCAGTCCCAGCTTTACAGAATCGTTTGGTCTGCTTTGCAGCGCAGTGAAGAGTGAGGCAGTAGTCCCGTCCCATGTTACATCTGCAAGGTAGTGAAGGCCAGTAAATTATGAATATAAATGCAGACCTTGTACATGTGAAAGCTGGACAGCCCTAACTTACTCAAATGCTTTGCAAACTTCCTACTTGTGTGGTGCTGATGCTCAACTCCTTCTACCTTTCTATCACTCCTTTCAAACATCCTGCCCTCCTCCCTATTTCCACAATGAGAAATTGAGGAACATGAGTATAAACTTAAAATACCCCTGTTAGATCATCACAAACACCAGTGGTCCACAAATTGGCAGCTTACATGTCGGAGCTGACGCTATAAAACAAGATGCCATGTACTAGATGATAACTTGTGAGCTATACAGATTGCACTTAGATTCTCCACACTGCATGTTATTTACTCTCCAGGTTTCCCACCTATCAAAGCAATTTGCAAAGATAATTCTATTTGCAGCCAGCTATTGCAATAAATCAATGAATAAATAGGTTATAATGTAGCATTTAAATGTATAATGAGATGGGCCACAGCTATTAATGAATGCAGCGATAGATATTTGCCCAAAGGTGAGCAGACTTCCCACTCGTCTTTCAGACCAGGTGTTGGTCGTTGTATGATAGAGAAACAAGCAGCTGTTAAATATGTAAATGAAACCAAGAGCTATATGGATTCATTCCATAATACTCCTCTTCAACCTCATTACTATTATCACATTATTAACTCTTCTGCGAGCTTTCCCTTGAATATTTAAAGACGAGGAATGTGTAATTATCTTTAAACAAGCATTTGCCCAAAGATTGATTCAGTGATCCTGCCTTGTGTCTGTAACACAACCTACTGTCCATGGACTTCAGTTTTCTACCCAGCTGAGCTAGCTGGAGAACAGAAATTCCATTCAATGATAAATTCTTACATTTTTAAATTCTGTTTTCATGCTGCATTGGAATGAAAAGCAGAAATTTTGAGATTTCTCGCAGAACAGAAATTCTCAAAAATTTTGATTCAGAACTGTCAAAAATGAAATGCTTAAATATCAAAATATAATCTATATTAAATATTACATACAAATATAACTTTGAAATTAACATTTTAATGTAATATAAATGTTTGAACAAAACATTTCAACATTATCAAAACCAAATGAGAACAGTAAAACAATTAATTTGACTTTTTCCCAATCAAAATTAGCATGTTCCCATAAAATATTTGATAGAACTGCATTTTCCAATGGAAAACTGTTCCACCAGAAAAAAAATGGTGCAGCTTTATTACTGAGTACAATAAAGTATAGTTAGTCAAACTTGCACATGAGCCCATCCTTATTCGTCCCCTGTTTTAAAGGGCTGTCCCAAAGGATTCCCTAGGCACATGTCACATAGTTTTCTAAAAAGGGACCAAAGCTATCTCTAGTGGTGATGCCTTTAATGATTGCATCATTGTATATACCTCGTATTTCTGTAGCACCACCGAGAACCAATTATTCAGAGACCATTTTTATAATGGAATGAATGAAATACTTACTTTTTTGCACGTTTCAGCATACTCGAGCAATGCCGGCACAGTAGTACGAGAGGCACAGCGCTAGCCTAGAACACTGCTTGGGGTTTGTTTCAAATCCTCTGACTTGCATAAGCTGCTGAATAAAGGTTTGAGGTGTTTTATACAGTAAAAGAAATAAGGCTGGATCATTAGCTGCTATAGACGTCAACCGGAGCAACAGTGATTTATTTATTCATTCATTTAGTATAATGGATGGCTAGAAACAGAATTATCTTAACAAATTAGTTGGATCGGTGGGACTTCTTGGTAAATAACATGCATTGTGGAGGCCTGAAGTGCACACATTAGTGAAGTCAATGGATTTATGTCAATTAACAGCAGCTGAGGATCTGGCCCCACCTCTTTAGGTGACAGTTCCACTTCAAGGAAAAACACGGACATGGACTCTAAGGTGCTACCACAGGTGTCTCACTCTGAGGCTGTCCTACTTTATTGGCGTTTTCTGCTGAAGTGAGCAATACTAGTGGATTTATGTGTGCTTTTTATACAGTTCAAACATGCAATAGGCAGCAGTTTCAGGCAAGGGTTTTCCAGCTTGTGCCTTCCATTCAGAGCAGAACACTGAGCTGAACGAATAGGTTTGATGAAAAATCCACACCTAGTTTTCTTGGCTACTTATTGCTGCCTTCAAACTCCAGCAGCAGCTGAATCACTTGGGCCTGTTGCAGGCATTCCTGGAACTGTGCCCCATATATATTTTGAAGGAGCTTTTATTGAGCTAGAGCTAAAACCTCTTAAAAAAAAGCCTCTGCAACTGATCCTTGTGACTGTATAAGCCCAGTCCTCCTTCCCCAGAAGTGAATGTGAAATGTTTCTCTTACTACAGGACACAGCTCTGAATCACACTGTTAACCACTGAAATGCAGCCACCTCTGGGTGGAACATAGCAGCTGTTTAACAGCAGATAGCAAAACTAGCAGGGGTTAAGGCTGGGCATTAGAGGAGCCTACTGTTTCCAATTGAAATTGCAGGGGAATTAGTTTGGCAAATGTAATTACCTACATTGGAACTTTTTACTCATGGGTGGGTGGAGGCCAAATGGTAATAAAAGAACTCAAGGGCCCACACCCTGTTAAATATCACTCAGTTTCCTCTGGCTGACTCCTGTAACTTGCCTGCAGACCTGTCAGGAGCCTTTTCTTGTTGGCTGAATATTAACAGCTAAAATGAATGTATTTCTAAGGTCCGGTGGTCATATGATTAAATTGGGCTGAATCAGAGGAATCATTGATCAGTGAACTCAGACAATGACTCCAACATAGACCCCCCCCCCCATGCAGAAACGTACATAGGCATGTGGCTAAATGAGTGGGGGCCCAACACAGATGTAAGTGAAGTCTCAAGCTGGCCCAGAACTGCTCCACTGGAGAAGGGGACAGCAATGACAGGACGCTGGGAAATATACATGAAATATAATAACCTCTGCTTGTAGAAATGCAATTTGGGAGCACTAACTTCTCGCCTGAGCGTCCACAGGCTCCATGAAGGGGCCCAGCATCCACCTCTCTTGGAATTTCCAGTTAGTGCCTCAAGAGCCTAGAAACAAAATGATAACATGGGGGGGAACCAGACCTTCTTTGCCAGGTAAAAGCTCAGTGATAAATAGATCTGTGCATATTTTCCAGCTTCATTCCTCACTTGCCAAGTCTGATGCTATTTTCATTAGGTCATGGTCCCATACATGTCATTTTATACAAAGGTGCAGTATATCACAACTGGAGGTTGAGGTGCTTGTAGTGAACACAAATGAGCTTGTAATGGTCCATCTGCTTTGATTTTATTTAGTGATCCCTCAAGGGCTGGAAGCTAGAGTGAGAATAACAATGCTTCAACCCATCTGCTATTGTAGTATCAGCTCCAGTTGAATTATCACATGTTCTGAGTGGTTGGCATATGCTGTGACATAAAGCTACAAGGAAGTGTTGCTCTCCAGCTGTTGTGTTGACAAATACTTTTCAGCCAGTCATTAACTTCAGCTCAATAACCAGGCGGAAACTGCAGCTAAAGGTTGATTATTATTCTGTTTTATTTTAAGCATTAACGATAACAAGTGCAATATATTTTGTGGCAAAAAATGTCACTAAAGGCACACACTGTACATGAGATTTAACATAGCAACTTCCTTGTAATGCATGTAGATGTTTGTGTCATAGACCTAACACTGACAATGTAAATCTGCTTAATGAACCAATGGCTCACACCAAGTTTAAGAAGCTGCACATGTGAGCTCAATTGTGTACGTAAAGACTTGCTGACTGAATAGCGCTATAGGCCTTTTCCATGCTTAACTACGGGAGGAGACACGTGGAAATGGACTTGAGAGCTGAGGCCACACCGCTTGGCTGGCTATGAGCTTGTATCTGAAATGATGTGCAGCTGAAGCATACAGGGGCAGGCACAAAGATATACACCCACCAGCTGCAATAGCTTCAGAAAATCACCTACATTCATAGGGCCTGACTGAGACATGCTGGGCGCAGGACTGCCACGTCACACTGTCAGAGAAAAACAGAGTTTTTACTTTTTTGTTGCGCGCAGCAAAGTCAGATACTTTATTTTTAAGCAATTGCATAGAGGGAGAGAGTGGACTAGGACACAGGGTTTCCCCCTCCTAGGCAGGTCTTGCTACAGGTAAACAATCCCAGCAAGCATTTATACCTTTTGTTACCTACAATAATGAGCAACAGCTGCATTTTGTTTATACATAGGTCATTTTGATATTTTATTTTTTATGTTTATTTAGATTTTAGTTTATATTTTATACTTATTTATAAAAGGTCACAACAACTTTTTATACAGTTTTTTTCCATTTGTCTTACACAATTTTTGCTTCTACAAATGTTGCGTTATTAGGCTAAGAGCTAGCCTGACTTGTGCTCCCAGAAGAGACTGTTTGCCTTGAAATCCCCTTCAAATCCCTGCCAGTTCTTGCTCTACTTTTATACACACCCTCTTTTGTACTTCTGGTACAACTAACATCCTTAAACCTTTGTTTGCATTAAGCCTTGGATTTTAGATGTTAGGTTAAAGCGTTTAATGTGAGGGGTTTTGATTGGATGCAATGACAATGCACGATTAGCATGGACATGAAAGGTATTACTATTTTAACGCTTTTTTTTACAACAACAATAACATAATTTTAAACTAAATAACAACAATACAAGCAGTAACATTCCCATGGTAATAATGCGATGGGGTTGTTGTACAATTTTAGTCATAAAGCACAGTACGTCATACTTAGTACATAAAGTAGACACTTGATAAGCTGTATGAAAGGCATTCTTTTTAACTTGATATATATTTTGAAGCATGTGAATTTGCTCCTCCGCTTCTGGAGAGGAAGAGAGCTGGGAGCCTCCAGCACAACTCTAGGCTGTTCTAATGTGTTCCTAACTGCAATGACCCCCCTCCAAGTCAGGTAGGAATCTGTGGAGCTTGGCAGTCATGCCCCGTATGTCTCTCCTCTGCCAGGCTTACATAGGGGAACCTCTGCTGCCACTTATCTTCAAGTTTGCTGGAACAGAGCAAAGTAGAGTTAAGTGGGGCTGAGGAACTGGCCCATAGGGTTAATTAATTAGGATGTTGGGCAAAGAACTACATGGGATGGGATGGGGCGTGGAGGGTAATGGTGGAGACAAAAAAAAATTATGACGACAGATTTCTGTGCTTGCAGATCAGATTAATCACTGATCATTTGTTTTCAAAGTATCATCAGAGTCTCTATTTTTTTGCCTCAGTGCTCCTGATCTGATCTGCACCGCACTGCAGAAGCCCCAAAAATGCATCCTTGAGGCTGTATGTATGTGTTTTAAGCATAGCACACTGGGTCCTGTGTGTAATGCAGTTACGTGACCAGGGAAACAGCTCTTTAACGTACCCGTTTAAGTGCCACATAAATCTCTGTGCTGCATGTACCTTTATTAAAGGTATTTTCTGGCTACCCTCCAGCTCCTCAACTTGTTTAGTGGTCCACTGGAGGGCACTGTGGCTGAGTGGAGAGCGTGTGAAGAGAGGAGATGCGGCAGCATGAAAGCATAAGCACTGTCTTGGTGGGAGGAGGAGGAGGAGGGTTGGAGAGAGATGGCTGCCATCCCAGAACTCATGCAGCAGTGAAGCTCCATGTCTGCATGGCTAAAGAGCTCCTAAGTCATGTAGCTGTGGCTCGTTGATATTGCATGGCTTAGAAACCCTCAAATGGAAGGTTGATCCTACTGCTCCAGATACCCTTATGACTTTGAGTGATGCCTGCTCTGGTGCCATGCAACTTATCAAAAGACACTTCGCGATCAATTCATCTGACATGTCATAGCTGACCTGACACTCTGGGGAGTGAACTGGAAGCTGTCAGAGCCGAATACATGAGTCTCTAACGGTTGAGCTAAAGTTGAGAGAAGGCTTGAGCAGACTCACTCTTCTGCATGGGGCCCTGTAATACACTGACGAGTTGCTTACACTAAAATTCCATAGAATGCCACAGCATTTAGTACAGCATTGCTTCAGAAAGCAGGAGCTTTTGCTGCTTAATTCAGGTGCCAAGTATGCAACACGTTCATATTCAGAGCACTTTATACACATTAAGTAAACAACCCTCATAAGCAGGGCAGGGTGGTGCCTAGATAGGCCCATCACTGTACTATCTAAATGTTTTGTATCACAATTTCGCAGATGCAAAATGGAGGCAGAAAGATTAAGTGGCTTGTCCCCAGTCGCAGAAGGAGTCAGTGTCATAATTCAGTAGGCCCCAATGCTGGGCTCAGATCACTGGGACCACATTTAATCTCCTCACAGGTATTCACTGTATTTGAAGATTCCTCAGAAATATTTGTGGCTGTTTTCAGGCTTTAAGGCACGTTATATGCTGAGTGACATTATCTGTTAAACATTTGTTTGGCCTTATTTCTTGCCTAACCGATTAATGATATGCTGACATACAAGTGTCATGTATGGCAGGGGCTTGACTTGTACCTTACATTCTTATGTGCAGCTCATTCTGTTGAGACATGCACCCGGCTAGAGCAAATGCATGTTTGGTACTGTTCTCATCTGAGCAGAAAACCTTCCTGTGACACTACCCCGACTTAAACTCAGGCTTTTGCTATGTGAAAACTCTCTCTAGAGTTCTCTGGCTAATGCCAATAGGATTTAATGCTACAAGTAACCAAGAGTTTTCCTGGAGATCTATAACTGTATCCCAGAGCATATTAAATAGCTGTAATGAATTCTTAGAATTGCTACAGTACAATTATAGTAAAGACTCAGGACAGAGTCTGTGGGGAGATGGCTGTTGCTGAATTCCCATTAGCTATTGGATTCAGGCTTCAATTCTTAAATATTACTTATGCTTGTATTTGTATTGGAAGACAACAGGGACACTTCATGTTGAAGCATTGCAATTCAAGAGGTTTATATTTCTTATTGTATCCAAAGACTTGTTGTGGGTGCCAGCTGTCACTGGGACTGCGGCTGTATTATGATCCCCCGGCTAACGTATGAATTGCTGATTAGATTGCCTTTTGAATCAGTTGATTGCCATGAATAATAGGGCAAAAAGGCTGTCAGCATTTTGACTTTAACTATAACTGTTACAATTAATTATGGGTTTAATTAGCATACATGTCTGGCTGCGAGAATATAATACTTCTTGGTTAACAGATGACCCTGCAGCTGTAACAAAGTGTGATACAGGTTCAGGATACAGATAGTTATTAATAAATTGCTTCTATTGTTTGAGGTTCTAATTTATACAAATTAGCAGGCACTACATAATCAACTTAAACTGTATAATTTATAATAATTGATTTGGTTTTGACTGACCACCAGTAGGCTTACCAAATGCCCTCAGAAGAAAAATAGCCCTATTAGGATAAGTTTAATCCTAAACATAGCTAATGAATCCTATTACTTTAAGGTCATATTTGAAGCTTTTGTTAATTGTCAGAATCATTTTAAATTGATTAGAGTTAAATTAAATCAATGTAATGTTTAGAAAAACAATATTTCTAATGGATGAGGCTGAGCTGACCTCGAATAAACATATTTATCAACCGATTTCAGTGAATGAGAAGGCTAACAGCTGGGCTCATAATTCACAATTGTCTATAATATGGGAAATGTCACTATCTAGGCAATTAATTATGCCAGGTAATAAATCTGTTGTTCACAGTTAACCATTTGCGATTTGGGCTGACAATCCCCACAGAAAATTTATGATGCATGTAGACCCTCCTCCCCCCTCCCAAAGTATACAATAGCAAAGTTAATAACACAATTTTAGAATAAAGATCCTGGGAGCTGCATTGTATTTTCATAACTGTTAATCACCAGAAGGACATGACTAATTGTGATGTTTTAGGCTTGTATTACCAGTAATTTCTATCCCTTAGTGCAGGGTTTCTCAAACAGGGGTCGCCGCTTGTGTAGGGAAAGCCCCTGGCAGGCCGGACTGGTTTGTTTACCTGCCAGGTCCGCAGGTCCGGCCGATCGCTGCTCCGGGCCAATGGGAGCTGCTGGAAGCGGCGCAGGCCAAGGGATGTGCTGGCGGCTGCTTCCAGCAGCTCCCATTGGCCCGGAGCAGCGATCCGCAGCCAGTGGGAGCCGCGATCGGCAGGACCCGTAGATGGGGCAGGTAAACAAACCGGCCCGCCCCGCCAGGGGCTTTCCCTACACAAGTGGTGACCCCTGTTTGAGAAACCCTGCCTTAGTAGTTCTGAAGGAACCAGTTACTATTTTGAAAGAAAAAACTCAACAGCGCTTTCCTGTACAAGCAAGGTCAGCAGTTACTCTGTCTTGCACATCTATTAGCTGACCCTTAGAGGGCTGGAACTAGGACCGATATTGTTCAAAATGACCTGGAAGAGGAGGTGAATTGTGAAATTGCAAAATGTTATGATGATGTAAAATGATTGTTTTGATTAAAACTAAGCAGGATTGTGAGCAATTCAGGAATGATTTGACAACTGGTTAATACTAACTGAGAAACAGGACGCTTTATTTGATGGCAGATAAAATTTAATGCAGACAGGTCAGGTGTAAAGCATTGGAAGGAGCAATTTAAACTACGCATACACTCAGCTCAGTCTTAAATTGGCTTCAACAGGTCAGGAAAAGATCACTGTGGATACTTCAATAGACACATGGCCGGCTCCAGCTTTTTTGCCACCCCAAGTGGTGAAGAAAAAAAAAAAAGAAAAAGAAAAACCCGATTGAGCTGCTGCCTAAGTGCCACGGAAGAAGAAGGGGAGTGAAGTACCCACAGCCGAATTGCCGCCAAAGAGACCCGGACGTGCCGCCCCAATCACGGACGGAGTGCCACCCCTTTCTATTGGCCGCCCCAGGCACCTGCTTCCTTTGCTGGTGCCTGGAGCTGGCCCTGAATAGAAACATCTGCTGTGCTCAAGAAAGCAAATACAAAGTAAGTTTTCATTAAGAAAGGGTTAAAAAATAACATAGAAAACATAATGACATTATAGAAATTAGTGATAAATTCTCTCCTTGAATACCAGGCCATGTTCAGGTTGGGTCACCTTATCTCAAACAGGTCAGAACAGAAATAGAAGAGATCCAAGAAACATGATTAGAGGCAACCAGATGCTTCCATATAAAGACAAATTAAAGGAAAAGGACTAAAGATCTGATCCAAGTCAAAAGACACTGGAATAGGCTTTAAAGACTCACACTTTTATTTGAGGTGCCCTTAAATTTAGACTCATCCACTTTAGATGTCGATTACTGAGTAAGTTCGATTGTGGATTTGAAATTTGAGAGTATTTGCATCGAAACATACATTGGAATCATTCCTTAAGTATATAAATAGCTATGAAATAAGTCATACTTCATAAATACCAGGTTATGAGTTTATAATAAAAACAGCAGGTGAATAAAGGCCTTTTATGAAGAATATGTAAAAATAGCACATACTAATATGGAAAGCGCAAAATACAGGAAAGTATCCAAGGCACTCAGTCATGGTAGAACATTCTCAGAATGGGTCCTCTCCTGTAGTACTAGCTTCTTTGGACAGGTCACAAAAGCCCAATGTTCCATCTAGTCCAGTGTCCTGTCTGTTACAGTGGCCAGTACAGAGTTTCAGAGGAAGGTGAAAGAACTTCATAGTAGCCAGATGTGGGATAATCTGACCTCTCCATGGAGTCTCATCCTGATCTTTAATAGTTAGAGATTGGCGGAGGGCCTGGAGCATGAGTTTTAAGTTTAACAAGCTTCAGACCAAGATGACTATGGAGCTTTGGCTGAACATATATAAGGCAGAGAAGAGCATTCAGTGACAAATGACAGATTGAGTTGTAATGACAATAATTTAATTTGTTCATATCCATGGAAATTATTTATCACTATTGCAATTATCTGAATTTAGCAATCTGAGGCCCTAGATGCTACGGTGATGGATATAACGGAAAAATTTGTTGAAAGAATCTATGAACACATATAACCCACACTACATTTGAACACCAACAATACATTTGAAAACCGAGCACTCTTATCCTGCAGGTCAATACAAGGTGGACTAACAGCTCCTTAACAGCCCCAGCTGTAGAGGGGAAAAAGAACTCACCATTGTGGTGTCAGGTAATATCAAGCCAGTTACAAGAACAAACACTGCATTGCACACATTTAATTTCCACTTAATTTAAAGGGGAATTAAGTGTCCAAAACTCCCATACAACTTTGACAAGATCAGTCATATGATATTGTCCATGGAGACATTTGCTGGAGAAGTTCCAATGAGAACTGTTCAAAAGTTCACAATGAAACTAACCCAAGGGATTTGTGTACTGTGTGACTAAAATACTGGAAACTGGAACCAGGCTTGCTAAAAATCATCTGAATCCATCTAGGCCCAACTGTGAGCCAACATGGGCCAGGTTACAGTTTGTGTCAAAATCATGGGCAATTTGGGCTTTGTTGAAGCTTTCTCATTGAAATCAAGATAGAGTTCTAGAGCTTTGCTTTGGGATTTTGGCTTAGTTCAAATGGAAAACTCACAGTGCAATTTAGAGGTTGGACAAGTGTACCAAAACCCAATGAAAGCAGTGCACGCATATTGCTACAACACAAAACACAACACAACACAACACAAAGCTGCTCACACAGCTTATCTCAGTGCCAGTCAGCAAGGTATAGCTGTCACACAGACTAGCAGCTGGGAAAATGCTGAACAATCAGGTTTCTGGCCTTCTGTGTGAAACCAGAGAAAGCCATGAATGCTGCAGTTGTACAAATACTGCAAACGTAAAATAGACAAACTAGCAACAAGTTAATTGTGGTTCTAGTTACTGTCCATTAGGAGTCTTGTGCGACATAAAATCCCCTAGAAGAGGTTTATCCTCCTCTATTTAGCTCTTTGCTTAATTCTATGGAGCTTCAGGTAACCTGGAGGATACCTGTGGGTAACGAATCTAAGAGATGAGCTTACAGGTACATACATAGAATTTAAGTGCTAATCTCCCAGATCCTTCAGGAATCCTACAAGTACTCACAGGTCCACCTCAGTCATGTTTCGTCCCATTGCTTCATTCATTTGCTATCTGAATGTTACGGCTCTATTTGTCATCATTGTAATAATTCAAATAATGAAGTGATATATTGTTATATAAGGGACCATACTAAGTATTCTAGATTAAGGCTAATAACTGCATGTGCATGGGTATGTTCATCAAGGAAACACACAATAGCAGTCTTGGGGCCAAGTTTTCAAACAGTGTCTATAACAGAGAGGTAGCTTGTACCTTACAGGGCCCTCCCGTTAATCCATCCTGCTGACAGGTGTTAGGATCTTGCACAAAGCTGCTGAGCACAGCTAGCCAGAACATGGTGTTCCCATTCCATGGGAAATTCAGGGGGGAAAAATGTTCCAAAGCTAAATGAAAAATGAGATTTTGAAATTTCTTGCAGGATGGAATTCCAAAAATGTCTTTTGGAAAAAGTCACAACATTTCATTTCAACCCCTTTAAAAAAATGTTTCTGAGGCAGCTGGAGCTGCAGTAGCCCCTGAGTCTAGGTGCCCGGGACCCTAGAAGCCCTGGCCCTGAGGCAGCACAACTGGTGGGTAGGTGAGCTGGCAGGAAACCAGGTGGAACTCATGGAATGTTTTGATTTTGATGAATCAGCATTTTCTAATGGAAATCTTCCAACCAGCCTTACCAATTTGCTGACTTCTGGAGGTAGGTGCGGCAGGATGTCAAAGAAGGGCACAATCTTCTGATCAGAGGGAACTAGGGACAGCGAGGTCCTGCAGGAAGCTTTAGGAACAGTCAGTCTTGGCTTGAAAGCTTAGCCTGAGCTTTAAAGTTCTGTTATTTTTGTTACCGAAAAAGCCAAACCCTAGGAAGGAGGTAAGTCTAATCTTGTACAGTCCATGAGGACTTTATTCAGCGCAGGATGAGAATGCCATCTGACCCTATTTGGAGCAGGTGTGAGAGACCCCCACAAAGGCCCTCAGTTAACTGGCATTACAAGTGGAAAACAGCTACATCTGCACACATTTACCATTTTGGTTGTGCAAATATAGGCTTTTGCGTACACACGTTGGTGTGACACATATATTGGAGAGTTAAGAAACACTTTGGGAATTTGCCACGTTCCATGTTTATATTATAGATATAAAATTACTGTTTCATTTCATGAATAAATCCCACTCGCTACCCCCGGTGAGGAAAATTGCTCTTCTAACCTCTCTTCAAAATGTAATAACTTTACTCACAACCAACCACTGTAGGCCCTGACTGGACTCTGAATTATCACTGTGAGATGAAACATTTCTTTAACAAAACTGAGTCCTTTAATATCCTCCATCTCTGTTATTAGATGGACAAATGAATTTTGCTTTGAACATAACATGCTGCATTGTCTGAAAATTGCTAGTATGAACTGAAGTTGGCAGGTATTTTCTTGCTCTCCTCGTCAGTGATTGCCATTTATTATATGTTGCACCTTTATCTGTCAAATGTTGCAGAGCGCTATATTGATTTGTGTCTGCTGCAAAGCAAAGGTCACTTTGATCAACATACTACAAAACCAGAAAAAGTAGGGTTCTGACATTTCATTACCTGGGGAAAAAAGGACTAAAATAAATAAGAATATGTTTGAGAACAGAGCACTTCAATATCACAGTGTGCAGTAACTGTAATTAACAAAAGAACCGCTCTATTGAGGTTAAAGAGAAAAAAGAGCAGCAGGTTTTCTTACAGGGACCGTTCTTTACATGAGCGATATTGTAACGTTACAGCTGTGATCTTACCGAAGGGTTACATTCATTACAAATCAAATACATTGGCTTCTCAGATGCAGGCTTTTAATGATCAATATAACTCTGGAAGCTCTTTAGCAAATCAAGGAAGATTTTATAAAATTAATTATTATTATTTTGTTACTGGAGAATCTAGAGGACACAGATGAGATCAGGGAGACATGCTAGACACTGTAGAGAGACACAGTCCCTGCTCGCAGGAAATTTCCATCTAAATAAACAAGACAAAAGATAGCAAAAAGGAAATATGATTGTCCCTATTTTACAGATGGGGAACGGAGGCACAGAGATTAAATGACTTGCCCAAGGCCACACAAGGCGTCTACGGCAGAGACGGGAATTTAAGCCAGATGCCTTGACTCCCAGTAAAGTGCCTTCACTGAAAACCTCTTTCTCTTTCTCAATATTAACACCAACTTTTATACAAAAAGCCCCTTTCCTAGATAATCTTTCTGTCCAATTTCCCTTCCTTGCATCTTCTGGATTCGTAGCAGAATGACACAGAGGAGCTTGCCTCTCGCTAGTCAGTATCCGAGGCCAAACTATGGAACATTTTGCTACTTTTTTTGGAGATTGTCTAGGCAGAGGGCAAGAGGAGCCATATGAAAGAATGAGAGTAAGGCACCTAATTGGCAATGTAGAGAGCTGGAGATTCTGTCCCATGTTTATATGAGCTGGGAGGTGGAGAACTAGGAATCTTCTAGTTCTATGTTTCAAGAAAATCTGCGGAAATGCTATGAGAAAGGACATTGCTCAAGCCACCATCAACTCTTGCCCTCATAGGCATCAGTATTTACTGCCTCTTAAGGATTGCACATCTCAGTTTGTATTATTTGCACAGAGAAAATACAAAAAATGAGTGACTAAAGATCAGATCAACCAAACCAACCAACCAACTGATGCACACACAGACAGCAGCACTTAAAGAGCTGGGGGGGCGGGGAGGGTATGTTTGCTACAAGAAATGTAAATTTAGCCTTGCACATCTAAAAGCAGCATGCATTTTTCTGCAGTTTACCTTTTGACTCAACTTCAGACAGGGTACAGGTTCCTGCTGAAGTTCTCAATAAGCAATCCCTCTAAATGATTTGGCTGTTAGGATAATAGAGATATGTTGGAAAGGCCCTTGGATATTTGCATGTAGAGATGGTGCAAAAGAAAATAAACTTTGCTTTTTAAAAAATTGCCAGATTTTCACAAAAGTTTTGTTTTGTGGTTGTTTGGTGGCTCAATTTTTTTTGTCAGTTGTCAGTATAGAAAGGAAAGCATTAAAAACCTCAACCTCATTGTGACTCAATGCACCCTTGTATTCACACCCTTTGTACGTCTTGTGAGGTATCATTTGAAAACTAACAACTCACTGGTCAATACATTCATGGCACAATGTATGTAGCAACACTATATGTAAAGTTATGAATTCCCTCATATGATGTTCGCACATATTCAAATCCACATAGCCTTGGCACAAGTTGTTAAACAGCTCTATCTGAAACAAAGAAATGTGTGTTTACCTCAATTTACATACAAGTAGGAAATGGGGACCTTGGGACAGCAAGTGGAGGTAAACCAGTTCCTCAAAGGCAAAGGACAAGCTGATGTCTTTAGCCAGGTGTCGTCAAAGTTGATTTGCAATCACCAGTCAAGTGGGTATTCTTTGGCAATAACGGGGGTGGGGTGGGGGGGCAGGAACAGATCAATCTCCATTTTAACAAGCAACAACATGGAACCTCTTTTACCGGGAGACTCCATGTCTCAGTCCTCACAGCTGGAAGGAACTTTATCTAGGGGTAACCCTCAGGAAAATGCTTTTCATGGGGTGACTAAACTATAGAAGTGAAGGCAAAACCACCCCAGGTTCTCGCTCTGTCTCTTTCTTTCACCTAAGATGATAGACGAACCAGCCCTTGACTGCAAGAGTTCCAAACCTCAGAATCTGGTCAGCAATGTTGCCAGGAACATGTGGTAAGGCTTTTGCCTTGAACCATATCTAGTGTGTTAAGTTTTAGCTACTAGAAAGTGCTTTATCTTTATTTCTCTTGTAACAAATTCTGACTTTAAAACCTTATATTTGTACTCACTTAAAAGTACTCCTCTCTTTGTAGTTTCTTGTTTTCATCAGTGCTAATCCAGTACTGTGTCTAAACTGAACTGTTTGGGTAACTCCAGTTAAAGTAACATGTTGACCTCTGACACGGGCAACGGAGCTCTAGCATCTGAACTGCCCAGGAGAGGCTGGACAGTGCGGAACACACTTTTTCGTGAAAATTTGGGACTGGGAGTGTGTTGGGGTTACCCTGCAAGTAATAACCATGGCTGGTGGAAGACATGTGTGATTAGAGTGCTGCTGACAGGCTGCTGAGTCAGAGCTGTATCTTAGGGTTGCTAACCCTCCAGGATTGGCCTGGAGTCTCCAGAAATTAAAGATTATTCTTTAATTAACGATTATGTCATGTGATGAAACCTCCAGGAAGACGTCCAACCAAAATTGGCAACTCTATGGTAGCTACACACAGACGCTCAGGGTGTGACTGGCATGCGGTTTGGCTGTTTGTGAGACAGCAGCAAAGTACTGTGAGATTACAGGGCAGGTGGTGACACAGCCCCTCACTGCTCTGGATGGCACCCCAGACTGTGAAACACTCATCAAATCATTTCTAGAGCTACAGAAGTGGAGATAAAAAAAAATGCCATTCAGGCTTCCAAGGCCAATCACGAGACTTGGTCTTCTCCACGCACTGCTCTCCCTGATCTCTCTGTTGCAGAATTACCCCTCTCTAACTATCTCCTGGTCTCTTTCAGCATCAACCATCTGCCCCTTTGTCTCACCCTGCCTTTGCGTGACTTGCACTCCATCAGCGATGATGACTTCTCTTAGGCCAGTGTTTCTCAAACTGGGGTCACTGCTTGTGTAGGGAAAGCCCCTGGTCCGCAGGTCTGGCCGATCGCGGCTCCCACTGGCTGTGATTCGCCGCTGCAGACGAATGGGAGCTGCTGGAATCAGCGGCCAGTATGTCCCTCGGCCCACGCTGCTTCCAGCAGCTCCCATTCGCCTGGAGCAGCGAACTGCGGCCTGGGAGCTGCAATCGGCCGGACCTTCAGACGGGTCAGGTAAACAAACCAGCCCGGCCTGCCACAAGCGGCAACCCCAGTTTGGGAAACACTGTCTTAGGCCCTTCTCACCTAGCATACTAAGGCCTATGACTGGGGTTCCTAAGCACAACCGCAAGACACGTGAAGAAATAATATTTCTTAATTAATTAATTTGGCCCCAGCATGTAGAGCTGATAGTGAATATTTTCCTTCCTGTTTAAAGAAAAAAAATAAACAAAAATGATTTTTTTTTCATTTTTCTATAAATGTTTTTTTTTTCCCCTAATTTTTTGAGCTAAATCCCAGACACTTATTGTTTCAATTTTCTGGACAAAAGCATTTAAAATTTTCAACCAGAACAGACATTTTTCACAAAAACTTTAATTTTGTCCATAGAAAAATAATGTTTTGACAGACAATTTTCAACCTGCTTTCCCAGCAGCTTGCCTTGCCCATCTTATGCTACTAGTGGGGCTCTGCTTGGCCAGCCTCTCCCCTTGGATACTAGAACCATGTAAAGGCTCATTTCAGTCTTTTCTCCTGGTGAAGAGCACTTGAGGAGTGCAAACTGATCATTAGCGTTCAAAGGTTTTCACTATGACTATCCTTAAAGAGCTCTGGTTACTCATTAGCCCTTGCTAAAACTGCCCAACGCTGACCTTTGGACCCTGCTTTTCCTCATTTTTTGGGGAACCCAGAAGCTTGTGCCTCCTGGCTGTATACGGATGTTGTTAAGACCACTGCAAATTTCCTAATAGTGGGCTATCTGCAGCTGAGGCAGTTCTGGATATGTGGCCCGGTGTTTCTCCGGAGCCCTTTGTGCAATAGCAACAGAAAGGCACATCTCTCCTGCTTTCTAGCTGAAGATTCCTATCCAGAAATGTTATTTTGCAGATTCATGAATAAAACTTTCACTATTGCCATTGTTGGGTGACATCTTAAAAATATAAAATAATGTACAGTGCCTATTCCTTAGTCTGGTCAAGTCAATTTTGACTGAAATACAGAAAGAAATGGGTATCTCGTTATACCCACGATCACCAGGGTGCATGTCACAGCTTGCCTGGCATATGGCAGTGCTTATAATGGCACTAGCAAAGGGAAATAATGAAATTCTTCACTGCAGTGATCTTTTATAAACATCACCACCACAGGTCATGCCTGGACTCTTTATCCTTCCATCTCAAGAAGAATTTTGATGTTCTTTATTAATTAAATAGACAGCCCGATTGAATGAGCCAATAAACTCTGCCGGAAGGGATCAGCATTGATCAAAGTGAAGGCCCTGATCCTGCAAGTCCCCTGGAGTCAATGAGCCTCCTGCATGCTGCAGAATCAGGCTCACAGCATAGAAATTGCTGTTTGCCTCTCAGCATTTTGATCTGATTATTAAATTTCCCACAGAATATTTTTCCCATCAGAAAATGCTGAATGTGTTCATTTTGACTAATTTCATTAACATCCCCGTCCCCCTCAGAATGAAGCACTTTTTTGTTGAAATGTTCTGTTACGACACAATCAGAATAGAATATTTTGACTTTTCAGTTTGAAACAAATTTTTGTTTCAAATTCACTTTATGTTATTTTTCAAATTAATTTTAGTTTTTGAAAATCTTAATTGGAACAGCATGTTCTGAGGTTATCGAAATGGACCATTACAATCCATCTGAAACATTTCTGAAAATTCCGTTTCACAGAAATGTTGAAGGTTTTTGTTTTTGTTCTTATTGGGAATGAAAACAAATGTCAAAATCTTGGAAATTTTTTACAGACCAGAAATTTCAGTTCTCGCACTGATTCTATGGAGGATCAACTGAATTAGTGGCTGAATTAAACGGATGGCATTGTACATTTAAAAACAAAACTAACAAATTGGTACTTTATCATTTTGAAGGCTTTGGATCTTTATATTTGTGTTGTCTCCCCTGCATGTTGTCTTCTGGTATTCGAGAGGCAGCATAGGCCAGTGGTTCCATTACCAGCTGTGTCCCTGACTTTCCAAGTGACCCGGGATAAAACACTTCTTCCCTCTGTCTTCATTTCTCTTATTTAGACTGAAAGCTCTTTGGGACTCTCTCTTCCTAACGCTCTGGGCCCTGGACTCAGTTGGATCTCTAGGTACCATTTTAACACAAAGAGTAAGATTTATAAAGGTCTTTTGTTTTCTGTTTGTTCAAGAACTCCAGCTACCCATGGTACAGGACAGGGTGATATAACTATTATTTGTACTGAGACTGGGCCCCATTGTGCTGACACTATACACAAATATAACAAAGAGACACTCCCAGCACCAAAGAGTTTACAGTACAGAGCAATTTAAAATTCTAGAAATAGCCAGCAAATAATGTGGCCCTGTGTTGAGACAGCTGCAAGTCCTGTCAGTGGGCAGCAGTCTCAGATTGTAGGAGGGGACAGGTATTTCTGGGAAAACAGCTGGGAACTCATTGGTGGGTTGGCCTCTATCTAGCTCTCTTTAGGCCCATCCCAAAGCCCACGGAAGTCAAAGGAACGACTTCCAGAGGATTCAATGGACTTTGGCTCAAACCCTCCGTTTCAAATGATGATACTGAGATCAAAGTGTGTGAAACTGGGCTGGAAGCTTTGAGAGCCATGTCACAGTGGTAAAATGTGGCTTGAAACAATAGTGAAAGCCTGAATTTCAGTCAGGTAATGCAGCAATTGTTTCCCTAATTCACCACAGTGGTTAGATATGTGTTGTACAAATCAGTTATGGAATGTATCAGTTGCAATTTGCAATAAAGCACAGCTCTCTGTGTGTAACCTGTTTTTTAACTAGACAGTGACACATTTATTCATAAATGACTCATCACATGATTTCAGTAGGCCTGAGCCTCAGCTCCCCATCCAGCTGTACAGTGCAAAGCAGTGTGGGCAAAGGGAGAATCCCTTGTATAAGGAATTCCTGGTAGCATAAAGCTAGACCAGCTCTGCACCACTCATTTAAAGTCCCTACACTGGCACATGAGAGTATCAGGGCAAGCCAGGAGGAGGAGGAGTAGGAGGGTGTAGCCAACACACACACTGCTCTGGTGATTTGGGGATAATGAAGCAGCTCATCAGCTAAATTATGCCAGAGCCAAATCAGCCCCTGCCAGCCCCAGGCTCTTGGAGGGGGAGAGGTGATATAAGAGCCACCTCTGCCTCCCTCCCATGTGTCTTGCACCATGTGCAGGTTGGTCATCCCTGAGGATTTGGGCCAAAGATTTTATTAAAATGTGACTATTAATTTGGATATATAGAATCCTCCAATCAATCAGCTCTCAGCTCACATAGAACCAGGAAAGTATAGGTTTGGAAGGGACCTCAAATGCTCATCTAGTCCAATCCCCTGCACTCAAGGCAGGAGCACGTAGTAACTAGACCATTCCTGACAGGTGTTTTTTACACTACAACAGTAACACATTTTACAAAAAGTCATGCAATAAGAGTTTGATTCTGTCTTAAACAGTTAACCCAGCTGGACAATGTATATCCCACTAAACCCTAATGCCCAGGTCCTGCAAATACTGATGCAACTTGCTTAACTTAAATCATGTGACTATTTCCATTGAATTCAGTAGTACTACTCACACACTTACGGTTAAGTATGTATGTAACACTTTGCAGGATCAGGGCCGAAATGACATATTGGATATGTATGTAAATCCAGTCTGTGCCTGTCATGAGTAATTCTCCATCCTCTCTTCCCCCTTTTCTCAACATGTTTACCCTTTCTTCCACATTGTGCTTCACTGAATAGCAGATCAAACTTCAAAGAAACTTATAGCTTGAACTTTGTTTCTAAGCTCCTAAACTATTCTTTTTCTGACAGCCCTGGATAAGAAATTGTCGCTACCAATGGTGACATGTCATTGGGAGATACAGAAAACAACAGATGGGCAGCAGTAAGATATCAGGAAGTAACTTCTTTGAAAGGCTGTGTTGACATCACAAATTATGAGAGCAGAGGTAGAATGACCCCCAGTAGGGAATTCAATCCATTCAGCTCATTCTTGTCCACAGGTGTCTTGGTTATTCTTTTATTTTACTAGATAATACCTGTATCTAAGACTGTGTGAAGTTTCAAAATAATTATGTTAGAAATGATGGAAGCTGTCGATAAATTTCAAGAGACAAGTGAAGGGACTTAGTCCTCGAGTCAGTGTTTTAATGACATAATTGAAAAGATCGTGTCAGGACTGCTCATGTAACTGGTTCATCTGAATGCCTTTTCAAAAGTAATCATAATCCATTAATCTAATGTGAGATCAATGGATTATGACATTTTAATGTCAGACTGATGGACTGGACTGCCTTATTTCAGAACGATTGATTATGCCTTTTAAAAAGTATGGCTTATGATTGGCTTATCAGAGTAAGATCATACATAACACCACTAGGCCGTGTCAAAAGTTATTTTGGGTGACCATAATTTTCCTACAAAATTAATTGTCCTGATTATTGCAAGATGACAAAACATCACATGAAATAACATATTACATTGTGGCTACCACGAAATTACCACATGAAGAAAAAAAACAGTAAACTCCTGGTGTCATTTTTCATGTAACAGATGGGTTTACAAGAAGCTGGTTCTCTCTGATGATACTAAAAAAATAGTTAAAAATAGAAAATTGGTAATCATTCTATTCTTCGTGAAAAATCTATATGCTGCCTTTCAGAAGTGCTTAGCGCGTTGGTCTAACTCATAGTCCAATTGAAACAATAGTAAAATTCTCATTGATTTCAATGGGAGCAGAAATAGGTCAGAGCTTTGAAAATCCCACTCTATTTTCAAGGAAGCCTTGAAAAAAGAAACCACTGAATTCACTTTCATTATTTAAATACCGCATGCTTAATGACTTATTCATAATGACTTACGATAGTGTCCAAAGATCTTATGCAGGGTTGGAGTCTGGTTGTGCTGGGAGCTGTACAAAAACAGAGGTAGATATGGTCACTGTCCTAGAGAATTTACAAAAGGCAAGGGAGTAATGATACATTCAACAATAAAATGTGAAAATATAAGTCACTAAGAGTCCAGTTCAGTAAAGAATTTGGTACAAAATGCTACCTTAAAAGAATATTACAGCTGCAAATTGAAACATTCAAATGTCAGTGAAGGCAAAGTAAAGGTTGCTTGTGCAGAGTTAAGTTATGGTTGTGTGCCTCCTTCAGAGCCCCAGGGGATAATCTGGGCCAATGTAAGGAAATCCATCAGACCAGAACCTGGTGGGAAAATGTTTTTGCTGTTTAGACCCAACAGAGTAAAGTCAAACTAGACAGGAGGAGGTAACTTTATCCCAGGAGGAAAAAGGCAGCAATTTTTGCTTGGCTAACTACACTAAACTAATAGTTTCTGAATCACTAGGTATAGACAATGCAGGATTTCAAATAGTTCTGGAAAAAAATCCAGCACATTTTACAGTATATTAATTTGGCTTGGGGGACATCATATTGTATTGACTTTCTATCTGGTAAGCTGAGACCCTAGACAATTACAGGTTCAATAATATCACTAATTCTGCTGAGTTTTGCCAATTATTCTGTGTCTCCCAGTGGGCAAAGACTGGAGAAAAGCTTCAACCTGAGAAAATTAGTTTTTACAAAAAATTAAGGGGGAGGGGAGAAATTAATGTGAAAGAATATGCTTATAAACCAGAGAAAGGGGTTCTATTAACATTTCCCATGGTGCTTGTTTTTGTTTCCACTTCTGCTATAAATATATACAGGGCCGGTGCAACCATTTAGGCAACCTAGGCAGTCACCTAGGGTGCTGGGATTTGGGGGGGCGCCATTTTCTTCGGCAGCAACCGCCGCAGCCAGATCTTCGGCTGCCCTGGTTGCCGCCGGCATTTAGGCGGAGGGAGCTGGGGCAGAGGCGTGCGGGGAGGGCAGGGCAGGGTGGGAGGCTGGAGAAGTGAAGCGCGCGTGCGAGAGAGCAGGGGCAGTGGTGGGGCGGGGGTGCCTCAGGGCAGAAGGTGGGGAGCTGCCACAGGGGGGGCCCCACCGGGCGGAGGGGAGGATCTGCCGCGGGGGGGCTCAGGGACAGGGAGGGCACAAGGTCGAAATTTTGCCTAGGGCACGAAACATCCTTGCACCGGCCCTGAATATATATACTGTATCTGATTGATGCTGTGGATCTGTCCTTATCTTTGATAGTTCCAAAGACCCTAGGCCTGTAATCTTATCTGCAGGAGTCTATCCACATAGATCTAGTTATCGTATTGGGGCTTTATTCATTTGAGAGTTGAATTTTGTTGGTTTAGGCTGTGACCAAATTTTTTTTTTTGGGGGGTGGTAAGTGTTGGCACATGCTGACCTTCTAATGGCAACCACTGCACAAGAATTTTTCAAAACTAACTCCATTCTGAAATGTTTAAAATCTCGTAAATAGACTGTGATGGCCTGGCTTGCATGGACAACTTCCCTTCTCGGGATGGAATATACCAGACCGGCTCATGGGAGTAGCAGTTCCAATACTTGCTCAGTTTCTTGAACTGCTTCTTTAGGTCAGTGAGTATGGGTCCATGTTTCTGTGTTTTTATGAGCTCAAGCTTTGGGGGGAGGGATAGCTCAGTGGTTTGAGCATGGGCCTGCTAAACCCAGCATTGTGAGTTTAATCCTTGAGGGGGCCATTTAGGGATTTGAGGCAAAAATCAATACTTGGTCCTGCTAGTGAAGGCAGGGGGCTGGACTCAATGACCTTTCAAGGTCCCTTCCAGATCTATGAGATAGGTATATCTCCACATATTATATATAGGGTTGACTGATAACCATGGGACCTACAGTCCTAATTCTCCATTGCCTTGTGACCATGGAGTGCAAAGTGGGTAAAAATGCTACAATTCTGACTTGGTAGTATTGTACACACACTCTGTTCTGGTATAAATGACTACACAAACTCCAGGGCACTGGAGAACAAGGCTCAAAATATGAATCTCTGGAGAGCTACCAAAGGCCAGAGCTTCATTGGCATAGTTCAGAGGCAAAGTGTCTAAAGATAACAATTTTCTGTTATTTAGCTGAGCCCTTATGGGATCTTGACAAATTCTTATTACATTCTTCCAGGTACATTTTAGGTAATTTTTCATCACAACTCAAACAACTAATTGAAACATGGGAGATTTAGCTTAGACATTAGGAAAACTTCCAGACTGTCAGGGTAGTTAAGCACTGGAACAAATTAACTAGGGAGATTGTGGAATCTCCATTATTGGAGATTTTAAAGAACAGGTTAGACAAATACCATTCAGGGATGGAGATAATATCTAGTCTTGCCTCAGTCCAGGGCACTTGCCTGGATGGCATATCGAGGTCCTTTCCAGTCCTACATTTCTATGAATCGCTGAATTTAAGGCTGCCCTATCCTCCCCCGTTTGATCAAAAGGTCCTATAGAATTGAATGAGGATCCTACAGCAGTTTAATAGGGATCTAGAAAAATTGCTTCGAACACCCACAGAATTCAATTTAGAATGATCTCTCTTCCATAGGTTTTTAGAACCATTCTAAAGTAGGGATATTGTTTCTACAGAATAGTTAAAAACAGGAACGTCTTTCCTCGCCGATAATAATAGTCATCCTGAGTCATTCCTGTACCAACCATCAGTCCAGTGCAGGTACTGAGCAGAAGCTGATTGTCTTTTGCCTGGATCTGGTTTGTTCTCCATTGCAGTTAGGGCTGCCCTAATGGCACCCTAGCTGCTGTAGCCTCTTGGGCCTTGCAGCATCTGGCCAGCCAGGATGTGGGAACACCTCAGCCATAGCTCCTCCATCCTCAGCCAGCTCTTGGATCTGGGGGGCTCCTGCTGGTTTCCAACCACACACCTGACAGGAAGGTTCCCCTGCTCATGAGAAATTTCTGGGCAGAGTTACAGTTGCATTGTGTGCCCTTTACCCAAAGGGGCCATAAGGCGGTGAGGAAATCCCCCCCGACACTGGCTAATCTCCTCCCTTCTGATTGTTTTACTTTATCGATAACACGGTTCTGGTTTGAATATTTTGGGGGGAGTGTTTGGGATGGTGGTGGCAGTGGCTTTCTTTCAGCTATAAAGTGCCATGAAAAATTACAAGTAAAGTAAAAAAAAGATATTTTTGGTCAGAAAGTAGAAATGTCAACAGCAGGTGAAAATAGCTTAAATTGTGTAAAAGCGCTATTAAAATGTGCATTTTAAACTCTTTTCTACACAAACATTAACTTTCCTGACATTTAATTATTGGCCAGATATTTGGGGAACAATTGGATCTTTTTGACAATATATTTTTAGTATATTATCAGTAATTAAATATAAATTGAAAAAAGCCATGAACTACCAACCTTCTTGCAAACTGTATCAAACTCTTCAGAGCAAGTATTTTCAAAATTGCATTTGGGTTTAACTGTTTCACAAAGCAATATTTTATGCCAGGATCCTGCAGGTGGATCCATGGTAGCACATTTCTGCAGGATCCAGTTGCAGGATCAACATCTAAATTTGTGAAGAATGAAAACCACATATCCAGGCTCAATACAATATTTTAAATTATCTTTATTCCTGAATTTTGTATTCAATATTTCTGAAATTGGGCCTGATCCTACTTCCCCTCCTGAAATAGCTTTACTTTTACTAGTAGTCCATGGAAACAGGGCTCTGAAACAGCCAGTACTTTGATGGAAAGGTCCTACAGAATGTAATGGGGATTCTACAGAAGTTTAATAGGGATCTATAGAAATTGCTTTGAACACCTATGGACTTCAATATACAATTACTGTATATCTCTTCCATAGGTATTCCTGAACCATTCTGAGTTCATGCTATGCTATATCATTCCCCAGATTCTCAATTTTAAAAAAAAGTCTCTAGCTCTTATACTTCCAAAGACAAATTCAAAAAATGTGGAGTGAGTGTAACTGATGCAGATCCGTCTATATGTATTTGCAGAGAACCTGGAGCAACAGCTCTGAGGTGTGAATGGCTCCATTTATTTCACCGAGATGTTAAATCAGGTGTCCAGGGAAGGTAATTTAGATGTCAACATTGTTAACTACTGCAGAGGGAAGGTCACAGACCTGCATGATTTGCTGAGAGTGAAATGTTGGTACCACAAGTTGGTGGTATTTGGGAGATACCACCACTCCCCCCCCCCCAGTCAAAGAGCTGAGCCCATGGCCATGTGGAAGCCGCACTGAAGCAGCCCAGTGGAGCAGCATGATCCTATTTTGATCATCTGCACAATCTGTGAGCGGTATCTCATCTTGACAACTTCCATGGGCAGAACTTATTTTGTGGGAGGCACTTGTAAGAGTACCACTACCTTTTCCCCATCCCAATCTGATGCCCACGGTGAAGTCAAAGGACTTCATGGGCCAGTTCTTTATCACTACAAAGCCGACTTCACAATGAAGAAATGATAAACAAACAAACAGAAAGGAAAGACACATATAAAGCAGCCTTTATGCCCTATGTGGAATTCTGGCCCCGCTGAATTCAATGGCAGAACTCCCACTCGTGCCAGTGGGATTTTACCCAGTAAGTCACCAGAAGTACTTACAGGCATAATGCCAAGCATGTGCATGAAAGTCTTTGCAGAAATGGGGGTGAATTTCAGTTTTAGGTCACCATAATATCTTTTGCTTCCTGAAGGTTTCTTAGTGGCATTTGCTTATAGCCATTGTTCAGCCTGATAAAGGATCAAATAAAGGATATATAGATAATTATTCAAACCATGACCAAAGTGTTTCCAGGCTATAACTTATAGATGTGAATTTTTTTCTCCCCCCAACAGAAAACTTGTGATTTGATGTGCTTTTCTATGCATGTATTAAACAAATGGCACAGCTGAATAGCTTTTCTTAAAAACTGGACATTCACCAAAAAGAAGTTTGCCAGCATAGACAATTAGGCTTTCTTCTTTAACAATAGATTGACTGACTGGCACATTTGAAATGCAAGCGTATTTTTTATTCTTCTGTTCACCCTTTGAGCTGATAAACATGAACAATGGGAAACAGCTGGGACAGGAAAACATTTTAGTTTGTATTTTCAAAGCAAGTGAGAAATAAACTCGTCAGTGGAAGCCAGATCACATCTCCTGCCTTAGGGGTAGTCAGCAATTGGGGGAAAAATACTATCCATATTTTTAATCAAACATTACATATTTATTAATGTGCAGCTGGCCCATTGTGTGCATGATTTTTTTTCTTTAATGCTGTGCTACGTCCGTCAGCTTGACATTGTTCTGTAACTGACATTACTCTATAAGAATCTGGAAATGCACAGATTTAATAGAAATCATTGAGACAATTGCTTTCTGTATTATTAGGTCTGTGTGACGTAGGTACCATCTGAAATTCAATTTCAGAAGAAAAATAAGGTATTGTTCTGTTGAGACAATTTTGTGCACCTGTTATAGTAGGAATATAAAGACTCCCCTCCAGCTTGGTGGACATCTAATGATACATGCCACTGTTTTGTTAAAATGTTTGGGCAAATTTATTTTGATCCTTATTGAGATTAAACTTTCCGTACATTTCACTGGTAGCAAAGGTTGGGCTGTTCATTAGTTGGGGGTTTGGCCTTGTCAATTTCCATTGACTGTTGGCTAAAAGGATCACTTTATCATCATTTGTCTGCTACCGAGACAGTCTTTATTCAGCCTTGATTCCTCTTGGGTCACAGCTGTCATAACTTCATTGGCTTTATAGTGCAGAGTCTAGTTTCACGGTCCCCTTAGTTAATTGTCTAATAGATGTAGTTTACCTTAATATTGGTAATATGTTACATCTAAAATAGTACACTGGAAAGGAAGAAACAAAATTGGTTAAAACACTGAAAACCTATCCCAACAACTTACTCCTTGGTATGAATCTTTGGAAAATGGTGTTGAGCCAGATAAGTATAAAATTTCCCTTTTGAGTTTACAATGAAATCTGAGACTTCCTCATTCTCTAATCTTTCATCTGAAAATCGCTGCACAGTATCCTAAGGGCAAGATCCTCAGCTTGTGCAAATCAACATAGTTCCATGGACTTCACTGGAGCTATGGCACTTTATAGCAGCCCAGGATTGGCCATAGAGAGTATGCGGGCACCTCATTCAGGGCCAGCGATCAGAAGAGCTTGCTTTATTTTTCCTGGCTTAATTTGTTATGACACTGGGGAGGTAGGGGCAAAGAGTGGGAGAAGTGACACTGGGAGCTACATCACAATCATCATTTTTAATATTTCAATTCTGTTTTCTTTTTATGAGCTGCTTGCAACAGGTTTTAAATACGGGGTTTCCTCAGAGATGTTCCACCTCAGCGGGTGCCGCATGTGATGTTTTCTGGGTAGCTTTCAATGGCAATTGACAAGAGCAATGAAATACTTCACAGAAAGTAACATGCATTCACCTGTGGCTGGAGGCCTCTGCCATGTCACCCACTCCTCAAGCAGTCTACCACGCTCCCTGTCCTCCCAGCACTTGCTAGATGCAACTTTCCTCAGCTCCTGGACAGGAGCGCCAGCAGCCGTTTTGGTGCCCTAAGCAGCAGAAGGTCCCGCCCCCGAAATGGCGCCGACGACCGCAGCGGCCGGATAGTCGCCTAGGTCGCCTAATGGGTTGCGCCGGCCCTGCTTCTGGAGCTGCCAGCAGTATTTTTCAGCAGCAGCTGGGGTTGTCTTGTAGCTTTTGCTGGCACCAGCTCCCACTCCTCCGGGTGCCACTTGCGTGCAGAAGCTGGTCTACTCATGTGTGATTCATCTTGTCAGGAGCGGCTCCAGGAACCAAGCGTGTCAAGCATGTGCCTGGGGCGGTAAGCCGCGGAGGGGTCGGGGGGGAGGGCGGCCTGCCGGTCGCCGTGAGGGCGGCAGTCAGGCTGCCTTTGGCGGCATGCCTGCGGAAGGTCCGCCGATCCCGCGTTACCAGCGGACCTCCCGCAGGTATGCCATCGAAAGCCGCCTGCCTCCGTGCTTGGGGCGGCAAAACACATAGAGCCGCCCCTGCCTCTTGTAAAAGCTCTGGCAGCCCTCACAAGAGTAGGTGAACGAGTGGCTCCTTTGTCCCAACTCCACATGGGGAAAAAAACAATCTGAGGCCTGGAAACTTCAACCAGGGGCTTGTGTGAGACCCAGAGGCCCTCTCGAGTGTTGCTCGGATTTTATAAAGGTCAGCCTGCTACTGCTCTTATACCAGTCAAGGGAGCTTTGCCATTGGCTTCAATAGCTGCACAATTGGACCTGGTATGTTTTTTAAGCAGTTACCAAATGTCAACTTGATTCTTCACTGAAAAATTGAGCGTATTGTATATGAGAGAGAATTTGGTAGCAAACATTAATTTCATATTAATTAGGAATTCCCTGACCCTTGTTATAAACCCTTGTTATAAAAACCTGCAGATAGCAGAACTTGACATAGTTTCACGGGGCTTAATGGAACTACGCTGATTAACACCAAGAGAGGATCCAGCCCATTGGGTATTTGATCTTCCTTAAAGTTCCTATGAAAGAGCAAGGAAGAGTAAGAGTTTCAGTTGCACACTGATACTACCTCATAGAATCATAGAATATCAGGGTTGGAAGGGACCTCAGGAGATCATCTAGTCCAACCCCCTGCTCAAAGCTGGACCAATCCCCAACTAAATCATCCCAGCCAGGGCTTTGTCAAGCCTGACTTTAAAAATCTCTAAGGAAGGAGATTCCACCACCTCCCTAGGTAACCCATTCCAGTGCTTCACCACTCTCCTAGTGAAAAAGTTTTTCCTAATATCCAACCTAAACCTCCCCCACTGCAACTTGAGACCATTACTCCTTGTTCTATCATCGGGTACCACTAAGAACAGTCTACATCCATTCTCTTTGGAACCCCCTTTTCAAGTAGTTGAAAGCAGCTATCAAATCCCCCCTCATTTTTCTCTTCTGCAGAGTAAACAATCCCAGTTCCCTCAGCCTCTCCTCATAAGTCATGTGCTCCAGCCCCCTAATCATTTTTGTTGCCCTCTGTTGGACTCTTTCCAATTTTTCCACATCCTTCTTATAGTGTGGGGGCCCAAAACTGGACACAGTACTCCAGATGAGGCCTCACCAATGTCGAATAGAGGGGAATGATCACGTTCCTCGATCTGCTGGTAATGTCCCTACATATACAGCCCAAAATGCCGTTAGCCTTCTTGGCAACAAGGGCACACTGTTGACTCATATCCAGCTTCTTGTCCACTGTAACCCCTAGGTCCTTTTCTGCAGAACTGCTGCCTAGCCATTCGGTCCCTAGTCTGTAGCAGTGCATGGGATTCTTCTGTCCTAAGTGCAGGACTCTGCACTTGTCCTTGTTGAACCTCATCAGATTTCTTTTGGCCCAATCCTCTAATTTGTCTAGGTCTCTCTTTAACCTATCCCTACCCTCCAGCGTATTAACCACTCCTCCCAGTTTAGTGTCATCTGCAAACTTGCTGAGGGTGCAGTCCACACTATCCTCTAGATCATTAATGAAGATATTGAACAAAAACTGGCCTCTGGACCAACCCTTGGGGAACTCTGTTTGATATCGGCTGCCAACTAGACATGGAGCCACTGATCACTACCCATTGAGCCCAACAATCTAGCCAGCTTTCTATCCACCTTATAGTCCATTGATCCAGCCCATACTTCTTTAACTTGCTGGCAAGAATACTGTGGGAGACTGTATCAAAAGCTTTGCTAAAGTCAAAGAATAACACATCCACTTCTTTCCCCTCATCCACAGAGCCAGTTATCTCATCATAGAAGGCCATTAGGTTAGTCAGGCATGACTTGCCCTTGGTGAATCCATGCTGACTATTCCTGATCACTTTCCTCTCCTCTAAGTGCTTCAGAATTGATTCCTTGAGGACCTGCTCCATGATTTTTCCAGAGACTGAGGTGAGGCTGACTGGCCTGTAGTTCCCTGGATCCTCCTCCTTCCCTTGTTTAAAGATGGATACTACATTAGCCTTTTTCCAGTCATCTGGGACCTCCCCCAATCGCCATGAGTTTTCAAAGATAATGGCCAATGGATCTGCAATCACATCCGCCAACTCCTTTAGCCCCCTCAGATGCAGCACATCCCACTCCATGGCCTTGTGCTTGTCCATCTTTCTAAATAGTTCTGAACCACTTCTTTCTCCACAGAAGGCTGGTCACCTCCCCCACCCACCGCCCATGCTGTGCTGCCCAGTGCAGAAATCTGGGAGCTGACCTTGTTCGTGAAGACAGAGGCAAAAAAAGCGTTGAGTACATTAGCTTTTTCCACATCCTCTGTCACTAGTTGCCTCCCTCATTCAGGGAGGGAGCCCACACTTTCCTTGACTTTCTTCTTGTTGCTAATATACCTGAAGAAACCCTTCTTGTTACTCTCAACATCCCTTACTAGCTGCAACTCCAAATGTGATTTGGCCTTCCTGATTTCACTCCTGCATGCCTGAGCATTATTTTTATTCCTCCCTGGTCATTTGTCCAAGCTTCCACTTCTTGTAAGCTACTTTTTTGTGTTTAAGATCAGCAAGCATTTCACTGTTAAGCCAAGCTGGTCACCTGCCATATTTACTATTCTTTCTACATATCGGGATGGTTTGTTCCTGCAACCTTAATAAGGCTTCTTTAAAATACAGCCAGGAACAGAATACAACAGAATAAGAATTCTTTAAAATATCTCGCTTGTAAATCATTCCTAAGATTTGCTGCAGCAACAGTTACCATAAACAAGATTAACACATTCCTCCAAAGCCATATTTACAGCCTTTAAGGATGATACGAAAGCAACTGCAGGCTTCATACAATGCAGTCCGTATGCTATGTTTTTAGTGGCCATACCAACGAAGCCTCAGTTGGTATCATTTTTGTTTTCATTATAATATGCTGTAGCTGAAATAAGTATAACTAGAGACAGCTCTGAATGGAAAGCCTTATGTTATATTGAGCGACACAGAATCCTCTTTTCAGGGAACTACTTAAAAGGAAACATTTTTACAGCCAGATGATCTGTTATAAAAATTCTCCATTAAAATAAGATTGGGGTCTAAGGAAAACCTACAATAAAAAGAGAATAACCTGTGATGAAAGCCTAGTCTTCAAGAAGGGATACTGTCAGGGAGAGGGGATGGTATCACAACATTGTAGCCTAAGTTATATTGCTGACTGTCACACAGGTACAAAAATATTAACTGAAGAATTACTGCACATGAAAAGGGAAAGGCTCCTAAGGGACTGCAACTATTCTTAATGAAAAACAGAGCTGCCTGCAATCTGTACTTTTGTTTTGGGGGCTTGTTGATTTTTTCCACATTTCCATATGAACTTAAAAATGAGCCCATTTCCATGAAAAGACTTGCTAGGGCAAACTACTGAGGGACTGAGAAGATGTGTTCTGTTTGGGGCAGAAATGTCTGAACAACGGAAATGTTGAAATGCATTCTTTTTGCATGCTTTTGACATGAACATAGCTGGTTTGTTGGACGTTTCAAAGAGAGTGACATTTGGAGGATGTGAAAACAGCAACAGTTTTTACATCCTCATCCTGTGAAAGAATTGGAACTGTTGGAATTGGAGAGAGCTGTATCCTTTATCTACCTGGACTAGTAAGTGCATGCTTGGAGGCTGAAATGCATAAAGCCCAGGAATGGAATGGGGGTTCATTTTCCATTGCATAACCTGTTTTTAGGCAGGTGAAATGAGGGGATTAGAATAAATCCACCAGCTGTTTGAGGAAAGGGCATGGAACATTGTAGCATAGTCTACCCATTATCCACTATAGGCTGGAATTAAAGCCCTACCAGTGAGAAACACTGGATCTTGGTAAAGGCAGATCCTGTGGCTCCCCCATAGGCCCACTCCCGGCCTTCCCACCCTCATCCCACTTTGGATGTAAAGTCAGTGCGTGGCCTCCCTCCACTGCATGCAGGAGATGCATGATTTTGCTTCCTCCCTGTACAGCCTCGACATGGGACAAGAGGACTGAGGGAGTTCTTGATCTTAAATAGATTTAGAAGTCTATTGTATTATGAGTTGCAGTGTGACAAAGCAAATCAGGAGGGGCTTTTAGCTCTGTGCAACTATGTACTCAAAATAATAGTGTGTTGGAAAGTTTGAGAAATATTTTCCTGTACCTTTTTGCCTTTGGTTAAAGCAACAGTCTGTAATCCCAGGACAGTGTGAGCTTGTTTGTATCACTTAACACCTCAAAATATTTGTCATTAGTTGTAGAATGGACTGATTTGAGAAGCGTTTTTCTGTCTGCTATTTTATTTTATGAATATTGGCTACTTTCCAATGATTCCTGCACCAGCAACTGATGTTCATGCAGTATACACCATGATGAAATATTTTCAGGATAGCAGACAGACAAACTTTCCTCAGATCCCAATGCCAAACCGCTTTAATACTGACCGAAAGACAATAACCATGCTTATGCACTCTACTTCACTCAGGAAGAAAGAGAGGAGGAGCAGGTTAAGTGACAGAGGCTGCCTACTGAATCTGTATGCTCTGAACAGTGGTTGCATGCTTCTGTTTGCTTTCTGTGGGAAGTCAGCCAACTGAACTGAGAGAGTACATTGTTTGCAGTGTCTTTCGCATTCTTTTAAAAAACAAAACACCTTGTTACCATGATTCAAAACTTAACAAAAGACACATTTTGGAGCTACTGTATTAACCATAAGAACGATCCCCTTAGAAAAATTAGTTAGGGAACATAATTTAAGGTGGACTCTAGTCTAGTTAAATGACAACAGACATAGAAAAAGTAAAATGGTAATGTTTCTAGCTAAATTTTGAAATAACGCACTTCCCAGCTTCTAGTCATACAGAATAATATGGCTAAATAGCCAGGAACACTCAGATTGAAAAGCTAATCACAACATTTGAAATTATTACATCCTTTAAGCTCATTTTGTTTCTTTTTCTCTGTCTTATATATATTTATTTATTTGTGGGAGATAAAACTTATGACTACACTTCAGCTGTCGCTGGCTTTCAAGGTTATACGGATAGGAATGAGACATATATACCTAATCTGCATACCAGTGCATTGAGAATGCAAAGGCAGTCTTTATGCCATTGACTAGATGATGATAAGGTCTTAAGTCTGTTGAATTTCTTGTGTTGTACTTGTATTATCATATGATTTCTTAAGCCAAAGATGAATATGTAAATTTCTTGCCACTGACTTGCTCCAAAATAATGGACATTACACTTGCTCAGTGGCAATTCAGAGTGTAAAATTGATTAATATTTGTTTTCAAAATGACATGTAGTGATGTATGGATCCTTTTACAACTTAAATTAATACTTTAAAGAGATGAATGGTCTCTACAGAGGATGTTAAAGTTCAAGCTGAAAAATTTGCATATTTATATTACAACCAACTGATAATAATTGTTGAAACAGAATATAATGTGGTTCGTTTTTCATTTTAATCTGGTTGTACTCAAACACAGGACCTCATTAACTTCCAGCAACTAATACAGCACTATCAGTCCCAGTAAAACAGGCTTGCCTTGAATTTATGAATTTCAAAGACTTTTTCCAGTGGTGAATCACTGTTAAACACTGGGTCAGTCACTAGCACGTGCACTCCATGTCATGTGTCGCAGTAGCATGAAAGTTACTGGGCTAAGTCATCTGAGAATCCTGTGGCCAGATAGTTAAAAACCTATTCCTGAGACGTCTCCTATTAGGAGAAGTCTAGTTAAAAGTAAATATGTTAAAAGCTACGTTACCTTTTGGCAACTCATCCAGAGACACACAATCTAGTCCTGTATAGCAGTATTTGAACGGTATCAAGTTGGCCAATTGCTAAATTAAAGCAACATAATCCAAGAATATATGACAAGCTCTTACTCATTTACATTAAGAACTGTGTTGAGTAATAGGAAAATACAGCTGGAGAACATCAAGTGAACCCAGAGAGCCTGTTGGAAGAAAAGTTTCCATGTTTTGGAGTCCAAGTTGCTATTAGAAATAAGCACTAATAAAGGAAAAGAAATAGTGTGAATAGCAATGTCAAGAGCAAGACACTTCTTATGCTTTTCCAGTTCAGATAAATGGAATGAGTATGTTACCACCATTTTGGGATAGTGTAACAGAACAGGAGTGTCTGTACCAGAACTAGCAGGAGAGTTTAGAGCTATGGCTGAATGACAGGAAACAGGTCATTTCTTAAGTCTGTTGAATTTATTGGGTTGATATGGATCTAGAGTTCTTCTAATGAGGTTTCCTTGACACATTGCCAGCAGATGGCCATGATGGGAGATGAGTTGTAGGCATTCTATATAATGCCACCTCTTTGAGTTGTCCACAGGGGATATTTAAATGATCCAAAGACTAAGATTAATGTATTTCTGTAACAAAATAGCATCCCAGAAAGAAAAGGGGTTATTTCTTTATATTGGCTCACAATTTGACATTTTACCTGAACTGATCTCAGGCCTAGAATAAATACTGTAAACCAAGGAGGAGACATAGGGACAGATTTGGGGGGAAATTCCTTCCCAACACCAAATGTGGTGATCAGTTAGACCTTGAGCATATTGGCAAGACCCTCAGCCAGACATCTGGGAAAGAATTCACGTTAGTGACCCAGAGCCCTCCCCGTCTAGCGTCCCATCTCTGGTGTTGGACATATTTGCTACTAGTAGTTGCAGATGGGGAACACGCCATTGCAGACAATCTCAGCATACTATTCCCTTCATAAATGTATCAATCACAGTCATGAAACTTGTTAGGTTTTTTTGCCCCCGCTGCTCCCCTTGGAAGGCCATAAAAAGCAAGTGGATGAGAGGAAGAAGGGAAGCATCGAAAAGTGATAAGGATAGTGGATGAATGGGCTTTCCATTCTGAAATTTAAAAACCTTTCATTTAAACAGGCCAGATCTCTCAGAATGTCAATCACTAGAATTATTATTATTTGGCTATGAAGTCATCCTGTTTTCCTCTATAAGTCCAGCAATTACTCCTCATAAAGCTTCTTATCAGTATTTCTTTACTGGGGGGTCGTGGTAACAGACACTGCCACCTGCACAGCAGTAATTATTTGACATTCAGTATTGCAGTTGTCTGCTACAACTTTTTACAATGTTGTGATAGGCCTTTCAATCTTTATAATGCCATGCAGCAAAATCACTCTAAAGGATAATATGATTGAGGTTCCCAACATATTTTCTAATCATGTATTTAACAGATTATGTTCTACCTACTAGCATCTTCAAAACAGAAAAATGGCAACTAACCAAACCCATCTACCACTCCCATCCGGCTTCCAGCCCAGAGATGATCTGCTAGTCTCTGACAGACCTCAAAAAGCAGAAAATTCCAGAACTCATAGATATTATCACTTATTGCACACTAATTAAGGATGTACAGAACATTAAAGATCTGGATTCCAAACCCCATTCAAAATATTGAGCAAAATTTCAAGTTTGCAAAATAAATATGTGCCACTCAGAGTGTACATGGTATATACTGTCCTACTATTTATGTCAGAGTCTAAAGCAGTGAAACATGGTTTCTAGTAGAAATACTGGCAGACTCCTAATAGCGAATCATCAGGAATGCAATGCTACCAGAGATATATACATGGAAGCTGTCAGCACTATTGCTTCTCCTTCTAGAAATAGCTCCATTGCGATTGCCTTGAGAGTGTGCGCGCACACACACAGAGAAACAATCAATAAATACACTTAGAAAGCCTGTTATGCCATGTTGTGTATCATGAATTCTGATCATATCAATCATAATTGAGTTAGATATAATCCATCTGACTTTCAGTAGGCTGAGGTCAGCAGGGGATGCAATGCCTCACTTCACATCAATTACCACGTAGTGTAAAGAGGTAGTAAGCAATTCCCTTTGATAGTTTACAGCTATAAATAATTATAACGCACAAGTAGTAAAGTTGGCTCTTGGGCACAATACTGAATCATGAATTTTCATTTACTTATATCTCACAGAAGCTGTTAGGCCTACTGGCTTGAGATGCGAAATCCTGATTAGTTGTATCAATCCTTATAATAATGCAGTATATGCAAGCTGGTAGATATTATTAAGTGATAACCTCATGTTTTCCCCTATTTCAGATAAGAATATTTTTCACTTTGAATATTGAAAAAGTAGCTGCGTAAGCAACGTTCACCTATCACTGCAAATTAATGCTGGGGAAGAGTGAGTGAGCTTTGCCTCACTCCTTTAGATCTTCTTTACGTCATGTCCCATCTTCCATCCAGCTTCTCCTCATTCCCTTCAGGTTCTGTCCATGAAAACACCCAGGTTTCTATGGGCCCAAGTGAGAAGATGCCAGTGATGGGCTTTTCCCATGATTTAACTGAGCTACTCATCAACTGCGTGTGGTAGAAGTGATCTGTCTGAAGACTTAAAAACTTTCTTGCACTGACTGGCTATCTATTAAACTTCTGGAAGCTCTTATCCATGGTACATTTGGAATTTGTACCACATTTATTGGGCTAAAACAGATGGGTCAAGTCACACAGACTCTCTCTACAGGTCATGACTCACTAACCTTACCCCATGTGTCTAAAAGCATAGTTCTGCAGAGATAGGTTGGGATACAGATGGTGAGGGGAGATCAGCAGGAGGGTAGAAGCATGGGGAGGAATATGGCTGGGCTGAAGGAGAGCTGAAAGGCTGGAAAAGAGGCAAATTGAGAGACATGCATTAAGAGAGGAAGCATAGAGCAAGTGCTGGGATACCAGAGGAAGCCGAGGAAACACTGCAAAATGGTGATAAAAAAAATGAAGGAAGCACAGAAGACCCAAGGTATCCAAAATCTGAGTACATGTCTGTGGGCCAGAGGGAACCAGGGGAGGATTTAGAGGCAACCTGGAAGTGACAGGAAAGATAAGAGGAATTCACCCAAGCTTGTTTGAGAGAGGAAAAACAAACCTGGAGGCAAACATTTTCCTGAAGGTGACTCACCTTCTCCCTCAGCTCCCATTTTCCCATCCAATTTTCATACATCCCCCAGGAATGGAATGGAAGGTGCTGAGATAGCTCAGCAATGCTGTATTTCTGGATTATTTTCTAGGCTAGCAAAGGTCATCTGTACAAAGCTTTTGAGGTTTACCTATTACCTGCAAACACACGAATAAGAGCTTTTCGAACCAGAGAATTTAGCCTTGTGATTTTTGGCCTAAAATGCTGAGCAACACAAGCCCAGCTAAGGTCAATAGTGTCATGGGGTGATCAGCACTGTCACACACCGGGCCTTAAGCTAACATTAGAAAAGTGGCCATTTGTACTGAAATTATCCAAATTTCTCTGAAGAACTAATACACCTCTACCCTGATATAACGTGACCTGATATAACACGCATTCGGATATAACACGGTAAAGCAGCGCTCCGGCGCAGGTGGGGTTGCACACTCCAGCGGATCAAAGCAAGTTCGATATAACGCGGTTTCACTGATAACACAGTAATAGTTTTTGGCTCCCGAGGACAGCGTTATATCGAGGTAGAGGTGTATTCTATGGTGGCTGTGGCTGTTCTAAGTAGTGTTGGCTCAGTGGAAAGTGGTTGATGTCCTTACATTTGTGATGATAAAACAGGGTGTGAAAAGTGAAATATACCTGACCTGTTCTCATTTGTCCCTTTGTGTCTTTATATGGCAGCTGCAGGCAACAGCCAAGCAATCGCAGCTGTATGAAAACAATTCTCATCCTCCAAGATCATTTGTGGCTTAATGAAAAAGGAAAACATTCCACATTCTGGCCTGAATTTTTTTTGGGGGGGGGGGCAGTTTCCCCTGGTGGCAAACTCATTGTCACATTCAAATACTCCTGAAGCAAAGTGCACTAGTTTTGCACAGCTCTAAGACTGAATGGTAGTTAGTTTCAAAGACCCTGCAGCAAGACGTATTGTATGTTAAACAAGGCACAGAACAATTGCTTCGGGGTGATGATAAAAATCCAGAGATCTTAGAGTGCTGCTGTGAACCAGGCTAAACGTGACTGCGCAACACAAGGAGGGATTTAACGGTCAGGAATAGGCGAAAGGAGCAGGACTGAGATGCTGAAATGGGGTGGGTTTTAGGGAAGAGCTCCCACGCCAAGTAACAAATTGGGCAAGATCAAACAATTTTGGAAACAGGTGAAGTCAATGTTCATTTACCAGCCTGAGAGAATGTTCTGCAAGAAAGAACTGAATGAGAAAGATCAAATACATTTATGATACTATCACAGTCAAGGCCAAGAAGGAATGATTTAAAGTGAAGGCAAATTACATGTGCCAAGGAAATGAGTAGCTGTCATAAAGATTAGGTGAAACAATAAAAATAATTTGGATAAAAGGGATTTGATGTTTGTTGTGTTGTCAAGTAAATATGTTGCATATGGTAGGTTCAAATTTAAATCTGCTGGGGTGAATTGAATATTGGTAATTTCAACCGCTGAAAAATAAATAACTCAACAATGTCATCGTGAGGTCCAGGTCATAGCCTAGAAAGCAGCACCTTGCTGATCAAGGAACTGATGTTTAGCAGCATGAATTGAACTGCAATCAACAAGCAGCCTGATTTGTGTTCTAAATTGGTGTTTAGCAGCATGATCTGAACAGTAATCAAGGGAGAACCCAGAGGATTTTCTAAGGGGAGCAAATGGCTGGTTTCCAATCTCATTACACAAAATATTTACAGCAGTTTACATTACGTTGGAGAAGATCCCAAATTATTTTTACGTGAGGTCTGTAGTCAGGAGGAAGAGAACTTCTTTGAATGTGATTATGAGCAAATGATGATTTCCACTGATGAAGTTAAAGGGACAATGCATTTCTGATGTTATTTCTGTCTCACTCTCCTTACTCCAAAGTCCAGATTCATGTACTATAATCCACCAGTTCCTTCCTATTCAGAATAATGTAGCACTTTTAGTTTTAGTTGGGAACTATTAAAAACACAAAATTTGAGTACAGATTTAAAAAAATAAAATATACATTAGAAGTGCCCCAAATTTATAAAAGTTTCAGCTCTGAAAAGTGTTCGTGAATGGGGTTAGTGAGTTAATCTCAGTGTCAAACAAGTTTATGAAGGAGATTGATTTAGGTTCTTTTAAAACCTAACTCATTTTTTTTAAACAACACAAAGTGATTTTTAATCCTTTAAGATCAGTCATAATTTGCCCCCCCCCCCCCAAAATTGGACTCTACATATGTGATATATAACAATACACTGATAATGATTAATCTAATTTTTCAGATCTTGAAAAAGACTACTCTCTTAATGTTGGCACTTATTGCTGTGTTATGTATATAGTGCCATGATTGTGTAGTACGTAAACTACAAACAAATAAATCATACAGGTTATAATCTAAATGCACAAGCAAGTACAATACAATGCAGAATGAAGGCAGAAGTGTGGTCTGGAATGCTTTCAGGAACCAGAGTGTTTTCCAATACAGGAATCCATGTCTAATTATATTTCAGGCAGTGATATTAGAATATTTGGCAGCCAAATTTTTCACTTACCAAAGGAGCTGCTGAGCTCAGGGGGACACTCCTGTATAAATCTGACAGTTACCCAGACGAGACCAGGAAAGAGAGTATTTTCTCCTACCATAATCAGAAATGTGAAAATGTAAAGGATCTAGTAAATGTAAAGGATCACTCTGGCATAGGATGTAATACCTATACGGTAAAACAAAAAACCACTAAGTGTTGCACTTTTAATATAGTAATAACTAGATATATTTTAATTTTGCTTTCTGTTTATCTTCCCTCTTCTTTTCCTTATTTCCTTACCCCTGTACAGTTGTAATGCTGTATCTTCTGCCTTTGTGGTTTCTTCCCCAGCTATACAGCTCTCCGGAGAATCGCAACATACATCTGGTTACTATAAAAGGAGGAGGGAAAAATGACCCAAAACAAAACAAAAAAAATCCACCCTGGATCAAGGTGCCACCAGTCTGTTTCACTGATCTCTGGTTTCACTGATGTCACTGGCCTAGAGAAAAATAAAATAAAAATAATAAATCCTTGACAAAGGATTTATCAAAGAACATTGTGGCCTTACCATGACATACAGTGAGTAGGGTGACCAGATGTCCCGATTTTATAGGGACAGTCCTGATTTTGGGGTCTTTTTCTTATATAGGCTCCTATTACCCCCCACCCTCATCCTGATTTTTCACCCTTGCTGTCTGGTCACCCTAACAGTGAGTCCCCTGACTGGAGCTGCTTTGTGCCTAAACAAGTCACCAGTCTGATAGGACACACTGTAAACTGGTATTTCACTGCAAGCTGGATTTTAACAACCATCTCCTATGCCATTTTTGAACCTCTTCTGATTGTCTCATGTTTTCCCTCAACTCTCAGCTAAAACATAACCAGTGGTCTATTTGAAGATCTTGCTAGCAGGCATGATGCCACATTGTTGCATATTCATCAGTAAAAATCTTTCCACATCCACATGGCAAACCGTTGGAACTGTCATAAGAAAGAAATAATCACCTTTCCTTTAAAATGTAACAAAGACCACCAGAGCTGTGTTCTTTGTATAACAGTAAACATTGTCACTAGTAATCAATTTATTTTACTGGTAAGGATAGTATTCTCATGACAAGTCAAAGACCTTTGGAAATAGTACATCTGTGCCTGTTATTTAAGCATACACAGAAACAAAGAGGCAGAATATATTAGAAACAAAAAATATGTCATCTTGTATAATGGTCCCATTGTTTGCTCCACCAGAGAGGGATTGTGCCATAACATATGACGCTGAATGTGCCTTTCTTGTTCTCCAGCCTTCATAATAAAATATGCGATGCACATTTAATTGCATAGAGAAGATACGGATGCTAGTTGTAGTCAACCTCCCTTTCAGTGCTGCCCATGCTGGGTTAGAAATGTATTTTTATGAATGTTAAGAAACCTAAACAGCAATCAATCGAATGTAGTTCTAATGCGCCAGTTTTAATGGAAGTCACTTTGATTCAAAGCTGGATCAATACCAAGTCGCCTCTGATTGAGACTGAAACGAAAGTATTATAATGCTGAGTAAATGACACTTGCAATATGCCTTCCACGGTAGGGTTTTTAATTTACTTTTCTATATGGTAAAATAGGTTAAGAAAAGGAGTGGGGACTGAGTACATGTTGTCTTGTGTGATTAAGTTGCACCGCTTTTTATGGTGCCACAATTGTACACAGACCTGTACACCAAGTAATCATTTCTAAGAGGCAGCACCAATTATAGGAGCTGCACATGCAGGGACTTGGGGGGTGGGGTGGATCTCCTGCAAACACATTCAGATTTCCAATAAGTATCATTCTTCCCACACTAAAATTATAATACTCCAGTGATTTTCACAGGGAAAAATCAATGGTCTGCCGTTAAGCATATAGACAGGCCCTGTGTCGTAAGCAACACACTAGTCTTAAATTATGCAGCAGGGACCCAGGAATTAGACAGTGCTAACATTGCTGGGCCAGTTCAGTTGCTCCTTTCCTACTTACAGGATGTCTGATGAAGAATAAGAAAAAACTGGCGACGAAATAAGACATGCTACCTTTGGGGAATGAATAATTAGAGGCAAGATTGTCACTTGCCCTATATGGCTCAGAAAACCACTGTTCCTCTCTAGCCTCATGCAGGTAGGCTAGGAGAGGGTGGAAAAGAGCAAGGTGTGGGCAGAACCATGGCTCCACCCCTCTCAACATGCCAGCTAGTGGGAAAAAATAATCTCTACCTGGTAAATGAGTAGCAGAGATTAACTTTCCCCTGGAGCAAGTGGGAGGCACGATTCCTTCCCTGGGATGCTTCTGGGATAACACTCCTTACACAGAGCAACATGAAGTCTCAATCTAGCAGTCCTATATACCATGGTACACCCATGCCCATCTATCCCCATGCACTATACCAGGTATGGCTTTTTATTAATCATAATAGCATTTCACCCACAGAAAGCACCACACTGTAATTTAAACCTGCTCTTCTCAAAATCTGGATCTAAATACTTATGAATCAGGCAGACAGGGTTTTCCCCTGCTTATTTGAACTATGAATTCTTCTCTTTTTAATGCAGAAGGGGGTGAGCCAGCTGCTTTCTTAACCTGTGCATTCCTTGAGCGAGTGCCTCAGAGGGAGGTTCTGGCACATAGTTTGTGAATGTCCAGTGACAATGAAATCCACGGCATTCTCATAACACTGCTAACTTTCACATGGTTCTTGTGCAGACTTCAAGTCTGAGCAAGCCAGTTATTGAGAGAGGCCATAAGGCTCAAAAAAAATCAACTTTAAAGCAAACATCAAACAGACTAGAACTTGCCTGCTGTAGTGTGCAGCCATGCAACAAGAAGTAGCATCAGAGGAGCCATTAATAAGTCCTGTTAAAAGTGTCTGATCTCACGCTTTTAGGTCCAAGTGGCCATTAATATCTGACATAAGGAAAAAGGGACTGCATTGATTAGCATAATGGAGGAGTAGCTCCTTGGGACTTAACAACCACCTGAGCTGCCCCCTACCCTCCCCCCACCCAGCAATTGGACACTGTAAGAAATTCCTGCATCTCAAAACCTCACTATATAAACAGAGATGAAATCTGAATATTCAAACCTCCCACCCCCCACTGAGCCCAGCTGAGCATGCTGCGGCTTGACTTCAAAGGAAAGAGACATGAGAAAGGAAGCATGGCCTTATAGCGCCGTGTTGACTCGGCACTGATTCCTCGCTAAACCCCATGATGTAAGTTGTACAGGACTATAATATACATTACAGAGCCACAGCTTTTGGTGAACAGACTAAAGATTTTGATATTCTCATGCAGGCTCAAATGTATTTAGGTATTTCTTGACTACTGACTAGCATTCGAAGATGCCACATTGTACCAAACAGTCCAAATGTAACCGTACCACAATTTACTAGGGGAAAGATTCTGACTCATCCTATGCACCAGAGAAAGGCTGAGTAAGAATTCCCCTTAGACCTCGATGGGGGGGAGGGGATCCTTGGAATTTGGATCCAAGTGCATAGGAGTAAGTGGAGCTACTTAGCCTCTCCCCCCACTCCTCAGAGCAGGTGGGCGAGGACTGGGCAGACACTGGCCAGGACAGCTAAGCCAGTGTCATAATTGTCTGCTGAGCAAGGCCAGCAGTCAGGCACTACCATCCTCAAGCAAGAGACTAGTGATGGCTGCGTCCCTGAGTTACAGTGCCTAACCAATCCTGTGGTCAGGGCCGTGCCTAAAACCGCAGCCTAGCCCTCGGGGTGGGGCTCTTGAATGAGACCCTACAAGGCTGAAGCACTATCTGTGCTGCATGGACATGAAGGAGCCCGATGTACTTGAAGCAAGAGCACAGATTACCCAGTGTCCACCCTGCTGTGCAGAGAGCTGCATGCCTGTTCTCAGTCTGGCTCAGGAGTAGGTGCTGTATTACAGTGCATAGTGTGCAAAGCATTTAGGATCCTTCAGGATGAAAGGTGTTATTGTAGAGCAAGGTTAACCGTGGTTTGCACTGTGGAATTCTCTGATGGGGTAATCGGAATAGCCAAATATATGAATAAAGATTGACTTTAATTTTTTCTTTTAAAAGCACGGCTTGAAATGTATTTTGTTTGTTGAATGGATTTACTTGATGCCGCTTTTAGCACTAATTGAAACACAAAAACTGCTCTCTGGGTCTCTTGTTCATAATTGCTGCTTTCTTGCAACGCTCTCAGGCTGAGCCCTGTTGTGTCATTTTAGCCATCACTTTCTAATTATTTCTATTGCCAGGCCCATTCCAGAAGATAAAACGATAAGAGAACTTGTGAGCGCTATGCCGAAAGTAGCTCAATATGCCCTTGTCAGGCGGTAATAGCATCATTGCCTCTCGCTGAATGTAGCAGCTCTCAAAAGTCGAGATGGTTGCAGTGGGGAAAAAAAAATACAAACATGGGCTGGTAACACAGTGATAAGTCCAATTTTTCACTGTCAAGGAGAGTAGTTTTATTAAGCAGACATGTTAAAAGTGAAAGATTTGCAAGAACGTGCAGTGTGTTGAGTCACAGTTTGGAAAACCATCTTTATATTGAAAGCAGGCGTAGAAGTCTATCCTCATGGGTATCTTTAAAGAATACAGATCTGTGATTAATCTCACTGGCCATTGCATGTCATATAAATGTTGTCAAAAACCCAGCATGTATCTGGCAGTAAAAATACCTGGCTGTTATTAAAAAAAGGGGAGATGACGCCGTTAGTTTCATATGGTTCGGCACACTGTTGAGTTCATGTATCACCATTTTTTTAAAATGCTCACTGCTTTAAGGCCCTGATCCTGCAAACTTTTACACATACAAGTAAAAGGATTCCAATGGGACTACTCAGTATGAGTAAAGGTACTTATGCGTTCCCTGTTTGCATGATTGGGGCCTAAGGATATACATGGTAAATTATACAGTTATTACATGACTATGCTCATCTCAGTAGTAGTATAAAGTACTATAAAAATAGTATAAAATACAATAAAACAATGAGGTAGACTTATTCCTGCCTCAGTCAGAGAGATCTGATGACCTCTTGAGGTCCCCTTCCAGCCCTACAGTTCTATTATTTCTATGTTAACAAAGCATCATATACACCTCTACCCCAATATAACGCGACCCAGTATAACACAAATTCAGATATAACGCAGTAAAGCAGCGCTCCGGGGGGGGGGGGGGGAGGGCTGCGCTCCGGCGGATCAAAGCAAGTTCGATATAACGCGGTTTCACCTATAACGTGGTAAAAATTTTGGCTCCCGAGGACAGCATTATATTGAGGTAGAGGGGTATTCAGAAGAGATGGTTTACGTAGGGATTCAAATCAAGCTACAGAGCCAAATTTAAAGATCTCACTCAACAGATGATCTGCACAAAAGTGGCTATTTGTACATACAGATAAAGGGCTGTGCTGATGCAGTGGGTGGGTCCCCATTTTGGGAGTATCATCCAATGCACAGGCCTTTGTAATGATGGGCCATTCCGTGTGCTCTTCCATTCTGGGGAGAATCCTGTCGTGTTTGCACAAAACAAACTGACAATGGAAATTGCCTTTCAAGAAACTTTGCCCTGGTAAAGCTCCAATGTCTGATTGTTTTAAAATGGAACTTTAATGAATGAATCAAAAGAGTCCTTTGCCATTCTTCCCTTGTGGGTTTGTTCTCAAATTGTGTTAATAAAGTTTGGTTTCCTACAAGGCTCAGAAAGGAGCAAACCAGTTTATGTTGGTGAGATTGCAATTACATATTAACCAAACCAGTGCTGTTTGGTCTTTGAGCTAATGAATAGAGCCATATTCTGTGAAGTAGATCACTCTCTGTGGATTGACAGATTACATAATTATCATTAGATTGCTCTCCATAAAACAAACTTGTTCTGGAGAGACCATTAGTGTGTTTACAAAACTGATAAAAATTGTAGTTAATTGCAGATTAACAATTGATCACACTTGTTTACTAATTCAGAGCACTCTTGGAAATCCCAGCAGAGAAGCCAAAGATTGAATTGGCTTGGAAACAAAACAGCCCTTCTTCCTCCTAGAAGTGATCCCTTCTGATCAGGGATGAGACCTCTACTGACAAGAAACTTGTCCTGCTATTGACCATTCTGGTTGAATTCATCTGGTGCAGAGATCTAATATATAGTTGTGCGTCCTTCAAGTCTGATTCGTATTGTACTCATCCCCTGCACAGAGGTGAATTTTATCCTCTGTGGGTACATAGACGATTTCAGATTCTTGGGCTGTCAATCCAGCACCATTCCCATCCAGCGGATTTGCCCATCATTAAATAAAGATACTTTTGTGCAGCTAGTCTCACTTCTTCTCATAAAGTTACATTTGTTTATGATTGTCTCCAATCTTTTCACCATATGGTGGTGTCCATCTCTTAAGACACTAGAGAGGTTAGATGTTCCAAGGAAGAGACAAAAAGGCAGTTGAAACATTTGTGTTTCACACATTCTATGACTATGCAAAATTGTTTTGTGTGTAAACATGGGGTATGTTTCTATAAGACCAGGACAGCAGAAAATAAGCAATTAGTTACTGAACCACGGCAAGACGAATGCATTTCATGTGATAATATTATTTCAGGACAAGTATCTATTTGATAATAGTATCTGTTTAATAATACCAGTTTAAAAAGCATGTTTTATTAAAAGGGAAATGGCAACGAATTCCATCTGAGGGAAGACAGTAAAGTTGGATTGTAGAGACTAATAAAGTTAGTTTTATTTACTTTGTGGTCTGATCTGCCTCTTTGTTGCTAATCTAAGATAACACAACAAGAATGAAATGCTGGAAAATAAATATTTCCCCAAACCACCATGACTAGGGGCAAATAAGTGACTGCAGTATTTTTGAAAGAGGCATTCAAATATGTAATTTTTGACAGATTTATTTGAAAAAGGCCTTTCCATCACAGCTTACTACAGGACACACACATACACATTTATACCTTTAAGACCACAGTTCACATTTTGATCATGTTTAAATGTAAACACAGAAGTTGACTTATGCTTGCAATTAATTTTTGTACAAAATTTTTGTTTCAAGGTTTGCAATGGACAGTTAAAAAAACCCCACTATAAAATGCATATGCCCTTTCAATATGAAGGTGCAAGGAAAGCTCAACATTTATGGTCCAGCCAACCAATCAGCCTCCCTCTTTTAAGAGAAGGTTGTTGCTTATTTATTATGGGACTCCAGAAGTTAGTACTTGCTACTATTGTCATTTTAGTTTAGCTGAAACTTACATTTGCTAGCACACATGCCAACAGCAGCTTTCAAGCCCAACTCTGTACTCCTTGCACACCCAATATGGCTAGTGTTTAAGTGGGTGTATAGAATGTGTGAAAAATAAAGGATCAAGCCCTTGTGACGTATGACACTCCAAACATTACTCTGGAGGTTCAGGTATGTTTTTAAAGGAATATTTTTTAAGGAGAGAAGAAATCTGCCAATAAAAGCAAACACACTACATTACCCTTGCTTTAATACACTGAAATATTTTGACGAAAAACAGTGAAATAACCCCCGTGCATCAGCATCAAAGTGGGGCACATCTATGGTAAAAAATAAGCCTTTTCCATTTGGACTGTGCTGATAACATTTATTTTTCTCTTTTCCATCTGGAAACCCTGTGGGTATCATGAGAATTGTAGCGAAGCTGATTGGGGTCATGTGTGAGGGCACCGGGATCAGAGCCAATGTCACGTCCAGCCTCCTACAGCTTCAAGAGCTCCCAGAGAGAATGTAACTACAAATCTGCGACATATTGGGAAATGAGGGTGGTAACAACTGAGGTCAGTGGCCGGAGTGTGTTTCAAATAGTCATGGGACCAGTGATCAGTTCTTAACCTGCAGCAGATTTACTGAATGGAGTTTCAATTAAAAAAAAAAAAGTGTGCTGTATCCAACAGAACTGATGGAATTTGAGGACAATAACAGACGTAGATAATGTCTGCAAAAATGGATTGAGAATTCTTGTATTCATCGCTACCCAGTGAAGTTAAATAGACGGAGTAGCAGGTTTATCTACTTTTACATATTTAACTTCTTTCCTGAGAAAGTGATTTGTTTTCCTTCTAATCTTGCTCTCTCTTTTCTCCTTAATATTATTTAAATATGAATGAATTTTTAGTGCTCCCGAAAGTGAGGCACAGATGGCAGTGGTTAGTTATAATAGGAATAAGTGCAGGCTTCCTCAAATAGCTCTTGCTATACCTTCTGAGCTGAGACTGACATTTGACAATAAGGTGGAATTCAGTCAAATCTGTGTAGTGATTTTGTATCCTATCATATGAATAGTTTATACTTACAGTATAGTGTCTTTCATGCAAACATCCCAGCGCATTATAATGCTTCAGATGAAGTGGGTTCTAGCCCACGAGAGCTTATGCCCAAATAAATTTGTTAGTCTCTAAGGTGTCACAAGGACTCCTCGTTTTTTTCACAGTATTTCAGTTGGTAAAAAAATATTATCCCTAATTTACAGATGATGTGAATGGATCATAGAGTTGAAGTTGCCCAAGATCACAAAGCAAGTCAATGAGAGCCAGGAATAGAACCCACGAACCCTGAGTCCCAGTCCCTTGCTATAACCACTGAGCAATGGTTTCACCTCAGGAGAAGCTGCATATATGGACAGGAATGTATTAGGTGTAAGGCCACCAAATTCATCACACTTAGGACTTGATAGATTTGTAGCCAGCCTTCCAGAGAACTCAAAAGAGGCACCTTCACATATAAAAGCAATCCAGAATTTTAATAAAAAAATAAGGAGAGAGAAAGAGAGAGAGTGGCAGAGAGCGCTCCAAAATGCAATATGTTCCTATGAAATAATTCAATACATCCAACTTTTCAACAGTAGTGGCTACAGAAATTTACAAAGTCTTTATAATTATTGACGAAAGAAACAAGCTCACCTGAACATTTAGGTTTTGTTGTGGGAACAATTCCATACTGGGCAACAACAAACTTTAAAGACCATGCAAATAAAATCAGATTCTCTGGCTCAAGGAGCTTGACTGACCAACCTCGTATCAAAATAGGCGTCATTCCTTTATTATCTTGCAGCTATACTACTGTGTGCAGCAAAACAAGCAACACCAGCACTCTCTGACAAACTCAACCTTTTCAACAGGGTGTATGCTGGCATGGCTACATTTACACCATCTGCTCTGCCTCAGGACCCTGCACCTGGAGTGAGCTACAGTTATTAAAGTTCTGGCTCCTTTCATCCCTTCCTGAAGCGATGAAGGCTGACCTGGTAGGAAGTACAACTGGTTTTCAAATTATTTAAGAATTAGATACATTTGTTATCTCATTAGTTAGCTGTTACTGTACTTTATGACACCACAGAGAGAGTGAATGAGTGTTTGGCCAGTGAATGGAAAACTCAGTACATATTCTTTAATCCAGGGCTACTATTTCAAAACAAAGCCATTTAGTGCTTTATTACACACAGGAATCTAATTAATTATTTTAAAGTAGTACTTTTCTCCCCAGCTACCATTAGGGAAAGGGGTGGAAAACTTTTTTTGGAAAGTCCTTTCTCCTGATCAGCACTGAAACTGCACCAGTGCCTCTCTTCACTTCAAGAATCAATGCAACATACCCAGGAAAAAGTCCAGCTTCCAGTTGCTGGGATTCCTCAGTTGCATTCGCTCAGCTTGTAAACTGCAATAAAATCAGTAGGTAGCCCTCATAAAGACTCTCTCTAATGCTAATTCTGTACTAGTAGCTGCACTGTAAAGCATACTGTAAACATACAGTTTTAGGGGGAAATCATCATTAAAAACAATTTCAATATTACTTTTTAAAATAAGCCAGTTTCTAATTAACATAATGGTTCTCTAGCCACCATTCTCTCACACAAAGACTTTCAAAGTTGTCAGGTAGAGCTGGGCAAAACTAGGCCCTGTTCCTGCAAACCTTTAGTCTCTTAACTCCAAGTACATGAGTAGTATATTTTAATGGGAGAGTTCATGTGCTTATGCATGAGGGTAGTCAGGGTCTCGGTGCTGTATTTTTCATGATTTTTCAAAAAATTTTACCTGTTCATTTTGTGCGATAACATTTTTGTGAAATTACAAGAGTTAAAATATTTTACACATATTCAGTCCAAGTACTTAAACCCAGCCAGTTAGGGAATCAAGACCAATACCATAAGACTTGTGTGACCAGTCCCAGGCAATTTAAATATTCAGCAAAGCTGTGTACAAATTGTCTGCCAAATTTTACTCATTCTAACATCAGAAGAAAGTTAGCACTAAATTGTTGAAAATTAAACAAAATTAGTCCAGCTTGGCAAACTGATAGAGAAAAAACATAATGTGGCAGGCCTGTTATCATCTATAGTGGAGTTTGTATATATCTTAGTCATAAAAGAGCCTTTCAGAGGTTATAGGAAATATCTGTCCTGTTTTTCAGCAACAGTGCAAATGCAACAGTGCTACCAATGGGGTAAGCCAGTGGTCCCCAACCTTTTTGTCTGGCGGGCGCCAGATGAAGGACCGTGATGGCGGTGGAGCATCCGCCAAAATGCTGCCGAATTTCTGCGGCATTTCGGTGGCGACGCCTCTCGATGACGTCACTTGTCAGCGGCAAGCAAGCGGATGCTCCACTGCTGGCCAGGACGCGGGCGCATTTAGATGCTCCCGCGGGCACCATGGCACCTGCGGGCACCATGTTGGGGACCCCAGTGTAAGCTCTGGTGCAGAACAAACCCAGATATTTTTACATCTTGTCATCAGACCTTGTTCAAATCCATGCTATAACCCTGATCTGAGGCAAGACAGATGCCAGAGCAGTGAAAGAGAGCACATATGGTACCTTTCTACTGTAGACAAGGCCTGTGTCTGTGTGCATTTGCATGGGAGTTAGCAAAGATGTGCTTGAGCCTGCACAAGCTTAGTTAGTTGTTTTACGTCATGGTACCATTGGTTTGTCTTTGTCCGGCTTTCAGAGGTACAAACCGTCTGACAGTATAAGAGTCTGACTATATCGGGCATATTTGTACCCGCATAATGACTCCAATACAGTGACAGTGGTTAGACACTGCTGCAAACCTGCAGCACGAGTGCAAAGTACCCCAGCTTGAAACCAATGTAAGCTGCACCTGTGCAAGTCCTGCTCTACACCAGCGCTGTGCAGCTACAATGGAAGATTGCTTCTGTGTTGCTACGTTAGTACAACTGCTCCCAGCAGAGACAGATCCCTAAGTCACATGTGCGAGCTGCCCAGTGATGGTGTGCTGATACCCATTCTGTCTAAAAATCTTTTCACCCCAGGAAGCCAGAACAGTCGATTTATAGACATGACCTGAGCATGTGCAAATATTCTATTGCGTGTTGAGCTTGCTATCCTTGACCTTTAAGGTAGTCTCTTCTTTGTAGGTTTTTTTTAAACCCTCTCCAACCTCCCCTCAAACTCCTAACTAGCATGTTACATCTTATTTCACGCTGTGACACCATTAATGGAACCTAATCTCCTCTCTGAAGCAGACTATTAGTGGTGGTAGGAGCCACTTATGAGGTCATACACTGAAACAGCACTTATCTAAAGTAAATGCCTTGTAACTAATCAGGAAGAAGTACCAACCCATTGCTCTCCTCATAGACCCCCATCCCCCAAAACTCCATTCATTTACACTGAGACAAAACCTAGAAAGCCCAAGCTTGGATTTTATTTTTTTTAAATGACGCAAGTCATGGCCCTTAAATGCACAGGCTGGAATTAGGAGGGAATAAACAATTAGACAGAGCTGCTGGAAGGAATCCTCCTGTTTCATTTTTCTTCTTCACTTGTCTCAGCTGGAGTAGTTCTACCTCCTATTGACACCCATTGTGCTCTTGGCTGCTCGCTATGATGCAGCTGTTTTTTTAATGCCTATCAACCCTCTGCCTTTTTACGATACAAAGGTGACTTGTTAATACAAATGATGTTGAAGCCTTAATAACAATGAGCCCCAGTTGTGATCAATGATGTTGCACCTTGGCAGGGAATGTATCAATGTTCAAGGATTCATTTAAAAGTCATCTGCACAGGACTGCTGATTTTTTATTTTTTAAAAATCTGCACATAAGCAATGCGTCCACTGTGTTAGTCTGACATTTCAAATTCTATCAGGTGCAATTACGTAGCACTGAAATTTTATTGTTTCTTATGATGTTTACTTATTCTCATAGTTATCATTGTCTACCTGCTCAAGAGACTACATTTAAACAGAAACCCAGTCCACATATCAAATCACAAAATCCTGCTTAATGTCCAACTTATTTGATCTTTGTAAAAGATATTTTGCTCCAACATCTCATATTGCACATGATCTTCTCCAAAGATATTTCTAACAAAAGGACAAATATTTGACTGACATTCCCCCTGCCCAAGTTTTGTTTCCCCGTTGAAAACTCAGCCCAACCGGAATGTACGCAACACTTAAACCCCAGCTTAATTGGCACAGCACTTAGTAAGTGGAGTGACCCCATTATATGAAACAGGACATTATCCATCAAAGTCATATGTGCAAATGATCCCCCTTCAAAAGACTATCATGGTAAAAACTAAATTTACCAAAGTTGCAAAGCTGACAGGCCTGATTCCCTTTCACTTACACTGGGGTAAATCCAAAGCAACTATTCATGTTAATAGCTACATGGATGTAAAAACACTAGAAGTAAAAGGAGAATCAGGCCAGATTTTTAATTTTCTTATACCTGAATGCCTGGAGTCATGGCTTTAAATAGAAAACAAGCCTAACAAGTTACCAAAATGAATTCCCTGAATCATGTTCATTCTCTTTCAGCGGGTTTTGGGGGATAGAGAGGGAAAGAGGGTTTCTACTCTGAAAGCAGGATTCTTTTCACCCTCGCAGAAGCCACTAGCCTTTAAACTCTACTAAAACAATAGGGGCCCCTGAGACTCAGCTGATGTAAATCACTGATGCTTCATTGAAGCCAATACCCATTTACATCAACTGAGGATCAGGCCCCCAGAGAGTCCATTGGTAGCTCTGAATACAAACTTGTTACAAATGCAAGTCAATTGATAACAAAATGTTCTTAGTACCCCAAAAGAAATACGCCCTACTATCTTTCAAAAGACCAGATGAAGCCTCTGAGATTCAGGCAGTAGAAGGAAAACAACATGTCAAATGGAAGACAGATATGCAGAGTATGAATTAAGGAAGGAAGAGGATGGACGATTACCGTATGTCATAGTGCCGTACTGTTGCTGATTGGAAAAAGGAAGAAAAAAGTGTGAGCAGGGAAGGAGACTATCACCATTATTTTTCACATGTTTGTGTAAAGTTGTCTTTGTTGAAATACAGTGCTAGTTCAATGGAAAATAATAATGGTCCTACAGTACTAATAGTCCCTATCCTGCCATTGGCGCCCGAAGTGTTCTACTTAGTTAATAGATATATACTTTCTCTCTCAACTTAGACACACAAATATACACTGCTCACCTGCCTGTCCCCACACAGATAATCTTTTACCATTGAAATGCAGCCATCTCTGGGGTGAGACATACCAACTGTTTAAAAACAGACAGGAACACTACGTGACAGCATTAGAACAGAAACTGAAATTTTTGGGAGTAGTTTAGGTAGACACAATGGAATCATCCAATTTGGCCAGATTCTCTGTGAAGAGTGCCACAAGGTCGTTAATGACCATAGGATCTCACTTTCACTTTCCATATAGGAACTGGGTATTCTCAGTCTTCCAGTGAAGGCCATCTGCAAAAAATCACTAATACAGAGCTTTGGGAACTCACATTTAGTTTCATAAAATGTTGTACAAAAACCTGTCCCTATTTGTGTGGAAACCAAATTGGTATCGATAGGGAGTTGAATGCAAAGATGAAGGGAAGAATATGGCCCTAAGTGTTCTAGGATCAGTTCACCCTAGAGACTAAAAGCTTTTGGTGTTCAACCCCGAAAAGCTGAATCATTCAGACAGTGAGCTCTGCTGCTTTTGTAATTCTAAGTAGCAGAGCTATATAACACAGCTGCTTTAGTCTTTGAAAACCATTGCCGGTGTCATATTTTCCTCCACACCAAATCATTACACCCTTGCATGAAAGTAATCAACATTTACAAATTGAAATTAATCTAGCAAACAGACTTTCTCTTATTATAAAATTATTAGGTTCCATTACGTTGTTTTAAAAAAATCCACATAGGGTTTAACTAGAAATTTGACAGGTGACAACAGCAAAAGCAGGAATAGCTCCTAATACCTGAATTAGAAATGTTTGGCTTTTTTACCTCTATATTGTGAGCAATGGAGCCTTTTTTTGAACGTTGTGCTTTATGCTAGGACTCTCTGAGTCACTGAATATTTTATATTGTTCAATGATCTACATATGAGTCATTCATCAGCTTTCAAGTATTTTTGGAATTGTGTTATTTTGCTTAAAATTGCAGGAAAATCAAATTGCAGAAGTGATAAAAAATGCAGCTTTGTAGATTTAATAAGATCATATGATGGAATCAGAGCGTATGCACGAGAGCATAAAAAATTAATCTAAACAAAAATTAGGTCTAGGAAGTAACTGCAAGATTCAACAATGAATTGTTAGGGAGGTATTGTATTCTGAACATGACCGGTTTTACTGAAGCTGGTTATGGTTGCCAAAAAGTTCTTGCTTCAGATGTTGTCCGTGCTTACAATACTTATCATTTCGGGAGCACATTGCAGTTTATCACTTCAATAGCACTTTATATATGTTCGAGGCACTTTAACAGCATTAACTAATTTAGGGCCTGATCCTGCAAATGCTGGATGCCAGGCACAGGGCCTGATCCAAAGCCCATTTAAGTCACTGAGTTCAGTGGGAGTTTTGATCAGATCCATCGTGTTTACTATTTTGAGTAGCTCTATGGAAGGCAGATGCAGGCCTGCTATAAAGCAGATGTTAATTTGTCTGCTCGGCAGAGTCCTTTACCAAGCTGATCTTTTCATAAACTAGCCTAGGATTTTTTTTGTCTGGAATGCTTGATGATGTCTGTGACGCTGTACCCCATAATGCTTTATGGGAATATGACATAACTGGAATATGTTTTGTGCTGCCTGTGCCATGTAACATATCTCTGTAAAAGTTATGGTCTACTATATCTATTCCTCCTATCTGTACATAAATATTATTTTGTACTTGAGGTTAAGAATATTGGCTGTATACTTACTTAGAAATCAAGTATGCTTTGTGAGGCATTCGGTCAGCTTCTTTAGGAAGGAATTCGCAAGGTTAAATACCCGATCAGGAAGCACTTGGGGAACAATGGATCTTGGAATGCGCCAATCCACATAAAAAGTCCTCCTGGAGACATACAAGATACCATGTCGGCAATGGCTTCTGCCTGTAAAGACTGAGTCATGCATGGACATGAGACTTACCCAGGTGACTCCAGAACTCCAGATTGGAGCTGGACTTTGCATAGGAGTGAGGAGGGGGTCTCCACTCACAAGAAAAACTCTCTTTAAACCCCTGGGAGACCCCTCCATTTGGTTTTCAGGTGGCTAAAGAGAGAGCCTCTCCAACCCCCCAGGATACCGGGAAGAAACTGGAACAAAGGGGTGTGAGTGATTGCTGGACCCAGGCTAAAAGGAGATTAGTCTGTAAAAGGGAACATTCTGGAACTGGTGAAGATCTTATCTGTATTCAGTTTGATTAGACATAGATTTGCGTATTTTATTTTATTTTGCTTGGTGACTTACTTTATTGTGTCTGTTAGTACTTGGAACCACTTAAATCCTACTTTCTGTATTTAATAAAATCACCTTTTACTTATTAATTAACTCAGAGTATGTATTAATACCTGGGGGAGCAAACAACTGTGCATCTCTCTCGATCCGTGTTATAGAGGGTGAACACTTTGTGAGTTTACCCTGAAGCTTTATACAGGGTAGAACAGATTTATTTGGGTTTAGACCCCAATGGGAGTTGGGCATCTGAGTGCTAAAGACAAGCACACTTCTTTCTGTGAGCTGTTTTCAGGTAAACCTGCAGCTTTGGGGCAAGTAATTCAGACCCTGGGTCTTTGCTGGGGCAGACGGGAGTGTCTGGCTCAGCAAAACAGGGTGCTGGAGTCCTGAGCTGACAGGGAAGACCAGAGCAGAGGTAGTCTTGGCACATCAGTTGGCAGTTCCCAGGGGGATTTCTGTGATCCAACCTGTAACAATGTCAATGGGGCTAACTCAGGACAGTAAATTCCTTAAGGATTAGGCCCTTAATCCTCACCAAATCAGTGTAAAACAGGGAAACTGAAGCACATTGAGGACATGCCCAAGGCCACACAGCAAGTTAGTGGCGGAGCTCAGGAGCTTCTGACTCTCAACCTTGTGCTCAGACTTCTAGACTACATTGCCTTTCCCACAGTGCCCCTGTGAGCAGAACTGGGAAAAGCCAGTTTAGTGAAGGGCTCTGCTTGCCAGCCACTGGGCATGCCTACGCTGCCACCAGATGTTCAGGCAGGCATATCTTACTCTAGCTAGTACCGCTAAGAATAGCAGTGAAGACAAGATGCAGCAGCATGAGCTTCAGCCCAGCCTGTACAAGCATGCTGGGTACCCAGGGGACTTGCTGGGTCATGCTTAAGCCCATGTGACTGCCATGGCTTCACTGCTATTTTTAGCTAGCACAAGGTGCTGTAATCACACCTGTGAAGACAGAACAGACATACCAAAGACGTCAGCTTTAGGACAGGGATTCCTTTAGACCACTTGGATCCAAGAGGTACTGGGAAAGATCAAGCCAAAACACAGAAGCTTTTCTGCTGTTGATAGCGTCTTGTCTTATGCCACGACATGTTTCTTAGGCCTTATCTACATGGGAGAGTTTGACCAGTTATACAGGTATAATCATAACCCTGCATGGGCTCTCTTATTCTGATATAAAATTGGCTTATTAAGGTTTAGTTTAAACCCTTTCCCAAGTAATATAAGGTAAATTAAAAAAAAAAAAGGGACATTCTTATATGGAATAAGAGTGTCCACACGGGGGTTACATTGGTGTAACTATTGTCAGTTCAAATTCACACCTTAGCTTATAGTGAAAAAAACTTTCCCATGTAGACTAGGCCCTAGAAAATGATTAATTAGGCATTTGTAGAGTTAATTTTGGTTATTTTGATATGTTTAAGGTGGAAGCAAGATAAGAACAATCATATCAGCCCTATTAACTCCACCGTGGTAAAACTTATGAGAGGCATGTCACAATTCAGGGCAACTGCACCTGTATTCCCCCTCTATGGTCCAGCAAGGGCATGCACTCTAGGCTTCTGGTTCCCCACAGTTAAATTACTTCATTGCCCTTTCTAAGCAAGCACAATTTATTCTTAAAGTAAAAGCATTACAGAGAAAACATATTAAAACAATTAAAGAACCTATACCCCCGATAATAAACTTACCAGAGATCACCCCCTCACTCCAACAAGGGATCTGTTTGGTGATTAGTCCTTCAAACTCCACGGGGTTTTTTCTGTGGTCATCAGTTCACAACAGCTTTCGCTCAGAACTAAATTTAAGTCTTATAGGGCCTCAGTGGCCAAAGACCTTCCAACCATTCGCTGAAGACTGAGGCCCTCCCTTGGACCAGAGGTCTTGGCCGTTTGTTGGATTAGACAGAATCTCCTGAGTCAGTTTTAACTCAGGCTGTTTAACCAAAAATCCTTTCTTTGTCTGTTGGTCCCTGAAGAATCCAGTTTGAACCAGTATCAGTGAGTGTCTCTCCAGGTGGTGGTGCTACTCTGGAAGTGTTACAACCAAAGTGAATTTGCCTAACCACCCCTCACTCTTCTTAGCTCCTGGAGGGCTGTGGTACCCCTCCCCTGTGGAAATATATACAATCCCTCACTGGCACATACATATTTGCATTTTTAATACAATGAACTCCTAAAATACTTAACTTAATTCAGTCAGGTTTGTCCAGGATATTTCAGGATTATTGTCATATCAGTCACAAAGGGGATTGGGGAGGAAATCTTTGAGAGGATCTTTTTCACCAGAGTCCATGGGATCAGCGGGGATGAGGTACAGTCACTCTGGCCCACCCAATTTCCCACCACTCTCCCAGTCCTGCAGAGACTATTCCATGAGAAGAGGAGGAAGGAGCCATGGAAGTGGCTGACCATTTTTCATGCAGTTAACATGAGCGCTGCATACAGAAGGAACCACCTGTGTGCAGATCCAGAGGGCACAATACTGGCCACTCAGCTTTAAAATCACTACCTGTAGCACTATATCTGTGAGGCAGATGTTATTAAAGATAGGGGCACTGAGGCGGGTGGGGAGAGTGGCTTGTCAGAGCCATTATTAGAGTTTGGGAACTTCTGACTCAGAGACCTTTGATCAGACAATGGAACATCCCTCTCAAACACATTTTATAAAAACCAGGTACTGAACTGCAAGTGATATTAGCTGGTTTATTTACCCATCTAGGGGGTTTAAAATCTGTTCCCACAAAGAAATTTGTTTGTGATTCTTCTTATTTAGTAGTCCCTCCCAAGATCAAGGCCCCTTTGCGGTAGGAGTTGTGCAAACACATATAAAGACACGATGTCCTGAAGCACTTATTCCAGTTTCAACTTTAAGAAAAACAGCTACATGGAAATCAGTTTATCAGAGGCTAACACTAACTAAAATGAGTTCATTTCTTTTCCCAGGCCAGCTTTGCCCAGTATTACAAAGTGGAGTACTATACAATTATACATTTTCAATAAAAAGGCGAGACTAGATAAAATGCAGAGCTGCTCAAAAATACTATATTGTCTGAACATTTTTGCAGAAAATTTGGCCTGTTTTTTGTTGAAAGACATTGAAGCTTTTTGACCAACTGCAATAAAATATTTTACAGATATGGGCTATAGTGTGGCATCCATTAACTCAGTCCTTCCAGTATGCCATGTATTCATGTCATTCAAGCTTGTTTCAGGTACAGGTTACTTTTCCATTAATTATATTCCAAGCACATGTATACATATCAGTGCTGTTGGGGTTGTCTATTTCTGTTAGTTTAACAAGCCCTGGTATTAATGAGATTGCTCTATAATTGAACCTTTTCATGGGTCCCTTGGTAATGAAATTATGCTAATCTGAATTTGCAACCACAAGGCATCCATCATACTTGATCAAACAGTAAACATCAACAGTGGTACGCTAGGAGTGTAAATGTGCTGTTAATTATTACAGAAATGAACCAACCCCATTATTTCATCTTTCCATTTGTGTGACTTAACATAATGGGTAAAGATAGAATATGTCAGACATCCACTATGTGGCAGCATGGTCCACTTAACAGAGCATGAACTTGTAAATACTGAGATAACGTATCTCCATGCCTGCCCCAGTTTTTGTGTATTGGAGGGGAAAGAACATGTATCTGTTTCACACCAGTATGAGTCAGTGCTCTCGGAAAGGCAATTGTCCCAATCAATTATTTACCTTAAAAAGAGAAAAGGCATCAGAATTCCCAATTGCTGGAATTTTTCAGTTCTAAAACATGTAGGTGTTCTGGCTTGTGGCTCATTAAGAGTTTGCATTAAATACAAATATCCCAGAAATACTGGTTTCTCCTTTATATCTTAAACATATATCTAGCCTATGTATCTAAATGTAAGCACCTAAATCCATATTTAGGCAATTCAATGAAAGCAGCCTGATTTTTTCCAGAGATGCTGAGCTTCTGCAGTTCCCACTAACTTTCATTGGTTCAGCACTTCTGAAAATCAAGCCACGCTTTTAGGTTCCTAAATATGCACTGAAGCTATCTAAATGCAGGCACCTGAGCTTGAACATTTTGGGCTGTCTTTCTCAGGTTACAATTACCTTTGTATTTTATATCATAATGCAACCCCCTTTCCAAGTCGCAAAATGAGATATTAAAAAAGTTCTTTTAATACTTTTATAGTTGGACAAAGGAAAAAACAACAACTAAAAAGTGATATTTATCATTCTTGCTTCATCAGTGATGCCACCCTATATGTATTACAGCTGCGAGTACTCTTACAGTCTCTTTTAGAGGATAAATATCAAAATAAAATAACCTTGTATGTCAGAACAGCTTCACTGATATCTGTGTCACTACAACTGTATCCCTAGCTCACTTGCATAAACAAGCCCATCCTCCCTTTTTGAACTTCCACTGATGCTTCATATTTAGCTGAGCACGGTGGCCTTACCCATTATACTAATTCTATTTTTGGAACTCGTGTTCCACTCATCTATTTCCCTGGCCTTTTTAGCATTTAGCTCACAGCAGTTTGGACGTATTTGAAAATAAATAATTCTCCAAATCTTCAAGCTTCAAATCAAATACATACCAAAATAAGTTTAAACATTTAAATTTTTGCCCAGGATTGCCATCCCTTCTGAACCACTGAGAGATACAGACCATCAACTACAAAAGGACTGTGCATTCAATAGTTTTTAAACATATGCTGAAACAAGTATACAAAATTTACTGGTGCCATCTACAAACTATGAAGATTTGTTGGTGTTTACTATGGGTTGAGCCTGTTGACATTAAAATCAAAAGCAAAATTCCCAGTGTTTCCAATAAAATAGTCTGTGTCACTCTGTATGAGCAATGCATTACATGAACTTAATTCAACTGAAGTGCCACATTTTTATGTTCATTTGTTATCTATATTAATACAAAAAAATTTACAGCATTTTTCTATTCTTAAAACCTTTTACTTTTTTAAAAAATCCTCATTTTAATAGTAAACACGTTATACAAACAAAATAAAAAATAAATGTTTGAAATTCTACCCCTAGAAGCTTTCAATCTTCTCATTTATTTATTGATGTCCTTCTAATCGATTTTGAAATTTTGAAACAGCTGGACTCCTCCCCTTTTTTTAATTAAAACTGAAGTGTTTTGATATTTAACTTGACATTGCTCATAAACTTAGGCTATAGAATCAATTTATTCAAAAAAGATGTTACCTATTCAGTTATATCAGTTTCCTTCCAACATTGGTCACAAGAGAAGAATACAACACTTGATGTGACCCACTATTTAGAAAGGGCCAATTTAAAGTAAAAGATCTACCTTTACTTATGTCAAGTAACATCTTACGCCTCCAGTACCCCTATAAATAAGGTTACCAGAAACCAGCTGAAGATATATTAACATATAGCTTCCTGCTTCTTCTACATCCTTACAGAACTCATTTACTTTGGTTACTCAGACATTTTTTCCTTTAAGAATCACCCATGGACTTTGCATCAACTGTTCTCCAGGTCCACTGAAGGTAGAATAAGAAATAATTGGTTTAATTTCCAGTAAGGGAAATGTAAGTTTGATTTTAGGAGAACCTTTCTAAATATAACAATAATTATGCACTGACATAGGCTTTCAAGAGAGATTGAGGAATCCCCATCACTGGAGGCTTTTAAGAACAGGTTGGACAAACACTTGTATGGGATGGTCTAGGTTTGCTTGGTCTCGCCTCCGCATAGGGGGCTGGACTAGATTCTCAAGATCCCTTCCAGCCCTATGATTATAAAACTCACCTTAGGCTGTATGTATTGTGAAAAGAATGTAAATTGTTGGCAAGAGTGTATAAACTGGCCCCTTCTTTATTTTAGCCCGGTTGATATGTTGCCAGTACTATACTCAACCCAGTTCTGATCTTAACAACACTGTTAGCATCATTTACTTCAGCAGCCTGACTTACACCAGTGTCAAGCAAGATCCAGTCAGGCCCTTTTCTTTTAAATGATTGTTTTCATCCCCATTTTTTTAGCTTTCAAGATGACATTGTCTAATATTAAGATTCCCTTCATAGTAGGGCTGTCAAGTGATTAATTGCACTGTTAGACATTAATAGAATACCATTTATTTAAATATTTGTGGATGTTTTCTACATTTTCAAATACATTGATTTCAACAGCAACACAGAATACAACGCGTACAGTGCTCACTGCTGACTATTTTTTATTACAAATATTTGCACTGTAAAAAACAAAAGAGTATTTTTCAATTCACTTAATACAAGTACTGTAGTGCAAGCTCTTTATCATGAAAGTTAAACTTACAAATGTAGAATTATGTTCAAAAATAACTGTATTCAAAAATAAAACAATGTACAATTTTAGAGCGTACAAGTCCACTCAGTCCTTCTTCAGCCAATCGCTCAGGGAAACAAGTTTGGTTACAATTTGCAGAAGATAATGCTGCCTGCTTCCTGTTTACAGTGTCATCTGGAAGTGAACACAGACATTCACATGGCATTGTTGTAGCCAGTGTCACAAGATATTTACATGCCAGATGCGCTAAAGATTCATATGTCCCTTCATGCTTCAACCACCAATCCAGAGGACATGCATCCATGCTGATGACAAGTTCTGCTCGATAACAATCTAAAGCAGAGCAGACTGATGCATGTTCATTTCATCATTTGAGTCAAATGCCACAAGCAGAAGGTTGGTTTTCTTTTTTGGTGGTTTGGGTTCTGTAGTTTCCACATCGGTGTGTTGCTCCTTTAAGACTTCCAAAAACATGCTCCACACTTCGGATTCGTAAATTTTGGGTCAAATGCTGTAGCTATTTTTAGAAATCTCACATTGGTACCTTCTTTGCGTTTTGTCAAATCTGCAGTGAAAGTGTTCTTAAAACAAACATGTGCTGGGTCGTCAGCCAATACTGCTATAACATGAAATATATGGCAGGGTGTGGGTAAAATGGAGCAGGAGACATACAATTCTCCCCCCCGGGGAGTTCAGTCACAAATTTAATTAATGCATTTTTTTTTAAATGAGCATCATCAGCATGGAATCATGTCCTCTGGAATGGTGGCCAAAGCATGAAGGAGCATATGAATGTTTAGCATATCTGGTACGTAAATACCTTGCAACACCGGCTACAGAAGTGCCATGCACTTTATGGCGACATGAAGTGCCTGTTCTCACTTTCTAGTGACATCGCAAATAAGAAGAAGGCAGCATTATCTCCTGTGAATGTAAACAAACTTGGACTGAGAAGTAGGACTGAGTGGACTTGTAGGCTCTAAAGTTTTACATTGTTTTGTTTTTGAGTGCAGTTATGTAACTGAAAACATCAACATTTGTAAGTTACACTTTCACCATAAAGAGACTGCACTACAATGTTTGTATGAGGCATATTGAAAAATACTATTTCTGTTGTTTTTCATTTTTACAGTGCAAATATTTGTATTAAAAATAATAATATAAAATGAGCACTGTATACTTTGTATTCTGTGTTGTAATTGAAATTGATATATTTGAAAATGTAGAAAAACATCCTAAAATATTTAATAAAATTCAATTGATATTCTATTGTTTAACAGTGCGATTATTCACGAATAATTTTTTTTTCACAATTAACTTTTTTGAGTTAATCACATGAGTTACCTGTGATTAATCAACAGCCCTAATTATAGCTGTTGCTTGTCACTGTCTCCCCAAGTTGACTTTAGCCATGTAGGTATATCAGGTTCACTCTGCTACACACCCACACACCTGCCCAGAATCACAAAAAGAAGCCTTTTGATGCAAAAAGATAAAAATGTCAAACTGTAGACAGAATTCTTCATGTCTAAGCTCCTACACATGCAAAATGACAGGCGTGTGCAAGCAGATGAGGTTGCTATTAACTGATTCGCACATGCAAGTACAATTTGCTTCTGTATTCACTTCGAAGTCTCTAACCGCAGGAAGAAAAACATTGGTATGCAAATCTGTGGCTGTAACTGCAGGTCCTGCTACTGCAATTGGATCCATGTGGCTGGGCCCTTGGGCCTGCATGGAGTCCTGGTCAAGTCAACTGGCCACCACAAGGGCTGCAGGAGAAGTCTATCCATGCAGATCTGGTTGTAGTTCAGATGGTGGAAGTCATATTCAAGCATCTTTGAAAATCTGGCCATAAAGCAGGACCTTTTTCCACTATGAACTTTCATTTTAATTTCACATCTCTGCCCAACTCCATTCAAGCTCCAGCACATAGATATGATTGTTAAAAATACTATTTGTTTTGAGCAAATTCACACACAAGTAAATACCTATATTCTCATGTGTTATACCTCTAAGCCAAACAGGGCTAAATATGCAATTTAAAGCGGGCAGCAGTAATATATAGCATTCATCAGACCGGTCTTGCAACCATTCATCTGAGTAAACTATTCAGTTCAGTTGTACAGTATGAGCTCTTCCCATGAAAGTTTAGGGCTCTCAGCTGCTCACAGGATCAGGTCCCATGCAAGTAAAATTTTAAATCCACCAGGAATTTTTAGGATTATCTAGTCTGACCTCCTGTATAATATAATCATGGAATGGAATTCATTCAGGGAAGTCCTATGTATAATAGCTGTGGTTGAACTAGAGCATATCTTTTAGAAAAACATCCAAACTCGATTAAAAAAATTCTAGTAATGGAGAATCTACTACAACCCTTGGTAAATTGTTCCAATGGTTAATTACCCCATTTTTAAAAAACTTCATCTTCTTTCTAGTCTGAATTTGTCTGGCTCCAACTTCCAACTATTCAATGTTGTTATATCTTTGTCAGCTTGATTTAAGAACTGTTTATTATCAAATTTCTGTTCCCCATGTAGGTACTTATAGACTGTGATCAAGTAATCCCCTTTACCAGAATTCTCTTTGATAAATTAGGTAGATTGAGCTCCTTAATCATTCACTATAAAGCATGTTTTCCAATCCTTTTACCATTCTCATGGCTCTTCTCTGAATCCTCTGCAAATATGCAACACCCTTCTTGAAGTGTGGACATCAGAACAGGACACACTGTTTCAGCAGTGGTCACACCAATGCCAAAGACAGATGTAAAATAAGCTCTCTACTCCTACCAGATATTCCCATTTATACATACAAGGATCACATTAGACCTTTTAGCCACAGCATTGCATTGGGACCTCATGTTCACCTGGGTATTCATCACGATCCCCAAGTCTTTTTCAGAGTCACTGCTTCCCAGACTGAGGCTCAGGAACCACAAGTGGCTTTTTAATGTGTCTCCTGCATCTCTTTACCGTACATAATATTAAAATGCAGATTGGTTAATAATTAAATCACACAAAGTTATTAACCAATCTGGATGCTTTTACTATGTTATTAACCAATTGTAGTTGATAAAATAATAATACTTGGTCAGTCATTTTGCGGTGAAAATAATATATTATATATTATATATAGTGTTTGTGTGTATATATATATATATATATATATACACACACACACACACACACAAAATATTTCCCATTATACATATGAATACATAGTACTATAGTAAATGAAACAATGAATTCACACTACTGTGGCTGTTCTGGGTAATGCTGATTGCTAATCTGACTCGGGAGTGACTGAGGTTTGAGCATCACTGGTCCATATTCTTTGTTCCTAAATGTCTGACTTTACATTTGACTAAATTGAAATACATGTTATCTGATTGTGCCCTTCTTACCAGGCAATCCAGATTTCTCTGAATCAGTAAATTGTTCACTTCATTATTCACCACTTCCCCAATCTTTATATCATCTGCAAACTTTATCAGTAATGATTTTAAGTTTTCTTCCAGATCATTGATGACAATATTAAATACAGTATTGGGCCAAGAACCAATCCTTGCAGGATATTATTCGATACACCCCCATTCAATTATAATTAGTTGTTTATTATTACATTTTAAAACTTATTAGGCATTTTAAACTGTTTAATGTGTGCCATGTTGATTTAGTAAGGGACCAAACACCTTGGTTAAAGTTAGTTTTTTCCCACTATGCTTAAAAAGTTATTTTTTTATAGTTCGCAAGTCTGCTGGCTATAGAGTTCTTTTTGTCCTTTTGCTTCCCTTATCAATTTTCTATGATTCCTAATTTCTAATTTATATTCCTTGCTTTCATCTTCCCCCTTTATGTATACATTTTATTACTGCTTTCACATCTCCTTTAGGCTGGACTGTTTGTTATTTTGTTGGTTTTAAAAACCAGCATAGCCTTCTTTCTCAACTGTAGCTTTTTGGGCACCTACTAAAATGTTCTTAAACAGTTTCCAATTATTATTCATATTTTTCTGTTTAATTTTTCCCCCCACAGCTGATTTAGCTCATTTTTCTCATATGACAATGGCCCTTTTAAAGCATCAAGTGGGTGTGTGTTTGCATATTTTATATATATATATATATATATATATATATATATATATATATATATATATATTGCTGGCTGGGACTTGACATTTATGTGCAAAAAGAATAATCAAGTCATGATAATTTTCACCTAAACCACCACTCATGTTTAATTCTGTAATCAATTCCTCTTTATCTGGCAACATGAGATTTCCTTTGAGTTGGATGCAACAATTTTTGAGTTAGAAAATTGTCATCTATAATGTCTAGAAATTACAAAGAAGTTTTAGTACAAGCAACACAAGGCCTCCCGCACGTGTCACTCAGATTGAAATTATATGACAGGTATGTTTAAATGTACCTGCAACTGCAGCACTGGTCAAATGAAATTAAAAGCCAATAAGAGTTAGGTGCCTGTCATTTCTGCCTTTGAAAATCTCCATCTACATTTTCCAAAGAACTCACCACCAAAACCCAAGCCAGATTTTCCAAAGTGCTCAGAATTCAGCAGCTCCCATTGTGACACCTGTCTTTTACTGTTAATATCAAATGCACACTAAATCCAGGTCCACCAGTGTGAATATGAATATTTCACTGCTGATTAAAAAAAGTTACAGGGAAGCTAGAACTTCTAAGGAATTTCAGACTCATTGGTTTTATATACATCAAAACTCCTGAAGCTGATTTACTTTTGCACACTTCCAAATAACTTGTGCCTGTCAATACTTGTCGCCTATCTTTTCTTGGATGAGTATATCTCGACCACGGCAACCCAAGATAAACGAAGTGCCTGAGGAGATACACATGCATTAAACAGCCATGCATGCTTTGAATCACAAAGGGATGTAGGACTTGACTGACCAGAATAAAATAGAGAAATGGGAAACCTACGTGAAAAGTTGATGTTTTCTTTGTTTCAATAATATTGCAAGGGGAGAGGGTCCAAATGCTGGGTGAAAACTGTAAGAAGGAATCTCTGACAAGGGACTATATATTAAGCTGTGTATCCCCTACCTGCCCACAAATAGTCTAACCTATCTAGGTATCTAGCTAACTGTAGTAGCTGAGCGTCTCGCAGTTTCTAATGTGTTTTATCTCATCACACCCCTGTGAGCTAGGGATGCACTATAACAGATGGGGAACTGAGCATCAGCTAAACTAAGGGCTTGTCTACATGGTGCTGGCAAAGTGGTGTGATTTGTAAAGGGCTCTAATGTCCTGCGCTCCAACTGCTCCATGTGTACCCTGCTGATATACTCTAAAAGGTATCTAATTCACATGAATGTAGCCATGTAATGTGAACTAGGTACCTTTTAGAGAATGTGCCAGCAGGGTCTATATGGGGCAGAAAGGGTGCAGCATGTTGGCGCGCTTTAAACCTCTTTGGCACGCTCTGCTGCCACTGTGTAGACAAACCCTAAGTGACTTGCCCAAGGTTGCAGAAGTCGTCTGTGGCAGAACAGGAAACTGAAGCTAGCTTTCCTGTGTGATAGGCCAATGCTGTAACCAGTAGCTCATCCTTCCTCTCTGCTAAACAACAGAGTCAGTTTGCAACACTGCAAGAGGAAGTTCCCAAATAAATAAGCACATTTGCACTGTATCAGCTTTGATGGAAAAACATTTGAACTGGTTACTGTCACTAGACATATTCTGCAGGGATACATGTAGAAACATGAAGTACACTATGGCTAGGGTGACTTTTACTATAGCTACACAAAGTGCAGATTCTAGAGAGAAAGAGCGTCTGCGTGTGTGTGAGGAAAACATGGTTTATGTGACAGTGTCTCAGGAAGCTCGGAGGCTTTCTTTTCTCTCTAAGAATCAAACTAGTTGGGTGGATGAGTCATTCCATAGTTTAAAAAACAAGATTAACCTCCCGTCTCCTCCACTCTTGTGTCCAATCATTGTCTCAAAATCTTGAAAGCTCCCTTAAGTAAGCTAGTCAATTATAATCTTCAAGGTTGGGTCACATCTCTCTAAGGCTTTGAAATATAAAATAGTTTACACTTAAAGGTAATTGTTGCTATCCAGCAATATACTTATAGGACTACCGCCACCAGAGCACCGCACAAACAATGAATTGTCCCTCAAAACATCCCTCTGAGGTAGGAAAGTGTCAAAATAACAAAATAGTTTTCTTTTAAAGATCACTCAGAATCATAAAGGTACACAGCACAATCAGGTTTATTTTTGTAAAATTTTTGCCAATGTAAACATTTTACCTGACAGACCCTACACACAGTATTTACTTTTTTATTTAAGGTTAGCTGGATTCACCCCAGCTGGACAGGTTTCATAGCTATACAATGGATATAGATTATGTATGAGGGGGGTAAACTGACATCTAATTAGATTTCATGTTAAGTCTAGATGCAGCAATTATGACTTCTGAATAAAAGCGGTTGTTATTTAGCAGGGTAGCCTAAGCAATGCATATAATTATTATAATTATTGTGTACCTAATGATATCTAATAGGAATCAGCATTGCAAATAAATGCTGTAAAGTGTTCAGCAGGGTGGCCTGTACTTTGCTGAAAACTAAACAACAAAGGTTAATAAATATGTTTGCAGATATTGTTTTACAGGAACCCTGGGCAGCACTATCTGTCGGAGATTAGCTACATTAGGACTCAACAGACCAGAAAACATCCAGAATAATAGTCTTGTTACCAGTTTACAGCGGCTGTGTATTAAAATAGCTAAACTGGATTCCCCCCTCTCCCCCAACATCGGTCCAAGGATAAAATAGATGGGTAATTTCTCTATACAATCACTTAGTGGACAAAACTCTACCTCACTGAGTGAATGCTACAAATTAGAGACTGTGAACCTGACCAGACAATCAATTCTTCCGTTCAAAATGTCTGTTTAAGTCCATCTCTATGTAAAGTCTGAAGCAGATACAGCCCTTTGATTACAATCGCTGCAGATGATGCCTTAGCAAAAGAATTGCCTGTATGAAGACAATGTCCACTGCTGATAGAAGTGATATGTTATAGACATGTATGTGTTTGCAAAGCATATTTCAGAACCTTCCACTTCCACAGCCCATGGTGTTTTCAATTGTCTTCCTAACCACGGCAAACTAGAGAGAGACTTATCAAGCCTAATATCCTCAAAGACTTCTGACCAGGCCTTCTTTAGAGAGGTCAGATACCCTATTGCAGTCTGCTATGCCATGGGAAAAACCAGTACAATTTACAATATATTCTCCCATTAATAAAAGCTGTTAGCAACAACATGGAGAAAACACATAATTATTCATAAATAGTTTTCAAATGAAATTTGAGAGTTTCTACATTTTAATATATTCTGATAGGGATTTATGAGCTGGCACAAAGGAGATAAAAATCATTCAGTCATATGTTCATTGGCATATTTAAGTGTATTGATTTGAAGTTAAATATATTAGGTTTTGGACAGCATATATGTGACTCCGAGGCTGCAAGTGAGTAGGGAGGTGCATGTATAAATAAAAGGCACCTACATCCAGGCAGACCATTAAAAGACCCAGTACTATTTAAACCTTATAGTAGGGCTCAGAGGGCAGGAGAAAGTAGAGGGATCACGTAGGGCCTTCTGCATCCGCAACCCATAGCAGTGAGGGTGCTCCATGCTGGTCCTAGAGAGGCTGCTTCGGGGGGCATTAAAGACAGTGAGATGATGAAAGGGATACTAGATTCATGGTTCTGCAGGCTCTGTGGCTGGGAATTCCCCAATATGAGGTGAGGCTGATCTTCCAAACTAGAGACTGCAATAGTGGCAGTGAGTTGGGAGTGGGCTGTAGGTAAATTCCATTTCTTAAATCCCTGCTTAGTTTCCTACACAAACCCAGTGTGCTTAGGCTTTCTGGAAGGAGGGTGAATTTAATCCAAAGTGTAGAATTTTCCTACTATGGCATGGTCGTCATATACCCGCTGGTGGTCATTCTTTGCCATAGTGCAGGCATTTTCTGCTGCAAATAAAATAAAATAAATAAAAATCAAACCTCTAATATAGACACAGTTCAGGCAGAAAGGGAATGATACTGGTCAGGAGAGAAGGAAGAATTTACAAGCTCTGGGGTTTACAAGAATTTGGTGCAATCTGGAGTGTATATTTCAGTGGAGCACCAGCACATTTGAAAAGGCTGAGATCAGTAGGACGTAGTGGCTAGGTTCTTGAATTCTTCTGCCAGGTACAAAAGGGCATAGAATGGATAGGCCATCTGATTGCCTCCTGTTTTGGGGGTTTGTGGGCCACCATGTAAGGAAAAGACATTGGTCAAGGGCAGCAGGTGATTCTTACAAGGACTTTCCATCTGAAGTGGTAGCTGGCCACCTAATTATTCACCTCTAATGGGACCCGCTGAGGCCAATAAGGAAATGCCAAGCATTAAGATAATAGAGAATAGTTGGAGATAGGCTGGGATGTATTTGAAGGGAACCGGCCAATCTTATTAGAGTGGGAATGCTAATAGATTTGGATGCAATTCAAATAAGTTTTGGATGAGAATAATACGTATCCACACAAATCAATATATTTGAATTTGAGACAAAACATTGGTCAAGTTAAATTAACATTATCTTGAGAATAGATGAACCCTTTTGTATGAAATGTCATTGTGTACAACGGTGGACTATTATAGGATCTAAAAATGGCATGGGGAGGATCAGTTGCACCCACACTTCAGACAAAGGGCTTTGTTTTGCAATGCATGGCTCTCACAAGGATGTCATTGGGAATGCCGCACATGGGTAGCGGTAAAAGAATCAGCCTGAAGCATAGATCTTTCCTTGCCTGAGTCTGCTGTTGGCATAAGGCTAAGTAGCTCTAGAATAAAAGTTTTATTCCTCTGTATAAATATCATATACATGCCATAAATGCATAACTAGAAACAGTGCATTTCAACATATGCTGCAGCATATGGCCCTTTAAATATGTGAGTCAGGCACCAATAACAATAATGAAATGAAATACGGCCTTTAACCCAAGTTGGATTTTATTAGAAACTACTACAAGGTCCCATTGTCATGTTGAAAGTAATCAATCAACTGATTATTATTTTACAACAAGAGGACAAGCAGCAATGTTTTGCAGAACAAACAAGAGGTCTCATTCTTGGCACAACTTTCACTGGGGGTGGGGGAGAAAGTTAAATTATGAAGTAACTTCTAACTCAGAGAAGGCACAATTTTTTAATCACAATTTTTTTAAACTACAAATGGAATTTATTTAAAAGTTCATGAATTAAAGATATGTTTATAAATTGAGTCCAGCTTCCGAAAATTATATGCAATACATCTGTACAGTAAATTAAGCCAAATTCTATTTAAATTTTGATTGCTACCTCATAGCTATCAATTAATGTACTGTATCCATAAAACATGTCTTCAGCACACATTTGACATGCAAATGACTTCGATGCACATTATAAGCCCAATCCTGCCCTGAAGAACAGTTGTATATTATCATTTCTATTGTAAAATAGTGCACAAACATAGTACTTGATTTTAGCAGCAATTTTACTTTAGTAAACTCCATGTATTAAAGAATATTATAGTCTAATAACATGTAGCATGTAACTTTCACAGAACACCAATGTTACATTCCAGATCAGACACCACAAAGTTTTCAGTGACACCAATAATATTTTCAGCTTTGAGAGCCACCATGTTCTTCCTATTTTATCTCATCATTGCTTCTTTAGGGTCAGATCATTTATTCCTTGCACATCTTAATCTTCCATTGACTTCAATGGGAGTGTTGGGTTGCAAGGAATACAAGGTTGGACCCTTCCCAATTCATACTACAAAGATAACAAAACTACCTCAGCACAAACTTTGTAACTGGATCATGAGGTGGGCCACTGAGGATTAAAGAATTAAGAGTGAATTCCTACTCAACGTGAGTAAGAGTGGAAGCATCAGGACCATAGAAAGGCCCAAATCCTAGCTGCCTTACTTATGGAGTAGGATTACATAAGTGAGTAAGGGAAGCAGAATTTGGGGTAAGGTCATTTTTGGGTTTTATAAAAAAGCTAGGTTAATAAAACATCTGAGGTGACCTTGAAATGCAAATTCCAGAGAGGTTTGGAACTGTGGGGTGGGTTATAGACATAGGAAATTCAGATCCTGGTACGATTCAGAAGCACCTCTCAAATTTTAGGGGTGTTTGGATTGGGTCCACCTCTGTGTGTATGCACGTGTGTGTGTGTGTATGAGATATAAATTCAAACACAAAATATCAGAGATGACCCCAATCTAACCATGTCCTATATGTCTGTCTGTCTCTCTCTCATTCCCTCTTACATACACACACTATTTAATTGTTTTAAATATTTGCAGCACTTTTAGTAACCTGGCCTCAGCTTATTGATTATTCTAGCTGCTGGGGGAAGGTTGTTGCTTCATTAAAAAACAGTGACTCAGCTTGTCAGAACAGTGGAGCCATTTGTACACTCAGGAGAGGCTGCAGCACAATGCTGGAAACTTCTGTTTTTTTAAAACAGATGTAACTGATTGTTTGTTTGAAACAGGTTTCCACGATGATCTCCTGAGGTCCCTTCCAACCCTAATATTCTGTGCATTAGCTACTCCATTTACAAATGGTTTGCTAAAACCAATGTTACATCCCCAGGCATATGGAGTAAGGTTTTAGGCCTGTTATCTGTATCCTGGAAAGAACAATAACCATGAGTTTAAGAGTAGCATTTAGATATTCAGTTATAGATTCATAGACTCTAGGACTGGAAGGGACCTCGAGAGGTCATCGAGTCCAGTCCCCTGCCCTCATGGCAGGACCAAATACTGTTATCTGTTGTTCCACATATTATTGATGTTCTCTGTTATGAAGCAACACTAATTTTAAAATAATGTAATTGCAAATGAAAGATGCATGGGCAATGTTTGATTAAGAGAATGAATATAGTGTGAACAGCAGCTGAAGTTCTATCATACAGGAGTAGTGCTAACATGGATACATGTAACCAACAATGTCAGGCTTGGGAAACTGACCTGTAAAGTTTATCCGATAGAGAAAGGGACTGCCACTGGGTATGGTCTCTGTGGACTTGGAGAAGACATGCAATTGTGTATAAAGAGAATTAGGAGAATTAGTTTGCAACAGGGAGATATGCCAGAAGGACATGTCCATCTTATCCATGTCAAAACCAAATGGGGCTGCACAGAGAATTTCCAGGAAACATTGCTCTGTATTAGGCTCTTTTTTATTTGTAGTTGTTGTGGATGTGATAAGTGAGAATATACAATGGATCCACCTTTGGAGGGTACACTGATGATTTAGGGATATGCGCAGAAGACCACGAGACCCTGCAAACCAACTTTGAACAGTGGCAACATAGTTTTGAGCAGGCTGGGCTTACAGTGAATATTTGTAAGATTGAGGCTTTGATAACAGAGAGGAGCACCAACCATAAAGGATATTACAGGCAAAATGCTGAGAAATGTGAAATAATTTAAATACGTAGGTTCAATGGTTGCTGACAATGATGCCCTCCTGACTCATTTCTGTATCATACCAAAGCTGCTTGGTGCAAATGGCGGGAGCTTACCTTAGTTCTCTGTGATAAAAAGATGCCAATACAGTTAAAAGGTAGGGTGTATAAAACTATAATTCTATCTATCCTAGTGTATGGAACAGAGACTTGACCAGCCACAAGAAAAGAAATCAGTAACCTTTCCACTACAAAAATAAAGATGTCGGGATGGTCAAATGGTGGAACACTCCATGATAGGAAGCAAAAATGAGGCTATGTGAGAGCTAATACGGGTTGCCTGAACTGAAGAGGCTTGGGTTTCTTCTTGACATGTCCATATCAACCAGAGTTATACTGGTAGGATGGCCCTTGCAATGATTGTGGATGGAAGACTACCAAGGAGGAGGCCCAAACCTGGACCAGATATCAGTGAACTTTAAAGGGAGCAATTTGCATGACAACTGGGTGTACAAAAGTGAATTTTGGAAGAAGGCTATAAAAGGTGCTAACCCTGACTAGAGCAGTAGCAAGAGCAGTAGCAAGAAAGAAGATGATAATGTCATAGCTATCTATTTGCCATGAATGTATACATGCAAGCCCCAAATAAGCAAACTCTGAAATTTTACAGGCAACAGGCTTAAAATCCAACCTAATTTCACTAAAAAGTAAGTTAATTTGCACCTTCAGTTCTGACCATCAAAATTAGCTTTGTTATCAAAACTGAAGAGTGAGCCTTCCTGTTAGGCTGTAGAGGCCATATGCTCCCAAATCCCACCTGAGGTATACCACAGTGGGAAGCAAACGGACACTACTCCCAAGGAAATATGCTGAAAAAGCCACAGCTAGTGAACCAAGTACTCATGTATTATGACCCCCTTAACGTTTTCAAGATGGGATGGCAGCAGTGTACAAAATCTTCATGACCATCACAGGAGAGTAGATGGAGGGTGTGACTATGTCCGCCTTTAGATCTTATACATTTCTTCCCCCACAATAAGAGGGGGATCATTGCCCACTGATGCCAATTTAAAACTCCCATTGACCTCAACGGATTTTGAATCAAGCAGATTTTTGTAAGAGCTCTGCTCAAATTAGGCACTAGTATAAGTGGACAGATTTTCAGATGCGCCCAGTGCACTGGGTGCTGAACTCTTGAAAATCTGGCAATGTTAGGACAGGTTATGCTGGAAGGTTGACTGTAATTTAATCCTGCTAAATGCAGAATTTCCTTGTCCACTGCATCTCTCTCTTTAGGACTCCATACTGCTGTAAAAGAAGAAAACAAGTTGACTTTATCTCTAACATGCAACAAGAAATACTAACAGTGCATAAGATAACACTGATAAAGATTTATTAGTTCAGGAAATGTCACATTTTATAGAATTTCACTTCTCAGCAATTTCACTTTTACAAACAATACTTCCAGAATTAATAGAGAGATGAAAATCCAGTACACACTGGTTTTATCTGGCATTATTTACATTGCTTTCCTAAACAGATAGGCTTCTTCTATGGATCCTATCATCAAAAATTGTTCTTCTGAAACCTTTTGGCAGGCAGTAAAACAAATCCAGCAGCCCCAAATTGTTTTCTTGTCATTATTTAGCAGAGTTTTATAATTTTTTTCTGTTTGTTATCAATATCTGCAGATCATTCACTGCACCAAATATTTATTAATCTCCTCATATGTACAATAATTGACTTTAGTAGTGTGATCTTTTGTTATCAGAACAACTTTAACAGAAGCTAGAAATGGTGCATTTGTTCTTTCTATATTGTTTTCATCAGACAAAGGTGCAAACAATAAAACAGAACACCAGCGTCTTTATCAGATTTATTCTCGCTCCCCCTTTCACATGAGCCTTTAAGGGTCTTGATTCTGCAAGACGTCTAAGGGCATGTGTAACTCAAAGCATGTGAGTAGTCAATGTAGTGAAGGAGTTTTTAAGATATATAAAGAAACCTAATAGTGGTATTGGTCCATTACTAGGTGGAAATGGTAGAATGATCAATTATCAATAGTGCACAAAAGCAGGGCTGGCTCCAGGGTTTTTGCCGCCCCAAGCAGCAGGGGAAAAAAAAGCCATGATCATGATCAGCAGCAGCTCCACCACGCCACTTTCTTCTTCAGTGGCAATTCAGCAGCCGGTCCTTCCCTCCGAGAGGGCCCGAGGGACCCGCTGCCGAATTGCCGCCAAAGAGCCCGACGTGCCGTCCCTTCCCCTTGGCCGCCCCAAGCACCTGCTTGCTGAGCTGGTGCCTGGAGCCGGCTCTACACAAAAGACAGAAGTGTCCAAGGTCCAGCCAAGAGTTTAAAGAGCTGGCTGAGAGCTTGCTGGACCATTCAAGTCATTTTTTAGTAAGTCTTGGAGCACTGGGGAATTTCCAGCAGACTGGAAGAAAGCTAATGTTAAGCCAATTTTTAAAAAGGTGAATGGGATGACCCAGCTAATGATAGGCCTGTCAGCCTGACTGATACTGGAACGGTAATGAAGCGGTTGATATGGGATATGATTAATAAAAAAATTAATGGAGGATAATGTAATTAATGCTAATCAACATGGAAAATATGGAAAATAGAATCTGTCAAACTAAGTTGCTGGGTTTTTTAATGAGATTACAAATTTGCTTGATAAAGGTAATTGTGTTGATCTAATAGACTTGGACTTCTGAAAGGCGTTTGACTTGGTACAGCACAACATTGTGATTAAAAACTAGAATGATATAAAATTAACATGGAACACATTAAATGGATTAAAAATTGGTTAATGGATAGGACTCAAAATGAACTAATGTGATCCTGGGATGCATAAACAGGAAAATCTCATGGAGGAGTAGAGGTGTTATTTTTACTCTATATTGGGCACTGGTGCAACCACTGCTGGAATGCTATGTCCAGTTGTAGTGCCCACAATTCAAGAAGGATGTTGAAAAATTGGAGAGGGTTCAGAGAAGAGCCATGAGAATGATTAAAGGATTAAAAAACCAGGCCTTTGAGTGATAAACTAAACAGATTGAACCCCGAGTTTAACAAAGAGACGTCTAAGGAGTGACTTGCTTATAGCTATAAGTATCTGCATAGGAAACAAATATTTAATAATGGACTCTTCAATTTACCAGAGAAAGGTATAACATGAGCCAATGGCTGAGGCTAGACAAATGCCGAGCGGAAATAAGGCCATACATTTTTAATAGTGAGAGTAATTACCCATTGGAACAATTTACCAAGGGCTGTGCTGAATTCTGCATCACTCACAATTTTAAAATCAAGATTGGATGGGAATTGTTTTGGGGAAGTTCTATGGTATGTCATAGAGGAGGTCGGACTAGGATGATCACAGTCGTCCCTTTTGGCCTTGGAATTTACAAATGGGACTGTTTATGTTCTTAAAGTTGTATGAGTCCTTGAGTAACTTGCTGTACACCAGTAAAACTATTTATAAATACTGACAGCGCTCATCTCACTCTATCATCCACAGCAACAGGGATTTAAAATCTTGCTCACTGGCCACAAAACCAAATGCTACATGTGAGGCTGAAGAATACGAAGAAGCCTCTGTATTTTTGTAATCTATTCTTGGTCTAAATCAGAGTGATAAAATTAATTATCTGTTGAGTAGTATGTAATAGTAACCAGCATTAGCTCTAGAAAATGAGTGGGTCAGACTAAGGATTTTTTTTTTCGGATTCCTTAAACTATAATAGACCATCCATGAGAACCACTGCATATTATTGAGCCTTTTAAATCTCTAATTTCTGATTCTGTATGGATTTAAATACAACTCCCCCCATAAATCTCCCCTCAAAAAAAGATGTTGGATTCCTGTAGATATCTATATTCAAATATAAACAGAAAATAAATGGATTTTTATGATGAGCCCAGGTTTGGGAGGATTATTTCACATCTCACTATATAAATATGACCTACATTTTCAAAACAAATAATTTCCAAACATCGAACACTTTAAGTGGTTTAGGTACTGTATCTAGTCAATTCTTTACCATTGTGATTAAAATATATAGGAATATAGCTTCTCAAACATGAAAAAACTTCTGTATTAGCAGCATAGGTACATGAAATAAAATAAATATTGCCTAGATCTATACTACATTTTATCTGGTTGTTATAAGTTACTGTTGATGGCAGACAGTTCACATTTTTCTCCCCATCTGCACTGGTCAGGTTTGTTACCTCCTACTTTAAAAATGTATATTAGAATAAACAGAAACAAACGTTTGAAGCTTGTGCCTGCTCCTTGCCAACATGTTAAACATCAGTTTTCTTACACAGTTTATTTGCAGTAGAAAACCTTGACATCTTTATACAAAATTCTATTGAAGAAAAACTATCCTGAACATGCAACATTTGCACATATTCATATGTTGGCTAAGTAACTTGCTGAACTGAGGCCTGAAGCACCTGTATAACGGTACAATTGTTTACAAATTCTGACATCTCTCATCTCACTCTATCATCCACAGCAACAGGGATTTACTGGTCTCAAAACCAAATGCTACTTAGGAAGCTAATGAATGTGAAGGAGTAGGGTACCTATGTCTCTGCTTGGCACATGCAAATAGACCAGCATGTGAAATGTGAGCAAAAATCCTCATTTTTGGTGGGCCTAAAACTGAGGTTAGTTTGAATTTCTGGTTACAAGGGTCCATTTCAGGTTTTCACGCTGGTACAGGAAGTCAACACAGTGGGAAGAAAATAAACAAAATACTAACTCTATATCCTGGTTCTAAGCAGGAGGTAGTAGTTTCTCAAACTAAGGTATAACAAAACAAAAATGTGGTACCTATTCTAGTGACACGTAACCCCGTAATATGACTATAACTGAACTAGTTGGCAGGAAAAAGAATACATATTTTTAGTAAGTTTTGTTTGCTTTGAGAAGGTATATTGATCAAATTAAGAGATTAATGTTCCGGGAAGTTACCATGATGGTTTTTAAATACAGTTTTTACTCCTCCAGGAATTTTGCATGAGTAAGGGGCGGACAGGTAAATTCTAATATGTTTGGGATTTTGCCCTTTATTAAGTGTATGACTATTTATCATTCTCCTGAGGAAAGAACATGTGTGGTCATTCAAAGGAACACCAGTATTTTGAGACTCATCAGAACAACCGTTGGTTGGTGCTGAGCTCAACAAACTAGATGTGCTCACTAGTAAACTGAAAACAGATACTAAAAACCATCAGCACAGAAAAGATCTATTTGTTTTTCATCCATGTTTCTAGTCTCTTTTAAAAAGTGTTAACTGGGGACCCCCCAAAACCTATTGTGTACAAAGATACTTGTTTTAACTTTTGAGCTTTATTAAAGACTTCAGACTAAAGTCTCTGTCTCTCCCTACTCTCTTGGGACATTTTATCTCATACGCTTACTGTTGAAAATATGATGGCATTATTCCTCAAGTTATAAACTATTTATTAGTGAGCTTTTTGAATACAACTTCAGCTAGTCAGTAATTAGGGGTGCTCATTGGTTGGCTATTGCATAAATAGTTAGATAGAACCAGTTATCAAAGACGACAATATTTTCATTTTATGATGTTGGGTTTGGCAGCAACTGGTGTTATCCATACATCTATACCTCCCCAGGTGCAGAAAAACAGAAATGTATAAATCAAACTATCTGTGCACCACATACAGTATAATCATGACTGTCAGTAAAACTGGGTTCTTATTGTTCAGTTTAGCATAACAGCTGCAAGTTTGGAAACAATCCAGTTAGGTACAACTAGCTTAGAGCATCCAGTTAAACTATTTGCAATATTTTGCACATCAGTTTCTGGAAAGGAAACTTTTATGCAGCCTGGGCTGTTAAAATGGTTTCCCCTAAATCTGTCATGAATAGTAATTGTAAAGGGTTCAGGGATTGCTTTGGCCCAAAATCCTTACAAGAAATTAACTATCCAGCCAGAACCATCATTTTAATTAAGATACATCCGACCTTTTACTAGATCTTATGATTAAGGCAGGGTTGGGCCTGGAAAAAAAAATCTGCTGCAGGAAGTGATAATTCAGTAGACAGAACTTTTCCTGCTGGGTCAGAATAAAATAAATTTCCCTTTGTAGTGTTAGAGCATGCTTTCTGCTGCAGGTATCCCATTCCGATAAGGTGTAAAGCTAGGGTCTTGAATTTACTCAGCTACTAATGACCTTACTGCACTCAGTCAAATAGTCAGGATGCTAATCATCACGTCCTGACCAAATTCAAAATGAAGGTAGTTACATTCTACCTTCTTCACACAATTCAGATTCATATTGTGCCTAAAGTACCACATAGTATAGCTGTGTCATGTTTCACCCTAGAGCTAGCTGCAATGTTGGGGATGGACGAGGTGATCTCTGTTTGTAAAGTGTCTTGGAATCATTGGAGTGAAAAGGTGAATCACAAATGCAAGTTCTTGATGCATTTTATTAGTTCACGCCTACTCACACCACAGCCTTGCTATTATCTGTCCTGAGGTAGCACGTAGGAGCCCTGGTCACAGACCAGGACCCCACTGCACTAGGCACCATACAAACAACAAAAAGAGGATCCCTGCCACAGAGAGCTTATAAGCCAAGTATTCTATGTCGGGCAAGTTTCAAGGCAGCGTGTAGGACCGATCCATGTCATTTATAAATTGGTAGATAAATAAGGGAAACTTCAAGGGGAGTTGGACCACCTGCTAAATATGCAAATACAAGTAAGAGTGAGTCTGTGTGGAAAACAAATAAAAAATTAAAAATGTTAGTTTTCAACCATTAAAAATCATTTGGCCACACCAGATAAGTTTCATTTTTTGGTTGAAAATTGTCAGTGTGTGTGTGTGTGTGTGTTTAGTTCCCCCCCAAAAGTCAAGAGTTTGAGGAAAGCAGACTTTCCACAAAAACATCTCTTAGTCTGAAACCCAATTTTGCATATGAGAAAATTTTGGCCAGCCCTACTGCTAAACCATCTCTGATGGAAATGGCTTATCCCTGGGTCTATAAAAATACTTCGAGAGAGCAAATGTTGTGTCTTTTGAATGGCTTACTTCAAGTGTCATGTATTTTCAAATCAGTTCCTGCCAGAGGATAACCTAAAAACCATTTCACTAGGTCTATGCACAAGTTGAACAGTGTGCAGCATGCACAGTATAGTTTTCAAGAACAAAGTATGAATGTTTCCAGGGAAGGACATTTAATACAAGTTCAGTGGGGTTTCCTTGCCCCTTGGTTGTAAGAAAACTTTTGGGGCAGAAACTCAGCTGGTATAAATCTACACAGTTTTATTGGCTGCAAAGGAGCTAGGCTGATTTCCAGCAGCTAAGAATCTAGCTCTTTGTCTAAAAGGGAGAAGAGCCAGGGAAAACACATCTGGGGTTCATCACAAGCTAGGAGAAACATTTTATGGGAACCACTTATTCAAATATTGGCTTTATAGAGAGGGCAGATGGGGGGGAAGATTAAAGTTCAGGGTTAGCTTGGCGTGTCACTCAATGTCTGTCTGAATCTTATCTCACCCTTCTGATCAACCGCATTCAGAGTCTCAGAAGAAAGACCTTGGAAGGACAAGGTTGCAAGGACATGAGTGAAAACGTGTGGCGGGACTAGGGAAATAAGGGAAAGTAATTGCTGCAGTGAACGAGAAACATTTCTCTCTGTTAAATTGTTTTTATTTTTTAAATAATTTTCCCCTTACTTGTGAATAAGAAAACACAATACAGTACAATCAAACATTTACATATTTGGTGCACAAAATACATTTTATGTGGTTAATATACTTTAAAAGTACTTTTAGGGCAAGAGTTTCAGTAGTGCTTCCATATAAATTCACATGAGAAACTGCAGGCAAATAATTTGCACATATAATTATCAAGATTGTGTACAGTGCTGTAATTTGAACGTGCAAATATACAGTCAGAAAACTGATTATGTGTGCATGTATTTACTATGATTAAGCATGCCAGGATCAGATTCTAGGATCTGGCCAATCAGTGATCAGTGCAGACCCAATGGGGAGAGTTATGTGCAAGCCAAGGATCTGGCCCTGAATATGCATGAAATTGACCATTAGTTTTGAAAATTCATTCAAACTTAATCATAGCATGTTCCTAGAACAGAAGATACTTCAGCACAGCAGACAATATATAGAGAGAAATATTGAGCTTTTAATGATGCCCACTGTCCATGGGACAAATACCAAATTTCCCATATCATCAATGAATTACTCCATATGAGACTATATAATCACCAATAACCTTGGGGGAAAAAACCTCTCCAAAAATACTTTGTCTCAAACAAAATCCCAGCCCCCGGAACTCTCCAATATTATTTACATTGATCTTGATCATCAACAACTTAACTGAATTTTTCTTGCAATTTTAATTTTCCCCCATTTTTTAAATTTAGAAATACCATATGAGTTTGATCCTCAGATACAACTATCTTAGAAACGGCACAGGCGTATGGTTTCCCCAATATTGTTAGTTCTGTTCAGGTTTTTACCCTAATTACAACAAGCTAATGAAAATAGGGTTTTATTGTGTTTGTGGAAAGTCAGAGAGTGGGTCAAAGATGTTAAGATCAGAAGTGTTCTTCTCAGAATTGAAGTACGAAGGAGGAAAGTGAATCCCAGAAAATAGCAGCTATCAGAGGGAAGTTTAAATGGAGTGGTGGAAATTCAATATTAGGATACGCAGCCTCCAACATTTCCTTTGCAAAAGAGCAGGAGTCTGGGTTGGAAAAGATGAAGAAGTGACAGCAGTAGGGATGGGTAGAAACAGGGAACAGCTGATACAAAAATGGCAGCAGTAGCGTCACCTCTAATTACACAGCCTAGCCACCGCATAGGGATTTGTCTCCATTCCCAGACTAGTCATCGTGGGGTCCCCATCAGTCCGTACATATGGTGATGTCTACTAAATAAGTTAGACAGGTTATCATCATCAGTTGTGTGTTATTTAGAACAGGTATACAGACTAGGAATCACCTGTCACCATCCATCGGCGGTACTGATCTGGGCAATGGGCATGTGATTTTCTTTTCACAGAGTTTGGTTTGCTGTATTCAGCTCAGCAGATTTCTCTCTCTCCCATTAAGTTATTTTTAGGGCTAAAAAAATGCCACAATAAAAATCAAAATATTTTGTTCCCATGGAGCCCCATTGCAGGTACCTCCCAAAAGCTAAGATGTCAGTTCTTGGGTTTGAAGTTTGATTCATGGTTGCACATGGCTGGGTGGAACACAAGTGTGTGTGTTTGTTTTTCCTTTTTTTGTGTGGTTATGTTTAATGTTTTATAACTTTGCTCTGATGTTCTAAAAACCCTGGCACAAAGTGTAAACACAGCCATTGCCCTGGGAGGACTGCTTTCCCATCACGGTTATTTCACCTTTACCCCTATGGGAGGAGCTGTTGTTCAGCAGGTGGGCTCACCCCCATGAAATGCAGTTTGGGACTGTAGGGTATTATGCATAACTGTCCCTTTATAACTTTCATTTGTTTCCAGTTGCTCCATATAATTATTAAGGGATGGAAAAACTCAGAGGGATCCTGAAACTTGCATTCTTAAATCTAGGCTCATTGAAGGTTTTGACTTGAATCAGAATAATTAGCAATATGGAAAAGAGAGGTAAAAATATAAAAGCATAACAACATTTTGCTACTTCTCACTGAATTCCTCACTAGATTAGCTCATTTCTAAAGGTAGATTCCAGTTTTATCCCGATCCATCATATGCATCTGGGATCAGGGGTGTAATTCAATAGGGCCTCCAATCGGCTTCCACTCAGGCATACTCAACTTTCTGAGCACACACTTTCTGTGCACTAATGTGCACACATTAGGCAATATTATTTTATGAGACATGTATGTTGCAGTAGCACCTAGAGGCACCAGGGTCCCATTGGCACTGGGCACTACACACACACACAATAGAAAGAAAATCCTTAATTCATGCATGTGAAGGTGTTAGAATTTAAAGGCACAAAATCCATTTGGCCCAAGGGCTGGGTGCGTGCATAGACGAGTATTAGCACGCAGAAAGTGTGCGCATGTGCACAGCTGCACATGTACAAGTGGTGGCCGGGGTCTGACAGTCTCAAAGATCCAAATTCTACAATTGATTAACAAGCTCAGGTCACACTGCAATCAATTGGAACTGAGCATACATACCTGCAGGAAGAATTCAGTTCTAAGTATGTGACATTTTTAAATCACTGAATGTCTGCTTTGCTCCATTGAATTCATTGTAATCCATTTTTATATAGAAAATGCAACCTACAGCAGATGAAGATCAAGGAGGTAGATGGCATCATATACAAAGTCTGCATCTTCAAACACTGGGGGACAAATAAAAGGCACCGTGGCTGGCCTTCCATGCCTTTCCTTAAGTTTGCCCCTTACTGTATTATATAAAATGAACAATAGTAACACAGCTCCACTAGTCTCCTACATCCCCCAAAGGAAAAACTTCTCTTCTGAATGCTGAGCAATCTCTCCCTTATCCAGCAGAACTCTTAAGCAAGTGCTAAACTTTAAGCACGTGGCTACAGTAGGACTAATCGCACGCTTAAGTGCTTTGTTGGATTGGGGGCAAAGTGTTCAGCCTCTTGCAACCCGTAAAAGAACAAAATCAGAAGGAAAAGAATTTAGACCAGGGGTCGGCAACCTTTCAGAAGTGGTGTGCCGAGTCTTCAGTTATTCACTCTAATTTGAGGTTTCGCGTTTTTAGAAGGCCTCTTTCTATAAGTCTATAATATATAATTAAACTATTGTTGTGTGTAAAGTAAATAAGGTTTTTAAAATGTTTAAGAAGCGTCATTTAAAATTAAATTAAAATGCAGAGCCCCCCAGACTGGTGGCCAGGACCCAGGCAGTGTGAGTGCCACTGAAAATCAGTTCGCGTGCTGCCTTTGGCACGCGTGCCATAGGTTGCCTACCCTTGATTTAGACCACCAATATTTTGTCCTTTTTGCCATCTAATTAAAAAAGTAGTATCACAATTCAGCAGAATTTTATTAATCTCTAACACATTAGGGGCAGATACTACTATCCTCACTTACAATGTGCCGTACACTACAAAAAGTCTCATTGGAATAATAAATGCCTTATTTTGCAATACACTGCTCTTTATAGAATTAGCTAGTCAGTGGACCTGATTTTGTTCTCCCAACACTTTTACAATGGTGTAATTCCATTTGCTTTAACTGCATTACTCCTGGTTTACACTGGCATAGGCGAGAAGAGAATCAGGAGCGATGTGTATTTTTGTGCATTATGGAAATCAGTTCAACACCCCCTCTTCCTCCTCCCAACCTGTAAGGGTCAAATATGTGATTGACATTTTGTACATAGAAACAAAGAATTCAGGAATGAATAGTTTAATGGTGTCTTACTGTAGTCAATTTGAATAAGGCACACAACGAAATTCCAGATAGTAATGTCCACATCAGAACACTGCATGATGCTGTTACAATATGCCTTTTCCTAATTTATATTGAACTGACAACTGCACTTACCTAAAATAAATACAGTGCATGTGCAGTTGGTGTCAATACATGTAAAAAGAAATACTTAAATACAAAATATATATTTATATTTTAAATTCATGCATCAAATATATCTATGATTTGTATTTAAAACATTGGAAAGAACACAGTGCTTTGCTGAGTGTGGAGATTTCTAACTCATTTGCATTATTCAATGGTGAATGAGATTAGAAAAATAAAGTAGATTTTCTTTAAAAATAAGACAAAATTTTTCATTGAAGTCTAATTTTTTTTTGGACTCAATACCATTAGGAGATTATCTATATTTAAAAGGTACATTTTATCCTGAGTGTGTAGAACTGAGATATTCCCAGAGATTAACTATATTTTAAGGATAGAATAATTTAAAAAAACAGAACAGGCCTGATGAGTTGTAGTAGCATAAATCTCCTATAATGGAATAGTGAAAATGGAGCTATAGGGACCAATAAATAAATAAAAATAAATAAATAGATAGATAAAATCAATACACAACGCAGATACAAGAAGCAAGTTTTGAAAGTTTCCACTATTAAGGCTGGCAAGTTTAATCAGTTTTGCAACCAAAACCTACTGTAGACATAAAAACTTACTGTGTTTTGACCAACTTTTCCAACAAATCTTCTCTTCTCCTGACTGGGGGAAAAGATGTAGAAACATTTGATGGACTCCCAGCCAAACACAAATCTTGCTTGTATGGTTTTGGTTTTCCACACAAAAGTTTTACGCAGTTCTAATAATACATTTTAAATTCTGATCAATTTCAATTTATGAACCAGATCCATAGATGCTGCATTTCTGTGTGGCTCCATTGACTTATGCCACTTACACCAGCTGAAGATCTGCCACTACATTAAAAAAAATCCATATTTTTAATTATTCTGTCGTTCTCCTCCATATCTGCGTGTGTGTCGACAAACAGTTAGAGGTTTGTATATCTTCCTTTATAATATAAATTACATGGGCAAAGTGAGCTGCAGGCTGTGAGGTATCTTGACACTTGACAATAGCAAGGCAAGGGAGGGAAATGTAAGTGCTGATCATTAGATTATAGCTGAAGTATTCTTTTTTTCCCCTACTATGTTCCCTTGAGACCCAGGTGTTAATAAAATCAAACAAAATGAAAACGGGTAAATTATTGCAAGCTATGAACACCTACATTTTGCCACGCCTCACTAGTTTTCAATACCACATCATTCTTCAGACAACCAAAGAAAAAGATGCAATTTCCTTCTGTAGACTGGGTGGTGCAGGAGAAGGACAAAAGAGACAAGATATTGCAATCCAAAGGTCAGTGACCCAGTCCCTTGTATAATTACAGCATTTCATTTATATTCTACCAATCTGTTGGTAAATTGGTGGCTAAAAATAAAGCAATTTTAAAGTCTTTCCTAGCTAGCAACAGAGCTCTAAGGCCAGACTATCAGATAAGGAGAGGAAATCACATACTAGCTGTAATTTATTTTCTAAAAATAAAAAATACACCTTACACAAAGAACCAGGTCAGATCTGAAACAAGGTTACATTTTGTCTCCTCACTTCAGAATTTCTGTGAATAGATTTGATCCCTATTCTAAACAGTAGAGATGCTGTTTGAAGGGCTTCAGGTTCTATAAGAAACGTTTCTGAATGCAATAAGCATCCAATTTAACCTCCCACAATGGATAGAATTTACACCTTCTTCAGACTTAAGTAGTTAATTTTTGTCCAATCTAGTTGACTTTTCCTAGCCTTGCATGATCAAACTATCCTGAGATCACATCCCTCTGCTGCTTTCTGACATGTAACATTCTCAGACTCTCCATAATGATCTGCAAGGCTACAGGAAGTGAGATGGTGGGAGAGCCAACAAGACAGTCTTGCATCCCAAGAGAACCACAGAAATGCTCTGGGTAAGTTAATGCTGAACCTCTCCTCGTTAAATGATTTACCTTTCTCTGGATCTGGGAGTTTAGTTTGGATCCATCACTGGGCATATGCCAGTAGATTTTTTTTTAAAATGTCCAGACTTCATTTGTGTCCCAACATCAATTGAGCTATGCTGACTCACACCAGCTGGGAATCTGATCCTATATGTGTATCGTGTTATTTGGGGGCAAGATTCCCATTGCTTTAGACCAAACTTCTGCTCTTCAATCCTCACTACAGCCCTCTGACGCATATTCTGCACTTGTTCCATTTATATCAGTGGATGCAGTATGTGCAATAGAGATCTGCAAGGCAGAGATCAAAGAGAATTTTGCACTAAATCCCATAGTTATAGAACAAAGGGTACATCTACACTTCATGATGGAGGTGTAATTCCTAGCTCCATGCTAGCTGATCCAGTTAGTGCACTATAAACAGAGAGTAGCTGCAGCAGCAAAAGCAGTGGCAGGGGCTTACTCCTCCCAGTATATATCCATCTGAGATACTAAGCACGCTCTCAGGGCAGCTAGCCCATCCCACCTCTACACCACTACAACAGCTACACTGTATTTTTAGCACACTAGTTTGATAAGAACTAGTGCAGATATGTCTCTTCAAGCTGGGAATCAAACCCCCAGCTCCAAGTGTAGATGTCCCATTAGTCAAAGTCAAGTCAAAGATGACCTAGTACCTAGCCCTCTTCCCTATGACGTTAATGGCAGAACTATTAACTTCAGGCAGGGCTGGAGTAAACCCATAGTACAGATACTCAGGATGATCATAATGGACAAGTAAAGTGCATCACAACATTACTGACTGGAGTGGGAAAGGAGTGGTTTAAATATCTTTTCCAATCATTACATTTCACACAAACATTATTCATCGTGTGGTTATGGTTTATCCACTGAAAATAAATGTATTTTGTTTCATTAATACTTTGACACACAGTGTAACTACCACCCTAGTGGGATTAGGATTCATCTAATAATCTTGCTGTAACGCAAGGCCTTTGTGCCTTTATTGTCCTTATAGATGAGGATTTGAATGGTAAAAATAGGGTATTGTCCCTTATCTGAAACTGGACATCAATGAATGAATGACAGATATTGAAAATTGGCTTTCATTTTTGTCAGTTTCCAGTCTACCATACACATCAGATTTGCATTTGTTTTCTTGTTCTATTGCTCGTCTTTTTTAATAGCCATTTTAAAATGTATTTCTCAATTTAAATTACTCCCCCAAAGAAGTTTTACATTGAAGAATTTTCAATTGTAGATAAACATTTCCAAAAAAATGTAAAAACTATCACATTCTGCCCATTCTTTGGGCTTCGTCAATGACATGACTGCTGCAATCTAAGGCCCAGTCCAAACAAGGAACAAGATTCCATCTTCAACATACCAGACCAGGCACTCAGCAGCTTGCAGGATTTGGCCAAAAATTAGGAAGGAGCAAAGGATCAGACCTTTAATGGCACCATTAGGCACAATTCTGATACTGGGGCAGTGTTTTACAGCACTTTATGGCATGAATTCCACAGCCACTCAGTCCTTTGCTAAGTGTGACAGTGGTTTCGCTGGAATTTTTGTCCAAGTAACCTTGCACGATTATGCCTTAAAATCAGTATTGCTTCCATAGCCTATTGCTTCTCAATATACGGGTGATGCTGTAAGCTCAAGACACGAAAAAAAAAAAAAAAGGGCTCACATTCCTCCCCAAGACAATGAGCAAGAGTGAACTGCGGGATATGCTGTGGGGAAATATTCAGTTTTTCAGGAACCCAAGAGGAAAACAGTCTCTGTCCTGAAGAACCTGCAAGCTAAATATAGATAAACACAACACAAGGATGGGGTGAAAGGCAGGCAAAAATGAGGGGTACACAAGAATATGCGGAAACTTTGACTATTAATGCTTGATACGTCAGAAGATTCAAGGACTTTTTCTTCATGTGTTAATAGACAAACTCCTTAATAAAATGAGTCAATGTGTCATGGAAATCTAGTTCTGTTTTCTCAATGAAAATCTCAGCCAAAGTTTGAATTCTGTTTAAGCCAGCTGCACAGCTGGTCAAATAAAGATTTTTTTTTTCCTGACCCTTTCTTCTGACCAAGTCAACATTTTGAAGTATTTCAAACAACTCTTGTTTATAGCTAGGAGCTGATACTTATATTGGGGATTTTTTGACGGGCCATAATGCAGTGGGCGGGAGACACAAGAGTTGTTGATCATGGTAGGGAGGTGAGGTAGGGATGGAGGGCCACAGAAGAGGTTAGGAAAGAGGAGGAGGTGAGAAGATTCTAAGCAGGTGGGAAGGATGGAGGCAGAGGGAGATGAGGTGCATGGTGGGCAGGTTGTGAGTCAGGTAAGCAGCAGAGGGCTGAGGAATGTGTGCACGTATGTGCCTGCATGTAAATCTGAGATACACTTTTTCAGTGTGTAATTCTTTCCTTTGGTGTATAATTCAAGAGAATGTAGCAGGGCTCCTTAATCTGTCTCTCTGGGTGTTCACCCCAAACCATGTGGTCACCACAAAAAGTCAGCATGTCTCAGCCATTACTAGGCATTGGTATCTGAGATGTCCCAGTTTCCGCTCTCCTTAGAGTAGGAAACAATTATTGGCAAATGCTGACTTTTCAGTAGTGACTACTGCTTGCAAATATAGGCCTTACATACCTATGCATAGATAACATTCATGTGTGTATACATCACACACAAAGACATATTTGATTTTAATAAAATGTATATTGAAAAATAGCACTGAAAACAGATTGCCAACAATTTTCCAAGTGGGAGAAAAAACCCAGAATGGATAAATACGTGTTATTGATCTGCAGAACGTGAAGTGTATTAAGCACTGCAATTAGAACAGAAGAGTAGACATTCAGAACTCAATACAATTTCTTTGAAGATGAAAGTCATTAGATTTCAGTGAGAAATTGGAGTAGAAATTCCGATTGACACAAAAATATTTAACCTGCATTCTGCAGTATTGTGAGCACTTGGTAGCATGATTAACAATAGTGTAATTGTAACGGCAAAGAGGAAGAAAAAAAGGATTCCAGCGGTTCTCAAACTGTGGGTCAGGTCCCCAAAGTAAGTCGCAATCCTGTTTTAATGGGGTCACCCAGGGCTGGCTTAGACTTGCTGGGGCCCAGGGCCAAAGCCTGCACGCCACAGACCAAGCCCAAGGGCTTCAGCCCTGGGCGATGTGGCTCAGGTTACAAGCCCCTTGCCTGGGGTTGAAGCCCTTGGGCTTCAGCTTTGACCCCCCACCCAGGGTGGTGGGGCTGGGCTTTGGCCCCCACACCCAGAGTGGTGGGACTCGGGCGGTCTCAGGCTTCGGGTCCCCCCTGCTGGGGTCATGTGGTCATTTTTGTTGTCAGAAGGGGATCGCGGTGCAGTGAAGTTTGAGAACCCCTGGATTACCCTAATCAAATTGAAGGTCCTCTTGCCTATCTCTGCAGTCCACATTTTGTTCTCAATTGCTCAGAAATTTGCAGTTAGAGAAAAGGAAATCCTGGCTTCTGAAAGTCAACAGCTAAAATATCAATGTCCAACCTAGCGTTTCTGTGGCTGTGTACGCTACAGGGATGGCATTGTTTGGGCCACGTTTTCCCCTCAGATGCACATCTGTGGTTCCCATTAATTTCAGTGAGAGTTGGGCACATACATCTGAAGGGCGAATGTGGCCTTTAAATTATAGATAGTCTGAACACAGCACACATTAGCGGTCATGGTAATTTTTTCCTTTTGACGGGCAAAAACAGCCTGGTTAGGAAACGCTAGATTTTCTGGAGTTCAAAGATGGGTTCTGAAATTTACTAAAGGGCTTATGACCAGGAAGGAGTAAACCAACTCCTACCTCAGCCCTTGCCCTGGACCAAATCTTTTGGAATTTGGGACTGGCTTATTTAAGAAGCCATCCCATGTCTCCCATATAAATCCTCGGACAGGGTGAAGGCTCACTCTGTGCAGCCTCGCTGACGTGTCCCCAGAGGTCTTCCCCTCCTGCCTCAGTTTATTTTCTGGCAGCCGTCCCATCCAGCTCATCTTCCTCCCATGAAGGTGAGAGGGCATACAAGAGTCATCTCCAAGCTTGTCACCTCCACTTAAATTCTGAAAGGGTCTCTCAGAACAGTTTGGCTTATAATTACATTTTCTATGTTTTCCTCTTCCCTGATTTGCTACAATGGGGATATTGGCTTCAAACCAGGGGTCCATACTCCCTTTCATTCAGAGGGAAGTCTGTGCTATGCAAGGGAGAGTTTCACCTTTGCATTATGCTCCATGTCTTTGTCTCTTCAGAAATTTCTCAGTGGGGCATAGAGCAGACCAGAAAAACATTGACAGAACCATTTTCCTTCAGAAAATGCCTATTTTGCACTACAATGGAATAAAATTATTCCATGGAGCTATTGAACATATTGTGGTGCATGCTACTTTGTGCAACATTTATTTCGGCAAGTGCTAAATGGTTGTGAAAGCCAAGCAGTCACTGAAAAGAAGTGGTAAAACCGAAGTCCAGCAAGGTGGTCACTAACATAATGCAATGTTCCGGTCACTAGCAGAACTGCCAAATGGACCACGTGGTGAACATTTACAAGGAGCATTAAACAAAAGATGAACAGTAAGTCTACTCCTGAATTCAGCAGGCCCTAAAGCAAGGTTCCCATAATACTACTATCATTTCAGGCTCATCTCTTACAAGTAATTATGAATAACTCTCTGAAAGTGTTCCCATGCAAAAATGTGGAGAAGAGGGGTCTGAAGGTTATATATCTGAAGGCAACTGGGTAATCTTATATGTTTAAAAAAATACAGCACCGTGTAGCCATCACCCAGAACACTGCAGTATCACTATATTGTAAACTGTAGAACTTTAGATCATTATTGCAGAATACAAATATCCAGTGGCAATATCTCCATTGTGCTTCTTCATAACAAAGTCCAGTATCTCAGGATAGGGTGAAAAAAAAATCCGATGGTCTGAAAAACCTTCACCCTTTGATGCTCAGAAAATCCTTTCCCTTTGCTGTATTTCCCATTCTACTAAAGTGAGTCAGCTAAGTTCTGCCCTGACTTGAACTTCACATCTGTCAGAAGGGATATAGCATGGCGCACAAATGAGAGCAGAATCTGGCTCATCACTAGATAGTGATCTAATATTTTAAATGCATTTTATTTATCATTTGAATGACACACCTTTCCACTCCAAATATTGAAACAAGGCTCCCAGGGATCCACCTATTTGTATTCTCTCCTTAGCCAAAGACAAGATTAAGAACCTAAAACAAAAAGGAAATACTAATATTGTCATTGCTTATAGAGGTATATCTTGGTTGATCTCACTCCTCTCCCAGTTTCAACACTTTGTTTAACAAGGAATTCAACTGGCTGCTGAGTACTTGCAGGCTGAGAGTGTGTGACAAGACTGATTGTCAGCTCGTAGGCTGAGTATGTCACAGAGCTGATAAACATTCACTCTGCAGAAGAAGCGGGAAGGGAGAGAATTGGCTGTCTCATGAATGGTAGACCTTTAGAAGCTGGTAAAACATCAGCACTGCAGTCAGATGCCAGCCTTATTTGGCAGACAACAGCTGCAGACATCTAAGAGGATAAGAGAGGAAAAGAAGGGCAGAAAAACTGAGGTAAAAGGGAATCGAGTCTGCAGTATTTTTATAAGGTAGATGGGTTACTTTCTATTAAAACTGGTTTGTTTATATTCTCATGTTATCAGTTTGCCTGACTTATTAAAAAAAACATTTTTTAAATATCTGCAGGCACAACTTGAGCCTTAAATTCCAGACACATCAAACAGTGGGTCTCCGGTCCATTGAACATTGTGTTCCCATCAAAACCAACACAAACTCCATGCAGTCAAATGGGATTTTAAAGCCCCAGGACTGCAGCAAGTAAGTGAAGGTGATGGGAGCTAGTGAGCACACAATGAGCAATATTTACTTCATCATTACAACATGCAGAACCTATTTTACAGGGTATATGGAAATATAAACCACAGCTGCATTGACTGCTCAGTATCGGAGAAAGGGGTCTGTTAAGATTTAGAAAGCTCTCTGGCTGAAGAGCACCTTCTTGCTTGATACTACCCAAGGCTGAGCCAAAGCAAAAAGCAAAATGTGCCAGTATGTGTCTATAACAGAGACCACACATGTGTGCTGTGGTGGTGCAAGTTTATTAACCCAGGCTATGTATCCCAGATTACATGTTACCACCATGTGGTGTACAGCAATACCTGAATATCAACTGATATAGAAAGATACAATGGCTTCATGAAGATAGATTAGAGCATAACACTGAAAATATGTTTTTAATGAACAACAGTGGAGTAAGGAAGTAACTAGCTGTATGTGTTTGTGGATGCACAAAAACATGTGCAGGCCCAATTTAGGCTGACAGTGCTGCTCCAAAAAGTTACATATTTTACAAACGTTTCAAAAGACAAAACATTTTGTTTGAAATTCTCTGTGAAATTCTTGTTTTAATTTTTTTTGCTGAATTTTTTTTCCAAAAATTCAACACTTTCAAAAATTCAAGTTGGAAAAAATAACTTTCCCTCCCAGTCTAAAACCAATCAGTTTTTCCAATTGAAAAAAAATTCCCAACAAAAGTAAATGTGTCATTTTTAAAAAAAATCGTTTTCAAATTCTTTCGTTAAAAAAGGCATTTTAACATCAAAACAAGATGATGGAAAAACTTTAATGAATATGCACAAATCAAAATGGATGCCTTCACACAGCTATGCGTGCACATACCCCATGACTTGACCAGGCATTTTGGGGCATGTGCACACCCACATTGGCTGTATGTCTGCTTGAAAGCATGTCCCTTTATAATCTTCTCTCTTCTCTGCATACAAAGGGATCAGCCTTACAAGATGCTGAGCCTTCTCGCCCTGATGCTGCAAGCAATTAAGCACATTAGTAGTTCTACTGAAACTTTTGTGATTATTCACATGTATAAAGTTTGGCACATGATGCTTAAGCATAACTTAAGTACTTTGTCGGATAAGAGTCAGAGGGCTTGGCACCTTGCATGGCATGATCAAGCCCTAACAGAACCAGTTTAGATGTATCCAAGATAATTGATTCTGATATGAAGATTTAAATATTAAATTATTTATATATTCACACACACACACAAACGCGTGTGTAAACTTAGACTGAGTCATGCCAACAGAAAATGTCAGGTGGAAGCCGTACTGGGCTCTTATAATTTGCTTCTCACCAGTCCTTCAGCAAAAAAACTGAACAAACCAAACAGAAACCAAAGCTCAAAATAAAACAAACCACCATCAGTTTTCCCCACATTGTACTTTTGCTTTTCTAATTGTTTTAAGTTCTTCAAAGCAGCACCTTCCATTATGCTCTTCTGCCATCTAGTATAATACACACACACGGTACAATGAGGGAGCGCTGCTGCAGAGCTACCTTTAGGCTTTGTGCTTTGTGACCTGACTTCACAATGGTTTTGATTTATTAGACAATAAACCCTTTCCAATGTTATTTGTTTTCAAATGAACTGTAAATAACCAATTCAGTATGACACCTACTAAATATTTCCTTTGAAATTCTGATGCTGTCTGGCTTCACTTACACTATCATTTACCACAGCATACTTTTGTTGATCCTCTTACTTATATATGTTGACTATACATATATTGACATATTTGTATTGCTAGAAGATATATGAATATTTTAGTTGTGTAAAGTCAACAGATGTTAAGGTTGGTGTTAGAATTATTACATATCCTTAGTTTGCAATTTCCATAGCTTGTGATGTTTGGGGAAAGAGTCTTTCATTTACTAACATGTTTAATGGCACCTTCCCTTGAATTGCATACAGTAACCCTAACTGTAACTTAACACAATTTTGGTTTTGAATTGTGTAAATGTGCGCGCACGCGCACACACACACACACACACACACTTCTTTTAAATCTATAATTTAAATTACATTTATAATTAAATGCCAAGTTCCTGCTGGACCATGCTTTGTATACACCAGGCAAAACCCTTCTGTAGAAGAGATGCAAAGATTTTCCCATTACATTTCACATTAGATTGTCACAGAATAGATAGGATGTTTTACTGCTTCCTGCCTGGCTGCACTCCTCAACTAGCGTAGCTCTCCAGCACCGTAAACAGCCTCCAGATACCCCGACTGCATGGCTCCACTCCCCGGCCAGTTCTCATTCTCTGGCTGCAGCACCAAACCTTGGCTCCAGTTCCACTAGCAGCCCTGGTCCTCAAGCCAGTCATGCTCCTTAGCTCACCAGCCATCTTCCCTGGATCCCTACATGCCACACCTCTAGTCCATCTCCTTCTTCCAGTTAGGTCTGCAATAGGGGAGCCCAGCTTCACTGGACCTGAGCATGTCTACCAGCTGCCACTGTGCCCACACACCAAAGCTCAGAGCCTCTTCTCCCCCCTGGCTGTTTCCCCGACCACATTCCCAGATTCAGTGCTCTCCAGTACCCCACCCAAACCACTCCGGCAGTTCCAGAATACAGCTAAGCGCTTATCACTTAAAACTTTAAGTGCTAATTGCTTAGTAATGAAAACTTTAATCGCTGAGAGATTAAACCTTTAATTGCTAAGTGGCTGGCGGAGTTCCAGTCCACAACAACCAAGATTCACTAACACAACATTTTTTTTTCAACGCCCTTTCAATGAAAACTACACTATGATCAAGTCTGTAGAGAGACTTATATGCATGCAAGGCACTTAAATATTCCCAGGGCTGAGGAAAAAAAGGTGGCTGAAGAATCAAGTGCAAATGTAAAGCATGGCTAATTTTGGATTAAGTACCCCATGGAAATTTATAATTTCCAAAATTCTCCAGAAAAATCCTCATCTTACCTTTTTTTTTAAACCACACACTTTTTTTGACAAATTGCTTCCTCCAGTCACAAATTAAAGGGGTTGGAAGGGGGAAGCAGAGAAAGCAGGGCTTAAAGTGGCATAGTCTTAACTATGGAGTCACTACTGTGCTTTCATCATAATGGACAGGACAAATAAACTGAGGTACTGTACGGTGAGGAGAAATTCCTTCCTCTCCCTAAAAAAAGAATGTTATGCCTCAACTGTCCATTTAAAAGATAAAACCAGTGACACTAGTTTTCGTTACATCAGAGGAAATATCAGTGGAGCTGAAGTAGATCAGTCCTCTGTAGGTTACATATTCTGCTCTTCTACAAGCAGATGTAGGTGTGTCAATGATTCACTGCAACGCTAACCAAGCTGCCTGAGAGACTTACGTCAGCCTGCTGGGATCAGTAGGCCAAGCTTCAAGCGGTAACTAGTTGCCAGATGGCAAGCTAGTGTGGATGCTTGGATGCCTCACAGTCTTCTATCTTGGATGCCTACTGGCTTCTAGTTTGGCAGATCTCTAGCATCTAGATTCTGAAAGGGAGACGTTGTGAAAGCAAATAAAACAGGACATGAGCCCTATTCTCAACAGCCTGATGTTCCTAGTCTAGCTCCAACATTTCCACCAGTGTCTTTTTCAGGTATATGGCGGTGAGGCTTTGTAGAGGGCTTGAACGGTGCTCCGCAAACTGGAAGCGCTACCTCCACAGCCACAGCCACAATATGAGAGGTTTTTGGCATTCTGATGTTCTGTCAGTTTTTAATGCAAACCCTAGAAGATCACGGACACTGCACAATCTGAAGAAGATAAATCACAGTTACTTCGAGCTAGCTGACAGCAGTTTAAGCAGCTACAATCACCAACCACCAAGGGAGTTTCTTCTTTTATCTTACTAAATGCAAAAGTAGACCAGGAACTGGTAATATCACTGGACTATCAGGAGTCCTGCTTTTTACATAAATATCAGCAAGCAGTAAGTACATTCTGTTGACGAAATGTAATAAAACAAAGACGGTTTCAAATATGACCATTCCCCGATGCATTCTGTAGCCCCGTCTTACTCACTTATTGCGTGCTGCTGAGATTATAAGGTTTGCTTTTATCTGTCAGAAATCAATATTTCAAACATCGGATAAAAGAGGAAATTGAACTGGGAATAGGCTGAAGTGCTGTAAAAACTACAAAGCACAATTATCAAAAAGCACTTAAAGTACTTAATAGGACACACATATAAAAATGCTCAAATTAATGTCAGGAAACTATAATGAGAACTTTTTCTATGCTTTTTCATCCAAATGCAATGTAATTCGAGTGCAGCCCAGTCAGTCAATACAGTTTTCAATTTATATGAAACTCCAAGGATTTCTAGCAAACCATTTGTTAGAACTGAACCATTATATATGATTGGTTAATATTTCAATTTATTGCAAATACTTTATTTTGTGTAAAGTGTTTAACTTGTTGTGGTTTAACCATTCCAAACAGTTGTGATAAAAATAGGTCTTTGGGTAAACAGACTTTATAGTCAAGCTTTTAATAAGCACTACTATAACTAGAAGATTGGATTTTAAGGGGAATAGACAGCATAGAGAAATGCTGTATATGGGGGAGGGATGGGTGGGAGGGAGATGATGTATACAAGTGATCTTTATCAACATGCATTAAACTGAGAAGGGACATCTTTGAAAACTGGACAGTGGAATGATTAGTTTATGCAGAAAGTTCACGGTTAATTTTAGTACTTTCCCTTTAAGTTTCTATATTCTATTTATCATCTTTAATGCTGTTGAGTTCGAGGTCATCACAAATCATCTTAACTCCAGATTAGAGATCACTACAAGGGTGTGTGCGCATGCGTGCACATATTGCTATCTATAGAAAACAGATGATGTGGAATAAAAATGTATTTGGCATCAATCTTGGATGGTTGCATTTCTCACAGGTGGCAAAGCCATGATGGAATCACATGGTTAACCCAGACGAATGCTAATTAAACATTTATACCAAACCACAGCACCACCTTCCTGTATTTATGCCACATATTTTACAGGAATGCAATTTTGGAAACCTTTGTATGTAAAAGTTCAGCCACTGATGCCTTACTGTGCCCTCCTGCATTAAATAGAATCCTACCTTAACTGGAAAAAATCCTGCTACTCGTGAGATCATCAGAAATCTAATCAGAGAAGAAAAAAGGGCCTAATCCCAAGACCACCAAAACCAACAGGAAGTCTCCCACTGACTTCAGTGAGTTTGTATCAGCCCGCATATTTCCATGGGAGAGTAAATACTATATAATCCAAAACCAGCCTCATTTTCATGGTTAAAGGCTGCATCCAGAGAAGCGCTGTGCAGTCCCCTCAGCATCATCGGATTCCTCTCTCTCCTTTGCTCCAGGCAACAAAGACCAGTCAAAATTCTGCTGCTTCTTCCTCCACAACATTTCTGAGAACCAACCTTTTCTCTCAGTCCCTACAGCTACAACTCTCATCCAGATCCTTATCTCCATCTTTATTACTGTAAACTTTGCCTCCTTGCTGCCCACGGTCCATACAAAACACAACTACTAAGACAATTTTTCATGTCCACTATTCTAACCATGTCACCTCCTCGTTGAATCTCGATGGTCGTTCCCCAGTGCACCAAATTTAGGGCTTCTTGTCCTTCAAGGCTCTGCATAAATCTGCATGCTCCCTACTTATGCACTTAGCGCCTTTTCATGTTGTTCCTGCCTCTGAAAGCCATACCATCCTTGGTACACTGTTTGGTCTGGTTCTAACAACAAGCACCTCTGTGCTTTCAGTAGTCAGAAACTGGAGCCATAGGTCAAACTGGAGAGCAAGAACTGGATACCAGAGTTGAGGGTCAAGCTGGAGTTAGTAGTCAAGAGTCAGAGTCTAGGGTCAAACTGGAGGTTAGGAACTGGAGCAAGCAGGCTTTCAGGCAAGGAGATAGTCAAGGCAGGAGAAGGACAGAAGCAAGGCTGGATGCAAGGTAGAAGCAGGAGAGACACAGCGTGGGCATGAGCATTGAGGGGCCAGGAAGCTGCTGCTGCTGCTGCTGGCTTAAGAGCCAGCTTGCTGGTCCCTGCAGCCAATCAAACAGCTTGCTGCAGACCAGCTGTACTGATAAGCTACCTGGAGACCAGCTCAGCTGCAGGTCCTAACTCCTGACAGGATGCAGTTGAAAGCAATCTAATATTTAGTATTCTGTATTTATATTTCTAGCAGAACAAAATTCAAATATTCATACACAAGTGGTACACACAAAACATGCATGCAAGCCCAGACAATTATGTGAAGAGGACGCATTTGCGCACACATTACAGGAAACTGCATAAAAGATCACAGCTATACCCATATGTGCATACAATGCACATGCATGAGGTTATACATGTTTTCCAGACACAATACAGGTTTGGATATTGGAAAACATGACCCTTTGAGTGTTGCATTGAATTACATCAGGCAAACCCTTTTAATTGCCACACATCTGAATTGACCTACCTGTTAAGCTGGGTAAATTGAAAACATTTTCGGCCAAATCCTGCAGTCTAAACTCTCATTGAAGCCAATGGGAGTTTTGCTTGAGTAACAGCTTCAGGATTTAGACCTCCATTATAGATGCAGAGAAAGGATAGTTTTGTGAAAGTCAGGAGATTAGGGTTCAACTCCTGGATCTACCACTGACTTTGTGCGTGACCCTGGACAATTAACTTCTCTGGGCCTCAAATCCCCATCGTTCCACCATTTGTCTACTTTGTCCATTTAGATCATAAGCACTTTGGGTAGACAGGGTCTCTTGAAGAGTACTATAGGACTCAGACAATACTGTAATGCAAACAAACAGAATCAAGATTCTTTATGAATAAAATCTATACTATGGTTTGACTCTACAGCCCTTACTTTCACTGATATAATAATTGGAGATATACCAATCTCCTAGAACTGGAAGGGACCTCGAAAGGTCATCGAGTCCAGCCCCCTGCCTTCAGTAGCAGGACCAAGTGATGAGCACTTACTCAGTGAGCTGACTTTCATGAATGTGCTATTCAAGGTAACAGTTGCAAAATGTGGCCCTGTGTATATTAAACAAAAGAAAATGCATAAAATGAAATGGGGGGAAGCTGGAAAAATTCTTGGAGGGGATGGATGGCATTTCTCCAATCAAAGGAGGACAAAATAGATAACACAAAGGAGTTGAACACTAACTGGATACCAAGTTAACTACAATTCTTTTGATATACTCTGTATGTTCAGATTCCTGAATCAACACAAATATTTTCTAAACCTTACCTAAAAATAAATAAAAAGGCATGTGTAATATAGGAATAGTCTGCTTTAAAAAACCGTCTGAGTGGAACTATGATATGATCTGTTAAGGCAATTGTAGTTATGGCAGTTAAGTTACTGTATAATATTTTTCCACAGAAGTTTCCTCCATCGGCACTTACTGTATTTTTCCTTCAATTATTAAATATAGAGGCTTAACCTCAAAAGCAAATGCACTTGTCTTTACATGCACTTGAAATGTAGCTGCCATTTAAAACTAATCAATGTCTTCTTTAGTACTTCAATAGCTTGTTTGCAAAACGCCTCTTTTAGGAAAATGTGTACTGCATTCAAGAAGAAAATATGTTTTTCATTCTAAGAAAAGCTCATAATAAAGAGAGTGGGCTTGATTCTTCTGCTCTCTCGAAGATTTTACTCTAATATAAAGGCATTACTTTGTACATGTGTAAGTGGAGTTACTCCTGATTTATGCTAGTACCCCTCGACCCCGATATAACGCTGTCCTCGGGAGGCAAAAAATCTTACTGCATTATAGGTGAAACCGCATTATATCGAAGTTGCTTTGATCCACCGGAGTGCGCAGCTCCACCCCTCTAGAGCACTGCTTTACCGAGTTATAGCCGAATTTGTGTTATATTGGGTCAGAGGTGTATTCAGGCCCAGTAACAGGAAAAATCATCATGTGCTGTACTCTATGCTATATCCCTGAAGGATTTGCGAGACTCAGCATGAAAATACTTGGAATTCTTAGAGCATCTGAAATACATATAAAGGTCCATTTTCAAAACGTTGAGAGCTGTTTTAACCTAAGTCATTTTCATTGACATTAATGGGAAATTGAATGATTAGCCCCCCGACTACAACCAGTGCTTCCAAATATATACTCCTTGGAAATATCCCAATATTCCCACCCCTAATTGTAGATGCCCAAGTGCATAAAACATAATGAGCCAAATTCTGATTTTCCATATGGTGGCAGAAGTCTGGAGTTTTTCCAGTAAAGTCAAAGGTGCGCTCGAGATTTACACCAGAGTGCAGGTTGACCCAAAGTTTCCAGTTCTGACATGATTCCACAAACAGAAGTCAATGGGAGGTTTGCATAAAATTCAGTGGCAGGATGAACCCCCAAAAACTGTATATTTATCTTCATTTTCACAAGATAAAGAGCCATCAATTTATTAAATATACTGGATTTAGTTCAACTTAATGCCTTTATTTATGTTCATGCAACCCCACTGATTTCAATGAGGTGGTAAATATGGAACTAAGGGCTAATGTTAATCTTCTGAACTATAAAAAGTATAGTAATATGGTCCTGTAAAATTTTTTTTTACATTTGTAGATTAGAAAAAGAATTAAAATATTTATAATTGTAACTGGAAAAATCAACAGATGTATCACATGACTCCTGTTTATGGTATCCGTTCCTATAGTTTTGTGATACATTTTACTCACTCATATTTACAACATAAACTCTTCCAATGCAAAGTGTGTCCTTTGTTTGACACATTCTTCTACACTTAATTCATATGCCTATAGTAAAGTATCATCAATGTAATGTTAAAAAGCAAGTATGGGCCAGATTTTCAAAATCTTATGGGCATGCACTTGCCTATTCAAAATGGACCTGCAGTTGTAGGTCCTAATTATCATGACTGCAATGCAAGTTGGGCAACTACACAAACAAACAACCACAATTAACAATGTACATGTTGTTACCCAATTTACATGAACAGTGGCAATAATCGCACATGCATATTAGGCACACAATTACATGCCTAACAGAACCTATGCTAAACTGTGGGGCTCTCTGTCCCCCTTTAGGGTATGTCTACAACTCTACACTGTCCCTGAGAGCAAGCCTTCCAGGTTTCTGCTAGCGGCGATTGAGATAGTGTGCTAAAAATAGCAGTGTAGACACTACAGTTTGGGCTCTAAAGCCCCGAGTGCTATTTTTAGCACACTAGCTCAAGCCCTGCTAGCCGGAGTCTGGGAGACATGCTCCCACCTGAAGTGCAGACATACCCTTATTGACTGGGCCATGTACATTTGTGAATATCTGGCCCTATATTAGGAAAGCCCAATGCATTTATTGTGACAAAACTGACTTATAATGAAGAGGCAAACGATGAACCACATACTCTCAATGGTGAACAGTAAAAATAGCTGCAGGAATAGATTCACATCAGTAGATTATTTCATGCAGATAAAATCCTAACCTGTTTAAGTAAGCAGGGTTCATAGTTTTTTCACTGGAAAAGTGAGCTGTGGAGAAGAAATAGATCAAATAAATTAGAAGAAAGTAACAAAATAGATTGTGATTGGTAATGATGAAGGAGTACAGAGTTTTGAAGTCATTCAGGCGTCATCAGTACTGGGAGGTAGAATTATAGTCCAAATATGGGACTCCTGACTTTCCATAAAGCAATATAACACACTGCAAAACATTCACCTCCAAGTAGACTTGCTCTTTTGGCAAATTACATGGTTCCGAATTAATCCTCTAGCTTGCAGCAGGCAGCATATGCCAATTTGCAGCAGTCACCTATTACTGTTCATTATTTAATAGCATTGCTTTAGCTCTAGTGCGATTGCCTTCATTGTTGAATAGTTTCCAGCATCATTCTTACAATTTTGTGTTTTTCACAGTTCTTTTCCAGGGCTTACTAAACAGCTTCACACCTGCTCACTGAATATAATGTTGACTCTAGTCTAGTGCATAACAAGGAGCAGCTAAATGAGTTTTCCTGCTCAACTTGTCCCATATAGGCCATCACTGTAAACTGGGTTCTCTTTTTGTAATCCACCAATCATCATAAAGTGTCAGCTAATGAAACTTGTTCATGTCTTAAATATGCTTTCTCCCAATTAAATGCAACACAAAAGGAAAATAAATAGCTTGTGGAAAAAAATGTCTGGATTCCAGGGTATAAACTAAATCACTTTTATGTTACGGAAAAATTAATTCTGTTTCCAATGTCAAATAAATAAAATTTGCAACCTAAAGCATAACAGAGGCAGAGGAAATATGGCTAATGCATTTCCTATGTAAATACTTGCTCTATCTAGAAATGGACACATCACATGGGAATTGCCAGACCAGTGGGTCTATCTACAATAGAGATCTGTACTATATGCTTCAGGGATAGGAAACTCCAAAGTGAGCAATTATGAAATAACTCCTTCATAGGGGGACATTTCTTCCTAGTTCCTTCTCTCAAACTGAATTATACCCTGACGCATGAGGGGTTCTCATTCACCCTTGGGTGATATGGGGAGTGTGTCGCTGAAGATGTCCTTATTATCCATATAAACCACTTGATACATTCAAGCTGAGTTTGTACTCTAAAATGAGTTGTTGGACTTCTGAACCTGAGCTTTAGTCTTTGTACAATATACATAAGAGGCATTTTGAACTTTTCTTCATAATAACCTAGCAGAATGAAACAAATTTGAGGAGAAAACACTCAGCTATTAGAGCTTGTTTAATTTTTTTCTAAGATTAATTTCTGCAATAAGACTAGATATTGTTCCTTTTAATTAACACACAGTATTCCAGTGAACACAACTGTGGTACAGTATATTGTAATGTATTTACAGAGATCTATATTCTGAACAAAAATATGTCTGTTACACCACAGTAAATCTGGAGTAGTTCCACCCACTTCAGATGACTTATTGTAGATTTTCTCTATTGTAACTGAGCAGAATTTGGACAAGATTATTTTATGTATTAACAAGCTACTAAGATAACCGCTGTCATGTAGAGTAAGTTTTCTGCAGCAGTCTTAGATCCATTCAAATTAGGTGGCGTATCAAATTTATGCATGTGAACGCAGAACCAGGTCCTAGCATCTCTCTCATGAAACATGTGCCCAACATTTCACATCTGAGAGTGGAAGCCATGTCTTTCAAGATATTGTCTTTAATTGTTGTGATGATCTATATTCCTTACTTTACCAGAAAAGGTATTTAGCTTGGTTTTCTCAGCATGCTTACATGGGTGTCCCTAAAAGTTATCAGTTATATTCTCCATCTTAATCTTTGTCTGGCATCAAGTAGTTTATTGGGGGTACCCCACTTCTTCCTCTTCAAAAGTCATGAGAGACAAGCTTTACGCATTAATATTATAATGCTTCAAATCAGAACAAACCAAAATTCTGAGTCCAAATTCCCTGAACTTCAGCAATATTTTTGGAATCTCCCCTGGGATCCAGGCCAGAATTACAACACTTGTCTGATCTCATGATCCACATTTTGTGACTTGGGACGGGATCTGGTTCCATCTTTTTAATGGGAAGTATGAACAAGACTGAATGAGCCAGTAGGAGCAAGACTGATCTTGTGAGGTACTGAGTCACCCCATCTACTAGCCCAGGGGTGGGCAAACTACGGCCCGGGAGCCACATCCGACCCTTCAGACATTTTAATCTGGCCCTCGAGCTTCTGCTGGGGAGTGGAGTCGGGGGCTTGCTCCGCATGGCTCCCAGAAGTAGTGGCACGTTCCCCCTCCGGTTCTTACGCGTAGGGACAGCCAGCCCCCCGCCCCAAGCGCTGCCCCTGCAGCTCCTATTGTCCAGCAAATGGGGCCAATGGGAGCTGCAGGGGCTGCGCCTGCGGACGGAGCAACATGCAGACCACCTGACCGTGCATTCGTGTAGGAGCTGGAGAGGGGACATGCTGCTGTTTCTGGGAGCTGCTTGAGGTAAGCGCCACCCAGAGCCTGCACCCCTGACCCACTCACACACCCCACACCCCCTGCCTCAGCCCCGATCCCCCTCCCACCCTCCGGACCCCAGAGCCTGCACCCCCAGCTGGAGCCCTCACCCCAACCCAGAGGTCCCTCCCGCACCCTGAACTCTTCATTTCTGGCCCCACCTCAGCCAGAGCCCTCACTTGCTCCCGTACCCCAACCCCCAATTTTGTGAACATTCATGGCCCGCCATACAAGTTCCATATCCAGTTGTGGCCATTGGGCCAAAAACTTTGCCCCCTCCTGTACTGGCCCATTGGAAACAGAAACAAGTTATTTAAAAGTAGAAAATCTTCTGTCACCTGAGGACTTAGCTAATAGCTGAATATTTCCAGGTTATATAAGTTTAAATAATCAATTCCCTTACTGCCTATTTTGACTTGACTTTACTTTCCAAGATTACCTTTCCAGCTGGTCTTTAATTAAATATTTCAATTAGGTGATCATTTAGGAATTATATATACATACTTCAGTGTTTCCATTGTAAATCATAGGCACTTAACACACTAGCAGCAAAGGAGCTGAATTTTACCTTACACTTTTAGTAAAAGGCCTTTTTTAGAAGGTGGTATAGAAAATGTCTCCATTTACAAAAGAGAATTTCGTAATTATATTCATTTAAAATAATCAAGCATTTCCTCCAATTAAGGGAATTTTAAGGAGGTGACTGAAAAACTAATCCAACTATTTTTTCATTGCTCTTTTTCGCTGTCTAGACTAAAATAATGGGAGTTCAAAATTATAGATTAATTCTTCTCTTCAAACACAGTGGAAGGATACAAGATTAAGAGGTATACTTGATTATAGTCTATAAGTACCTACATGGGAAACAAATATTTAATAATGGCCTCTTTAATCTAGCGGAGAAAGGTATACCACAATCCAATGTTTGGTAGTTGAAGCTAGACCAATTCAGACTGGAAATAAGGTGTACACTTTTAACAGTGAGAGTAATTAATCATTGGAACAGTTTACCAAGAGTCATGGGGTGAATTCCTGACCCTATTGAAGTTAATGGGGTTTTGCCTGGATTTCACCCTTTGAGTCTCCAGTATGTGAAGTGAGTAAGGGCCCGACTCAGCATCCATTGACTTCAATGGGCATTTGACTCAGGCTCTTAGGCCGAGATTTTTTAAAGGTATTTAAGTGTTCTTCTGCTCAGTGTCACACTGCCTACGTGATTTATATACTGAGTCCCAATTTCAGAAAGTCAGTGAGACTTAGCTCCTAAGTCACTGTTGAGAATGGGACTTGGGGGATGTGACCTGTAGAGAAGATGGCTGCCTGACTCCTGGTCCCCTCAACCCCCCCACACTAAAACTCCTCAATTAAGGGCTCCCAGGCATCTAAGGTCTGGGATATTAAGGGTAAAATGGGTGGGTTTGGTTTTGTTTTGCATAGAGAGGCACTCAGAGGCTGTCAGTTTATTGGGCATCAATTAGCAGTTGAACCATCACTGATTTTTCATGAACTTTATTAAGCTTTTCCCCCTGAATGTATGAGGGCTTATCCTTAATGAACCCTCCAAGAGAATTAAGACTTTGAGGCATTTAAAATCAAATGGACATCATATAGCTTTCCTTCAGGAGACCCATTTAAGGACTGAAGATGCAGATATAATTACAAAACTATGTGGGACAAGAATATCACTCTTCTTCCAAGTAGGGAAGTAACAATGCTAATCAACAAGAGCCCAACTTTTCAATTTATTCCGTCATGGCTGGATCCAAAGAGGAGCTAAATAATAACTGAAGGCATTTTCAATAGTAAGAGATTATTTTTGGGCAGGGCATATAATCCTAATGATGGGAATGCACCCTTTATCGCAGAACTAGTTGACATTATTTTCACTAGAACTGATATCCCAATGGTACTAGAAGATTGTGGATGATGTCACAGACAAATCTAAGTGTATCTAGGTAATAAGCTCAGGCCTTTGCAAACCATCTGTTATTCCTACTCAAGGATATTGGACTAGTGGATATTTGAAGACTGAAGCATCCCATGAAGCAGGACTACACATATTTCTCCATGGTTCCTGCCTCCAATTTCAGATTAGATATTTTTAGGATAGCTAAGGTGCTAGTTCCTGCAGGTCTGGAGGCAGACGTGAGTAATATCATGTCTGATCATGCTCTAATTTCTTTTCACACAGATACTGGTCATAGTGCTATAAGATCCTCAAGATGGAAGTTAAACTCGCACCTACTTAGAGACTCTAAATTTCTTCAGATAATTGAAACATCCATTACCAGCTTCTGGAAGGCAAACACAAATACTGGCTCCTCCACAACAACTTTATGGGAAGCACTGAAGGCTACCTTAAGAGAAAAATGCATACAATTTGCATCTGAAAAGAAAAAAGAAAGCAATAAATTACTTAATTCTTTAGCAGAGGAGGTTGCCAAGTTTGGGGAGAAGGAAACATAAAGAAGACCTTCAAAGTAATGAGCTGCTGCACTCTCTCATTACCTCAAAATACAAATACAATGAATGTAAATCAACCCATGCTTAATTCATGCTTAGCAGAATTAAACAGAGGCATTATATGGGAGTGGGGAGGGAATAAAGTGAGGAAAATTTAAAGGGCTTCATCCAAGAACACCATAGCCTCTTTGCTACAGGACAATGGTCTTTCTGTATTAGAATCTGATAAAATTAACAGACCATTTAAAAACTTTTATGAATTCCTTAACACATCTCATGGTGAGCTCAGTTCTAATCTATTAGACCAGTTCATGGAGGGATTATCCTAAATACACTGTTGCTACCTCAGACTGATTTTATGGAGGAACATCTCTCTTTACTAGAAGTTAAGCAGGCAACTGGCTCACTAAATTCAGTCAAAGCATCTGGGTGTTGTGGTGCTCCAGCAGAATTGCAAAGGACATTTATTAATCTCTTAGTTGGGATACTGTTGAAAGGCTATAATGAAATATTTACAAAAGAAAAAAGACAAGGACGATCTTCATAATGGTGACTACTGCCCCCATCTCTCTGTTGAACACAGATAATAAAGTTCTGACAAATATTCTCGCTTCCCACCTAAACAACATTGCTCCACCAATCATCTAGGCAGACCAGTTGGGTTTCGTGTATGACATTAGCCATGGACAACACTCAGAAGATAAAAGCAGCAAAGAGTCTTATGGCACCTTATAGACTAACAGACGTTTTGGAGCATGAGCTTTCATGGGTGAATGCCCACTTCGTCGGATGCACATAGTGGAAATTTTCAGGGGCAGGTATATATAAGCAAGCAAGAAGCAGGCTAGAGATAACGAGGTTAGTTCAATCAGGAAGGATGAGGCCCTCTTCTACCAGCTGAGGTGTGAAACCTCGATGCCAACTCTGCCCACATATCTACACCAGCGACACCATCACAGGACCTAACCAGATCAGCCACACCATCACCAGTTCATTCACCGGCACGTCCACCAATGTAATATACACCATCATATGCCAGCAATGCCCCTCTGCTATGTACATCGGCCAAACTGGACAGTCTCTACGGAAAAGGATAAATGGACACAAATCAGATATTAGGAATGGCAATATACAAAAACCTGTAGGAGAACACTTCAACCTCCCTGGCCACACAATAGCAGATCTTAAGGTGGCCATCCTGCAGCAAAAAAAAATTCAGGACCAGACTTCAAAGAGAAACTGCTGAGCTTCAGTTCATCTGCAAATTTGACACCATCAGCTCAGGATTAAACAAAGACTGAATGGCTTGCCAACTGCAAAACCAGTTTCTCCTCTCTTGGTTTTCATACCTCAGCTGCTAGAAGAGGGCCTCATCCTCCCTGATTGAACTAACCTCGTTATCTCTAGCCTGCTTCTTGCTTGCTTATATATACCTGCCCCTGGAAATTTCCACTACATGCATCCGACGAAGTGGGTATTCACCCACGAAAGCTCATGCTCCAAAATGTCTGTTAGTCTATAAGGTGCCACAAGACTCTTTGCTGCTTTTACAGATCCAGATTAACACGGCCACCTCTCTGATTCTCAGAAGATATTCCACATAATCCATCAGGCACAAACAACTGATGCTCCAGCTGCTATCTTTTCATTAGATGCCGGAAAGGCCTTAGATCAAGTGGAATGGCCATACCTACAAGCAACCCTGAGAAAATTAGGATTTGAACCTAAATTCCTGACCTAGAGTGATGATATTTACAAATCATCCCCTGCCTCTGTTCTGACAAATGGTGCCCTCTCCTCCACTTTTCAGTTAAACTGATGAGCGTGTCTATTGCTTCTATTATTTGACATGGCCTTGCAACTACTAGCAGCATATATCAGACAGACACCATCCATTGAAGGAATTACCATCTGGGATAAAGAGTAGAAGATAAGACTATACACAGAAGATATCCTGTTTATGTTAAAAACAAACAAACAAACAAACAAAACCTTTCCTCTTCCATTCCACCACTACTATCTGCAGCACACTACTTGGTGAGATAATCAGGATTTCAGATAAACTGGAACAAGTCTCAAGTGATGGATATTTCTCGTAGACTAAATCCATCTCAAATACAATCAACCATTCTCCTTACATTGATGCAAAGAAATAAATTACCTAGGCATCAGGATATGCTCTGATTTAACAAAAATAGTATCTGCAAACATGGATTCCATACTTAGAGAACTGGCGAAAGGTTGCTCACTATCAATATATTTTATTGAGAAAGTTAGACACTATTAAAATGAATGTAGGAGCAAGATCAATGTATACATTTAACTTAATTCCATTTAAATTTCCTTCTTCAACTTTCATAAGAATAAATAGAGTTGTACAATTCTTATGGGTATCCCACAAGAAACTTAATAAATCAGGGTCAAATGAGGGACATGGGTGTGGGATTGCCTGTTCTGTGTTTATATCACCTGGCTTTTCAATTACGATTTTTAATAAAATGGTTCTGTCATACCAACTTTTCCCAAGTCCCATCATGGCTGGAGACTTTCTCTCTGCACTTCCATTTTTAAAATGGTTGTCTGCACCTTTCAGAAAAAACACAATATGTACTTCCTCTTGGAGCATTCTTCAGAAAATCAAGTCCATTACTACTTCTGATCTGATCAACTTTTCTTCCATGCCAATCTACTATAATCCAGGGTTTAAACTTGCTAATAGTTTGAAATTCAAATCCACCTGGCTACCCAAGAGCATATTAACCATAAAAGATATTGTTGAATGGACAATTCAAGCCTCCTTCACATATCTTTGTGATAACTATCAGCTACCAACAGAGCAAGGTCCTTTCTAAGCTTAGATTCAGATTTAGAAATGAGCTGGGGAATGGTTGGCAGGCCATAAACAACACGCCACTTGAAGTGCACCTTAAAAAGTATGTTAATAAAAAACATGTTGTGGGTAACATACAAATGGCCAAACCCCTTTATTTATTCTCCTGACTGTACCATAATGTGAGAAGGAGCTAAACTTCTCCATTTCCTCAGACAGATAGGAAAATGTCTGGCACAATATATGCAGAACATCCAGGTCTTTGTTTTTGTGTTTCTTTCAAAACAAAAATCTACATAGATATTATTGGACTCCTCAGCAATTTCATAAGACTGGACTTGGTGCACATAGTATGTATTGTAAATATGACCGCTCCAATGCAAACCTGTCTCGTATAGTCTTTGAATGTCAAAGTATATCCATGTTTTGGAAGGAATCATGTGGTGTTCTAGCTAAGACAATTAGGAAAGGGGTTTTCCCTATGTCAAGCCTCTGTGTTTTGGACATTCAAGATCTATCCTGTTCAAGTAATGCAAGGAACTGGATTGCTGCAGCACATATAATGGCCAAAAAGTCATTTTGCGAAAATGGAAATGTGCTCTTTCCCACACATTCTTTGATTGGCTAACTGAGCTAATCAACACTCTCCACATGGAAAAACTGACCAACTATGAAGACCTTTGGTCTTTCATGAGATCATTACAAACAGACTCCAGGTTGATTGGGCTTCTGATGAGTCTCTTTTTGTGTGTGTTGGGGGTGGAGTTTAGAGAATTATTGATCTTAAATACTCCTGTTATAGCTATGACTATGTCATACTGTGTTATTGTTCAATCCATATTCTGTCTGTGTTTTGCCATTGTGTATGAATATGTCTGTATAGCTATGTTAGGACTTATGAGAAAAAAAAGAAAATGGGACCTAGACGTTGCAACACTGAGCCAGTCTGAGCCTTACTGATCTCTTGCCAATTCCAAACAGACAGATGCCCACCTCTCCACAGAGAGATCAAAGGCAGCATGCATAGGACTGAAATACTAAATTACCGCCTCACTTTTGGAAGTACTCCTTCCAGAGCAAGATTGAGACACTACTGCTGGCTTTGCTGGGTTTGTTCTGTGGATACATTTACACAATGAAAATCATTAGCATTTTTATATAAAGATAATAAAAATAGTTGTCAGTCCTCATGTTCCTACAATTTATGGCTCTAAAACACTAGGGCCAGAACTTTAAGACATGACATGTAATTGTGAGCCCCTCGGCTTTTTTATTCCCAACTTGAGACACTTCTCAGCTGGGCACCCAAAAATCAGTGTCCGTGCTCAGAAATTTTGGCACAGCTGTCTAAAAATGCAAGATGAAAGGTGTAGTGCTGGATTCAGCTCATGTTCCATGCCAGTGGAAATGAGCACAGACCCTAGAGCTGGAACACAGAGTGGCAGGAAGTCAGCCAAGGAAGTTAATGTGATGGTGGAAAGTGACAACAACCTGCTTCCCAGCAGCCATGTTGTCCATTGGAAGCTTGCACAATCCCAAAAGCTGACCAAGGAGGGGACAACCAGAACAGCCACGGGATGTACTAATTCAACATATCCCATTAGCAGCCTCATCCAGTGGGAATCTATGGCAGAAAAGCTGGGGACAGGCTGGCCCAGGGATGTATAATTTACATCTTGTTGTGCCAGCCAGAGTGAAGCTGGTCCATAAAAGTCCTCTCTCACGTCTCCCTCTGAAACTTGGTTATTGAGACAACTTTATTATCTATGATGGAAGATGCTCTTTAAGGAACAAAAAATATGTTTATTGTTGAAAATTGCAGAAAAGGGTTCAAAGAATGTTGCTAAAAACTTTAAAAAATATCTACCACTCTGTGAACTGATTGAACAATAGCAAAATATTTTTGCCAAAAAACAGATTGAAATTTTGAAAAATGTCAATGAGCTATATACTAAAAATAGTTGGAATATCTTTCCATTTAGCTATGTGCATGAATTGTTTCTTGCTGTTCTTTTCTGCCAAAACAAAACCCTCAACCTTGGTGTGAGCAGGAGCAAATCCTCTTAATTCAGTGAAATTATGCTCACTTACACAGGGCTGCATTTGCTTTTAGGACCCTGCAGAAAGTTAGCAGAGGGCCCCTTTTCATTTTGCATTCTTTAATCTAACCTAGCTATCATATCAAGCCATTTGTAGCAGGTTCATCACTATAGAATTTGAGGGCTTTTATAGCAGAGATGTTGGACTCTCTCATTCATGACGAAATGACTAAAGAAAGTTACAAGTTAAATTAGGGATGAGCTAATTGTCTCAGATAAAATAATAAACCATCTCAATCTACAAACACACCCTTAAAAAAGAGCTAAATTTAAACAGAATCTTTATTGAGCGCCTGAAAAAGGAGGTGGGGGGGGGCTGTTTTTATTGGCTTGGAAGCAGTAGTCTCATAGAAAGACTTACTTGGTAGCTAGAAATTGCAGTACTACAACTCTCATGAGTTGTTCAGACTTGAGAGTGTTGGATAGTCTGAGTAAGCACCCAGACTTCTGGATGCTTATCCAGACTGAAGCTGAACTCCCAGCATCTGATGGATGCCTGTCCCTAATGTAAATATCAAGGTGCAGCCCTGCCTCATTGCAATGCATGGGTTCCTTGGGTATTGCACTTGTTAGAATGCACAGCTCAGGCATCTACCTTTAAAACCATTTAGATATGCTGAAACCCACCTAGGAATTAAATGGGACAAGAGCATGCTGAGGATGCTGTTGCAGGTTTAATTACCTTCTGCATTTTCTCTTTAGTGAGAGTTCTGACTTCTGGTGGAATAAAACTTCAGTCTCCACTGTATTGAATTTTTTTTTTTAAGCACTCCAGTCATTGTCTCCACTTGACTAAGACATTTCTGTGCTGAAGCGGGTGCATTTACTTTTCAAGTATTATTTTACTAATCAATTGAAAAATTACCTCCATGAATGACAGAAGTGCAGACCTTTGGAGTATTTCATTAAAAGGAACAAACATTAATTACAAATCCAGCCTAACCTTTTGCAGACATAAATTATGGGACTGATCTATTTTCTCCGTGGTTAATTGCAAGCAGAGAGTAGCTCTTTAAATTATTATCTGTATGGCATGAATGAAATTAGAATTTATTGGGTGATATTCTGAAGATTTATTTGTACCTAAAAAACCTGACAAAGGTAGTATTGGCCACACATTACATAGCAAAACCAGTTAAAACATCTTTGAGGCTCCAAATTGGCTGACCAAGATCACTATCAAAGGTTGGATACTAAGGCCTACTATTAGGACTTTACTGATAGTATATTATAGCAGCTGGAGATAGCCAATATTGCCCAAGTATTTCTATTGTAAGCCAACATTTTTGGTTACTCATAATTTTCCAAAAAGTTCACCTCATGGGCAGGTATTTGCTGGAAGGTAAAAACGGCTCGACTATTTTCTAGTGAAATAAAATACACTTTCCCCATGATAAAACAAAAACAGCTAGTTTGCTGTAGTGGGGGATCAAACTGAAATCTGGGAGAGAAATAGCCTTCTGTGAGCAAAGTCATTGACTGCTCTGGTGCAAACTGGTTTTGATTTGACCGTCTTTCATGCACAAAGTCTGATTTTCAAAGGTGTACAACAACGGCAATATTTTTGTAGTGATCGTGTTGCGTGATTACGTCACAAGTTTTAAGAGGTGGGGCATGATCGTATTATTCTTCTCTTCTGTCTAAAATATCAGCAATTTCCAAAGTCTTGTCTTCCTTATTTTTTTGGTAGAGGACTAGAGAACTGGAGTAGGATCTTTCCCAGGTCACAGCTAAAGGAATGAGAGTGTTGTATCTTTCTCAAAGAGAGTCTTTCTCCTAATTTTTTTTCAGGCATTTGAAGTAAGTAGGAGCTAATGAAAATAAACCCAAACCCAAAGTTTTAAACAGACTTACTAAAACTCGTTGCCCGTCTCTATTGATCCAGTCCATTCAGGTTTCCTAACCTACCAGTTTTCCAAGGAGTCATCCAACAAAAAGACGGAAGTCATTATCTAACATTTCTCATGTAAATGACAATGTGGCAGAGCTCTGACCTTGCTCCCGTGGGTCTTGCGCTTCTAGGCGGTTTATACTAGCCTCAGGGGCTCACTGTGACCCTCCACGTAGCCCTTCTCTCTCTAGGGCCAGGGTTACAGTCTACTGAGCCCTTTTCATCATAGGCCAGCAAGGAGGTTGGTGAGAGAACTCCTACAGTCTCTGTTTTCCATGGGGGCTTATTTCAGAACAGTTTAGCCTTCTGTCCTGACAGGGGCCTGACTTCCCCTCCCAGGAGATGTTCCTGTAGTGGTGGGTTGGGGGGAACCCAGGCTCAGGCCCAGGGACTCTAATGGTAGCAGCTGTTGGCAGCCAACCTTTCACTGCCAGAGTTGCTACATTTCCCTGGACCACTTCCCCACAGCTCTCCTGCTTCTCCCTTCTTCACCCTTACCTTAGGGCTCCCTTAACAATGGTTTGAGGGTGTCTTCATTAACCAGCCCTTCAGCCGCACTTCCTCTCCTCAGGCTCTCCTGGCTCTCCCCTGCCTGACCGGAGTGAGCCCTTTTTATAGTATCAGCGGGGCCTTAATTAGAGTCAGGTGGTCACATTAGCTTAATGGCCTCACCTGACTCTTTGCAGGTTAATTAGAGTCAGGTGTTTTCATTAGCCTGGAGCAGCCCCTGCTCTGGTCAGTCAGGGAACAGAAAACTGTTAATCCAGTGGCCAGTATATCTGCCTTCTGCTATTCTGCTGTACCCAACTGGCCTGGGTCTATCACAACAAGTATAATAAAAATATACATACATATATACCAACCATCACCACCACCACTTTTATTTCAAGTCCTTTCAGGCTGTATTCACACAATGAAAGAGCAAGGGAACAATAAACCCAACTGGAGAACACAAAATCCATCTAAATAACCCAGACTATGAAAAAAAGCCTGTTTTGATGTTTAGTGAGTAAGAACACCTTTAAGACACAGGACCAAGCCTTTTCTGTTTTCCATATTGTACCATGGAACAATTTTCAGCAGCGCCATCTACTGGTGAAGTCACTCCAATATTGTTACAAAACATGTGACATCAAAGTAATTTCCATGGCATATTAAAAGCACTAGTACCTAGATAGGCTAGACTAGATGAAGGACATGATGACCTTATGTAAGGAATAACTAGCTGGAGCAGATGTAAAAAAATTTTTTTACATATAAAGGACACTAGTAATGAAAACTGGGAAGAAAAATATGGACTATATATAATATGTTGGCAGAATTCACTCTAAAAAGAGACCTTTCCACAAAATATAAAAAAAATAGAAGAAAAGAAAAGAAAGCAAAATCCTTTACACTGGAAATAGTAAACCTTGCTTCCATGAATACTGGAACACGCAGGACCACGTATTGAAAGAAATACCTCAACCACCACTGCTTGCCTCACTTCTCTAGCTTTCTTTTACCAAAGGGGTTAATCATTAGTTATATAGCGCATCAGAAAACTTAGCCTGCTTGTCGTTTAATTTGCTTGTTTCATGATATGATTCATACCAAAGTTCTCATAGCATTCATCATTAATACAGAATACTGCATTAGCTTAAGACACACTTTAGTACCCTCTATGCATTATGTGACTACAGCCTAATCATAAATATGGAACATAGTTATGCCTTTCAGTGATCATTTTCAACAGGGCCTAAGTCAAAAGCACCTTAGGCTCCTTTGAAAATTTTACCCTTTGGAACTAACCTAGTCTCCCATCTCCACGGCCACAGGTTCTCTGGTAGTGAAACTGCTGCAACTCTACTGTGCAGGGTGGGGTCTGAATCTGTGGGTGGTATCGGGGGTGCCCACTCAGAGAGGCCCTTGGTATGGCAGCCCGCAAGGGATGGTTGGAATCAGGGCACAGCTATCCTGGGAAGAATTGGCTGCAGTGCAGCTCTTCTAATCCTTGCTCTATGCCAGATATTCAGTAAGGCCAGGAAATGCTATTGCAGGCAGTGAGTTGAAGATGTCTTCGTGGTCTGGCTCTGTAGCCACCCTATCATTTATTGAAAGATTAGATATTGAGCCACAGTAACTGGGAATAGTTAGCCCTGATTAGGAGTTTAGAGAACTGGGAAAAGAGAACTACTCTGAAGCCTGCAGGAATTCGAGACCACTCTGCTTAGCCCTTGTGAAGCTAGTATTTTCTGTCTGTTATCCTAATATTTTGTCATGTTTGAAAAGTAGGGAGTTAAAGATTGATCTGGAGCCTGGGAAAAGCACTCAAGCAGCAAGACCACTTGGGACAGAGTGAAACTTTTTTAAAACCATTTTGCATGAGAAAAGCAGGCCCTGACAATCCTGTCCTTAGAGATATTATATGTAACCTATTTCCCAGCACACCACATTTAAACCACGGGCCTGTTTGTTTCATATCAGCAAAAATGAAGACAGGCATATTATGGAGGCTCTCCCCACCTAATATGCCTGAATCCTAACTTCTGAAGGATTTCACTGAAGTTGGCAAACCTCTCAGTCTTACAATGAAGAATATACTGCTCAAATCATAACTAAAATTAAACAAGTATTCTGACCACTTTCCCCCCATGAAAGTCTAGTTGTGAAATGATATACAGTTTACATTTCTTGCCAGAGAAAACTCCCCTCCCGCAACAGAGCTAGTGAGAATCACAGGAATAAATATGACTTGTATTTGACACCTTGAGAGTTGGTATACATATTAGGAAGAGACACCTTGAGAACTGTGTGAATCTAACACCTGTGTAATTTACAAAATGAAAAACCTTAGAGTAGAATAGGCATGATGCTGGATAAATCAGTGGTTTAAAAAATAAAATAGCTTATCTCCAAATGGATGGAAAAGCTGTGAAAGAAGGAAGAAGAAAGATCCCTTATGCAACTGCTCTAGAATTTGCTCAATAAGAGATCTTTCCTTCAAAAACTTGGCTTAAAGAAAGTACCTCATAAATCAACATTCACCTTACAAAGTATTAGCAAAAAAGTAGAGAAATTTTGATTCACGTCTAGGTATTAGAAGACACATATTTACCAACACCTAGTTTGTTTTCTCAATACAATCTAGTAAACGATTGAAACTCTAACACGGACTACATCCAAGGTGTATTAAGGGTGCTCGGCCAAGTAAAACGTTTCCTTCTTGCATGAAGCTAGAACAGCCAATCCTAGAGTCACTGGCTTAAATGGAAGATGCATATGAGAAAGGAGGGCAGGACTGGACCTTTGCAGGGATAGCCTCTGTTTAGAAAAAGGAGTTGCAGAAATTAAGCTGAGAAATATTCACAAATTGGCTTCACCAGGAACTTTTTTTTCCCTAAAAATAAATGGGGGGAAAAGCAAAACCTGGCTTTGGATATGAAGTGTGGTCTGATTCACAAAGTATACTGAAACAAGTATTAATAAGGTTGGGATTTTCAAAGGAGCCTAAGTGAATCAGGTACCCAGATCCTATAGAAATTCAGTGGGGACTGAGCACCTAACTCCCTTAGGCCCTTTGAAAATCTCAGTCCTAATGAATATTAACTGAATTGGGATCATGTTATCAAAGACTGGAAGAAAATGTCTACAGGTAAATAGCTTTCTTCAGCTATTTTAGCTCTTAATTTCTTGGCTTTTGAGAGTTTACCATCTCAGATTAAATGTGCCCTTCCAGATTTCTTGGTGTATATACATATAATGACCATCTGATAAAACTTGCAAATAAAGTTCGACCTGAAATATTAAATGGCAAGAACTCCCCATTACAAGCAGCGCTAATACCACAATCACAATAAATGATGTTAAAACCAGTAAAGGACAGAGCTATACATGTCTGTGTGAAAGAAGATTTTAGCCAAATTCTCAGTCACAAAATATACACAGCTGTACCCATTAGTTCAATATCTCTGGCCCATAGTTATTATTACAACACTTTCTAATATGGGTTGCAGCATGTCACGGCAGGTGATGTACCTCTCTCAGAAGCAAAAGACAGCAGGTCACATGTAAGTTTGGCATGACACGGTATATAGACTGTTCTGTATGAACACCTAGTTGACGTGCCAGAGTTGAAAAGCTGACAAGTGGTATGACTTTCACTTCAGCGAATGGCGAGCCACGGGCCACAAAATGCTGTAATACCTTCTTGTAATTTACATCAATAATTTTCATTCTATTCTGTTTTCTCATGCATGAAGTTCTGAAACAGGTAAAAATGAACAATATTACCTTCTCACGGATGAAAGAACAAATATTTATGGAACAGTGTGATGCAGCTGTTCAAAGCTTTCTAAACACGTTAGCTCCTGGCTGTGTTACCAGTTTACCTGATGTCCCTCTGTTCAAGCCCTTACATTTGTATCTGCAGGTAGGTAAAAAACCAACTTGGCCAGACAGCCTAAGAGCTTACATTATTGTTTTCAAAAGTAACTTATGAGCCATTTAAGCCCTTGACTGGTAGAGGAATTCCTACTAGTGGTCACTCCATGTTGCATGTTTGCAGAACAAAGAACCAACATGACTTTTTCTGATAGCAAACTATTAATAACTTAGGTGTTTTTTTCAAAAACAATTTTTTGGGGGGCCAAGTTATGTCCCCAGTCTGAGATCTGATATCACAAACATGTGGCATGAGGATCTGCACTTTCAAGACAATGGTGGAATACGTGACAGATCAAAAGTTGCAGTAAGCTTATAGGCTGCCGTTAAGCCCCTCTACTAAAATCTTTACAATAAAGTAACTAGTAAAAGCTGAAGTCAGAGGCTTTCTTAAAAGGGGCAACATTGGGACAAAATAATATTGAGAAATTAAATTTACTTTGGATTAGTTTCATGTAAACACACACAAAAAATCAACTTCTCAGCACTCACATGAAAAACATAATGTAGTTAATATTAAATACACTGATTACACAACCTATTACTTTTACAGTTTATGCTGCTATGTCCTTGATTTCAGTCCTGTTTTGCTTATGATTAATGAATGACTCACCTTGAGTACTTTGTGTTTATTTCATACCTCATTATGAATTTGAAAAGGTCATTTGTTCTTTGGAACTAGAAGGCAAAACATCTTTGCAAGCAGCAAAATGTTGACAAATTTAAACTAGACACTTTTGTGTAACAAACTTACTGCTACCCATTTTTTAAAATCGCATTGCTTTAGGTTTTCTAAAAAGGTTCTAAAACTGTTTCAAGAGCTTGCATGCCTCTTGTTCCCACAGAACATGGGATGATAATTTGGGCATATACATGTTATGTGCGTGTGTGCACACACACGAATATATATGAAATCTGATGCACTTTCTCTTTTAACTTGTCAGGTGCAATACTATAATAGCATATTTATTTATGCTAACAGTTGCCCACTTACTGCTGATACTTATTCATGTGGGACCAAATCCTAGTCCAGTAGAAGTTATTGGAAGTTGTGTCTCCATTTAGCCCAAAATTGTTAAAAACCAAAAGTATACAATCAATATTTAAGAAAAACAAAGTAGGGTTTTTTTTTAAACTACCAGCTCATGCTAGAACATGATTGTTTAATCTCCCGAGGGCTGTAATACTTTGATCCAATTCTGGTTGTTGGGTTTAGTATGCAGGAGGCTTGGTGGTGCTGGCAGCCTGTGATATACAATAGGTCAGATTTAATGATCAGCAATTTCTAGTTGGCATAACAGGCCCTAGATAGAATTTGCAACCCAGCAAAATTTAGAGCCACCCTTGAGAGTGCTTTAAATTACACCAGTAGCCAAACCAGCTCCCAGAAACCAGTTTTATGGTAGCATAAAGATGGCATTTAGCCATCGTTGCTCCTCCTCAGCAGTGCTGAGCAGAGCCCTGGCACAGCTGAGGATCTGGACCAGTGACGTAAAAAAGAATACAGACCAGAGTCTGTTCTTACTATGCATCATTTAACGTCTTTGTTGTTTTCCTCATTCACCTAATTTGAAAGATATGTCCCCAAAAGAGAGCTTGATTATAGGGCAGAAATCATTAGCCGCAATCCTCCCCTCACACCATCTTTGTACTGGTCTGATTCCACTGTCTTCAATTCCCAATTTTAACTAGCATGAGAGGACAATCAGACCCATTAGCATTTCTCACCTCTAGAACCAAAATGCTTGAGAAGCATAGCTATATATATTTGGAGCTGCACTGCCTGAGAACCAGTGATTGAGGCATTATTACACAGTTGTATAAGGCCGTGGTTTTTAACGTCTGGTCTGCAGACCCTTGGGGGTCCACAAACCATGTCTAAGATTTCTAAAGGGGTTCACACCTTCATTTGAAACATTTTAGGGGTCTGCAAATGAAAAAAAGGTTGAAAACCACTCGTCTAAGGCATAGTGCCCCATGGCCAGTGGGTCTAATGAATCTGGTGAGCAGTGGCGGTATTTGAACCAAATATTTCACCAAGTACAGTCTTCTCTGTGCCTCATCCCTCAGACTTCCAGTGGCCAACCACTGGCAGGAACATCTCCCCCTTCCCCCTATTTTAGCTCCACAGCACTCTCTGTTAAATTACAGCTGTCCTTTATAGAGGTGCACTTGGGTTGGATGCTGGGGCTACATTTGATTAAGAGCCAACAAGATTTAAAGGACTTTAGTTGATTTTTACATTGTCTTTATACAGTCAATTGCATAATTGCTCACCATGTATAATATTCAGGCATATTTGTGTTACAAAGGTCAATAGTTTAAGTATTGCATCATCATTTAAAATAATGTAACTGAGAATGATTTGTAACTGCCGTCTGACCTTCAGCCTCTGGTTTGCTTAATATTGTGGCTTTAAGTTTTCCCCCAATTTGTTCAGAACTTTTTGTACCTTGGAATATTAATCTATAACTAAACATTGTCCTTGGTGTTCATCTAGCTGACGATGTTGGATCCAAACCAAATCTATTATCTTTTCTTTGAATTTTGTAAGCACATTAATTCCAACTCTTTATTCAGGCTTCTTGTTCTCTACAATTTCATTGTAAACTGTGCACATGGGGAGGACATTGCTTAGTCTTTTGGGATCAGTGATTAAACCACTTTTCACAGATGATGAACTTTAGATCCTTGTGGACAGTATCTCCTTATGTAAAATTAACTAAAATCAAACTCTCTATTTCTTAAGGGTTCAGTTCAGCCACACGTATTCATGACAAGTAGGACAGTACTGCTCAGAGTGAGTGGCCATAATTGAAGAACAGTACAGTAACAAATGTAGCTCACTATGAACAAATGGCAAATGTTATGTGAGTTGGGGGGCAGGTGATGCTAATCAGAAATCAAACTGTCATATTCCAATAAGAAAAACTAAGTTTAGAGTGGACCTGGAGATGGTAATAGGGAACTATGTAGTTCTAAACTGACTACTGCAATGCTGCAATTCTATCCCAGTGTAAAGCCAGTAAAATCAACAGAGTTACACCAGCGCAGAACTGGGGTAACACAGGGCAAATTAGGTTCAGTGATTTCATCTACTGTAAGTAGTTTCTTACAAAGGCAATTCTGGGAGAAAATAATTTACTTAATTATTACTAAGGAAGTTTACTTTTCAAGGTAGATGTTTAGAGATGAGAGCTTACAGGCAGTTTGATACATGCATTAGCGCTGATACAGGGAAAATCGTAGCTGCTTTTTGAAGGTCCATATTTTTTTTTGCAACATAAAAAAGTGCTAAGCCACATTTCCAAGCTATACCCAGGTTACACTTCCGAATCAACTCTAAATGGCTCAAGGGATCAGTCGTTCCTATTCAGCTATCAAAATAGAGGCGACCTCCTTTGAGCTAGTTCCAGATAGATGCACCTAACTTATTCTTTTGTGTCACATTCAATGAACAGAGGTGTGATGTATATTTGGTTACAACATCTGTGTTTTAAACCAGGGGTTCTCCACCTTTTTCTTTCTGAGCCCCCTCCACCCCCTCCCACAATCTGCTAGAAAAACTCCATGGCCCACCAGTACCATGACTGTTTTTCTGCATATAAAAGCCAGGGCCAGAGTTAGAGGGTAGCAAGCAGGGCAATTGCCTGGGGCCCCTTGAAGCTAAGTTGCCCAGGATTTGGCTTCAGCCCCAGGTGGCAGGGTTTAGGGCCCCAGGCTTCAGCCCTACACGATGGGGCTTTGGCTTTCTGCCCTGGGCCACAGCAAGTCTAACACTGACCCTGCTTGGCAGACCCCCTGATGCCTGCTCCTGGCCCTCGTTGGGGCCCCGGACCCCTGGTTGAGAACCACAGTCTTAAATAACTTTTGTGTAATTCAGTTCCCCCTGCATACTATGTTGAGATCTCAGAGGCCTTCAGCTATTGAGTATAAAAATAACAAAATTGCACTGAAAATATATTTTTTATTATTTTACTTCAGCAATTTAGGTCTTCTTAGGCAGGAGAAATCTTCCAGGTTAGAGTGAAAGTGATTAGTTTGTTTCACATTATGATGAAAGGTAAAGGAATTTTACCAGTATATTATTGAGTTACAGTTTTTCTTACTGGGGGGAGATAACGTTTGAGACAAACACTTCACATCTGTGATTGTTCCAGCGGGACAGCAGTCATGCAACGTTCTTATAGCATCTCTCTTTACAACCCACACAACTGATATCATTTATAGGACATCTAGGAGAGTGTCACCCTATTTGTATGGTGACTCATAGGATATTTATATTTCCTTGAAATACAGTGATATTAGATTAGTGAAGGTTTCTGATTTTTTCCCCTCATCTATAGCGCACCCAAAGTCCACTGAAGTCAACAGAACACTTTATTTGATTTCCATGGGTTTTGGATCAGGTCCTTATAGATTTGTCTTCAGTAGATTTCTGTACCTTGAAGTGTGTCCACACTAGCTTTTAAAACATGTTGAACACCTTGAATTAACAGGCAGTCAATTAACTCCAAGTACAAAAGTCTTGAGAAGACAAATCCACAATTCCTGAATCCTCTAATTGATATTATTCCTATTTGTCTCTTGTATTTATAAAAGGCACCTATCATCTTGGTATCCAAAAATGGAACTAAGATATAAATCAAAACCAATCGAGCAATTATCTATCTCTATCCTGCCAAATTGCAGGGTGTGTGAATTAATGTTCAAGAATCTTCTTTTTGTTTCCTCGAGCTGACTGAGTTTTGTTTTTTTTCTTTACAACCCTTTCCTGGATGTTATGAGCTGAAAAGGACTCCACTATAGAATACACTGTCAAGGCAAAGAGAAGACTGACACACATTTCACCATTCTATGGAACACAAAGCCCTTTCCCCGCCCCCCTCAGTACAATGCCACTTGCTGTACATTTCTCTGCTTTTTAGGAAAGTGATGATCGGGTTTTCCAATGACCCTCAAATGCAAAGATGCCTTTTATGAGAAGATTACATCCTGCAGTGCCTGAGTCTATTTCTTAATCAAGCATCTATTACTTACGATAAATTCTACAAAGCTTTCCCTTAGTTCGAATCTTTCCATCATTGTTGGTTGAAAAATCTTTTCTCTTTTCAAACATTTGTCAGCTTTAGCACCCTATGATATTAATTCTAAAGTCTAAGATCATTCCTGAGAGTGAGAAGATGGCAAGTTTTTAGAAGAATAAACAAAAAACACCTCCTTCTCCTTCTCAGACATTTCCCCTCTCACAAAAAAACCAAAACCAAAACAAAACCTCACACAGCTGAAAGAAACTGAAATTACCTGAAACTGCTTGGATACTGCAGAGTTGTAAGTAGTAGGAGCCAAGTTCCCAGGATTGTCACTTCCATCTGCAGCAAAGGATGTGACTAAATACTCACTCCTGTATCTAAAGTGAATTAAAAGAAGACTTTAATTGAGTTAGAAATCACAATGCCCGGGCACAGAACTTTCTGTTTATGACAAACATTTTCATTTGGCTACTCACTACAGGCCTATAAATGGGCTGAGCACATGCATCCCGAGTTAATGTCCAGACTCTGTTCCTGAGATTGGCCTTATTAGTAACTCAAAAACCCAAATGGACCTTAATTGGATCCATGTGCCAGCATGACTCAGCAGGAACTATCCTGAGGTTTTTAAATGCAGGTTTTTAGCATCTACAATGACTCAACAAATGGGCCCTACATTTCTATACTGGGTTTTGAGTTTGCTATCCTGTTGCATGACCCTAAAAGATTTAGCATTTTGGAAGTGGATAATTTTCTGCTGTTTACAAACTGCTAGAGAATGAGAACAAATCCCTTTATCCATCCTCATGATATCAGAAGCTGCATATGTTTTTGCTTTGTTATCTTTGTTACCATAACAAATATAATTTCCCCAAAGCAATTTTATAACCAACACCTTTTCAGCTCATGTTTAATGCATATTTAAAAATATTAAAAGGGAACATTATTTCAGTTTACGAAGTTGTACAGCAGCAGCCTGACAACACTGGAGTAACAGGATGCAAAAAAAAAGTTTGACCACAGAAAATGAGTGGACTGCAGCAGTTTTCAAGAAAAACCATTCAATTGAGTGATATTCGATAGTATGAGAACAGAGTTGATATTCTATACTATGAGAACAGAGCTTACAGAAATCTCATGTAAATGTTTATCTCATGAAGGGCTGTTCGTATCCAGGTTAATCTGAACAAAGGCCAAACCTGAAATTCTCCCAGCTAACCCACCCCTGTTATAAGCTGTCATTCACTTACAAGAGGTGTTTTGCTTTTTTACACCACCACTAAAAAAACAAACAAAACCAAGAAAATTAAAAAATGAACAGAAGTGGTGTCATGATGTTACTGCATCATCAACAAATAGCACCCAATAACCAGGGCCGGCTCTACAGTTTTTACCGCCCCAAGCAGCACACCGAATTGCCGCCGTGGCGGGGGCAGTCCGTGTGCCCTTAGGGCGGCAAGCGCGTTTCCGCGGTGGCGGCAATTCGGCGGCAGCTTCTATGTTTAGCTGAAGCCACCGCAGACAGCTAAATATAGAAGCTGCCGCCTAATTGCCGCCACCACGGAGACTCACGTGCGGCCCTAAGGGCACACGGACTGCCCCCGCCGTCCGTGGCGGCAATTCGGCGCGCTGCTGGGGGCAAAACAACAGGGACTGCTGCCCCTTGAAGATTACCGCCCCAAGCACCAGCTTGGAATGCTGGTGCCTGGAGCCGGCCCTGCCAATAACATATGTCAGTGACTGAGCAACATTTGCCACCAATGAGTGTCATGCACACATACACATGACATGGTTACTGTTTATTAGAGCCTAACAGTATTTAGCCACATCAGAGCAGTACAAGTAGACTGCTACTAACTTATTTTTAATTTCAGCAGTGGTGCTATGTGTAACATAGATCTAACAATAACAATCAGCAGCCACCGCCAAAATAATAGAGGCTCAAATTCTGCCCTGAAGCCCCACTGGGACACCCACTGCCTCAGGTGTCCGTTTTTTGATCGAAACATGCAGTCAAAAAGGGATTATGGTGGCTCCGGTCAGACTGGGCCGTTGACTGTCCAGTTGGCAGCACCACGCGGCTAGCGGGCTCCCTGATAGCCTCTGTGCCATGAGGCTCCTGAGAAGCAGCCAACATTTCCCCCCCCCCCGGCTCCTACATGTAGGGGCAGCCAGGGGGCTGTGCACGCTACCCCTGCCCCAATGACCTCCCACAACTTCCATGGCCAATGGGAGCTGTGGGGGTGGCGCCTGCAGATGGGTCAGTGCGCAGAACCTCCTGGCCGTGCTTCCACGTAGGAGCCAGAGAGGGGGACATGCCACTGCTTCCAGAAGCTGCTTGAGGTAAGCACTGCCTGGAGCCTGCATCCCTGAATGCGCCCCCCCATGCCCCAACCCCCTGCCCCAGTCCTAATCTCCCTCGCATCCTCAAAATATCTCGGTCCCAGCCTGGAGTCCTCTCCTGTACCCCAAACTCCTCACCCTCATCCCCCGTCCAGAGTCTGTACCCCCAGCCAAAGCTCTCACCCCCTCTTGCATCCCAACCCACTGCCTCAGCCTAGAGCCCTCTCCTGCACTCTGAACTCCTCATTTCTGTCCCATCCCAGAGCCCGCACCCCCACCCAGAACCCGCACCCCCTCCTGCACCGCAGCCCCCTGAGCCAGCCCGGAGCAAATAAGCGAGTGAGTGAGGGTGGGGAGAGCGAGCGACGGGGGCAGGGATGGAGTGAGTGGGAGGGGGGCTTCAGAAAAGGGGCAGGGCACGAGTGTTTGCATCCTATGTATTATGTGTGTGTATGCCTAGGAAGAAGATAATGCAATACAGTGTAGGGATAGGCTTAGAATATAGAATTTAAATGTTAAAAAAGTGAACAGATTATTTAAGTGGCAGCTACGCAGTCAGAACTATAGCAACTGTGAAGGTAAAGCAGTTACTCTGAATGGCGAGCCATTTGCTTTCTAATGAAAACAGCCCTACTTGTCAGCAACATCTAGAAAAAATGATTTCTTAGTCAGAGCGTGTAACCGAGGAAAGTAGCTTTTTTGCTATATGAGGTAATACACTCGAATGATGTATGACTTAGATAATAGTGCGGGTTAATGATCTTCAGCTGGATCAGGGAGTAAAACAAAGTAATTTCATAATACAGAGCATGATGGATTAAATCATGTTAATACTGGGTATATACATTAAAGAAAATGATCTTTCTGGCATACTAAATGGCAAAATAAAAAGCACTTTTAGTAAGTTATATGATTAATTAGTCTGCCCTTTTATTTATGTACCATGATAAAGTAAAATGTACTACTTCTGGTTACCTCCTAGGCAATTATTCTAAAAAGTGTATTAAATGTACCAGCATCACTCTATTGTACCAGTCCATCAGGAACACCAAAGTATGTCCCCATCTTTGTTATAAGTAAGGGATTCCCCTCCCCCATTTATTAAAATAGAAGTTAGCTCATCACTCCTTCCTAAGGTTTCTAGAGGGCTTTTCTCCATGAGACATGATTTTGATCTCAATACAAAATTGGTCTGTGTTTGAGATCATTAACTAGTGGCATTGTTAAGAACTAGTATTGAGTGGTGAGAATTGGAATTCAAGTAAGTATCCAAAAATGTGGATGGTCACCCAAAGTTCATCCAAATTCTGAACTGTTTCAGCCTCTTGCTTGCAAAACTGAGCTGGATACTTTGTTGCTTTCCCATCCGATTTCCAGGGCTTTTCATCTCAGCCAGAAAGAACCTGGAGGTAGCCTTTCAGAATTAAAAAAAAAATATTTATAATTAAAGAGAGATGAAAGGGAGGAGGGAGGGAGGACAGGGGAAAGGAAGCTTGTATCACATCCAGCCAAGTTTTACCTCCCCTTCAAGAAACCATTTCAAGAGCAGAAGAAATAAGACAAATTTAATCCTGGATTAACTGTAAGTGTCCAGTGTCCACTTCCTGGCTAACACTAGTCTGTGGCTCTGGCCCAGAGAGGGAAGCGCAACACACACCGAGCAGTGAGTTACATTACACCTATATTACCTGTTGGCTGACCTCTGAAGAAGAGTGACATCTGCATAAGAGCAATCTGAAAAAAGCCAAGCTCAATGCTCTAGAACTGTGGAACTGCTCAAGGGATGTTGTCTCTCACTCCCTACAACTACTAACCCTCTCCCCTTCAGTAATGCCATGTAGCCTATAGGAGCAAAAGATTAGGGAAAGAATCCAAGTCAATTGTCTTTTTGCTTTATTTCCCAGCCAGACCAGGGTAAAGGGGAGGCTGCCCTTCCTATTACACTAGGGATGTACTAAGTTTCTTCTCTTGAAGTTTATATGCCAGATGGACAGAGTGGTGTCAAAATGACTCCAACTCCAGTACAGCACAAGGCTGGACTCAAATCACTATTATGTGGCTACCTCTAAGGAGGAAGCATCCCCTCAAAAAAGGAAGTAGCTTTCACACTACTGAGGAACCCAGGAAGCTATTGGATCGACACTGCTCAGTAGCCTCAGAAACAATTATGGGTTGAATGGAGACGTGGTCCTCATTTTAAAACACTCGTGTGAAAGATGAGTCATTTAAAAAAAATAGTAACCTGTTTGCCTAGTGAGGGAAACTCTTTGAAAACTTCCCCCAGCCACAGTTCTGACAGTGTGGGTCAGTACTGCAAGTGGGTGTTCTAATCCTAGGTGTCTCTCTATTAGCATCAACCGCTAATCTCCCAGTGCTATCTTGCAATTGTTTGGCTTTTCTTTCTCTGGAAATGGGACATGAAATCTATTTATATTGAATATATAGCAAACCATGGCAAATGTAAAGCCATGTGTTTAACCATTTGTTTTAACATCTGTACATTTTAACAATATGCCTTTAGCAAAGGAAACTCTTTGCCATCAAGTTTCGCAATGTAACTTTCCACAGGATCTCATTTTGGCAAGTGTGAGTACATTTAGATGGTAAAGTTAAGGGTCTTTCATTCTCCCTACAGCACGTTCACTATGTTTAATTTTAATCAGCATTACAGAGAGTGATTCACGTGCACTGAGCAGGCATCTCAATTTTCTATGTCTGGTGGAATACGTAAATAAGAAAAAAGGTCCAGAAACTTTCCTGTTTACAGTAAATTTTGCCAATATTGTTCTTTTTAATTAAAAGAGCAGAATGATTCTGTGTATCTGTATTAAATGCTACTTTTAATCCTCCAAACCTTAATCAGAAGGCTTTTAGAGGATGCTAATTCTAGCAGAACAGCAACAAATAGTGGGAAATATGCAAAGAAATCTCTGCTTTGAAGTGTCTGACACATTTTGTCAGCTTTCTCTCCGAAATTTATTTTAATAAGATACTATAGCTATTGGGTTAATTATTCTCATGTGTTTCTAAGTGGCCTTTGAGACTCGGAAAAACAGAGTAAAATTGACAGAAAACATACGGTAAAACTGGATTTATGTTTCAGAAGTAGAAAAAAAATTGAACACCCCAAGGTCTAACTCCTTCACTGCAAATCATAAAGGGATTTTAATGGCATGTTAGAAGAAATACCTTTATCAAAAGAAAGCAATGGCATTAATATACGGAAGGATGGGTGAACTGTATTGGAGAGTGGAGAAGTACAGCTTCTGAGGAATACAAAGTGTTGGTCTAAAATAACTTTCAATTGTTGTTACATTTTAGACTTTGTAGGAAATAACACACAGCAGAAGTGTGACTTTAAAATTAGCATTTGAAAGTGCCTGTGATGTAGCTGAGGGTTTTTAACAAGCAGTGGGTTTTGAACCTAAAATTACATTAATTTATTTGCTGCAACAAAATTAGGCTGATTAGTTATTGTTCAAACTCATTTGTTAAACAAAAGAAAAGCCTTTATATTATATAAAAAAATCAGCATAGCAGGCACTCCTTGTAGTCCATTACTGTTGACAAGACTTGACTAGAAATGCAAGATATGTATAAAGAGTAATTTTGCCTCATTAAACGACAACACTAGTGGTTCCTCTTCATCTCCTTAATTCATTTCTTATAGTTTTTCTTGTCACATCCACTTGTTTTATGGCTTACTAACTTGCAAGTTATGGTCGTAATTTATGATCAAAATTGAGTGGTAGCAAATCACAGAATATTTTCATTGATTACCCTAAATTGTCTAATCTCCTGTATGTTTTTAGGACTTGATTGGGTGGTATTTACTGATTGCCTTCATCTAATTTAAAAATCAATCAATAGCAACAATGAGAGGTGGTGGATAAATCGAGTCTAATGCAGCATAACTGCAGCAAATATCCATCAAAGGCTCATTCTCAATCAAATTTGTGGGAAGTTTTAATACATAAACCAAAATGTCTAAAAGCTTTACTTGTAGAGCATATCATTTTAAAATTGTGCTCTGCAGCATGACATCTTATTGCTCTTATGCTGTCTATTTAGGGTGATTTTCCACTGCTAAAATGAACGTATTTCACTACAATAAAACTGTAGCAAACAAGAAAAAAATGTGATCAGCTTTGGTTTAAAGGCACTTTGTTCCATCTTCCTCAATATTATCCGTGTATAATAATGGGAATTAACATAACATCAGCTTTTCTTATAAACTGTGTGCATTTTCCCAGAGATAGAGAGTCTAATAAGTGTCTTGATGGGAAATTTGCTTTCTATAGTGAGAAATCAAGTGATGAAAGTTGTTCCTTACATAGTTGTATTTTGTGTGTCTATGCACGCATTATTTAGTGCCTAAAGTTTACTATGGCAAATATGAAAGAAGGCAGCACGTTAACTTCTTGACACTGTCAGTGCAAAAACACATTATGCAGTGACAGGTTTTTGTCTTTTTTTTATTTTTATTTTGGCTTTTATTTATTTTTTAAAATTCAGCAAAGACACCAAGAATTTAGAGTGCCTCTTTCTAAACTTCCATAAGAAAACTGTAAACAAAATACTGATTTTATTTATGAACTGTGGAGCAGATCCTGAGTTGGTGGAAATGGGCATAGATGCTTTGAAGTTGGAGTTGGAGTTCTCTTGATCTGCACCAGCGGTGGATCTGGCTCAGTAGTCTGAAAGAGTGTGGGTATATGCTGGTATCTAATGTTAGAAGAATTTCAAACTTTACTTGAAAGTGTGGATAGAAGCAGCGAATACTCAGTGAATACTGAAAACCGCTAAAGATATTCAGCTTTGAATTCTGAACACCACGTGCAATGTGAAGCTATGTACTGCTTATGCCAGGGGAGGTTCTGACCTGTTCTGCGTGTGCTGCTGGTGATAGGTGGAGAATGGAAGGAAAGAAATGTGCTGCTGTTTTGGCTTTGCAGTTATTTTGGTATTTTATTTATCATTAATACCAATGGTGCATAGAGCTCAGACAGGAATTATTTTATGTTGTATTTAAATTCAAACAAAGAAATCAAAATACTGATGGAGATGGAGTCCTGGGGCCAGATTCTGGGTCATTGCATGGCAGGTATGTTAGCCCAGAATTTCACCAAGGATGCCTATTGAGAAGTATTCAGAAAGAAAAAGGCCATGCCCATTTGCACACATTAGAACAAGGCAAACAGGTCTTGATAACATTTGAGAAGAGTCAGAACCAAAATCCTGGACATCTCCATGTGCTGGGGATATTTGGACTTGATCCAAACTTTGCAGTTGAAAAACACCCCCCCCCCCAAGGCAGGTCTTGTCAAAACCTGGGGATCTAAAACTGCCAACTCTGCAGACATCCTCATCTGGATGTGGATCAAAAATTTGCATCTCAGGCACATTTCAGCATCAAAAGAGAATTGATCTGAACCTCGACCCAAATCTTAAATCATACCACAACCTCCCCCCCCCGTTGCTTTTTTTCCAGATCAAATTAATTGAGCCAATATTTTTTTTTTTTAAACCATTTTCTATTTTCACTCCTCTGCTCCTGCTGGTTTTCTACAAGAGTAAAAAGTGGTGCGAGGTGCTGAATTACTCTGGCAGAGGCTGCTCTTGAAGATCTCCTGCACTTCTTAGCCAGAAGCAGGAAGTGCAAGAGATCACACGAGACAGCTTGTTCTCGTGAGATTCCCAGCTCGATATTGTAGGTTCAACAGCTCTGGAGAGACTGAAGATGGTTCAGATGGGCATCCTGGCCTTCTGGTGCTTATCTGAGCCAGATACAAATTCCAAACCTTTAGAGGTCGACCTGCTGTCAGCACAAACAAGGCTATAGGCGCAGGGTTAGGAAAGCACACGGTTCCAGTGGGGAGGGGCGGAAATATTCCCTCTCAAATCAATTTTAAAGCATCCTTTGTTGCTAAACACACTTAAAAAATCTTGGCATCAACCACAGCTCACCAACACACATTACAAATACAAAAGACAAACCCCGACGAGAACCCTACGAGCAGTCCACTTTTTATTAAAATTCTGAGAGATCTTCTTGCCAAGGGCCCTCTTACAATGACATCTGTACACTTGTCATTACATTGCAGTTCACATTACTTACATAAACATGCCACAGGGAAACCATGACTGATATAATTTTTATAAGATTGAAAGGTAGCCATTATGATCATTAAAACAAACCTGAGAGAGCCTTCCTGATGATGGAATAGATTCGGTTACTTCTTCCTTCTCTGTGGGTCATTAGTTAAAAAGGGAAAGAGGGGGAAAATAAAGAGGGAGAGAAGGCCACATACTGCAGGTGTTTTATCCTTTGTAAGGAGACTGCACTGAGACAAATGATTCTAGCTGGCATTTTGTACACACCGGAGATTGCTTATCGATCCAGATCAGAATATTCAGGCTGGCCCCGGGGAAAAGGCAGAGTATTTTCTGAGGGAGTTAATAACCTGGCAGCTGAGCTGTCTTGTCCAATTCACTGAACCTAGGGCTCTAATCAGGCCAGAGTTTCTTATTTTGAGAAATCTTGCCATACGTGTCTGCTAGCTGCCTTCTACTCTATTGGACCAGTGACAGTGATTGAAATGACAGCCTATAGATAGAGGCTAATCAAATTGTTTATTATCAGCCTAAATCAATATGTATAGATTGTTGAAACATCACTGTCATGCCATGGAAAAGTAATACTAATACTTCTCATGCTGCTGATGTAATTCTAAAACATATTGTTCTAGCCTGAATTACATCTGAATTTAAGAGAGTAAAAGCAATTATAATGGGGGATCAGGCAGTGAATAGTATACATGCTCACGCATTCCAATAAAATAACGTTAGGGATTAATGATGACATGTCACTCTGTGCTCCCTTTAAATATATTATCATGTTTCCAAACTGGACAGAGAGAGAACCCAGATCTGTGAAAGAAAACGGGGATAAAAAAATAAAACACCAAGGAAGATATTCTTCCTTTTGCCGTGGAGAAGGGAAAAGAAATCCACACAGATCTGTGTTGTTGTCTACAGGGAAAAGAAAGAATTCCAAGATGTATGTATCTCATTAAATGCCCACCCAACAGAAATGATCGAAACAATGTAAATCTGTAATACATGAACATCCATCACAAAAACATTCCAAAGAGTTTCACACCGTTCAACATTTGGATAAAGCGTACAGCAAAGCAAATGTCTTTCTCTCTGGATTTATAAAAGTAAATAGTACCCAGCGCTTGGAAATTAACTTGGGAGTTGGTATCACAACGGTGACGTGTTTTACTTAAAAAAAATCTAGTCTATCTATTCTGCAGCCCCGGAATTTTGCACAGGAATGAGGTGAATGCATATGTGAAGAAAAAAATGTTGCTCCGTTTTCAAAGTATGCTATAACTTGTGGTTTTGCAGACAGTGATATACAGTGTGACATGCATATATATTTCATCTTGTACAGCATGTTAATTATCTGTCTGAGTCAATAGCCTTGATTCACTCCCTAGGTTGCAGGTGCAGAGTGGTAGTAACTTGACTGGAGCAGGGGGCACAGCAGTGCACCTGCAGCCCTCACTCTACCACATAACCCAGGTTGGGTGGAGCTGGAACTATGCAGGCCAAGTGCTATACTACTTGGTATCCTGCAATGGAGCTCCTAATTAATGCTGGCTGACATTTCAATCTGCCCTCTCCTGACAACACCCACAGAGCAGGGTGTCCGGGAATTTCCTCTCTGGGTGTAGGTGACACTAATGGCGCAGTGACTACAGTCTACCCAATGCACATATTATCCCAGAATAGAATTTGGATTTTTTTTAATATATATTTTTTCAGGTGGGTACATTAACAATAATTTGCAGTATCTTGTGTGCCTAAGTGTGGCATTTTCCTTCAACAAAAGGGCCTGCTTCTCATTACACTATGGCCACTATATAGAAATACTATATGGAAATATAGTATGGCTTTAAAGTTGCAATAGATTATATTTCTCTATCCCATTGTAAGGCCCCCATACAATGTCAGAATGGTACAAAATGACATTAGTATAAATGATGAATTGGGACCAAACATCTTTACACTCCTTTTTAAAGATAATTTGCATAATGTGTTCATTGGACTGAATTACTTTGTCAAGTTACTTTGTAGCTCCAAACTAAAGCAAAGTTCAGCCATACAGCATTTGTGTTAATAAAAATAATATTACTCTTTAGATAGTGCTGATTTAAAGTGGTTTGTTTTTCCTTTGGATAAAAGTTACTATTCTTAGTGTGTGCACTCAAACCCCTCCTAAACAGCAATAATCTTTGGTTGACTGATTCTAGGAATTTTCCTACTACATTTAAACTGACATTTTTAGTCACATATTAATTGCATCTGTACGGAACAGAGGCCCTGACTCAGTAAACAACTTTAGCACAAAATTAAAATGTAAGCATATGCTCAAGTTCATCCCTATTCAGGAAAGACCTGAAGCAGATGCTTAAGTTTAGGCATGTAAACAGTTCCATTGAAGTCAATGGGGCTTAAGCAGATATTTAAAATTATGCATATACATAATGCACATTCGCAGAATAAGTTGCTGCCCAATGAGAGTCGCAGAATTTGGTCCACAGTGAACTGGCACAACAGCAAAATAAAATATTACTTTTAAAGTGTTTTGGCCCCAACCCAGTAAAGCACTTAAAACTGACCTACATACAGGGCTTTTTTACTGATTTAACTATTTTGGTTTATAATTACATCAGTTAACTCCTTCATGCGGTCACAGTTAAACTGGTATAAAGGTATTTATATTGGCATAGCTTATCAAAGTAAATTTACAGAAATAAATGCTTCTGAAAATGGGGGAAGAATAAAAAAGGAGCGTAAGGGGGGAAAAACCCCAAACGGATAAACTGAAAATTGAACAATTTGAGGTTCAGGGGTGTTTTGGTCAAAAAAATAGAATTTTTTAAAAACAAAACATTTTCCATAGAAGTTTTTATTTTAGAAAAAAAGTTTGTTTTGTCTATAAAAGTTCTGAAATATTTTTTTTACCAACTCTAAAGCACTTTGAGCATATAGATGTGGAGTACTTATTATTAGCATCTGTAATTTGCTGTTGTATGGCGCAGGAGTGGTAACAAGTGGTTATTATATCAGGACAGGGAACACTGATTTCCATTGTGTGCATGTGCGCACTTACAAGCTTTGTGTAGGGAATTTAAATGGTTTGAGTGTCGTGTCTTTATCTAAATTGTGTGTGTGAGAGAGGTCCGAAAGAAAGGAATTGTTATATTCCTATATATGAACCAATTGTCCTGAGATATTACTGTCTGATACTTTTTGTAGTATTAGACTACAGAGCCTTCAGAGGCAGCTAACAGAAGAGTTTCAGAGGATGTAGCTGACCACTCTGTGCTTGGAAGTAGCGGGACTTGGTGAGTGGTGTGTTTGGTCAGTCTGTGGGATAGCTGGTTGGTTGTTTTCTGAGTGCAAGCTGTATATCTGGGCCTTGGGCCACTGAGACAGGTCTGTCTGTTGGTGCCTTGGACAGGGCTGTGAGGCTCTGACCCTCGGAGCTTTGATCAGTGCCTTGGTAAAGGCTGCAAGGCTGACCCTTGCAGCTTTGATCAGCCCCGCTGTTCGAAGTCTGAGATGTTAATCCCTCCCTTGAGGCAAGGGGCAGAGCTGAGCTGAGATAAACAGGGACACCTGGTTAAAAATGTCACTTGCTAGGCAAACTTGAGAGCTGTGAACTGAGGCAAGTAACGGGAGAGTTTTGGAGGGAGTTGAGAGAGGCTCTCTTTCCAGGTTCAGCTCTATGTGCTTTTTCAAAATGGCCATAAATGGAACAGAGGTGGTGATGACCCACAAGGATATTTTCTTTCCTACCTGAAGCTAGAAGGGTCCTCCAGTTGAGAAAGTGGCTGTGGTGGAGGAATAACTTCTAGGATTGGAGGGACAAATAGAGATGCTACTGAGAATCAGAGAAGTTCCTGATGGGAAACATCAGTACCCAGGGTTCGAGGAAGGAAAGAGCTGAACACCAAGAATCAAAGACACAAGAATTCAGACAGGAGGCAGGTCAATTTGTAACCACTAGAGGAAAGGGATCACAATAACATTCTTCGTGGCTGGAAACAGATGAGGACGGGTGGTCTGTGGCTACCAAAGAGAAGACAACCAGGAGAATTCCACACAGCTAGAAGTTTCCAATTGATACCAGGTTCTCAGTGTGAAAATTGTGGAAGATACCTCAAGAAACAGTTGGTCCCAGGGAATGGAGAGCTGTATGGGACATTATGAGAAAAACAAGTTTGCCCACAATGAGAACGTCACCAATCCAAGGAAGACAAATGATCCCTTTTGGGTATTCAGTGCTCAGAAGAATTGAAAGAACATTCTGCAAGGGACAAGTGAACAACACAATGGTGTGCTGTCTTTATGGAGCCAAGACACTTCCTGAAGTCGACAGGCAAGCATCCATTGGTGATGGTTTCTAACTTCATACTGATACTTGTGAGATATCTCCAGGGCCGGCTCCAGAGTTTTTGCCACCCCAAGTGGTGGGGGAAAAAAAAGGCACGATCGCGATCGGCAGCACTTCAGGGGCAACTCCAATGCACCACCTTCTTCTTCAGCGGCAGGTCCTTCCCTCTGAGAGGGACTGAGGGACCCGCCGCCGAATTGCCGACAAAGAGCCGGATGTGCTGCCGCTTCCCCTTGGCCACCCCAAGCACCTGCTTGCTGCACAGGTGCCCTGGATATCTCACAGGTAATAAATGACTTCAGGGTACTCGGAAGCATACTGAAGAAGAATGTCCAAGAACTTTTCTCTGGGATCTTTTCTGCCCTGCAAGCAAAGGAAGATGGAAGGCAGAAGATTCTGGAAGTGAACTACTGACTAGGTAAATGATGGAGGGTTTTGACCTTGTGGAACATTGGTTCACCTTCTTTGTGGAGGGGTTGTATAGTTTGGATAGCCTCCACCTCAGCAGAAGGGAATCAATCTCCTCAAGGACAGGCTGACTATAGTAGTCAGGAGGTGTTAAACTAATAAAAGAAAAGGGTAAAAAGAGGGAAGACACGAGCACTCATTTAGCACAGAATCAAGATACTGAGAACAAAATTAATCAAGGAACCAAAGAACATGAAGGGAACATGTTCTTTATTTGCCTGTACACCAGTGCTAGGGGGCAGGTAACAAACAAGAGGAATTGGAATTGCTCATTAATCAGCATAAATATGATCTAGTTGGTATTATTGAAATCTGGTGGTTCGCATGACTAGACTGCTAGAATCAATCGTTATAACCTATTTAGAAAGGATTGAGTGGGCAAAAGGAGTGGTGGAATGGCTCTCTGTTTCAAAAATGGACTTACTTGTTTCTGAGTTACTGATAACTCAGAAGAAAATTATGTTGAATGTTTATGGATCAATATTCTAACAGATAAAGCACAAGATTGGGTAGTAGATGGTGTCTGGTAAAGACCATGAAATCACACTAGGGAACAGAATGACCGTCTCTTTATGCCCCTAACTAGAATATGTAAGAAAAAAAGCTGCATGATCATGGGGGACTTCAATCTGAGTGACATATTCTGGAGGTCTCATGCTGACAGTACTAACACATCCTTTGAATGTCTAAATATGACAGGTGACCATTTCCTGATTCCAAAAGCGTTGCATCCAATACGGGAGGATTCTATATTAGACTTATCTTGATAAACAGAGGAACTGATCACAGAACTGAAAATTAATGGTATCTTTGGTGCAAGTGATCGTGACTACATTTATAAATGTGCAAACGGAATAGAGTCCCCACTGATGATATATATACTTAGTCCTTTCAAAGGACCATTTTCACAAAGCAGAAAACAATGACGAGCCAAATCATCTGGGAGGAAAAATTTAATCAGAAGAATGTGAATGACAATTAGGAATTGTTTAAAAATACTTTACTAGATGCCCAAAAGCCACGACGGAGAAAGAAGGCTGTATTAGTTAAAACCTGACCTCGTTTAAAGGGGAAAAGAAGGCATCTATAAAAAAATATATAACAAATGGAAGAAGAGGGAAGCTGATAGTAACAAGTATAAATCAGAAGTTAGGAACTGTAGACAACTGATAAGTAAAGCAATGAGACAAGAAGAAATTATGTCAGCAGGGTTGAGGACAATGACGATTTTTTTTAGTATATTAAGAATAAAAAGAATTCTGACAATGGTATTCATCCATTACTAACTGGAAATGGTAGAACTATCAATAATGATGCAGAAAAGGCAATAATTATTGAATGTTCTATATTTAGGAAAAAACAGATTATGTAGTGGCATCATATAATAAGACTCTTTCCATTCTACCAGTATTTTAGGAGGATGTTAAACAGCAGCAACTAAAGTCAAACATTTTTAAATCAGCGGGTCCAGAGAACTTGCATCCAAGAGTTTTAAAAGAGCTGGCTGAGGAATTTGCTGGACTGTTAATATTGATTTTCAATAAGTTTTGACTCACTTGGAAAGTTCTAGAAAACTGGAAGAAAGTTAATGTTTTGCCAGTATTTATAAAAGGTAAACGGGATGGCCCAGGTAATAATAAGTGCCTCAGTATGACAGCAATCCCAGGCAAGATAATGAAGCGGTTGATATGGGACTTGATTAAAAAACAATTAAATGAGGTTAGTGTAATTAATGTCAATCTGTGCTGATCCACAGAGGATAGCAATCAGTTACAGACCCAGCTGGAGAGCTTTACTCTAGCTGTGACTATTGTCAGCCAAGATGGAGGCCCACACATAAGCACAGCTGAATGGTGAACAGTCAAACCAGGCATTTTACAGACATAGATGAACTTGAGGCTATGAACAGACAAAACACTTCATTAACTGTAGTTTGCTTGTCATGTCTGTAAAGTACAGCAAGGAATGTCACAGTTTAAAAAAAAAATCCAACAGTGAACAATTAGCATGGGAGTTAACAGTGGAGGTAGATAAGGATACAGTTCATACAATTTGTTAAACAAATGTACTTGTGTAAACCTCATTGCATTTGTCAGGTTAGACTCTCAGATGTTGCTGCCCTGTGGAGTTGGAGCCTCAGCTGGGTCCTGAGCCTGAGGTGTTCTGATGGAAAGATTCAGAAGGACGGAGGTTTGTTTATATTTCTGGCTGCATCTTAGAAAAAGCATAGTCTGCCTTTACTATGGAGCTAGCCTGGACTGCTCCTGGGGCTAGACCCTACTGTTCCTAGGCAGGCCACACTCCCACTGACATTGACGGGACTTTTGCTTGTATCAAAGGATTGCAGAATAAGGCCAAAAGTTGGAGATTTTTCAAATGCAGAGTCTTTCTTTTTTGGTAATGCAATCCTCCAGGGGGGCCAGTAAAGTATTTGAGGACAGTTCAAATGATATATTTGAATTTGGGTTGAACTGACCAAAATAAAATATTTCATTTTGATTTTCCCAATGGAAAATGGAATTATTATTTTTTTTCCAAAATCAAAATTCTCCCAATTTTGATTTTGTGAACATTCCATTTTCCATCAGAAAATCATTTTGATGGAAAATTCCTGGCCAGCTCTAGTTGTACATGAGAAGCAAATTAGATCCATATTTGTCAAATGTCAGCAGTAGGTACAATGCTTTTACTACAATATGTGAATTTTTAAGTGGATCTCTTAGCCTCTGCACCTTGTAGTCTTTTATTACCCTTTTATAATATCCTTACATTTGAAACTTTTCTTTGGCAATCATCTTTTAACCTCAACACACCAAAGCTGGCAAAAGTGTATTCAGAAATGCCAACATGCTGCTATTCATATCTGCATCGGTCTTACAAACAGCAGCTCCTTCCAAAGAGCCTGGAAGAAATGTCTAAATTATATCTCGTATACTGTAAGTCACATTGAGCTGCATATGCTCTAATTGTTGGGTTGAAATGTGGAAGCCTATTTTAGGTTCTGTATGGCGTTCACTGAAATCCTTGTTACAGTTTTCTGACTCTGACGAGAATGCACTATTTTTGTATCATTTGTTTGCTTTTGTTAAATTTTAGTACACCCAAGTGACTCAAGAGAACAGCGTGCATAATTTTTTCTCCTCAGCTGATCTTCAGATGAAGATCTTGTGCAGACAGGAGGGAAATAACATAAAAATGAAGAAATATGAGGTATTTTATTAAACATTATTTCAAAGAAAAGTATCACTTTTTTGGCCATACTTATCTCCTCTGATATGGACACAGTAGACTAGCTTGGGACTCTGCGGCACAGGCCAGTGATTATCTCAGCAAAGGTTTGGGGCCCTACTGTAAATGTGATATGAATCTTATACAACACTTATTAGTTCCATTTCTCTAGCTCCATTTATTTTATTTTTATACATTCTTTATCTCATGTGTTGGTTTGTTTACATTTGGCAGTAAAAAGCATTGTAGAACGAATTGCTATCAATACATTACGTCTGTTTTGATCTGTTGCTTTGTTTGCTTCTTCTGGTTTGTTACAGTATGACATCAAACATATTATTAACATACTATACACACCATACCAACTCCACCCCACCACATACATTTGAAGGATATTAAAGATGCAAAACGAAACACTGAAGACATGAAATTACAAAATTAAGGGTGGTTATGCAATCTTAACACATCCCCTTGGTGCATATATATTACACTCACGTAATAAATTTATCGTACGTCCTTTTATTTTTGCAGGACTGCTGCCTTATTAAAATGGCGTCTTTCATTAGCAATGTCAGCACCGTTCAGTTACTAGAGACACTGAATGGAGTGACAATAATATCTAAAGTCTTCTTTCCCCCTCCTACTCAACATATGCAGTAATATAAGAATATTATTATTTAGTAAACATTTATATAGCTCTCTAAGTTATTCTAAGTAATCAGCACAATTTTCTTTTAAAAAAATTGTTAGAGTTCAGACCATCTTCAATTTAGCCTGTTATTATGATAGCCTCAGGCACTACACACTCAGCCTCCTTGGATACCATAGTGAATTTAAGCAACTTCCCTCTGTCATATGAACCACAAAGCCAGTGACTAAGATTAAGCAGATTTCTCCAGTACCAACAAATAAAGTCTTATATTGAACTATTTCTGGTTTTTCAGATGCATTATGATGTTGCTAAATAAATCTAGCAATGCCACAACAAAGCCTTATTTGTGCTCTAGCTCACAAACTTTGCAACCTAAATGTCAGAACTAAAAAATTGCTATTCAAGTGAGAAGGGGAAATACAGTTTATACATCCCCCATGTCCTACAAAACCTCTACACATAATCTTGTGTCATTGCAGATGCACAAATAATTGATGCACTGTACAAATTAGTCCTGCAAACACATTTGCTTTCTAACTTTGATTCAAACCTCATTACATTTAATAGTTCCATACCAAAATGCCATGTTGTGTAATAAAAATTTCTACCAAACATATGTACTTTTTTTCTTATGCAAAACATTTCAGTATTTCGCTGTTGCAAGCTGTATTAGCAGCATGTTCAAAGGGCAAAATGTACTCCACCAGCATAAAGCTGGCATAATCAGGTTTTGTGATTAGTAGTAGTAGATGGGGTTTGGGAGTTGAAATTCACCCTTCCTCGGCATAACTCCCATCATCACTCTTTGCCCTGGGTTAGATTTGTTATGAGATGAGACGATCCCCTCAATGGTACAGAGACACGTCTGGACATCCAGGCAACAGATGGCCCCTCAGGCAGTGCCAACACAAGATACAGAGGTGGTAAGGACTGTGCTGGCCAACTCTATGGGCTGGATGCTCAGCTAGTGTAAATCGGCATAGCTCCACTCACTTCAATGATTTATACCAGCTGGGGGTCTGGCCCTCTGTGAGAATTTCACCTAATATGAACATTAGGTAAAGAAACATTAGTTACCATCACAATAGCAAGCTTATAACCCAATTATGATCACAACCAAGCTAATCCAAGTAAAAGTATATTTTATCAGATTCACCGCACACAGAATCAGCATTAGACATCTACCAAATTAGCGCCACTGCCTGCTCTAGTTTTTAAGTAATTTTTTTTTTTAAACGGCAAATCCTGAAGTCTTTCAGGAAATTTCCCGGAGTAAAGCTGTGTACAGATCTGGGGATTTGGCCTATGGAAAGAAAGATGGCTCCGCTGTCTTGAAGAACTCTTTGCTCCAGCCAACTTGTCTTTGTCAAATATTTTATTCAGCAACCAATACCTACCCCTTATGCACTCTTACAAGAGGGCACTGCCAAATTTTTTTGCCGTGTGACAAAATATTATTCTATAATGATAAATGTCTTGTAAGATAATATTTGGATAGGTCTCTGCGAGTTGTTGTTATATAGATTGCTTATTCGGGAAGTATTACATTCAGGTTTGTTTGATTTTTAGCTCTAAATTAAGAAACATCACATGCCAGGAATTTTAAGGTGTCATTATTCAATGATTTTAAGAGGAACACTGGGTATATCAGTGCTGCAACAATACAAATTAATCAAATGGAAAAAAAGCAAAGTAATTAAAGTTGAGCAGTGAGACTAATGAATTCAAAGGTAGGCCAAACTTTAGTAATGCATATTCAGTAACAAGAGCCTAAGTAATTAGGTATTGCTGAAGAAAGATTGTTAAAGTGCCCATTATTGTAGTTCCGTGAAATCTACTTCATTTAGGAACCAAATACACTTTTTATGGTCCACTTCAGAAGGTTCCATTAAAACATAAGGGGACGTGGGGGACAGGATGGTCTTGTGGTTAAGGCATGGAACGGGAAACAAGAAATCTAGGTTCTATTCTTGGCTATCTTAGGACTTCTTGTGTGGTCTTGGGGAAGTCACATAACTTCCCTGTGTCTTAGTTTTCATCAGTAAAACGGGGCTAATAAAACTTTCCTATCTCATAGGTGTGTTGCGAACATAAAGCAGAAGTAAGGGTGGTATGATATTGCCACCCTTACTTCTGCGCTGCTGCTAGTGGCCGTGCAGCCTTCAGAGCTGGGTGCCTGGCCAACAGTCGCCTCTGTCCAGCCACCCAGCTCCGAAGGCAGTGCCAGCAGAAGTGCCTGATATATAAAAAAAAAAGAAAGGGTGGCAGGGAAGAGAGAAAAGAACATTAGCTTGAGTCAAAGAACTGATTGGGAAACCAATGCATAAGTGCAAATAACTTAATTCTTTATGTGTTTTAAATTATTTAGTTCTTTCTTCCCTTATAATCTGTATGAACCTTTCAGTTACTGAGATTGTTCTCAGGCAGAGATGCAGGTGACATTATCTCAGCCACTCAAGCTTGCTGTTCTATAAACGTTGCTCTGTCAAAAACACTAATCAAGACACTCACCTACTTGTTTACCTACTTACCTAAAACATTTCTCATGTCAGTGTTTATGTCAGAAAGCCGTATCAAATATTTACCTGAATGCACATGGATTTGCTTAGATGTTTCTTTCTATGTCTCTAAGGTATTATGGCGGGGAATGGAGCAGGATTCATTTTATGTTTAACCACTCATTTATGTGAAACTGCCAGAGACAACAGGGAGCATGCTACATAATGAGAAAATTATCCCAGGTTAACTTTGTTATTATATTCTTCTGCTGACAAGAACAATATGTATGCCATATTCACTAGGTTTCAGATGGCGGATAAAAGCCCTCAAGTGTTCTCAACATAGGCTTCAACTTAACTAACAAATACTAGACAGTTAATAATACAGTAGCTAAAGCTAGGCCTTTTAAGGAACACTTAACCTTTTAATACATAGCTCCATTGCTTTACAGCACTGACAATCAAAATCATATTGGCGCAATTGTTTCTAGTGGCCTCATTAGGCTGAAATTCAGCCAGGCTCCCATCACATAGAGCAGCACAGCTTCAGTTTCATAAAAGGTCACATTTCAGTAACAAATGTATTAACCAGAGGAGACCCTTCGCCTCCAGGCTCCAATTGTTACATTATTTTGTACATTAGAATGTCACTTAAGCGACTTTTTACAAAGTGAAGGGTCTTAAAGATATCAATGAAAATGATACTCTGTGCATGAATGGGAACATAGAAGGTCCTCAGGATACAGCTTTAGAAACTACGTAGTAGTTATGCTGTAATGAAGGTATCTAACGGAAAGGGAGGGAAAGGAGAATGCTTATCTTCTTCAGCATAGAGGTCCATAATGTGGAGGACTGTTAAAGAAATCCCAGTTAAAGAGATCGTCTGAAATGTTCAGTCAGTGCAATAACATTCAGAACTGCTATTATGCTTCCTCCAAGAATCTCAAAGTGTTTCCCAGATGCTAATTCAATGAGCTGTGAGGTATCTGTTATGACTGATTTTCAGACGGACAAACTAAGCCACAGAGGCCTATAGGTTCCTGACCTCCACCAAGGAGTATGGAGGAGACCAAATTAATATCCATTCATTAGAGTGGCAGGATCTGTGCTGAAGGAATATGCTGCAGCCACGGCAGTGCAGCAGAAAACAGAAGCCATGCTGCCATTGGTTCGCTACCCCCCCAGCTTCACTCTGTGAAGTTACAGCAGGAGTTCACATTGCCTAAGGCACCATTAACTCTCCACAACTGTTCCTGCAGATTGGGGAGCGCTGAAAAGTGGGCACGACACTGCATTGTTCAGGCTCTCCTCAACTGTCCCCTCCCCAGTTCTTACTCTCACCCTACACAGCTAGATGAAAGATTAGCCCAGAGATGATCCTTCCTGCCGCTGGAGTGGAAAGAACATATGGGGCCAGTGAGATTAAGTTTCCAGTAGAGCTGGAAACAGAGCACAGAAGTCCTGACTCCCACTCCCCGGCAGTATTGTGAATTTTACAAAACATCATCTTCCACTTATACTCCTCAGTTCAAATTGATCCTTCCCCAAGTGCAAACAGAAAAGGACAACGGCACAAAAGTTCCAAGGGGTAGGCTGTTTCCCCTCCTTTTTTTCTGTAGCAAAAGGAGACAGTAAGGCAAAGTTACAGTCTAGCCAAATTTTCTTTAGAGGTGGAGATCCTCTCAGCCCAGGCTCCTCAAAGCCCCAGTGCCACAGAGCCTGCCTCCAGCTAAGGAGAAGCTTCACGCCAAGCCTCTTGGTGCCTCTCTGAAAATCAGACAGTGGATGCTGCTTGACTGATGGGATGAGTTTCCTCCCCTCTAGGGCTGAGCATCACAACTCCTGCAGGTTTGGGGAGAAAAGGATCATACTCTGCAAAAATGGAGACTCCAAATTCTGGCCTCAGATATCTGTGGGGTTGCAAAAGTGTAAATAAGGGTGTAATGTGGCCTATTATGGGACAGTGAGATTAGCTGCTCCCAGTCCCTTGCTGCAACCAGAAAACCACACTGCACACCACTGGTGGTATCAAGACACACAAACTCTGTGGGTCAGACTCTGCCTTTGGATACATACATGGCTCCCACTGACGTCCATGGGAACTGCAACAATACATATCCACCCCTTGATATAAAATAGCTGAATGTCTTGACCTCCAGGACACTATGTAAAACTCATCTTTTGAGCAGGCACTTAGGGAGTGCTCAGATGATTGAGACTTGGAGTTTTTTTGCAATCTGAGGGTGGCGTTATTGTGTTTTGTTGTGTTTCCTTGCTGACACAATGGTTGCTTTTTGGTGAGTGGGTTTTGCTGCTCTTTTGTTTGATCTTTATTTTTTTTTATTGCTCTGGTTTGCATTTTTAGTGGATGTCAGGGCGTGCAGAGCCTGGGAGGTGTGTCTTTTCTGAAGTCTAAATCAAAACAAATATCTGAGGGCAGACTATAACCCATACCTTCACATGTCACTATGAGAATGTTCAATTTCAGTTCCTCCTTCAAAAGTCATAACTAGCTGTAACGCATGGGTGGGAGGGAGAGAGAAATCTCAAAGCCCCTGCAAAACATTGCTCCATGATTCTTAAGTTTGAGACAACAGAAGAGGATTTTGCTAAAAGAAAAAAAATGACTGTGGAGTAAAATTCCACCCTCAAACCCAAGCTTGAGGAAGAGAGGGGAACGCAGTCCTTAATGAAGAGTCTTGGGATCGCTTTGCCCAGGTTTTTAGCCTTTTTTATTTAAACTGAATTTAGTGATTTTGTATTAAACTACCGTTGGCTCAGCTTCTGTTGCTACAGTTTCAAGTTCAGAGTGAAAAATCTTCTCTCAAATTTGGAGACTGCAGGAACACATGAAGACCAGGGACAGTGACCACGGATGCAATCACAAGTATGAAGTCTTATCTGTACTACAACTTTTATTAAAGCAATAAGTAAAAGCAGTGGCTCTCAAACTTTTTACTGGTGATCCCTTTCACACAGCAAGCCTCTGAGTGCGACCCCCCCCTTATAAATTAAAAACACTTTTTTATATATTTAACACCATTATAAATGCTGGAGGCAAAGCAGGAATTGGGATGGAGGCTGACAGCTCGTGACCCCCCATGTAATAACCTCACGACCCCCAATTTGAGAATCCCTGAAGTAAAGTTACAATTATTCATGCATATATAAATCCCACGAAAAACCAAGCAATGACTAATACTGTAATCATACTCACATCCCCAAAAATATTCTAGGATCTTGCTGATCTCTCAAGAGATGATCAATAGAGGGTGGTTCCTGTTGAGATTTCCCCTGGGTCTTCCACTTTTATCCAACCAGACTACCTCTTTTATATTGTTGTTCTGATTGTGCCTAACACCTTATGCATGTGTGTGAGGGTTTCAACCCTCTTTTCCTTACCTGTACTTCCACACCCCATGAATTTTGGATGGCCCATTTTTCATACATTGATGTCTTAGTTCCCCGTATTCTCATTAACATTTATGCACAGCATGTGCCCATGGTAACCTGGGGACAGAACAGAACTTTCCGTGATGTTACAATCAGGTGTTTTGTTGTCTATTGCAGTCTATTTTTCCATATCACCACTTACTGGCATTCCTTCTAGCAATCCTGTAACCTTACTGGATTAGGGTTATTCCTAGGTCACCCATTCATGCCAAGCATTCTTAAACCTGTGGCCTAGTATGACTAAGCTAAAATCTTACAGGCTTCAGCCGGTAGCCTTGCATTATAGCCATTCTTTACTTATATACACACGCTTCACTCCTAAATACCTGTCAGTCTTATACTTCTATAATCCTATAATTTAAATCTCTTTCGCATAGATTAATTATAGATGAAACAGTATATGCGCTGTCCATAATGCTAAATAGCACATGATAAATGGATGATCAAATGAACTAACTGGCTACAGTTCCAATAAATATGCTGATTGAAAATAAACAGGTGAAAAGTAAAAATGCTACTGCAAAAGTAAAGATTGTTTGTGTTCAAACTGCACTGGAGAAATTAGTCAAGGGCAGTTCATCCTTGTGAAAATATGGCCTGTCACACTGCCAATTCAATAAGACTTTATGAAGTAAATGCTGGTCATACAAATCAAAGATACCTACAAGCAACTTCGAAGGTGAATGTCAAAGATTTGCAAGTTCAAAAACTGTTTAAGATTTGACTCAAACAATGACACAAGACAACAAAAATAAAATTAATAAATACTTGAATAACAGAATATTTCTTGGTTCATTTCTCATCACTTACTGGATTCACCAAGGCTGGACATCACATGCCCTTTCTCCTACTTTATTTTTTCTTGTGTTTCCACTATAACCATTGCTAATCCCACACGTACTTACTTTGAGAAAAAGGAGGGGAACTTAATCAGGATATTTAAGGACAGTTCAAATAGCAACACAAGGTTCTCACCTTACTCCGTGATCCTAGCCTGCTATTTGCTTTATTGATCAGGTTCTATCCCACACATTTATGTTAGAAGCAGCTTCACAGGCAAAGAAAATCTGAACTGCCTCCCCAAGCATGAATATATTGAATATGCCACTAGTCTGATTAGTTGTTGGGTTTTTTTAAATCAGAACTATAACAAAAACATTTTAAACAAACAAAAAAAGGGGGGGTGAGCAAAAAGATTTTCACTGGAATGTTTCATTTTTGTCAAAATTTTTAAGTTTTTCAACAAAAAATTGAACTACATTTCTTTTGCTAACTCTTTGCAGGTTCTGGTTAAATAATTCTAGTTTTTAGTTTCCACAAGAAAACCTATTTATTTGTTTTTACCAAAAGTTGTTTTCAGAAACTGAACTTTTTCTGTTTTCACTTTTTCCAGAGCTACTTTTAAAAAAAGTTCTCAAAATTTTCCACCAAAAAACCTGACCTTTTTCAATCAGCTCTTGACTTCCCCTCACTCTCCACCCCCAATCTCTGGAATCATAGAGCGCCTCTTCCTTGATTCTATCTACCTACCTATAATCTATATCCCTATCTTAGGTACTTACATGGCCCCTACTGTTGTACAATCTTCAATGCATTTAACCTCTCAGCACCTCTGTGAGGTGGGCCTCAGTGTAGCCGAACAGAGGTGGAAGACTCAGTCTCCCAACAAACATACATACTCACCTGTGTGACTACCAGGGACATCGGAAGTTAAAATTATTTTTCAAAATCAAATGAACTCTATGCAGCAAATACAAATCGTCAGCTGTGATGTTAAAAATAGCAAGAGTTAGTAACAGGATGAGCAGTTTCTGAGTCAGACCCTCCAAACCCCAAACAAAGCTGAATTCAGGATAGAGTTGGCAATTAAGATCCACTGTGTATTGATTCATTTCTATTAATAATTAATAGTATGTTTTTGACTACTCTGTGTATCTGCACCCGGACTCCACAATCCAGAAGGTGCAATCCCTAATGACACTCCACACTTATTGGCACCCATTCAAGGAATTCAGACCATTTTGAGGCTTAATTCATTAGTACTTTTACTGCTCCTTCTCTGTAGGTAATTATCCCAATTTTGCACGACTAAATGATGCAAGCAGAGATTAAGAGCCTGATTTCTAAATTATGTGCACAACTACATGTGAAAAAATACACTGCATCTGCACCCCTACTTTAAACATGCAATTTGAGTCACTACAGGTGTGAATCAAAACATTGTATGCAAATGGGACAGATATTCATCATGAGCTTGATTCAGAGCCCACTGAAGGCCACGGCTACACTAGAAAGCAGCACTGGTAAAAGTTCTTCCGGCATAAAGCTGCAGCCGTCGCTATTTTGTGAGAGCACCACATTTGGCTGCCATAGATGGTGCAGTGCATTCTCATATCACCAGGTTGTATTGGCAAAAGTCGTGCTGCACTGGTAGGCATCCCAGTGTCCCTGACATCACTGTCTGGTGCATGGCCCTATGGGAACTTTTTTTGGGTGCACAGTGGGATACCACCACTCATCTCAGGGAATTTTGGTATTTAGGGGTCAAGTTCACATAATTTCCTCTGATCCATCCCATAATCCACTCTTTTTCACACTGATTTTCTGTTGCTCTGCCATCTTGCCAGGAGAAGTGTGACTGCCGAACAGCTCCGCGAAGTTCTCTCATCCGTTAGAGAGAGGATGACCTATTCTTTTGTATTTGTGGAACCTCAACAACCACCACTGCAACCAGACACGCAGCAGCGAAAAGAATACTGAGGTGAAGTGGATGATGCAGAGAATGAAAGTTACCAGCTGCTTCAGGCATTCACTGACCAGCAGCATACTGTGGAGTGGGTTGCAACCTTGGATTGCTATGGGTTTGTAGGCAATCAACTCAGTATTGGCGAATGTACATTGGGGACGGTTGTCATTCAGGCATGCAAGGCCATTAAACATGTCTTTTGGCACAGGACTGTGACTCTGGGCAATGTGCAGTAACTGGGCTTCCCTAATTGTAGATGCATGTCCTGATGGAAAGCACAGCCTGATTCTACCTTCTTCCTCCCCCTGCCATTCCTCTGATTACGTAAACAGAAAAGGGACTTTTCCAAGGTTATGCAAACTCTGGTAGATCCCTGTGGATGTTTTACCAACATGAATGTTGGTTTATCAGGGATGGAACATGGTGCTCGCATCTTTAGGAATACATAACTTTTTCAAAAAAACTACAAGGAGGGACATTTTCCCCAAACCACCATGTTCACATTTGGTGGGGTTATAATGCCAATTGTGACTCCTGAGGACTCAGCCTACCCCTTTTGCTTTCCTGGCTCATAAAGCTAGGCAATGGGCAACTGGTTGGCAGCAAGGAAAGATTTAACTGTCTAGTGGTTCTTAACCTGTGGTGCAATCAGCACACAGCTGCGGCCCATGTGACATCATCAGGGCTATACAGGGAGTATTGGATGCAATCTACATAACACATTATGGGCCACATATGTGGCCCACAATGGTAAATAGGTTGAGAACCACTAGCAGCTGCAGGATAACTATGGATTGTGTATCTGACAGATTAAAGGAGCAGTGGAGATGTATCACTAGGCTGGATCTCAGTGAACCTAACATTCTATTGTTATTGCTGCATGTTGTGTTTTTACATAATGTATGTGAGGCCAAGGGGAAAATGCTACCAGCACGGAGGAGAAGGAAAGTGGAAAGACTGTCTGAAGATGTTGAATATCCTAACACAAGGGCATCCAATCGACGGAAGTTGTAAGAACACACTTGACAGTGTGCCATAGGCAAACAGTGTGCTGCTTTGTCCATTTTTTGTCACTTTGTGCGTATATGGTACATGTCCAGGCTATGGATATTTATGAACTTTTATGACTCTTAGGAGGAATTAGTGACTTGGAGGGCAGGGGGGTTACATCTCTATCTTGTAGAGAAAATAAATGTTTTTCAAAAACAGTGAATCTTTACTGTACAGTAATAAACAAACTACTAAAAAAAAGTGCAAAATGCTGACTGCTCTGAACTGTATCACAGGTTAGTGTATGTGTACTCATAGCAGTCCTCATTGTCCACTGGTGAAGTATGGAAGGGAAAGTGTTTCAGGGAATTTTGGTGCCTTGAGGAAGGGTTTATGCTGTGGCCCAGAAGCAGGAATTGTCCACCTAGTGGAATGGCTGCTGAGGTGTAGGCCTCTGCATGCTCTACTCCATAAAATGTTGGAACATCTGTGTTTATCTGAGGTGCTGCATGACGTTTTGGAGAACTTCTGCCCTTCTGCCTTTCCTCCAACTTTTGTTCCTTTCATGCCCTGGTATCATGGGCTCCAAACTCAAAAATATTAAACAGCTCAAACAACAAATCCTCCCTTGTCCATTTCTTTTTTCTCCTTCTCATGGTCAGACTTTCAGCATATGTGGAAGGGATGGTCCTCAAGGATACCCCAAACCAGGTTCACTGATAAACAACCAGACAGATAGCCATTGTTAGATTTACAGAGCTAGCACACACCAAAAGATAAATGCCACAACTATTTAAATTTTCCCCCATATAGATCTACATAAAAATATGAACAAGGTCACACTCACAACTGCTTGCTTCAGGGCCATGTAACACCACATGCACACCATGAGGAGTATACGGAGGTTTTTTCCAAACTCTCTTGCCATGATGGGCCAGGTGTATAGGTCCTGGGTTACTGTAGGAATAGTGTAGTAAACACTGCTATACTTATTACAGACAGTGCTGATCCTGGTGGATATAGGGTCCCAAAGGTCCAGAAAAAGCAACTGCTTGAGATGGTTTGCAGTTGCCAGGCCTTTATGCTGTCAGTCTCTTCACAGCAATGGTAACAGATTATTGAAGAGTGTCATGGAAAAACAAGGCTAGTCTTGCTAAAATTGCACAGGCAAAGATCAAACAATACTTCCTTGGATTTTCAGTCTGGAAAACCAAAATATTGTATTTTGGGTTAGAAAACCCACATGCAATAAATTTAGAATACTATTTCTGTAAAATCATATCGTCTGAATGTCCAGTTACTGTCTTGCTTGTAAGATTTCCTTTGTATTTCCAATGTAGATAATTTGAATGCTCAGGTACCAGTTTGTGTATACTTCATTTTCTGTGTAAAATGGTTTTCATCCTGCACATTTTTTAAAAAATGTGAATGCTTCAAAGGCTTCTGCTAAAGCATGTATTTGGGAGTGGTTTTTGACTGCTATCATTTTTGGCCCAGTTTTGCCAATGCATACTCTTAAAATAAACGACTTGACAAAAGAATTCCTTTGTTCCCTACCTGCATATGGTTGGCCACCATTATGGAAGAAGCACAGAGCAGAGGTAAAGTTTCAGGGGCAGGGAGCAAAGTGACATAAAAATGTGCATTAATGGTGGCAGTAGGTAATGCCTACCTGAGTCTCCTTCTCCTTGCTCAGTGGTTTCCCTCTCTGCTGTTGGCTGGGTCTCAAAGAGCACTAACTATCCATGGGCCTGTATCCTCCTCAGCAAGTTCTCTCTGTTTGGGTGTGTTATATCCTTGGGGGCAGCCAGTTTAGGAAGAAATCACTTGAGGCCAGACAGCAGACAGCTAACAAAACTCCCATTTTATTTACAGACACAGAGCTCACCCAACTGGCCAAAACCGGCTGGGCTATCCCCTAATAATCTAACTCAGTTGCGATAGGAACAAAAACCATGACAACCAAATAAACAACATATTCCTCCCCGCCTAATAAGAACATCCCCTAAATAAAACACACACTAGATTAGAGAAGGAGGGTAGACTGCCTCCATTCCCGGCTAAACCCTGGGGATTATTTTGCCCCATAACCGTGGGTTTGGCCTAGCCTAGATCCAGCTGATGAGGAGGCCTTCTGTCTCTAGGTGGATTACGGCGAACTTCTGGTGTTGTTGCACCCGAAAAATACCATGGGCTTTGGGTTCGCAGCACGAACAGGTGAGGAGGTGGTATTAGCTTGTGCTGGGCAAAGGGGTATTTTAGCCACCGGCAGTAATGGAGGAGAACAGACAGAAACAGGTGATTTGTGATTTGGTGTCTTACCAGAAGTGGTGAAGTCAGACCACTCAACTGCAGATGTGTCCTGAGGACTGGCATGACCTGGCAACAGCTGATTTACATGTTGCCGCCAGGTAAGATTCTCTGCAGTCCGGACTGTGTAAGAAACAGGTCCTGTTTGAGTGATGATTGTGGCAGGGACCCTTTTAGCTCTGGAAGTATAATTCCGAGCCAAAACTGGCTGTCCTGGGCTAAAGGTTTGCTCTTTTGCTCTGGGTGCCCATCTGATAACTTGATTTTGCTGCTGATGTTGCACAATTTGTCGGGGTTCAGAAGATTTCAGCAGATCAAAGCAAGTGCGCAGCTGTCGTCCCATCATTAGAAAGGCCGGAGATGCCTTGGTCATAGCATTAGGTGTGTTTCTGTAGGAAAGCAAGAAGGTATCCAGACGCTTTTGAATGGAGTGTTGTCCCCTTGCTGATTTTAAAGCGTGTGTCATTGTCTGCACAAATCTTTCAGCTAATCCGTTGGTGGATGGATGATATGGTGCTGACGTGATGTGGTGTATCCCATTTGCCTTCATAAAATTTTGAAACTCCTGAGAGACGAACTGCAGTCCGTTGTCGCTCACAAGTTGTTCTGGCAGACCAAAACGACTAAAAAGAGTCCTTGTAGTTTTTGGATAGTACTCTCTGCAGTAGTGGACTGCATTATAGAGACTTCTGGCCATTTAGAATGGGCATCTACTGCCACCAAGAACATGCTTCCTTCAAGGGGGCCAGTGAAATCAATGTGAATACGTTGCCACGGGTTTTCAGGCCAGTCCCATGGGTGTAGGGGTGCCCACTGGGGTGCATTCCTCACACCCTGACATGACATACAAGCTTTTGCCTTCTCTTCAATAGCACTGTCCAATCCAGGCCACCAAAAATAGCTTCGTGCAATTTCCTTTATGCGCACTATTCCACAGTGACCGGAATGTAGCTGTTCTAACATCTGTGATCTCAGTGGTGGTGGAATAATGACACGTCTCCCCCACAACAAACAACCAGATTGGACCGATAACTTCATCCTCCTGGACATGTAAGTAACAAGGTCAGGTGAGACCGGAGAGGTTTGTCAAGATTTTCCATGCATCACCAGGTCCATAACTTGGGACAATACTGGGTCAACGCAAGTTGCCTTCTTTATCTGAGTAGCAGTGATGGGTGTATTCTCTACGGGTTCAAAGTAGAAGATTTTCTTTTGGGCACTATCTTGATGTTTGACCGGCAAAGGCAACCTTGAGAGGCCATCTGCATTGCCGTGCAGAGTGGATTTCCGATATTTGATTTCATGTGTGTGTGCTGAAAGTAACAATGCCCAACGTTGCATACTACTAGCAGTTAATGGGGGAATGCCTGTGTAGGGTCCAAAAATTGACGTCAGAGGTCGATGGTCTGTGAGAAGAGTAAACTTTCGCCCAAACAGGTACTGATGAAACTTCCGAATTCCAAAAACAATTCCTAATGCCTCACGTTCGATTTGGGCGTAGTTTGTTTCTGCTTTGCTAAGCCCTGGTCTACACACAGCCCCTGGTTCGAACTAGGGTACGCGAATTCAGCTACGTGAATAACGTAGCTGAATTCGAACTACCCTAGTTCGAATGACTTACCGTCCAGACGCCGCGGAAGCGAACTCCGCGGCTCCAAGGTCGACTCCGGCAACTCCTCCTGCCGCGGTGGAGTACCGGAGTTCGAACTATCGCTTCCGGAGTTCGAACTATCGCGTCTAGATCAGACGCGATAGTTCGAACTCCGAGAAGTCGAACTCGCCGCGTCGACCCGGCGGGTAAGTATAGACGTGGCGTGAAGCAAAAGCAATAGGTCTCTCTTCTCCCGAAGGCATAATGTGTGACACGACTGCTCCCACTCCATAAGGGGAGGCATCGCAGGCCAATTGTAGGGGTAAGGATGGATCAAAGTGCGTTAGAACTTCAGAATTTAGCAATGCATCCTTAGCTTTGTTAAATGCAACATCACAGGCTTCAGTCCACTTCCAGGCCTTGTTCTGCCCAAGGAGCTCATGAAGTGGTTTTAGCAGTGTGGCTAACTGTGAGATGAACTTTCCATAATAGTTCAGTAGTCCTAAAAACGAGCGCAGCTGGCTTACATTTCGAGGTGGGGGAGCCTCCACAATAGCTTTAACTTTTGCAGGGGCCTTATGAAGACCTGCAGAATCAATGATGTGTCCCAAATATTCAACAGAGGGCTTGAAGAATTCACACTTGTCTTTGCAAACTCGTAGGCCATACTCTTCCAGTCTTTGTAGGGTAGCCTCTAAATTCTTTAAGTGATCCCCTTCATTTCTTCCAGTGACCAGGATATCATCCAGATAGCACTGAACTCCTGACAAGCCACACAAGATCTGGTCCATAGCCCTCTGGAACAGGGCGGGAGCAGACGTTATTCCGAAGGGTAGGCGACAGTATCGATAAAGCCCCTTATGAGTCACAATAGTCAACAGCTCTTGGGACTTTTCATCGACGTGCATCTGTAAATATGCTTGACTCAGATCAATCTTACTGAACTTTTGTCCCCCAGCCAGGCCTGCGAAGAGGTCATCGATGTGGGGAAGCGGGTATTGCTCTGCACACAACATTGGGTTGACAGTGACTTTAAAATCACCGCAAATCCGGAGAGAGCCATCTTTCTTCACTATTGGAATGATAGGAGTGGCCCATGAGCTATGGGTAACTGGTATTAGGACTCCATTGGTGACCAGGCGCTCCAGGTCCGCTTCGACTTTCGGCCTGATGGCATATGGCACAGTTCGGGCTTTCAGATATTTTGGTGGACTGTCAGGTTTAATGTTCAATGTCACAGTGATTCCCTTCATACTTCCCAAATCATTTCCAAAAACAGCATGTTTCCTTAGTATAGGGGTTAGACTGGTTTCTTCTTTAGTCATCCGGTGCACTTCTGCCCAGTTCAGCTGAATCTTCCCAAGCCAAGACCTACCCATTAAGGCTGGGTAATTACCTCTCACCACAAACAGTGGCAATTTAGCAGCCTGTCCATTGAGCTCCACCTTAACATCAATAGTGCACAACATGGGCACAGTTTCTCCCGTATACGTCTTCAGAACAGTTTTTGTTGCCTTAAGCGGAAGATGCTGTAGCTTTTCTTTATACACAGTCTCGGAGACCAGTGAGACGGCTGCACCGGTGTCCAGTTCCATGCGTATAGGTTTGCCATCCAACAACGGGGTTACCCAGTATTCATGTGAGCCCATTGCCAAAGACAAAACATGCAGTGGCACTTCCTCTTGCGATGAGGTGTCACTTTGATCATCCTGGGTCTGCTCTAGGGTATGCAGGGTTCCTCTTTTTGTTGGCCAGACCACAGGCCTCTTTCTTTTGTTTACAGGCACACTCAATGTGTCCCTTTTTGCCACAGTGTCGACACACCAGGTCCTTACACCAGCATTCTGATGCCAGGTGACCCAGCTTACCACAGCGGTAACATTCTTGACTCTGCACAGTTTTGTGGGTCGGTTCTTGTGACACTTTTTGCACCCTAGGGGATGCACCGATGTATTGCGCCTCCCTTGTAGCCAGTTCTATGGAGACAGCAATATCAACAGCCTTCTGTAAGGTAAGCTGAGCCTCTGTCAGTAGGCGCTTCTGTATAGCTTCACTGTAGAGGCCACACACTAACCTGTCACGCAGGGCATCATTTAACATCTCCTTAAATTCACAGTGTTCTGCTAGCTTTTTTAAAATTGCTACAAATTGTACAACTGTTTCATCTTCCTTTTGGTCTCTTTTGTGGAACCTATATCTTTTAGCAATTACCCGTGGTTTTGGGGAAAAATGGGACCCCAGGATTTCCACAATGTCACTGTAAGATTTAGTCGCTGGCTTAACAGGGTGTAGTAAGCTGCGTAGCAGGGAGTAGGTTTTAGCCCCTACAACACTTAAGAATATTGGCACCTTCTTCGCTTCTGTAATGTCATTTGCAATAACAAAAAGCTCAAAACGCTCAGTATACACATACCACTGCTCTATATTCTCATCAAAAGGTTCCAGTGGCCTGGTCAGAGTAGCCATGATTTTTAGTTTCACTTTCACAGTCAGTGCAAACAAGCAGCTTTTTTGTTTGTTTGTTTGTTCTTTACCTTGACTTCTACTTCCTTCTGTTACTGGAGCAGCACCGGAATCCCACCCTCGTCGCCACTTGTTATATCCTTGGGGGCAGCCGGTTTAGGAAGAAATCACTTGAGGCCAGACAGCAGACAGCTAACAAAACTCCCATTTTATTTACAGACACAGAGCTCACCCAACCGGCCGAAACCGGCTGGGCTATCCCCTAATAATCTAACTCAGTTGCCATAGGAACAAAAACAATGACAACCAAATACACAACAGGGTGCAATTTTGGGGTGCCTTCCTTTGGATGTCACTGTCATTTGTGGGCCCTCCCACAACCACTCAGTATCGAGCTCTACACACTAGCTATGGATTGGGTAGCACATCCTATTTTGTTGCTCTCCTTCGCTTTTGGTAAGACCGACACAGTTCCTTCCCCTTTGCCCGGTATTGGAACTTGTCCATATTTTGTACCCCAGCTTCGGCATTCCTTTGAAGTATGTGTATAACCATCTTTATTCTGTGAGAAACTGGCACAGAAACAAAGCACTAACTGTCACAGAACCATGTCTAATATTTTGTACTGATAGGCAGTGGGCGACAAAACTTAAAGGACAAGTACAGCCTGCAATTCTAACATCAAATCGACCAATTGAAGTAGCACATTATTAAGGAAGGGAAAGGCGGATAAATTATGGCCTTATCTCAATGGAGCCAAATTGATATCCACCACCTAAGAATCTGGCTCTGAGAGTCAGAACAACAAATGCAGCTTGTTTGTTTGCCAAGAAAGTTCTCTTCTGTACAGATTTCATTAAAAAAAACAACATGCTAGATTTCAAGGTGCTGGACTGATGGCAGCCACAGTGTAAGATCATACCCTATCATGTCTGAGAGAGAGCATCTCCTGGTGACAGTACTTCTGTTCTCATTATATAATCTGGCTCTAAATTCTGCAGTTCTAGCTTATCTTGAATCATAATAACCCCTTATATTCATGTAGTTCTCAAAGCATTTTGCAAATGTTTTCGGGCTCACCATTGAAAAAGCAGCCACTTTGGTGGAAAAAAGCCTTCATTCTGTACCAGAAACACTGCACAACAGGTAGTTAGTTTTTTAGGGGGAGAAGTGAAGAGTTACTATCCAACTGTATAGGCAATGGCGATTATAAGGAAGCATAATATTATGCTTATTTGGAATTTGGTCAGGCCACTATTTTAACAATATCTCCAGTCCTATGAAAAGTGCCAAGGGAATTAATTGACTGCAAGTATTCAGGGCCTCAATTTAACATGTCATCTGAAAGATGGATTTAATTACCACATAACCTGCATTCTGGTGTACAGGACAGGGTAATATTGTTTTACATTAGCGTTATTGAGCCTAGTTCTAATCAGTTGTGCCACTGTAAATTTGAAGTAACTCCATTAAAGTCAATAGATCTGTAAAACTAATGAGAGATTAGACTCAGGCCCACCATGCAATTTAATAATTACTGGTGTTAAAAATGGCCCAGTACCTCTCTGTACTGTTATCAGCTTGTTGCGTACGGACCCAATCACTGTTTCCAAGCCACCTGGGTGCGGATGGAGTCTAGTCACTGTTTCTAGCTCTGGAACACTAGGGCACACTCCCAGGCTCAGACTTCTTGTCTGACACCCTTCCCTGGGATATGGGTTGCTGCCTCCTACCCAACTTAGACCCAAAACAAGTGTTGGAGACCTGCCAAAGCCACTCCACTTAGCTGGAGCTCTAAGGGAGCATGTGGAAGTAGCTGGCACTTTGGCCTTCTAGTTTAACCCATTTGGAGACAACATGGCAGGATAGTTAGCAACACATGTTAGCAAAGGAATTGTCTTTACCGCACTCACTTTATTCTTCAAACACTCAAAAGTTACCAATTTCTGAAAGTAATAAAAGTCCTGAGATGCACCCTGACCCTTCCACAGTCTGAGGTTCAGCAGTGCAGGCAGAGTCCCTCCTGCAAGTCCTTTTTACATGTGGCTACGGTTGGCCTCTTGCACAGGGCAGAATCCCATTCTTAAAAGAGCCCCCTCTTTGAGCTCAAATAGAGACGCTCCAGACCCATGTTTAGCCCATTCTTGTGGGCCACCATGTAGAGAAGCCATTGTTCCATAGGGAGCCCTGTAGTTGAGAGACCATCAGAATTGATGGTCCTAGATTGCACAATTGATAGCGTCTCAGTAAATCCTTCAACAAGGTGTCAGACACCTTCCCTCGGCAGGGCAGCTGGCTGGAATGCAGCGTAATAGGCTTGCCCTGGGCAAGCTCGGACTTGTGCTCAACACATAGTACAAAAGAGATTTTATAATTTGATGAGGCTATACCCACTCTATCATTATCTGTACGTCCTGTTCGCTAATGCCACATGCAATTTAAAACAGATAAACAAATGGTATTGAATTATTAAAAAACAAAATAGGATTAATGAAGTCAACAACACAGTTCATTTTACAGTGAAATGCAGCCTACAAAATGTTCTAGCTAAACAAAAGTAAATTTTCCTTTTGTTTTCATTTCCTAAACTAAGAATTACTGTAGCACTTTTGATAACGGCATTCCTTGAAAGACGCATACTCTCAGCTATCACAAGCATTACAGTTTTAATACAACTTTGTTTATAGCGGTTGTAAATAAAGAATATTCATTAGTCAAGTGCCCAGTTTGACAGCAGCTTTGTTTTTACACAGATTGTTAAATTATGTATCCTGCTGATTTATTCATAGCCTTTGAGTGCGAAGCTTAAATACTGTATATGAAAGAGCTGCAAAAAATACTGGCCAAAAAATAAAAAGTCCAGGGATTCTGAGTTTTGGGGGAAAGGGCAAGGAGGACATGAATTAGCAGTTTTCTTCCACAGTTTTTCTTTTACAGGAGGATTCGAAGGGAGAATTTACACTGACCTGTAAACTAGAGAAACTGTGCTGCTGGTGATATTCCATAAGGAGCTTCATGCTGAGCAGTCAAACTAAGCCAAGTATGTTTCCGTTTATGTCTACACTACGGAGACTATGCTGCATAGCCTTGGGGTGTAGATGCAGCCTATACTGACAGAAGGGTTTTCTTCTATTGTATAGGAACACCACCTCCCTAAGTGAAGTTAGCTATGTCGATGGATGCCCTCTCCCATCTGCATAGCTGTCAACATTGGGGATTGTGTCCATATTGCTATGTCAGTCACGGGTGTGTTTTTTCCACATTTCTGACCAATGTAGCTATACTGATATGACTTTCAGTGTAGACCAAGCCTCGGTTTCACATAGGCAATGTTGGGGGGAAAATGATTGTAATGATGTACAACTGTCACAGGGACTTGTTCTCCTGCTTCAGGATACAAGCAACTCCCATTGATCTTTATGGGAGTATTCCCCTTCTTTTTTGTGGCTGATATTTACTTTTCCTTGATATGTTTTTGGATTGTAAAATGAGTGGATAATAGAAAACTCTTCAAGAGACACATACAGATAAACAGTGTTTTGGTTATTAATCCTCCCACAGACAACTGGCTGATTTGAAAAAAAAATACTCTGTTATTGCATACCTTCAGACTGATGGCTTTCAAGTGACACCAATCATATTATAGTGGAGCAATGCTCTAGGATTTCATTGGAGACAACATATATTCACATATTACCCTTTGATTTCAATATCTTTCTAACTCTGATTTGTACCATCTAACCACCAAAAGTTATCTGAATAATTCTTGTATATTATACACTTCAAATTAAATATGATCTGTGTTTATAAAACAGGATTGCTTCATTAATAAAATGCATTGAAAAGATATAGCTGTCTCAACAGCAATTTTGTCAGTTAAAATACAGTGATATAACTAGAGTTTCTCCACTTCAGTGCTTCTCATGAGGGAGTGAAATGCTTATTAAGTAGTGTTGTACATTATTCTCCAAATCTTCTTTTTATGTCTATTTTAAGCATTTGATTATTGCCTGGCTAATAATAGGTGTTTCTTTAGTCAAAGAACAGACTAGAGGAGATAGTATAAATTGTAGCATATAATTGTTCACTGACTGCCATTGATAATTCCTAGCTACTACGGTATGAAAATCTTCCTCTTATGTTAGTAGCTAATTTATCATGGACTAGTAATTAAAGCTGTGGGAATCACGAAAAACCCACAGAGAGCAATCTTATTCTATTTTATTTATTTATTTATAAAATATACGATGTTTGCTATACTCATGAATCTAGGCAAACCCAGGTAAAGTCAATGGCAAGAAATTACGCACAGAAAAGTATTTCATAGGTTTGAATTCCACTGAGGAGGGGCCCAATAGGCCTAGTGCCAATAATTATTTTGGAGACAGATGGGAATATGTCAAGGAGGAAGACCTTGAAGGGAACTATGATCAAGCAACATGAAGTGGCAGGAGACTATCTACCCATCCCTACAAGGACTAGCGTATTCCAAGCAAGACTAGACTTCCCAGAAAAATACTAGTGCATGTGGAAAAACTGGAACACACAGCTACTCTTAGAGTCTGATGGTATGAATTCAGAGTGCGTTCACAGATCATTTTCAAAGGAAAGAAAAAATAGGAAGAATCAATCTCCAGTCCTTTGAAAAGTGTGTGGCTCATCCCCCAACACCCAAAGATTTCAACTGAGTTATTATGGATTCACAACAATGTAATTGGGGACACAATCTGACTCAAGTACCGTAAGGAGGAAATTTTTCAGCCACTCCTGCTTTCCTCTTCTAAAGAAAATAACTAATTCAGGAAATGATAAGGAAATAAGCAATTTATCAAACACCAGGGCCATATCAGCTGAAGGAGGCTTGACATTGTGATCTTTTATACAAGGTTTCTCAGAATGTCTTCATGAGGAATATTGCGCAAAGCAGTTTTGGATAGAAGCAGATGTAGACCTTTCCTTTTACGAGCACCAAAGAATCATAGATTTGCTATGCAAGTTTATGTTTACTCTCTGCACAGCCAAAGGTGCTCAAACCATCCTCCCTCTCTGCTTCTCATCCCAGCCACCCATAAAGTATTTATAAACTGCATTTTCCAATTCCGTACCAACGTAACAGGCAGAACAGGCAACAGAGCCAAATGGACTCCAGAACCAGTAAATCATTCTAGCCTTCTAAGCCCTTTTCTTCCACATTAACATTAAGATTAATCTGTCTCATCAGTGAACTGGCAACAGGAGCTTTAGTAAAAACAAGAACAACTGGTGGCCTGGTTTCCTTTTTACTCAGGGCAAGGGCATCATAAAAACAGTAGTCTGAAAAAGGACTCTCTCTTTATGTTAAGTAATTTCATTTAATTTGAAAACCAAAACAGATTGCATGTCCAAATGCATATCACCATTTGAAAACATCCATGGAATTGCAAGATCTTTGGGTAACTATTCTAGATGGCACATTTGCATTTTTTTTCTTCTGTAAGTATATAATATTTGTGAAAGGTGTCAGATTCTGTCATGAGACTTAAATCCTTCTTTCATGCCACCAAACAAATACTGCTTGGATACCGACTTCCTGTACGGCACCACTCCTAACCTGTGGGGATTCTGCTAAAGGTGAGAGAGCAGATCAGTCTAAGAATCTATTCAATCCTTGGCCTCCTCCAAGTCAGTTAACCAAGGTGTTAATTATTATTTTTATGCCATTTGCAATATGGCCACTTGTCCTGAGACTACTAACTCACTTCAGACTGGACATTAGTAGGGTTGTCAACCCTCCCGGATTGGCTAGGAGTCTCCAGGAATTGGCCTTGATCTCCCAGTGGCTATTGAAACCAGTCTGGGAGATTTTAATAGATTACTAAAAGTCCAGTTGGTGATGCAGTGGGCCTAAAAAGCAGGCTACCTACCTACCCTGGCTCTGCATGGCTCCCAGAAGTGACCGGCATGTCTCCCTGGTTCCTAGGTGCAGGAGTGGCCAGTGCTGACTCCGCAGCTCCCATTGGCCGGGAACCACAGCCAGGGGGAGCTGCAGGGGTGATGTCTGCAGAAAGGGGCAGCATGCGGAGCCGTCTGGCCACCCTTGAGCCTAGGAGCTGGACACGCTGGTCACTTCCAGGAGCCGCTTGAGGCAAATGCCACCCTGAACCTGCATCCCTCACCCCTTCCTGCACCCCAACCCCTGCCCCAGGCTCAGCCCAGAGCCCCCTAGTACACTCTGAACCCCTCGGCCCTACCCCCTATCCCAGAACCCAAACCCCAACCTCCAAACCCCCTCCTGCACCCAAACTTCCTCCCAGAGCCTGCACCTCACACCCCCTCTGGCATCCCAACCACCTGGCTCCAGCCCAGTGAAAGCGAGTGAGCGATGGAAGTAGGGGGAACAGAGTGAGGGGGGGAGGGGCTCGGAGAAGGGTCAGGGCAGGGGCATGGCCTCAGGGCAGGGGAAGGGTGTTTGGGTTTGTGCAGTTAGACAGTTGGAAACCCTAGCCATTAAATAGCCTTCATGCTAATGCCCCTGCACTACTACTGGGCTGAATTTTAGCCAGTGATCTGGTGCTGAAGGTCCTGTATCCTGCTGCCAGGCCAACTCCTAAATCCTAGAATGTCTATCCCCATTTTCAAATATCCAAATCTGTGCATTGCCATGTCCAGAAAAGCTTAAAGAACTGATCTGAGTAATGTTGTTATTTAAAACATAAGGTAAACTATAAATTTAATGAGCTTTATCAGGGATTAGAAATTTAGAGTCCTAGAACTAGATTAGAGATTTTCTGAGACAGTTTATTAAAATTATTTATTCTAAAATATCCTTCCTCTTGAGAAGAGCGTAACATGACAAAAAACATACACATGGACTCCCATTGAATGCACAGACTGATATGTGCAGTCCATATTGTAAATATGGATGCCTAAAGTATAGCCAATGTAGGCACTTACCTGCTAATTTACAGTCCTGCAAAAGTGTAAATCCATATAAGTTTAGGAATCCAGGCTTGAAAATTGGGCCCATGGATTCCCTACACATCACATGGCTGGCCCTGAAAATGCACCTCTTTTCACATGTGGGATGCAAGCTGTTGGAGCTGTTTTCCTTACAGCCACCAGAGTCTTCCTTTGTTTTGAGGGTTTTGTTTGTTTTTCTTTGGTCAGTCATTTTGCCAACTGTTGACCTTACATCAAGCATAGATACTGAAGAATTGCTGGGTGGCGGTGATGGGTGAATGGAGCAGACACTTCCCTTAAATTGGAAGAGCAGAAAAGCCTTTTATTCTGGGTGGTGGGGGGGGACACTCTTCACAGTGGAGATGAAAAATATTGTATTTCAGTTCTGGAAAGATCCTGTTCTTTCTACAGTGGAGATTTTTTTTTTCCCCTCAGCACAATCTGCATAGCCCCTAGCCTTTCAAAGATCTACAAAGTGGCAAGAAATAGATTCAAAACTATTTACATATATTTTTATTTTTACAAATTATTTTATGATTGCAATCAATGTGTCAGACAAAGACATTCTATTGCATGATATTCAAATGAGGCAGTTAAGGTTTCATGCTAAGTACCTCAAGCATTTACATCTTTTATTTGGCTGTTATTGAGATAATAATATATACTGGGCTTTGACTTGTTGACTGCTATTTTTATTTATTACTTGTGTAGTGCTGCAAATGTACACAGCACTCCACAACTGGTTAGAACAAAACAATCACCTTAAGAAGCTCACAATCTAAAGGAATGAATATGTACCATTGACAAATAAATTTGGGTGCATAATTCTTAACTAATGTTTTCAATTAATTTCATCCTCTTTTTCTAATTGTCTGCAATTAGTGGCAAAATTCTCAAATGTATTCATTTTAAAAATCATTTGTGAAAGGTCTCCAGTGACTAATCCTTGTACTGCAGATCATTTGCAAATTTTGAATCGCTAACTCTTGCAAATTGAAATCCAAAATCCATGCTGTGTTGGCTATTTTTGTAAACTGTATAGTACGTTTCTGATCCTTTCTTGGATGACTTATGTAAGTAGCTAACAAAGCACAAACTGTGAAATGTGAATTTGCCAATTAAAACAAATTTCAATTTCGGAATAATCACATAAGCCAATCAATCAGAAAAAAGAGGCAATACCACATGACATCCTAACAACAGAACGTGTTCTGAAATATTTGCATTTAGAATTTGGATTTTTAAGTTCAACCAATGTCAATTATTAGGGCTTTCGATTAGTTGCAGTTAACTCTGCAATTAACTAAAAAATTGTTATTAAAACAATTTACCATGATTAATCACAGTTTTAATCACACTGTTAAACAATAGAATACCAATTGAAATTTAATATTTTGGATGTTTTCTACATTTTCAAATATATTGATTTCAATTACACCACAGAATACAAAATGTACACTGCTCACTTTATATTATTTTTATTACAAATATTTGCACTGAAAAAATGATAAAAGAAATAGTATTTTTCAGTTCACCTCATACAATACCATAATGCAATCTCTTTATCGAGAAAGTGTAACTTAAAAATATAGATTTTTTTTGCACTCAGAAATGCATGTCCTCTAGAATGGTGGTTGAAGCATGAAGGGACATATGAATCTTTAACGCATCTGGCATGTAACTATCTTGCAATGTCAGCTACAACAGTGCCATGTGAACACCTGTTCTTACTTTCAGGTGACATTGTAAACAAGAAGCAGGCAGCATTATCTCCTGCAAATGTAAACAAACTTGTTTGTCTGAGTAATTGGCTGAACAAGAAAGAGAACTGAGTGGACTTGTAGGCGCTAAAGTTTTACATTTTTTTTAATGCAGTTATTTTTTGTGCCTAATTCTACATTTGTAAGTTAAACTTTCATGATAAAGTGATTGCATTACAGTACTTGTATGAGGTGAATTGAAAAATATTATTTCTTTTGTTTTTTTTAAAGCACAAATATTTGTAATAAAAAATAAAGTGAGCACTGTATACTTTGTGTTCTGTGTTGTAATTGAAATCAATATATCTGAAAATGTAGAAGACATCCAAAATATGTAAATAAATGGTATTCTATTATTAACAGTGCAATTAATGGTGATTAATGTTTTTAATTGCTTGAAACATTAATTATATAACCAAAGGGCCAATTCAGAATTTTATAATAAAAATACAATTCAAAATTCAATTTGGACAATCACTTCAATCTTAAATTTCACTTCTCAAGTATTCATGCTATTAAACTTTTCAACCAACCATATTAACAAGAAGTGGAAGACATTATTGTCAGTGAACTTGGCAATAAAGTTGTGAATTTCCAGAAGAGAAATTTCTTCAGACAGAGGTGGAGCTAAAGGTTAGAATAGTTCAGGTTTCTCAAGAAGTCATTGATAACATTTTCAGCTTGTAAAATCCAAATGAGGTAATTTTGGATCCTGATGCCATTTATCTGATTTAGCCTCAAAGTTCATAGGGAAGAGACAAGGATAACGCATCCTAATTTTGGCTTACCTGTACTCCTAACTTGTTTATATTAGACAACACCACACTCCTTTAAATCTCTTCTGGAAATTCACAACTTTATTGCCAAGTTCACTGACAATAATGTCTTCCACTTCTTGTTAATATGGTTGGTTGAAAAGTTTAATAGCATGAATTCTTGAGAAAAGTGAAATAAGGACAGGCCCAAACCAAAGCCTGGTCATGTCCATTGTCAGGTTACCTCTGGACTCCAACAATTCATCCAATAGCTCTCTATCTTTAGAGCTCCTTGGGTTCTGATTAACCATTTTGGGAGAAAATATATTCTCCACCCTGTCTCCCGTTATCTTCCTACCCTTCCCGCTCCTTTGCTTGCTTACTCTTCTTTTTCTTGCCTGTACCTCCTTTCTCACACTGGCTGTGAACAGAAATGAGCCTGAAACAAGCCCCCAGAACTAACTACTCAAATTTGGAGGAAGTTAGAATCTGGATCCAAATTTTTTGGGCTGACCCTCCCCCATCTTCAGATCCAAAACTACAGATAGGAACATCCCCAAAGCTTTATGGAAGTTTCAACCCAAATGCCTTATGGCCTGAGATTGAGAGCTGGGGGTAAAATGTGGCTGGCACGAATGGGGTTATTTCATTTCTGGACAGTAGATCATGTAGGTACCTTACCCATGGTAAGGAGGAGCCTAACACAATTTTTTTTTCTCAACAGGTTGAACCATCTAATTAATTATAATGGCTTGAGTCAAAACTTTCCAAAGGAGGAGTTCAAGCTGGGAATCAGCATAAAACAACCATGGAAACTGATGTTACTTAAATACTCTGGTGTATTCCAAATTTTAACTTTGATTCATTAAAATAGCCAGAAATGTACAGCACATGTTGTTATCTCAGTCCGGGAGGTTTTTAAAACTCCCATTTCTTTGATTGTGCTACTACTTTAGCAGAATAAAAATTCCTTTTTCCCCCCTTCACTTTTACAAAGTTCCCCTTCTAGTTGTGTCTTAAAACTGTCAAACATGCTTTACTGCTTCCAAATAAACACATCATTTTTGGCAGAATTAGTAGATGGGAAAGGTAGGAACATTGTTGTTTTAGGAGTTCATATAAAAAGCAAATTTTAATGTTTCAAAATTTAAGGCTTTCCTAAAGTTTTAAAATATATCCTCCCCTGACTCCATATGTGATGTTGTTGAAAGCATTATGAAGTGTCCCTTTGGAAAAGTAAAGCTGATTAATTAGAGTAAGTCTCCATTGTAGGATTCAGCAGCTATATAAACATTCATGGACTTTTCTTAACAAGTATTTAATTATTGTTTTTAAATGTTTTGAAAAGTTGAAATGATTTAATGGTGAGCCATTTTGCTGAGGACATTAATTGGAAGGTTTGTCAGTTAGAAAGCAGTACCCTCAGTATATGCATTGGGGATTGTACTGGAGCAAAATTGCTTTAACTGGAGGGTATTTTGCTGGGAAGATTCTTCTGACATGGGCATTCTTCACAAAGGGGAAAAAGTAAGGGAATTGAGAAGACACCCAAAGAACAAAGTTTCAACTTAAGTCTCCTACCCAAAGCTTTCAAATTGAAAAATTGTGTCATTTGTGGGAAAGTGAATTCTCATTCTATTTTCATATTAGTCTAGCAGGGACAGCATGGCTCTCAGTATGTGTGCCCTTTCACCTCCACATCACCAGGATGAATCCAGCACAGGGTAATATCTTTCAGTTACTATTGAAATTTAATGGCATATCGGCATCTGCTTAGCCACGTGGAGGCCAGTTATCAATGGACCAGTCTACACATGACCGAACCTACCACTGACACTACTAACTGGTATTCTTGTTGATAATCTTAGCTGAAAAAGCTACTGGCTGAAAGGGCTATATGGAAAGAATTACCCTATCACCCCCAGCGGTGGCCTTTTCTGGTGAGGAATGAGGCACATTGCCAGGGCAGGGTTGTAGCTAGCACTGCTCATGCAAGTTTTGAGACCGGATTTACCAAAGAGATCAACAGAGAGCTTCAGTTTTCAGGGCTATCGACCTAACACCTTTTTTGGATATTCATATTATCAAACAATTTAACATTTTAATTAAATAAAGTGTTCCTCTAACCCCCAAATAATCCTCCAAAAAAATCCCACTAGCACACAATGCTCTTAGGAATCAGGAAATAGAGAGCAAAAATATTAGGTATAAATGTGCACTTCCACACTAAAAGCTGAAAAATTGGCATGCTGTAAATTGTAAACATTAGTCTAAACCAGAAAAAACCCAAACCTCACAATGTATGCTTGTCTGTAATCCGGGAAGCAATATTTCAGTATTCTCCAGTGTAACCATAAATGACATGGCCATCTCTAATTTGGTGTCCAATATCTGACCAACCTTAGTTCATCCACAGACAAAAACAGGCATGTCTAATTTTCTAACCAATCACTGCAATTCTTTACTTACCAACCAATAATTCTGCCATCCCTAATTTACCAATAAATAATTCTGCACTCTCAAATTTACTAACCGATAATGTGACCAATTTGCTGACCAGCGATTGTGTCAACTGGTAGTGCCCCTAGTGAACAGTAATTTGCTAAGCAATATTTGGAGCTTTTCCCCCTTAGCAATAAAGAACTTTAGTGATCTTAGATTCAGTACTCATTACTCTGGCCTGAAACTCTTTAATGCCGATACTAAGTCTTTTACAAAGTAAGTATTTGCTTTCTGTGTGAATATGCTGTTTATCCACATTGACTGTTTAGAAACTGCACAGATCTCTTTGGAATTTCTGTGAGTTGGAATATTGTTGTCATTATTAGGAAATTAGCATTTGAGAGGAACCTTCTCCCCTTTCCCTCATCCCCAGCAGTTGTTCTCAGCACACTGCAAATTTCTCCAACAGTGTTATTGCCATCATGCAGGGGGATTTGGCTAAGATCCCACAACAGTTGAACAGAGTGTGTTGGTGAAGGAATGACACAGTTAGCCAACTGTGTGACCCCAGCGACCTTACCACCCAGGTTGATCCTGCTTGGGCAAAGAGTGGAGTAAAAAGAGCTCACGTGTAAAGCAGAAGTGATTAATTTGGCTTGTCTAACTTCACCAGCCCTTGGCACGAGTGAAAAAACAGAACTTGAAACATTTTTAATGAAACAATAATGGCACTTATTTGATAATTTCATCTGCAAGCCACTTTACCTACGATACTTATTAATCTTTACTAACACCCTGACGAAGTGAGCAAGCACTGTAATCTCTATTTTACAGAGGGAAAATCTAAACAGAGTTGAGGGCACAGATGGAGTTACTGTCAGTGATGAGATTATACTAAGAGTTCCTGGCTCTCCGTTCTGTGCTCAGACAACTACACTTGACTTCAGAAAAATGCAAAATACGACTAATAGTGATTTCCCTGAGACTCTCTTATTTTTTCAAAATTATATGACAGCAAATTTCTGAAGGGCTTAATGATGACTTTTGGCTCAGCTCCAGGGAAAGGGTGGAACAAACTGCACTACCACACAAGTTAGCCCTGAGAGGCAATGAGGCGAGGGGGAGCCCGGAACTGAATTGATTCTGTGGAGATGGGCAGAGATCTGATTAACTGTGGGAGTGGCTTCTCATCCCTGCCCCTGGGAAGGGCCCTCACCCATTTTGGTTTGGCTCATCTCGTCCCTCTCTCTGTCTCCCCCCACTCCGGACCTCCTGCCTCTCTCCATTGCTCTCTAATCCCCACGTGCCCAGTATTTCACACTGGGCCTCCCCTCCCCTTTAGAGGAGCACCCTCCTCTTCTCCGCATTTGCAGGCTGGGAGTGGAGGGCAGCTACAAGTTGGGGGGCCTCTTGACTCCCCCTTCCTTGGGCAGGGAAGAGAGCTAGCAGGCTGACCTGACTCACTCTTCCACAGGAGGGAAGAGGAAAGATGAGCCGCAGAAAAAGCATGGTAAGCAAGGGTCACCTCTGGTCGATCCTCACCCCTCCACTCCTGTGAATAAGATGCTGGTTGGGAGAGGAGCTGGTTGAGCTGCTGACCTCCATTTGCTCCCTCCTTGCCTCTCCCACCCCATGGAAGTGGTATGGGTCAAGCCATACCTTCCTCTTCACTTTTCCCCCGACCTGAAACATCCTGTGGATTCCGAGGGGCAGGAGGCAAAATGACTCTCTGATTGGCTGTCCTTGCCCAGGAGGCAGGTGATAGGGAAGGGCAACCAATCAGGCCAAGATTCTCTATAGGTCAGAGGCTTGGTGTTGGCTGCTCTGCAGTGCAAGGATTGAACTGGTGACCGTAACAGGCCTGATTCACAGGAGACTCAAGTTTATTTCCTAGCCCCTCTCACAAGCCCTGAGTCAGAGTCAAAATTTTCATTTACCAAAATCCCCATTTTGTGGTAAACAAGAAATGCCAACAACAATTTCATTGATGTTACGGATCAAGATTTCAATTAAAAATGTAATGAAACATGAAAAAACTCCCCTTTCCCAAGATATTTTTTTACAAAAGAAAATAGCCATTTTTCAACATAAAAAGTTTTGATCAAAAAATGTCCAGCGGCTTTCTTAGTGAGCAAGTGGTGGGACTGCTGTCTGGTGCGCATGAGAAACAGGTGTGGTAAGACAGACCGAGAGAGAGAGAGGGGGGGAAATGTTTGAATGCATTTGCCAGTGCTGACAGCAAGTGTTTCTAAGGCAATGTCTACCCTACAGCTTACATACTCAGACAGGTGAATAAGACACCCCCATCAGTGACACAGTTACACGGACCTAAGTTCTGGTGTGGGCAGCACTATGTCAGCAGGAGAGCGTCTCTCATCGATGTAGCTACCGCCACTCATTGCGGGTGGATTAATTAAGTTAATGGAAGAGCTCCCCCCATTGGCTTGGAGCGGCTACACTAGAAAGCTTATAGCAGGCCTGCTGCATTCATGCAGCTGCGTCACTGTAAGCTCTCTGGTATAGCCATAGCCTAGGTATAGGTCTAGGGTTATACATGTGTCTGGTGGTGGGTGGGTGTTCACGTGAGAGAAAAAATTGTATGAGAATAAAGCATCTGGTTGGCTATAAAGATTCAGGGCGGCATGAGCACTAATGCACGTGGGCTAGTAGATTTTTGCCTGGGCTGGTAAATTTTCTGCATTACAGGATTATTGACTTTCCTCAATATATAGGATACTATATATAGCCCACTGTGCTACCCTTACACAGGTTAATTCTTTTATCCATTTCAAACACAGTGAATCAATACCAGTGATCAGGTAGCTTGTGAAATTGCCTGGAAAACACATCCACAAAGTAAACCCAATACAATGGGCTGTCTATGTGACTTAAAGCTTAGCATACCATTGAAAATCACTAATGGAACACTGTGCAGTTTGTTCATGCTATGAGCAGTCAAGAATCATGCATAATGTAATAGTGCATCTGGTAACAGCAGTGCACACAAGCTAATTTAATCTTGTTTTAAACTAGACATAAGGAATTAATCTTTGAAGTGGTCCCTGATGTGATTCTCCTTGGTTCTTAACATGCCCAGAATCCTTCCATTTCCTCATTTACAGTACTGTACAGGGGCTTATTTAAATAATATATTTATGCTTGAAGTATATTAGCTGAAAAATGCCTGTGACCACATGATGATATATCAGATCAATGTTGAAATGCCCTACTGGCTGACCCAGTCTAGAAGCTGTGCTTTGTGCTCCGATGTGTAAGACCTAAGCTCAGTGTTCGCCTCTACTGTGGTAGTAACAGTGGTGCCCAAAGATCAAACTTTTCTAAAAGAACAGTGTGGGTACACACATTCATTCACTCACTCTCTCATATTTTATATCTGACAGGGTCAGGCCAGATGGCTATGGGATAGTGTTCGAAGGCAGATATATTAGTCCCAGATTAGGTAGATCCCTTTCCCCTGGGTAAGGTAACAGGAGCAGTTCCAGAACAAGCAGGAACTTGCTGGAACCAACTAAGGCAGGCAGGCTAATTAGGACACCGGGAGCCAATTAAGAAGAAACTGCTAGAATCAGTTAGGACAGGCTGGCTAATCAGGGCACCTGAGTTAAAAAAGGACCTCACTTCAGTTTGTAGCGTGCATGTGAGGAGCTGGGAGCAAGAGGCGTGAGGAGCTGAGAGTGAGAAGACATATTGCTGGAAGACTGAGGAGTACAAGCGTTATCAGGCACCAGGAGAAAGGTCCTGTGATGAGGATGAAGAAGGTGTTGGGAGGAGGCCATGGGGAAGTAGCCCAGGGAGTTGTAGCTGTCATGCAGCTGTACCAGGAGGCACTCTAGACAGCTGCAATCCACAGGGCCCTGGGCTGGAATCCGGAGTACTGGGCAGGCCCGGGTTCCCCCCAAACCTCCCAACTCCTGATCAGACACAGGAGGAATTGACCTGGACTGTGGCTTCTGCCAGAGGGGAAGGTTTCTGGGCTATTTCCTGACCCACATGGTGAATATCTGAGGCGAACAAATCCGCCAATAAGCGCAGGAGCCACCACGGTAGAGGAGGAACTTTGTCACTATATATTATATATAAAAAAATATGTGCATGCTTACGTTAATCAGATGTGACTGGTGTGGAAGTTAAACAAAGAGTACACTTGACAATCAAGACAGTATTTTAAAGAAAGTGCAATAAAAACCTTTTTTCTTTTTATTAGCCTATTATGACTAATAACGTGAGACATTGCCATGCCTATCTCTGGTGATGGTGTAGTTCAATGAACAAAGTGCCCATTGAGTCTGCATTTAGAAGTAGATGAGAGAGAAACAAGCGTATACCCTAATTATTTTCTGTGTGTTAAGTTTAGGTATTGATTTGTGTATAAACACTGTAGCAAGTGATGAACATTGTTTTGCATATGATTACAATAACCCGTCTGGTGCATTGAAGCCACTGTGAGATCAGGTGCAAAAAAACCCTATGCTTTCCCTTTCCAAGAGGCTTGTTGAATATTGAAAACATGTGGATTTCCCCTTCACCCAAATTTCAAACAAATCCCTTAAGCTCCACCAGAATCACCGAGTTTGACGCTGACATACTAAGAAACCAGAAATATTGCCTGGTCCTTATGGGAAACCATAAATCAACCCAGATACCTTTGAAAGTAGGCCTAGGATCACTTGAAAGGGTTATGAAGTTATGACTGGACCGCCTGCACTATTCACTGTCACACAATCCTTAGCTCTGCTAGGGTTTTAAAAATAAATCAACTCCAAGAGAGACTCAAGACCAAGTACCTCCCTCAATTTACTGCAACCCCGTAAGTAGTACGTAGGGAAATATTGTCTCATGCTCCCTCATCTGTGTCCGTATACCAAATAGTAACCAGAGAAGGTCATTTCTAAACCATCCAGCCCATTTCTAGTTTAACATGCATTATTATTATTTATTTATGCAGTTTCCAAACACTCAGGGATGGCCCTTGCTTCAAGGAACTCACAACTTACAGTCAAGATGGAGGAAAGGGAACAGGAACAACAATAGTCAAGCTGTATACAAGTCGACTTGATTCACTGTAGGCAGCAGCAGATCTTTAAGAGGGACTTAAATGTGGACAGAGTGTTAGCACAAAATGACTAGAGAAACATCCACTGTGTTACAGCGTATGTGAAAAACTTCATGAGCAGCAGAAATCAGGTTTGATTTAAACTTATTAATCCATATATTTGTCTTTTCCAGTCTCTTTTATAGTTAAACTGTTTTCTTGCTTGTTTTAAATGCATCTTAATAAATAATGTGAGTAATAAAACCTCTCTGTACATGTTCTCTCTCTCTCACACATATGTACACATGTATACATATATACTAATCAATGTGGCTTTCACTCCACTCTACCCCAGAGACATAATGTAATTTTATTTTCCACATAATGGTTCATGTTAAAGTTTGAAAATACATTAAAAAGAATTACCTTGAAAATTAGGTGTTGAGACAGTGTGCTAGGCCTGAGCTGCAAAGCTTCACGATGGCCATAAAAGGAAGAGTTTAAGTAAACAATATGCTGGTTTAAAAAAAAAAAAGAAAAGAAAACAAAAAGAAAAATCATTCCATGCCCAGCCCAGTCAAAATGCATTATTAGGGTGTCCAGGAAATTATAGCTTGTGTCCATTAGTCCTTTCAGGGTTAATATTGATGCAGATATTATTTCTATCCACGGTACCATTTATTTGAAATATTATGACTGGGCGTAGCTGCAGCAGTGAATCAAATCAATTGATAGAGCAGTTAGCCCTGCAGTCAAGGCTGCCTTTATACCGTGCAGCAAGCATGAAATATTATGGAGATTGTTCTTTAAAGTGATCACTTTATCATCATTTGTCTGCAGCCCAGGCTATTCCTTCCTGCCTCACTTCCCTGTTGGGTTAGAGCTGTCATAACTCAATCAGCCGTATAATGCTGTTCATAGCACCTCCGTACCAGGTACTGAACCTGTCAAGGGCCACTGAGGGAATTATACTTATCCATTTTGACAGCTAGCAACACCACTCTGATATTTATGTCAGTTTATATATGTATGATATGTATTTCTTAAATGTAATTAGAAGCCTGTTTGTCTGTGATATATCTGAATTGCCCAGAGCTGCCCATGATTAAGACATTGATTTCTAACCTTGTGCATTACTGGAGAAGAGAATATGACAAGCTTCATCACTCAAGGGTTGCAGCTAACCTCCTCTGTCCATATACATCATATGAAATTGTCACTATTGTTTATCTGTCCAGCAAAGTTGACTGCAAAGCAACTGTTACCGTAGTTTGCTAAATAAACGAAAAGACTGTAAAACAAACAAACAGCTCTGTCCCTCCAGAGCACTGGTACTTCACAAATGGGTTACTGGGACCAAAGCACTGCAAGCAGACTTCAGACTGACTTCAGACATCGTAGGGAGGATTGTTGTACTGCATGCATTAGTGGTGAAATACTGTGAAATCTTATGTTTACTGGTAACATATTGGAGAAAGCAGGTCATAGATTTCAATGAGACAGAAGCATTTCCACAGATTTACAACATGCCAAACCATAGAAGACATGCTTTCTGTCAGCTAGAAAAAGGATGAAAACAATTAACCACCAAAACACAGAAATCCGGTCAAGCCTGTGTGTTTCTTGCCTATGATTGAGGCTCACATGATCACTATTATATGGTCTGTGGTATTAACGATTAGCCTCATGGCTTTCATTTGCCAATAATTTAATATCCCAACTGATTTAGGGAAAATAACTCAACAAATAACTAGCTCTTATATAGCCCTTTCCAACAGTAGATCTCAAAGCTCTTCACAGTCTCTAAAGTGTTATCTTCACAATAATCTTATGATGTAGGGAAGTGTTATACCCATTTTACAGGGTAGTGGAGGCATTGAGAGGATAGGCCCAGATCCACAAAGGGACTTAGGCAGTGCACTGCCTAACTTATAGGCACCTAGAAATATGTGCAAAAATGTGATTCACAAAGCCTGGAGTAGGTACGTAGACTCCCTATACAATGAAAGGGGAGAGGTAGGTGTCTGCAAAATGTAGCATGCTAGAGCACATCAGCACTCCTGATTGGCCCACTCCCACTACTGAAGCTGGAGGGAGGAACAGGAAGTCGTCTGTACAATTGCGCTTGACTCTGCTTCAGACTGCTCACCCAGTATAATCTCCTCCTCTCTCCTGATCCTGACTCCACCCCATTCCTGAAATCTGACCCACAGTTCCTGATCTTCTTGTTCTGAACCCCAGCTGGCATGGGAATCTGGTCCCCTGCCCTACACTAACCACTAGGCTCAGCCACCTACATCTGGCCCTGACACTAAGAACCTGTGTAGATCCAGACCTAAGTGACTTTCCCAAGCTCATACAGGCAGTCTTTGGCCCTGGGTCCCCCAAGCACTAGGCTAGTGCCCTAACCACTGAACAACGCTGTGCATCCTCAGGGCTGCCCAGAGGAGGGGGGCAAGTGGGGCAATTTGCCCCAGGCCCCGCAGGGGCCCTGCGAGCCCTGGCCTTTGAATCCCTTCCCTGTCTACTCACCTGGTGGCAGTCTGGGTCTTCGGCGGCGGGTCCTTCAGTGCTGCCGAAGATGCGGAGCGAGTGAAGGACCCGCCGATGATGACTCGAATCGCCACTCGGTGAGTACAAGCACCGCAGGGAGTGGTGCCTTTTTTTATGTCTGCTCCCCCGCTATGCCCCAGACCTCCTGAATCGTCTGCGCATCCTTCACCACCTATAGAATTGACTTTAAGGTTGTGAAATGTTTGGGTTCATCACTTCTGATTTCTAACTGGGACAATGAAATTTCCAATGCAGTTTTGCTGAGTCAGAGGATCAGAATCTGTATTGATCTATACACCATGAAATCCCATAAAACCAAATTGAGCACTCCACAACTGAATATCAACTAACTCCAATTACTTCAACAATTTGTCCCTCAAAGCTCACTTGGAGTGTAAATCAGAACTAGAATTTTGGCCTGTGAGTTTAGAAAAGCTTTTAGAAAAGCTTCTGAAAAACATATGAAGCAAAGCCAAACTCCTTCACCTACCATGAAGGCATTTCTGCTTTTGAAGATCAATATTCTAAAGGGAATTGCAAAGCATTGTTATATGGGCATTGAAAGCCTTTCATGTCTTAAAATTTATAGCATTTCAAACTACTCTAGGTAGCCAAATTATCATTAGCCACATATCATTATTAGATGGGAAAATTCTAATTTTGAAACATCAGTCTAACAGTGGGCAAAGGGAGCTCTTTCAATTATTTGGAGGACAGAGACTAAAGTTAGGTGATCCCACATTGAGCTTTTGCATTTGCTGTTCCAATTCTCTCTCCTGGAAAAATGCCTTCCCCACTTTTAAAGATTATAAATTAGAACTGCCCAAAATATTTGTAGTGCAACTTGGAATGGTATTAAAACTCATTTAGTTTCAAGTTTTGCTACAAACTGAAAGCTCAGCTCAGAAGCATTGGAAAGTTTGAAAACTGTTCTGTGGAAACTTACCTGCAGCAATTTTTGGAGGTGTAACCATCCCCCCAGGCAAAACAAGCCTTTTTGCAATGTTTCAGTGCAAAGTCATGGGAAACTGAGCTACTGACTGAATTTCACTGTGCGCTTTGGGGATTTGAAATGGAAACAAAGTGAAATTCAGGAGGTGCAAATCCATGTCACGTTCTCCTGATCCTCCACAATCCAAAACCACAGAGGTCTGCACAACACTGTTATTAACTGTAAATGGTTAATTCCAGATGAATAGGATTTTCACTCTATTTGCATGGATTGTTTTTTTACACTGCTGCCAGACAATTTCCCTCTAAACTTTTGGTTTGTTTTCTGAGATACTCCATGCCCTGCCTATTGCTGGTGATTGTCTTAGCAACTGGACAAAAAGTTACCATGACAAATTTTTGTTATTTATGTGAAATCTCAGATGAATTCTCTTATGTGGATTGATTTTTCCCCACTCAGTGGACCACTTTTTTGATATACATATAGGTTAGAAAGGGTATGAAGAACAGCAAACAGAAAGGGCATGATCTAACACAATAGAAAAGTTCTACCAACTCTTGACTCTGAAGGGCCAGATACTCACCATGACTTCAGTGGAGCTACATCAATCTACAGCAGCTGAGGATCTGGCCATTAGGAAATTGCTGGATCAGTCAAGTGCATAATCCCACAAGTTACCGCTGCCCTTGGTAACATTAAATGGAGAGACCAAACACTTACACAGCCCCTAATTCTAACTGACACTGATCTCAGTTGCAGCATGGGGCAAGTTATACAATTACTATCAGCGACTCTTAAGAAATAAATGGGTTTTACTCCTATATATTTCATTATATCTAGTTCTTGTTTCAGTTATGATTTTCGTGGATAAATACTTGGTACATGATGCAGCCAGAGGAAGGAACACCTCACGACTCACTGACAGTAAGTTTGAGGTTCTTTTTGTGTCTCTTACAATATCCCATAGTAATGATACACTATACTCAGGATCTTGTTACATATCCTGTGTCTGTTGTCTTTTTGTGGGGAGGGTGGGGGTGGGAATCTCTCTCCTTCCAGACTACTTAATGCTTATTGAATCCTTCTGGAATAGGAGTTCCTACTTTTGAGCAGAGAGACTGATTTTCCTGGTATTGTCATATGAAGACAGGGATGAACTGGCTGCTGAGTTATTCTTGGAGTGCATTGCCTCGGATCCTGAAAAGTTTACTACTGGATGGATCCCAAAGCACTTTAGAAGCCGGTAAATGAACCGTTTAAACCACCACTGCAATGCAGCCACCTCTGGGGTACACATGGCAGCTGTTTAACAGCTCAGAGCAACAATTTGGGCTGGAAAGTGAAGAGAAATTTTATATCTAATGATGGGCAAACAATACAAAATAATATTTGTGAAATATTTTTTTTAAAAAATAATGAAATTAGTCAGCTAATTTGATTACTGTCATCTGACTAACTGAATACAGTTAAAATTGCATGGAGAAGATAATAAGCAGAAAAATATCATTGTCCAAGCTGGAGGTGACCAGAACAATAGAGTTAATAGAAAATGCCATGATATAATTTAATGAATACTGTGGTCAGGACTCCAGATTTACATCTCATCCATGACATGGCATTTCTAAAGCATGGTGTGCCCCTTAACTCCATGCTTGTGCACTGGTTTGGTCCTGACTCAGAGCAGAGTTAACACAATCTAATCTTCAGTACCACCTTGGGTTTTCTTTAGAAGTCTCTCACGCAATTAATGGCTAATGTCACCAGGCTTCATATGGGAGATCAGACAACTTCACATTGTTCGGTTATTAAGATTATTTATTTTCACTGTGTAATAAACAATGCTTACGCATTTTGTATTTTCAAAGCACTGTACAAACATTAACAAACTGAACATAATATAGTATGATGATTATCCCCAATCTTTCTGAGGAAACTGAAACAGCTAAGTGACTTGGCCAAAGTCACACACAGCAAGTCAGGTGACATAGCTGGGATTAGAATTCAGGAATACATGATTCTCTGCTCATTCAGGCAGATTGTGATATCTTGCGCACGTGGTCATAAAGAGATTTCTCAGGCAATATCTACAATTCAAATGTGGCAAGTTACAGAGCAAGGTTCTCTAGCTGAATATAGTCTTGCCAGTTTGAGAAAGGCCCAAGCCAGAACCACAGACTTTGGGCATGGAGAAGTTCAGATAAACGAGACCTCGATCAGTAACGTCCTGGTTTTGCAGCTGCAAAACCAAATATTACCCCCAAGGTTTTGCATCTCAAAAGAATATAAATCACACCGGTTTCCCCTCATTCTGGTGCCATTTACAGCTGCCTCAGTACTTTCATACCCAAAGCACAACCAAGGAACTTTCAGCTGTCTTTTTTTAAATGCAAACATCTTTGTCACTACATTTTTATGTCATTTCATTTTAAAGAGTAACAATTCCAAAAAAACCCTCCTCTGCCTGACCATGATGGGGTTTTCTGATACGTCTGTGCTCTTTCTCCAGAAGTCTACCATTCAGATTTGCTATTAGCAAAAGTCAGTAGATTCAGATTTAAGTTGGGGGGGGGGGGCGTGGGAATAGATATCAGTACAAGTCTATGACACTACACGCTGAAGGGGACCTCTGCTCCTGGCAGTGCTTGGGGTCTATAAGCCCAGGGCTGTAAAGACGCTATTGCTGCCACAGAAGGAAGAGGGCAGCCTGTTCTCCAATCTCTGACTGCTGTATGGGAAGTAGAGGTTATGGGAAAATTAGCATAGGCATAGGAAGGGGTGCAGAAGGAGGGAAAACTGCTAAATCTGGGGAGCCAGGAAAGCATCTAGCAACTTGTGTGAAGCCGGTCACTTTTCGGTTATTCTGCCTGCTACCCTCAACTCATGCAACACTCCTTGAGCAGCTGACTGGAGCAGTGTAGAAATTGCAGGGGGAGGAATAGCGTGAGGTATATTAGGATGAACCTTGCAGATGGGTGACAAAAGCAGCCAGGCACAGGAAGGGAGACACTTTGTGGTTGTGCAGCCCATGGCAAACTGAGTTTGTGCCCGAGGACCCATTTGAACAGTGTTATGCTCCGTTTGGCGGGGTGCAAGGACCTCATGAGAGGTTTTAAAAATAAATGTGCCTAGAGGGTGCACTTGGTCATTGCATAGATTCCCTTGTAGATTGGGTGGAGAAAGGGCCATACTGCTAGTGAACGTCAGGGTTTTTTGTAGTGAACAATTCCTTTGGGACTGTTTGCATGGCAATTTTATGCCTGCTTATTAGGAAAACTGCTGGCAAAATAAGAAATTCAGCCTCATGACAGAACTGCTGTACAAACTGATTTTCCATCACATTTACCAACTTTTGATGTGAATAGTCTGCTACTAAAAGATGATGACACAGACAGTGTAGTAACATGATATCTAAAGTATCCATTAACTAATATGTAAATATAATGAAACATCTCCGGAAATCTAGTCAAGCGATGACCACCCCCACTAATACAATATTCATTATTTTTAAAGGCTATGTATAACTCTGTGCTTCTTTTCCCCCCTTGCTTTCCCCACCCCTTATGATGGCTTAGTTTAAGGGGGACTCTTCTTCCTTGTGGAAGGCTACGTTATTTATAAAAACACCTGTTTATTTCTAGAGACAAATCCTAGTGAAAAAAGTTCATATCTAAATGTAGATGTTTAATAGGACAGTATTCTGGGGATATTTAGAATTGATATTTCAGTTCAACTCATCTTAAAAAATAGAAACTGGGTGTGAAATTTGGATTAAGTTTAGATGTTTAACCCCCAAAGCCTGGGAACTTTTCCTATTTTCCTACATGGCCTAGTAGACAGAGCACTGGATTGGGACTCAGGAGGCCCGACTTCTCTCCCGGGCTCCACCACTTGCCTTTCCGGGTGACCTTCAGTAAGTCTCTACACATCTGTTTCTTCATCTGAAAAATGGGGATATTGATATTTGCCACTTTGAGATGTAATAAGGTAATAATTGGAGATATACCAGTCTCCTAGAACTGGAAGGGACCTTGAAAGGTCATCGAGTCCAGCCCCCTGCCTTCACTAGCAGGACCAATTTTTGCCCCAGATCCCTAAGTGGCCCCCTCAAGGATTGAGCTCACAACCCTGGGTTTAGCAGGCCAGTGCTCAAACCACTGAGCTATCCCTCCCCGCTAATATACCAATGAATTGGACTATCAGAGATAAGTATTATCAATCTCATAGTCTGTTTTCCCTGTGTATAACTGAACAGCATTGCTATTAAATTAAAATGGTTGCTTCAATGTTTGCAATTTATAAAATTTCAAATAAAGTGGCTCATAATAACATCTTATGAATAGGATTTGTCGCTACTTCCTGGTGCATGGGTGAGGGAAGAGAGAGAATGTTGATGGGTTCTTCCAGGGCGTAGGTGTCGTGGCTCTTGGGCATGCTTTCTAGGCTTGCTTTTGATCAGCAGTCACTGTGGTGCATCTCCACTGGCACTTTACATTAAAATCAAAACTTAAAAATAAGTTCAGCTGCTGCTGTAGATAGCTGTCAAAATGAGAGCTAGAGAGATATTGCATGAACTTGGCCCTACAGTATCTATCCTTAAATGATGCTGATAATACATGGAAATACACATGCTATGCTACCCAAGTCATCTTCCTTGCTGAAGGGGATGCCAGGGAGACTCATTTATGAATTCAAATGAAATCACACTAATACTTCCCATCTGCAGCTGAATTCATCCTGACCATGCCATGTGTTTTTCTTTGGCATAAAAACTAAGCAGTGATGGGCCAACAGACAGGCTAATACTGGAACACAGTGGAATACAGCTCAATAAAACCATACTCAAGTCTTTCCCTTGCTACCTGCCCTTACCCATGCACAGATTAACCAACTTAACTCTGAAATGAAGAAGTGGCATCCTACAAAGATCTGCTAGCATGGTGCAAACTCCATGATCAGGGCAGACCCAGCAGCAATGCACCATCTGGCAGTGGACAGAGCAAATTCTCAGTGCTGGTAACAGACTGATTCTTTTTGGGTGTGTCAGGGATCGGCAACCTTTCAGGAGTGGTGTGCTGAGTCTTCATTTATCACTCTAATTCAAGGTTTCACGTGCCAGTAATACATTTTAAGGTTTTTAGAAGGTCTCTTTCTATAAGTCTATAATATATAACTAAACTATTGTTATATGTAAAGTAAATAAGGTTTCTAAAATGTTTAAGAATCTTCATTTAAAATTCAATTAAAATGCGGAGCCCCCCGGACCAGTGGCCAGGACCTGGGCAGTGTGAGTGCCACTGAAAATCAGCTTGCGTGCCGCCTTTGGCACGTGTGCCATAGGTTGCCTACCCCAGTCTACACTGTGTGCTTCTTTCGGCAGAGCGTACCATACATACCGCCGTAGCCCGCCAAGAACAACAGTGTAGCCGTGAAGCTTGGCTTAGGTGAGCAGAGGACAGACACCTGAAGGACATGCGTAGGTACTTGAGTACACACCCTATGCAGCTCTCCACTCACCCAAGTAGTGCCTCCCCGCCTACATGCTCTTTTTAGTAGTGTAGTGCCCTGCTGCTGGAGTGGGGAAACACACTGGTGGGGGCAGGCAGGGAGGAAAAGCTGGACCCTTCCTCACCACAGCGAAAGGCACTTGCAGACGGTAGCCTCTGAAGCCTTTCCCCGCTGCCTCACCTCTGCCCAAGCATTTTGCTGACACAGTGTGGACGCAATGTGCTTTTCACTGCTGCCTGTAGCTACACATACCTACATGCTGCCAACAGGGGTCTGTGTAGTCTAGATGTAGCCTTTTGTGATAGTACTACTGTCTGCCAGTTCATATCTGGCCCAGCACTCAAACGTGCAGAAACCAGAAATCTACTCAATGCTTCTGAGTTTTGAACGCAGACCTACCATTTCAAAAGGGGTTGCTATGGGGGAGAGAAAACAACAGAACAAATTCAGGGTTTTTTGCCTGATCTCTGGGATTCACTCTTATATTGGTCTGTCAGCCGCTCTGCTGATCTCTGAGCTACTCTGCCTCCCACTGAGTCTGATATCAGGAGTGCAGAGCGGCTGAGAGATCAATGGAGCAGCTGAGAAAGCCAGCTGGCAGGGGAAGGGAGCAATGGATTGAAGGGGGATAAAGAAATAAAGGGAAAAAGAAAAAGATTTGTGGAATTAAACAGATGAGGAAAGAGCTGGGGAGGCCTAATCTCTCCCCCCCTTTTTAAAAGGGCACAATAACATCCCGTAAGACAACCCGTTCTGGAGCTGTCTAGTCAGTTTAATGCTGCAGCCTACCCCTCTACATCCTACATGAGCTGTTGGTTCCTCCCCTCCCCCGCTTTACCAAAAGTTACTTTTCAAACAATAACTACAAATTGCAAAGCATTCAGGTCTAAAGTCCCCAAGGGTGCTGCACTACGTAGCCTTCTGTTGAGATGATCAGAAACTAAATCACGGTCCTTGGCCATGCCATATCTTTGTTGCTGTATTATTTAGCAATCTAATACTATTCTGGTTTGGGGGAGGGTCGTACATCTTGGATTTATTAAATATGCTCCCATAGTGCCTGCTGGGAAGCTTATACACTCTATTAACTCTCAGTCACACACCCACGTTCACAGCCGGGTAGAGTGGAGTGCATCCTGCAGTGGGACCAGTTTGGTTCTGCTCTGCAAATGGCTGGGAGCCAGTAAGTTAGAGTTTGGGAGGACTGCAAAGGGTGCGAGCGCGCCAGCTGCCTACCAGAACCTTGTTCCTCAGAAGCGCCTTTCCCAGTGACAGGCTGGGATGTGGAGGCAAGACAGGGATGATAAAAAATCCTGTGAGTGGGGGAATTTTCCCCCTTGTGCCCTGCTGCATATCTATCCAATGCCCTGCCCAGCTATTCGGTCTGGCTGAAAGTGAACCCTTAATGCTAAATGCTCTGTGCAAAATCATGTATGGCTGCACATTACAGTTATAATAATGCAGTTGTTATCAGATTACTCAGGCGCAACAGATAAAGTACAGACGTGTGGCAAAGTTCCTCCTCTCCTCTAGTAGGTCCTGCGCTTATTGGCGGATTTCCTCCCCTCAGTGGTCTTCCCCTTGGATGAAACCCACAGTCTGGATCACCTCCTCCTATGTTTGATTAGGAGTAGCGAGGCTTGGGGGGAACCCGGGCCCGCCCTCTACTCCGGGTTCCAGCCCAGGGCCCTGTGAATTGCAGCAGTCTCTATAGTGCTACGTGTAACCGCTGCTTGACTGCTACAGCTCCCTGGGCTACTTCCCCATAGCCTCCTTCAAACACCTTTCTTATCCTCACCATAGGATCCTCCTGGTGTCTGATGCTGCTTGATTGTATGGTGTTTCCTCAATCCTCCAGTAGTACCCCCTCTCAGTTCTTAGTTCCTTGTGTCTCTGGCTCCCAGCTCCTCATACGCCCTTCCTTCCTCTGGCTCCTCCTCCTTGACTGGAGTGAGCTCCCCTTTTTATAGCAGGTGCCCTGATTAGCCTGCCCTGATTGGCTGCAGGTGCTCCAATCAATGTAGCTCTCTCCGGTGCCTTCTAGAAAGTTCTTAATTGGCCCCAGATGCCTTAATTACCCTGGAGCAACTGCCATTTTGGTTCCCATGGTACTAGGGATTTGCTTAGCCTGGGGCTAACATACCTGTTCCTGAGTACTTTCCTGTAGCCATCCGGCCTTGCTCCATCACAACAGCTAACGCCCCCTCCTATTTTAATGATAGTGATGCCCAAAGGGGGACCACAAGGATGACCTTAGCTCCTACCCCAGGCCCCTTTCCCTGCTGACTTTTTGGGTATGCAAGAGGGTCTCATTTATATTGTCATCGGTGCCCCGGACTGAGAGAAAACAGATCGGTAAGATCAGGACCATACGACTCATGTGTTAGCACACAAACTAACTGACGTGCACTTACGTTTTTGATAGTAAAGGAAACTGATGATCCATTCCATATAATGGACTGGTCTCTGCCACACCTTAGTAAAATTCACATTGTGGGAGGATGCCTTACGAGCAGGGGACAAGAGGACCATAGCACTAAAGCTGAGTGATTCTCTCTTCATGTCTCAACTGTAAACAAGAAAGAAACCTTGTAATTCCAGCAAAAGTAACATTTGTTTATGTTTGTGATAAAAAAAGTTTATTTAAAAAAAAAAGTGTTTTTATCCCAATTCTCTGCTTTCTACTGTGGGGCAGCTGCTGTGGAATGGTCCGTTGTAAGGGTGCTCTGAGGTGCAGCAATTGTAAGGGTGCTGTGAGGCCTAATTATTTCATACTTAGAAAGCGTTTTGAGGTCTGAGACACAAAGCAGGATAGAAGTAAACATCTATGACAAACCACCACCACATTCTACCAAAAGAAGAAACTTTGTGAACACTGCAACTGACATTATGACTGTGGTGCCACTGATTGAATAGCCAGGAACTATCAGGGGTACTGCACAGCATTCAAATCATTGCAAGCAGATGCAGTGAGAGGAGGCTCAGTTGGATGTGCTGCATTTTGTACCTTTTTACAACAAATTTGGAGGAGAATACTGAGATAGGGGAGCGAATAATGGAGCCACACTGCCATTAAATATACCATGCTGATGCCATCTCATGCCATTGTACGGGACAGACAAAATGCATTTCCAGCACTGACTGAGGAACTAAGTCTGTGAAGTGCAAACTCCTGATGGAACACAGGCTTTATGGAACTGCACCACGTGTTCCACCTCTGCATACCAGTGAGTAGCAGGAAAGATATTTAAACAAGATAGTTTGGGAACTGTCCAAGTGTGGAGTGGCAGAGCTATCATCTAGAGGGCTCATGCTCATTTCCAGGTCTCTTATTAACTAGCACAGCTGGGGTCCTCAGCTGAGAAGCCGAGTGTGTAGCTCCTGGAGGGGAGGAAGTGCCAGCAGAGATTCAGGCACTGCAGAAAGGGGGATGAGTGACACCAGAGGCAGTGCTGGCTGGAAGGACAGTGGCTGTGACACAGAAGAGTGAGGTCAAATGGTTTGTTGACTGGAGCCTGTGGTAGATGTGGAGAACTGAACTAGAAAGGAGAGAAACTTGATTATGTACAAGGGGATATTTAGGTTTAAAAACTGACATGACTAGAGAGGGCCATGACAAAAGCTACCAGTGAGTGATATTGTCATAGGTTTTATTCAACAGGTCAGCTTACTAAGGAGTAATGTGATAGCAGCTCTGTGTTTTGAGTAGCTCAGAACTTCAGTTTGTAGCACAAAAGAGTTAATTGTGGTTCAGCAATAACATTTCAGACACACAACTCCCAGTTCCTTAGAGCACTTTGAAAAGCCCCCTCTAAACACTGCACATTCTCTCTCGTAATGTCTTTAGGTTCCACCAACAGCAGGCTTATGCTGAAAGTGAGCATCATTTAAAACACATTCCCTAGATGTATTTATGTCAAGCATAAATAGTAAATGCTTGACATTCTAAACTGATGAATATGAGGAAATAGCAAATGGATGCAGAGCTTAAATGAAGCAGTCATACACGCAGTACGATATGCAAGATGACAAGAATCCTTACCATTACAGATAATGTGGTTGAAAAAGCATGGGAATCCCCCATAAATTCTCTAACCTTGAATGGAATATATGGGAATTGCTGATGATTGTAGACCAAAGCAGGAAAGATGAACTTCTAAAAGGTGGCTTCCTGGCTTATGCGGTTACAATTTCTATTCTTCCTTTCATAAGCATGATTTTAGTTTGCTTAATTAAACATTGCATTATCCTTACACATACATACAGGGTGGAATTCTGTCTCATGGAAGTCAATGGGAGTTTTGCCCATATGGATTTTACTCATAATGTAGAAACACTAGGCCAAATTTACCTTCACATAGCAGTGGCTTTTCAAAACTTGCCAATTGCCTTAGATAACTCAATATTTGTAGTTTAGACAAGCTCGGTATTTGCAGTATTTAAGGTATTCCCTATAGTAACGAGACAACTGCCTATCATGCTGACCAACACTGTCTCATTGTTTCCTTGTGCTCCCCCATCTGCCTGTGTCCATCTGTTTTCTCATCTGATACTTAGATTGTAAATTCTTTGGGGGCAGAGACCATCATTTTGTTCTGTGTTTGCACAGCCCATAGTGTAATGGTGTCATGTTCCATGATTGGGGCTTGTAGAGGCTACTGCTATACAAATAACAATACTAATAAAGGGGAGGGCAAGGGAATGCTGCAGATATGAACATAACTTTATTGTATCTATTTGTCTTGTATAAAATTGCCAAGTGCAGGGAAGCACTGTGTTCCAGTGGGAGGGACACTGGGCTAGGAGTCAGGAAAATTAGATTCTACTCTTGGATTTACCACTGACCAACTATGCGACCTTGGCCAACTCACTCGTCTATACCTCTGTTCCTCATCTGTAAAATGGGGATAATGAGTCTTACCCCAATTTGTAAAGTCCTGTGAAACCAGTGTGTAGCTGATACAGCTAAGTATTATTATTGACAATATGGGTTATTTACTAAGCAAGAGATTTGCTTTAGTGAATTATTATATTTTTCAGGTACTTTATGTATCTATAACAAACTGTACAGCACTGAGAACTACATAGTTCTTGAGCTGACAACTGTCCTGCCAAATAGCCCCCAGAGGTCTATCTATCCATAAGGATATGGCCTCGGTCCTGTCGCCACTCTCTAAAAACCACTGGTGTGCAGAGCGGACATTTTGTCTCACATTCAGACATGTATTGGTAGGTCTTGTTAGCTCATGCACTGCATAAGTAACAGAATCATGCTGTGAAATTTTAATAGGATCTGATCTTTTTAAAATGTTTTCTTTTGGATTGATACTCTTATTCACCAGCACACTGCCTGGAAATAAATATGTGAAAGTGCTCCCTGCTACTAATAAAACATGGTATGGATACTCGTCTCAATCAGTAAAATGTGTTTGAAACTTCTCTTACACAAACTAAGAATTATTTCCCCATGTTAATTTTCTCCCTACTGTTACTCACACCTTCCTGTCAACTGTTTGAAATGGGCCATCTTGATTATCACTACAAAAGTTTTTTCTCCTGCTGCTAATAGCCCACCTTAATCAATTAGTCTCATTAGTGTGGCAATACCCATTTTTTCATGTTCTCTGTCTATATATCTTCCTATTGTATTTTCCACTGCATGCATCTGATGAAGTGGGCTTTAGCCCTCAAAAGCTTATGCTCATATAAGTTGTGTTAGTTTCTAAGGTGCCACAAGTACCCCTCGTTCTTTTTTCTTAATGGAATGTGATGAGTCACATTGACTGGGATCCCGGATATAGAACAGCTATACAACTGATCACTTTCAGATGAGTTTGAGAGGGACAGGACACCATCATAGCTTTGTTTAAAAACAATGAGATCTTTTGGAATTTGTGCTCTCAGCACGTTATGCATCCATTTATGTGCCTTCATATTAATGTCAAAGGGTCTTTACTGGAGAAGAATTACATTGGCAGGCAATGAGAAATCCTCATTTTGTTCTAGGGTGTTATGCTCCTGTAAAGATTATCCTTAGGGAAGCGTTCAAATATTCAGCTGCATTATCTCATAAAATGTTGTGTGCTCAGAAGATTTCTAAATTATTTCTATATAAAAATGGACATCACTTAACGCAAATATACTCTTCTGCTCTCCATAGATTACAAGGAAAACATAAATGGCCACAAAAATGGACACATTTAATGTTACTGAGTTATCTTCTTTTTGCATAAAACGACATTGAAATCTTCCCAAAGTCCCTTGAATCTACTGACATCAGATAATTCTGGCGTTTCTGACAAAATCAAATTGCAGTGGCTCCAATGTAGATTTGCATTTGGCCTGTGCAAATCCACGTGGGATGCATGAAAGCATCTGCACCTGGACCACTGCCAGACTGAAACCAAGATGAATTGCCTTCCATCTGATCAGAGGATTGGAATCTTTCATACAGAATCCCAAATCATTAGAGTTGGGAATAGCCAGTTAGTCCATCTTTTATCATTCTGCAGACCACTTCAAAAGTATGGGATTCCCTTTTTGCCCCACTTCACCTCCTAAACCATCTATCACTATTGGGTTCTCATAATATTTAATTTCTTGAACCACAAGGAAGGGCTCCACGAACCACCAGCGATCCATAGATTATGTGGTTTGAGAACGACTAGTCTAGTTCATGCCTACGTAAGTGTAGGTTGCTCAGGCTTCGGCTTTCAGCCCTGGTCCCCAGTGAGTCTAACGCCAGCCCTGCTCTCTGTTTTATTTTGGCGGACCCCCTGAAACCTGCTTGCCACCCCCAAGGGGCCCTGGACCTCCTGATTGAGAACCTCTGATTTAAAGGACTACCACCCTATTCTTATACACTATCCCAGGATTCTTACCTGCCCTCTGATTCCTTTCATGAATGAAAGGAATTAGCTGAACACATGATGAGGGGAAAATACATCTGACTCTCAGCCAGCTTTCACCAGTGGATAAAGCACTGGGAGTTGGAAGACAAGTTCTATTTGCAGCTTTGCCACTGGGTCACTGAGACAGCTTGGAATTAACAATTGTGCCTCAACTTTCCTATCTGTAAAATGGAAATAATGATCCCATACTGTGAAATGCTAAGTATTATTGGGGGGAGGGTTGTTTGAGGGGTGTTTTTGTTTGTTTTTTTGAAGATTCCATCTGTGACCGGGAAAAATGAAGCAGATTTGGCCAAGTTTAACTTGCATCTTTGGGCTCGGTCTCTCTCAAAGCTCAGGGATATGCAGAGCCACATACACTGGAGCTTGTTTTGAAAGGTGCCATAGAAAAGAAAGATTGAAATATCAACTACAGCGACATGAGGCCAAAAAAATGCTAGCTGTGAAATAAAAGTAGTCTGTATTGTTGGTCACTGTGAAAATAAGGGCAGCAACGACTTTTACACTGGAAATGAAGTCCAAGGACCGGTTTGGAAGGCAGTCTCTTGCCAAGAAGTGGGGTGGTTGCCTTTAGCAAGTGTGGGCTGGGAGTCAACTGGAGGAATTCCAGGTTGCACTAAATCTGAAAGCTACCAAAACCAGTCAAACTCAGCCCACGTGGTTAGGAGCAAGAAAGCTAGTGATTCTGGAGCCTCTGCCTCATCAGCAGGGTGTGGTTACAACCTCTTGTGCATTGGTGCGTGGAAAAAAAGAAAGGGGGGGGGAAGCTTATGAAAAATAATGTGTTGGTCCTAACCATAGTGAAGATAAAGATATTTTTATTAATAAGTATGTGCTATTCTCTTCCGGGAGAATTAATCAGCTGTTGCCATCTCAGATTTATAGATTGAAATAGAAATGAGCAATCTGAGGGGAAAGCCTCATAAAAACTTAATAGCAGGCTCATAGTAGCCATGTCAGGGCTAATTGAAATGTTTAAGTGCACCATAGCTTCTTGATCACAGTGATACATGCTAAAGACACGAATATAGACCATCCCTTTGTCTTGACTGGACACCTATTATCACTCTATATCATGGCACTGCCACCTCAGACTTCTAATTGCTAAAACCTTTACACACAGGGCACCTAATAATTGCAGCACCATGGCCAAGCTAATAATAAAGATAATTTACTGTTCAAAAGCAAAGGGTAATTTGTAATATGAATGGGTTTTGTGTCCCAAAACTCATTTCAGAGACTTGAGAATCCATGCAGAAATATCTTTCTACAGCCGTACGCCTGAGCAAGTGCCTTACTGTTCTGGGAAGTTTCTGATTTGTTTATTTAGGCATTTTGCTTCTGAGAAGGATCAATCTAGCGAATGCAGGTGAGATCAATGGAAGCTGGGAGTACTCAGCACCTTACAGGATCAAGACCATACAGTCTTTACAGACTCAGGATGCCTCTAGTACAAGGATTTTTGAGGGCTTAATATGAAGGATTTTATCTACGGACAAAAATGAGATTTGTGAGCACATATTACTGAAGTGTGCAAAAGCCAATAGATATTTAAAACTAGTTCCTAACTAAAGATGTACAAAATTCACCCTTTTTGTTCCATTAAGGTTACACAGAGAAAACAGGGTTTAGCAAAAGCCAACCAGTGAGATTTTTTGCATGTGGATCCTTTCCCTCTGCCATATAATCTGGAGGAAACTGAAAAGCTTGAGCCTCAAATGACCTCTAAAAACAAAACAAACAAAATTTTCTCTCAGTCATTTCACACTCTAAGCAGCTTTCTCCCACATTGGGGTACGGCCTGGCCTGTTTTCCCTTGTTGGTCTCTCTCCCCCAATTGGCTAGTTGGTAGTCCCACTAAATCCTTCTAGCCAGTGATCTACTCAGAATTTTCTTATCCACAACACCAGGCTCCTATTATATAACCACATTTTTTCTTTGCTTTTTTATAGTTGTCTCATTTTTAGACTCTGAGCCCATGCCACAGCCTTGGACCACTCCTGCCTTGGCCTTACCACCCACGTTGAAAGCACTTGAGGAACAAAGCCCTGGTTACTGTAAAATTTTTAGCCATGCCAGCTCTGTAGGAGGATACTTTTAGCTGTCCGAACAAAAGTGTATGTGGAGGGAAAACACAGAGTTAGGAACACATACATTTTCTTCGTGGTGACAATTGAAAACTTCATAACTAAAGGTTTAGTAGAGCTGCCTCATTAGCAATTTCTAGCAAACGAGCTTCTTGCATATTTACCACAGTTTACCCTGAAGAGTCACTCTCTCCAAATATACTAAATACACTCATTCAACCTGCAAATGATGAACGGGCCTTGAGCAATCTGTGCGCAATCTGGGCCCACAATTCAAACTACTTAGGAAAAAAAGGTGCTTTAAGGAAATGCGAAAAGGAACCTCTTAAATGAGGTTGTTATGACACTGGAATGTGGGTTTGTTTTTAGTCTGCATCACTTTAAAAAAGAGCAGGAGACCCGAATGATGACACTGACAGCATTATATAGACTGAGGAGAAGGGCCTGGATTGCACTCCCAGGCAAAATTCTAATATCAGATCAGCAAAGATTTAAATTCCTGTATTCTACATTAGGGAGCTCTCACAGATGTTGATAAGAATCCTGCATGCCTCCTGCTGGAAGAGCAAAATATCAGGATCATATTCCACTGCATGGAAAAAGAAAGCACAACATTACCCAGAATTTTTCTCCCCAGACTTTAAATATTAAGAGAGAGCAAGTAAAAGAAAGGAACATTCAGAAGCTCAAAACCACAAATAATTAAATATTTTGTTTTCTAGCCAAGCCAAGTTGTTTGGAAGCCCTTAAACAACATGTTACAAGTGTGGTTTGTTTTCTCCATTGACTATATGGAGGCACCTGTGGGCTCACAAGTCAGAACTTGTTTGTTTTAAAACAAGCTGGCTTGCTATGCCAGGTGGGTTTTTCCTTAGTTCTTGCTGTTCTTTTCAGAATCTTGTAAACCTAGTCAATTTATTGAAATGTCAGCTTCTCTAAGTATTCCTATCCAGCAAACCCTCTACATTAAGACATGCTGTAATTCCTCTATAGAAGGAAGCTAAGTGATGGATTCTGTCACTCTTACCCACATGGAACAGTATCTTACTTAATGAGCAGATCCTTTGATTTCAGTGAGTCTACAAAAGTTCTACCCACTGCGTGCAAGAATCACAGAATCTGGCTCTAATCTATTGCACCTTCATTTAGGTCCCAGTTTCAAAAAAGTGGCCCATGGGAGTTGGGTGCCTAACTCATGGGTATCTTTGAAAATCCATTCCACTTTCCCACTCCCTAAAAGAAGATGGTCAATTTTAAGAATTACTTTCAGGCTTAAAAAAATAAAATAATCTTTATTTTGATAAATATGAACTCACCCACCCCCATTTTAAAACCCACAGAAAAGCCCACACCTTTTTTTGGTCACATACAATTTTGAACTAGCTTGATCTCTTACTTAGAAATGTAACCAAAGAGGAAAAAATATTAACATTTTTCTTTTTGGCAAGTGCTACAAACCCATTGAAAAAGTGGCATTTGAAAAGACAATGCTGAACAAAACATGAGCTTTGCCTCAGAAATTAAACACCCGACAGTCGTTAGGGACAAGAATCAGAAATAGACGTTACATTAGAAAAGGCAACAACAAGAGTATTTATTGGCATGTTTAAGCAGCATCTGAATCCTTCCTACTGTACCACTGCTGCTATTTGATATGTGTAGATTCAGTGTTGAACTGTTTGCCCAGCGTAGGAAAGTACTGAACTCTGTGCCTACTGTGGAACAGGAGATTTGTTTTAAAGATACCCTGGTTTACACCAGATAAAGATCAACTAGCATTTCATTTGACTGAGTCTGCAACAGAATACTTTGCCCTGTATGACTCTCTCCTGTACCAAAGCTATAGATCGATTACTATTTCCCCCCTTTCTTATGTAAACATTTGTGTTTGGGAAGGCATGTGACTTGCTTACAAAGCAATGCATAACATTCCAGATTGTCTATGGGAGATAGTGTAACTCAGGAATACAGCAAACTCCGTTTCATTCACATTGTACTTTTTGGCACATTTCAAATGAAAAAAAAAAGAAGAAGAAGAAGAAGAGGAAAATAAATTAGCTATCAACATGAAACATCCAGGGCAAAACTCTAGGCAAACAGCTGGTTTGTATTTAGAATTCAGGACTTGACTGGATTTCAAGTCAAACCAAGCCACTGAACCAAACCTTTTTTCTTCTTGCCAGCAGACTCCCACAGATACCTATATTTAGAAACTAGTAATTGCCCTACATTTTGGCATTTAACAGAAATTCAGGTAATAAGACGCTCTCTCAAAACTGTTAAGATTTATCTTTGTTGTTTCATTTTGCTTTTTATTTTTTAAGATTCTTTTCAAATATGAATTTAGTTTCAATCCACCAGATTAAGTTGGGGCACTTTGTTTTGAAGAATTCCTGGCTCTAAGTAAAAAAACAAAAACAAAAACTGTTTACATCATTAAAAATGTGAAGTGTGAATATGATTATTTCAAGCACAGTAACTGGAATTACCGGCCTGAATACTAGCAACATTTTGTAATGCTTAGAAATTAATGTGTTTTGCAGAGCTGACATGCAATTCTTTTTCCTTTTGGAAACAGAATACAAATGAAAGGAGAGAGAAAGTGAGTTAAAAGGCTATTCTCCTCTGGAAACTACGATTTACAATGTTGGGAATTGCTAATAATTATCTTTGGATATATTCCATAAAGTGTAACCAATCAAAAACAAAAATTCAAGGAGGTGCAGGTAGCCAGAAAGAGATGAGAATGTGGAATAAGCTGCTTCAGGAATACAAACTACCAGTCTGATTCATTTAACATGGAACCACTCCCTTTGGTGATAATATCCTGCAATCTGTATGGACAGATTCTCTCATCATAGGACATCAGGAACTGGTGCATGTGGAAAGATACAGTGTCACAGATAAGATATGATAAAACAAGTCTCCTGTATACTTAAAAGTGTTGGGTGGGAAAGGGCAGGTTAAAAAGAGGAGGAAGAGCAGGAGAAGAATGCACTTTGCTGATCTTTTCCATACAAGGAATTATATACACCTTTTCTGGGTGAAATTTTCAAAAATGCTTGGCATTGACTTCAACGGAAGCAGAATTAGGCAAAGCCACGTGCTTTTCAAAAGTCCCACCATCGATCTTTGGTGAACATGTATTATTTTGTTCAATGGCAAAGGAGTTATGCATGCAAATCCAGGGAATGCATGCCACCAACCAAATATGCATATTGCTGAAATCTGTTCAACTACTTTTCATTACATGTGCTTTGGATTTTTGTGTTTGTTTTACATTACTTCTTCATTTTGGATGTACAGTTATGGCCAAATCCTCATCCTAACAACCCTCAGTCTAAGAAGCAGATAGGCATTGCACCACAAGCACATCTGAGGAGCAGAATGGCTGCAGTAGCAATCTACTTCTATACTGTATTCCTTTTGAAGCTCTATCACCATCAGAAGCTGGGTTACAAACAATTCATTTGTCCAAGACTGGATATTACATATCCTGGATATTGCTCAGGCTAGTGTAATTTGTGGGAGGAAATTCCAGATTTGGTGGATGGGAAAAGAAATATTTCTTTTCTTTTTTTTAATTTGGGTAGGTTTGGAATATTAAAAGTAATCCCAGAAAATTAATTGGTGAATGGAGTGCAAGAGGGTTAGTCAAAGGCGTATAATAAATGGTACCATAATTTAATCACATGGAAAACATAAATATCTATTACATTCAGATGGTGAAGTCTTTGAGTGCTTTGGAGATTTCTTTGGGTATCAGGTCCTACAGTATATCAATATAGCATCTTTATTTTTATACCAGTTGCTCATATTTCATAACAGTGGGAGAAGTTAAAAAAAAACAAATTGTTTCTTTCAATTGTTTTATTTTTCCTGCTGTCTTTTTTTTTTTTAAATAGGTGGTGACTGGTTATTTTTCTGGGAGAGGAATGGTTTGGTGAACAGGGCAAACATTTTGTTGTTGAAGAAATTTCTTTTAAAAAGATAGTAGTTTCCATTGAATAGAGATTTAAGTCCATTCCAGCAGTAGCCACGTGATCAGCATCTCCCGGTTTTGGCCTTTTGGACAAGAACACCTGGTAAGACTATTTTAAGACAGAGGGGTCGGTTCGTGTGGATATTGTGTTTTATTTTAGTGTGATAGCAATTCGTTTTATGTTTGACAATTTTTTTTTTAAAAAGATTTGCGGTCAGATGATAAATGAGAAGAACACAGAAAATAAGTATGAGCATACGGTAGCCACAAATAGGACTGAAATGATGGAGCGATCATGGAGGTCAAATTATAAGGGACCGATTTAAAGTGATTATGAGTTTTAACAGTGTTATTACAAATAAAAACATGTCTGGACAGATGTACTTGAAAGTGTTTATTTCATGATACTGAGCCAAAGGAGTTTAGGAAATAGCTCCAGGCCTACAATTAAGAGAACCAGTTATTTAATACTTAGATAGGAATGTTATGTTGTATTGTGCCAGTGTTACAGATAAGATCAAACAACACACAAGATCCTATTGGTAAGCTAGTGTTAACAAATACTGTCAAATACATTAATTGCATATGGCTGAGTATTTGACACTAGAGAGAGCAAGGCCAACCTTTTTGAACTTAGGTGCTGAGCTATCGACAGTCATGTCTATATTTAGGCAGCTAAGAATCTGACCTAGATTTCAGAAGTGTTGAACAATGACAACTCCCATTGCTGAGCACCCTCGACTCCCATTTTCAATATTTTTTATAAATTATTTAGGTACCTATGACCCCTCTTCTGCAACCCAGGCCATTAATAACCAGTTGGCACGGGGCTGGCAGGCTCCCTACCCGACTCCGCGTAGCTCCCAGAAGTGGTGACATGTCCCTTGATTCCTAGGCGCGGCCAGGAATGCTCCGTGCGCTGCCCTCATCTGCAGGTGCTGCCTCCCACAGCTCCCAGTGGGAGCTGCAGGGGTGGTGGCTGCATGCAGAGGCAGAGTGCACTGCACCACACAGAGCTACCTGGCTACCCCTCTCCCGCACCCAAACTCCCTCCCAAAGCCCACACCTCCCCCCTGCATCCCAACACTCTGCACCAGCCCAGAGCAGCCTCCTGCATCCTGAACCCCCTCTGAGTGCTGCACTTAGGAAGGAAGAATCCCCTGCAGTGCTACAGGCTGGGGACCGACTGGCTAAGCGGCAGTTCTACAGGAAAGGACCTGGGGATTACAGTGGACGAGATGCTCGATGAGAGTCAGTAGTGGGTCTTTGTTGCCAAGAAGGCTAATGGCATATTGAGCTGCATTAGTAGGAACATTGCCAGTGATTATTCCCCTCTATTCAGCCCTGGTGAGGCCACACCTGGAGTTTGCGTCCAGTTTGGGTCCCCCCATTACAGAAGGGATGTGGACAAATTGGAGAGTCTCTAGTGGAGGGCATCGAAAATGATTAGCGGGCTGGGGCACATGACTTATGAGGAAAGGCTGAGGCAACTGGGGTTATTTAGTCTGCAGAAGAGAAGAGTGAGGGGGGATTTGATAGCAGCCTTCAACTACCTGAAGGGGGTTCCAAAGAGGATGGAGCTTGACAGAGGTGTTCGGTTTTCTGTGATTAAAATGTTGGCAACCCTACCTAATGTGTATGTGGGAAGAACCCACCCAAAACCATCCTGGCTACAGAAAGGAGCTCTGCTTGGGTCTGCTGGTATGGAGCTGCTTGCAGAATTGAGGCCTAAATAAGCATTTAGGGGCCTAACAGACAGCCAGGTTTGAACACTTTGGCCTAAGGGTTTTGTTTTTCAGAGAACAGTGAGAGAGTTTCTTTCATTCACGTTGTGATTCACGCACTTGTCTGTTCCCAAGTTTTCTCTCATGCTGGTGCTGGTTTGGCTCATGTAGGGATTTCAGATTGTTTTCTACTTGATCTGTGGCTTGCTGGAAGACTTTCCTCCACCTCTGCCTGTGCTGACGAATACCAATTCGGGGTCGTTTGCATTAAAGAGTGATGCCAAAAACGTTACCATAAACAGAAAACAGCCACATAAACATTACAAGGCTAAGAGGGCCAAGTTTCCGTGGAGAAGGCCCTCAAGATCAATTCTACAATTCTAATGAGTATTCAACAAAGAGGCAAATCTGTGACCCAGAGGCTAGCTGTGGCTCACTGCTTTAACGGCGAGATCAATGCAAAAAACATCTGGAGCCAGGGAGTCATTCACTACATTAAAACAAGTAGTTTCAGGCTACTTTAATTTTTACATCTGCCTTTTTTTTTTTTTTTTTTTTGCAAAAATAACCCATATGATTCTCCAGCTGCTGTATTAGACTGATAGAGCCAGGGAACACCTAACTATTGTTAAGCACTGTTTATTTTCAAATAATCGCACTAAACTGCAATTGGCTCTGTCAATTAAACATTATTTTGGATACTTTTTTTCTGATATGTCACAATCCGCTTCAGAGCTTTCTCTGTGAAAACTCACATGTGGTCGCTACCGTCTGGGTAACAAACGGTGAATTACTGCTTCTTTCAATCGCATGCTATCTTGCCTTAAGAGAATTACAATCTTTCTCCCATCTAGAAGGTACATGGGAAATGCTGTCCACCTGTGTAACAACATTCAACTACATTGGACTGTTATTATTCCTGTCATTCTTTGCAGAACCAAAGAGAAGAGAAGCCAGATTTAAAATGCCCAGGGAAACATAGGCTGCTTAACCTCTTTGCTATGCTGTACAGACAGTACTTTGATGGGGGGGAGGAGAGACAGGGGGATAAAGTGCCAAAACTTGTTGTGTCCAAACTTTATTCTGAAATTTACAAATATGTATAGTGGACATTGAGCTCCTGATGATCTGATCATGACTTTGTGGCATGCAGGGCATGAACCCCCATGTACAGTTTTTCCACTTTTAAAACATATTTCAGAGATCAATTCTAATTTTGTTAGTTGTCAGTATCCTCTTGTCCAGGATATTGTTTTGTGAAACAGTATCGTAAATGGCAATGCTGACAGACTAGACACAGCTTGTTTATTTCTTTGAGAGCGCTGCCTACAATTTTCATTCATGTCTTCTAGGACTAGTGACTCTGCTATACTTAATGCTGTGAATAATTTCATAAAAGCAGCATCGCTTTCAACAAGAGGTTAGAGGCAGACAAGAAGAATGCTAGAGTAAACAGAATGACAATTATTCATACCAAGAGGCAAATTATATTTTTTTATGCAATTTATAGCATGATAGTGGGGATTACCTCCCTCCCTATGAAGCAGAATTAGAGTCAGGATCTTGTTTTGGAAACTGTTCTTGTTCACTGTATGCAATCTATACTTTCAGAGTGAAAATAAGACAGGTCATTTAGAAGATGCAGCAGCCTTAGCAAAGGAGAATTTCAGGAAGGTGGAAATATAGGAACGCATAGCCCTAAGATTAGCAACATTCCTGCCCTGAAGATGACAAACGTACAGGGTCTGATTTTTCAAAGAATCAGCTGTTCAAATGGGCATGTGTCTGTTAATGTACAGACAATTACTCTTGCAAACCAGATATTTTCACACACAAATGACCAGTTATGTATCTAGATACCATTTCCATGCACATCATGTAGTACTTACATTTGGCTGTGCCCAAAGGCTCCAGTCAAAATCCGGACCAGTCACCACACAAACATAGCAGTGGACAGTTATTCCCTCAAAGAGCGTAAACATCTAGAAAGGAACTGAAACACAAGGAGTTTGCCTTGTCCAAGATCACAGCAGGTCAGTGCCACACCTGAGAACAGAATCTAGATCGCCCAACTCTGCCAAAATGTTCTAATCCAGCAGCTCCTGCTGAATCCTGATAATTGTTGGCATAAGTGTATGCAGATGCTTTCATGTGCATGGTTTGGAAACCAGATCAATAATTAACAATACTTGCTTTCCCCCAGTTGTGTTCTGGCTTCCACATCATCTCAATATTTTGTGCCAAATTTTCCATTCTTTGATTTTTTTTAATTCATTCCAGTTTGCACTGATTGTGAAGATCTTAAAAACGCAAATGACGATTTCAATTCTTATTAAACTTTGAGTCTTGGAAAATAAACAGATCAGACCAGCGTAAGCCAGTTTGTGAGCAAGTAACAAGCCGCTGGGCTCCACTTCTGCTCTGCAAGGCTGGGGTTTGAAACTAAAGAGCCTGTCCACATACGCACACAATTTTTGTGCAACTAAGCCAGTTACATTGGAGATGTGCCCCAAAGATTCACCTAGCCAACCCTACCCAAAAACCTAAAGCTGGCCCTTTGCCCTGTGACACAATACTGGTTGAAAGGAGTCAGTTACTTTGGTGGCAAAGTGGCAGCATAAAAATGTTTCAGAGAACAGCCCCCAAAATACTAAAGCCATCTTCCACAACTGTAATGCATCACAGCTAATGGCCACCCACCTCTGCAAATGCTCCTTTCCAAAGCCAAGTCACCCCTTTGTTAAGCAAACTCTCCTGGAGAAAACTGAGGGATAGACAGTCTGGGAGGATGAAGTTTTCCAATCGGTGTCATGTTGGAGAGTTTCAATGAATGGTGAAGCAAAGGCCTCCTGATGCTGCCCTTTATACAGTCCTTGTGAACTCTGTTGGCCAAGCAGAGTCAGGCTTCACCCCAGTGAACAGCATTTCTAACTTCTTTGTTAAAGGGGTCAAATAGCGAACAAATACTATATACTAAAATACTGTTTCCCAGTTAGAAGGCAGCAAGTATTAATTGATAGCAACAGAGTTGTTTTGATCTGGCTTCCTTCTCTCCTCCAATCATAGAATATTAGGGTTAGAAGAGATCTCAGGAGGTCATCTAGTCCAACCCCCTGCTCAGAGCAGGACCAACACCAACTAACTCATCCTAGCCAAAACTGGATGCAATATTCCAGGTCTGGCCTCACCAGTGCCGAATAGAGGGGAATAGTCACTTCCCTCGACCTGCTGGCAATGCTCCTACTAACATAGCCCAATATGCCATTGGCCTTGGCAAGAAGGGCACACTGCTGACTCATATCCAGCTTCTCATCCATTGTAATGCCCAGGTCCTTTTCTGCAGAACTGCTGCTTAGCCAGTCGGTCCCCAGTCTGCAGCAGTGCATGGGATTCTTCCATCCTAAGTGCTGGACTCTGCACTTGTTTTCGTTGAACCTCATCAGATTTCTTTTGGCCCAATCCTCCAATTTGTCTAGGTCAATCTGGACCCTACCCCTACCCTGCAGTGTATCTACCTCTCCCCCCAGCTTAGTGTCATCTGTGAACTTGCTGAGGGTGCAAGTCATCCCATCCCATCCCATCATCCAGATCATTAATAAAGATGTTGAACAAAACCAGCCCCAGGGGCACTCCGCTTGATACCAGCTGCCAACTAGACATTGATCACTACCTGCTGAGCCCGACAGTCTAGCCAGCTTTCTATCCACCTTATACAAGTTACCTCTACTGACATGCCCATGCAGTTCTCCCATTTTATTGAGCACAAAATGTTATAAATAAAGATTGTGTGTATGTATTAAAGAAAGCTTGCTATTAGACTCATACTGTGTTTAGATTATATACAGTGGTAGCCACAGAGTCAGTCTGTGATAGCTTGGTATTGTCAGGGAGCCCTGGTCTACACTAGAAAATTAGGTCAGCCTAAGTGTGCTCAGGGGTGTGAAAATCTACACTCCTGAGTGATGTAGTTAAGCCAGCCTACGTCCCTGTGTAGGCATCACTAGGTTGATTGAAGAATGTTTCCATTGCCGAGCTACTGCCCTGCGGGGTGGCGGATTACCTACGCCGAGAGGAGACTCTCTCCCACTGGTGCAGGTAGCATCTACCTTGAAGTACTGCAGTGACACAGTTGCTGTAATGTTTGAAGGGTAGAGAGGCCCTAATTCTCACACCCCTTCCACATTTTGATTTTTTTTAAAAGAGCCCTCACTGTACAATTCCTTTCACAGTATGATAATAATTAAAGGCTGGGTATCCAGCCAACCCATGCATAGATGGGGAAAAGTGCAAGGAGTTTGTTGTATCTTGTACCTCTGCATGTGGCCTGGCCACAGTCCAAATATGCTACTCGGGTGCTGCAGTCAGTGACACAAGAGCAGTGCCTGGCAGCCCCCAGGAGGAATCATGCACCACTTCTGTATGCATAGGGCAAAATGTAAGCTGACAGTAAAACTGGGCAGGCTGCAGCACTCCACCTTTATGCCATTTCCTCATTCCTTTCCTCTAGTCCTCCATAACTGTGGCTACCATTTTGCTACAAAAGAGCCAACAAATGCAGGCAGCAAACTGCAACAGAAATACACATCACAAGGAGAACTTTCCGAAGTGATGGCACAGACAGCCATGAGATTGACTGGCTACTAATCAAGAGTGTGGCCAAAAATCAAAACGATTAAGAGTCTCTAAATTGCTCCTCCCTTTCCCCTCAGTTCGCAGAGTGGCTTTGCAGTAGAGGAATTTCAACTCAGGATACTCACAAAGTCACTTCATTTCAAAATCTCCAGCACTGTTGATGTAAGATGATCATTGCTGGCGTGTAGGAAGGGGAGTCCAATCACTCCTCCAGCTGATGCCTCCAGAACCAAATTGCAGAAGTAACACTTGCAGTGTAGTCATCACTGAAAGGATCAAGAGAACGCTCTTCCGCTGCATCTGTATCTTTGGTATTAGGAGACTACATTGCTCTAGACTATGTCAGCCTCCACTTGAGTTAATTAGCATTATTTGTTTAGGATCAATGATGCATACACACTGATGCAGACAGGCCTCTGCCATGAAGAGCTTGCCATTAGAGCAAATTGATATTTTTGAAAAAAAAATCTTAAAATTTCATGGAAAGTGCTCATTATTTTACATCTACTTCTAGCTCCAAATTTAAAAGCCAGATGTAGAAAAAACAAAATGTGCTATGAAGTCCAGATGAAGGACTAGGTTATATTCGGAATTTGTGTGTGGAGAGAGGGGGTGTTAATTACAGTTAAAAGAATTAGGACCTGGTTTTCCACTGGACCTGGGTGCGACTAGGCCTCCATTTTTGCACCTACAATTGTTTGCAGACTCAGTTCATCTCTCTCCTTGACATTCCACTTTATAGTATTAATACTAGAACTCTCCGTTATTTGCACCTTAATTCTCAAGAAGAGCATTACAGGTACTCTTTATGGCCTCTGTTAACCTCTGAGACATGAACTGCAGCAAGCTGGTGGCCTCAATCCAGTTCCCAGCAGACAGATGTTCATATACAATTGGCACTAATTTGCAACCTTGTGGCAGCAGCAAGGTCAAGGATTAAGTGAGCATGAACTACCCTCTCACCTCTAGGGGCGGCTCCTGCAGCTCGGGGTTGGCAGGGCTGAATGGGGAAGCTGACTCTGCCACGGCCCATGCAGTCACTGTTCTCAGAACAGGAACATGCTGGAAAAGGCGCTTAGCTTCTCTTGCAGAGTTTTCCTCCTTATTCAGTAGGCAGAAGTGCTGCATTTCTAAAAGATGATTTGAGGAGGGCTGAAACACGGGTATCTTCCTTCACAGCACCCCCCCTTCCCCCAAAATAACAGTATTGAATAAAGTCAGCAATGCTTCAAGGGAGGAAGTGGGCAGGCAAGGGCTGCGAGTGAGAAGGAGACAGCTGGAACACCCCTTTCAGAGAGTGAAAGAGCACACAAGAGCAAGCATATGTGCTGCTGTGTTATTCTGCTACAATGGGCAAAGAGGAGAACGTCAAGTCCTTTGTGGCTGCAAAATTCTGCCTGATGCGGAAGAAGTGACAGGAAGGGGAATAATAAGGGAATAATAATAATCCAGGTGAAGCTTGAATGACCCTCCTCACTGGAGAGAGAGGAAAGAAGAAGAATTTTAAAGGCCAGATCCTCAGCTATGGTCCCTGTGCACTGCTCTGGCTTAGAAGAGATATTGGGTCATGCCTGGATGGAAGGGGATGTAGCTGAAGTACTGCTTCAATCTGCCAATCTGACTTGAAGAAGAGCTCTGTGCAAACTCAAAAGCTTGTCTCCCTCACCAACAGAAATTAGTCCATTAAAAGATATTACCTCATTCCCCCCCCCCCCCGGTTTCTCTGATCCCCAACTACTCTAATTTATGCAGGGGTTGAACAGAGCCTCAGGGATTCTGGAAGCACATAGGGGGTGCACAATTCTCTTTGGTCTCCCCACGCCATATCCCATGTTAACCACAGTTCAGCCAGACCCAGCAATGGGATATCAAGTGTGATCCATAATAGTTCATCATTCCCAATCAGGAGAAGTTACTGACAAAACTGTCTCAACTTTATCTCAACAGCAGAAGGAGAACAGACGGAGACAATAAAGTGCAAAAATATTTGAAAAATGGGAAAGAAAAAAAAACCCACTGAGCACAAAAAGATTCCACTGTGCCATGCTTTTAAATCAGACCAAAATATTGGCAAGGTGCCTCCCTGGGGAAGGCAGTTTGCCGGAATGTTCCCTTGGGCAGCTAATATCCCACACACAATGGGCAATAGAAACTAACCCCAAATATCTGAAGGTTTGCTTTTAAAAAATATTGTTACCATATTTAAAAAAAAACAGTATGATTTTATTCTTTCATACAGCAGCCATTAAAACATTCCTCGTTTCCACCAGCAACCACTGTAACGGCTTTTCTTCATGGGCCTTCTGTTGTAGTGTATGTATTTACATAAGTCTGTGTAAGTCCAAAGAATTCCTCCAGTCACTGAAGTTCTATGCCAGGTGCTTGTAAGGATTAACCTTGCAAAGACTTGAACAGATTGGGGACGGGGGGTGGCTACAAATTGCTTTCAAATCCAGTTCTTAGAGTGGATGATAACTGATATAGTCGGAGAGAGCCTCTCTCGTGTGTCCATATTTGAGCATGTCTATACTATTGTTTCCGGTTTTACGCTGGAGCACAGCTTAAGCCAAGGGGTTAAGATTTGACAGTTCTTCATGACATAATGTTGTAAAAAGGATCCTTTTTGTTGAGGAAAGCAGGCAGAGGTTATGTTTTTCCAATATTACCAGGAGAGATTTCATCATTTGTTCCTTGCTATCAGTAATTGATAAGGTCATGGAAAATGTGAGGCAAAGAAACAGATTCGGAAATTTTTTTTTCATACTATGGCTGGAAAGCCTTCTATCTAAGAGTGCACACTCCCTCTGGATTGAGCCTTTGTAAGTTTTCCCACAAACTGTTTCTGCTGACTAGAAATTGATTAATGAGTTCAGACACGCAAGTTGTCACTAGAAAATAGCCACTGAGATGCTGGTCAGTTATCACTAGCCTCAGGGTCAAGGAAGACTGTGGGCCAGCTTAGCTGAAAAGACAGCAGCCTTCATTTGTCTTCTCACTAACTTCATTTCAGCTGTGCCTGCTGGCACTGGTGCCGTTAAGGATCTGCCACCATTTTTATGATTAACCCGGATTTACAGGGCTTTCTGATGAGGCTAATCCTTTGGGGCTAAAATTTAATAGGCCTGATTCTCCATTGCCTTGCAGCTTGCAGAGTCATTGAGACTTGTGTGGAATGAGGACAAAGTCAAAAATCGGGCAGCATGTTACACCCACTGGTGATGTCATTGCAATACCAGTACTAAAAACACTCCCCTCTGTCAGTGTTATGAAAGCCACTATTTCCGCAGGAGGGTGCACGGTGTGGTATCATCAGCTGGTGTAGGAGGGCATAGCTCCATTCACTTCAGTTCAGTGAGGATATCCTGATTTATGCTAGCTGAAAGTCTGGCTCTGTGTCTGGTTTTAGGTTTACACAAGATAAGTTGTCGTATTTAAGTACCTCACATAAGTGGAGATCCAGTGCGCTTCATGGGCCCTCTTCTCCCCCCACTGGAGGAGTGTGCCTCTGCTGGGGAGCAGTCAGCTGGCTCCTCAGGTTTGAGAACTGTTTCCCAGTTATATCATCCCAACTGCCACTTGAGTACACGTCTCAGACTCAGTAGGTAGGTGTGTAACCGAAGGAGCAGAGAGGCCACACAACAGAGAGAACCAACTCCCCGCTTTTGTGATGACTGTCGTCTTGGCTGAAGCATCAGAGACAGAATCAGGCACCTCAGAGCTAAAGCCATGAATCTCCAGAGGTTGAATTCAAGACCCAGGCTCCTGATTGGGCAGCATAACATCCTCTGTGCACTGGATACTGAAGGGATGCATTGGCATACACTGATCAGCATCTACACGGATTCTCCACAAAAGGAGATGAGCATTAGTTATCTGTTTTCCCTTTGAACTGTGCACCATACTGTATCATATTACTTGGTTTCTGTCCCCAGAAAGTTAAGGAATTGGGGGAATGGCTGTGAAATCGGTGATAGCAGGTAGGTAGGGAAAAGCTACCTCTTTTCCCTTAGGACATTGAGGGGCTTTTCCCTTAGGACAGTGAGGGGCTTCTGGTTTTGAGGTATCACAAATTCATTTAGTGCAGTCGGCAAAAAGGTACTAGATTGACAATCCTGGAAAATGAAATTCTCTGTCAACAAACATTCAGCCTGGGCAGTGGAATTTATCCCTCACTTGTCAATCTGCCTCAGCCCTGCCTGAGAGTTACTACCCATAGGGGTAAGAAAAATACAAGCAGTGTCCCTGCCTATTCAATCCCTGTCCTCTGGGGGCCAATTAGTGGAGTTAGTTTAGTGGTAGGTTTTAAAGTGGACACTAGTCTTTTAGGAACTGGACTAAGACCATCAAATTACTGTTATGAAAGCAATTAGCCAGCCATCAGGTAGTAACAGCCATCCTCGGCTGGATTCAAACTGGTATCTTCAAGATGAAAGGCACTATATCCAGTTACCAGTCGCTGAGCCCCACTACAACAATGTTTACATTCTGATTTGAATCTATTAACGCCAGGTCATTTAAAGAGAAAGTTGAAATTTCATCCTCAAACCACCCTTTGGTGCACAGTCTCTAATTTTTGTAAAAAAGACCAAGCTAAGCAGGGTATTGAAAATAGAGGCCTACAAAAAAGTCATCAATTTCTGTTTCAGTAGCCTCATACCTATGTTCTTTCAGTCAGTATCTGGTTCAATAAAGTATTGGACATATTATATTGCTACCCAGACACTGGTAAATACTTTTGTTGAGTTTACTATCACAAAGTCTACTTTCCCTTGATCACCATTGGGAACTGGATTGTTTTGTTGCAGATTGTTTTGGTCTATAGATTCATCATCATCATCATCATCATCCACCATTTACTTTGGACTTCAGGTTTTTTTGTAATTTAATTGTGTCATTATCTTCCTTTTGTTTCCTACTCAAAAAATAAATAAAATAAAATAAAGAGAGAGAAAGAAACAAGTTAAATTATGAATCAGATTAAACAAGGGACAAAATTTATCCCGATGATGACTTGCCCAGGCATGCACACATCGTTTATCCATTTAAATTTAAAAGACAGTAAACTATCAGCTCTGTTCACCCATTGAGAAATCAGGCTCCATGTAGCCAAAAAAAAGTAATTTCCAGTAGCTATTCATGGCATGGTAATTATTCTAGAATACTGTAGGATCACTTTTGTGGTCAGGGTGATGCTTTTAGGTTTTTTGATGATTTTCTGTTTCACTCAGCTGTTTTCTAACCCATTTATATCTTTTTGGATCTGATGCCTAGCTAAGGTTATGCTAACAGTTCTGTAATTGTAAGCCTAAAATATAAAGTGAAAGGCTCAGGTTTGTGTAATTTTCTTCAAACTTTCTGTTCTGGTGCTCTATTTCCTCTGAGGATTCTTTGTTCCTGCTCTGTCCTTGCTGAGTAGATGCAAGTTCTCTAGAGGCTTCTTCAAGCAGAAAAAGTATAACATGAAAGTTATTTTACAGGTGTGTATGCAGATTGATTTGGAGATGCATTTTGCTCAGTACACAGATGTACAGACACACACACTTAGTAGTGCCCTGTCTTTGTGCTTCAAGAACCAGAGCTGAACTATTATTAGTTAATATTTTAGTCATTAGGATGTGATCCCAAAACCACTGACTTCCAATGGTCTTGGAATGAGGCCCTTAATCATTGGGGCTAGCTATCAGACTCCACTGATTGGGATAAATTGTGCCATCAGATGGGTGCACATTGTTCCCACAGAAGACAAAGTGGGGGGACATGCATATATCTGGGGGCAGAGGGTTTGCTCCTTTGATTGCTCATACAGTAGCTGTAATTACACATTTCTGAATGAAGCAGCAATTCTTTTGACTTCAAACAAAAATGATTTTTGTTTCACTATGTAGGTATTATAAAGGAACAACCTAACTATTAGAAGGAGGATAGTCTTGTGGTTAAACCACTAGATAAGAGGCCAGAGGATCTGGGTTCAATTACCAGTTTTGCCATCAACCTCCTGTGTAAGCTTCAGCAACGCAATTGACCTGTTTGTGCCTCAATTCTGCATCAGCAATAATACTTCCTTTTAAGAGGAGAAATCCATTAATCCTTGTGAACGTACCAAGGAGACATGCACCCCAGAAAGGCCTCCAAGTCTGCCACACTCTACTGAACTGGCAATACAATATCCTGCAGCAGAACTGCAGTTTTAAAATACAGTAAAATATTGTTTGTTGCCTACATATCATAGGGTTCTCGTAAAACTCCAGCACATTCTTTCCACCCAAATCCTCCCACCAATGCCTGAGCTGGCCAAGGTCTTCTTTGCTTCTTGTCCTAAATTACCATCTAACGTTGCTGTTCAAGAGTAAACTGTTGCCACATGCCACACCAGCGATGGCTGAAGTGATGCTTGTTGTATATAAGCACTTTAGCTGGTATGTTAGTAAAATGCTTTGGAATCCCTCGGGATGAAAGGTGTTACCAGAGATAAATGTCAATTAATATTACAAATATTTGGTTCTTTGTTCTTAATTCCCACGAATTTAGCTTTTACAAGATTACTTCAACAAGCAGGACTTGTGATGCACTGTGATATAATGCTCTGGACCTCAGTGATATAAGAGAACATAAGGGAACCAGATGAACTAAATTTGATGGAAGGGCATTCTGGGCTTAGGAGTAGGCAACTTGTTACAAGTAGTAATGGGACACTTTGAGGGAGTCTTTGTTAGGCTCCGTCTCTCTCTGGGACAGATGCTGAGGAGTCCTCAATCCTGCACCCGCTGAAGAAAGCGGGAGTTTATTCATTAACTTCAATGGGTCCAGGGTCAGGCCCTATTTGCACTATGCTTAGACACCTAAGTGACTTCAGTTAAAACATGCTAACATGCCTAAATCCCACTTTTGAAAACAACTAAAGCACCTAAGGCCAGATTTATAAAGGTCTTTGGGCTCCTAAAGATGCAATAATGCCTAGGAACCTGATTCCTATTGAAATCAGTAGGAATTAAGTACCTACCCGAGTGCTTTTGAAAACCCAGTAGGCACCTATCTGCATCGATACCTAAATACCTCTGTAAATCTGGCTCTTAGGAGCCTAAGACCCCTTGATTTTTAATAAGACTGAGACTTAAGTGGTCTACCAGTCTAAATCCCATTTTGGAAAGTGATTCAGGCACTTAAGTGTTCTTGAAAAATTTTACTCTTAATGTCCTATAGCCATTTCACGTACAGTTCTTCAGATTTGTACTGCAAATTTGTACTGACCATCTTAAAAAGACAGTTATAACTTAGTCATGCCAAAAACTTCACGTGGAATTAATCGTATTCAAAACACAATAACATTTTTGTGACTTTATCTAGCTAGCTACAAAAATAAAAACAGCCAACTAAGTAAAATTATTTTTGTATGTAAAAAGCAAGTTTGACACTAAATTGAGAAATACACAACAAATGCATATAGAAAAATGCAGAATTTATTCAAGTGGAGACACCAGTTCACCCCCCTGCACCCTCCCCCCACAGTGATCCCAGCTAAGTATGATAAAAAAGATGCTGTTATAATTATATATATATTATATCTGTAATATCTTGGCTATTGTGAACTTCACATCTCAAATTTTAAAGAGGGTACACACACCCCGTTCTCACTGGAAATAGGGGATCTGTAGTTATAATGATAGTCAGACAAAAAGCACATAGGCCTGCGTAGCTTCTTTGGGATTATTTTCATTAGATGTCACAAGGTCCCTGGGTACTTGTACAATCAGTAACACTTCACAGAGTCTTCTGTCCTAACAAATAATTAGCTAAAATTGAACCAGAGCTTTCTTACATGCATGTCATAGGTTTGATATGAATAATGAGGCAAAAGGTTAACAGAGGGTCATAGACAGTTCCCCATCTTCAAGCTTATTTATTCAGTGAAATGAGAAATTGATCACATTATTTCGTACAGAAGAACCTGATTCATTACAATCAGCTCTGAATTGGCAGTTTTGGCTTTAGGCAATTTCAGAACATTACTTATGCTTAAATAGCCAGTGGTAAGGTCATTTTACAACTTGTTATCACCTCTCTGACCCTTTCATGACCAATATCCCCAAAAGGTGAAAGCATGCATGAAAAATGACAAAAGCATAATTATAATATAACTAAGTATATGGACAATTAGACAAGTTGGGCTGAACAAAGAGAAGCCCAGGATTGATGTATGGGTGACCCTGAATGAGTGCACTAGATTTGGGTAAAAGGCACCAGGAGTACGTTACCCACTCCCAGGATTCCCACATCACAGATACCTGTCATTCAGCTGCTGGCAAAGTGAGGGTTGTTCTAGTGCTGCCTGCTGTGTTAATGGGCCCTGAGAGGGTTTTTTTTTTCTAAATGGAGTCGGGATGGTAACATCAGGACACTATGGTGGAGCAGGCTATTGCTTTTCAGATAGGAGTAGCAAGAATCACCATATTCCTGGAGGCATAATGATTTACAAAGCCACAAGGTTTCCATCCACCTCTACCTCGATATAACACAACCCGATATAACACAAATTTGGATATAACACGGTAAAGCAGTGCTCTGGGGGGAGGGGCTGCACACTCCGGTGGATCAAATGAAGTTCGATATAACGCGGTTTCACATAACGCGGTAAGATTTTTTGGCTCCTGAGGACAGCGTTATATCAGGGTAGAGGTGTACTTCCAGAGCACTGTAGAGAAGTCATTCACCACCAGCCAGTCTGCCCCCTCCTGGCCACGTGTGGTGTAGAGCCTCTTCAGCTCCGGCATCCCCCTCTCAATTGTCACTCCAAGCCATGAGTAGCTTGCCTCTTTTCATCTCACAGCCCTCTGACTGGGGCACTTACAGTCCCACACCTTAGGAGTAATAAAGGGTCCAGTAAAGCAGAAGTCTAACGACCCTCTCCCAGACCTTCAATCCCACCCTCATTTCCACATTTTTAAAAGGCTTAAGGGGGTCAAGGGCTGTCGAAATATATATATCCCAGGGATCCTGTATTAAGCAGCTAAGGTCTGTTTCTGCAGACGCACTGCTGTGTCCCTGAGCCACCTCCTACCTTCAGGCTCATGCAGAGGCTTCTCTGCTGCCTGGCAGAGAGGAGCACCTCACAGGTTAGGATTTCTTCCTTCAGTTATCTGGGGGGTTCTCTCCCTAAATTCCCTTTTCCTGGGAGTTCTCCTCCCTCCAGGAGGCTTTTTCTTCTAGAAGCAGCCTTTTATCTCAGCTGTTGTTGGTCAGCTATTTAGTCACAGCTGGTTCCACGGTCAATTAAACCCTCACTGGCTCCTTCCATGTGGGATTCATACACCCCATTCAGCACTCAAGGCGTTCCCTTTCCCCTAATGCTAAAAAACTAGGTTCCTTTTATTCTGCAAACAGTCCACAAAGACTTTCATTAAATAGATGTATCTTTGGCCAAAGTCTTTAAGTATAGGATACTCCGTGAGATAGAGAATGATAACAGAGCCACTTCCGGATGAAGGCGCTAACCATATTTTCCAGAGAGCAACCCTGACTATGCTCCCACCTCTTGCAAGACCGATTCTGAATCCAGCAGGAGCTACTCTTCTGGACAGCTTGAGGTATGTGATCACTACACTGCCAGAAACGTATCATGGAAACGCAGTGTGAACATGTCCTGGAAAGCACAGCAGTATGAAAACCCATTATTAAGGGGACACTGCAGACACTGCTTGGCTCTAAACTCGATGGCATGTATACATCGAATCATTACAAAGTTCTCCTTTAAAACAAAAGTACGTAATTCTTTTTTTTCTTTTTTGGCAAAACTAAACCACGATCATATTATGCACCCCATTGTGTGTTACAAATAGAATAGTGAGAAAATTGTAAGAAGTGGGCTTTGATGTTTGAGAACAGAGAAAAAAACACAGAGCTCTGGCTGATTTATGACAAAAGAGTGTAAATTACTATAGAATTAAATGCTTACCATATGACATTAATTAAAATCGCTATTGGACAGCCACAAGTACAAAAACCATACTTCTACATTTCCCTTAAAATACCTTTGTTCATTGATGTCTATAAGCTGTGACATCAAAAAGGCATTGTCACCATCTCAAAGCATTAGAAAGAGAATGTTATTATTTTATAAACTCTGGTTAAGTGGGAAACAATCTGTTCAAGGAAATACTCTGATATGAACATATAGTCTATGGACAAATTTTTCAAAACAACTTCTGTCCCATTTTCAGAAGTGTATTAGGCACTAACTAATCCCATAAACTTTCAATGAGACTTTGGCTAAGTCACCTTAGGCCTGGTTGAAAATTTTATCCCATGTCTCTGCACTGAGCTTGAATGAGTGGCTGCTATGCTACTAAATTGGAAGTCAGATTTTAAGAATAGATTTAGAGGGCATCTAATGGTCCAGCAATAGATTTCACCAGCGCTTTTCCATATACCGACATGGTGGGTTATGGGTAATTTCTGTGCTTAAAAGGAAAAAAAAAAGTCCAAAATTGGACAGCAATTAATATAGACACCAACAGCTTCAGTATCTTCATTTAGTACAAAAATTATTGAGCCATGAGAACTGACAGAAAACTGCAGAAATCTCCTAAAAGCAAGTTAAGAATAGTTTAACATTGTATTGGAATAATCATAGTATGAGTCAGTTAATGACAATGTGCTGGTTGCTTATTGCGATGTGGATCCCTGCCTACTAGAAACTGGACTGACACCACCAAGTCAAAGGTTACTTATCTTCAGGCTGCATAATCCAGTGGAATTTTGGTTAAACAATTATAAGGGGTGGGAAATGTTTCATTTTTTCCTGGGGAAGAAGGGAAGGGAAAAACACCTGGTTAAAAAAAAAGGACTGAATCTCCACAGAAACATTTGTGTTTCACTATTGGGCACTAGACATGTAAACACTTATGCACGTGCATAAATGTATGCACCTGTAGCCCTGCTGACCACTTCTTTAAAATTAAAGATGTGAGGAAATGTTTGCAGAATCAAGGCCTGGAAACAGTGGCAAAGGCAGGTTCCGTATTTTTCTTTGCAATTTATCTACCATTTTCCTAAAGATCCAAGCCATCATCATCACACAAAGTATTACTAAATGCCTTGCACGCTATTTTATTGCTCAATCTCTCTAAAACTTGTCTGTGTTAAATTAGAGCGCATAATTCTAAGAGTGTTAAATAGACTCCACCCTCCAAGGCCTATGTCATTAGAAGCCTGCATTACAGGGTTTATAAAAATCCCTATCTGATAGAAAGGTACTGCACCCTGGCTCTCAGCTCTGTTCTAATACTCACTCTCTTTTATTATTATTTTAAATGACAACCAAAAGTATGCCAGGCATTTTACAACCATACAAAGGATGATCTCTGTCCCCAAGAACTTGTAGTTTATGGCTATGTAGTTCCAACATTGGGCAGAACTCCTCATTTATACGGTTTTTCTTGCAGGATCAGGGTCCAATCCTGCAACGGCTTCAGCTGTTCAGTCAACATTAGCATTAGCAACAAGTAGCATTACTTACGTGCTTCAAGCTTACCAAGCTCTAAAGACAGAATACAGACAATGGCTTAGCCAGCAGGAGACTTTTTTTTTTGGTAACCTTAGCCAATTTTTGTCAGTGGTATCTTTGCCCAGGTCTAGAATGATGGCTATCTTTGGCCCTTGTTCAATAAAATCAATACTTTTGTTACTGCTGTCACATCATTGTTCTGTTTAAAGACAGTACAGCACTAAGACTGGCTGGAACATTTTTGATCAAATGTACTTCCATTGAAGCTAAAAAACCTTTCATGAAGACATAGATTTCAACATAGTTTTCAATGGGATGGTTTCCAAGGTCCAGGGTGGACCTTCTTATCACTTCTGACCATGGAGAGAGATGAGAATGAGATGCAAAAATCGAAAACCTGCAGTTTTGATCCAAAAAACTGATTTTTTGACAAATCTGTTTAACGAAAATATTTGAAAGGTTGTGTTTTCATTTCAGCGTGGAACAAAAACAAACTTCAAAACCTTGAGAGCTGTTGTGGAATGGAATTGTCATCCTGCAGCCAGCACCAGATGCTGAACACTGTTATATCAGCTACAAGCACCATGGGCCTAAAAACTAGTGAACGTACTGCTTCTGTAGCAACAGCTCCACATCCTCCTTCTTCCAAAAGGTTCCTAAACCTCTATAATAAATTTAGATATTTCATTTTAGAGACTAGAAGATTCCATAATGAGTTAAGCCTCTTTACAGTCTATTTTAATAAAGCACAGCTTTCAATATATAGAGAGGCTATAAAACATGCAGGTTGCAGCAATAATATGTTTAGTAGCCTTGCTTGATAAAGTGGAAATGTTTGCATGTTTCAGATTACGAGCAATTTAAAGTAGGAAGTAAGCAAACTAGCTCTTGTGTTATGAAGCTTGACATTGTTAAGCCTTAAGAGAACACATACTTCAAAGTCATAGAGACTGAAATATGCCCTATAAGCTTGGCAAGAGGAGCAATGCCATAATGATGTACTACACAAAGAAAATCACCGTAAACTTCCATTTCGATGCAATGTCTCTGAGCTATCAACTAAAAATCTACTGTAAGTGTTATTTTTTAAATTAATTCCTTATTCATTTTCATATGACAAGATCAACACAAAGGAAACACAGGGATGTTTTCCAAAGAATATTAAACAAGGAAAATAATCCCTGTAAATTATAAATAATAAAAAAATCACTTATCAGAGGGGTAGCCGTGTTAGTCTGGATCTGTAAAAGCAGCAAAGAATCCTGTGGCACCTTATAGACTAACAGACGTTTTGGAGCATGAGCTTTCATGGGCGAATACCCACTTCGTCGGATGCAAGTACCGCATCCGACGAAGTGAGTATTCACCCACGAAAGCTCATGCTCCAAAACGTCTGTTAGTCTATAAGGTGCCACAGGATTCTTTGCTGCTTTTACAAAAAATCACTAATATTTAAATTAATATATTCAGAAGTATTATTTGATGTAATAACTAATTCCCAAAGAATCACAATACATTTCTGTCCATCTCCTGTCTTCCCTGCATTAGAACACTCCTCTTTTCCCAATATAGGTCCTAATCTGGCAAACATTATGCACATGACCAGTGCCCCTTAAAGCCTGTGCCATTACTCACAAATACAAAAATCAAGCACATGCATAAGTCTTTGCAGAATTGGAGGCGTTGGGGGTCAAGTAATTGAATGATTGTGTGTAATATTTTAATTGTTATTTGTTACAAGTTAAAATTAAAGGAAAAAAACTCACAAATCAGTCCAGCTTCTAATTTGTCTGTTAATTCAACTGTAGGTGAAAATGACAATTTACACATATGGCTACTTGTGAATCAAATGCATTCCTAAATTGATGTAGTAAGACAAACATGTAGGAATTTATTCTCAAAAAAGGTAGGAATTCAAAAATGTGTAAAAAAACTGCATGACTAATTAGAGACATTGCATGCACAAGTGGTTGAAAGAGAATCAAGTCATTTATACAATTAACTAATTAAATGCACAAGTTAGAGGCATTGTTGTGCACTTTATTCCTAAGAAAACCAGGGCCCTAAATTCAATCTAATTTATACCATTGCTTATTCTGGTCTCAAATCAATACTAAAATGCAAAAAGTTAAAAGTCTTTTGTTTTTTTTCCCTTCTTTCTTCAAATTTGGTCCAAAATATTTTTTAAAACATATTTTTAATTTTTATGTGCAAAATGTTGTTAACATATTAGGGCTGTCAAATGGGTTTTTTTAAATTACAATTAATTGTGAGATTAAAAAATAGTTGAAATCAATCAGTTTTAATTGCACTGTTAAAACAATAATAGACTGACAATTTAAATGTATATAAATATTTTTGGATGTTTTTCACCATTTTCAAATATATTCATTTCATTTACAACACAATACAAAGTCTACAGTGCTCACTTTACATTGTTTTTTATTACAAATATTTGTACTGTAAAAAAGATATGAGGTGAATTGAAAACTACTATTAAGTACTGTAGTGCAATCTCTTTATCATGCAAGTGCAATTCACAAATATAGAATTATTATTTTAACATAACTGCACTCAAGTCCAAAACAATGTAAAACTTTAGAGCCAACAAATCGAAGCATGAAGGGACATATGGCTATTTAGCTGTGCGAATACCTGTTCTCACTTTCAAGTGACACTGTAAATAAGAAGCAGATAGCATTATCTCCTATAAATGTAAACATACTTGTTTGTCTTAGTGATTGACTAAACAAGAAGTAGGACTGAGTGGACTTGTATGAGGTGAATTGAAAAATACTATTTCAATTGTTTATCTTTTTTACAGTGCAAATATTTGTAATAAAAAATAGTACACCTCTACCCCGATATAACGCGACCCAATATAAACACAAATTCAGATATAACGCGGTAAAACAGTGCTCCAGAGGGGCGGGGCTGCGCACTCCGGTGGATCAAAGCAAGTTCGATATAATGCGGTTTCACCTATAACGCGGTAAGATTTTTTGGCTCCCTAGGACAGCGTTATATCGAGGTAGAGGTGTATATGGTGTGCACTGTACACTTCGTATTCCGTGTTGTAATATATTTGAAAATGTAGGAAAACATCCAAAATATGTATAAGAAGTTGAAATCGGTATTATATTTTTAACAGGGTGATTAAATCAATGACTAAAATAGTCAGGAACATTAGTGGATTCAGCAGAAACAGTACTCCAATTTCTGCAGGCTTGGGTCTTAGTCAATTCCTCTTGTGAATTTGATCTTGAGGCCATATGCAGGTGATATGTTCATCCTGCTGATTCTGATTCAATAAGAATCTTCAATGGGCCATACAATAAAATGCTGCATCTTTGTGTGTGTGTGGGTGTTTTGATTTTGTATGTCATGCGCATTCAGAATCAGAATGCTTTGTCAGAAAATGCTTTCAGTTGATGCCTTTGGGGACTTGAATGCATGTAGCTCATGACAATGATTATATGCACGTGTTCCATATAATGCCAAAAGAACACCCATTATGAAAGATTAGTACAGTTGTGCTTATGATGTATTTAGGTCGTCTGTTACTGAATATTTCTACTGTCAGTACAACAAAAGTGTGATGATCACAGTTAAAGCTTAACAAAGAAAATGCTGTCAGGCAATTAGTAAGCTGAAGTCAGCAGTACTAAAGTGAAATATATCATGTTTGGAATAGCACATTAGTTTGCTTGTGATAAATGTTGAAACAGGTTCTCATACACAGAATATACCTTATTCTCCTAGCCTGAGAAAAAAGTTTAGCATTTGCCAGAAAAGGATACATCAGTTAAATTGGTTACTAAATTCCTTACTATTCTTTCCAAATAGTCTCAGTTCCATGGGCATCCAAGACGGTTAGCATTCATTAATTATAGCACAATTGCCTTTTGTATGAAAAAGGTAACATCATACCTTAGAAACAGACTTTGCATTACAAAGATGTTCCTGTGTTTGAGAGGGACAGAGAGAATATGAAATGAATGGGATTTAAGACTGGAGAGATTTGGGGAAAATATGAATGAATTTTATTTCTAGATGACTTACACAGAAACAGGAATTTATCAGTTCATTAAAGTTTCCCTATAAGATTTTTATTAAATCTTGGTAAGATCGTGAAACTATTAGAGACTTTACTTGCTTTGGAAGAACTAGTGCGGATGGACTGAACAACATTCAAAGTATTAGGCCTTCTCAGCTGGCAATTGCAAATATTCTAAATAATATGCTTTTAGGAAGTGAATGAGGGCCACATTCAGATCTAGGGTAAGCAGGTGCAACTCTGTTCAAATCAGCAGAGATTTACTTGCTTACGTAAGGTCTGAATTTGGCCCAAAAATGTTTGTTCAGATCTATTTTTAAACCAACCAACTTCAAGCATTTCTTTAGGCTAGTCATCATATTTGTGGGAAAACTATGAAAACTCTCTATCCCACAATACCAGGCTACAAGAACATAGAACTCAAGAACTCTGAGCAGAAAAAAAAATATTTGCAAAACCAGTGAACTACAATTTGATTATGAAAAGGCTACAAGAAATGAAAGACACAAACTATAGCAGACAAAAGCCAGACTTAAAGGAAAGGGGAAAAATAAAACTCCTGAATGATTTATTAGGAAGCTTGAAACTCTAGGATATTGTACTGTTGAAGGATTTAAACTACCCAGAAACCTGCTATGTAACAAATGACCATGGATCATCCAAAAGCTTCATGGGTTATGCAGAGGACAACTCCATGATCCAGAATACAGACAATCCAATCAGAGAAGATGCCACTTTAGATCAGTCCTCTTACTAAAAAAGGAATTTGTTTAGACTGTTATAATGATATAATCATATCGAGGTGAGACACTAGTGACTGAGGTACATCTACATATCAAAACACAAAATGTGGCGGCAAGTCTCAGAGCCCAGGTCAACTGACTCTGGCTGGTCTTGGAGCCTGGGTTACAGTCTGTGTGGGAATGTCTACACTGCTATTTTTAGCCTCATAGCATGAGTCCTGCAAGCCTGAGTAAGTTGACCCAGGGTCAGAGGCTCACTGCCCTGGGTTTTTCGTTTTTGCAGCATAGATATATCCAGAGTGATAAATTCAGAGTGGTTGCTACTAGAAAGTCAACATTTTTCCAACAGCCACTATACAGTGGTATGTAATACACGGTAGCTTTTCCTAAGGACTTAGACTAGAAAGTGATTGCAGTATCTTAGCTATCACGTTGTGATTACTTTTGATAACTGATTGATACAAAGTAAAAAGTAATCTGGTAAAATTAATAGTAAGTTATTGGTCAGGACAGCTGGGCAACCGGCCATGACTGGAGCAGGAGCAGTCACAGGCTGGAGCAGCCTGTCAGAACTACCAAACAGGTAGGTGTGGGGTAGCAACGTTGAGCAGACTACATTGGCTTCCTTCATTAGAAGCCTATATACTTGCCATGGGGTCACCTGACTAGACCCTTGCTTGTGGATCGGTTGGACCCTTAAGACTTGCATATAATTACTTCAGATGACCCATCAGACTCAGACCATGTAGGCTCAGAGATGACTTATTATTAAATAGAGTTTATTATGGGTCATAAATATGCAAGAAAACAAATGTTGGTGAATTAAGATTACTGAGTATGAGGCAAGGAGAGGTAATGCTGCAACCCATGAAGGAGGAAGATGGCTGGTGAATCTTGAGAGATGCCATAAATGACTTGCAACAGACAATTCCACTGAAAATAAAACTGCATGGAACAAAAAACTCCCAATCTAGGTTCATGAAGAATTACTCAAGAAGTGAGAGGGTATGAAGCTGTACTGGGTGTGGGGAGGGGGGCAGGAGATAGAAACTTTAAGGCTTACAGGGAAAAGATTAGAGTAAATTAAAAATCAGAGTAAGTTAACACTAGACAAAGGCATGGAGGATATTTTCAAGTTTGAAAAAAGTGAGTTACTCAACTGCTTTTTGTTAAAAATTATAACATTATACTTATCATAGGAACAAGAAGAATGAACAATTATGAAATAATGGAGACATGCTGATAACAGCATGGTAACAGAACACTTGGACAAACTGAAAATATCCAAATCGGCAGATCTGGACATCACACATTCCAGGAGGTTAAGGGGGAAAGGAAATAGTTAATGGTGTGGACTGCTATGTTTTACATAGATCAGTATGATTTTAAGGATACAGCCAGGGTGTCTGGAGCCTGGAATAAGCATGTTTTTATATAGGATAAATCAAAATATATAAGTAAAGCATTGGCAATTTTTAAAAAAAGTTATGGAGATCTGGATAGGAACTGAAAGAGAGTGACTGATAATTTTCAAAAAGGAAAAGAAGAAAAATTCTGATTACTAGTTATTGAGCTTAACTTCAATTCCTAGTAAAATAATGGAACAAATATGAAGGAAAAAATTCTAAGCTTCTAGAAGGAAAAGTTGATGCTCAGCACCTCTCAGTGTCAGGCCATTACTGGAGGTGAGGAATTCAATGGATTTACTCTATCTGAAGCTTAGCCTTCGGACACTGTGCCTCACCCGACCTGCCTTGAAAAATGAACCAAAGCTAGACAGATAGAACAACAGTTTCACCCAGAATGAAAACAGTCCATCTTTACCTTACAAAGAGCAGCATATTAAGTTATGACATGGGTCCAACGGGCAGCTGCAGGGATCACAGTACAGTCTCATCCTAATTAATATCATACTGAACCTGCTGGCTCATTACTTGGAAGTGTGTTAGCCCTTGGTTTAATTTCCAGGGGAGAACATCATAACCTCCACAGTATAGCATAAAGGAAGCATAACCTGTGGTCATGAGGGATCAGGCTCAGGAAGCAGCCCGGGCTATGTGACAACAGGTACAAAAGGCTGAAAATAGTAACCAGGGAGCTGGCTGCTGCGAGAAAGAGGAATAGCACACAGCTTGGGAGCGAGGCAGAGATAGCCCAGCGGTGGCAGGACAACACTGTGCTGTGGCCTACAAGAAGGAAAAACAGATTGAATTAAGAAAAGGAAAATTGGAGTCAGAATATAGGCTGACTACAAAATCTTATAGACCACAGAAGTCTGTGATATGGGGATGGGAATAGAAAGACTAATGTGCATGTTAACGATTGTTTCGGAACACATAATTGTGTCTCTATGTTTGCCGTAGCACACTTCACGGTAGTGTCAAGCACTGACGTATGGAATAACAAATAAGTAGAAATTTCCAATCAGATAAGCTTGTAATTATATATAATTTAGTGATTTTTCCCCCCCAGGAAATGAAGAAAAATGAAGAAAAATTGGAGAGAGGTTATAAAGACATCCAGCCTGTCCTGGTACCTGTCAGTGCTACTAAGACACCCATGGCTTCTTGGGTAACCTGATCCAACAATCACTACCAAAAAGCATTTGATATATGCATGATATTATCTCATAGGCATTGAGAACCATTGCCATAGCACAGTGTTTCTCAAACCGGGGTCGTCGCTTGTGTAGGGAAAGCCCCTGGCGGGCCGGGCTGGTTTGTTTATCTGCCCTGTCCACAGGTCTGGCCGATCGCAGCTCCCACTGGCTGCGGTTCGTCGCTGCAGGCCAATGGGGGCTGCTGGAAGCGGCGACCAGTATGTCCCTCGGCCCACGCCGCTTCCAGCGGCTCCCATTGGCCTGGAGCAGCAAACCACGGCCAGTGGGAGCTGCGATCGGCCAGACCTGCAGACGGGGCAGGTAAACAAACCGGCCTGGCCCGCCAAGGGGCTTTCCCTACACAAGCGGCGACCCCAGTTTGAGAAACACTGTCATAGCATGAAATAGAACTTCTCAGCCACATTTTCCCCACCCTGCAACTGCGGGAAATAAGCAATGAAAACAAAAACTGTTCCTCAAAGAATCTGGGAAGAAGGGGGATAAGATACTATCTTGAAGCTGTTTGGTTATGAGAACTTTCTCCTAGTCATCTACATCTGTTGGCCTGGAGTGAGCTCCAACTGGCTTTCAGTAAATGATCAGGTAAGGAATTCCTAAGGGTGGGCAAAGTGAAGTAGTACACTGCGTATACACTATAAACCATGCAGCCACTCGTTACTGTTACACATAACAGTAAGCTGGCAATCACTCATCTATTGGTATAGTTTAGTGGATTTTATCCTTCTAATGGATTCCATACATTAAAAAAAAAACCTGGCCTTTGGCATGAGCTGTGGATAGTTCAGCAGTAACAAACTCACACACAGCTGTACATATCTGGCCCAGAACTTTTTCAGGCTGTCGTTTCAAGATAGCCAGCCAGCAGCCAGATGTTTAGGGAAATCCCCCATTGTTATTTCATGGAAAGAGGAGTTGTCCTCTGGCACTTCTCCATAGCAGAAAGCTTAGAGCCACTAATCTCTCCTCTCTGACTTATAAGATTTCAGTTCTCTATCACTCATCACAAATGAGTGGTAAAATACTTGGGCTGTATTACAATGTGCACAGGTGGAACCAACTGCTGCAAGATCTTTGGCTCCATATAACCCTGCAATGGGTCTTTAAAAAGTTCATTTTATGGAAGATGAGAAATGGTGTTTGATATAAGAGCCATGGATACTTGTTGTTTGACTATTTATCTTATCTATGTATTTATATGGCCCTCATAATGTCCAAGGACCACTCAAAAATTTCAGAATAGAAATAATCCTTCTTCCTTCTCAGCGTGTAAGAGAAACAGCTCGATTAGCTGAACATTTTTTGTTTGTTGGTTGATGTTTGAGAGCGTGTGTGGCTGTGAAGACAGTGGGTATGTTTGTCTATAAAGAAGTTATTGAAAAGCCAGGTCAGAAATAACTTTTGCATTTAGTTCTGAAAGTGGGTAGCGCCAGGGTCATTCTTGGCAATTAATGAGGGAGACAAGGTGAATGAGGAAATATCTTTTATCACCTCACCTACCTTGTGTCTCTAATATCCTGGGACCAACACGGCTACACCCACAATGCATCTCTCTTGAGGAAGCGAGTTCCATAATCCAGCTCCTGTGAAGTTCTGTTTCCTGTATTCTGGGGGCCTTCCTCTATTGACTCACCATTTCATAGATCCAGTGGCTTCATAGTTTCACTTACCTGTAATGGAAGGTCATGCTCGTAAGAAAAGTGGATTTCTCAGGTAGATAAACCATCCATGGGATTGGCCCTGTTATCAAAACAGTGACCTTGATCTGGGCTCTCTATTGAATTGAAGCCAGTGGAAAAAAGAGCATCAAGGTGATGTGCTCACCACAACCTGTGAGACTAAACAGATGGGCTTAGTCAGACAACCAGTGGCAGATCCTGCTTGTAGATGGCACTTGAAAATAGATTTAAAACCTTTCACGGCTCACAATTTTATTGCAAATACATCAAACAGCATTGACATCTAGTATCTTCCATAAGCTGGAAAATGTTTTATTTATCAGATGGTGATGTTTACTTTTGGGCTTTCCTCAGACAACACACAACAGATGTATGTGATGGACCAGCAGCCCACTTTGTTCGCAGCATATGCACTATATATTGCAATTTGATCTATCAATGTATTTTCATAGTATGGTCCATATTAATAGATTGTCTTCTAAACTATCTTTTCTCCCAGTCACAGTTGCACAGAATCACTCCCCTCCCCCAGGGCAGTTGTTCTTTTAATTGTGTTCTATGGGAGATGAGGATGGACCAAGCTGTCATTTTTTGACAATATGAATTGTTTTCTCAGGATGGCAGCCAACACTGACAATATGCTATTTTTCAGGATGAATTCTTTTGATAGGCAGCACTACAGTGACATTAGCAAAACAGCAACAGCAGCAGCATTTGTGATAGCATTTAGCTCTAATTCAGATCTGCACCATGACCCTGATGAACTTGTCGAGGGAGAATGACACCAGTAAAAGGGAATGGACACAATTCATTTGTTTTCTTTTCCAATTTCCCATTTTACTTGATACTGAATGAGCTTTATTTTTGGTGTAAATCTAAAGTAACTCCACTGAAGCCAAAAAGGGGTCAAACCAAAATGGTGTAAAACCCAGCATAAGTGGATCAGAATCAAGCTCAGAGTGGGTTAAAAACAGAATAGATGATATGTTTATTGAAGTTACTTTAGTCTGACAAGGAAGTTAAAATTACCTTTTATAAAAGTTAGTTACATTAAATATATATCTGAACAGACTTTCAAAAATGATACCACTAGCAATGTAAATTATACTTCTAGGGTGAAATCCTGGCCTTATTAAAGTCAATGGCAAAACCCCCATTGCCTTCAGTGGATCCAGGATTCACCCTTAGTCTCTGTGTAGGGATATGTGCCTTTGGTAATATTGTAGTAAAATTAAATCAAATCTCAACTCAGCATTTTCAGTCTAACTTACGTACATCTATGGCTCCTGTTACCACAGCATCTGAGCACCTTGCAGTCTTTAATTGATTTATTCTCATAACACCTCTGTAAAGTTGGGAAACACTATTATCTCTGTGTTACCGAGGGAACTGAGGCATAGAGAGACGTCTGTTGTAGAGCAACAAATTGAACCCAGGTTTTCTAAGTTCTTGACTAGCCCCCTAATCACTGGTTTACAATCACTGCCCAAGTGCTACAATCCGATAGGCAGTTTATATGATGAAAACCAAAATATTCAATCATCCTAAACAGCAATACTCAAATCTTACTCCTTGCTATATATTCTCTCTCTCTCTGATACCCCCCTCCCAATTTGCCTTATCAGTTTTACATCAGTGTAACTTCACTGACGTTAGCTGAGTTACTCCCATGTGAGAAGAGAATCAGACTATACACATCTATCTTTGTGATGAGAAGTCATTTCTGAGCCAGTGTGTTTCTTGAAGTTGCCTGTTGTGAAACTAATTCCATGCCCAAGAAAACTTTCATACTTTACTGTGTCTTTCCTTCCTTATTTACTTTTATGTTAAAGATGTGGGGGTTTGCAATCAGAGCTGTTTGTAAAATTATATTGAAATACAAATGGAGTCTAAGTCTCAGATAATAGAGACCAGTCAAGAGCCCTACAGTAGAAAAGCATCTTTTCCAAGTCCACAGATTACTACACAATGAGGGCTCCACAATGATTTCTAAGCATTTATACATAACTCACATCACAGACTTAGCTATTTTAGAAAGACAGAGGTACCTTCTATTTAAAGGTCAGAGGCCACTGTTATTGACACATGATTTTAATCCTTTGGATACTTCAAAGGATGAAGATTAGTAGAAATCCTCAGAACTCACACCCAGGAGATAACTATTAGTCAAAAAGTTGATATTATTGATGCTTGTGGAAGTTGAAAAGAGTGCGTAATTTATGTAATAAAAGTCAGGGCTTGTTCTTCTCGACTCCTGAGTTTTGACGGTTCCCTTGCTGAATTATCTGAGGCTGAATTTCATATTATAAATGCAAATGTTTGAACAGCTACGCATCTTAAGAGGGACCTGTATTATTGGGCTGGATTTTATTTCTTGGTTATCTCCAGAGTTTTTCTTCATAAAGTCTTTGTTTCCTTCAGAATTCATTATAAACAACATAATTATATGTCTTTTTCTTCCTTGATTGAGCACATTTCTTACAAATGGTGATTTACCACTTGGAAATTACAAATAGCTTGAATAGATACAATTATTATATTGCTGAATTTACTTTAAAATTCAGAAATGTAGTTCAGCTGAACTGTTCATAAATTATAAGTGGGCAGGTCACATTCTTTCCTCTAATCTTCACATGTGACCTTGGATGCAAATTCTACATGTTCTTCATAAAGAGAATTAGAAGGCTGGTGTATTGGAATGTGGGATGGGTTTATGATTTTAATGAGCTACAAATGGAAACCGAATGGAGTTTAAAAGAAAACCCATTTCAGAATGGGACTTTCATGACTGATCTGCCAGTCAATAGTCGTGTCTCACTAACAAACCCTTTTTGCTGCATTCTTCTCTTCAGCAAGATTTAGTCATGGCACAGGACCTGCCCCAAGCCCACTGAATATAATGGAAATATTTCAATCGACTCTAATAGGCTTTGGACCAAGCTTACAGAGAAAACTGACTGTATAACTCCTTTATTCTTGTGAGCCCATTTTCAGTAAGAGATCAGAGCAAATATTATTTCTATTTATGATTCTATTACCTATCTGGGGTTTTAGAATCACAGTGTGATTTATTTTTAAATATCTATGTGTGCGCGCATGCACACGCTGTGGTATCTAACCTGTAGTCCATAAATGCCACAGTATGTGTCAGTCTGGTTATGCTCTTTTGGAACAACCAGAATCCATTTAGGAACACACTTTGAATGGGGAAATAAAAAGTGAAATGTTCATTTTAGCAACAGCACTGTGAAGAATTCTTCATGTATCTGATCTCTATTCCACTCAGATACAGCAAGCATACATACGAACTGGGTACACATCTGAGCAAGGGGGTGTTGTAGAGTCTCTCGTAGAAAAGTGCACCCAATGCATGCCTGATGTTAGTGCCACTGAAATCCTATCCATGTATGAAAGATGCCATTGAGTTAGTGGGAGCACAGTCAAGCATACACCTGCAATAGGTGAGTGTGCAAAAGCAGGCTGTATACACACAAAATGTGCCTGAACTAACAGGATCTCCTTCTCTTCTTAAATAAAGTCCACATCATCATTAATGTGAGGTGGAGGTTTTAAAAATCACAGTGCTGTGATCAGTAAATGTAAATGAGATATGGTCTGAAAAGGTTTCTACTTTTGTACTAAAAAACCTAATTTATTTCATAAATAGGGCCCTGTGTAAATAGAACAATGATGGCATTCTTCATCTTTAACATTAGTCAGCTAATATTGTAGGTTGGGATTTTCTAAAGCACTTACCATTGGTCGAACTATGTTTTCATTGAAATCAATGCTAAAATTCATATTGACTTCAGTGGGAGAAGAGTTAGGCCATGCTGCATGCTTTTGAACAACCCACTTTAAGCATTTAGTATGAAAGATTCATTTATCTTGTCAGTGATCTATAGCTAACCATTCTTATGATGCACTCCTTCTATAGCTCACAAGCTAAGCAGGTGTGACTAGGTCAATACTTGGATGGACGACCTCCAACGTAAAGTTGGTCATAAAAAAAAAAGGGTGTTGTGGTTGTTTGTTTGTTTTTATAAAGTCCCTTGTGTGTCAGAAGATTTCAAAAAAATTTCAACTAGCTCTGACCCAAAGAGCTTCCTTCCTTAGGGTCTAATCCTGAAACGGATCCCTGCGAGCAAGAAGTTTTACCCATGTCTCTCTCTTTGAAGGATTGGGGCCTAAGACTCTTGTATAGTTGTGATGCTCATACAGAAGTGTCCAGCACAAAAGGTGCAGTAATGTGTGTAATTGAAGCAAATATTTTTCAAAAAGAAGTAAAAATTGGGAAAAAAACCCTAAAGAAAAAAAACAATGGAGGACAAAGGTTTGATGATAATACAAGAGGTTTTTGTTGTGTGTTCATACATTTACAAAACAAAGGTCTACAATAGAGAATTGAGCTAAAGCCAATTTACCCCTAACAACTGTTAGTTACAAAAGAGTTTGTATGTACTAGGAAACTAGAACAGAAGAAATATTATGGCAAAGCCAAACAGCTATGCCATCCACACCACATTCATATGTCATAACTACCTAGAGGGTCAGTACAACAGGAGGACAGAAGATCTCTAAATAAAACTGAGGAGGATGCTGGCTCTCTGTTTCTTGAGTGCTCCAGAATGCTACTGAGTTCCTTTGCTGTCAGAAGTAACATGGTTCCCCCCACCCAGACACCAAACATGAAAAACACCAGCAGCAGTAAATATAAGTTCCTAGAAGCAATTCCACTTCAACATCTAATCAGTCCATTGCAGAAGGCCACATGTTAGACATAGCACTTATTGACAGACATCCAACAAGAGGGATGAATAACCAACTCTTCTGTGAAAGGGTTCAGGTTGTTCTGCCTTGATCTCTATTGTAGATACAGAAGTCTCCATTTCTGTTTTATTCATTGGCTGTATTAGCTTGTGTTTGTTGGTTTGGGCTAGTATGTTTTTATTTACATTATGATTGCTAAAAAAAGAAAACATAACAGTAGCCACTACAGTGAATAGCACTCAGCTTTTTTCATGCCATGACGGAGGCTAGGATATAAAAGTCAGTTTCTAGCCAGCATTCCTGCATAGCGCGCACAAAGCTGGTCAAAATTTTTTCATGAGAAGTTTTGTGGAAAAAAAAGGGTGGGTTATTTTAAAAAATGAAACTGCTCATGAAAAAATTGTTCTTGACATCAAAATGTTCAGGGTTTTGTAAACTTTTCCATGGTTTTACTGAAATTATTTTCAGACTCATTAAAAGCTTTTGGTTACTGAAAACCAAAAGTTTACTAACTAAAAACTTTACAAACATGATTTAACACATAATTGATAGAAATTTCAGTAAAAAAATGCATACAATTGTGGGGGAAATGGAAAGCGGATCTATTTTGACACTGCAGTATGGAAACTTTTAAAATTGAAAACGATTCACAAATCATGTTCACATTTTTCAGCCATTTTTTTTAAAAAAAAAGCAGCATCAGCCATGCTGACAGCATTTCATCAGGGATGAATGTAAACAATCCTTTCATTACAAGAGACTTGATCCTGCAATCCTGGTGCATCCACAGTCCACAATGAATTCAATTCTGGGTTAACAATGGAGTCCTAGCCTAACTCAGGTAATTATGCCATTGTGCTTACCTAGATCCCACATTTCATCCAGATATAGTGTTTTACTACTTGCCTTTGAGCCAAATCTTCAAAGGGAGTGTTGCCACAAGAACGACTTCAGAATTTGTTCACTAAACATTGGTGTCGTAGTGTGCCTTCAAACAGCTGTTCTGCTCTACTCCAGCGGTGGCTGAATTTAAGTGCATGAACTTCTTTACATATTGCCTGATCTGCCATTCCTTGTGGCAGCTGTTTAAAAGCACAGAGAAACCCTACACAACAGGGTAAAGGCAGGAAATAAAGAAATCTATATTCAATTGAAAATGCAAGGAGAATTTTAGGTAGGCAGAACACAATTACCCTAATTGGAATTTAGCTGGCGCAGCAGATTAGCATGTTGACTCATATTGTCATGGGATCTTTAATAACCACAAATGGTCAATAGGAGTTTTAGTTGTGTGAACAACCCAGAATGGGGCCCACTTGACACGGTCAGGTGTACCAAATTGTGAAATGTATTGGGATCCCTTGTCATAGTTGTACGATATTGTACTAGTATAGGTTTTCAAAATAAAATCTGAATTTTTTTTCCAACTTTGGGTGAAATCCTGACTCCACTGAAGTCATTGGCAATGAAGCCAGGATATCACCATTTATTTAGAAGTTGTGTTACAAACAAAATTTCAAATCAAGAACCAAAAATGAGAGTAGGGGGTGTGGTGCAGGTAGAATTCCATACTTAAAAGAATAGAAATTCCATATTTGCCAATGAAGATCAACTCAGAGACGTATGGTCAGATGGAAAATACCCAAATTATTGTTTGCAGAATCAATAATATAAAACATATCTCCATTAAATTCGGATTTAATTGAGATTACATTTTCTTTAATCCCTGCCAGGAAAAAAAAAGACAGACTATGGTTACAGAATTCCCATGCCTACTTTTTATCTGCACGACCTGCTTAAAGAGCTAAGCCAAGTTTCATTTAAAATTATTGGTCTCATAACTTTTTTTTTTCCCCCTTAAAGAGTCCCATATGGAGCCAATATCATAATAAAATTGTAGCAGCCCAAAGATTTTTTTTCCTATATTCCTGTATGTATCATAAACATAAGTAATACCTTGATTTAAAAAAAAAAAGAGAGACTTTACGACAAAGTCAAAACACACTAAACAAGACAAGAAGGTCTTGCTTGCACAAAGTGTCAGAGGCAACTGCATAAGTCTTAAAATAAATGAGGTATTTATCTGAAAGAAGACATACAACAATATGTTCCAACATGTTAGGCACTGCATTTAAAACTATACCACCGCAGAAGAACACTTAATTTTTTTCCTGGTGCTAGCTAACACATACTGTTGTATTAAGGAATTCTTTTGTATTACTATGGCATCTGCTAAAAATGTCAGATGTGATCACAGCCCTTGCAAAACAAGTATTTTAACAACCAAAACCTTATGATAGGTTATATTTCAGTGACTTGGAAACAACACTACATTATCTGAGAAAACAGCACAGATGTTGCTTAATAAACTGTTCAGTTTATGCATTGTATTAACCTCATGAAACATTTATGCAAATCTTGCATTAACAAAAAGTAAAAGAATCATTATAGGTTATGAAGAAAACAATGTGACAACCTTTGTTTTTACCTCAGTATTTTATGGGTGTATTTTAACTCTTTGGGGTTTCTGTTTAGAAAGACACTGGGGCATTACAGATTTTCATCTATTTTGTTTTCAGTTCTGCTATCGTTCCTTCCAGCTGATTTCACATTTTATAATGCTAATAGTGGGTGTATGGTTTTGAGTTTCTCTACTGTCAGCTGGTCAGTAGGTCTGGGGGATATATTTAATGGAATCTGACAGCTGATGGAACTGATCTCATTGAAAGGGGATTTGATATGTGGGATGAATGTGGTGACCCTCAATTCGCCATTTTAATGACCATTATTATTCAAACTCCTGCAGCCAATATAACTCTTTTTCTTGGACACACCAGTACATGTGTATAAAAGAAATGACTTATGGATGAGTTAGTCCGTATACTGATTTGTGTGCCATTTAGATAGCATGTCAAAACAGATTAGCTGTTTCATCCTGCTATAAAATTAAAGGCAAAGCCTTTGTACTACGTATACTTGTAAACAAAGCAATCATAACAGTGAAGAGTTTCACTGTGCTGTATCTGAAACCTAGCAAACATATATGGCTTTAATAGTGAAAAAATGATGCATCTCCATTTTCCAATGAAGTAAAATACAATAGTAATTCAGATACTATTCTTTACTGAAAAAGTAAGATGGGATGCAACAGGTCTGCTAAGGGGCTACCCAAAAGAAGTATAATTTCAGATATCCGCCATGTGCAATTAATCTTCGGGGCGGGGGGCGGGGGGGAAGCATCGATCTTGCTCTAACTAATCTGAAATCCGAATTTAGACAAATACATTGACATGATAGCAGAACACAACATTACATCCCATATTGATTTGTTTCAAAATCTTTAAAGAGCCTCAGTTTCACTCCGATTACAGAATAGCCATAACCATTTGACCCAGTCTAAGACGGTGCTTCATGTAAAAGCAATATTATCAGGGAGAACTGGTGCTATACTTCAGCAAATTGTTCTATTTTGCTGCTATCATCTTCTGGCAGAAAGGAAGTTGGTCACAGAGGAATTAACAGATGTGTAAGGGATACACAAGGAAATCTCAACCGATATGAAGGAGATATACAAGGAGCTGTCTGCTTTTAAATTATATGGCACTAGTACTTTTTTTTTTAGGTCAGAAGCATAAAATCTATTATTGATCTTGAGCAAGCCCTATTTTGAATGTCTTTGAAAGCCTAAGGCGCTCTAATGCCACATAATCAATATCTACTTTCACATTTTTGAATCAAATATGCAATTTTGTTTACACATCTGAAAGGCTTCTAATGCATTTTCCCTTTTATTCTCTCTCTTGTATAAGAATAGGTGACGGTATGTACATTCAGGCCTAAAGCCTGCTGTGTGCAACAGGCCATTTAAAACCTTTGCAGACTGTTTTCTGGGCCCTCTCATATATGAGTAATGTAAACATACTACATTTCACTCCTTTATTGCCATAACAATTGTTCCAAAAGGAGAGAAGGCTTTGAAAGAAACCAAATAATAAATGGTGATGCCACCATCAGCTTAAAGCACGGGATACTTATAAGAACATACATAAGTAATACAGCATATAAGGAAAGTGTCAATAACTTAAGTTAATAAGGAAACCATCTGAGAAAGACAATGTAATTAGATCATAGCAGAAAGCTTCCCATTGGGTTTCCATATTTTCAAGGATGACTCGACATGATAATATCTCAATTACTGTATGGTTTGAAAAGCATACCCGTATGATGGCACTCAGCTGGACGTTCATTTAACCAGACATTTAAGAGTCCTTGAGAAGTTGGACCCTTATTGTCTTTAGCTAAACATCATCCCACGGATGAGGGTACAGAATTTCTTGTTCACTTTCATGTTCGCTCCCTCTCACTTGCTCCCTCTCTGCCTATATCAAGGGAAATTCTAGGTAAGATGTTTTCTTGAATTTGAGATCTGCTCTTTCAGGACACAAAGTGCACCAAAATTCACAAATCACACGGAATACACTGAAATCAACAAGAGGAAGAGCCTCTAATGCAGGAGGATGCAAAATTCTCAGACTACTTAAACATGTCTTGTATTTATGGTTACAAGAATATCTGCTAATGAGTTTGTTAAAAAAAGGTCTGAAGATATCAAATTATGAAAATAATAAAGCGGGTGTTTCATTCCATACTTTATAAGAACGTGGGTATTTATTAGAGGTAGACAGATGTGTGATATATTCTCATTTGTATTAGGAAACAATACAGTTTTAAAGGTAAAAATGTAAACAATGGGTAAAGAAGAGAGGGTGAATTAATAATAGCATGCGATAATGAATGGTGATGCTTTAATTAATGCTAGGCTAGGCCATGAGACATCCGATGACAATTTCCATCTGTTATATGAAAGCTGAACCTGGGTTATAGGCAGTAAGGCCAAAATTTTGAAAAGAAACTAGTTATTTTTTAGGATCCTGCCTTAGATGTGTAGACAGTTGGTAGGAAGCACATTATATCTTGCCTGAGGATCACACAACGGTGATTCTGGGACACTTATTCCATCTCCTAACAACCTGTACTCAGATCCTTTTAAAGGTCTACTCCTCTACTGACAGTCTCCCCAGAAATGGCCCAGACCCAGCAAGCAAATTCAGACCACTATAAGGGAAGTCTTTTGCTTTAAAAAATAAATTAACCTCCCCTTTTGATTGACATTCAGTATCCACAGGAATCTGACTCAATGTTTGTATTTGTGTTTCCTCCCTGTGTTGCCTTGCAAAGTTATGAGACTGAAATATCACAAGAACTGGTCCCTTCTCAGTATTTCCACCCTTCTGGAGTTTAAATATTGTGAGAGGCCCCTGATTCACATCAGACACAGGTTCTCTCCAGCTTTTCAAAAGCCAATGAAAACCAAATCTACATATATACAAATGCTAGAAGCTGTGCACAAACCCATTGGACTCCCAGTGGTACTCCTTATTCATGTTATCCACTAATAGTCAGCAAGACTTCATGCAGATTCACCCATAGCTATGTTTCTAGGGTAAGAAATATTTCACCTGAACATCAGTAACTTAACTTTGCAAAAGAAAAATTACAAATATGTATGTGCAAACTATAGTGTGAGAGAGACTGTACGCAAGTCTATACATTAATGTACACATACACACAAAATGGATGCATATGTAACTATACACACACAGAAATACAAGCCATTAGACCGACTCGCAGCCATTTCAACTTCTATGCTATTTGAACATACATTGACAACAAGGACCAGAAATCGTTTGCCAGATTATCTTCCACCACATCAAGGAGTCTATGTACTAAGAAAGCGTTAAAACAGAGCAAGGGGGAAAGTTATTTCTAAATTCTGTAGAACAAACATACTATAAAACTCTGAAGACTATGGGATCTTGAGTGCTGCCAAATCCCCATTTCGGCTTGTTCAACCTGAATTTGAGCTGCTCTGATAAACACTCTTTGGAATTGCTGCAGCTCAGAACTACAGGCGGTGTTTGCAGAAATAATGTTTCAGTGGCAGAGGATTAATTATTACTACACACATTTCTCAAGTCTCTCTCTGGGGGCTCTTCAATAAATTTGTCTAGTACATGAAATGCCTCCGAACTCTCCATTTTCTCTCCTGCCCAGCTTGTCAGAACAGTCAGACATCAAGTGACGCTGGTGGACCCTGCCCATCCATGAAGCAAATGCTTGTATGAAGAGGTGGGTTTACAATACGACTTGAAGATGGCAAGATTTCGGATCTGACTTGTATGGCAGAGACTTGATACAAAGCCTTGGTTCCATGGGCACAGCTATACAGCAATGTTATATGTGGAGCTACAACATCTGAAATGACAATGATTTCCAAAACAGCAATGACTGAAACAGGCAGAGTGTGAATGGCAAAATTGATTTGAATGTCATTCCACAATTTCAAATTTCAGTGAACATTTGCAGTGTAGACGTACCCACAGAGGATAACAAAATTGCTGATGAAGGGAACAGTGGAAAATGTCTATCATTTGTAGACCAGTTAGGACAAAACTATCCTGTGTTTAAACAATTTGTTAATATCTGTTGGTTTTGCAATATATCCAAAAGAGAAATGCTGTGAAATACCTCTGAAATCTGAAGAAAGTGAAGCTCTCAGTTAAATCAAAGCTTTGTCACTCTGCTCTGTAACAGACACTAATCAGGACATTGTTAAGATTGACCAGCTGAGTCCAATATTTCATATTTTTCATATATGAAAAATGAAAGATGAAAACAGCAAACCAGCTTGTGCAAACAAATAAAATCAACCTTTGCTAAGTTTTCACAAAATAAAAGACCAAACAGGCTCCCTGACTCAAAAGTAAAATAAATCTATTGCATTAAACTGAAGGGGTTACTGATGGTTAAGTGTTGTGGACAAGGATCCAATGCAGTATTAATAATACTTTTTGTCTGTTGACCTCAAAGCTTCTGCCATGCTTATACATTGACAGAAGTAACACATGTCCAACAGCAGCAAACAATAGGCTCCGGGTGACAGATTCATCTTCTACACCTGAACAGGTTACTGCAGAAAGAATTGTTTTGACCAGCAAAATACTCAGATGGTAGTTAAGTATCCAATATCCTGGCGACCATCTTTGATTTATCAGGTGGCTGGGTTAGTTTATGGTTGTTGCTGAAGGACAGGGGAAAAGGGACACCAGTCACCACAAGAGTGTGTACGTATGACCCCCTATTACAGTATTTTGCAAAGATATTAATAAGAATTGGGTGGGAAACAGCATTCCTGTCCCATGAGAATTTGAGATTTAAAAACAAACAAACAAAAAAAACTCTCTCATCCAAAATCGGAATGAAAAGTTGAAATCTAGAAAAATTTTGTAAACCAAAAATCCAAGAATGATTGGGTCAATTGAAACATTTCAATAATTTTGAAGCATTTCATTTCAATTTTGATCTCTTAAGATTTTTAAAAAGGGGGAAACTATTGCCTTAAATTTCAAAACAAAGAAGATAATTTTGAACCAAAAATCGAACTTCTCCTTTTGAAAGTGTCAAATTGGGACACTGAAAATTTTGAAATGTTTCAAAAAAATTGAATGTGGGAAGTTCACATAAACTGACCCTTTCGTGCAAACAGTTTTGATCTCAACAAATCAGCATTTTCTGATTTAAAAAAACAAAACCTGTGTCTAAAAATTCCCAACTAGCTCCAGTACTAACCTTTTGTAATTATGACCTCAAATTATGTGACTGGGGCCAGTACATGAAGTCCAGAACTTACCAGAACTCTTACGCAGCACATTGTTACTGTAGTGATTCTCGTCTCCCTTTCTGTAGTGATCATTCAGTTACAAGGATTACACTTACAAAAGCCAGTTCCCATTGCTGATGCTTTTGCTTCTACTGATCGTTGAAGTTTTCATTTGTAGGGATCAGATGGGAAAATTATTTCTTTGCTTTTCTTTGATTGCTTTAAAGGTTAGAAAGAATTTCTTTCTTGTATGAGAGGCCCCTCAGCTGCAGGTAAAATAATGTTACAGCTTTTGGGCATGCCAGCCAGAGGCAGTAATAACCTGACTGACCTTTCGTGGCACTGAAAGGTCCAGCAGGATTTGCTCTACCCTGGCAAGATTGCCTTTGTATCCACACGGTCTGATTTGGTAGTCTAAGCTTTTATGGATCCTCAACACAGCAATCATTTAGATGAAATAATTTGAAAGAGATCTGTCTAAATTAATACTATGAAATAATTCCACTGCATATTGAAACTAAACATTATCTTCAGATAAACCTTAAATGAGTCAGGTTTGCTTTAGCAAAGTGAGACTTAGTAAAGCTGTAAAATGCATTTTATCCTATCAAAAATAACTGACATTATATAACCATAACCTCTTCCCTTGACAAATATGCTTCTGAAAGGCAGTGAAACATCCATAATTATAGGCTGAAAAAACACTAAAAATATACTCTGTACCACACACATGCAGCATAACAGCTTGACTTCATAACACTTAAATGCAATATTTCCCTGCGTAGTATTATATTAATACGATAAAGAACAGCCAGCCAAAAAAAGAGCTGAGGAGCTGCAAAGCGATTTCAGACATTGAAAAAAAAAGTGATTTCAAATGTTTGGTAACCATTGACTTGCTCACTGCACCCTATGAAAAACAGCTGCTAGCCCCTAATTCTAACCCCATTCCTTTCAAAATGACAAGGCCTTGAGATCATATTAATGAGAAGTAAATACAGTCATTGAAAGAGTTGTTAATTATAAAGGAAACCAGCTCCCACCAAATCCTCCTCTTGTTCCTTTCCTAGAACAGGCTGATGTAATGATCTACAGAGGCTGAACACCAAAGCATTTCCAAGCAAGATGCTCACATGCTGGTGCTGTGCTAGTTGGCAATACACATACAGAACATGGCACAGTGTGGGTCTGTCCCACTCAGCAGCTGATCCACAGAGAATCTTACTGAGCCTGTTCCAGCTCCACTTTTATGCACTTGGCCCTTTAGCTCAAAGGGATGGAAGTCTGGGCTTTGGAGCTGGAATGGTTCAGGTTCAATCTGTGATGCTCAACTAACCAGAGGGGTTGCTCCATGTAAGAAAGGCCCTGGAAGGGTTAAGCTTTCCCTCTCACAAACATGGCCCCTGAGTTTGTTTCTGATTAGTGCCACTTGTTGCAGAGCAAATTAAACAGACTATTGAGACGGAGGCAAAATGTAGGCGTGATGCTTAGTACACTAGTGATTTATGATCTGTCCTGCAACAGTGCCTAGAGGAACTAGCCAAGGTCAGGGCTCCAGTATGCTAGGCACTGTAAAAACATATAGCAAGAGCCTCGAAGAGCTTACTATCAAAACATAGCCCTATGCCTTAATTTCTGGACATTTCGCCAATTGCAAGCAATAGATTTGACTATTTGGGACCTGTGAATCAAAGCAATCATGAACTACCTTGCTGCTCGACTCATGGGACCAGTTCCACTCCAGCTGCTGGCTACACCTTTTCACGAGCTGATCCCTCCACAACCCAGAGGAATCACCCTCAGAAAGCGATGTAAACACTTGCACCCACCTGAGATTCAGATGAGTAGGGAAAGTAGATGAAGTCAAGTGGAAGCTCCATCAGGACCAAGTCTCTCCCCAGCCAGTTTTTTGCTGCTGCAGTCTTCCACACGGCAGACTTCACTTTGAAAGGTCCTGAAACTATTTCACTGAATCCCTATGACAGAGAGTCTCACAAGCTCCTCTATGATAGAACTGTGTTTTGATTTTCTCTAGGACAGCGTGAGAAGTGTGTCAAAACAAGGCGCACATACCTTCATTGATCCCCATTTTGGAGACAGAGAAACTAAGATGGAGAGATAAAGATCAAAATTTTCAGAAGTATCCCCTCATTCTGGATGCCTAACTTGAGATATCTAGGACTTGATTTTCAGAGGGGTTGAATATCCAGCAATTGAACAAACTGAAAATCAGGTCCTAGAGATTCCAGGTTTGGACATCCAAAAATAAGTGGACAATTTTGGGGAAAAAAAACACATTAGCCAAAGATGTAATCATTGTCAAGAGCAGGATTAGAATTTAGGACTTCTCTGCCTCTAGTGTTGTGCTCAGACTGCTATACTCTCATACGCCTCTCTCTCGCTCTCTTATTTTGCTGCAGAACCCTGACTATACTAGCATGTCACAGAGAGGCTCCAAGAAAGCAGGGTATCAGGAATTCCATTACAAGATGGAAGCCTTTTAAATGCTGCAGCATCACTCCCCTAAACACCAATTAAAGGGCTTCTGTAATACCAGGACTTGCATCAAAAACAGCTACCTGCAGATTGCTAGGACTAACCAATGGCAGCCCACTATGAGAGCAAGGGTTTAACATAGTGCTGCTGCTCCTTACAGCCAATCACCTCTGGGAGGACTGCAACCCTTTACAATCAGAAAACGATGTCACGTAACAAATAAACCAAGGGGAAAAGAGACTTAGAGTTACCTTTTCACACAATCGCAGTGATTGTTCTAGATCAGGGCTCAAGCCGCAATGGTTTATGGGAAAGACAGGGCTTGCCACAGTTGTCCGATGAATAACTAGAGGAATTCAGACTCCAGAGCTGTCAGAAACATCCACCAGCACTAAAGTCACTTACAACTAGAACGGGGTGAAATTTTATACAATAAATAGTAAAATTGCCAAAAAAAATATATCTTGGGAAGCATCAAAACTATTCACAAATTCAGGTCAAATATGGCCAAAAAGTTCAAAAAATTGAGACAGTTCATTTTAGCAATTTCTAAATGAAATGTTTCATTTTGACCATTTTGAAATGGTTTGGTTTAGCAATTTCAAAAGGAAACATTTTGACTTTTCATTTCAAAATGGTGCTTTATTTTGAATTTTTGCTAATTTTTTTAAAGGGTGCAACACAAAAAATGAAAACAAAAATGTGGTATGCCCAATTTCACAAACTCACATGTAAAAAATTCTATGCTGCCTGGAACACAGACTCGTATAGGATTTTTTAATTAAATATTTATTTTGCACACTAAGAGTATGAATACACACCCAGGAAATGCTGTTAAATTGTCCATTTTGAAATATGTTCCAAGGTACGAAGGTTCCCCCATGACCCTTTTCAAAAGTTCACCCATCATGAAAAATACACAGAGAAAAAACATCCTGTGAACATACAAATTTTGGTGGCACCAAACACTGTTGACAAATTACATTGGGACAGATTTGTCCTTGGCATAACAAAAATGTCAGTTACATCAAGCATAATTTGACATAATAAGGAAAAACTGCTCCTTTTCAAGATCCTTCTCTTGAAATACTAAAATTGCCTCCATCACAACTCATTCAGGAGTCCTTTTTGGCAATTTCTGTTAGAAAAACAGTTCAGATTCTAATATAAAAATTTATGAAACTATTTTTTCCTGTAATAATTCAGGTGAAATTATATTTAGGAACTATTTTTTAAAAAGTTTCACTCTCTTGGCCAACTTTCACTCTTCCAGACATCATATAAAATTTGGCTAATCAGCCAACCAATGCCACACACTTCTAGAAATCCTGGAACACTAGTCTCTTGCCATAATTCGTTTCACGTTCCCCGTAGAAAGGCCACAAACGCAGAGGTATGAATGGCTATTGCTGCTTCTAACACACAAGCATGGCCTGATACTGTGGAACTCACTCAGGCAAACCTCCTATTGACTTCACTGCGAGTTCTGCATGGATTATGGACTGCAGGTTCGGGCACAAAAAACAGTTTTATTCAATATTCCTTCCCAGTAGGTCCTGAAGTAGTGTCCACTTGTTCTGCCTAAAAGGGGGGCAAATTAATTAATCCCAACTATACTTTGAGCCAGATCCTGAAGTTTTTACCCCAGCCACACACGCACAGCTTGCAATGGCAGTGCTGGCCGAGTCAAGACTAAGTGATGACTGGTTTCTTATTCTTTCAGGCCTGATTTTTAAAAGCTGGTGTCTCTTTTGGTGCCCACAATCATCTGAAGGCGCAGGCAGTCACTTGGGTGTTTGATATGCAGAACAATTGGGTCCCAATGATAGTAACCAGGCACCTGTAATCCTGATGGGGTTGCCAACTGTCTAAATCACACAAACCCAAACACCCTTGCCCCGCCCCATCCCTTATCCAAGGCCCCACTGCTTCTCCGAGGCCCCACCCCTCTCACTCCATCCCCACTCCCTTGGTTGCTTGCTCTCCCCCCACCCTCACATAATTTCACCAGGCTGGGGCAGGGGGCTGGCATGTGGGCTCTGGGCCAGGGGGTTCTGAGTGTGGGAGGAGGCTCTGGACTGAGCCTCGGGCAGGGGATTTGGTTGCAGGAGGGTATGCATGGTGCAAGCTCTGGGAGGGAGTTTGGGTGCTGGAGGGGGCTCAGGGATGGGGCAGGAGGTTGGGGTATGGGAGGGGGTGAGGGCTTCAGCCCAGCGGTGCTTACCTTGGGCAGCTTCCAGTCAGCGGTGCAGCGGGGTTAAGGCATATGCTGCTCCTGGAAGTAGCCGGCATGTTCCTGCGGGGGCCAGAGGTCTCTGTGTGCTGCCCGGGCCCTGAGCACCAACTCCACAGCTCCCATTGGCTGGGAACTGTGGCCAGTGGGAGTGGAGCCTGCCTCAGCCCTGCTGTGCCACCAACTGGGAGCCACCTGAGGTAAGTGGGGCCAGGGGGCTCCATGCGCTGCCCCCTCTGTGCACTGCTCCCAGAAGCAGCCAGCATGTCCCTGCGGCCCCGAGGGGGAAAGAGGGGCAGGGGACTCCACATGCTTCCCCCCCCCCCGCAGGCACCATCCCCCCAGCTCCCACTGGCCGCAGTTCCCAGCCAATGGGAGCTGTGAAGTTGGCACTTGGGATGCAGGCAGCTCACAGAGACCCCTGCTCCCCGGGGCCACAAGAACCTGCTGGGCACTTCCGGGAGCGCTGTGGGGCCAGGGCAGGCAGGAAGCCTACCTTAGCCTGCTGCACCATCAGACTTTTAGCAGCCCCAAAACTCCCAGTTTGGCTTCAGTAGCCTCCGGGAGATAGAGCCTGATTCCAGGAGACTGCTGGTTTTGCCAGGAGTGTTGGCAACCCTAAATCCTGAAGGCACAAAAATGGAAGGACATTTTCAGAGATTCAGGGATTCTAAGGCCAGCAAGAACCATTGTGATGATCTAGTCTGTCCTCCTGTATAACACAGGCCACAGAACTTCCCCAAGATGATTCCTAGAGCAGATCTTTTCAGAAAAACCATCCAATCTTGCTTTACAAAATTACCAAATCCATCACGACCCTTGGTAAATTGTTCCAATGGTTAATTACTCTCATCTTTAAAAATATATGCCTTGTTTCCACTCTGAATTTGTCTATTTTTAAATTCCAACCATTGGATAGCGTTTTACCTTTCTCTACCAGACTGAGGATCCCAGTATTATTCCCCACATAGATATTAATAGACTCATCAAGTCACCCCTTAACCTTCTCTTTAGTCTAACACATAGATTGAGCTCTTTGAGTCTATCACTATATAAGGCAGGTTTCTCATACTTTAATAATTCTCATGGGTCATCTTGGAACCATCTCTTTTTATCAACATCCCTCTTGAATTCCGGGCAGAAAAAGTGGACACAGTATTCCAGCTGTGGTTGCCCCAGTGCCAAATACAAGAGGTAAAATAACCTCTCTACTCCTATTTCAGATTCTTCTATTTATACATTTCAAGATTGAATTAGCTGTTTTAGCCACAGCCTCACCTTGGGACCTCATGTTCAGCTGGTTATCCACCAGGACCAACAAATATTTTTCAGAGCCACTGCTTCCCAGGGTAGAATCCCCCATTGTGCAAGTATGACCTACATTCTTTGTTCCTAGATTTATACATTTACACTCAGCTGTATTAAAATGCTTATTGTTTGCTTCCTCCCAGTTTACTAAGCAATCCAGATCACGCTGAATCAGTGAACTGTCCTCTTCATTATTTACCATTCCCCCAATTTTTGTGTCACCTGCCAACTTTCCCAGTGATGATTTCATGTATTCTTCCAGGTCATTGATAAAAGTGTTAAATAGGATAGGGCCAGGAACCAATCTTTGTGGGACCCCACTATATGATTATTCCCCATTTAGAATTACATTTTGAGACCCAGTTTTAATCCATTTAATATGTGCTATATTAATTTTATATCGTTCTAGTTTTTTTTTAATCCAAATGCCATGTGGTACCATCTCAAAACACCTTACAGAAATCTAAGTATACTATGTCAACACCATTACCTTTATCAGCCAAACCTGTAATCTTATCAAAATAGATATCAAGTTATTCCGAGGCCTCAATTTTGCAAGCTATTGAAGACTGACAGACAAGAGTGTTTTTTTGGCAGTCTGGAAGCCATAACTCCTCAGCTTTGCTCCACATTCTCATACCAATACTGCTCACAATAGGGCACCTTTACTAGGGAAACATCCTTAACCATTTGTCCCTCTTTGTACTCTCCTCAGATATTTAACTGCATTCCTGGCAGTACTTGGAATATGGCTGAGAGCAGACTGGCTGCCACTTAGCCTATATAAACTCAGTTTGGCGCTAGCGTATAATTATATGCTCTGTAAAGCACTTCAAGATGTCTGATAGCTAGAAAAGTATTGTAAGAAATGGAAGTTAACATCGTCTGTAATTTGCAAACTTCACAACTGGGAATCTAAGCAATTAACAGATGCCTACACTGCAGTTTCTTAAACAAAAAACAAAAAACACAACCACAATCCACACAGAACACAATCAATCAATAAGAAAAGTGAAAATCATGAAGGCTTTAAGTGCAAAATCAGATCTTATATACTATTAAAAACTGGCATCATCCTATAGTAAAAACTTACTGTATTCAACGCAGTACTTCCTCCTTAAAACTGTCACTACTCCCAAAGTTGTTTCTCCAGCTGGCTCTTTCAGTTGATGAAGTTCAAGTAGCTATGCCACTTTTCATAGCATTGGGGACACTCAGAAAGAGTGCACATGAACAGTGCAGATCTCACTAACTGAGCTGATAGAACAATGTACAGTAAAGACACTTTTTGTAGTTGGAAGGAGTGAGGTTCTAAAGACTCAGAAGTGTCCAGGAAGACAATAGCAGGCTGAATGGCTGCCCTATATTTTTATACTCCTCTTTGAGATAGGGATGTGCCGGGTTCTCAGCAAATTCCCATTTTGGGAATGAATTATTTGATAAACTAATCAGCACCTTATTGCTGCCTCAAGGCAGAAGGGTGTTCAGACAAATTAACTAGGAAACAACCTACAAAGTGGCGTGGCAAGAAGTGGTTTAACTAATCTGAAGGTAAAAGATAAATAAAGCTCATGGTGTAATGATTAACTAGAACAGCTGAATGGCCTTCTATTAATGAGATCGGGGGACATATGTCCACCGAGGTTACCAATGAAAGTAACTCTTGCATCTACATGTATCCAAACAAAAGTCATTTCATCTTCATTGGATCTCCTGGAGTACTCAAATCCCGTTTTACATAATGTGTTTACATCTCCTGATGGAGACAATGCTCCGTGAAAACACTATCCCAATACACCGTTACCTCGATATAACACCACCTGATATAACAAGAATTTGGATATAACGCGGTAAAGCAGTGCTCCGGGGGGGTGGGGGGGAGAGACTGTGCACTCCGGTGGATCAAAGCAAGTTCAATATAATGCGGTTTCACCTGTAACGCAGTAAGATTTTTTGGCTCCCAAGGACAGCGTTATATCGAGGTAGAGGTGAATATCAACTTTTTGGCTGCACCACTCCTGGGGAATAGTCTAACATGAATTACTGTACAATAACTTGGATTATTGTTGATCCATAGCATTGTTATAAACTTTTTGGGAAAATATGCTCGAATCAGATTCAGTAAAATGTGGGGGAATGGCATAACTTCTCAGGTGGAACACTTTTCCCAAAAATGATGAAAAATTACTTCCCATCTATCCAGAATTAGCATCATGACTATATACAAACATCACATTCTTTTAACTCATTCACCCCCCTTCCTCCTCCGTGCCTCCCAGCTCCTTTACTGAAAAAATCCCATCAACATTCCAGGGCTGCTTGGCACAGGACATTTTCTATGGAAATTTGTACCAACTACAACTGAATACATACAAAGGACTTTCAAAGGTCAGAGCTAGGCCTCATCATACTCAGGCTCAGTCCTGTGAGGTGCTGAGCACCCTCAACACTTATGAAAGTAGTGGGAATTGTGGGTACTTGCAGAGTTGAACATCTAGGGTAAAACCCCAACTCATGGCAAGACTTCCACTGACTTCAGCAGAGCCAGGATTTCACTGCTGGATTCCACAACCAGAACCTAAAGTTAGGGTGTTAGATCCATATTCAGCCTCCTGATTCAGGAGCCTAACTTTAAGGCTCGGATGTTTGGTAATCTTGGGGCAAGTTGTTTTGGCCATGTGCTTTTACATCAGACCTGACCCTGTAACTGTCTCTGTATCAAAGTGATAGATTTTAAAGTCCAGAAGGGCCAATGATGACTGACTATCTACTCTGACCTCCTTCATAAACCAGTATCAAATTATTGTATTGCATTATGGCTTCCATTAAAAACTTACCCCAAAAGAAATGACAAGTACTAAACATTTCTGCATAAAGCCACATGAAGACTTACATGTAGCCTTGGTTGTAGGACTGATCCTGTTCTGCAGAATGCCACTTAGATGACGTCTTCTGTTGGTAAGGGGTTTTTTTTTGTTTTTTTTTTAATTGGTTGGTTTATTGGGTAAAGAAAAATACAAAGAACTAACATTTAATTTCATTGAGACATTTTTAAATGTAACCATTAAATAGTAACCATTATATGCATTAATGCATATAAATCTATATGGCAAGTTATAGATTACCAATTGTGTATCCCATAGGTAAGAACAAAAGAAAATTCATTATTACATTTCATTCATCAAACATTTAATAAGAATGTCATTACTTAATCCTCTCTGCCTTATGACTATGAACAATAGGCTACTTCCTTGGCCTTCTGTTTGACCTAAAACCAAAAAATAAATGCATAGCTTCCGTGACAAATTACTTTTTTTTATAATTGCCTAATGAAATGGAAAAACAAAACAAAAAATACTTGATAGTCCATAAAGGATAAAAATATATCAGTTGAGGTTGACCCTATACCTTCTTCCCACCCCTACCAACTGCAACCTGGGGCTTACTTCGACTAGTTGCATCGAGATAACATTTACCTCTGCCTTGTCTCCACTAGATATCTTTATGTAAAATCCTATCTCAAATTAGCTATCTTGATGTTAAAACAAACAAAAAAAAATTTTTTTTTGCAGTCAAGATATAGCCTCTATTATCAAAATCCAGGTCCCAATTTTAAACACTTTTCCATCCATTTTAGCATCACAGCTATGCCCATTTCTTCTGGATGAAGAATTCACCACGCGCTCTCTCACACCAACAGTGTTTTTAAAGCTTTTTACCTAAACACTTTTGATCAACTACATGCTTTTTTTAAAAGCTGTTCATTCCTGTAACACTTTTTAAAGCATATGAGCTCTTGAGGATCAACTGCCAGAAAGGAACACTTTTTAAAAGCAAAATTTCAAAATGCTGTTTGCAAATTGCTAGCCAGGAGATAATACAGACTTCTCAAATTACTCAGAATCACTGGCAAAATTTCAATGAGCCCTTTAAAAACAAGCACACACTGCCAGGACACACTTCTTCTAAAACGTGGAACCTGTACATTTGTGTCAGACAAAAAGTTTCTTGGAATATTTTGCACAATTAAAAGGGAGTGTCAGTAACCATCAGCTTTAACAAAGATGGGTTTTCCTCTGCAAATTATAATAAAGACAGTGGTACCATAATATCCATAATAGTTTGAAGCAATAGTTCAGCAACTTAGATGGAGGTTGTATCTCATGAGCAAGCCCAAAGGAAGAGCAACTGACAAAGTTACAGTGACTGACGCATCCAACTATAGAGGCCTTAGCTGGCACATATTACTTACTGACAACATAGTCCGACAGCCTTTCTAAGTGCAATACAATTACCAAAATTACACTTACCGTAGACAAAATACTGAGTACCTGCTTCTATTTACAAGAAGTTACCTAATCTTCTTTAACTTGCCAAATATGTGTAGGCTTCAAGCACCTCACTTGACCGATAAGGTTTGCATGATTAGCATCTTATTAAAGAACATGGCACTCAGTCCTGCCAATCAAGGGGGACTGCTCCCTTACGTGCTCTGCTGGATTGGGGGTGAGATTGCCAAACACCTTGCAGCATTACAGCTCGGTTGAATTTTTTTCTTTTATTTCAGCTTCAAATATATCTGAAAATAACTAATGACATTTGCTTAGAAATTACAGATTCCTTTACTAGATAGATAGATCGATAGATACAGATTCCAATCTGTATTGGACTCGGTGCAATGGGGTACCACTCACCGCAAGGGCATCCCTTTCTGCCTGCTCTGGGGATTAGCTCCTTCCATATCCAATTCCCACTTCTACTGCCCGTTCACGTGCTCTGCCACCTCTCTCTCTTCATGGCTTGGCCCTCCGGCCAGGTCACTATAATGCCCCCCTTGCTGGGAACCAAAGTCCTATTGGATAACTGTCCCAGGCAGTCTTCTGTTCCACTGCCCTGTCTGCACTGCTTCTCCAGTGACTGGTGGGGGAACCCAGGCCTGCCCACTACTCCAGGTTCCAGGTGGGGACCCTATATCTGGCAAGTGGTCTGCTTTTTCCCAGACCCTGTTGCTATTTCCCTGGACACCTTCCTCCACCTTTTGCTTCCCTGGTTCTGGGTTTACGAGCTCAGACTTCCTCATCCCAGGGAGTAATTGCAGACTGCTTAATTCCATAACCCTACACACTCCCTCCTTTCTCACAGGGAGTGATGGAAGACTACTTCCCATGCAGCCTCTTTCTGCTGCTCACAACTTCCTGGCTTTATACTGGCCCTGCCTGTTCCTTCTCAGCTGGGCTCCATCATCCATCAGTCTTTCAATTCCCAGATTAATTAACCTAATTTTACCTGCTCTGCCTCGGGTGGGGTGGACTCCCCATCACACAGGGATTGTGTTTTCTTTTATGCTAGGCAAGCATCTGGCCATTTTGAGCTACTAATAAACAATAGTAAAATCATTTTAAACCTGGGCTGTCTACAATGGTTATCCTGTGGAAGTTAGGGGTATGCTGTTTTCATGACAATCAAAAAAAATTCAACTTCAGGACTTTTAAGGCAAACATTTTCTCTTTAGGAGACAGTTTCTGGTAAAAGATCAGTGCAGACCACGCTACAACTTTTAACCACATCTGAAAATTTACATTTGATTAATATGTATCACTTCCTCCAGCAAACTATAATTAAATTAAGTGTCAAAGTGTGAAAAAGTTACTTTCTTAAATTAACAATTTTACCCACACTTCATTTATGGCTTTCACATGATTTTTGCTCAATTTGCTTGAAAAAAAGTTTTATTCTTCTTATTATTTATAGCTCTAATTTTGCAAACATATACCAGTCTCATTTGGAAATATCTCAGCCTTATTTTATATACACATACCAACAGCTTGTGCTCTGCAGACAGACTAGTGCCTGTGAGGAAGCACAAAACCCAAAAAAAAAGCTATTTAGTGTCAACCTGGCTTATGTTAATACAAATTTCAAGAGTAGTTATTAGTTTGATTTAATGTAGTATCTCCACCAAAATCCATCAGAGAAGTTACAGAAGGATTAGGTGAGTTTATTCTCTTGATGTGCACGTATAACTTCCTATAGTATTAACTGGAGTTAAGGACACACACTGGTAGCAGACAGATCTTTGGCATCACGTCAGAAGAAGCAACAGATAGGGCAAGTATAAGATTTACAACAATCTGTTAAAAAAATAAGTCTCTTCCTGTTTTTTAGGTTCTATGAAAATTATGCACCTGATTTTGTACTGCTGAAATTAATAGCAAAGATTCCCACTGATTTCACAGGTCCTTCGTTCTGATGGGTCCAGAAATCTTTAAAAGCTGTCTGAAGGCTTACTATGGAATACAAGGAAAGCTCTTTTCTGTAGATAACTCAAGTTCTTTAGTTTTCAAAAGAGATGGACCCACGTCACAAAGCTTAGAGCTGGACGTCACCTAAATGTGGGTATATTTCACTTCATCACTGATTTATAGAGCTATCAATCTAGCAATAAATACACTGGAAAAGCATAAGAAAAAAAATTGTCAGCCCTTATTTCCACCACCCCCAACAAGGAAGCCAGTGTATCATCAGTGGAACTTTACTCCTCTGCTATTGATGAACCTAACCATGAAAGATAACTAAAAGAGATTTTTATTTTGAAACAAAGAGCTAAATAATGTTAAACCATAGCAGGATTTCCCCATCCATTTGTTGGAACCTCCCTCCTCTTTCAGACCTTGAATGAAACCCAAGATATTCAACAATACTTTAAAATAGAGACTTCAAGTTGCCTTCAAGTTATTAAAAGACAGATTGCACTGGGGCAAAGGTGACCCATGAATACAGCTGTTAATGTTAGATTTTAATACAGTTTTCCATATTTAATTTTAAAAGATGTAATGCAGACCAAACCAAAGTAAGAGTGTTCCAAACACATTTTTTCCCACAAAGCCACACTTTTGCAAACCTTCAAGTAGAAACAGCAATTGAGTAGCAAGTAACTTGAACTTTGCATTGAACATATCGAAGAGGTGAGAGAAGGCATTTTCATGCTTCAGTAGTCGAGTTACCATTAATACAAAGCAAAGACTATTTTGAGCATTCCATATTGCCCTCACTGAGGAGAAACTTGGAAATTAAAAAGGAAAATACAAGTAAGTGGCTTATATCACATTGCTCTACTGAGCACAAGTGCCTGGTCTTTTATCTAGGTAAATTCAGACCAAGTGCATGCTGCAAAAAACGTTTCTTTTGTGGTCAGCCCCCATCCACACTCTGTTATACCAATCCGCTGTCTGTGAGACTACTGAGAACGTAATGTTTCCTTCATTTGGATTCTTCCAGTCAGCTCAGAGCTGGCATGAGTCACCTTTGGAAAGGCAAGAGCAAAGGAGTGTTCACTGAAACCTTCAAATCAGGAATTACAATATTGGCCACAGCAGATCGTTTCTTTTCCCAAGCATCACTCTCATGTTTTCCAGATTTTAGTGGAATAAAGGTATTCTAATAAAGGTTCAGGATAAAGAACATGGTGCCAAAATTTCCATATTGGGGGGAAAAAAGTTGGTTTACACAAGTTCTTCTTTGTAACAGAAGAAAAATCTGTGAGGTGCAAAAGCAGATTTGCCTCAAAAAATAGCAGAAAGACTCTCTTCGAAGCTGTGACCAGGATTATTCTCCATGAAGGTGCTTAGTAGTTGAAGAACTAGTGGTCTGAACCCTGAAGAGCTCTTTGGCCTCAAAGATTAAAATGAGATACCTTAAAGATCTGAGGGGAGGGGAGAATCCCATATTGCCAGAAGCAGCAGGAGGAAGCCATTACTGTTACTTATACAATCTATTCTTGCTGAGACTGTTGCCCAATATAGTTTACAAAATTTCAGTTGGAAATGCATTAGCGGCTGAACAGTGAGCAGCTTCTAAGGGGTAAATAGAAAAAATAAATTAAAAACCTAGCTTCGAAGCTTCAAATGTTATTGAACGTCTGCTGCAATCCCTGCAGTCAGCAGTCTATAACCTTTTAAAGTCCAAAGAAACCTTTTCTTAAATGTGCAGATTTCATTTGATTTTGGTTTAAGAAACTTTTTATGGATTCAGTTCAAATGAAGCAGATGACAATTAGTTCAAATGCAAAAGCATCCTTCCACACTTACAGAATGGGAAGATGAAGGATAAAAAGGACAAATATGTATATATAAAGTGCAATTTCCAGGCGGCTTTTTATTTGGTAATGAAACTGATTCCCTGTTAGTTGCATAGTACTCTCAAATGCTTACTTAAACTTTTTCATTGTTTCAGAATGTTTAATAGCCATATAAAATTATTCAGTCTATTTCCGCATGAACGCATTTGTGTCCTTTACATTTTAAAATAATGAAAAGAATAGAATGCACTAAAAAGGACTGGCACAATTCTTTCCCTTCATTCGTTGTAAGTGGACCTCTTCCCCCTTTTTCCTCCTAATTTAATTTTTACTCAAGGTTCTTCTGCACCAGGAGAGAGAGACTAAAGGCCCAGGCAGCGTCATATCACACAGATACCAACAAGAGGGTATAAGAATTGAGAAACTCTTCAAGGTTGATCTCAGAATGTTTGCTCAAGAAGAATGGAAGTCAGAAAAGAAGGAAGGCGCGCAGCCTCCCAACTCTGCTGACCTGGGAGATCCACAGTGGATGCAACTGCCTCCCGTCCTGCAAAGCACCGCTGCTCCCACAGCACTGTCCCCACTCTCCGCCTTGGCACAGTGGACAGGCAAGAGCCGGCAGCCACCTTACGCCTGTGCACAGCAAATCTCTCTCAGATGGATGTAGATGCTGCTTCAGCCAGGATTAACATAGGAATAAGTATCTGCTCTCCATGGAGCCTGGAACCTTCAGTTTGCCTCAACGCACAATCCCTATGGAGCTTGATTCCCCTCAGAGAAGGGAAGAAGCAATGTTATGTAAGTGACAATTTTGCTCTTCTAGCCTTACTGTATTGAGCCTGGAGATCGGCCACAGCAGCATCCCTTGTACTCCCAGAATGCTTTATATGTGTTTGCATACTATATACGGTTCTATTCAAGAATTATACGCTCATGAAAGGTGCCAGACTGACAGCCCTGAACACTTCTATTGATCAACAGATCAGGCAGCTTATGGCGGAGAGCAGTGCAAACTTTCCCACAGCATCCTGATCGTATGCCTCAACCCTGTTCTGCTTTTCAAGGTGTCCCACTTCTGTTCAGTTTTCCATATTCAGTCCATTCCTGGCCTTACAGACTGTTAACAAGGGTCCCAATTAGTGACAGTGGGGAAAGTGATTTTTTTTAAAAGTGCATCTGTAATTGTACTTGGAACCCATTTCATAGAGAACAGTCACCATCCTATGTGGTAGTGACTATTAGTCACTTCTGATTTGGGCCAGATTGGAACCAGCAACCTACAGGCTGCTTAGTCTGTAAAGTCTCTGCAACTTATTACCAAACTGCTAAACCTCTTAGGCACTTACATGCTACTGAAATCAAAGTTACGTACTGCATTAATACATGTGTAGGATACAAGACATGTAATTAGACTGTTGGTTGTCTATTATAATAGAAACTGGCCATATTTACTATGAGATCATGTGATGGGGGGGGCGGGGTTATTCCTGATATTCCAGATTGTCATATTTCTTTCCAAGTCTTCTGTTCTCCACCATGCTTTGTTTGTTCAATCAGCTATTCCGTGGACTGATAGCTTTGCACCATTTTCTTAAAGTTACTCTTTTTTGTTTCAGTTAAGGATGCAAAGATCCATTTCTTTGCTGATGGGTTTAAGGAATCAATGTCTAGAAGGCAACAAATGCACAGATTTGGAGAGGGGGAAAGCTCTTACCATACATCAACTGGAAAGCTTCTTTAATTTTGGTTAGTGAGAGAAATTGGAAGCTGGCTGCTACCCTTTAAAAATCCTGCACTTTCTGGTTTCTGCAGGCCGTTTGGGGGGGGTCTATTGAAAATTTTATTTGGAGCAATATTAATAGCAGAGTGGGATGTGCTTCTGACATTTGTCCCATTCAGAATCAGCTACATTTCCTAGCAGTTCTTTAGCCTATTTAAGACAAAATGTGACATACAGGGTCAAACTCACCTCACCTCACCTGCAGAAGGCTTGAGTAATCAACAGGTGGACTGTGGGCTTAGGGAGAGGCAAAACTCAACACTTCCATGGGTACACAGGGCATTCAGCATCACCCCACCATTCCAGCCTGAGCCACCACCCCAACATAGGAGTTGGAACAGCATCTGCTTCCCCTCTGCTCTGGGTGTTCAGCTCCCTTCATTCATGTAGCTGCAGATGCCACAGGGCCTGCCCCCAATACCCTGCCTTCAGGCAGGCCCAGGTGGAGCCAAATTAAGTCCCCTCCATGGCATGCAAGAGGGTGCAGCTGCTCTGTGTGCACCTCCCTCCATCTCCCAGTGGTGATGCTGTCCCCACACACTGCAGAGAGAGCAGAATGTCAACTATGTGAATCTGGGAGGAGGATTCTGCCCTATTAGATTTTACCTCAGGAGTGGGGGGAATGGAGTGGATTAAGTCATCTATATACATCTTCTGCCAGATATTATTCAGAGGCTCTTTTGGAGAAATTCTTCAACTGGAGAGAGAGTGTATCTAGCTGCCAGGTCTGACTCAAGGATTTATTTACTACAGATGAGAAAGAGTTAGAATGAAGAAAGCTAAAATTTGTCACACAGACAACTGAAGGCTGTTGTGGGAATGAAGCAATATGGCTGGGTGACTGGAACAAGAAGAGAGAAACTCCTGTGTTTTATTCCTGACTTGGACACTGACTTGACCTGTTGACCTTGAACAAATCACTCAACTCTACATCCCTGTAAGGCAACGCTTGTGTGAGTAGTGCACAATGCAAGGAGTGCAGAATCTAGCCCTTAACCGCGGTGTACCATAGGATGGATATACAGGAGATTATAGCAATGCAGAAGCATTGTGATGATTAATTAACTCCTTTTTGTAAAGTGTTTACAAGGTTTTATGCCTTTTTTACCTGGTTATCCCATTTCAATAGGATATGGAAGCAGTACTAGTGGCTGTAGGTCTTCCATATGCTTTTTATTCCTAGAATTTGCCTCATTAAAGCAGAGGTTCATGCCATGTGCCTTCGGTATCTATCCTAGTTATTTTGGATTTGACCAGATGTCGGACAAAAACCACATTGCAGCTTTTCACCCTCAACACCAGAGGTGCGGAACATCTTGTTTTGTTAGAAACATCCTATTATATTTTTGAAACATGAGTTCTCATTAACGCGCTAGCGACAAAGATTACTGGGCTTTCCGTGCATGAAATGTACCTCACTCCGAAGGTGAGGCTCCATGATAGCCCCATGTTATCCAGTCATTAAATTAGTCTAATATTTTCTGCCATGCTATATGGCAGTTTAGAGACTTCAGGGGACTGAGTATTTTTGAGGCTGGATTCCAGCCTCTCGTATTCTAGTCCCTGTACATAGCTTTGTGAAAGTCAGCATGAGGAGAATAATTCTGGTCTGCGTTAAAGCTAGGGTGACCAGACAGCAAGTGTGAAAAATCAGGACAGAGGTGGGGGGTAATAGGAGCCTATATAAGAAAAAGACCCCAAAATCGAGACTGTCCCTATAAAATCGGGACATCTGGTCACCCTAGTTAAAGCTGATATCTCAGCTAGGCAGTGCACAGGGGGTCTAGACCCTCCAGCTTAGGCCTCCTATATCTTGCACCTCCCCCCCCCCTTCAGAATCACACCAGTTCCACTCCCATTCTTTAAAAGCTTCTGGGGGCTTCCGATGGAATGCGGGGAAAGCTCCATTTGGTGAAGAACTCAAATTGTTCATTGTCTAACACAGATGGGCCCATGCCACAACGTTCAGATGCAGAGCTGGACTCCACCTAAATTTGGGGGTGTTTGGAGAAAGATCCTATCTGACTTCATCTCTGATTTCTAGAGCTGTCCATCCAGCAATAAATACACTGAAAAATCGTAAGAAAGCAGAGTTAAATTTTCAGCACTTCTTTCCTGACCCCAGCCCACAAGACAGCCAGCAGGTCATGAGCGCAACTTTGTTTCTCTGCTATTGATGAACCATGAAAGATAATAACTGAAGAGAGATATTTCCTTTTGTTGTTGTTGTTGTTGTTGAAAGACCCAAATAATGTTAAAACCCCAAAAGAATTTCCCCATTCATTTGTATGACCCTCCCCCCGCCATTTATAAATTTAATCTCTCAGATTGCTAAACATATGAAAATGTCCATGCAAAGCGAACAAGATCCAGACCACTGAGTTCCAGTTTGCCTTCCAGCACATAACAGAGGATTACCACAGAACTCTATCTGCTATCCATAAACTCTTAAGTACCACTGCACTTGCACACACTGAATATTATTTTTCTCTCTACTGTAGTGTAACTTACATTAAGAAGGTACAAGCCAGGCCAGTGGATCTACACCAGTTTAAATTCACTGACCAAACTTTCCACGTGGAGGGTAGTAAAGGCATCAACATAAGGGCTACTGCAGCCTTAAGAATTCAGTGCTTATGTCCACACTGCAGCTGGGAGGTGTGATTCCCAGAGCAGGCAGACGGACCCCTGCTAGCTCAGCTCAGCCTAGCATGCTAAAAATAGCAGTGTGGATGTTGTGGCACTGGCAGTGGCTCAGCCCAGACCCAAGGGGCGAGGAGAGCCTGGACTTGGGTGGCTAGTCAGTGCTGCTATGTCCACACTGCTATTACCCTAGCTCAGTTAGCAGGAATCTGTCTACCCGTGCTGAGAATCACTCCCCCCAGCTGCAGTGTGGGGCTAAGATTCCATCTTTCCCAGATCCCTACTGATCTGCTCTGTGCACTTCCCATGTGGTTTAGCTGGGCAGAGGGGAAAGGATTCATCCTTAGAGAAGGAGCAAAATCATTAATGTGACCTGCATTCCATCCCCACACGTGGTTGGCAGAAGGTCTTTAATCTTTGTTCCTATCCATCACAAGATTTTAAGCAGAATTAAACAATCCAACCTGTTTGCTGGAAGCAGCAATGGGCTGACGTATACATGCAAACAATGGTAATCAGTCAGTGATGCAAAGGAAGAGAAGGAAATGAGAATGGGAAAACAAGAGCTCTCACCAGTCCAAAACTCCACGATTACTCCAGCAGATGCTAAAAAGCTTTGCTTTTTTTCTACTTGCCAATCTGTTTCTTTCCAGTACTTCTGCTAATCTTACCCCCCTGCTATTTATGTAAGTTTTCATGGTGTAAAAAGGCCTGGCTCAAGCTTCTACTTTCTCTGTAGATACAAGAGCCCAATTCTATGAGCACTCATCTCCCATTTACTTCAACAGGCACTGAGGAAACACAGATCCTTGGAGGAGGCATTTGGCACTTCCTCACATGTTTGCAGACTGTGCCCAATACCACAAACCTTACACTCACGAGTAATCTTTACTCATGCAGTATTGGAGTACTGTCTCATGAAAACATGGCACCAACTCAGGAATTTTCCCTTATTCAAAATGGCCACTCTCTCTTAATTACTGCCAATGGGGATGAAGCAAGATGGCCACCATTTCCCTAGAGTCTACCTGTATGTGGAAGTGCAGTGCTGCCAACTCTTGTGACTTGATTGCGAGTCACAGGATTTTGGCACCTGCAAGAAGAACTGTCGTGATGATGCAAAAAACTCCTCTGGTCCTGTAGTTTTCAGGGCTGGCTATGCAGAGAGAGAGAGAGAGCTGTGCATGAGAACCTCGGGGCTGAGAACACAGGTCTGCTCTGCCTTCATGTATCACCCTATAATCGAGAGATGGTCCTGAGGCTGCAGGACACAGGGGATGAGGGAGTTGGGAATATGGTGCTTCTGGAACTCAGGCAAGGGAAAAGCTCTGGGGCAGTGGGAGCAGGGGGAGTTGGGGAAGTGGTGCTCTATCCCAGATAGAGAAGTCTCGGGGAAGCAGGATGTGCAGAGACGTGTTGTTGTTGGGTCAAGAGAGACAGTAACAGGAAATGAATGGCGTTTTCCCTCTCTTAGGGGTGAAGAGATGGTAAGTGAAGTCTCCGTCTGAGCAGCCAGGGAGAAGAGTGCATTTAAAGGTTGACTTTTCAATGTGAAATTATTGATACACATGCATTGGCAGAGGAGTAGAGGGGAGTTAAAAAGTCAAGACAGACTAAAAAAACCATGATTTTGGGGGCCAACCTCATGATTTTTGATGTCTTGAGGCTAGCAGTCCTGCTCATACTACCAGTCTCAATGCAGGCATTGCATTGGGACACCTCATGTGAACCCATACTTGCTGGGAGTTCTGAACCCATACTTGCTGAGAGTTACTGGGAAACACTACTGGGTACATTATTCATGCTAGGTAATCAGAAGGCCTGATTCTGAGCTCACTTATACTAGAGTAAAACCAATATGAGATCCCTCTGTGTGCAGAATCTATAAGAAAACTGTGTTGAACATGAACTCTTTAGGGAAGTGGGAGGTGAGCTGCAGAAATACAGGATGTTCCTGGGTTAGGATACTTGGTAGAGGATCAGGTTTGCTTTTGTAATATTATACTGTATCTGAGGGAAGGGGCCAAGGAGGGGGACTAGGAGGTTTGATTGCATTCTTGGGCCTTCTTATAAATAACTACCGGTAAACCTTTAATTTGTAAAAGCTCTTGAGCTTTCAACAATATTATGAAAAAGCAGAGAAAGTAAATATTTTGCATTAATTTAGATGCTTGTAACAAATCAAATCCTTGAAGTTGTTCCCAGCAATTCAGAGCCAATTTATTATGAACATAATCATTTTGTGAATCCCTGTTCCACAGTCTAAGGATCAAAAAGAACTATTTACTTCTGTCGAACAAACGCCTTAGCAGCCATACAACTAAAAGCAGACATAAATAAGGCAAAGAATTTATGCAGTAAGGTGAGGCAAAACCCTATGCACAGAAGATTACACATTAATGGTTTGGAAAACAGAACAAAAATTGGCTATCCTGCATTAATAGTCAGTACAAACTTGGAACCATATGCAATAAATACATTGTTAGCCTACCTAAATGACTGTAGCTAACTGAAGTGTAAAGACCAAAAGATATTCAGTTTTCGACTCAGTGATCTCATTGCCAAAATACAAGCCTTTGATTACTATATTTACCATTTTATACCTCCTAGTTCTGCTTTATGAAGAATAAATCATAGCCAACTTCACTGATCCAAATCCCATTTGCAACTAAACATCTTTAGTAATATTATGCTATGTTTGCATGCTAGTGCAGTAAAATATATATATATTTATATATATTATATATATTTTATGAATCCTTTAGGATACTGTTCACCAATTAAGAAGTAGCATATTAAACTTCTTAAAACCTTTGTAATCTGCAGTATAAAAAGCACATTTTATGTTAGTAGATAATTTAGCATCCATAATCTAATTAAATGAAGGGAGTGACAACTGTAGTGTCTACAAAAATGATATATCAGTAGCAGATAATGTACGCATTTAAGAGACTGGAACCCTATCTAAAACGTTGTTAAAAATGCTTGTCCTCGATCATAAATCCAGCTAACATTATGGGGTAAATCCTGCTACCCTTAGTTACATGTGTAGTCACAAGGAAACCAATGGGGAGTTGTTTGCATGAGGAAGGATTACTCATGTGAGTAAAGATTTGCAGGACCAAATCTTTTCACTTATAATAAAAATAATTATTGGATTTTTTTGCCTCTTATAAAAAAAAGCTATAACACCCAATAAACTTTTTTTTTTATCACCCTCCCATGCTTTACAGTGAACGATATTAAAGAAACGGACACTGAGAAGTTATAGAAGAAATACCTGAACAAAGGATGCAGATATTTCTGGGTGGAAAATGTTTCAGTCAGTGGAAAAATGTCTAGAAAAGTCTTTCCCTACCCCCTCAAAGACAGAATGATCTGTCATTCGATTGAGGCATTTCTGCAGAGCTCATCACCGTAAAATCAAAGTGATTAGATAAATATAAAAGGCTGTGTGTGTGTGTGTGTGTGTGTGTGTTCGGGATCCCAGTAATCTTTTTAAAACAAGACTAATACAAATAAGAGAACAAAAGAGAAATTTTGTGTGTTAATTCTTGGACCCTTCCAGAGTACATGGGAATGCAACAGGTGACTGGTTAACACAACACTCTGCAGACCTTGAAATGCTTCTGGAGAGCATTCTGCAGGTTTGCACTCACGCAGCGAGAGCCTCTCTGGTCCTTGCAGTTGGATTTCTTTTTCTTTTAAATCAACCCCTTTGATAACATTGTCTTTCCTAAGAGTTCTCATTTTAGTCTTGCATGTGCGACGAGACAGCCGGTCTTGCTGTCAGCGTTATTGGCACCATGTCTGCAGTCACAGCTTGCAATTACAGTACCTTGCTGAAGCGTGGGACACCTGTGTACACTGAACTTTTCTAGTGCTTTACCACAGTTACTTTTTAGTCATGTTACTGATGAGAAAACAGCTTCGAAAAATCAATGGCTTTAAATTATACCTTTATGTATTGAGTATACAAAACCACCACCAAAACAGGAATACTTTTTCCATGACTAAAAAAATCAATCTTGCTGATGCTACTGCTCCTTAAGCATTTTTATTTAATTCATTTAAAGCTTTTTCCAACCCCCCTCTGCATCTGGTTGCTTTGTGCAGGCTTTCTTCAGGTTTCCTGCTCAAGAGACTAGTTTTATCTAAAAGGTCAATTCATTCAGCGGGGCACCAAGCAGAATTGAATATAATTATCCCAATCTTTACTGTGTAGAATTCATGCTTGAATTCATTCAAAAAATAGCAAGCGGTATAATTAACTCAGAGCCCAACCAAATCTATTGAGAATGCCTCAGGTATCATACAGTCCCACTTACAATAGAACATTTTCATTTAAGGACATTGTACGTATTAACCCTAGTCAGCATCCAATTACTCGGAATAAGTGAATTCTCTGTTTCAGGAATGTAATTTGAAAATGTTGTCATGCAATCTGAGGCAAAAGGTCTTTTTTCATTAATCTAACTCTCATTAAAGTGGAAGCCTGTAGGTTATTTCAAATCCATTAGTTTTAAATACAGGTGATTACAATTTTCTATGGCACATAAGACAACAGAAATGTCTAAACTACACAATATTTCCTGATAAAGTCTGCAGATGAGTTTGTGACTCGTCCTAACTGTATAAAATGACATTTATTGCCTGACCAAAACCAAACACTGTTGACTACTAACCTGATAATTACATAAATGCTGACCACTAAAAATTAGAAATTACAATTGGTTTTTATACAGAGTCAACTTTAAGCGACTAGTAGAAGTCCAAATGTTTCAGAGATTCAGGTTTGGTTCAGATAAAGCATCCAAATACTGTAACGCATTTCCCAAATGTCCAGACCTCGAGTCTACAAAACTGAGCTACAAGAAACGTCTCTCTAGGAAATTTTTGCATGTGGTCATAGCTGAAATACTGAAACAGCTTTTCATGTGGGCAGATCCAGTTTCAATCTCAGCCAGAAATTTGATAATGGCTCAAGGAAAGGGATTCTTCAGTTTTTGAAGTGGCTTTTTTCAGCCCTGCTCTAGATCCTGAGAAATCCACCCATGATGAAAGATCCCCAAATGTAATATCTTTGGAACTCTTTCAGAACTTAGCATATTTGAAATACTCACTGACCACCCTCTTAAATTCATCATCCTTGAGGGACAACAAATCTTTGTTAAAAGCCAAGCATTTCTTTATTAAACCACAATTAAAAATATTACATACACAATATATATGTACTATGCAAGAGAAATGTCCTGTCTTATGTACTGTAAGTGATATTTTGGACAGGCTAAAAGATTAGGTTAAAGAAAAGTCTTTTTTTTAATTTGGATTTATACCCTGCTTTTCCAGGGTGATGACTTTGGACTATAATGAGACTGGAACAGATGCAATCTTTTCTTGAACAGTGTTTAGGTAAGATAGGAAATAGTAATGTATGACCTCAGACAGCAATGCATCCTGGATACTTTTCATAAAGCTGATTCACTTTGCTCCATATACTCCCAAACACAGATTTTTTTAAAAGGAATATTTAGCAAATTGTCTCGATCCAAAAGAACCAGGGAGTTCAAATTCAAATGATCAGTTCTGTCCTTGTCCCCACCCTTTGTATGCATAGACTGCACAACTTATTGTAGGTACTGAGTGGCCGGTCACATCAACCAATAATGGACAGCTTAGAAGACATTGTTTAAAGACAATGGTAATTGAAATTGACATCCCATGCCATCCCTCAGGATTGCAATCACATTATTTCCCAATAATGTGGAAGATCAAATAAGTCACTGCTGTATGGTAGAAAGGACCATGCTGCTGCTATAATACTGTTCTACTTACTATACACTACCATAACGCAATTACCCAGGATAAACACCCATTGATGAACATGAGTTACAAAGTTCATTGTTCTGACTGACCAATTCAAAACAAGCTTCCTAGTCATTTCTTTAAAGGATGCTGAAGAGAGTATCATAGCAACTCGGATTAGTTATGTGAGGAATAAACAGCTTCTGCTGAAAATGTCAGATGATGTCCAAAAGAACAGCTGTTCTTATGGTCTTGCTGCTGTGTGCATTCTGGCATATTTAAAGCTAGTTGAAAAAACAGGTGATTATTTCAGAGATTATTGCAAAAACGTATCTTTTTGCATCAAAAATTACAAAATTCCAAAAAAAAAAAAAATTCAGCCAGCTTTAGTCATGTTTCTTCGTTGACTGAAATGGACTTACCAGCAATTCAAACTAAATTTACTTAACTGAAATCTCATAGAAAACTTCTTAGAAGTCAGAATTCCTCTGATACCATTTTGGAGGAATTTTTGATCAAAAGGCAACCCCATGGTTGCCTGAGTTCTCCTAAGAGTTTTCAGACTTCACAGTTACTTCAAAGCTAAGACCAAAAGCAAAGACCTTAGAGGATCCTTCCTCTTCTACTCATCCTTCATATGCTGTTTCAGAGCTTTGCAGGCCCCTTCATGCAGTCTACCTTACATAAAACCAGGAAATAACCTTTCACATCTGAAACCATCCAAAACTGTCCCCAGAGTCATCTCTTCTTGTAATCTATTGCCTAGGACCACCATGTGTAATAAATTATGACTGCTATGACCCTCTGATGAGGCACTACAACTTTCCTGCCACACACTAGACAATCACAGAAGTAAGAGTCTGAAACCTGGAGCCAGGCTAAATTACATTGACAACAAGGGAGCAATATTTTAGAGAAAAGCGTTTATTACCTTTTTTCAATGAAGAAGCCAGGCACGTTCCAATTGTGATCCATGAAGCCTCTGTAAACTTCTCAGTTATGTTTTGATTCACACAAGCCCGGCCACGAGAAAATTTATGGATGTTGGGGACATTGTGTGCCCTTATGCCCTATCTAGTCATAAATCACACATACCTATATGTATTACACACTGCATATATAATTTACTAGAGCTTCCAAGAGTTACTTGCAACACTGAATCTATGCTCTCCTGCTGTGTTGCTTGATTTATGTACATAAATAAGTATAAAAGCACAATGTGTCACAACAAGAAAAGCCACTCAAAAATATTTAACACAGATATTTCCTCTCACCCTTGTAGAGGCCAAGAAAGACTAACAATCATTTTTTAAAAGGTGTTCTTTGCAAGTGATTCATTTCACATCAAGCAACTTAGAATAAATGTACACAGAGGTGACCATTAATAGCAAATATTTTGAAGCTATGATGGGTGTCCTCATTTTGCCCAATTTAAAATCCATTCCAAAATTAGGGGTCATGACTCACTACGGGAGACACTGAAAAATTCAACTACGAGAAAACTAATCTTGGAGGGGAAAAAAAAAGACTGGTCAACAGGTAGAGTGATAGGCAGATAACCTTGTCCCCACTGAAGTCAGTAGCAAAACTCCCATTGACTCCACTAGGGCCAAGATTTCACCCAGCAAGGTTGAAATAATGAGTGGAAGTGACACAAGAAGATGACTTCATTGATTTCTACAAGCCTAGCTTTTCAGGGGTGATTGTTCTATCCCTAAGAATAGCAGAGCTTCCCTTAGGTAGATAAACATTTAATTCAATTTTCTTATATTTTTAAAGTTTAAATGATATCTGCTGGAAGGGATGCTTAGTGGTGTAAAGACCAGCTTTAAAATATTTAGACTCCATCTCACATATTAAAATTTAGACAGCACTTATACCACCTTTCATCTTCACGGGTGATAAATTGAGTTCACTGCAATTTATTGTGTGGATTTTTCAAACAAAACCTGTCCTAAAATGAAAGAAGTTGAGACGCACTCCTATATGTATTGTAAATGCTCTCAAAATGAAGCGCTTGCTGTAACCCAGAGCTGGCAAGAACTAGAATACTTAATGGTCACATAACTTGATGTTGAATGAGGCAACCTAGAACTTTGTACAGCACAAACATTCAAAATGTTTTCCATTGAGAGTATGTCCAAATCTGCTGATGTTGAAGAGTTGTTTGAGAGAGCATGGAGATAAAACAACACTATTCCCTATCATGTTCCCAGAGTGAAGTAAAACAATTCATGACTGAAACGACAGGTATTCTGGTTCTAATACCTAAGAGATAGATAAGAGAGAGAGAGACAGAGAGAGTGTGAGTGAGTGTGTGTGTTGGGCACACCTCCCTCTCCCATCTATACATAACTGATACTGATCAACCTGATTATGCTACTGCATTTAACCATCAAATGTGCACTTGTCTTAAATTGTCTCACTCATATCTGGCTACTAATACGGTCTCCTCTGAAAATGGTAGAGGGCATTTTGGTCATAAATAGACAACCTGCACAAATGCTACAAAATCTGGAGTCCAATATGAGACATGTGCAGTTTAATGTTAGATATTGAAAACATAGGAACATATTATATGGGACTCAGTAGAAAATTCTTTGCATAAAGTGTACATAATACATTTACACCTGAAAGTTATATCACTCTTATCATTTGCCATTTCCTTTTTGGTTTAGGTTCTGTTTCTTTCAGCTGTTGATTTAACCCAAAGAGCGTATTTCCATGCATGAGTCATAATGTATATAGCCATTATTTAGGCAAAAAGTATTTCACTAGGTATTACTGAAATTATAAATTAGGGGTGCCTTTCTGGTCACTTTCATCAAAACACAGCATCTCTCACAACCTGTCATTCAGCGACAAAGAGTCCTGTGGCACCTTATAGACTAACAGATGTATTGGAGCATGAGCTTTCGTGGATGAATACACATGTGCGTCTGACGAAGTGGGTATTCACCCACGAAAGCTTATGCTCCAATACGTCTGTTAGTCTATAAGGTGCCACAGGACTCTTTGTCGCTTTTTACAGATCCAGACGGCTACCCCTCTGATACTTAACCTGTAATTCAGAAACCCTCCGTGATGGGAATACATAGTAGCACTAAAGTAACTAGCTACACCATTGAGCTTTTTGGGCCCAGTTTTGTCACTGAATTTCCTTTCTGCCCTTTAAACTTTTATGAGCTACATTGTGCCTGGTTCAGCACTGCCCAGGGCTAGAAGCAGAATGCCCCCCAAAGCTCTCAAGTATGCAGGTGGAAACACAAACTGCTACACTCACTTAAGGGGTGCAACACCTGCCCCTGCCTCTTTTGCCTGGCATGCAATAGGAAGGGGGAAGCAGAACTTTGATTCTACCTACGCCCTGCCCCCGGGACAATATTACAGTAGCAGGATTGCATCCTGCTAAGCACAGGGGCTGTAATTCTGACCAGCTCTTAGCTGAGTCATTCAAGAGTGGAAAGATTCCCTTATCCTTTCCCACACTGTGTAAGGCAGTGGTAGTCAAAAGGCAGACCGCAGGCCAAATCCGGACCACCAGATGCTTTTGAATGGACCCTGAAATCTTTTTATTTACTTATTATCATTGTTATTTTTAAATTTTCTCTGGAGTCTGGACCTTGACTATACCTTGACCAAGAAATTTGGACTTCGACAAAAATTAATTGACTACTTCTGGTGTAAGGCATGGTCAGAATTGGGGGAAGGGACACAAATACCCATCAGCTGATCGCCAGAGCCTCAGTAAAGTCTGCCTGAGTTTGCAGAGAACTGAAATAATCACTCTGCTATGTAAAATGTGCCATTTTATTTCCATGGATGCAAACTCACATGCGATGACAACACTTTAAAATATCACCATGGTTACATATTTCACCGCTCATCAATGCACGTAAGAAGAGAGGAAGTATTGGATTATGAAGAGCTATATCAGCATGCCTCAAAAGTGTGGAAGCTGCAGGAAATGTAGAAATTAAGATAAATTGTCCCTTACCAACACATGACAGAATTAACAGATGAACATTTGTTTTCATTTTCCTGAAGCGAGGGGTTCAGCTTTCAAAAGCCCGGAAAACGCTTGCTCAGAGAACCAATTTGAAGAAAAAGGAAGAAAAAAGGCTTTTCCCCACTCCCCAAACCTTCACTAGGCTCTAACTTGAACCAAACCTTTTCTCATGTACTGTAGTGTCAGAAAACTTTTCTTTTTCCCCTTTTTTGTTTTTTGGCACCTTGTCCATGCAGAACAAAAAGTAGATGTGCTAAAATAAAGGTTTTGTGAGATTTCTTGATCCATTTTGCAGGCTTAATTGGCCAAGCATCTAAAATCGGGATGGTTATCCAAAGAAAACAAACTCAAACTTTTTAGGTATATTCATCTCTGTATATAAGGAAGCCGAAAAAGTCCTAACACTGATTGTGTACATTACACAGCATGCACTAGAGTGTCTTCATCCATGAGTAATGTGGAGAAAATGGTTGGTTTCACTCTCCAGAGGAGGAGGAGGAGAAGGAGGAGGTAGCCTGTTAATCAGCCTGTTAATATTTTTGATGCCACAAATTTCAATGCTTTAAAATCAGATGCCACCACAGTATCTCCCTACATGCCACTGCACACAATGAAATGATAGGGTAGGAGGCACAATGTGAATTTTCTTGAGTTGAGACAAAGATACTGTAATAATCATTCAATTTATTATCATTTATAAAGGTGATCAGTAAATGTTAATGCAGTTCTTCTATCTCCTCCAGGTTATCTTGCCAAAGCCCAATTGATTTAACCTAATGAGGACAGATAGAAGAAATCACTTAGTCCGTAGATGCTGCAGAGACTAACACTATCCAAGAGGGAAAGATAAGCAAAATGTGAGACCTTCATAAAGAAACAATCACGTCAAATGACTTTTTAGCCTAAAAAAAAAATCCAAAACAACAACTACCATTCAGCTTCCAGAGTAGTTATGTTTGCTAACTCATAGCACTAATAAACCTTTTAATAGTGCCATTCTAAAACTCAAAACAGATAACACTAATACAGTATCCAGACAGCGGCTGGGTCACTACAAAAAGCAAATTTTCCCTCTGTTGATATTTCCCCTTCTTGTCGACTGTTGGGAATAGGCTCCATCCACCCCGTTTGAATTGGCCTTGTTAGCACTGACCCCCCCACCTGGTAAGGTAACTCCCATCTTGTCATGTGCTGTAATATATATACCTGCTTACTGTATTTTCACTCCATGCATCTGATGAAGTGGGTTTTAGCCCATGAAAGCTTATGCCCAAATAAATTTGTTAGTCTCTAAGGTGCCACAAGGACTCCTCGTTGCTTTCATTAATATACTAGAATCACAATTAGAATGAGTAATATTGTATGCCAGAATCCAAAAAATGGGCAAATTCTGACACTCTTACAGACATTCAGTAATACCTTACTACTCAACCAATCCCATAGAAATCAGTGGAACTAGTCATTTGTGGCCATGTTAGTCATGCTAGGTAGCACCTTACTCCACAAGTAGCCCCGCTCAAGTGAGTACAGTTATCAGAATATGGTCCATTCTAAGGTACTACTCAGGGTGGCAGAGTTGTGCCTATAGAAAGCAGTCAAGAACCACAATTTAAGAATAATAAAACTGTGATGCTAATAAACAACTTCTTATTACTTATATTTCCCAATAATATCCCTAAAGTCTTATAAGAATTCAAAATGAATAAGAATAATAAAAGGATAATTCATAAGAACAAAAATATATATAAAAAACCAAAACAAAACAAAAAGCCCCACATCCAAAAACTCTAGGACCAGATTGTGAAGTTCATACTTTCACCGGTGAGGAGTTTACTCACCTGAGTAGTCAGTGGGACTATGCAAGTGATTAACTCTTCACCAATGTGAGTAAGAGTTTCACAATCCAGCCCACAAAAATGAAGGGCACACATCAGTGGAGATTGCAAACAGCATGTGATTTTTTTTGCTAATTCCACCTATCACTGAGAATGCAGAATTACAAGTGATCCTTGCTAAATTGCATAATAGTAAAGAAGGGTATGATGGGGAAAATAGCCAGTTTTATTTCTGCTGTTTGTGTTAATTATTTCAAGCTAGAAGATGTCAAACTTTGTTCTCACCCAAGTGTAAATCCAGAGTTATTCCCCACCTGTTTATAAATATGAAATTCTATGAGGACCTCTTATATTTGGATTTTAGTTTTGGATTAATGAGTATATATTATAAAAGTATCCCAGAGTGCCTTTAGAAAATCAATTAATATATAAAATCTTAAATTTGATTAGGAACAGGGAAATGGTCAGCCTTTAAAAATACCTGACGTGCAACAAGTTAGCCTTATGGCTCTACACAGCTCAAACCTGTGTATCTCATTGCTTAAAAAAAAAAATACACACATATACTTTTTTTGGCCACTTCTTTATAATTTTCAGTTGCCCCTACCTGAAATTCTGTTGGCCGAGATTTTCCAACCTGAGTGGCTAAGGTTAGGTTTCCAAACAGGAGGATTCAGCACCCGACAGTTCTCACTTGCTTGAGGCTCAGTCCAGATAAGTGAAAGGTGATTTGTTGAGGCAGGGGAAACAGTGAGAGGAAACAGAAAAGATCTTTCATGTTGACTGATGGGTGGGGCCCATTTTTGTTACTATGTTTTGCAATACAGGGGTTCTACTGGAACATTGGCTACTGGTAGATACCCAGAGAGGAGGCTCCATCATCATTTCGCTAGGAGGCTGTACCCTTTCCTTCACAATTATCCATATTTTTTGACCTCCAGACTGAATTATTGCAGCAAGCTCTTTGCAAGGTTTGCCTGGAAAGCCACGAGGAAACTTCAGTTAGTGCAAAAAGTAGCTGCCCACTTATTTGGGGGTGTTTCTAGTATAGAGCAATCATACCTATTTTATAGAGACTCCACTGGTTTCCAGATTGCTTCAGGGGCATTTCAAGTCTGATCGATCAAAATATTTTTTAAATTACTGGTGATTTCACCTGTCTACCCTGAGACTCCTTAAAGGGGGTCTGCTTTCAGAGGGTGGATGATCAGCACTTACTCAAAATCAGGCCCCTCTAACTTGCATCTCAAGTTAGACTCCCAAAAATTGAGGTGCCCAAAAATCACTGGTCACTCTTTAAAATCTTGGCCTAAACCACTTTTTGGTTGGGGTCCTATTTATACAAGGTAGTTTTATATTATACATATATTATACCCAGAGAGGAACAAACTTACAGTGAAATCTCATTTATTCTCACTGAATCACTGCACTATAAATGGTGTTTTGCTATATCTGAGTTCCTATAAGTAGATTCCTACATATAGTAAGTTTGAGCTATTCCTATTTTTGTAGGTGAAATGTTTAGCCTTGCAAATGCTACATTTCAGAAAGGCACTGGTTGATTCCTCATGTTCAGTGACTGCTTATAACGTTTGATAAAAAAAAATCTGCTGCATTTTAAACTAAGAAAAAGAAAAAGTTTAAAATCATCAATTCAAGTGAAAGTGGTCATTCTATGAACAGTGGCCATAAACAAAAGGAAAATCTCTCTCACTTATGCAACTGGTGATCGACATTGTTCTTTTTAGTCTGACATGAAAAGAGGCTTTGGGGGTCTGGAGAGAATAGCATTTTAATTAAGATTCACAAGGGTTTGCAGTCACATAGGAGATACAATCATGAACTGTTCTATATAGAATAATCATTTAGAACAATATTTTTTCCCCAAGCAGATGATTCCTCTAAAGGAAAGAGGACAAGTTTGTCTAACTTTTCAGATGTATACATTTTAAAAATACTGAGAAAAAACTCAAAATTCAGAAAAGCAATATCCATAAAGGACAACAATGTACAAACCCTAACTACATCTAAACAAGATATTGAAAACAAGACGGTGCCTTACACCCACATGGATTTAAGTTAACTGAAGAAGATAGAACAAGGAAGAAGAGTTCTTGCCACTGATGTGTGGCCTTTTTGAATGAAGGGGCTTTTCATTAACAAAGTAACAGGAGATATCATCTTTCCCTGAGCAGGAATCATTCAGTATTGGCACAATGTGTTATTATTGGGTTTTTTAATTGAAATGTAAATTTTGGGAACACTCTGACCCAATTTACTCCCAAGGAAAAAAAAAGGGCAAAAATCTCATTTTCAAAGCTCTACATAGACACTTCAGTATTATTAATGATTCAGCTGTGTTGCTACGTGGACCAGACCAGTACTCTGCGGACACTATTTTACAACATTCAAAAGAGAGCACATTTATACAACACTGTCAATTGTTACATGAAGTAGCAACCTCCACATACACCCAATCATCACAACTCATTTAAGAAATCTTGTCATTTTATTTGAAAAACATAAGGGTGCCTCCTCTCGTACTGAAATAACCAAAAGAAAAGCTGGGTGAATCTATTTGCAAAATATAAACGCCCTTTTCTTTCCCTCCCTCCAAATGCCATTCAAGCTAAAACTGGAACTTTAAGATTCTGAAGGGTTCAGACACATTTTTGGTACATCTTGTTTCTGCAGTGGAACTGCAAATACTTTGTTGCGGGGTAATCTAGGGTTTTCAAACTGTGGGTTGGGTTATTACATGGGGGTTCACAAGCTGTCAGCCTCCAGCCCAAACCCCCGCTTTGCCTCCAGCATTTATAATGATGTTAAACATATAAACAAGTGTTTTTAATTTAGAAGGGGTGGGAGGGTCGCACTCAGAAGCTTGCTATGTGAAAGGTGTCACCTGTACAAAAGTTTGAGAACCACTCTAGCGAATCCTGGAACATGCAGGTCCTGAGACAGGGAGTGTGTTTTAGAGTTTCAAAGAGGTTTTTTGTGGATTTCTCTCTAGCGAGAGTCTTATAAATATTCAAGCAGCCTAATATATGAGATAACTCACATCCAGATCGTCCAAAAAGTACATCACTAAGTTGCCACAATTAAGAGTGCATTTGTTACCTTGCAGGATGACCAGTGAGGCCTGGAACACTGCAGTGCAGCCTCCCTGTAATGGAGAGATGAACAAAGCCTAGAGTTTTTACACCTGGAAAGAAGGCATGGCCCTTGACTCAAGAATTGTGGTTTCTGGGGAAACAGTTCAGGAATAAGGTAGCCATTTTTTCACTGGTGATCATGAGTTATCTGGTCAGTCCACTTTAAAAAAAATGAAAAGGAATCTTTTGATTTCTTTAGCTGAGAGATAAGGGGCATACTCCACTTCTAAAACCAGATACAATGAACAGCCAGGAGTGCCTGATCATTCCAGCGGGAGCAGGAAAAAGTTTGGCAGTGAATATGAGCTCTGGCCTATAACCTTCTATTCTCCTCTGTAATGCAATAGATAAGACAGTAGTTAAATGGACTTCTGGCTATTTGTCTTCTGTACATAACTAAAATTGCTTTGGAATTCTTTTACCAAAAAGAGGCTTCTTAAAGATACCTTCACTAGTTCCAGATTGAAATATCTCAACCTTTCACTGAAGGAGACTGTGAAGCATGAATTTCATATATAACCACAAACATTAAAAAACCAGGCCAGTCCCCCCCAAAAATCAAGAGATTGACTTAAAGATTATGGTTATTTTTTTCAAAATAACAAATCTGGGAGTTTGGACCAAGTTTTTTTCTATTTTTTTTCTGCTTTTTGAGCCTTCGGGAATCATGTTTTCAAGCTTTTCTCACCAATCATGAAGGCTAGAAATGTGGTTTTTTAAAATGAAAGCTGATTTAATTATGTAATCACCCTTCTCCGGGAAATGAGACTTCAAGAAAAACACCAAATACCAACTCAATCACCATAAAATTGGGAGAGCTGGCAACATTGTGTCCTTCCCTTTCAGTTATTATAAAAAGCTCTAATAAATCTCTCCAACCTAAAAGCCAGAAATGCAAACTTGGCCCTTAGAGGTGGCTTTAGAGACAATAGAGGATGATCAGGTTGGGAATTTTTTGGTGCGTCTCCCCTAGTAATCAGTGTACTCACCCTGGTTTCATGTCCCTGCTCTGCCAGGTTATTGGGTATTCTGGGAGGAGCCTCTTGGGGGGAGGGATAGCTCAGTGGTTTGAGCATTGGTCTGCTAAACCCAGGGTTTTGTGAGTTCAATCCTTGAGGGGGCCACTTAGGGATCTGGGGCAAAAATTGGTCCTGCTAGTGAAGGCAGGGGGCTGGACTCAATGACCTTTCAAGGTCCCTTCCAGTTCTTGGAGATTGGTATATCTCCAATTATTCTATTCTTCTTCAATCTCTCCTCCTGAGTTGTTCCACTTTGTACAAATAATTAAATAAGCCATGGGGGGAAGACTGGGGAGAAAGAGAGCAAGTCACAGTCTCTAGACTGATTCAGGTACTCACCTGGGATGTAGGAGACCTAGGTTCAAGTCCCTGGTTCACCAATAATCACCCACCAACAGACAAAGCCGGGGATGGGGGTGGGAGGGAAGATGGGCTTTGCTGCAATCCGGGAAGGTTAATTAATCCAGGCCTCAGTATAACAAGGGAAGAAATGAGGGGCCCTCCCAGAGAACATCCTACCTACTGCTCAAACTGAGGGAGCACCAGCCTGAAAACTTGCTCTGCTTCCCACTGTGGAATTAGTCTACGGGCAGCAAGGGGAACCCTTGTAGCAATGTGGGTGTCTACCCCTAGTGACCCAAGTTAATGGGATGCAAACATGCTGCTCATTGAGAAAGAAAGAAAAAGAATTGATAGACTCCAGAGAGATGTGACACGCTTGTGCAAGGTAGAAAGCAGGAGAGGACGCTCACCAATCCTGTGAAATGAGAGCACTACAAAAAAGGACAAGAACCACTGATCTATCTCCTCTTTGTGCATCAGCCACTAGTAGGTGGCCCATCCCACAAACAAATGAGGACAACCAACATTCTGTGCAATACAGAGCATATGCATGCAAGCCCACAGTAACCAATACATTATAGTAGGCCCCTGCTTAAATGTAAAACTGTCAGTTCGGGAGTGTCAGGAGGGAATCTTAGCCTTCCCTTGGGACCCCCAGGCTCTTGTGGGTTTAAATCAGGTCATAAATGTTCCTTAAAACCAAATTATTTGTGTTTTTGGGTTGAAATCTAAATAAAAAAAGAAAAAAAGATTTTGAGGGTCGTCAGAAGCTGAGCCGAGAAGTTTGATTCATAATGCGTTGAGTCACACTTCTTTAAGATTTAGTCTCAGGAGAGTCTTTTTTAAAAGCAGTTTAATATTCCAGAGCAAGAGCTCAAGGCAAGTATGAATATTATTATTTGCTATTGGATGATACGTAGTGAAATCCAAGATTTTTTTTTTCCAACAAACTTGGCATTTCTGTATTTCCCCTCTAGAAAGACTGATCAAGCACTCATAACAAGAATGCACGAGGGAAAGAAAGAAGTGATGGATGGCAGGCCAGGGAGAAATAAAGCCATAAAAATAGTAAATACCTAAATGGGATTTGCTCTTTCAGTGACTCAAGCACCAAAGTTATATTTTTACAAACCACGGCCTCATTAAACCAGAAATATGTCTGGCTCCTGCATTGTGTAAGGCCAGGGAAGTCCCAAAACAAAATCTATTTATTGTTATACATTTCCTCCTTCAATTTGGCATTTTGCTTCTGACTATGGGCCAATTCCATCTTCTGTCCTTGGAGAAAGAGAGAAAGAGAGAGACACGCCCCACACACCATTTCTTGAAGACTATGGGAGTTCCAAGAATGGATTTTAGGAAAGAATTTTGTCTTCTAGTTTTATATTTTCAAGTTAAAAAATGTGTCTATTTTACAACTGTGGGGTTTTTTTTTAAAGGGAAATTGAAATAGACTTGTAATTTTGTGACAAGGACTCAAACTCAAAACCTATGCTGCACAGTAACTTGAAGACATATAAAAGCCAACAACCAGGCACGATACTGGCTGTTCATATTATCTCCAAAGTCCAAATGCGAGTAAAACAGAAAAAATACATACAATGAAACTGTGGTCTCCTATGTCTCAATAATGGTGTATCTGGATCTGCCCATAATGAGAACTGATATAAGTGAATTAAAACAGACAAAATGTAGCCCTCACACCTCTGAGCTCCGTGGGGGAGAGAAGCTGAATGGTAGCTGCTGATTGGAGGGTCTCTGAATCACTCTCTCTCATTTACCAGGGTAGGATGGCTCAGGGAAGACTGTGCTTAGTAGGGGCTTAATCTTAAAAGGGCCTGAATACTCTGGCTCTGATCCAGTAAAGCATTTTAAGAATCTACTTAACTTTAAGCAAGTGAGTATTCCCATTGATTTCAAAGTGACTACTCATGTGTGTAAAAGTTAAGCAGGTGCTAAGGGCGCTCCTGGATCAGGGCCATCCCCTTGGAGTATCAGTCACTATGCACATTTATTATAGCGATGAGTTGCTATAAATATCAAGATAAATGCTACAGGAAAGTAAACAGAGGATCTGATGCAATGCTTATTGAAGCCAATGGTTGTCTTTCCACTGACTTAAGTGAGCTTTGGGTCACACACACATAGTAGTGCTCCTTACTGCTGCGGCAAAATGCAGGAGGTAAACAGCCGTACACCACACAGGCTCGCTCCTCTACAAAGCTGTGTCGTTCTTCAGAATCTCAGCTTGCTTGCTTTCTTCTTTTAAAAAGACGTAACTCCCTAGCTGTTATTGTTGCAAATAAAATCTGAAAAATGTGAACTGACTTAACCAGTGCAGAATTGCCCCATTCATCTCCAGGTTAACTCAGATACCCAATGAAGATAATTTAAATGTCCACATTATTAACTACTGTCAATAGTTCAATTAATAGTGGAATTCCTCATGTAAGACAGAACGTGGAGAGTCATACATCTGTGCAGCTTGCCAATTTGGTGCCACAGATACCACCACTTATTTCTTTTGCCCCAGTCGAGAAGCAGCCAAGCAGAGTCCATGGCCATACTGAATCCTCCCCCGCCCCAGAGGGTGAGCAAAGCTCAAAAAGCCCAGCAGAGCTCAGAAAGAACATGTTACTATTCTGAACATCTGTACAATCTACAGTGAGTGATGGCTCCTTCTGGTGCACAGCTTATTTTAGGGGCAGAGCTTAAGAGAATACCACCAGCTTTCTTCCTAAGTTTCACTCCTGTGGGAGGAAGGGGAGGATAGGAGCAGCATGTGCTTCTCCTACAACCAGGGAACGTTGTATAGAGCAGTGGTTCTCAACCAGGGTTATGCGTACCCCTGCGGGTAAGCAGAGGCCTTCCAGGAGATACATCAACTCATGTAGATATTTGCCTAGTTTTACTTTCGGCTACATAAAAAGCACTAGTGAAGTCAGTACAAACTACAATTTCATATAGACAATGAGAAAGTAAGCCATTTTTAACTAATAGTGTGGTGTGACACATTTGTATTTTTATCTCTGGTTTTGTAAGCAAGTAGTTTTTAAGCGGAAGTGAAACTTAGAATATGCAAGACGAATCAGACTCCTGAAAGGGGTACAGTAGTCTAGAAATCTTGAGAACTGCTGGTATAGAGGGGCCAGAGACATGGACATAGCCCCAAGCCAGCTGGCTATGTCCCACTGGGTCCTGTAGCACTGAAAGACACCAGCTGGGCCCTCAGCATAATGCATTCATTCCTTACCCTATACTTTTCCTGCACAAGTCTACTGGAAGAAGGTTTCTGCACTTCTTCCCTTACTAATTCATTCACACAAACCAGGGCAGATTTTTTCCCCAAGAAAAACTTGGGACCAGATTATGAATCTCTTACTTGAACAAGTGAGCACTTACTTATATTGAAGTCACAGGTACTGTTTGTGTAGGTAAGTGCTCACTAAAAGATGTAAGGGATTCATAATCCAACCCTTGGAAGGTCTCTCTCCTAGATTTAAAAAAAACCTGTAAAACTAGTAAAACAAATAAGGTAACAAGTCTATTATCTCTGTATATGAATATGCCAACATTGGTGTTTATTAAAGCAAAACCATATTGCTATTTTTTCCAAAGAAAACTTCTGTACTTCAATAAATTCTAATAGATGTTGTGACACAAATTAAATATTCCTGTCAGCAGGGAAGTTCAGTAAAAAGCACAACAATAACTTCAAAAAAAAAAAAAAGAGAGAGAGAGCGAGAGCGAGCGCACGCGCTCAGCAAGCTTGGAAATCCATAGAGCAGGAATTAAAGGCTATAATCAAATTGTTTGTGCAACCATTTAGTGTCTCATTTTCTTGCTGTGCAAGCTGAGGGACCGCTTGAGACAGGCCATCTTGGAGAGTAACAAAGTGCACCAATAACTAACATGGGATTAAAAGAATATTGATAGCCCATGACAAGCTGCTTCCTGAGAAATGTTTCTTGGTCAAATAGCAGCAATCATTAAATATATGAGGGTCAGTCAATTTAATTTGCTCTTTTTATATGGATTGATTAGTTTAGTAAAGTAACAGAGCTAGGAGACAATTAATGTGACCATAGTTTTTCATGCCATGATGGTAGCCCATCATTTTTAAAGTGACTACTTAAAAGATGATCTTCTGCACTAATATATACAAGTCATACACATTTTAGCAACTGTGTACAGCACTAGTAGGGACTGAGACTATTAAGAGTAACGGTTATACAATCCAGAAAATTATTATAGTATATTTATATAGCATCTTTTATCCAGAGGGTCCCAACATGCTTTACAAACTGAATTTAAATAGTTATAATTTACAAATTGTAGTCCCAATCCTGCAATGGGTTCCACACATCTGTACCCATGTGCAGCTCATTACAGGGTCATGCTTAGATCTAGAAACTACTACACACCACTAATGTATCCATCGCTTGCATGAAATGTGGCTACTCTTCAAAAGTGCACAGCCACATTACATGAAAGTTCAAGCCATGAAGAGATGAAGAATTCTCATGATATCCTATGGAAAACGCCTATAGAATTTAACACGGGTGAAACAAATAGGGTTCAATAGAAACCATTTTAAAAAGAGAACAAGATCCTTCCTATAGAATTTTCAAACCCATAGGAAGCATTTAATAAAGAATTATATCATGCCTAATGAATTATATAGGCTTGTTTTACAACTTCTATTCAAAACTTAAATAACTTTTCCATAAAGAATAATCATTTGAAACCCCAGGACAAATTTTAGGTAGGCAAACTATAATCAGAACTAGGCCACAACACCATAGCTAATGCCTCCATTCTTGGTCGAAAACGCCATGAAACCTTTAGTAACTAGTCAAGTCTCGGGACTGCTCTAAGCCATATTCAGTTGTCCGTGGTCACAACAGACCACTACAGCAGCCAGGGAAACTGATTCAAGATCCCCAAAACTTCCTATTTCTAGACTGGCTAGAAATACTGTAGGAATGGACTTTCCAGGGTTTGCTCATACTGGAGCCAGCATTTTCCTGCAAAGATCTTTCAGCACTGCACTATTCTCAGGTGTTCACCTCTTGGCCCTCTCTGACAGTTGTTTGACAGATGATGCAAATTGCCTGGCACACGTTTTAAAGTTGGACATTTAAGAAAACAAATTACAGCTGACGTCTTTGACGTAATGCTTTGTGACACCAATAGTTAGGGAGAGTGACACTGTCGGAAAATAATTTAGGTTGAAAGCTTTTGGAATGGTTCATGTTCCAAGGTGACTTTGCACTGTAGTTTGCTACTTTTATAAGTGATTCGTGATACGCTTTCTGGGTGAGATGCAAAGCCCTTGCAGATCAAGAACTGTTTCCATAGACTCCCAGGCATTTTGGATCAAGCCCTCAGCGAGAAGGCAATCTCACAACATAGACCATTCAGCAAAAGAAGGCGTTCTTACAGAATCTGATCTCATTGTCAGTCCCTCACTATTTCTTCCTCTAGTATTGGTAGCTGACCCTATATTTCCAGGTTCCTTCTTTGATTTTTAAGGAGAGACAGGCCCGCCAACAGCAATTCCAGGCCCCAGGGCAGAACAGTCAATGGGTGCTCTTCTGGCACAGCCAGGGCTTCCACGTGCCTGCCCGGCTGCCTTCACCGCCCCCAGTACCACCCTGCATGCACCTACGAGCCCTGCAGACCACCCGGGCAATTTAAAAAGGCCTGGGGCTCCTAACCGCCGCCACTGCTACTGCAGCAGCAGTGGTCAGGAGTCCCGGGCCCTTTTAAATTGCCTGGGCAATCACCCCCTTTGCCTGCCCCCCCTTCCAACAGCCCTCCCTCTCCCCCGGTTGGCAGGCCTGAGGAGAGAGCTTTTCTTTGGGCTGCAATTAGAGAGACAAATGCCACCTATCTGCTTCAGTGGGCTGGGGAACTTGATAGGGCCAGCAGTGAAGGGGGACAGTCCCAGCAGCAAAGGACATACTGAGGGACACCAGGTAGATTCTCCCCTCAGGTGTTTCTGGCCCTGACTGGCCACCAGGGTGAGGGGAAAAGGGTACTGGTTGGCCAGCAATTCCCAGCTCCCAGGATTTAATCTGGAGTAGGAGCCATGGGGAGCCTCTTTTGGCTCCGTTCCAGCATCCCCACCCCACCCACCCTGAACTAGGAATGGGAATCCGGTCTGACAGATGCTACAGGTCTAGTCGATCGCCCCTTTGGGGTCAGGAAGGAATTTGTTCTCCCGTGGGACAACTGGCAGAGGACTAGAGAGTTTTTCACATCCCTCACACCACCTTCAAGGCACAGTGGGTTAAATAGGGATGTGTTTAGTGCCTAACATATGTACTTGAGTTGAGCTGTTAATTTGTCCCAACTTGCAGACCACAAAAGGATAAAATAAACAGTTCCCAGAGATAAAAGACCTGGGCTTTTGGTGATGGGCCTTGGGCTCATGAGATAGGATGAGACTTGGTGGCCCTCGCAGGCCAAGGTTTCCACCCTTCTGCACCCTCCCTTCCCCATGCATGGGGCAGAATGCTAGGACTCAGAGACAGCTGAAGCCTGGGGGGGAAGGTGGTAGGCTGAGGAGAGTCATCCCATGTCATGGGTTATATGGTAAGGAACCCTCTAACCCCCACAATGGGACGAGTTAAATGCCTGGAATAGGAGGGTGTAGGTGATGGGGTAGCAAACCCCGCCCCCCCATGTTAAAGTTTAACAAAAGTTGCAGCCTGACACTTAATTCCATACATGTGTTTGTCCTTATTTTGCCACTTTTTCCACAATCAAGTACAACATGAACACTCATGCCTCATCTTTTAACCCTGCAAGATATTTTTTTAACTTTCTGGTATCTCTAAGTCTTGATCTTTTCCCAATCAGTTTGGTAGGGAAGGAGAAGGTGAGAGAGAAAACAAAGATGGATCATTGATGTTATGCAAGTTGGCAGCAATTGACATTATGCTATTCTTCTGGAGGCACTCTTTTGATGTGCAGTACCTTGCCCCAAAGACACTGGACAACACAGCTGCAGAGCTGGTAATATGGTCCTCAGGTTTTGTCAATGAAGCAAAAAATCTGGAAGAATGAGACCAGAATAGTATCTATGAACTTAATATCTCACTACAGATTCTCCAGGTTATTTGAGATTATAATTGAGTTTTGGCTCAGAACAGAAGCCAATTATAATGAGGTTAGGAAATGTAAAGTATCTAAGCACATATGTAGCCTATGTATACTAGCTTTGGTTCAGTTAAAACACTGCATGAGATAAGAAGGTCTTCAGTATTGGAAGAGAAAATGACATCAAAGGACCTGATTATCATTTACTCTATGCCTCTTTATACTGTTATTATATGTAATTATATGTTACATTGTTACTGTATATATGTTATATATAAAGGTTCTGTTGAAAGCAATGAAACTGCACACAGTGTAAGTTATTACTCAGTGTGAGGAAGGTTTGGAAGAACCTAGTCCAGAGTAAGGTGTGCAGTTTACTAGGGCCGGGGGGAAGAATACACAATGTGGCTGAGTTAACATAGATGCTGGTTTCCTTGACTGTTTGTGGTTTACCTTGAATTAAATTGTTTAATTATTTATCATTTCCAAAGAGCATACAACTTTCTCTGACAGCTTATTGAAACAGTAACTTGCAAAGATTTCACATCGGATGGTTTAGGATTCTTCATTCTAGAAACTTAGCTGAAATTGCACTGGGATTTCTGTCCTCTATTGACCATGAAGCCATTATCCCTGGCATGAAATGTGAAACACATACCAGAACCGACCACCGACTCAGCCATCATCCAGTGATCATTTTGAGTCATTACGCTCCAGCAGCAACTCTGCCTACAGCATCGCCCCCTCGCCCCACATAAAAGAGATTTAGCTAGCCCAGGAGACTAAGGCAGATAGTCAATTCCACCTCAGTGGAAAGGACAGTCACTAAAAGGGGAAGTAAAAGATTGTAGTCATCTCCCCAACTTCGCCAAAAAACATGCAAAAAGTAAATTGACTGGGCTATTGTCAGTAACTATGTCTTGGATGCATATCGAGGTCGCTGATGTAGCCTGATGACCAGACCACATTATACAGGAAATAAACGTGTCTTCAAGTCTGTTCACCCTCCTTCTGCCAACTTACTGAGGATGTTCAATACAAAAATCTTGGCCTGGTTTTCATTTTAGTTTTGCAGTTCACCTTACAGGTATTTAAAGTATGCCTACAAAAAAGAGTAAATACATCATGCCCAAAAGTAAAAACCAATTGTAACCCATTAATTCTGCCTTTTAATTTCTTGTTTTTCCTAGACTCTTCTTATTTTACTTTTGTTTCATTTTACACCGAACCTAACCACACAGACCTTGCTCAGGCAAAACTTCCATTGTTTTCAGAGGAAGTTTTGCTGGAGGAGTGACTGCATGACTGGATCTCTTGTGTGACCTAGATATTTCCCAGAATTGTTCTTGGGACAGGTTTTCCCATTGCTCATAAATGAGATTTTATTTAATAAAGAAATAAACAAATGTGGAAACATTTTTAGGTTTTGAATTTCAAAGACAGAAGTCATCATTCTTTTAGGCAGGTGTGCCTTTCTTGGCAGCTGCTAAAGATTAGCAAATTACAAGTTCAGGATTTTTTTTTTAAATATGGCTAAAGAATAAAATCTTTAGTCTGGCAATTTGAAGTCAAACTGCCACAATGAGCACCTGTTGAGAAAGCCCATTATTAGAAGCTGGGGGTTCTGGGTGAAAAGATCACTGTGAATTAATTTTGATTGCTTCACAAAACTCTGCATAACAAATGGTCTCTCATGGGGGTATCAAGGGACTTCCATTTGAAGGGGGGGGGAGATTTTGTTTCTAGGAAGGTAATATAATCTCTGCAGTGACATTAAAACACATCAGTGGCTGCACTTGTCTGAGTCCCTCTCCTGAAACAGATTGTATGCACTTAGGTTACCAGGTATTATGCTTTGGGAGGGGAAAGAGAAACAACTGATATCAAAATCTTTTCTAAAGGATTAGCTAAAAAGCATATGGTCAGAGATCCATGACTCCTGGATTGTTAAAGCAGTTATCTACTTATATGTTTCATCCACAGGCATATTTCTCTATGTGCTGGACTGTTACGTTAATTGCTGAAGTGAAAAAAATATCAAACCATAAATTAACAAAATAATGCAGCAAGTAAACATTTTGCTAGAAAGTAACATATATTCTAATAGGGATATTAGCAATGATACAAAGAGAATGGATATCTAGCAAATATTTATCGCTACTGAATATTAAGCAGCGATTTCCTCTCTCTCTGAAAAGAGCCTCCATCTGAATTATGCAAAAATGCTACCTGTCTGTCATTTCCTGACTAAATTTAAAGCCATGCTTTCCATCTGTTTGTGCAAATGAAAAGAGTAATATTCTATCAACTACTTTGTATGATCACTTTACTTAAGAGTTTCCTGCAAAATGATCTCATTCTTTTTTAGAACAAAAAGAATCACCTGAAAGCTCTATGCTCTTAGCTAATAATAACGATTTGATCATCTTTATGCTTCAATTGTCAACACTTGACCATTAATACTATACAAGTTACAAGGTTCACTAATCCTCTAGCCAAAAGGAAGCAAAACTGACTTCCAAAATGCAAAAGCTATAAAAGTTATTTACATATAAAGATGAAAAAATGCCCCTGATGTGTCATATCCTGCCTTCATTTTATATAAGTGATTCTGCTTTGAAAGTTGTATCATACTGTCTACACTGGGGTCCTGTGTACACTGGGGATTTCAGCTGCATCTGCGCCAGGCCTTTGGTGTGTTTGAATTCCATATTGCTACAATGGGCCTGCATCATCCTCACTGAAGTCAGTGGGGGGTTTGCCACTATTGTAAGAGCAGGATTGGGCGCAGTATTTCTGTTCATTAAACATATCACTTAATTAATCCTAACCATGGGTCGGATCCTGCATTTCACTCACTCCTGATATCAGTGGGGAATTTTGCATAAGTGAGGCCCCGGTTTTGGACTGAATAGCAAAGGTGTCAGCCTCCAGGCTATTAAGGCACCTCTCTGTTGCTTTGGCAGGGCAGAGGAGCACAAAAGCCTAGACGCTTGAACAGAGAAACCCTGAGGCTACTTTAATGCATGCCAGGGGCCAGCCCAGCAGCTGGAAAGCCCCAAGATAGGAAGACAGAAAAGTGGCTTAACACCACTATTGCAGTCCTCAACCCTTCCTGAGCTGCGCCAAAGCAGGGAGAAAGGTGGAAACCTAATTCAAGACCATTAGGGAAGGGATGAACTGAAGGATCTGCACAATGGTGTTTTCCCTGGCCTGATCCTTTCCTCGTCCCATCCTGCTTTCTTCTTGGCACTGATGCAGAGGGAGCCTTACAGAGTTAGGCCCCATGCCATGCAGGGGCACATATACCCAACCCCTTATGCAGCAGAACAGCATCAATCCTGCTACTTGTGGAGCCTCCACCTCTACCAATGTGGGAAATGGGTATGTCACACACTGCTTCTGTAAACACTAGAAGTAGAGAAAACCAACAGAGGAATCTATAACAAAAACATGATTTTTCTCTCGCCTCATTCCAGTGCTTGTTTTTGTTTTAAGTTATGCAAATAATAAAGTAAGACACGTGCAGACATACAGCTGTTGGGGAAAACGCATGGCCCCTGGCAATATAAAGTGACTATGGATGCATTATTAGTGAAAACTACCGGAGAAGCTTTGCAAGGAACAGACTCCAAACTTGGGAAGGTTACACGGTTCATATGACTAAATAACGTTAACTTAAGTGACAGGTATGCACTAGGCACACAAAGTGACATAAAGGGCCAAAGACTGCTTTGCACCCCTGTATTGAGGTTAACGGGGCTGCACAGTGTTAGCCAGAGCATAATTCTCCCCAGCGTGACTATTTGAACATTTATCAAATTTTGAAGTCTATCAAATGTCTTTTTTTTAAAGTAGCATATATACTTATTCCCTCGCTGTTTCAAAGTCTCTTCATCAACATCTAATGAAAGCCACAGAGCAATGAAAACAAGTGACCAGGAAAATACTCCAAACAACTTGTTTTAATTATAAAAAATAAATAAAAGAACCCTACTCCAAATAAATGCCCCTCCAATTGTATTACAAATTGATTTAAAAAGCAGAGCATTTAAGGCTCTATTAGAAAAATAGGAACAGTGAGAAATATGTAAACACGTCCTTCTGTTTCTTTTTCACAAACAAACTACAAATCTCCAATGTTGAAAAGTTCTTCCTTAAGTTAATAAAATCTGTCAGCTTCCATAAGGGTTGATTGGAAGAAAGTCCACAGGTGCAGTATTCTGTTGTTCACAGCTTGGGAAGTCAAGGCTTATAATAAAAAGCCCTCTGTGTTATGGTCCTCCTTCCCCATCAATTCACATCAAGTATTATTAGAATCATCTGCCACCTCAGTGCTGCTTCCTCTGTGCTCAAACTGCAGAAGCAACAGTGACATTTTACTGCTCTGCAGGTGCTGCTGTGTGTGGTCATGAACACATAAGTGTGGCCTGCTATTGTTCTCCAGTAGCACTTTGATCTCAAGCACAAAAAGCTGCCTAGCTGGATGCCCTATTCATTTTTATGCTGGGTTTATACGGGTAAGAGAAAGAAGAGGTGACATGAGATGGGCAATCCATAATATTTATTTCAACAACTGCTTCAAATCTTTTTAAACGTCATAAGAACATGGCTCATTAAACTACAACAGCCTTGAAATTGTGTTATAAAACCGCAAAACAAAAATCAATACATCTGCTGGAAAGGAGGTAATGAAATATATCGAGTTGGCTGAAAAGTGGTTTGTATGAATCATAATATTATTATGTACACATCACTTCTATTTCCAATACTTAAAGTTAACAAACTAGGGAGTGCTTTCTTCTCCATCACTTAAACCGGTGCTACAAGGTAAGGTTTATCAAAGTTATTTTCCAAAGCCCTTCCTTCTGCTATAAATAACACTGAAGAGGAGGGGGCTTAGTAAAGGGAGATCAATTCAACACATATTTGCTATCTGAGCTTCAGCTGTTGTCGTATTACTTCACAGTCTAATCAATACTCTGCTCCATAAGGGCAAAGGAAAAAGCCACAACATCACCCTGATGAGTCACTGTAGGTTTATTACTGGACTAAAAGCATGTAGTGTTTCTAATCTTAATAAAGATTATTTTTGGTAGCAGCATCTTGGCCACTATTAAACACTGTAACCCTGCTTCTAACATCTCGTACGAGGACTTCAATTGTTTTCCATTTGCTTTTCAGCTGTGTTGTATGAACGCTTCTAAAAGCAACCCCCCAAATAATCACCCAGGAAACGATTCAGAATTATTTTTCATTGACTTAAAATTGAAGTTATCGCTCTCCCGGTGAATTCAAACAAAGATGATGTTTTTATCTTTTAACACATAGGGAAGCAGGGATATTGCTATAAAACCCAATCACTGGGAGGCTTGGGGATGGAAGTAGGGGAGGGGAGAGTTTGATGATTAAATCATCCAGATCCCCAGATGGAAATGTTGCTTTATCATCCATGCATTATACTGGATAATCTGTAATGCTTAAAACAACCCAAGGCAATGCAGCTGTGAGATGCGTCTTTCTTGGTCTTTGTCTCCCATCCTGGGGCTTCTTCAGATGTTCTCCCTTCCTGGGGCTACATTGCCATTCCATGTTAAAGCTACTGATGCATCTGTGGCTTGAGAACTGGACGGTGCACACACCTCTTCTGTGTCTGATAACAATCACATGCACAGATAATTGGCAGATCATAAAATGGGAACCCAAGTAATGTATTGTGGAGCAGAGTGACAATTTGCCTTTATCAAGCACCTCTGACTGCTTCACCTGCACTCTGCCCACTAATCCAGTGGTTCTCAACCAGGGGTACACGGTATACGCAGGGGTCTTCCAGGGGGTACATCAGCTCATCTAGATATTTGCTTAGTTTTACAAGCTACATAAAAAGCAATAGCAAAGTCAGTACAAACTAAAATTTCATACAGATTGTTTATACTGCTCTATATACACTATACACTGAAATGAGAACACAATATTTATATTCAAATTAATTTATAATTATATGGTAAAAATGAAAAAGTCAGCCAATTTTCACTAACAGTGTGCTGTGACACGTTTGTATTTGTGTCTGATTGCGTAGCAAGTAGCTTTTAAGTGAAGCCATCTCGCCTGCCCCTCCAAACAACCTGCCAGAGTACTGATTTCTATTCCCTCTAACTGTGGCATTTACCTTTAAAGATATACTGGCTTCTGGTGAAAGGGAGAAAATATTCAGTTTCTGACTAGTGATATGTTTATAGTTCACTACCTCACAACCCAAGAGGACTAGAAATGGGAGATTTATACCACTTGCACTTAATTCAAGCCCTGGTAGGTCCTGTGGTACCATGACATCATTATTTACAGAAATGATATTTTAGGTCATTTGTAGCTATTTCTTTACCATGTTAGTAATAAAGTTTCTCTTTCTCAAAGTTCTGTACAGTTGGATTTAAGCTACCAAGACACTTGGCTATTACATAATAATATACACTTTAAGCCTCTCTAAAACATTTGGTAGAATAGTTTGCTGTAGCCTGTACGGCAAGTACAGAATGATACATAATGGTGAAGGGTGATATAAAGACTGGTTTGATTCACAGATGCATAGCCACAACCACGACTCATACTGGTAAAAGAAATTATAAAACTTTGTCTCTGATGATCTTAAAGTACTTTGCATGAACATAAGAGGGCAAGGTCAAAAATATTAGGGGCTCCCTCTGGACCCACGCACTTGGGTTCCCTCCCTGGAGAAATCCTCTTGCTGGGGCACCATCGTTACTAGGGATGGGGGATGATCTCCTGCTGGGACACCACCACCTCTGTGTACATATGCATGCGTGTGTGGAGAGAAGCCTAGAGGAAGCTTCTCACAAGGAAATCACCACCCACAGCAGTAGAGAAGGGCATAAGGAGGCCTCCCTTATGGGTGACATTAACTATACAGCTGGAAGAAAACACTAAAGAGCACCCACACTTACAGGCAGCATCAGTCACAAAGACCCCCTTGCAGACATCATCCCTGCCCCCAAATCCCCTCATGTTCTGTGGAGGGGGTGGGGAGAAAGCAGCCATTTACACACTGACTAAGGACCCGCACTGCACACTCGAAGAGGCCTGCCTCCTGCAGGAGGCTCAGCAACTCAGTCCTTCTCCTAGCACGTGGAATGAGGAGCTGCCTACAGTCCTGTTCAGAACGAGATAGCACAGGGCCACCTGCTGGCACAGTTTGTTCCACCTGTCAGAAATGGCTCTGTGGTGGTGTGTAAGAGTCAAACAGCTACCACTTCACCTCCTGAAACCCACCCACCCCTGGAGCAAAATCCAATCGCTGTTTAAAAGTTCAGAGCAACATCCACAAAAACGTTCTGGACAGGAAGTGAAGAAGAACTCTGTATCCAAATACAACTGAGGGGGGCTTTAAAGCGGCATTCAGATTTGCTAGAAAACCAGGATTAACTGCTTTAAAAAACCACACACACAGAGATGTGAATCTCAGCTACAGCTAAACTGAATTTGGACTGGGCACTGTGGGGAACAGACTGGGCTTTATGCCACCTTTGTACCTCTCTGATTCTGTAGACCACCAGAGAGGCCCTGATGCAAACTAGAGTAGTTCTATATGCTTCTCTAACAGCTGTCGCAGCAGCCTAGTCTACTCCAGTCATAATCTTCCATACTCCTTCCACGCCAGCTGCACCCTTGGCATGCCCTAGGCTGGGAACTGCAAGGAGGAAAGCGAGTGGCCATTCTGCTGTCCTATGCCACCCAAGGACACCCCTATGCTGGGGGCCAGTTCCATCTGCAATGTGGCCTTTTTATGCTGGCAGAGCCTGTTAAAGGGGTCATGGCAGAACCCGGATTCAGGACCAGGATCTTTAATGACCGTAACTGGTCAGAGCTTCATTTTTTACATCTCATCTGAAAGACAGCACCCCCGGCAGCCACTATGACTATCGTACTGGAGCACTGGTTCTGCAGAGACTTAAGGGAAAGGTTAGCTTCTGAATCACCAGCACCGCTATCTGCAGCGTACAGATATGCTTTGGAGGTCTCCAATCCAAGTACTGACCCCTTCCAACCCTGCTTAGCTTTTACTATGTAATGATACAGAGAGTAGGTGCTACAGCTGCGGGCTATTGATATTTAATCTTTAATTTATTGTTTCCTATAAATTCTCATGTCTTTCACATTCTGCTGCTAAGACCTCTGCCATTAATTGTTAGTCTTGCATAGGGCAATATCTCCACTCCAGACAAAGAAAACCAACTCCTAGTCACCAAGAGAGAGAGACATCACATCACCACAGGATTCCCTTCTCATACCAAGCCTTTTACAGTTAATAATTATACAGCAACTTTGTCTGCTTAAGGTCAAATGCCCTCCCCCACTGAAGACCGCCATGTCAACATACAACAGCCTTCACTGGAACGTGAAGGGCCAAGAGTCCAATACGCTGAGCTTCCTACAGTTACATTATCTGATTCTGCTTGAATAAATCATGACTCAAAATCAGCAGCATCTCACTCACCCCTGCATATATGCAAACCCTCGCCCTGTAAGAAGTTGAATCACTCTGCTAGTGTTTATTTACTAATAATTTTTATGATCAGAGTCACAGGACTGAGCTCGACCTGGACCTAAACTAGCCACTGCTATGGAATTTGGGGCTGACATTTTCAAAGCTGACTGATATTCAGTGCCTCATTTTTGGGTGACTAGCAGGAAATGCTCGTAAAGGAGCCTGAATTTTACACAGCCAGTGTTCAGTGCTTTCTAAAAATAAAGGTCCCTTTTTGGTTTCCCAAGATGAGTACCCAAAAACAGAGATGTTACCAATCACTAGTCACTCTTGAAAATGTAGGCCAGGGGCTTTTTGTTGCCCAGGTTCTTAATTTTGTTTTATTCTTGTTGTTATTGTTCTCAACATCTCATTTTTCAGATATGAAAAAAAGCACTTTGGAGATAAGTAGCTCATAAAACCAGGACTTTATGCTTTTAGCTGACAATTACTTCAGATTCCTGATGAAATTAAACCCATTCCGCTTTGTTTCAGGAGGGCAGTGGGGAAAAGAAAAAGCAGCAGCGAATACCCACCGTCAGGCAGAACGCACTGACTCATATTGGAAGTGGCCGGTGTTGGAATGGCTAGCTACACAAAGTTATACTTTCAAACCAGACAAGGCTGTCACTGTCATGGGAAGTGAGAAGGATGGGCAATGAGTTCAGTAAAACTTAGAGAAGCCCCTACCCTACCAAAGCATTTTAATGGTTCTGAAATACTGAGCATTCATTTTCCTCACTGCTAGTTTCCAGCACTGAGAAGAGAATGGGCATAGCCTTGGCTGCATTCCCACAATGCCCCAGCCAATACAGCTTCACCAGTGCAGTGGTATCATAATTTGCTGCTGGTATAATAATAGGAATACCTGTCTCTTGTATAGCACTTTTTAATTAATAAGTCTCAAAGTAAGTATCATTATCCCCATATTATAGATGGGAAAACTGAGGCCCAGAGGGGGAAGTGATTTGCCCAAAGTCACCCAGGAGGCCAGTGATGGAGCCGGGAATAGAAGCCAGTTCACCTGACTCCAACTCCAGTGCACAATCTACTATGAAACACTGCCTCCAGCAAATTACTATTTCTGTTATTCCCCTCTGCCCCAGAACAAGAAGGGGAGGAATTGTGACCACAACTCTACTATACATTCTAACCCAGACTTTTTGATAACCAAATATTTTGCCTCCGAATTAGATATTAAAATTCCATCTGCTTAGTTTTATTGTTACATTCACCAAATAATAAATCTGTGGGGAATAAAGTGAAAAACAAAAAATCACCTGTAGTCCAGACCAAAACTCATTTGTGATAAACATCACTTAAAGTGACAATGAACTATATTCCTGTTCTCCTCCAGGCACAGAGCGCAATAAATATTGCTACTTTGTCGGGCCTGAGCAAATGGTATTTGTATTATCCACAAGGAGAACTTTGTATCAGATTGTGGTTACATCCAATAGCTCAGGGAAAGGTACAGTAATCTCTTGAGACGCTTCACAGAAATAGATGGTAAAATTGGTTCTCACAAATACAATAAAAAATTTAAATGCACATAAAACTATTTTGGCTTTTAAACAGCATTCATCATAGTTACTTTCCCTGATAACTTACAACCATTGGGAGCTCGCAGGCAGAATGCTGCCAGTTGTTCATGTGAGAGAGACTTTAGGAGGGTTGTTCTTAGACACTGTTATAACTATTTAGATTCCAATATACAGTAGCTATATAAACACACAGTAAGAGAGCCCCTTCCCTGAAGAGCTTCCAATTTCAATACACAAGCCAGACAAAGAGCGGGAGCTGAGAAAGTATCATTAGCCCCATTTCACAGATGGTACAGAGCTATTGAGTGACTTGGCCAAGGTCACATATGGGCAAAGCTGGGAATTCATCTCAGATTTCCTTAGCCACAGGGTATGTCTGCACTACAGAAAAAAAGTCTTTTTTTAACTCATGTTAGCCAACCTGTATTAGTGAACATGGACTGAAATAGCAGTAAAGACACAGTGATCAGTGGTGTTCACAAACTTAAAGTGCTTGCAAGAGCTCTGCTTTATTCTGTGTCCTGTGCCAGTGCCAGTGCATAACAACAGCAAGAGCTTCACAGCCTCACCCAGACGGTCTGGGAAGCTCAGCCCTTGAAGATACTAATACCCCCTCTTCCCTCCCAAGAAAAAAATTAAGAATAACTAGAGCTTCACACATACCTTCACACATAGCTACATTTTAAGTAGCTAAAGCAGCATGGGTCCTGGCCCGCCTGTGGGGGCTAGGCCGGGGGGGGAGGGATCTGCAGAGCGAGCCTTCCTGCACTCACCCCACACTAGCAACTCCTGCATCTCCAGTCCTGCAGGGCTGGCAGGGCTCGGTTCCCTGCTCCAGGTGTTGCGACCTGGCCCCTGGTGCACAGGGTCCCGTCACAGTGCCACTAAAGTTAGGCCCAGGCCCCCTGACTGGGGCAGCTGGGCCAAGTGAGTGGCATTGTAACCTGGTGCATGGGGTCACGGCTGTATGGCCCAGCTGTCCCCCCATCAAGGGGCCAGGCCAGACCCGAGCAGCACTCTGACTTCACGCGCACGAGGCCAGGTGGCAAGGGCCAGAGCAGGGAGCTGAGCCCTGCCAGCCAGCAGGTTTTGTGGGGTCAACATAGGACAGTCCTGCAAAACCCAGCACTGCTCACTGCCCAGGCTTTCTGTTTGGGAAGCTCAGGCTTTAAGGCACAGACCCCTACTGGGTATGTCTCTACAGCAATCCTGGGTGGCAGAAAGCCTGGGCACTTACTCCTGTGGCTAGCCAGCTGCAACCTAAGGGAGCCTGGGGTTGAATTCAAGCTGCTAACCCAAATTAAAACCAAAGTGGCTGTGTCTTCCCTGCTATTTTAACCCAGGTTAGCTAACCCAAGTTAAGAGCAGACCTTTTATTTTTTTAGTACAGTGTAGGCAAACCAAAAGCCTAGTGCCTTTCCCACAAGACCAACCTTCCTTTAGATACATTCATGCGAACTTGCAGGGGTCCAACACACAGTTATGCACAATTATTATGTTAATAAACTCAGTTCAAACATTTTGTATATATTTACAATAAAAGTAAATATACACCAAACCAACTAAGCAACATAATAGTATTAAAGAAAAAAAATGTCTAAATAGAGCCAATACAAGAACTCTAATTATTTCAATATGCTGCCATCCTCTCTTCATCTGCACTGTTTTAAGAGCCTTTACAAAACCTGGACTTCCCCCCCTCCGCCCCAACCCATTGTACCTTTTTTTTTAATTTGACAAATATCAATTTATTTTCTCCATGTTTAAATGCATTGTAATCCACTGTTTTGTTTGCACGCTAGCTTTACTGGTGTCAACATGAATACGTGTAGTTCTGGGAAGAGAGGATTGGTTAATTAACTGCTTTTGCAAAGCCAACAGAAAGAAGACAAGAGCACAACCCATTGTTTTGTATGGGTCACACAGGAATAGTGACCTGCAAAGGCTACTTGCAAGTATCTCACACAACAGAGGGCTGAAAACACCAACAGATATTAGGAAGCCAAAACTGATTTAAGCAAGGGTTAAACCAGTTTCACTGAATCTACATTACGGGTTTGCCCTGGTATAAATGGATTGACTTCAAATTGATTTAGTTAAAGGAATACCATTTTTCTAGTATTGACAAGCCACAGCATAAGGAGGTGAGTTGTGTTATCTCCTAGCTATTAGTTACACACAGGTGAATCCTAGTTTAGCAGCATTGTATTATGTGTGTCAGTGTCTTGTCAGTGTGCAGTAAAAGGAAAACCCAAGAGTATATCATTTGCAGTGGCTTTTCCTGGAGGAATCAGGATCAGGTGATATCTTTGCAGTCTTTCATCCACTGCATTCATTCTAGAGCCAGACCCATAGAGACAGTAGCAGTAGTCAGCTGTGCTAAAAAAGTCATAAAACTCCCACGTATATACTCTTAAAAACGCTTAACTTTGTTTATTATCCATAGAAAAGGGATTCCAAAGAGTAAGCAATGTAACTAGAAGCCTTACCAGCTCAGAAGACAGCACAATTCTCATTAGCAGCTCTCTCATGGCTCTTCAAGTAGAACGCTGTGTCCAGACTAGTCAACTAAACAAAGCTGCAGACTAGAACCCTACTTGCAAAGATATATCACTTTTTTACTTCTCTTAGGTCTCTACACTCTAAGGGGGTCTGGGGGGTGGTGCAAGTTCAGCCGAGTCAGAAAGAGAAGCTGATGAAATACCGTTGTTTCGAACTACTCCACCGCACCGCGCGCGCGATCGAGTCCGAAGTCCCCGCGCTCTCCGCACGCCTTTTGCAGTGGGTGGGTGGTGGGTCGAGTCCGACGCGCGCTTCGTTCAACTCGCTGGCCCAGATTAGACGCGATAGTTCGAACTCCGAGAAGTCAAACTCACTGCGTCGACCCGGCTGGTAAGTGTAGACTAGCCCTTAGGATCTTTTAGCTAACAGGAAGACATCAACTCACATGAACTCCAGTTTGTGCAAATTCCTTGTGCTGTAGTGGACTGGTGCTCCAGCCCCTTACCTTCATTCCCCTGCTGAGTGCATGTGAGAATGCTGGCAACCTACGCAGACACTGGGTGGCAGCGTCCATTTAGGGCCACTGCATTAACTTTTGTGCACACAATTACACACGTTCTATTTTGTGGGGAGGAAGGTCCCCCAAGTACCTTTTCTTTCTCTATTTTAAAATATCCTCCTAGTTGTATCATTCAATCCTAACACATTTTCTTCACATCTTTAATATGGTTTCTAGTCCTCAAAGTGTTAGTTTTCCCCTCACTCCATTAACCTCCACAAGGGGTATGTCAAGGGGCACTTCACTGCCTCACAGCAGGGAGTCACTCACAGCTGGTGTAACAGCTAATGAGGTGCTGTGCTACAGCAAACCGCTTAAGGTACAACTCAGCGCCACCAAGGCCACCACAAGTCAGAGGGAAGCACTGAAGGTGCTTCAGCTGCTAGGCCCTGTAGGCACTAGTATCTGGTAGGTCCTTCAAACACTAAAATAAAAGGATAGTTTACTAGGGCTGACAGAAAAGGGAAGGATGCAAATACACCAGGTACAGTGACTTAGGCAGTTAAAATACTAGTTAAACAACAGCTCCCAGACTGGCCCCTGGAGGCAACCCCACAGAATTAGGGCTCCTCAGGCTGTCTCCAGCCCCTCCTCTAACATGCAGGCTTTCTGGCCAGGATCAGTCCCTGGTGAAGCTCATTGGGGACAATCCTACATTGCTACCTGCTACTGAGACAGCATTTCCCACAACAGCAGGCTGCCCCAAACGTGGGCAACAACTGGTTTACAAACCAACAGTTGGTTTACAAATGTGAGTCCCTGTTGCACCTAGCTGCCTTGTGCAAGGATAGAAACCACTTCTTTGGGGCCAACACCCAGTAAAAGCACAATGACCATTTCCAGGCTAATCCCCAGTATTTAAGGCATTTTGGGCTCCACTCGCCTTCTCTAGGTGCCTTAGCAACCTACTGACTCTGGAAACTTGAGAGTCCCTGTCTACTTAGCCCACTTCCCCTAAGGTCCCTCCCCACTCCCTGCTGCTTCTCCACAAGTTCTTTGCCAAACCTGTTCCTCGTGTGGTTCTCCAGCTCCTGCTACAGCCTGCTCCTCAGCTCAGCTTCCTGCCCTGCTCACCATGCAGTTCTCCAGGCCACCTGACATCCCCAAGAGTCTCTTCCTGCATCAGCCTTTTCCTTTCAAAAAGTTTCCACCTGCTCCCCCTGTTGGCCAGGTAGGGCAATGGGCTCTTCCAACCCCAGAGCTTCATAAATCCAGGAGGAAGAAAATAGCTGGTGTTAGGGACCCATACCTAAGGCCCCAGCTCCAGGAGTTATGTGATTACATCAGCATCTCAGGTTCCATGAAAGGAAGTAAGTCTCTAGCCCTCCTGAGTACAAAGAAACATTTGAAAATGTGAGGCAAATGTAACCAAAGCACTGGTAGGTGTGCCTGAGGCTGCAGAGAGCTAGAGATGGTGGTTCTGAATGTGAGAACAGCCCTATTCCTCTCAATGGGCTGTTAGCTCCATGACCCATTGCTCCGGGGAGAGAGAGAGAGAGCAGCGACAGCACATAGCAGATCAGGCAGCAGGACTAGAGTGCAATCCACCCACCATAGCATATACCCTCCAGCTGATGTGGTAAATACTCCGGGGAGAAGAAGGGGACCTCATGCGCTGACCTTGCTTCCCTGGGAGGGGGTTCCCTGCCACTGCCACACCAAGTAGAGTCCTAGGCAACATTGCCGGGGCAGAGCTGTGGGGCCAGACCATTGTGGGGAGAGGCAACATGTGATGGTGGGCCTATGATCCTGGATTGTCTTAATCCAACCTCAGGACTAGGGATATTCCATGCTTTCACCTGACCTCTTCTTTTCACCCCTTCTACGCGTTCATTCATTCTTGGGGTGCCTCTTGTGATTGAAACAACCGCCCCATGCTTTCAAAGGGCTGCAAAACGGCACTGTGAAATTGCCACAAAGGGCATGGAAGCCTGATGCACCTTGACCTTTTCCATCTCACTCTAAGACTCTGGGGACTTGGCTACTCTAACCTTTTATTGTTATTATTTTTAAAGTACTAGTCATTATTGGAGAGCTAGTGCTAACAAAGTGCAGGAGGTGGCAATACTGCATGTAGTATAGGCAAATTCCATTGGAGATTGGGGAAATTTTAAGAAAACAAGCTCATGTTTACAAGACCAAAGTAGCTTTCATAGCCTTGTCTTCGCCGGGAAAAAGGGTATATTTTAAAGAGGTATTAGCTGTTGTAATAATTAACCTGTTAAAATATTAGTAGCATAGCCAAGGCAAGTTGTAGTCTTAACACATGAGCTGGTTAAGGTAAATCATCCCCTCTTAGGGATACTCACTGTCAAAAGTAGTTTTTCAACATGGCCTTTGCTTTCCTTATATTTGTTAACCAATTAGTCTAGTCCCACTGGCTCAACTTTGAAGCTTTTTTTAAAATATAGGTAATAGTGGGAAAAGGAGGTGAAAGGGAAGTAGGAATGAATTCCCTATCTTGTCTCACAACACTCCCCTTTTTCTTTTTTGAATTTTTTCTCACAGATGCTAAACACAATTGACATGCTGCATTTTTAAGAACTTTCAAGAACAAAAATAATTCTCTGTGCTTGGGTGCCGGCCTGCTCTTTCGACCTGTCTCCACACATAATAAGTGCATCAGGGCTGCCCGGGGGCCCCCACGAGAATATAGTATTCTATAGTATTGCAACTTTTTTTATGGAAGGGGACCCCAAAATTGCTTTGCCCCAGGCCCCCTGAATCCTCTGGGCAGCCCTGAAGTGCACTGGATAATGTGGAGATATGTCCCATTTCAAAGCTGAACTAATACCGAAAGTTTCAGGACTAATCACTGCATTTAGGTCCTCTCCGTAGTAGTACTTGAGATTAATATGGTGGCAACATATTTAATGTCCCCAACTAACCTGCTATAGAACATATTTCAACCATGACTGGAAATTCCAGTGAGCAAGGAGAATCTGTAACATGGGTTAGGTTAGCATGACTGCAGAAAAAATGCCCTTTTCTTCACTGGACCGGGAAACTGTACTAGTGACAACTGTGTTGGCAAGCAGTTGACAACATGATTCTAGACCAGGGGTCAGCAACCTTTCAGAAGTGGTGTGCCGAGTCCTCATTTATTCACTCTAATTTAAGGTATCGCATGCCAGTAATACATTTTAACATTTTTAGAAGGTCTCTTTGTATAAGTCTATAATATATAACTAAACTATTGTTGTATATAAAGTAAATAAGGTTTTTAAAAGGTTTTAGAAGCTTCATTTAAAATTAAATTAAAATGCAGACCCCTCTGGACGGGTGGCCAGGACCCAGGCAGTGTGAGTGCCACTGAAAATCAGCTCGCGTGCCGCCTTTGGCACACATGCCATAGGTTGCCTACCCGTTCTAGACTATGGCACTGATAGTCCCACTTTCCTGCCATACCCCAGAGTCTTCCCTGCATTCTACTGTCCTTTGGGTTGGCTACACACATGTTGCTGTGGCCATCCCACCCCTCATCAGCTGCTTTCTGAGCACACCTCACTCACCAGCATCCCTCCCCCTGCTCCCACTCACCGGTGCTTTCCCACTGCTATTGTGGGCCCTGAGCCTACTCTGCTTACCTGCAGGCCTTTGCCTCCTGCTGCGCTGAGAGGGAGAAGGACAGTGGAAGTAGAGCAAACAAAGGAAGGGGAAGAAAGGAGGGACAAAAAAGGTAATGGAGGGAGAGTCAGACTGGAAAGAAGCTGTATTAGGGTGATTGGGGGCAATCTATTGGCACCACCGAGCAAACTTACCTTCCATATAATTGTAATCAATGTAAAGCACCCTGCTTATGGATAAGCTTGTATTTACACTAATTGAATCTATTTCCCTATGTTAAGTTCTCCTCACACCTTCTATGAGTCAGCTCAATTATCACTTCAAAAGTTTTTTTTCTCCTGCTGATGATAGCTCATCTCAATTGATTAGACTCTTCCTGTTGGTATGCTACTTCCACCTTTTCATGTTCTCTGTATGTATAAATATCTCCTGTCTGTGTGTTCCATTCTACACATCTGAAGAAGTGAGCTGTAGCTCACCAAAGCTTATGCTGAAATAAATTTGTTCATCTCTACGGTGCCACAAGTACTCCTGTTCTTTTTGCGGATACAGACTAACACGGCAGCTACTCTGAAACCTGTAAGATCATTGTAAACTAAAATGTAAAACTCTATAAATCCCCGAAGTGTATGTTTAAATAGGAGCGGGAAGCTTCACACAGCGCAGTAATATCAGCAGCTATAACACTATTCAGTTTAAGTTACTCTCTCCTTACTGTTATTTCCATTTCTCCCTCTGCATATTGCCAAACATCTATTGCTTCTGAACAGTTTGCCTGGAGGCAAAGATCTACAAGTTTCACTGTATGTGAACCCTTTCATCATTCTATTTTAGACTCAGCTGCTAACTCAACTACAAATTGCTTCCGGATTGCACAGCTACTTTACCAGCAGTTTGCAACACATTATTTCAACTCCTGTCTCTGGCCCTACGAGAGAGGGAAAACAGCTGGAGAATGATATTGGGGGAGGGGGACTTTCAAAACTGAACAAACATCGGAGAGGCAGGAAACGGGGAGGCGCATTGTATCCTGCAAGCAGGTGCACCTTCCATTCACCAAGCAGGCCTTCAGCCAGGCAGGTAGCGCCGGATTTCATCACTGGCATGGCGTGGCATTCAGTTACCCCTCGCCCCTGAGCACTACCTTGCCCAGCTGCTGGGTCCTCGAAGAGATTCCCTATTCAAGCTAACTTGTGTCCCTGTCTCTGGAGTGACACCGTCCCCCCCGGCCGGCCAGTTTCGTTGATCTGAGCTGTGCTTGGGGAGCTCGCCTCCCTCCCCATCACTGCTCCAGTATTATCTGCCCCCAGCTCCTTCCTTTGCGCCCCGGGGACGCGGGCGAGGCATTGAACACAGAGCTGCTCTAGTCGATTCCTGCCAGATGTGAACCCTCCGCCGCAATCCAAGAGTTCAGAAAGAATTCAGCCCCCGCTACCTGCCTGCCAACCAATGGGGTAGATGACATTCAGTGCCGGTCCCGCATCTAGACTAGGTGCAAAGCGGGGGAGACTTTGGCCACTTCCATGGGGGCTCTGTGCAGGCGTCTTGGTGGTCCTTTTCCTTACATCCCCGTCCTCTCATTGGCGCCTTTCCCCTCTGCTAGTACAGGGAGTGCAATGGGATTTGGACTGGACACTCACGGGTTTACACTCTTCCCCCCGCCATGTTCGTTTGAAACACCCCTGCATTAAGGATCGGCGTTAATCGACAGGCGCGCTGCGGAGAAATAACTCCCAACCCAGCTCTTACCAAAAAGCCCCATGTATTGATGGATTCCCTCCCCCGCCCCAGGAACTGACAGCCTCGAGAATTGCTTAGGGCAGAGCTGGTGGAAGAGCTCAGAACACACGATTTAGCCGGCTCGTACTTTACAAGCAGGGTTGGGTTCAACAAGGTACGTACGAACAGGCACCGTGCGTACACATTTGGCTGGTGGTTTTGGCTCTTCGTTTGGGGGAGGAGGGCGGCGTCTCAAAAATGGCCATTTCCCAGAGGTTTAGAGCCACATTTTAAAATACATCCATTATTTTTCAGGAGCAAAAAAACTCCTGCTAATGCAATTAATGTGGAGTGTGTATAACTATATAGAGAAAGTTTTATGATAGATCATAAAATGGTGATGGTAAGGGAAAAGAGGAGGGGGAACTGGTGCACTCATGAGAAGAATCCGGCGCGAAAGCCACACTGATTTTTGTTACAGTTGTGACTAAGGATTAATCTAATGCACACGCATTAGAAATCCTGTCCCAGGGACCTGCACGGAGGTGGAGGCCTCCAGCTGAACGGGGACTCAGGATGTGCTTTCAACTCGCCAGAGGACCGCTGGGGGGAATAGGGGTCGTTTTATTCCTCTGCCTGTTTCTCTTAAGCGCTGGAGTCAAATCATGCCCGATTTAACAGTTTGCATTTAAAGAATGCACAAAAATCTGCTCCATCCCCTTCCACTGGGCCCTGCGCAAAACTCGGAGGCAGCAGGCCCTGGGAGAGGGAAACGGGGACGATCTTGGCCTAGGGGTAGGTGGCATGAGGCATTGGGGTGGGGGGAGTCGGGTCCCTGAACAAACGCAGGGCAGCTGATGTGGTGCAAGGGGCCTCTGGAAAGACCAGGCAGGTGCCACTGAGGGGCTGTCGTCTGGGTGTGGGGCGCTGGGTCTGGAGAACTGGAGCCCAGCTATAAGGCTGCAGAGGGAGCCCAGGAGTGAACCCGAGTTGCAGGGAGCGCCAGGCGCTGTGCAATCGAAGGCAAAGGAACGTGTGTGTGGTGGTGGGGGGGGGGCGGTATAGACCTTCCAGGAAAAATGGGGCAGCATATTTCGGAGCTCACGGTCTCCCCGTGCAATGCCACGCCCCGCTCTCTGCGATGCTCGCGGCCAGTCATCAACCCGGCCGCCCAAAGCGACTTAAGCGGGAGATTTCCCTCCAGCTTCTGCCCGGAGCCCGCGCTAACACGGGTCCATCTCCCCCGGCTCGTGGGGCAGCCCCGTGGGCAAGGGGAGCGGAAAGGCGGGGGCAGGCGGGAGTCTGGGATCAGAAACACCCCGCTGAACGCGCCTGGGGCGGGCGGGGAGCTGAGCCCTGCCGGCCAGCCATGCACGACAGCAGGTTTTGTGGGTCAGCATGGGCCAGATCTGCAAACCCCAGCACGGCTCACACCGCCACCCGCGCAGGGTTTGTGTGTGGGGAGCGCAGACCCCGCCTGGGTGGGTCTCTGCAGCAACCCTGGGTGGCAGGAAGCCTTCGGGTGGTCTCGCCTTTCGGGCTCATTACGGGAAATCTCTCCGTCCTCTCCCCCTGCCCCTTGAGTTACACTCAGGAGGGCGGCGGGCCAGGCAGCTCTACCTCCGCAACAGCCTGCAGTGGGGGGGCGTGGAGAACTCCCCCCCCCACCACACACCCACCTGCCTCCCCTCCTTCCCCCTCAGCGTGGGGCTCGTTGCGGGGCCTGGGGGAAGAGGACGGATCCCACCCCCTTGCACCCAGCCCTGCCCGCACCCAGCTGACACGTGCCCCAGCGTCCCCTGCAGCCTCGCGTCGTGCTGGGGCTGGTTACGGGGCTGGGGGGGAAGACAAAGCGAGCCTGGCTCTGTAGATTTCGGAGCGATCGGCGGCGTCCGCTCGCCCGAGCCTTTGCTTGTGGGGAATGAAATCTCATCCAGAGCCCACCGACGTGAGAAATGCCCCTGCTCGGGGCTCAGCTCCCCAGGCCGAGGGAAAAGCCGCCCCTCCAAACGACAGACCGGAATCGGCTGCCCTCGTGGGAGAGAAACACTCCGGCGTGCGGCCCGCGAGGAGAGGGGGCGTTCACACGGGAGCGCAGAACGGAGTCGCTGCCCTAGATATACAGATGGGGGGGGTCTTTTTTAAATAGCCAGGCAAGAGGGAGTTCACACCTCCCCGGTTGCATGCGCCTGGCCGCCCGGAGAGCCCGCCGCTGCAGCCCGGGAGGAGGTGGCATTCAGTGGGGACTGTCCCGTGTAGACCCGCTTTAAATGAACTTGGGGAAAAGAGCCCAAGCCACAGAACCCAGCTGCGAGCGTTTTCCGCCCAACCCCTCCCTCTAGGGCCGGGGCGGGGATGTCACATCTTCCCCCAAGGCCCTGGTTTCCCAAAGGGACAGCGCCCCGCACTCCCGGGGGCGGGGGGGTTCTTTCTCCTGCACCCTAAAGCGCAGTTAAGAGCGATCTAATTCGCCTCCTCTTCCCCCCTCCGAAAAAAAAAAAAGACGGGACATTCCCAGGCACCCCTCCCCTTTTTCAAAAACGAGCTGGGGTATTTCTTGTACATCCCTGGCCGAGTTGGCAGCCAAGTCTTGCTGTAAAATAAAATCTTCCATACAACCCAGCCGCTCTCCTCCCCTGCACTGTTCCCATCCTTGCTTCCACAGGGCTCTTGCCTACATCGCGCCAGCCCGTTTCTGCTCCTTCCTCCGGGATCTTTAGACAAAATACCCCAGCGCCCAACCCTTTTGAGTGCGTTCACCACTTTGATTCTGGCTACAAGGCGCCTTCCTTCCGCTGGGCTGGGCGTCACGTCTACGCCCCCCCTCTACCCCTTACCGCACCGTTTGCGCAGAGAACAGTTCTGAGTTTTCATGGTGTTAAATAAACCAGCCCAGTTCCTAAGGCCGGGATCCTCCCACGTCCACCCCCTTGCTGAAGTCCAGAACGAATCCGAACCCCTCGCTACCAAGAAACTGGTCTATGGTTAACGTTCCTGGCCCGTGTGTCCCAGAGCAGAAATATTTAGTCTAGGAAGCAACAAAATTACCTATTTTGGGGATGAACAGGGTGGAAGAACAGGAGCCCATCGTCCTTCCTAGCTCTGAGGCCTCTGTACAAAGCCATGCGCTTTCTGTGTAGAAATATACAGGAATCGCACTGCAGAGCCAAACCTCCTCTAGAAGGACCAAGCAGCAGGTGAATAATTTCAGTAACTCACACCTGCTGATGCTTCTGGAAAGGGATGGGGACTAAGCTGAACCCGGAGAGAAGATTACCTTGGTGAAGCTGATGAGGGAGGAGTGTGCGCCAGATCTCTCTTGCTTGAAATCAATGGAATAACTCACTTAAAGGAGAGAATTATGCCTTGCATTTATAATGCCCTGCGCTATAAAATACTACTCCCTTTTAATATAGGCTCTGATACTTCCTCCTCTACCAAATCAGTGGGAGTTGTGCTCAGACTAATCACCTGCACAGACCCTATTTCCAGTAGCCAGCCCTCACCAACTACACCAACATTCAACCTTAGATAGCATTGAAAGCTTCGATAGCTCAGTCTAGTAATACTCAGCATTACAGCTCAAGGAGCAGTTACCCTGTGGTGCAGTGGCTGCTCCAGCTCCCGCCCTGGAGGAGGTCAAACATGCTAACTCCCTCCCCCAGGGCCCAGCTGAGCAGGAAAGGGGAAGCAAAGGAGCATGACAAGGGCTAAGCTACTCTCCCTCTCCGCGTCCTAAACCAGCTGTTAGGCAGCCAGTTAGGAGTTGAGGGTTATTTTACATCAGACCAAGAATAAAAAGGACTTTATGCAGTTAGTTCTGCTGTATTTCAGAAAAGCATTACAGCTGAAAGCTTTTCCTAACACATCCCATAAGAGTTTTGTATTTTTGATTAATTTTCTAGACCCACTGCTAAAAAGACATTATAGACAATGCCTTACTCATAGGTGAATGCCACCTCCTGCTGCCGAGTTTGTGATTAATGAAAAAGTTTACCACACCATGCCAAGAGTTCATCTGCACTGGCTGGAAGCAGTGCATAGCTCTTCCCACAGCCATGTTTGCAAGTACAGTATAGGGAAAAATTCTTTTAAGCAATTACCGCAGCAGAGAACTGACCTTTTTCAGCCCCAGGATGTCAAAGGCATTAACAGTGCCTTAATAGTTCTCTTTGCAGGGCAGTACAACTCCTAATTTAATATTTTTAAGGTAGGACCTAGTTTTACATGGCTTAATACTGCCCCCAGTGAAAGTCACAGGTAAAGCTCCAATGAACCTGAACAGGTTAGGTTCTAAGATGAACAAAAAAAAAAAAAAAACAACCACCCACAAACAAACCAAACAAAAAAAAAAAACAAAAAAAACAAACAACCCACATTTAAAGTTAAAAAAAAATAAAAAAGTCTGCTAAAACCTTGTTTCTGCCACTTAGTGACACAAAAGTAAAGGTATTCTAAAAAGGTCATTCATATTTAATGTCATTATTTAAATCATTAGTCTGTTTAATTTGTCTTTGAGGCTAAAATGACTCAATTTTAGATACACACTACCTCTAGTGTACATTTACATGTTAACAAATCTGCATATTATATGGGACTCATCTGGTACATAAATCTAACAGCAAAAGACATACATTTTTCTAAAGGCATTAGTGTTTATAGTGTATTTAGGATGCATAGTCATTAAAATGAAAAAGAAAATTCCCTATGAAAAATAGTTACTGCACAGGACATAATTTTCAAGTTAAGTCTCAGCATTATACTGTACATTCTCCCCTACCTCCAATCAAGATAACAGAAGTCATTAGGCTACAAGGGTCTAAATTCTTTGTCAAAATGACATGTAAAAAAATAAAAATATTTGAATTATCAGTGTGCAAAAATACACAATATACATAAAACTAGAAATTGTCATTTGTTTTAAACTTGTATAATTTAAAAATTGCCAAAATGATTGCTTTGCTTCAAATTAAAAAGTTAAAAAAGTTAATCAAAAAACCCTCTCACAGGCAAAAATTGTGGACCCAATCTTGCGTCCCAAAACTCCCATTAATGTCAATGATAGTTGTGGGTGCATAAGGAATGCTAGATCAAACCTGTAGGGAGAAAGGCCATACTGATTCGTCCTCCCTACCCCCATATAATACATGAAGGTTTTTAGTGGACATTTTAACTCAGACAAAGTAGGATAAACATGCCACAATCATACAGTCTCACAAAATAAAGTGATCAAATCTAAAACATTTGAACCAAGTGAAGCCTTAAATCCAATATAAAATTTCCTTCAAAGGAAACTTACCTAGTCTCGTAAGGCCATTGTTAGCAGCATTTTTTATAAAGAGATGAAGAATACCAAAATACCTCCAATTTGATGATTGGGAGTAGTGATATCACTGAATAGTTAAAAGGACAAGGTTCCCACTCTTAGTGGAGATGCAAATATATACTAACCATTAATATGCAATAAACATATGTATACCACACATACATATAGATACACACACATATACATACCTGGATAGTCCTCTAATACCCAGGCGTAAGGTTAAATAATACATTCAAAGACATTACTAAATACAAATACACTTTAAAAACACAGAGACAACATTTTATCTGTTGCAAAAATGTATTTGATTACTCAAGTAAAATTACAGTATCTCTGTTGTTAGTATTAAATGTTAAAGAAACTGGACCTCTTTTCCTTTCAACTTTCCAAGAAAGTGCATGTAACAGTCCAAAGTTGTGTTTTTCCCCCCCATATCTAATACAAAATAAACAAACACTATCCTTGTTCCCTTGGTCAAGAAGTAGGGCTTGGTCTTGCAAGGAACATTATGTACATTTTAATGAAAGTGATATTTCTTATTGTATATACAGGAGCATCTACATTTGTCCATGGAAGGTTGTTCAAGATGCTATACTTAGCAGCATTGTGAAAGTCCAGCACATTTTCTATAATGAATATACCTACAAGGCAAAATGTTACGTCTCAGTTTCAACTACCAAAACAACACTTTTGTATCTTCTCTAATAATCTGCGTGCTTATTACTGTACAGAAACTTATGAACATTTAAGACGACTCAAGTAAAAAGCACAATACAAATAACAGTTCAAAACGAAAAATGTTAAATCTACAAAAATTAAAGCAGTTTTAATTTTATAATAAAAATCAAAAACTGAGCTTGTAAAGGACCCACACTGTTCAGTCATATTCTCAGCTTTCAGTCCTTTTCTTAATTCTGTTTGGAAAATTAAACAATGTGTTGCTGATAAAATTTCCAGCGAGATCAAAGTATACATTTATATACAGACTTTTATTAGAGATCTGATGCACCACCTCAGTGGTGCATCAATACCAGAGTTCATGTTAAACTGGATATAGAAAATAAGTTAATGCCAGAAAAAGATCACCTAGCAGAACAGACTTGCAACTGCCATAAATGTTACAGCATGTTTACAGCACTCTAGTCGATTAGTATTTAGTTCAAAATACAGGAGACCAAAGTTAATGCTTGCATTTGTTTGCAAAGCAAGGTTATATCACTAATAAATAAGCTCTCTTAGAACTCTAGAAGTAGAACATGGTACAAAAGAATGTCTTTATAATGTTGTTGTTTGTAGACTTGTAAAAAGCAACCCTAGGTTGCACTATTTGCAGGAATGTTATTGATAAGGTTTATTCTAATTTGTTACAATTTCTTTGTTGTCTTCCACAAAACGTGTAAAACGGAAGTTTGTCCCATTTTCATTGCTTGCCATTTTCTCCAGACCAGCTAGAGGTGCATTAGGTTCAGAATTCTGGAGCTTCTCCAGGCTTCCAGTCAACCCACTAATAGGTGAACTGCCACCATTGCCCAGGCTTCCAGGAATTGGAGGGATGCCACCATTCTGAATGACTGAGATCTCATTGGTCTTCATAGCCAAGCCATTAGAGAGTGCAGCTGCATACTGATTCCAGAAGCTGGAAGGGTCTCCGTTTCCTGACCTTGCAGCCAAATCTTTCTGAAACATTTCTGGGAATTTTACAGGATTGCCTCCTAGAAATGTCATGGGACCGTCCACCGAAAGTCGTCTGCCTCGTCTCGCAGGAGTGCTGTTCCACATGTGAGTGCCCATGTGAACCTGCAAGACGGGAGTGGGTGGGGGAAGGAAGGTGGTTAGCAGTGGAATTCATTCTGACTGATCAAATATACCTTACCACAAAACAAAGAAGGCAGTCCATGTGTCTATTCTTATTTATGTAAAGAATACCACTAAAAGTAAAGGATGTAGTATTCCAGTTCAGATCAGTAACAACAAATAAGATTCATCTGGACCTAGATGCCAGATATGCAGAATGCCCATATTTTTCCTGCTGAACAATACATTGCTTATTACTCTTTTTCATTACATGTATTTAGCTTATAATAGCCTTATGTTATCCAGTCAATTGCAGCTAGCTACTTTCAGGATTAAAATTGTTATGTCCACTTTCATTGCAATGGTAAGTATTGTATTTGACACTCTTTACCCTATAAATGTCCTTTTCAGACAGGAAGAAAGTATCCTTTACTGATTGCTCATCGGAGAGCCTCGTGTATAGACAGAATGGCCTGAAAGTAATTATTCATCTCACATTACTGGCAGAAATCTCTAGAGAAATACTCTGTCAACAGAAACATGTACACAGTAAAGTGCTCAACTAGTGTTCTAGAACTTGAGTATATTTGCTTTTTCGACAGATCAGTAGGAGATGTTAGTTACATAATCAAATAAAATAATGCCTATTAGTTCAAGAATTATTAGTTAGAAACAAGTCTGTTGTGCGAGTTATGAAAATAGTATATTTAAGATGCAGTGCTTAATAAGTAATGTACGCAGTACACTTCATGCATATCTTAATTAAACACCCTCTAGCAACATTCGGCTATCCTGTTTCATAGGCTACATAGTGAGTTTGGTGCATTTTATCAAACCAGAAATATCTTGCTGCATTAAACTCTTCAATCCCGTTCAAAACGCCAGGCGCCCAGCATGTGACAACCAAATAAAACCATTTTTCATACCCCAGATATCTAAAAGGAGCACTGTTTACAACACTGCAGATGTAAATGTAAATAAACAAAAACAAAACAAAAAACCCCACAACAGCATAAGAACAGCAAGAAGGAAAGTACCTTAAGATTGCCTTTTGTCGTGAAAGCTCTTCCACATATAGTGCAGGCAAAAGGCTTTTCGCCAGTGTGTGTCCTTTCATGAATCTGCAAAGCACTAGAAGATGAAAATGTTTTCCCACATGTGTTGCAGTAGTGCTGTTTGGGAGTTCTTCGGGGTAGAGTTGGAAGCAGAACTGGTGATGTGGCAGAAGATGGCAAAGGCCCCAGAGGAACAAGACCAGGCGGTGTGTCTTTGCTATCCTGAGGAGAGCCGTGCAGAAAGCCATTAACCTCAGTTTTTATGAGAGATGACAATGAATTAGCAGGTATAACTGAAGAGTTCTGATTAGGGCCAATACTGGAATTGGGCTCAAAAAGCTGTGATGGCAGATCTCGCATTTGATGTGTCAACATATGCTGCTTCAAATTACCCTTTGTGGAAAAGCCACGATTGCAAACTGTGCAAATAAATGGTCTCTCTTTGGTATGACTTCTGTAATGAATGTCCAAGGCACTCTGACAAGCAAACGTTTTGCCACAAATGTCACATGCTGTGTTTTTAAATTTACCTCTATCTCTGAAAGGAAAGAGCATACTCAAAGATTCTTCTTTAATTATTTTATCTGTGTTACTAGATGTCAAGTCCAAAGCACCACCGTTAGCAGGGGTCGGAGACAAACCATTGGCAAACTCACTTGGTAAAGCTCTTAGTTGTTTCTCTTCAATACTTGGTGATTTGTGGTAATCATTAGTGCTGTTGGATGGGGACAAGGCCTGCATAGAAGAGGTAGACTCTGAGATAGCAGGACTTCCAGCACTTTGGCTTTCCATATCACCACCAATAGATGATGAATCATTTGTCATAACATCCCCCTCCACTGACCCATTTTCAACTGATTTTAAACTAGCTTGAAGTTGTTCAGCAAGTCCTGCATTGATCATCTTCATTTGTTTTTCTAAAGCAGCAATACTTGACATTTCCAGTGGCAGAGGGGAAGAAGATAAGCTGTCTTGGGACGCATCAACAGATTTAGGTGTATCTGGCACGCTGCTGTCAGGACAGTCTTCCATGTTCTCGTCTGAGAAGTTGTCTAGATCATCAAAATTCTTCTCATCAAAAGATCCTGTGTCAGATTCCATTGACTCTGGATAGTTTTCTGTGACAGGCGTATTGGGAATCTGTCCTCCCATATGCATTCGGATATGCTGCTGTAGCACAACAGCATTGGTGAACTTTTTCTGGCAGATCGGGCATGAATGTTGTACTCTCAGCGGGGGCATGGCACGATGAACACTGTAATGAGTCTTTAAATTTCCTTTAGTAGTGAAAGCACGACCACAAATTTTACATTTAAATGGCCTTTCACCAGTATGTGTGCGATAATGCATTTTTAATGCACTCTGGCAACTGAGAATTCGATGGCAAATAATACACTCATTAGGATCGGTTGCCTTTTTGTCAATATTTTCTACCAGTTGCTGCAATTTTGATGTTTCTGATGCCGACGTTGAATCTAGTAGTCCTCCAAATGGAAACTTTGCCTTAAATTGCTCCGACATTAGAGGCATCAGTGGATTTGTAAAAGTGACAATGCTGTTGGAGCCGGAGTCTGCTGCCGGTGAGCTCACAGAGCTGTTAATATTAGTGAAGGAGTTTGAAGTGTGAGTGTTTTCTTCTGTTTTGCCATTTGTGGTAGGCAAAGCACTGACCTCTGCCTCATCTGAATGTCCATTTGAATTTTTTACAGCAGGATCAGCAACTCCCAAGTCGCTTTTGACAGAACATGGAGGGCTAGCCGAATGATGGCTAATGGGAATAGGTTGAGGCTCCTCAGTTTTGATAAATGGTGTCAAGCTTGGAATTGTTGGGGGGAGTGGCAGGCCAACAGAAGTAGTCAAAGTAGACAAAACTGGCTTGCTGTCCAGCCAGCTGGTTACAGGTTTCTCTGGTGGGATAGACATCCCGTAAGGAATACCTGTGCTTGTAGGAATATTGTCCAAATGCTCTGGCACTGGGTATGGATTCATTTGAATATGAGGGTATTTTTCTTTATGACGCTGAAAGTGGACTTTTAAGTTTCCCTTTGTGGAGAATCTGTTTCCACATATGTTGCATTTGAAGGGCCTCTCGCCAGTGTGAGAACGTAAGTGAATCTGCAAGGCACTGTCACTCCCAAAGACTTTCGCACAGAACCTGCATTTATGTTTAAAGAATGCCTCATCAGAAGTACTTTTTGCTTCAAAAGCAGTTACATTTGGTGGCTTGCTTTTTCTTTGCTGTGCCAAGGCAGTCAAGGAGTTTAAATCCTCTGCAGGTGTTCCAAGATTGGACAAGGGGTTGGAGAAAACCGAGTTATTAGGGGCGGGTTGAGGTAGAAGTGGATTAGATGCAGGACTTAATAAACTGCTTATTGCAAAAGCTGGTGAAGATGATGCTGATACTGGTGGGTTGCTGAGCTGTGAGCCACCAACATTTGAAGCCACTTGTTCCGAGGACGGTGTTGTAACTGCTGCTGCCAGTATGTTAATATTTGAAGAAGAGCCACTACTGGATGGAATTATAGTATTGCCAGAGTTGCTCTGAGGTAGCTGTATAGGGGGTAGTTGTTTCAAACCACTGATGCTGGCAGATTGACTAGCAAGGCTTTGTGCTAATCCAGCTGCCGCAGCCAGCTGCTGGGATAAATGGGAACTTAGTGTGGACAAGGGGTTGGCAGATGTTCGTAAAGTACCTTGAGAAGGGCTAGAAGATGTTGACACGTCTGCGTTTTGGGAAGCCAACAATAATATTTGGTGACGAATTTGTTCAATCAGTTGCAACTGGTGGATCTGCTGTTGCTGTAAAGCCAACAGTTGCTCCATTAGGGCAGGTACAGCAAGCTTATTATTTGATGCACCATTACATCTCGCTTCCTGTGAGAACTGTGCTACTGCCACTTTCGTACTTTGAAGGTTTTCTATGATGACATTGCTATTTATCACTGAAAAGTTGCCTAATGCTGTCAGATCCCCTATTTGAGGTAGAGAGGTTGTTATAGCTGAGGTACCCATTGTGGAGCTGTTACTGCTTGTAATACTATTGTTGATGCTCTTGGAACTGCTACTGCTATTGTTAATGCTGGAAGCCTCCACATCCATGGATTCTTCCTTGTCAAGTTTGTTATGCTCTGAAAGGTCACTGCAGTCTACTTGATCTGTGTTATTAACTGTGTCATTCATCTGTTCATCAGGATTATCAGAAGGGGAACAAGGAGGGAAGGTTTCAGAAGGAGAAGCTGAATTTTCGTTCACAATTAAAACTAATTGATTTTTAGTACAGTTCTTCTTGTGTTGCAGGAGATCTGATAATTCAAAGAACTCAGCACAGCACCTGCCACAGACATGGGCATCCTTGTTCTTAGTGGTTCGATTTGCGTGACCCTTTTCTGTGTCTCCTAAAACATCAAAAGATGATGGATTAGAAACTGAGCAGAAACACAGAAATTTCTCTAGGACATTTTTATTTTAAATCTACTGTTTTTAACTCTCAGACTACAACACGCAAAGATTGTATGTGAGAAGAGATCAATATTAGTGCTTTCTAAATATTGCTCATGACTGATTTTTAAGACTGTACATGGGTGTTGTATTAATCCCTATGTTTTAGATGATCATTTCCTTCAGATAATCCATCAAAATATAAAATACTATGAACTGAAGACATTGGGGCATAATGAAATTCCATAGCAAAGTATTGATTTCCAATATTTCATACTGCTTATCGTCTAGTTGTCCACTGAGCGCAAATCAACCATTTGAAGGACCCATTAGACTCTCAAGTTCCTGTCAACCTTGTTCATTTTCAACGGATTCAAAGATATCTGTGACAGTTGCCCCTGTCACTAAACTAATTTGTAGTCATTCAAGGTCCCAATCAGTTGTTGACAAGAAAAAAGTGCATATCACTAAGCTACAGACTGACAACTCAAAAAATATATATCTCGCTTTTGAGTTTCCACATAAGACCTAAGCTAACTTTGATTGTATAGCAAAGATTAACTTTTGATGTGAAAGCTAATTCCACTGTAACTGGAGACTTCGAGCTGAATAAAAAGGAAAAATCCCCAATAAAAGGAGAAATATTCATATTTCACAAATAAAGTATTTTTTCTAAACCCATTTATTATGCTTTGACTCATATTTGGTTTTAAGACTGAAGAATGATAAATCTGCTACTCTTCAGCAAAAGAACACTTTGTGGGATAGGTTTAGAGCTCAGTTATGCTAGTGTAAATCTGGAGTAGCTCCATTAACACAGAGGAAATACTGTGGATTTACACCAGCCAAACTGAGATCAGGATCTGACCTCAAATCTATAAACTCTGCATAAGTTTTACATTTCTGAATAAACATCAAGAAAGATGATCAGTTAAAAGGAAATGTTCACATACAATAAGAAATAAGTCTTCGTTTTAAGTTTGATAAGTCTATGCAATTTTACTTGTCTGAATGCATTTAAAAACTATTTGCACTTAACTGTTGTCAATTGTTTAACAGATTGTACTGAACCTCTCATTATAAAATCCTTTCATTTCATGTTTGTTTCCACTAGTTGCTCACATTTCTTATCACTGGGATCCATTTGTAAATTAAACATTAAAAAATCTCTGACTCTAAACTAGCTGATCCTATTCAAAGACAGGATGGCTCCCTATTGTTTGCTCAGCATGAGGACACCAACTTCTGTTGTACAAATGGTGTGTGGTCATCTTGGAAGGCTGTGAAAAAAAAAAACTGTTTAATTCAAGGATTACCTCCCTGCATGTTTCTCTCCAGTATTAAATCAGATAATAGGCGGTTTCCATTACTTCCAAATTAAATCTCAAAGAAAACGAAAATAAAAGTTCCTGTAAAAAGTTGAGAAACAAACTAATGATTTGTCTTAACAAATGAGAATTTGAAACTAAAGAGCCATTTCTTTTATAATGCAAAGTGAGATGTGATGCAGATTATTAGCATTATTTTTTTTTAAAGATTTTGTTCCCTCTCTCGCTTTACCCAAGTATATATTGTATCTACTATGATGTAGAGTTTAGCATGAACACCCAAAAATTGCAGAATATCTGTTGCAATTGATGTTTTGTTTAATTAACTAGTTGGTTCCATATTTTATAGATCTTTTACTGATGCATCTCTCAAAAAAGTTAAATGTAGGTGTGAAAATAGGTTTATATATACACATCTGTATTAACAAGCTATAAGGTATGAGAAGAAAGCAATAATTATGATTCAGTTTTTAAGTTAAAGTTTACTCATACTAATTAGTGTTGGATTCCAATACCATTTTATGTACTTTTAGAAATATTGTATAGTGTTCAAAAATAAAGGAAAATATTAAATGAAATTTATTAAAGTTGTGTACTTTTCTTTAGTCATTGTGCTATTTAACTCCAGATAAAAATAATATGACAAACATTCCACTTAAGGCTTTTTATTTTGACAACCTATTTCAAATGATGCATCCATTTCAGAAGCTTATTTTAAACTAGGAAATGCAATTCCTAATATATTCAACAGAAATGTTATTTCTTTCTCTTTGCCATTTCCATATGTAATGGTTATGTTTCCATCTACTTTTACAGCCAATTATGAAGGAACAAAAGCTATTCTGTTTGTTCACACATTTTCAACAAAATGCATTAAAACTATTATGTCAGCATGTTCTATTAAGCTCTGCATTCAGTGGAAAATACTTTTCAACCAGATCACATTTATCAAAACATAAAGCCACTTTAAAACACAGTTTTGCTTGGTCAGCTGTGCTTAGATAAATAATGGCAGATTCAGAACTAAATAACTAGCAAGGGAAATCAGAAAACTGACAATCAATTAAACACATTACAACAATTTGCTTCAAATATTTAGCACTTCTGTATGGAGATTAAACAATATTTTAGTTCTTTAGTTATTTTTAGTTATTTTTTACTAGCAAAGTATCTGATATTCTTGCTTTACAAAGAAAGGTGATTTTGTACACATATTTAACTGCTACTTTTCCATACCTGAAATTGACTAGTGTTCTAGCACAATACAATACATATTAAAACATGAAATAAAGTATGTGTATATATTTATATTTTTAAATAGTTTAAGCACATGAATACTGCAGAAGTTAAGACGTCTGTCATATCATAAGAACAACAATAAACTACATCCATAGATCAAGCAAAAATAATATCAAGGGCTTAGATTTTTGTAACATTTTTCATCTTGAAATTTGTTCATGAACTGCATTCACTAGGTTTAATTTTTGTTTTCTTAAATGCAAAAAATAGGCTTCTCTATATTAAAATAGATCTTAATTTTACAGTTACCTGTAGATTATAATGACTTCTACTATGGGGGGGGAGGGGAGTGACACTATTAAGTAATAATTGAGGTTTAAAATGACAGATCTTGAAAAGTAGATTTTGTAAAACTGATAGTAAGACATACAGCGTGCTTTCTACTGCATATTTAATCTCTATTGTATTCTAATCACATCTGTTAGCTTTCTAAGTATTTCCTTGAATGATCTGTTCTAAATAATAGTAATTGGTGACCTGACTAAATGAAGTTTCTTTGTTGTGCTTATCATGGTGAAGAAATCTTCCATCTTGCTTTTATGTATCCTGTAAAGAATTAACAGTAAAATTAAATCTGCAGTGGGTGGCTATATAGAAAATTCAAACAGCAGTAATTATGAAAAAAGTCCACAACTTTTTAAACGACATTAATGACACTTTGGATTGTTCCTTGTCAGATGTTGATTTTTCAGTTCACAGGTTTCTTAAGGATTGTGAAAAAAATTTTAGTGCTCAAACATTACTCATTTCAAACTTGGGAATTTTGAACCACTTGAGATGCATATTCTAGAATGAGAACCAAAACATTCCATAATCCTCAAACTTGTGAAATGAAAAAAAAAATCTGCTTTGCTTAGCGAGATGACTGAACAAGGACTTAAAATATTTAGAAGGTTTTGAACTGTAAGTGTATTTGTTTTCAAAATGACTGCTCACCAAAATTTCAATTATAATAATGATATGCTTCTGTGTCTATAAACTTTTAGCCAAACCTCTCTCTCAGTTAAGCAACTCGGAAACGTAATCTAAATCCCAGTTTGCATTAATTTTTTAAAAAGTGTCCCTGGTGAATAAAATATTTTAATTAACTGCCCCCTTAACTGATCTACAAAGTGGGAAATTTAAAAATCACAAGATGTTATTCTGAAGAAAACAAGTTATAATATATGGGGGGGGGTGTTCACATTCAATTCAGTTTCTTAACTTTTCTGTGTTATAACTCGTAATTTGCTCAAACTATTTATTCATATATTAAATTCATTCAAACAAGGAGTCTACAATTTAATAATCAAAAACCAACCAAAAAAAGATTACCAAGCTATTTTAAAACTAGGAACGAATCCATCTAATGAACACAATTAAAAAATGTCTTCCCTACGGATGAATCAAAATGAACACTAGATGGGGTTCCAGTTGCAACAGTTTCTTCAAAAAGTTGAGTGTAGTTTCACTGTTCCAGTGACACGTAAAAGAAAGGCTCCTTAAGGTTATATCTAAACTTTGGCTACATAAACATTGGCAAAAGGACAAGAAACTAAATCCCTGTTGTTTGGAGGGTAAAACGGAGCTATGGGAACTACCTGTCAATCTCCTCTTCGGGGGTCTGGCATCTAAGGGGACAGGGGAATAGGGTTAGCAAAAGCAGCAAAGCTGATAAGGCACAGCTAAAATAAACTACTAACTTCCTGCTATGCGACCAGTAAGGCTCAATTCGGGGGTCACTGGCAAGATATTGAAGTACATATTGTGATCTGAACCCTGTCACCTTTCAATGGAAGGAAGCCAGCAAAGGTTAAAACAGCTAACACTTAAGTAACTCCTAGCACCACTCATACCAACTTTCTTGACTATATGCTCGTGTAGCAACCACTTCACTTGTATATTCCAATTTTTAATTCTTAAAGAAGATTTTACGGGATATAAGTCTCATGCACCTTAAACGGTTAGGAAAAAAACAGCAATCCGTGCTTTCTTCATCAGCGAATGTCTGTTTTGCTTTTTACTAACTATTTCAAAAGCTTAACTGTATTTTTCCCCTAATATGATTGCTTCAGTAAAAATGGACTGTTTCCACATATGGTTAAAACTGACTTGCACAGAAAACTTGAAGATGGTTAAATATAGGAAAAGCGCAGCCTGTAGATACCGAGTTGTGACTTATCACCACATGTTATATTAGATGCATGATAAGCAAAATAAATCTGGGAGAGTTGGAGAGAAATAGTGAGTGTGAAGGGAAACCCACACAACATGCCAGTTTAACCCCACTGACTTCAGTAGAACTACTTCTGACTTACATCAGCATAAGCAATATCTGATAAGGCCCACTACATCTAGTGCGCTGCCTTGCAAAAAAATGTAAGATATATATATATAAATTGTAATCAAGACTGATCAAATACAGTTATCTCACAGATGATATAATAAGCTGAAAGAAGCCTGACTAAACATGTACTCCTACCAAGCATTCGGTCTTGCAAGTGTTATTAAATAAACAACAAAATAACCCTAGTTTTTAATAGCTGCCTGGGCCCACAGGTCATTCTGGGAACCATCTAATGCTACAGTGAATAATGAAATTCTATTATTTACTAACATCAGATGAACTGATTCCTCTACATGGAAGAGAAGCAAGTATTATATCTGCAGCAAATGCTAGCTGCATTGCTCTTCTGACAGAACCTTTGCCTTGAAAAGCTATGCTTCAAAATAATATTCTGCTGTATGATTAGGCCAGGAAGCTCCTATAATCTAAAAACCCTCCAAAAAACAAAAAACACAAACCAACCCCCAATTAAAAAAAAAAAGAAAAAAGAAAAAATAAGCTCAAAATGTAATCAGAAAATATCTCACAATCTCAGTTATTAACAAAAAGAAATAATCCAACTGCCTTTTATACATTTTCCACCAGTTACTTGTTGAATATAATTTATGTCAAAAGTCGCTTCTATTAGTCCGATTTCTGTCCTGTTTATACCAGTACAAAGGTATTCTGCGTGCACATTCACAGGATATAATGAAGCCAAGCTTCCTTATTCAATGACTGCACCAAAAATACATTTGAAATATTAAATCTTCAGAGTAAGGATGTACTGCATTGACGCTAAACTTTGAAAGAAAGTGTTCTAAAAAAAAAAATGTATGTTGCTGTAAGACATGGATGAAGTTTCTTTTCAAACTACTTTCTATTGACCCTTAACCGTGAATACGTCAGAGTTTCCTAAACCAGAACTCAAAACAGATACGACAATTTTTTGACAGAAACATGATTTTTCATTTATTCCTAAATATTCCTTCATTTCACATTATTGCAAGTGTTGTTAAAGTAGCAGCGATGCCAAACCTGTCTGATTCCTGAAATTGTAACTGAGCTAACAAACCTGAATTCACTGCATCAAAAAAAGAAGAATGGGGGATTTTTTGTTTGTTTTGTTTTTTTGCAATTTTGAGGCATATCATGACAAAAATGTTTCGCACCTATCTCAAATGTATCCACTATAAATTTAAGAACTTCTCAAATGCATAAAGCATTCATTTAATTCACTTCTATAGGGTTAGTTTTACACTAATATTGCAACAGCATTCTAAATCTTGTAACACTATTACAAAACATACCCTCCAGGCAATGTAGTCAGAACTTATTGTCCAAGCATGTAAAACAGTCATAACCTAAAACCATTACTACTGAAAGGAGAGGAAAAGCTCCTAACAGGGTGTCTAATAACCTACTGCTTTTTCTAGAGAACCAACGTTTAAAAAAAAATGTACAAAAACCCCTTAATTATTTACTTAGTTAATTTAAGTTACTAGCCAGGAAAACCAAATGAAAGATTATCTAATGCCATCATTTTAGGTGAAATCCAACTATTTTAAGTACATCATTTAGCAACAGGCAAGAAAGCTTCTCAGTTAACATTCCTTTCTCACACCCCCAGTGTCTTGCATCTGAAAACATGTGCAAAATCAGATCAAAAGACTAAAAACAGGAAAGAAAAAAAGGGGTGAGTGCAGGCGCGATTTTATTAAGATACTTGAAGGTGCTTTTATCAGCGTCCTTTAGCAAAAATTTTAAAAAATAAAGACTTTGTCAAGAGATGCGATTAAACAAACTGAAGATGTGAAAAATAGCCCTTTGATTCTCCAGCAAGATAAGTTAACTTCCATCTATGCTTTCCCTCTTTGCTTACTTTGTAAAGTTCAGAGCTCTTTTTAGGGCACTGGTGAAAGGATAAATAAAACCTAACCTTTCCCCAACTCATGCTTGAAATTTCAAAGCTGAAGGACAAAAACATTTCAAGTTAAAATAAGTGTCTTAAAGTGAAATTGAATTAATTGAATTGAACCCGGTGGCAAAATAGCAATGCATCCAGACACATGAAAATTCACCTCCCCCCCAAATAAATAAAATAAAATAAAATAAAGTTTCCTTCCAGAAATCAAAATACTTCACAGAAACTTTTAAACGGTTACAAGAAATGGGTGCTATTTATTTATTATGATAATGATGATGCAAAGAAAGGTGTCTCAATATTAAAAAAAAAACTGAATGATAACAAAGCTACCATAACATCCTTCCAGCTTTCCCAGGGAGACCCGATTTACTCTGCAGATCTTGGTATCTTAGGTTACATTTGTTCCGAAACTCCTCAGCAGCCCCCGAGCAACTTGGGGGGAGGGAAGGGAAAGGGAGGGGGCTGATAAATGGAAAATGAATTAGGACAGTTCAGAGATCACAGCTCCCATGTCCCCAAACCTACCTCAGTGGCGACCCTGATATGCATGGTGCTGAAGGGGGGTGGGGAGGGTGGGAGAAGAGGGTTGTTTCCTGGCTGCTGCTTTAATGACTAATGCAGGGGGTTAATGGGGCTGAGGGAGAGCAGCTCCGGGCTCCTCTCCATGACTCACATCGCACACTGGCACGTCAGCTTCTGGCCAAGTCCCTCCGCAGCCAGCAATGTGCTCGCTTTAGGAGCGTGCAGGGTTTGCAAAGAGGGACGAGTCCGAGCTTCTCTCGGAGAAGACGAGGAGCCCAGCACACCGAGCGGCTCGGAAAGTTAGCTGGGGAAGCCAAAGGTGCTGCCTCGCCTCGGGGTTTGATGAGTGCCACCGTGCCCAGCCCCGGGCAGGCGAAGGAAAAGGAAACGAGTTATTTATCAGGGCCAACTCTCTTCATCCCCATCCGATGTGCCCTGAGCATCGCCTTACGCCCCAGGACAGAGGGAATAGCTCGGGAGATGACCCCTCCAGAGAGAGAGATTTGGGCTGAGATCTCAGCCACACTCTTACCCACCAAAAACTGCCACAATTTCCAGAGCCTCAGGAAGTGCCCTGCAGAAATGAAAGAGAAGCCCCCCCCCCAACTTTCCATCTCGTCCTTCCTCCCAATCTATATTATCCATATCTGCCGCCAGCCTCTTGAACGGACACCCGGGAACAGTTTTCATGCAACTTCCTGAATGGCCTGTTTATCCCCCGCCCCCCCCCCCCCCATTTCAAAATCAGCCCCAAGGTGTGGGTCCCGCGGGTCGGCAGGCGCAGCACTGCCCGGCCGGGGAGAAGATCCAGGGGGCACCAAACGGGGGGCAGGATTCCCCTCCCGTGCTCCCCGGCTGCTCAGCCTTACTCGGGGCTCCCCCGCAGCTGGTTGTGAAGTTAAGGCATCCGCCACCTCGAGGTGCGCTGCGCTGGGGCAGGGCAGGGGAGCGGGCCTGCCTTTGGGACACAGGACGCGGAGACCCGCTGCCACCTTCGCCCCTGGCCCTCGAGCCTCACTGATCAGCCAGGCGCTTCCCAATCGCCCACTTTCTCACTTGGATTTTCCCCCGTCCCACAACCACACTCCCCTACTCAGCCGGTTTATAAAGTCCAAGCAGACACAGGTACAAGCACCCCCCCCCCACCTTCAATAAAACTGCCTTTCCCTGCACCAACGCAGAGCTTCCGGACCCCCTTTAAAAAAAAAACACAGGCTCTCCAAAGCCAGCTACAGAACAAGCCACCCTGGTTCCTCCTTTACCGGCTTCACACCCAAAAAAAGCCCCCAAGGGAGAAAGGAAACAACCCCCCCCCCCCCACTAAAGCCAGCCGCAAAGCCGCCCTCGCCGGAGCCGCTGCGAGCCCGGATCCCGCAGATGCCAGGCGGCCAGAGCGAAGAGCGAGAAAAGTTACCAGGGGCAGGGAGGGAGTCAGCCAGCGCGTCAGTGCGGCGAGAAAGACTTTTATCTCCAGCACGCAAACTTTCTCCCCCCTTTAAAAGTGGGGGTTCAAATGCTTCGGAGGCGAGGGCTGCCTGGCAGCGCAGGTTTCCCAGCCATAGCGGGACTCCAGGAGGGAAAGGGGGCAGGCAGGAAAAAAGTAGGAAAGGGGCTTTTTCCTTTTTTTTAGGGGGGTGGGCGCAGAGAGTAAGTGCGGTCGGGTCGGTGCATCCTTAGAAAACACACACCCCAACCCAAACCTGACTTTCGTCCCGCTCCTCACCAGCCTCTGGGGTGTGTACTACAGAGGGGGTGTGGGGGAGAAATCCATCTCTTCTGGGGTCAGACTGCCAGATCATCAACAAAAAAAAAAGGGGGGGGGGAGAGAGAGACACACAAATGCAACAAACACAGGAAAACAGAAGGTTAATAAAATAATACAAACCCATCCTCGACAAGGGCCAAAATAGTACTATTAAAAAAAACAAACAACCACCAAAAAACTCCAGCAGCTCCAGCGCTCTCTTCCCTTTCCTGGTGCAGTTTCCTAGCTGTCTCGAAGGTAAGTTGATCTATTTTGCGGGTGCGTGTTTGTGTTAAAATGTGTGCGAGAGAGAGATGGGAAGAACTCACCATTTCGCTGGGATAACGAGGCCAGCTCGGGGTCGGACTGGAAATGCTGAGGCTTCGCCTGCTTCCTCCGCGACATGCTGGCTCAAACATCAGCTGGGGCAGAATAAAAAATTACTAAAAAAAAATCTTCTCAAAATTACGGAAATCGAGCCTCCCCCCTCCCCAAGCCACGCCGCACCGCGCATGTGTCCTGCTATAATTATGATTATCAATAATGCATTGCGATTAATCATAGAGGGGCTCTTTGAAAGGCGATTGGCACATGGCCAGCTCTATTCAAACCCGCTCGCCTTAATCAATTAGGCGCTGATTTGCTGGAGACCCTTGTCTCTCTGCAGCTCCCACCCAATGAGTCGATCCATGTGGCAAGAGAGGGGGCTGGATTTCCCCAAAGCTGTTTGGATACAGTTTAACCCTCTTAGCAACCAGCTGGGACTGTTTCACGCCATCCCTGTTACTATAGGAATGTGCCGAAAGCCTCTGCCCGCCCCCCGCTCGCTGCTGTCCCGAGCTCCTGGGTGGGGGGGGGGTCTCGTTACAAAAGGGGGCCCAGAAGCAAATGAAATTCTCTCTTCTCGGAGCGCCCCGGGAGCGGGGACTAATCAGGACGGGTCCTGCCCCAAGGCAGCAAACGCAGAGCGAGACAGGACCCCCGGGAGCAGCTCGCCCAGCCGCGGGGAAACGCTCCGGCTCTGCCCGCGCAGCGGGGACACCCACCGGGGCCGGGTGACGGGCCGGGCTTTTCCCGACTACCCTGCCCCGCGCTCGGGCGGTGCCACCGCCTCTGCCCGGGACCGTCCCCTCCCCGCTCCGCCGGCGGCCAAGTTCGGTGTCTTGGTGTGACCTCTGCCCCCATCGCAGCTGCACCGTCCAGCCCCCCCCCCCACCCGGGGCCCGGGCGGGGGGGCGGGTCGGTTCAGCGGCCGGCGGGCTGGCCGCAACCTCACGCGTTTCCCAGGACAATTACAGCAAACTTTGTGCCCGGCTACGTCACGAGCCCGGCCCGGGAGGGGGGAGGCTCCGCCCCTGGCGGCGCCGCCGCCGCCGGTTGGCTGAGGCCGACGTCAATCCGCGGGAGGAGGCGGCCGGAGAGGGCTGGCGGCGGAAACCCGCCGACTCATCTGCCCGGCGGAGGCCGGGGCACGGGGGGCGGAGCCCGGAGGGCACCGGGCGGCTGTGCATGTTCCCCGGCGGGGGCGCGGCTGCGCCCCTCTGCCCGGGGTTGTCGGCGGGAAGGGGTGTGAATTCGGAGTGACACCCCCCCTGCCCCACAGCGAAATCGCGCCCGACTTTCGTTTTCTGCCCGAGAGTCCGAGGCTGAGCCGCGCGGGGCTTCCAGCCCCAGCTCCCGGGCAGCCGCCTGCAGCCTGGGCGCGCGGGCCCCGCCGCTCGGCCGCCCCGCCGGAGCCCCGGGAGGTCGGTGCCTCGTCTCTCCCCGCCTGTGGCCCGACGCGCAGAGCCAGCGCGATGGGCTCTGGGCAGGCAGCTGCGCGGGGAAACTTCTTCCCACGCCGGCCACGTACTTGTAACTCCGGGAGTCAGAACTGAGTTTATGACCGAGCGGCTCTTCGTGTGGGTCAACACGTTTAAGAATGGACCGCTCCCCCCACCCCCGTGTGTGGACGCATAGGTGGCTCTCTGCCTCTTTCTATGCACGTGTACAGTCGCGCACACACACACACACTCCTGTGTGTAACACTAGATTAACCACATACGTGGTGTCTGCTAGACGCGCAGCAATTGAATACATCCTGCCCGAACTGCTCAAATGCCGCTCGGGCAGCGCGAACACATCGTCAACCAATTTCGTAATCGCGGAAGACAGAGTTCCGTCCCAAAGTTAGGAAGGTTCTCTCCAGCCCCAGGATTGCTACGTTGCACCCACACAAATGCACATACAGCACAGCACGGGCAGATTATGTTTGGTTTATGGGTAGCTATGGAGCCCTTTGTATTCCTCGTTCCTCTGCACGTCAAATTCCTCCGTACTGTATACGAAAAGTTGGTGTGCAGGGTTATCTTGGTCTGAAGACGAGCAAGCGTGCTGCTGTTGTAGTCAGTTTCTGTTTCTGGGCCATTCACAGCACCCTCCTCCCACCCTCCCCTCTGGATTATTTACTCTGTGATTGAAACGACTCCTTTCCCCCGGTATCAATATTAACAAACTCTGTAAAAGCAAGAGGCTGATCAGATACAACTCATTTCAATTTCAAATGAGCCGGTGAAACCTAGAGAGCGAGAATCTCTCTCTCCAATCGAGGAACCGACTCACTCGGATTTTCTTCTCCCTATTAAACGAACTAGACTTTAAAATGTTTACCAAGGTGGGTGACAAAACATCAGTAACCCCTCTCCTCCCCCCAAGTGCCAGCCAAATATTTAGTCAGCTTTAGCAAACCGGACACACTGAATGTGCTTTTCTTTTCTGTATAGGGTGGGCTTTTCTCCCCCTCTCTCTCTTTCCTCTCCCCGCAGTATTTGGTACAGTAGATTTTGATAAAAAGACAAACGAAGCTGTCAGTCGGGATGATGTTGAAGAATGAAGATAATAATGTTGCTATAGGTGGTATTTCAGATGCCATTATTTTTCACTGAATATTTAAAGAGATCTTTCGGCAGAGATGGATATATTCAGTGGTAGGTGTCAGCCTCCTTACCCTCACACACTGGGAAATAACCGAATATATACTTACATGATATATGTATACATACTGATACACGTATATGCATATAACACCCACATAACCCCTATTCGCAAGAATGTCTGCAGTTAGAATTATATCCATCACTCGATTAGCTCCCCACGTCTTTAAATCTAGTTACTGTCTGAAAATGATTCGCATTTACAATTTCATGATATATTTGTTGATTAAATTGGGTTGCTTTAAAGCACTTTCCCATAGCGCTATGCATTTGGCGCCTGTAAGTGCCCGTTGTGAGCCTGCAATTAAAAAAAACAACAGTGGTTTGGAGAAAGACTAATTTGGAGAGAGAAAGTTTAATAACTTTTTTTTTCGTTTCTTTGCTCCCTCGTCATTGTAAAAACAGACGCTTAGTGTTTAATTTAGGGTCATTTGATTATTTGTTGTTTGTTTTCTTCCTCTTTGCTGGGGGCCGGAGATGGGGGGGGCAGAGTGGTGTTTGCAGAGAGAGAAGAATTGGTCTTTATTGTTGTTGATAGCAACACATCAATTAAATGTCATTGCCGCGAACAGAAGTTGTGAGGGTTCACGAAATACTGTGATTTTGTTTTTGCTGGTTTCCCCCCTCTCCAGGTCCAGATGACCCCCACCCACCCCCGGCACCCACACATCTTCGAGATCTTTCTTAGGTTATTTTTTAAAAAATTGGGGGTGGTGGGACCCAGCATGTTTTTCCATGCAAATGAGCCCTTGGTTGGAAAACAACCGTGCTGGGGATCGATTTCCAGTTCATTGAGATGAGCACTGAAGGGAGACTGTAAACAGCGGATAATTTGCAGTTCATTCGGGTGAGAGACGATTTCAATGAGATGCAGCACACTAGACTGGATTATTGTTATTAAGGTTTGCGATCAGACATAACAACCTTAGCACTCAGGGGTTAAAAGCTACACAATACCCATATACTTATAATGCATCGTTAATAACGATCTGGGAGAAAATCCAATTGATTTCATATTTTCTGCAAATTTGCACCACCGGCGCAGCTTGTAAAGCGGAATGTACTTAGATACAGGTCGGTCTCTTCGCAGAGCTAACCCCGAACAATCAACCTTTAACCTGTGGCAACATTGTCTCTGCCCTAAAAATTAAAACACTTTCAGGGCAACACCGTCCCCGGGTCATTCATTCATTCACGTTTTCAGATGGCAAAAATCCCTGCATTTACGTAGCAAGGCTTGTTTTCTGTTTATGGAGAAAAGATACCGTGCAAACCAGATTTTAAATATTGCTGCATGTGCCCCCTAAACTGCTAATACCGAGCCGTCCCACAGCTAACACTGCTCACATGTATTTTAGAAATGTGGGTAATTAGGGGCTTCCAGATGCTGCTGTCAGATGGGAACTTGGCTTTGTGCTCCGATATATAATAAACTTTTGAGCCAGTCCTGGGGCGCAGCTATCCAGGAGCAGCTAGGCACTGCTATCTGGAATTGTTTTATTATCAATAGCCTGGAATCCCGCTATTCAATACGCGCATTTCAACCCTTGTGACTGGGTGGGTTTAGGTAGGACTACTTTTGTGGACAAGGCTGTCAACAACCTTTCCCCCTCCCCGCCCCCCCTTTTTTGATTTATTTTCTAATGATCATTCCTTAAGAAAAAGAAAAAGGGCCAGAATGGAATCCTTCTCCATTATTACTGACAACTAATAATTGATCATTGCTCACAAGCGCGAGCTTTTAGCCAGATAATTGAATCGTAAGCAATACGGGTTGAGCTAAAGGCGAGAGAGAGGGAAAAAAACCCAACCCAAAACAAAACAAATATAAAGGCACCAAAGTGAAGGGGTTTTTTTTCTTTGTTTGTTTATTTTTGCGAAGATAAGAGATGAAAATGACTAATGCCACATAACCAGCCAAGGTGGAAATGTTTAATTCAATTCTTTCTTTGCACATTTGCTGCCTTTTGTTTGACCCGGTGGCCAGCAAAATTTTACACCTAGCCATCCCTTTTGAGCTTATTGATGAAGGTGCTTCTGAAATGATTATCAAGAGATTTACAGCTATCACTCCCCACCTACGGGAAAAGTAATAAAATCAATCCCTCAATCAATCAGACCCTTCTTGCCCCCCCCCATATCTTTTTAATCTATTCTTTCAGCTGTTTTATTACAATGCAAATCATTAAATATATTTGTTTCAAATTTAACAAAAATGCTCCTGAAGGACACTGCCAATTTAGATATAGTAATAACTAAGTAAACAGGCTAGATGAAACTAGTGAGCTAGTAAAGAGGCTAGAGGAAGTGTTTTTCCAGGCAAGATGGTTGAAAGCTGAGAAAAACAAAATGCAGAGATAAAGGAATGAAACTATTAGAAATGTTCAATATAACTGCAGAAAGGAGGTTTTTGTATGTTCAGTCCCTAAGAGGGAGGTGGGGGAAGAAAAAGAAACATTGCAGGAGTTTCATGCATATTTCTTTTGTTTCTCTGTACATTTATTTTATGCAAAAGAGTTCTGGCAAAACTACACCCACCATAAATCCTATCCTATTGTCCTATCTTTGTGTGATATTATGTCTTACTTTCTGTGTTAAGAATAAACCTGGAATTTTTTTTTTTGCCATGTAATAAATTATTTTTTTAGTCAATTCCTTTAGTTTGACATTATAACTGATTTATTGCAAGGGCACAATTGTATTCTTTTATATAGTATGTTCTACATTAACAATAAAATGCTACTTAGATTAGTAACAATGAATTAAAGCATATTTCAGGTAGGCTATAAAGGTCCCAAAATCACTGAAATGCCTTGGAATTCAGTGGTCAAAACTGCCAGTATGGACAAAATTAGTAGGGAATCTATAGGGAACTGAGAATTATCTTTGATGCCAAAGGGAATGTTTTTTTCACAAGCCACATCCCCTTCTAGCCCAGTTTAATTTGTGTATCAAAGCCACATAAAGCCACAGTGTACCTCCAGCAGAAACATAGAAGTTTAGAAATGAAATGACACATAGTTCTCCAACCTTATATAAACTGGTGAAATCCCACATTGGGAGTCAAAGACATTTACCACTTTCATGGGCTGTACTACACCACAAAAGTAACTTTGTATGGAATAAAAAAGCATGGTGCAAATAGGTACACATCAAGAAAATAGCCTTAAATAAACCCTGATATCAGTTCATGAGATGGCCATTAGCTAAGTATGGCCTCCCTGGCATTCTTCTTTGAGAACGGTGCCTTCATGTGAGGGAACATATCTTTTCAGATTGCGTTGAACCTAGACAACTAACAATGAGAGCCTTAGTTTGGATTTTTTAAATATCCCTTAATTATCACAATTATTTAATAGCATACAAAGCATTATTTAAAAGAGTAGAAAATATACCTATGGCAGCCATTAAAAGAAAAAAGACAGAAAAGAGATAGATGGTGAAATTGAATCTGGCATTAGTAAGAAGAAAATCTATTGTTCTTTTTATTTGGTTTCTCCTTCAGGATTTGCTTATCTTTGAAACACAATTCTGCAAGGTTTCTCTAGTCTGTCCAAATAAAAACACAAGGCCAAAATTTCATGACAATTGCCTAATAACTTATATGAGTTCCTACAACTACAAGGTAATCATCTAGCATGGGGTTAGACCCATTGTCACAAACTGATTGCTGTTCTTTCCAGAATCACCCTGTCAATTCATATTTACCAACAGTGTGAGTTTTCTACCTATATTTTGATGACTTACTTTAGTGTGATGAATAATAAATTATTACAGACTAAAAGTGTCTCAGACCCCAGGGGGAAATGTTGCTTGAGTTATTCCCAAATTTCATGCCTAATTAAATAAACCTGACAACCTAACTCATTTTCCTAACACAATTATCTAAAGTTTCACCAAATACAGTACAAGTACTTTTCATTACATAAACTTCATTTGCCTAATATTAAGGTGCACTAACTTGATGTGTGATGTTTACAATGTGATAGCTATCATGCTATTTGTATGAACACAAGAAGTTGGTTTTGCAGAGTTTGGTTTCAATAAAATAAATATACTGTGAATAATGCTTTTACATTCCATTATTGACTAAGTACATTCTTCATGGTCCAAACTCTGCACTCAATTCAACCCAGCCCTGTCAATGGAATTGATTTGGTGTATCTGAGAGTAAAATTAGGCCTGTTGTATGTAAATATATGTTTCCTTACTATCTGACAAGAGTATTTTCTGTTGTAACAGGGATTCTCTTCTTATGTGTGAGTCTCAGTATAATAAGGAGATTTTCTTGTGCACCCACCTGCTCTCCCTTTCACAATTTTGCAGATCACCTCCCCTCCCACTCATGAACATATGACATCCATATAGACACAACAGCACTTGCCCACTTGGAAAACAAAATTAAGACAGTACTGACTGCATTTGTAGCTGCCCTTTAAAGCAATTCAGCAGCTGGAAACAAAGAAGATGGACAGCACCATGTGACAAGCCAACTCTCTGTGGACCACCAGCAAGTACTACACAGGCCACCAGTGACCCATAGGCAAATCTGAGAATGGCTGCTCTATAAAAATTAGAAATCAGTTACCATCTAGGAGGTGAAAGTCTCCCTTCCCTGCACATCAGACTTTGTGCATGGAAATCTGCAAGAAGAGAATGGAATTCACCTTCGCCCCATGACTCAAACTGGAAAAGTGGCCTCTACCCCTTTACATTCCCTATGTGGCAGGTATAGCTGCAGTAGATGTTTCCCAAGCTGAATTATTTCTTTTTCTCACCTTTCATTGGCGTCTTTGTCCTACTTATATTTAGAACCAAATTCTGCCTAAAATGAAATTAATAGGATTTCAGGGTGCAAAAGTCAGAGCAGAATTTTGCCCTCAGTAATACAATAGTTTTGTTAGGTCTAACTAGCTCTCTCCCAAACTTCCCATAGATTAATTAGGATGACTTGGGCCCAGTCCTAACCAATATTTGGGGGCCCAATGATCCCAGTGGAAGTATGGCCTGAATACAAATTTAGGGTGTCATCCAAAACTGATTGAAGTCAATGGACATCATTCCAATGTCATCAGTGAGTAAGGATTAGGGTGACCAGATGCCCCGATTTTATAGGGACAGTCCCAATTTTTGGGTCTTTTTTGTATATAGGCTCCTATTACTCCCCCACCCCCTGTCCCGCTTTTTTACATTCGCTGTCTGGTCACCCTAGTAAGGATGGTAGCCTAGGCCAATACATACACAGTTCTTATAGGTCATATATAATACAAGTTAAAAAAATGTTTACACAAACCCCAATGCTAATGCTACATTTATTTGTAATTTGTTGACTATCATGCATAATTAGTTGCAAACACCTAAAATGTCATATTTCTTGCCCTGAGGGAGTCTGCAATATAACAGACCAAGCCTAAACTCTTCATTGATGAAATTCAGTCCTGTGCGGAAAGCATGGGGTTTATGTAGCACTTAAGTGGAGCAAAGGTCTTGTGCACTGGGGCACATTTCACCCTGTGCAAGCACGGCCACAAGGGGAGTTCTGTTGTCTGAGCAGTGCAAGATCAGGCCCATTGTCAGACACACATTAACACAGGCAACTTTTCAAATGCAAGATGGTATGGAGTTGTCAGCACTGACAATAATCAATGCTTAGAAAATCTGCCTGATAGCAGGATGCCTCTTTATCTCTATTTTAATCTAAAAATAATTAAACAAAAATATCTTTCCAATCTCACCAGTTTTAAGGGGTTAAAAATAACTTCATGTGTCTTTAAAATATGCTCAGCCCTGCTTCTGCAGCAGTTGTAGATGCTCCAATTTTTATGCGGCATTGAGGCAGAAGCAAAGCAATCATATTTTAAAGTGACAGTTTTAGAATCTATTCTTATTATAACTCTACTGAAGTCAATGGAGTTAAACCAAGGATGAATTTGGTTCATTTTTACCCCCTTGCATCCACGACGAAATCCTATGTTTAATTCCATAATAAAATAAAATTACTGATCTTGTTTTTTCTAAATTGCAAATTCTGTTCCCACCCTTGCTTTTCAGCCCTAGACATTTTTAGAGTAAAATCCAATTTCACCCAGTGCTGCTTCTCACAGGACTTCCAGGACTGCAGCTCCTTTGCCCCAATTGTAATGAATTACTCTAGAGTCGTACCAGCTCTGAGTGTGCTCTGGTTAAAAAGGTGACATGGACATGAGCCTAACGGGTGAGAGATGAGTAAGCCTACATTCATGAGCCTCAGCATTACCAGCATCATGCAGACAGAACAGGCAGCTGCCTGGGGCTGCAAAATGTTCAGTAACACTTTGCTGTGCTAGTGACTGTGCATTGTAAAGGGCCTATGTTAAATAATTTGCCGACAGCAACAAAATCCTGGAGCTGGTGCTGCCTGCCCTGTTCATGGAAGCCTGCAGGAGTTTGTTCACTGGTATTCACATGCTGGGCAAACAGCTCACTGCCTCGCTAAACAAAGTGAATATGGCATTTGAGGTGTACTGTTCCCTAATGCACCTGTAATCAGAGGTAATCCTGGTTCTTCAAGGAGATTATACAACAAAGGTGTAAATACCAGATAACCAAAGACAGAAACTGTTATTGGCTGGTGATGGGACACAATGATTACAGATCCACTGAACAATATGGAAAACTAATAATACAAAACAGAATGCTGTAATTTGGTAGAATATTCTTTGCATTTCTTCTTAGCCTAATTTCCTTACTGTCATGCTCTTAACATCAATCAAGGTGTTAACTGTAATGTCTAGAAACAGCCAGAATTTAATCTGGAAGAATTATACACATGTATGCCAGTACTGGAATTATATCTGTTTAAAGGAGTCACGTATCACTACAGAGAATGCATCGTTCTGTGCTTGTAGTATTGGCACACATCTCAAAGGTTAGACTAATTTCAGTTTAGAAATACAGTATTGGCAAAATAATCTTTGGAAATACAAATGTTATAAAATTAAAGATAGAAAAAAAATCTAAATATGCTGATATACAACACAGTGGCTGTTTTCACTGTGCCCAATAAAGATCAAATATGAGCCAGAACCAAACCCTGGTTCCAAATAAACTCAGAACTTTGGATCCAGACTTTGCAGCTCATGCCCATCTCTACTATGTATCAATATGATTTACCTCTATGGTGGAGGTGCAGTGTGTACATATGAAGTATCTATAAATAGCATCATCATCATAGGTCAGATTGGGCATTTTGGATCTATATGAGGAGGATCCCTTGTCTCTGTGGGGTCTCCCCCCCCCAGTGTAGAAAGGGGGGAGTCAGCTGTTGCCTCAGAAGGGTTCTGTCCCCTGGAAATGAGAGAGGACTCCTTGCAAGTCCAAGGACCCATGAAGGAGAAGTGGAGGCCCTAGCAGACTAAGGAGGGGGAAGGGAGTACGTGCACCATACTGCTGCCATGAGACCAGCTGAGCTTCCACAGGAATTGCAATACCCCTCAGAGCCTTTACTACACTTGCATGGCCTCCTTCCACAGTACAGATCCTCCTTTAGCTGGGGCAGCCTTGGTCAGACCGGTCCCCAGGAGCGATGCTACACTACCAGGGGCAGCTCCAGGCCCCAGCATGCCAAGCACGTGCTTGAGGTGGCAAGACGCGGGGGGCGCTCTACCGGTGCCGCGAGGGCGGCAGGCAGGCTGCCTTCGGCGGCTTGCCTGCAGAGGGTCTGCTGGTCCCGCAGCTTCGGCAGACCTCCCACAGGCTTGCCTGCGGAGGGTCCTCCGAAGCCGCGGGACCAGCGGACCCTTCGCAGGCAAGCTGCCAAAGGCAGCCTGCCTGCCATGCTTGGGGTGGCAAAATGCCTAGAGCCGCCTCTGTACACTACCAAGGATTGGAGCCAAAGTTGCCATGGAGCACAGGGCCTCTGTGCTGATGATCCTGTATCTCCTGTGAGCCCCTGTGATCTCAGGATACCTATGTGGTTTGTGGGTCAGACTCCTGTCTCCATGACAGAAGACTACAGGGGAAACTCTGAGAGTTACATGAGTGTTGCTGCATAGGGATCTGATCTGTCCCAGTAATAATACTAACACTTTGCACTGACGTGGCACACTTACTGAGTAGCTGCAGCATTCTGTGTCCTAGATTCCACATAAACGACATGGCAATTACACTATGTTATTTGAATGGTTTTTAACTTATTTAATCATTTCAAATTATCAGTATTATTAGCATTTGATTATGGAAAGACCTAGGTGGTTCTGGACTGACATGGCAGATTAACAGTCTTTGAGGTCCTGTTTGTTTTATGTATGGCATTTTATTTCACTCTGGAAAGGGCCAGAACATTGGACTTGCTTTGTACAAGATTGTAGCACCACCAGCTAAAACTTTCTTCCTCAAGCTAAATTCATTTAAAATTGTTATGCTTAACAAACTTCCAAATGGGAGTCTAATTGTTGATAGACATTTTGCATTGCATGTGTCTATCACTTTGATTTAATATGCATTTTCAATTAAATTAAAAGAAAGGCCTCTAAGGTGGCAATTTAACAGCAAGACATGTTGTGAATTCCAGATATTACAAATATCCAATTTTCAGTTTCTTATGTGTAAAAATAACCCTCAGAAAAATCAGAGTATTTTTATGGCTGAATTATCAAAAGCTTAACACCTTTGAAAATACTGCCCATTTTTTAAATTTGTTCATGTTGATCTAAAGCAAACCAATTCTTTCCCATTTATGTAAAATTTCAACCATGTGTGATTTTTTTTTCTTCATTAACAATGAAAGAAATCAGGTTTTATGTGGAAATCCTGTCTCTGGTCTATTTTACCTAGTGGTATGATTTAATTTTCTCCTAGAGAAAACACACATCTGAATTTCTCTAAGTAATAGGTACTTCTTGTCATGTTTGATAAGAGCCATTTAAAAGGAATTCTAAATATACTCTGAAAGATGAGAGAGCTAAACCAGCTCTTATGCGTCCCTAAAAGAACACAAAACCAGGCATAGGAGAGCATGTACAGTACAAAGGAGACCTGTTTTATATCAAGTCTACTTTTGAAATGATCACAACTGCAGTTACCCTACAGGCCAAACTACTGATGGCTGACAGTAGCACAATCGTAATCTTTTTGTAACTTCATTTTAATTTACTTAAAAGGTAAGACAAAAATATTTTCAAACATATGTATTTTCTTTTAAATTTTCCTACAAACATCGTTGCATTGTCCTTTTTAAATATAAATTGCTTGAGATCATTTTGTCCTTAGTGGTGCTGCAGGGTGTCCCCAAACCTATGCTTGATGGCAAGGATAAACATTCATTACACTTCAAAGCTGCCAAAACCTCTAGTTATTTTGATTTAGGGGAATAATTTAAATTAATCCCCATGTTTGTGTAGAAAATATGTAAAGTAATCCATTTCTCTGTCTGTCTCCAGCTTTGAGTCACTTACACTCTTACAAAATGCTTTACTAACATTTCCTGTCTTGAATAATTTGGGGAGAAAATGAATGCTTCGTATCTTGTAAAAGAATGCTGCTTTAGTGACACTAGACAACAAATATAACTCAGGGTTGTGGGCTTATATCGTAGCATAACCGCTGTTGAGATCCATGCACAGGACAAGCTTGTCAATGGACATATTAAAACCTAATTCAATAAACATTATTTGTAGCCAAAGAGCCAGTGATGTTCTTTTAAGAGCTTTAAGAACTCGGGCTCCAATTCAGCAAAAGGCCAACTCATGTGCTCAAGGGCTTGCTCAGTCAAAGCCTAGAGAAGGCCTATGGTCAAGCACTAAGCATGTATTTTCTTTTTCTAATTAGTTGCTCCTAAATGGGGCCAAGTTATCCAGGAAGCTTAAGTTTTAACAGCATGAATGGATCAATCTGACATTTTTTTACATCTTTAAAGTTAACATAATAATCCTCTGAAGGTGTCATTTGGACTGTGTGCTGTGATGTGCACTGAAAGAAAAATGAGTCAGAACCTCAACTGTTGTAAATCCATGTAGCTCTTCTGAAGTCAATTTACAATTTACACTGGCTGAGGTTGCGGCCTAATACTTCTATTCAAATATGCAGGTGACAGCACTCTCCCTGAGCTGTAAGGACATTTGTTGAAATTGAACTGTAAAAGTACAGGGGTGGTATTATGGAAAACCAAAACAATTTAGAACCTCATCCCCAAGTCCTTTCTTTTCCAAAACTCCCATTGACTTGAATGGGAGTTTTGGCTGAGTAAGAACTATACGATCAGACCCTTACTACTGTATGAAATGAAGCAGTCAATTTTGTCTGAATTTTGTACTTATGAACTTGTAACAGTCAGATTGTCCAGCGTTGACTTATGCAATGTACTATATATGAATGATCAGAAATGTTTACAAAATGAATTAGTTTGACTCCAGCTTTCTAGCCGGAAAGTAATCAAAGTGAAGAGCCAAGCTATTTCTGAAATTCCAGCTTCTCCTAACTTGAAATACTGCATGCTTCATCTTTCTGCCTATTGTGGGAAAATAGATATACTCTATACTGCAGTCACATTGAATATAGTTCATAATCATATTTAAACCATGGTACACACATTAATTACTTAATCCTCATGCTGCCCCATGGGGTTAGTAAGTATTATTACAGTATATGATCTGGCTATTAAAATAATGTTAAAAATTGAAATTGACAACCAGTGAATGACTAGTCTGTGATTTGTAGTTATTTTGCTGAATTAAGTGTTTCTTAGTTTTTTTCTTTAATTTCCTCTGAAGTGTATACGCACTCCTGGACACATGTAATCAGGACTCTTCTAATGTAAATATTTTCTTTATAGGCTTGTTCAGGGTTGGGGGCCCTCACCATTAAATCTTGGAAATTGATTTATTTTGTCCTCAACCATCTTAATTTAGAATTTAGCAAAATCAGAACTGTCTCTAGAACAATCTCATAATGAACATCAGGTTTTGTTGGCTAGTACATGGAAATGATTATTTAAGAAAACAGCAACATTATTTAAAATGTTTCTTTGGGCTGGATGGAGCCCTCCCTCCCCCCCAAAAAAATTATTGGCCCGTTCCAAGAAAGTCAGCTTCAGAATTTGAGAAGCATCACTTGATATGATGCTGGCGATTGTCACGGGCCAGGCTCCTCAGCTAGAGTAAAGTACCGCCAAAGAAATCAGATATCAAATGGAGCTACATTGATTAACATCCGCTGAGGAGCTGGCCTACCTGCCTCACCTATGTTGTTGGTGTTTTGTAATCAGCAAAGAGTTCAGTTCTGTGGGTCAGATCCTCAGGTGATATAAATTGACTCAGCTTTATTTGCTATCTGACATTAGTGGAGCTATAATGATTTACTCCAGCTGAGGATCTGGTCCAGCATGTTTTAAATGAGATGTGTTTATGAGACACTTGAGGACCTGATTCTGCACCCGTCCAGTGAGCAAAACTCACACTGCATAAAGACTACAGGCTGCGGCCCCTTTTTAATTCATGCTTCCACAGTACATTTAAGAACTCACAGAAGTGGTGAGAACAAATAACATTTTAATAAAACAGTATGGCAGGATATTGCTAGCATTAACCAAAATGTTTCTAAAATGAGAGGTCACTAAAGGGTTAAACTTGGTGCTTAAGTAGTTTAACTTAAAGCCCATATTTGTGGCTTTTGCCATCTCAGAGTTCCTACAAGAGCATGTAGAATTTCACCAGTGATCTTTCCCCATTTTATAACATTGTACCTCTATACAACCCTTCGTCCTTACACCTCTCTAACCTGTATCAATTATCCATATGAAAATACTATAACACTCTCTCCCCCCACACCCCGAAAGCAAGTATCAATAGAAAGAATGACAGTGGCTAGTTTGCACACTTGAAATGGTTTATTTGTTGCAATCCTGTGCACAAGATGTTTATCAGTAACCACCAGACAGCCATGCAGAAGAAAGAGCCTTAATTCTGTCTGAGACAGCCTCTTATTGCTATTGATAGTTAGCATCAGTGTCCAGTCTGAGAAATGGAACTGCTGCAGGCAACTTCAGTCAAGACATCCTATTGATCTACTGCTTCCTTTGCCTCCCTGAAGCTAGAGGAGAAAAATAAAAAAGGGAGGAAAAGCTTGCCGTATAAGGGGTGATGGAGCAATCTGTGCCTTACAATCATTCAAAAGGGGTGTGTATGTGCATGGATATTCCTGATATTCAGCACCTCAAACAATTGTAAATCATGCACACAGCCATGATAAATATAAATGTCAATATATTGGCAATGTCCTTTATATAAGAGGTGTCACTGGAACTACATTTTTAGCATGAAACATTTTTGCTGCTTTTTATTTTTCATTGACTTATTGTGCTTCTATTATACTCTGTCGAACACAATCAATCTAAAGCGTAATATCTGAGACTCCTATTCATAAATAATACATATTTGGGTTATTTTCATTCGTATCCTACAATGAAGATTTACAAGCCAAAAAACAAAAAAAGAAACAATACGTAGAATGTTCTAATTCAGTGGATAAGAATATATTGCTGTGCTCAATTAATATGTTTTTCTGTGCATTAGGTGGACATCTTTATGGTACATACATGAGGGTTTATAATTTAGAGGCAGAATCAGCTCTAAGACTCTAATATAAAATGCTCAAAGAGAAACTTTTCCAAAGATTTTTTTTGAGTGTGTGCTAAATGCAGTAGACTCCAGCACAATAATAGCCTGTATCTTGTGTGAGCATATTATTTAGCTGAGCCCTGCCTATTACCTTTGGTATTTGATAATACACAAAAGGTGACCACGTTACATGACGCACCTAAGAAAAAATAATACTTTATTGTGCCATACATACAAGGACCTCAAAATACATTATACAAAGGTAGGCAAGTATTATTATCCCCATTTTACAGATTGGGAAACTGAGGCACAGAAAATTTGAGGGCTAATTTTTTCAAAAGGCCACACACACAATCAAGTGCATTTTTTTTATGTGCATGAGTCATGGAAGCAAAACAAATGCTTGTGTGTGAATCACCTGAGCGCAGGAAGGGGCTCTGCTAAAATCCAGTGATAAAAGGCTTCATCTTTTCCGGTTCCAATTTCTTATGAAAAAACTGAAACTCTTTGTGTGGCCCAAAGTGAATGAGTATTCTGGATATGTGCTGTGCCAGAGGAGCAGCATGAGGGGCTGAGAGGGGTCTGCAATTAGTGTTGCCAGTCCTCCAGGATTGGCCTGGAGTCTCCAGGAATTAAAGATTAATCTTTAATTAAAGATTATGTCATGTGATGAAATTTCCAGGAATACATCCAACCAAAACTGGCAACCCTATCTGCCTGAAGGGGAGGGCTGTGTGTGTGTGTGTGTGTGTGTGTGTGTGTGTGTGAGAAAGTGAGTGAGTGTGAGAGAGAGAGAGAGAGAGAAGGTTGCTGGGGAGAGGGAGTGACAGGCTTCCCCGTCCCTGCCTCCACATTACCTGAACTATGTGTTGGGTGCCAAACTGGTTTCATTCCACTGCAAACAGGGAGGCAGGATGGAAGGCTCAGAGGGAATACGCAATCCCTGCACCGAATGGGATGCAGATCTGCAAGACAACACACAGGTGGCAACAAAGAGAGAGGCACTGCTGGGTGGAGGTGGGGAAAGAGTGGGCTGCTATGGGAACTTCTCATCCTTACCCTGTTGGGCTGGCAGGCATGGTTTGGGAAGGGCCCACAGAGCACACTCCCGTCACCACAAGATGGATTCCATCCCTGTGCATCTGCTCAGTGCCTGGCTGGGCATTCAGCATACGGGGTTATTAGATTAGCCTCTCAGCTCTGGAAATCTGCCACAACAAAAGCAATTTTACATTTCACAGGCCTTTTAAAACACATTTCAATAGAAAATAAAAACAATAAGGAAAAAGGCTACATTTCATTTCCCCTTTTTATAGTTTGACTTTGCAAATGTTTTGTGTGAGAGCGGCACATGCCTTCAAGTGTCAAAAGATGCAATAACCTCACACGCAAATGGCCAAATGACAGAACTGTTACAGTGAACCAGAACGTACTAACCTGAGAATCCTGCCAGCAGCAATATACTCCTGGTATTTTGTACCAAACACATTTCATAGTCCTTTTAATATTTTACATGAAAGCAAGTGCAAGTTCACTTGATGAGTATTGTATGTTTATCAGATCTGGGAATGATCCTTACAGAATATTGTACCTTCTGAAAACTGTGATTATTTATAAATCCCTGCTTTGTTTGAATTCAAGTGCAGGAACAGAAAAACAAAACAGGTGTTTTCCTTTTTGGTGGTAACAAGAGAAACTAAGAAAGTTCAGAGGTTCATTCTGGTTTGAATAAACACCCAACATTTCAGATACTTATAATTGTCTGAACTGCACAGAACTCTTAAATCTGCACAACTGGGCTCCCATCCTGCAATATAATTGATAAAGGCAGACCCCTGTGCACATTAAAAGTCCCACTTATTTCAATAGGACTTGGGGTGAGTGTGGTCCACATCCATGTGGATCAGACTGCAGGATTGGAAATTTCTGTAGAACAGCCTCTCTCATAGCACACAGCACGACTGCTTTGGCTACAGCTGAAAGCACGAGGTGTGAAAAAATAAAAAAGATCATTTTGAAAGACGTTTATCCCCCATTTTATTTAATGCCAAAAATGTTTGTTTGGGGTTTGGTTGGAATTTTAGACAAAGTTTGGTTCAGTTCGTACGGTACATCTGAACCAAATTGTCCATCTCTATTTCTTTGGTTTTACCAGAAAAACAGAACAGAAATCATTTTCTAATTATGCTAAAAGAGTTAAAAGAAAATCTAAAAGCCATTCTGGTGGTACTGTAAACAATGCATGAATGTTAAAATGGAGATTGCAATCATAGTGAACATCAGGATGTTTAGCATCAGTTAACAGACATTAAATAGACATCAGAGGATGGATTTCAGGCCCTACTTGTCCTTAAATTCCATACAGTGAGCATATGGTCATATTTTACTACAAAGAACTGAAATCAGTCCCAGGGAATCTTTACCTGAATATGAGCAGACATGCACTAAGAAAACGACGTCAAAGGAAATTTCAAAACTATATTTTCAGAACATCCAAGAGGGGTGTGAGATCTTGTCTTGGGGGACAGTAGAGTTAACACAGCTAGCAGAGGAGGAAAACATCAGAGGAAAACAAATTGACAGTCTGTATCAAAGATAATCAAATCCAGACATGTGCAATCCCAGCGGAAGATTCAAGGTAAGCTAAAAAGGTCCTGTAGTATTAAATGCTGCTAAAGCAGCCAGTACAAATAGAAGAGAACACCTCTCATGATCTCTATAGATCAGTGGTTTTCAATGTTTTTTCATTTGCAGACCCCTAAACAATTTTGAATAGAGGTGCAGACCCTTTTGGAAACCTTAGACATAGTCTGTGGAACCCCAGGGGTCTGCAGACCACAGATTGAAAACCACTGTTATAGATATAAGGGCCAGCTGAGGATCTAGCCAAGAAGGTTGTTGAACATTGTTGCATTGCCATCAGCATTATACCATGGTGTAAAAATGGAGCAAAGAATTCAGAGAGTCCATGTGCAGTTAACCAGGAAAGCAGCTAGTTCACAACAGCACAATTTAGCATGTTTGCCAAAGAAGACAGGTTTTATATGATTCTGGTGGAAAAGTGCAATGCCGCCAGTAGCATTGCCGAAACATTTGCTTTGAAAAGGAGGAATCTTATTTCCAAGGTCAACCTGAGGTTTCCTGGGTTCAGTGTAAAATGTTTTGTGGGGCCAAAGAAATATTTACTGGGTTGTAGGGAGCAGGGAGGAGATGTGTCATTTGAACATGTTTCAAGTCAGCCTGGGAGGTCTTTTTGTTTTTAAATATTTGCGTCTCCTCAGACAATTTTTGTGTGTGAGAGAGAAACTGGAAATGGAGAAAATGACTACTTCAGTGGATTTCAGCTGGGCTGATCCAGTGACATTGCTTTGTTTGCATCCTTCTCCAAAATGCTTTTCTTAAAGACATTTTCTTTCCACCGCATCTGATGAATTGATACAGCAGAGTCTTGCCTAATGTTTCTCAATCCTTTTTTGGTAAAACAAAGAGTTTCAGGGGATTGAGCAATGGCTTCCTTCATGTGGCCACTGACTACAGAAGCACTGAAAGAACGGCCTCATATGCAGTGAGTACACTGAGAGGCAGAGTCTCTTGGGCACGGGCATAAATGAATTGGCCGCATAATACATATTAGCTTGACAATGAGCAGGTGAGTGGAACTTGTGTTACTGCATGCTAGAGATCATCATCTGGAGGGAGAAACTATCACCCGGTTCAGGAGTGGCAGTGAAAGGTTAAAAGAAATATCCAGTCACAATCATATTTTAAAAAAAGAGAGAACTTCTTATATCTGCCAAAGGAGCTTGGGGGGAATTAATGTCTCAGAGTCAGGAAGACTGAGACCAAGTGAAATACTACTACAGCGGTTGCCAGAATGCCTGGAGAGACAATATTGCACATGCAGTTTAACCAGGCAAGTGCCAAGATCCTCTTGCAGATGCTGTGGAGCTGCTTTCAAATACAGGAATGTACTCTGAACCCAGTGCCCAGGCCCTCTCTGGCCTTCTTATTCGCTGATTATACCAGGGAAACCCATAGTGAGGTGTTAGGTCCTGAAACCAGGAAGAAGCTGAGGAATCAACGTTTTACATAGAACAGCAATTACAAAGAGATCTACAGCTCCCGCCACATAATCAGGCAAGTTCCACAGAGTGGAGTAAAGAATCTAAATGGGAGAAAAGAGCAGAGGGGTGGTTGGGGGAAGCGGAGATGGTCCCTTGGGTGATATGTGACGGGATGCTTAGTCTGTGTCGGGGGTAAAAGATGAAGTGAAAATGTAACGAAGGAATGATCAGGTGTAGTCAGATGAGAGATAGTTAAATAAAGGAATGTGCTAACTTAAGATAAATGTGAAGAACTGGGCCTGTGTTTAGTGTAATGGTGCAGCCACCTTTAATGATTCAGGATTCAGAGAGGGAGAATCTCCTTGGATCTTGGAATACCACCCTAAAGCCAGATAAATTCCATCTGAAGAGCTGGTAAGCAAAGAAACAAAATAAGAAAATGGAAGGAAAAGAGAGGGCCGGATTCCCATTTAATTGAGGCTCTAGCAGGTAAAGGGGCCTCACAGTGCATTTAAAGCACAGTTACGCCCACTTTAAGGTCCTTTCACACTGCCAAACGGCATAAAGGGGCATTAATGTAAATGAGAATCAGATTCAATGTATCTGCAGTATCTGTGAACAAGAAAGCTGCTGTTCAAGGAATCTGAGGAGGGCAGTGTGAAAAGAGCTTGAAATGTAAACCTCTCTGGTTGGCTTATGTTTCTGCTGGTCACATGACTCTAGTAAGACTGGATCAGGGATTTTCCATTACCAGGCAAGCAGGATTTTGCAAAAGGAGGAGCTCAACAGAGCAAATAAGTGCTGTGGATAGAACCCGTATCAAATCTCTACCAAATAGTTTGGTAAATCTCCATCCTTAACGCATCCTAGGGTAGGGGAGCATCTGGAAGTTCAGTGAATAACTTCTTGGGTATCCCCAAGTTTGGATATGACTACAGGGAGTTTGAATGTCAAGCCTTTGGAGGCTGGGAGCATTGCAGACTTTCAAAAGCAGCCACAAATTTGCAGCCCCCAAACTGAAAGTCCACATTTTCAGGCACACAATATTAGAGGCTTAAATTTTTGCTTAACCTGCAAAGTTGGATTTGCATGTAGAAACAGTATTTATCCGTGCAAATTTGGAACTCAGATCTCCAACTAATCTAGTCGGTGCTAAAAACTGGCCTTTGGGAAATGAAAATAGTTGGGACACTGAGGTTTGCAAATTTAGAAAATTAATTGTGGCCACCATAAATAATTTTGGCCATGGAAGTCTCTGAGGGCGAAGACTGTGCTCTGTATTGCTCACTTCCTGATATTAGGTTAACCATAGATTGAAATACAGTCTGAGTGGAGGCTATTTGCACGGCTAACTTGAAAAATGGTGCCGCTCCCGTGTCTGTTTGTGTCAAGCATGCAGTTACAATGATGGAGGAGTGAGGGGCTGAACCTGAGGGAGTCAGAACGAAGGAGCTGGTTAAAACCCTTTGACCCCACTCTGTCAAGTTAATTTTCCTCTGAATCGTACCTGTCTTTCTGTCATCTTAGATACCTCCAAAGTGCCTATCCCCACAGTATTTAAGCACTATGCAATGATTAAAAAGCACGGAACGTGTCCACAAAGGGCATCAAGCTCAGTAGCTCCTTCCTTTCCCAGTGGATGAAGCACTGTTTCAGAGCAGGAGGCAAAAGGGTATATGTATCCTCTTAGTATGTGCCTGTGCTCAAATGGGTGATGAAGATGAGCCCACAACTCTGGTATCTGGGGAAGCCTATTGCAAAAACAGGGGCAAAAGGCGGTAGGAGGAAGGAATAGGAACCAGCTTTATGAGCTAGCAAATGTAATGATGGATGGCTAAGTGCCAATAGAAGGCATAAATGTGATTGAGTTTGCACAGTTGTAACTATTAAAGGTTATTTTACTTTTAATTCTCTGTGATAGTTTCTCTTATTCCTTCCTTACCGAGACCCTTGATTTTCACTTGCTAGATGCTCGGATGCATTTGTCATACCCCAAAAGGTGATTTCAGTTCTTGGATGCCAGGAAACCTTTTCACTGATCAAAACACAGCTGCACACGCTTGCTTGATCTGTTAATGGGTGCCACGACTCTGGGGTATGTCTGTCTATACCTGTGAAAATAGATATAATTAGTATAACAGATATCATATATATATGCAAATGCAGGAGGTAAAAATGACTCATAATAAGACAAGGTTTTCATTTGCCAAACCTAATCAAACTATCTGAATAGCATAATCAAACACATATGACCTATATTCGGAATACGGCTGTTGTAGCAACTTCAATGCACTCTTGATCTATTGTTTTAACACAGTCTTTTTTTTAAATGCAACCTTTTAAAAATGTATTTTGATTCTTTTTAAAGCATGCTAATTTAATCACCTGCCTCTCTCTCCCGGCTAAGTTGTTTCCATTACTTCCCACAAGTGGGCAAGATGTAGGATGAAGTCCACAGGGCCACATGAATTGCCATTCACTGGACACAGATCATAGGGTTTAAGGCAGTGAAGACAGCAAATTGCTACCAAGTTTATATAAATTGTTTTCAGTAGAAGACAATGAGCAGAATATTTCCTAGTAGATAATCTTTCTATCTATCCTGAAATGCATACAAACAGCATTACTACCATACAAAGAAGCGGACAGCAATTTCAGTGTCTTATTACATTAGTACATTTAATTTTACAATTATCTCTCTTTCTTCTGGTTTTCTGGGTCTTGTCTGGTCAGATCTGGCAAGCACTAGGCCCTCCTTGAGCAAAGAACCTAAGCATGTGAACCGTCAAATTGAAATCAATGAAACCACTCACATATCTAAAGTTAAGCACCTGCTTGAGTTCTTTGTTGGACTGGGGACCTAAATGATTAAACCCCTGATCAAAAGCCAAGTCAATGGAAGTCTTTCTCTAACTTCAGAAGGCTTTGGACCAAGGCCTAAATGTGAACAATTTTCCATAATAAAACCACCCCCACTACATTAATAACAATGCCACCACTACCTAAATAACTACGACAATGTTGTTATGAATTCTAACAATATGTATGAGAAGGCCCGATGTTCAGCATTATTTGTAGCCCAACGAAGTTTTGTGTGGGATAAGTGCTACTAAGTGCCCTTTCTTGCAATATAGGAAATGAAAATAGAATTGCTTTACCTACGGTTTCTGTTTTTTGATTTGAAGACTCATTTCACAACAGTTAATTTTGAACTTTTAATTTTATTTCCTTCCAAAGTGTCTGAGCAAAAGAATTGTTATGGTTTTCATCATAAGCTCCAACAGTGAGACATTTTATCAGACAAAGCTTTGAGTGCATGCAGATGTCTGCAATACATAGCAGTTTTTCTTTAGGATGTAACCAAATTAGCACAAACATCTTGGACAATTATGGGCAGAGCCCAGCTTCCATTTAGGCACCTAGATGAATCAAGTGTCTGTGTTTAACACTTTTGAAATTCTGACCATTGGAAAACATCAGCTTGGTAGCTAGGTATTATGAGGATGTCCATATTGGAGACCATTATTTCATCTTACAAAATGTATTTACACAAAGGAAAGTGGCATCCAGCTAGGCTGCATCTGATGTGGTTTTGTTTTCATTATTAAGACCATGTTTAGTATTCTGAATTCCCTTTAAACTTGGACGTGACTGTGAATGATTTTGGGTTTCTGACTAGATCATGGTGACAGATTTCTGTACACAGTGCCATGTTTTCTAGTATAGAAGAAATGATACCTACGGTAGTTCAAACGTGTGCAGAAGCCCCTCTGAGTCATGTGTCACTCGCTGCTTTTGACTTAGTATGGCTATGTTTTTTTGTCCATAGATGTCAGGGGATGGAGCACTTTATGATGACCTGTTCTGTTCATTCCCTCTGAAACAACTGGCATTGGCCACTGGGCCAGATGGACCTTTGGTCTGACCCAGTATGGCCATTCTTACGATGTCAATGACTTCAGTGGCGCTAGATCCAGAACTATTTGCTTATCATGACCCCACAGGGTCAATCTTGTGAGGTACTGAGTGCGTCTCTTGATAGCAATGGAGTTAAGGTCACACAGTGCCTCCTAAGAGGTGCTCAGTATTCTGTAGGATTGGGCCCATAAGCATGTTTCCCTATCATGTTTGTCTTTCATTGTCTATACAAACTGTGGTTTTCTAGCTTGCTACAGCACTTCTGTTGTTGAAAGGGATGATAATGTTTGTTTGCTTCCTTGTCTGTGTTGAAGAGGAAGTGAGAGGAAAAAATGTAAATTCTTTTTGAAGGGAGACTGCCAAGCAAGAAAATCCTTTGTCTGTCTGTCTGAGGTATTTCCAAGTCATCTCTCAAACTGGTATTTACAGCTACAATTCCTGGTAATGCACACACCTTGCTTTCAGAGCCATACATACAAGTTTATAATGCTGGACATGGCGTGAACAATTAATAGTTTCTTAGCTGATGGCATGATGACGTTTCTGATTACAGTAATACTCAACCTCTCAGATTTTCTCATTTTTAAGCCTAAAAATCTTGACAATGCCTCTTTTTAAGCAATAATTATTAAATAGAAACAGTCAAGTTAAACTATCATGCTGGATACATATAGGGATTGATTCTGCACCTACAAAAGTTCCATTGTTTTCACTGGTGCTAGACCTTGCCTAAAATGTTCGTGTAAATAGTACTTAGTAGCAGTGTGTCTAACTTCTTGATGATTATTCATATAAACATTTTTAATCCATATTTCTTGAGGAAAACTTAGTGGAATAAAAGTATGTGTACACACGTTTACTTTATCATTAAGGTCCTAATTCCAGGCCAACACTTAAACACATGCTTAATTTTAGACATGCTTAAGTCTCATTGAGTTTGATGAGATGAACACACGATCTTAAAGTTAAACAAATGCTAAAGTGATGTTCCGAATGGGGATGCTTTCCTGAATTGGAACTAAATATGTCCTAGTTCTACCACTAAATTAACACCCATTCAAACTAAAGTTCTCAAGTCCTGTCCCCCCACCAAGTCCCACCAGTCCATCTATTTACCTCCTCATCAGGTCACTCCCAGGCCTTTCCTTCTTGGGTCTAACTCCCGAAGTTCCAGGTTTCTCTGCTGGAGGCTATGTGCTTCCAGAAGCCTTTGTATTCTACTCTGGTCTTCCAGAGAATCCCCTCTTTCTACAGCCTCCAGCCAGTCTTTATAGAGAATCAGCTGATCCCTGCGTAGGTGTGTCTCCTTAGTAACTATCCAGGGTTGGCTGGCCCCAGGCCTCTAGCTCTTAAAAGGGCAAGCTGTCCTCTTACAGTACTTTATAAACATGCATCAATTACATCATATCATACCCTATGAGGTAGGGAACTTGGGGACAGAGTTACTGATGCTATGGCACCTTTCCCCACAGTCTACCTGCCGACGCTTTGATCCTCTTTGTGTATCGTGTCTGTGATTTTTGCTCTCCCACGCCACTGTGGGAGCATTTGGGCCTAGAGAAGTGTGTTTAGATTTCATACATCTCCGACCCTAAATTAATAGGATAGTCAGAGAAACGAACAATGGTGTGTGTGTGTGTGGGGGGAGGTGGTGGTAAATTATCACAGGCCTGCTGAAATAAGCAACTGATGTCAATGGGCTTATGACACTTTGTACCATCTCAGGAACTGGCCCAGACAATAACAGAAGAAAATAAGGCCCCAATTCAACAAAACACTTAAGCACGTGCTTGGCTTTGAGGATATGCCTAAATTCCATTCCCTTTCAACACATGCTTAAATGCTTTGCTGAATCAGGGCTGGACAGTCAAACATGAGAGAGACTTAAGTGGGGTGCCCAATAACAAGGAAAATGTGTGGGTAGGTTTCATCCCATAATTTCATTACTAAACTTGTTAATCAGGTCACCTGAGTTCAACAGCATGTTTCCCTATGTAACTCATCAGAGTTACTTATTATGATCTACACTCATGCTAATATTTTCCTGTTTACATTTAAAATATTCGGAACCCCCTGATTTATTCCTTATAGGACACTATCAGCCATGCACACAGTTGATCAGTTTTGGCAGTAATGGGCTATGCCAGAAAAATCACAGTTACACAATGCTATTTGGTGCTATTACAGCCTGATGCCTCTGTAATAAGCAGTTTACTGTGGCTGCTGAAATGATAACACACGTATCTACCTGAATAATACTTTCAATAATATTTAAAATGGCTGGCTCCTTAGGATAGTTATATTGTTAATAGGATATGTCAGCCAAAAACTATCTTGAAAACTCAAGAGGAAAAGAGACAAACTTAAAATGCTGAATGAAATAGTATTAATACGTTTAATATCTCTTGGAAGAAAGCTTACGGAGTAACAAAAATTCGGAGAGTCTCATACACTGCTGCATTACTCCATTAACATCAATACAGTTACCCCAGCATAAAACTGGAGTAACAAAAGGATTAATCTGCCCCTGAATCTTTTAGTTAAACAGAAAGAGCTGAGACATAAACTATAGTCCAAGTGTGCACTTTAACAAAGTGGGTTTATGCAGAGTGTATAACGCAATGTATAAGACACTGGCTTTTAAAAATAATCACTTGGGTTCAAATTTGAGTTTCAAAATATATGACAAATTCTTGACCCTGCCTGTAAAAATCCCCAAGTCACGAGCCAGTAGGATAAAAATCTTTTAATTGGAGGGGAAAAAAAAAAAGGCTTGTTGATGAGTTTGCTACACTGTTAAAATGTTTAACCACAGCCTGGAGCTACAGCAGGCATTACATCTGATGTTACTATTCATTAGAGCGCCTGGAAAGTACGCAACAAAATGCGAGCTGGAGCATTTTCTGTTTGTTTTTGAAGGAGATGCACCAACTAACTAAATGTAAAATAAGACCAGTTTCTTAGAGCTGAAGTTCTGCAAGTAGACTGGGGGCAGGTGTATTGGGGGGGGGTATTTTGCTCCAAGCATAGATAATTTAAAGATTCTCCAAAAACACTTAATAGCAAATGGTACAAGGAAATGGATTAGAGAGAAATAAATGTGACGACCCTGGTGACTTGCCTAGAACTAAATTCGGGAAGGGAAAAGGGCCAGATACACCAAAGCTACAGACCATTCTGAACCCATGCTTTGAACACATGTCCTGAATAAAAGTCAGAAATCCTTGTTCTGCTTTTGGCTGCGGTTATGGGCGCTTTATCCAGACAGTGTGCAGTGGGCTTGCTGGTTTCAATTGTCGACAACATTCCAAAATACTTCTTTCTCCTGTGAGATTGTCTGTGCATATTTTCAGCAGACATTAAGCAAATCAAATGACTTGAACTGCCGGATAAATACCTTCCAGTTAGTTAGAGACATTTCACTCTGGCTAGTTGTTATTAATTGGCTGTTGCAATCTACTGAGATTGCACTAATGAACACAATCACTTCACCCAGTGTAATATTGGTAGTGCACAAGGATGAATCCTGTCCTCTCCTTTTTGGCCCATGGAGAGCCCCGGATGCTGTTGAAAGCATTCTGCTCTGGGGAGAAAATTTGGGGATTCTATGAAGGGTGGGGAATGGTCCACACGGGGGCTGTGCCTGTGTCTGTGCACATTATGGTTTGGAGCAAGCCAAAGGAGGACTGTTGAATTCGCAGCTATGCACAATTGGCCAGTCAACGCCCTCCATGAGGGACAGGAGGTGCATTGCCAACAGGAGCTACTGTGACCTCAGGGTTACAGTGATAGCTGAGGAGCAGCCCAAGGGATGAGCGGGGAAAATTCCTTAGCCTTCTCCACAAAAAAGCATAGCTTGGAAACTTCAATCTCTGCAAAGTCCATGTAACTACATTTCCCTGTCACTGTCCCTGCCCTCCTTTTCCATGTTACACCCAATAGCAGTGTCTTGTCTTAAATTGGCACATAAGATCTTCAGGAACTGGTCTTCTTATACAATGGTACAAAGTATAACACAACGAGGCCCTGAAATCATGAGTAGGGCTTCTAGGCATTACTGGGATACAAATAATTACCCTGTCCCAAGCCCAGGCATGGTGTGTGAATGGGGAAGATTCAGTCTCAAATAATAATATTTGTGGAGAATATTAATTCTTTTTTTGTAATTGTCCTTAATGGCTCCATACACATAAAGAATTACTTTGATGGACCACACTGCCTAGAACAATGTGAGAAACTTACATGCACCATGGAAAGCATATGATTCCATGATTCATTAAGCCTTATTTATTATGTGTAATTAGGCACCTCTTAGCTGAACCCAGGGTCTCCAGAGATGATAATACTTAGAACTTATATAGTGCTTTTCATCTTCAAAGTGCTTTACAAACATTAGCTAATTAACAACGTAATAAGACATGAAAGGCCAGCATACTTACCCACTGTGCTGTCTAGCCCTTGTATAATTCACATTTTGGTGTTTTAAAATGTAAGCAGCATTTTGGGGAAGGGGAACTTTACTCGTTTTTTTCTGTTAAAAATCACAAGTGTCTGTGCAAATAAAATAACTAAAGAGGTGACGAAATCCCCAGAGTACTTCTCTTCCTTGTTACTATTTATTGCTCCTGGCGGATTGTAGAAAGAAATTGCTACCAGAAATGAAGGAAGGCATGTAAATTGCAACCAGCTTATCTGATTATTCTTACAGACTCTAGTCAGTCCACAGCTGCCTCTGGTACTCTGAGCCTTTGGAGCCACCATGATGGTTCCTTATGTGAGGCTGTTTTCCCTGAAACTCTGTTGCTTTTCTGGGGCCACCTAAGGCCACATTCTCCTGAGGGCAATCACGAGACAGTCAGTATGGCTATTGGACTCCAGCAGGTGACCAGGCTGTGAGGGGGAAAGCCTTTATTTGAACACATCACTAAGAGCAAAGGAAGACTTAGGAAAGTACGGGCCAGGTACATTTCTTTCTGTAAGAAGTCCACGTTTTCGCACCCTTCCCTCCTTATATGACTTAATGTAAGATTTTTGCAGGGCCTATTATATTTCACATTTGTTGGATTACCTAGAGGCACACTGATATTAGCCATGCTGAGATGTGGGTAGAGTATTTCAGGCTTATTTCTAAATTAACATTTCTTCCTGTGTGGCATGTGGTGGTATAACGTATTGTAGAATGCTTAGCCCCACAATCAATGTCCTTCTAATTTTAATGATATATAGACACATGGAGGGCAAAGGCAAAGTAAAGGAGGAACAAATGATCTATAATCCCATTCAGTTTTAGGGACCAGTTTTTCTAATGATCAGTCCATTTCAATTATCATTTTTGCAAACGCAGAATGGCTGTGTGTTGTCTGAGCATATATATGGGTTTACTTAAGGATCACCCAGCCACCAATGAAAAGACCAGATAACATCATGGCAGTTTCTCTCTTCCCACTCCGAACAACGCCTACTGCTGCCCATTTGGGGCTTCTATTGTACCAAAAAGGTAGAGAATTTGCAGACCAGTGAGAATATATAAAGCAAAGCAGAGAGAGCTGGCAAAACACTACACATCCCCAAGACTGCCCACACAAAACGCCTCAAATAAAAAAAAAGGTTCAGAGTGACTGGCTGTGTCTAGTCAGAACCTGCACAAAGGGGTGCATCAAGGATTTGGAAGTGGAACATGTGCTCCTAGGCAGGGGCGGCTCTACCTTTTTGGCCGCCCCAAGCAGTCATGCGCGGGAGGCGCCCCGGAGCCGCGGGAGCAGCGGACCTCCCGCGGGCATGACTGCAGAGGGACCGCTGGTCCCGCGTGGCTCGGCTGGACCTCCCGCGGCTGCGGACGGTTCGCGGGTCCGGCGGCTCCGCTTGAGCTGCCGCAGTCATGCCTGCGGGAGGTCCAGCCGAGCCGCGGGACGAGCGCCCCCTCCGCAGTCGTCCCGGGGCTCCAGTGGACCTCCTGCAGGCATGACTGCGGCAGGTCCGCCGGCCCAGCCTGCCGCCCCCCCCGGCTGCAGGGGACGGGCCGCTCCTCGGCTCGCAGCGGCAGGATGAGCTGGGGCCCCAGCCTTTTGCCGCCCCCTAGATTTCGCCGCCCTAGGCACCAGCTTGTTTTGCTGGTGCCTAGAGCCGCCCCTGCTCCTAGGCCCTTCTTGAATGCAGCTGAGCATTCCAGCTTGAATCCTGAAAGCCAACAATCTTGCAGGGAAAATGGGCATATGAGATTCCGTCACAAACACGGGGTCTAATTAAACCAGTTACAATGTAAAAATGCTAAATGTAGAACAGAATTGTCAAAAACATTTTATACCTAACGTGGGAATTCTAACTTTTCCGTTCTTATTTGTGTAACGCTACATTTTAATTTGCCTGAAGAAGTTTTGATAAAGTTGGTATTGCAAAGACAGGTAGGTATTTGATGGTACTGTTGGTCATGGTTGTGCTCAGTAAAACCTGCTATGCTGATCAATGGATTATCAGAATTAAATGACACACTTCCCAAATCAGCTCTTACTCCATTATTACCATAGAAGACACTGCAAAACTCCACCAAACAGCAGTGTTCCCTAAAATATTTACAAATGCAACCTTTTACTGCTTTCCTGTTTATAACTTAGAATTACACAGATCTGGGGTGAAGGATAAAGCTGTTTTTATAAATCAAAGACTACACTGAGTTTCCATAAAGTGAATTCAGTAAAGCAAAGCAGGGAAAACAATTTTGATATTAGCAAAAGGGTCATTTAAATCTTGTCAGTAATCTACTAGTATGATGCATCTAGTTATTTTTGAATGATTTGCTGCTAAAACAAGTGTAGAACACATGCATTCATTCTCGTAGCACAATGCTTCTTTCTTTTTTTGTTTTGTTTTGTTTTTGGGTGTTTTTTTTTGGCTGGGAAATATGGGCAATCAGTTTATATGCATCAGTCCCTTTAGAATTTTACAACTTTTTTTTCCAGTCTAAGAATAGCCTAAGAATAGGGTACTGTATGCTGCACAGTTATACTAATGAAGAAGTTGGTTATAATAAGGCTGAAATAACTGGCCTTTTTCTAAGCTTTTAGACAGTTAATAATTGGTAACTAACAGATCTCTGTTGAGCTAAGTAGCATAAGACAGTGATAATGGGTATTCTCCAGCTCCTCTCTAATAGTCATAACAGCTATTCTGCGGACTAGTTTAACATTAATTATTACTTATGCTGTTGTCACTGTGATGTGCTCCTTATTATTTTCTTTTTCATAAATGGGTTGCTCTGTTGATGAACTTTTGACAAGAGTTGCCTATAGAAATAACCCTGGTTTTCATTTGGTACATTTAACCTGAAAAGCCAGGATTGAGAAAGAAAAACTAGATTTCAAGCTGGAAGGTAACTGAACCTATTATTTATATGAGATTTGATATATTTTACTACTGTCACCAAATGTAGATGATGCTCTAACACCACCCACTTCAATAGCTTACCAGAGTGGGTTTTTTTGGATTTTGGTATCTTTAGTATGATAATGACCTAGGTTAGGGTGTACATTCTGCAAGGAATTGCCTGGGTCTCCCTTTCATTCATTCATCCATCCAGAAGTCGAAGAAACTTCTTTCAGAACAGCTCTGTTCTTCAGTGCCCTTTCTTGGTAACAGTCTCTTGTACTCCATGACATTCTGGAACTTTGATCCAATAACATAATCGCTACCTTGTGCGAGATATTTTGGGGTTACTTTCTTAGAAAACATGCTTGTTGGAGGACCTCATCTTGTTGATTGAAATTACAAGATTATTAGACAGCAACCCAAACAAAAAGTGATAACTCCCAACTCAAAAAGCTCATGTAACCAGGGAGCATTTATCAGGACAAACCCAGACAGAGACTCCTCTTACACGTACCATAGACAGTCTGACTCCCTCAGACAGGGTTCAGCTTTTATAGCTCCTGACATTTCTCCCACTAGCCACTGCTTCAGTTAAAAACACGAACAATAAACCCCCCAGTAGCCCTTAATGCACCAGAGATGGTGCAGACCTGCAGAACTTCCCTTCTCTTTGTGTAGGAACATTCCTCTGGAACAAGACATAGGGCTCAAATGGCCTCTTGCCTTGTAACTGCAGTGTGTTCAGGGATTTAGTGCCTTTCAAGCTAGTAGATAAACATTTAGCTTTATTATACTTAAAATTGACATGTTCCTACCTATCGCCTTTGCCAATGCATTTCATTTCCAGTCTGAAGAACTATGGGTTGAGTTGCTGGAGCAACCTGACAAGAAAATGAAAGAGAGAGAGAGAGAGAGAGAGAGATGATGGCTGGTGAGCCTTGGGAAAGAAGAGCGAAATAGCAAAACAGAAAAACCATTCATTCAGAAAGCCAGGTTCTCCTCATGCCCCTTGGATGTTTATAAATGACACCTCTTTAGGAGCTGGTTTCAATATATCTAAGGTCACCCCTTAACCCAACGGGATTTAAACCCTATTACACTAGGTGATGTGCCAGTGACAGGATTAGTGATTGAACAGGTAACAGAGGATACATCCCACCATTTTGTTTCCTCAGGGGTACATGAGTAAAGCAAGGTCTATAGGGAGATGTTTACAGTGTTGGCTTTCGGTCTCATTGGCATTTGCTGTGGCAAACATCCCATCCCCAACACTATCAAAGCTCACCCAGTCTTTCAGCAGTGGCTGGATGGAATGCAGAGTGGTTAGTTCTAGTATGCACGCTTGGCTGTTAGAACTAGACAGTTCAGGATGTGAAGGCACTCACATTGGTCCTCTCATGCTGCCAGGGTGCACACAACCTTCCCTTTTCATTTCTTTCGCTCTTTCACTACCACATTCAGTCTCTCTGGGAGAATGAAACAATCCTTTTCTATTAGATTCTTCTCCAGCTGGTTCCAAACAGTGTAATAAGCCAATTACCCATTAGAGGAAGCAGCAGAAACTCTGGCTCTGAATCTTAGCTAAGTACTTACATGGGTTTATTAATGCAGCATTTGAGCATTCTCCAAGTATTTACAGATTTATCCTAACAGATATTTTTATCCCCATTTTACATATGGGAAATCGAGGCACAGAGAGAGACTACATTGAAGGAGCTGGGAACAGAACCTAGCTTTCATGAACAATAATCATAAGACTATTCTTCCTTCTGCCCGTACTTTCAACTTTCCTTGCAGTTTCACCCTGGAAGGTAGTTTGAATGGACTTTTTGAATGAAAGAAGTGAAAAAAGAGATCAGAGCCAACAGAGAAACCAGGCAATAATGGTAATGGAGATGCTTGTCCTTCAATCTGTCACACCAACAGCAAGATGGGGCTCTTTGCATGCGAGCAGATAGCCAATGCAAAGAGCTAATGGGAGCTTCTATATTGGCTGGACAAGATGGAATGAGCTTCTTCAGTCAGGCAATGCAGCAAGTAAAGATGCTGATGACAGCATATGGAATATGATGGATGGCTGGAGTGGCAGAATATCATCTATGTATCCATGTTTTTCCTACGGTGTCTAGCACTATCCTATCTAAGCACAAATTTAACAATAGTGACAGTTAATGAGCTATAGATAAATCTCAGCCTATTACATTTGTTTTTAGGTCAATCTTCCCTAATTTACACCTTTGCTCATTTCTTCCTCAACCACTGAGTCACAGTGGTGTTTTCTCACAAATTATGGATGTAGCTTTGTGACTTGTGGCAGGAGTGTGGCTCTGTGCACCTGTCGATGCTTATTCAATGGAGCTCCTTGCAGAAAAACAATATAGCCAGCTGGTGAGACTTGTTATGAAACTGCAAACTTGGTGCTTTTTCATAATATTTATAATATTCATAATGCTTTGTGCACCTGCTACTTCATTCGTAGTCAGAACTGTTTGCAGTAAAGAGAATTCCCGTAACCAATATAACCTGCAGCAAAACCTGGAACTCAGTTCATTTTCCAAGTAGTTAGTATTTAGTAAAAAGGCTGCAAGAGCTTAGCTTTGTATGTCTACTAGTACTTTTCAAGAATGAGGCATAGAATGTTTCTAGAAAGTTGTCCTTTAAATCACATTTTCAGAGATAGAAACACAAGCATTTGGAGCAGCATCTTTCTGCTGTGTCATGCAAACCAGTGCTTGTCATCCTCCAGTCAGCAGAGGCTCCCTTCCATTCATTCTGCTTCCTTCGATTTTTAAATGTATTCTCCTCAGCCAGGCTATGATTGCCATCTTACCGACTCACTTGTAAGGCAACTGCTTCTCTCAAGACTTTGTGCATAATCAAAATAAGTTTTGGAGGCTTGGGGGTCACTTGTTCTGAGTTCCTGTACATAGCGATTTTCCCTCTCATTTGTTTCATCTTTCTCAGTCATATACTTACCCACTATTCACGTCGCTCCCAAAGGATGTGTGCTGACTTACACACCATGTGACCATGAGGTCAGTACAAGTCAGAGCAGTGGGTCTTATGGAATTTTGCCCATGGCTTCTAAAAAGGCAATAATTCCAGGTAGGACATTTCAACATTGGTCAATAGTTTCTCCTATTAACACGCTACTGAGACCTGGCTAACACAACACACACACAGGGCCAGGTTACTTCTCAAGCTATCCCAACACTGCTGCATTTAGACTCCTGGCAAAACATATTTTATTATTGGGAGTCTCATGAAAGAACCAGGATTCCAGAAGGGACAGCAAGCGATGATCTAGGGTTTATTCTATATAATTTTTGTTTGAATTATTCTAGAATAGGACTTGACTGGGGAGAGCATAAAGCTGGACACAAACAGCAGAGCTTTTGCCTTGACGCTTGGGAGAGTTTGCTTGTGACTCAAACTCTTGGAAGGGGAAATGGCATTTAGAGCAATCCACAACTCCTGCAGAGTCATACTAGAGTAGAAGTAGACTGGAATACATCTAGTTTGAAGATTTATTAGTCCAATTACTGTTTTGGGAGCAGAGGCCCTAATAAATTATTAGATATGCTATTGGGAAACTGATTGTTGATGAAAGGAAGAAGGCTGGAACTTGGTTAAATAGACATAAACAGTGCTATGGCTCAGTTCTGGTTGATGTATATTTACTTTTATTGTTTTTCTGTATACGATTTCTATTCTGTTAATATTTACATATATTGGTGAAAATAAGTTACTTTATGTTCTCCTGTTTGGCTGTACATGTGGGTGGCCTTTAAGAAAAGGAGCTAGAAAGTTACTATAGGGCCTATTTTGAGCTGCTTTTGAGTCACTTTTAATTATAAGAAATAATGACACAAAAATAGTTAGGGAAACACACTGAGCCTCATTCTGCTCTGACCATAACTGAAACCTGTAGTAACACCACTGACATTAATGAAGTTACACCAAGAAGAGAAGAGAAGAGAATCACATCCTTTGCTTTCAGGAGGTAGAGTGAGTGGGTGCCGAGTACAACACAAAAATTAATAAAAGAAACTACGAGTTATTTGCTGCATATTAAACTAGTGCTAGTGGGTGACAACCAGGACCCTGCCCCAACACATGCTTGATATTGTCTCAAGGCAAGTTGGGAACATTTAGGTGGGTTGAAAAAGAGCCCCCCCCAAAAACTGCAGTTAAAATATTCAGCTGCACTGAGCCAAATCACTTTGGCCAGATTCTGCCGCCCCTCCTCCAGATGAGTAGTGCTTTACTCCTCAAGGAGTCCCCTAGGCCCACTACTCACCATGAGAAAAGATGGCCTTTTAGTAACATCGTTTTACTGTGTAGACTGATCTACTATGGCTGTAAAATACCATTGCAGTTCTTATAAGGATGATTCCTTCAGGAAAAAAGGAGTTTTTACTGTATGGAAGACAAAATGATAATGCACATCCATGCCAAGAACTGTGTGAGAATAACATGATCTCGTTACCACCACATGCTGCACTGGGAAATTTACTCCCAGACACACCTTGACTGAGAAAAAACAGATGGGGAATTGTAAGAAATAACTTGCTTCATCTGACAATAAATTCGCTTTACAGAAATACACCACAATGCATGAGGGAATATACTTTCCCAAGGTTTAAGCTTACTTTTCCCAATCAGCATGAGACTAGACAGTTTTTCAAAGCAGCTGCAAATAGTATTCCTCTAATGGATAATGATAGTTTCTAAAATACCTGGTTTTTGCTTATGTCACACTAGAACATTTTTGAACACCAACACAGACAGCCTCAATGGTCCTGTTAACTTCCCCAATGTAAATACCATAGCAATTATTGTAAAGATAAATATTTACATGCTGGGAGATGAGAGACAACTAGTTGGAAAATGACTGCTTAGAGAAATAAAGGAGTCATCCAATGAAAATTAGAAAGAGAGGTCTTCTTTAATAGACGCAAGTCCTGCAACTACCATACAAGAGGAAGTTTTAAGGAAACTTATTAGCTTGTCCAAGTTCAGGTTCACAGAAGCATCAGTCATAAGGAAGTGAGACCAGGTTTAGAACATCATGCGATAGACTTTTGAAATGCCTGCTCTCAGAGCCCAGACACGCATGATCGGTAAGTTCGAAGAGCTCTTCACAGCCAGGGCATTATCAGTTAGCTCCTGCATGTGCCACACTGTTTCATATAATGTGCTCAGCTTTGAACAAATCATGCACGTAGAAACATTTGCACATAGAGGCATAGGAACTGATCCTACAAAGGACAGCGCTGTACAGTATCAGGGCCATAGAGAAGGTGTATCTTTACGTTTGAGCAAATCAAAGGTCAGAGCGAAAGTAAAGCATGAGAGATCCAAGGCTGATTAATTTTGTTTCTGGAATTAAAATTAGCCTATGTTCTTAGAGTGAGTTATGAAAACCTTCCAGGTGAATATAATGAGAATATGGGGTGAACATACCAGAGAATTTCTGCTGTATTCCCAGCTTAAATTATTATAATTAGATTCAAGGTTCCCACCGAAATGGATTTATTATAGTAATGTGTTACAGAATTTAAGAAAAACATTTTGAATGGTCTGTTTTATAAACGTCTTCAAACCTAAAATTCCTCGACTGTATGAACTTGAGATCACAGAATAGAGTATTCAGTTAAAGCTATATAAATCTGTGTTGGTTTTGCTTCTTTCATAATAGTAAGCCAGCTCCTCAGCTGGTGTAAATCAGTGAGTAAACTGTAAATTGACTTCAGTGGCGCTATGTAGATTTGTATTGGCTGAGAAACTGTTTAAAGCAGATATGTTTGCTTAAGAAAAAGATATTAGAAGTCAACATTTTGCAGCAGTCTTAGATATATTGTCGGTGAATAATTAAAATCAGGGTGAAAAGGAGCCCCTTGCAGAGAAGAAATTCAGTTCTGCCACCTAAGTGGGAAATGTTTTATGCGTGAGTAATAATGCAGTTTATGGTTTTCTTGTAATGCATTGTCCTAACTTTAATCTTGAATCATTTATCAAGGTTCTCTATTGTACTATACTAATGGGTTGCTTTAAAAGAGCCATGAAAAAAATAATCTGCGCCTTAAGCAAAATCACCATTTGTTTTTTCCTCTGACAGGAAAAAAAACCCTCCTCTCTTTACTGGAGATGAGTTTTTGAGTCTGGCTCAGGTAAAGCATGCAAAAGTTCTGATGCTTATCTGACTAATCCGAACTACTTGGGCCAACTTCATTCCTGATGTAAGCAGGCACAACTCCACTGAAGACAAATGGAATTAGGCCCATTTACACTGAGGATGATTTTTTTTCTTGCATCTAAAAATATAGCATGAAATTTTACCACGAGTCAGACCATTATGTCAGTGGTTCTCAAACGGATTTGACTGGGCCCCCCCTTCTTTGTGTCTGTTATTATCAATCTCCCTCTTCCCCAAGTACATATACCTCCACCCAGCTCTGAAGGCAGAGCAGAGAGCAGCGGGCCGGATGCCCAGCTCTGAAGGCAGAGCAGAGAGAAGCAGGCCGGGTACCCAGCTCTGAAGGCAGCGCTGCACCCACTGCAGAACAGAAGTAAGGGAGGCAACGTGACAAGTGATGCTCCCCCCTCCCCGCAGTTTGAGAACCACTGCACTAAGTTATTTAAGCTCAGTGAGTGTGGGTGTGGGGGCTGTTTTTGGCCCTTACACTGCAAGGACTTGATTCTGATTTCACTTATATAAGTGGAATAACTCCATACACATGCAGAACTAGTATAAATGAGTTCAGAAGCAGGCCCTAAATCTTCTGTGTGTGTGATTTCTGACACATCAATTGCTTCTGTGTCTGTGCAAAGGCCACAAGAAATAGCCTACTGTGCTGCATTTCATATTTTCTGGGTTCAGTCCCAGTAAGGCACTGGAAGGGAATATCCCTTATCCAAACCTTTCAAAAACGTTTGGGGTCAAGTTTGATACTAAAAATTGGTTGGCGGTTTAAGAGCAGCGATTCTCATTTTATCCAGACTTCCTGACCCAGACTTTCTTGGCATCCTGGGCAGTCTTACTATTATTGCTAAGTTTTTGTTTATTGTAAAGGAAAATTGTTGATCACTGGGGATCCAAGGAAGTATTCTGTCAGAGTTCAGTTTGCTTTATCCCTTGGTTAATTAGAATCCTACTCACAGAACGTACACCAAAGTGGAAAGTACTAGAGAGACGTCTTCAAACAGTTAAAAATATTTAAGTGAAATATCAAGTAAAATTAGTTCTATTTGTATTTATATCTCAAAATATTTTGGGGGTGGTGAGTGGAGGGAAGAAATGTAACGGGCAGCCTAGTCTATACTGCTTCTGGGCTTTGGGGCTAAGACCAAGTGAAAGTTCTAGTTTTATATTGGCTGTGTCATCTTTTGGCGATTTGGGGCCCAATCCTCTACCTACTGACTTCACTAGGAAGACTTCATGCCATTGCAATGACATGGCCTTATCAATCATGTTCATTCAAGACATTTTCATTCTGTAAACAGTTTGATCCTGTTGCTATGGGAAAGGAAGGCCCAGGAAAGAAACAAAAATGGCAGGCTCATAGGGACATTGTGAGTTTTAATTCACTGCTCTTTGTAAAGTGCTTTAGCATCCTCAGGGCTTGTCTACACTTAAAATGCTACAGTAGCACACCTGCGCAGCTGCAGCACCTCAGTGTAGACACTACCTATGCCACTAGGAGGGTAATCCACCACCCCCAGAGGCGGTAGCTAGGCTACCGGAAGTTCCTTCGACCTAGTGTTGTCTACATGGGGACTTAGGTCAGCTTAACAACACCGCTCGGGATTGTGGATTTTTCGCACCCCTGACCGATATAGTTAAAGCAACCTAATTTTCTTGTGTAGACCAGGTCTCAGACAGGAGGTGTTGTAGACGTAAACCATATTTATTATTATTATTATTATAGTATCTCAGCTCCTGTCTTTCTTTACCCCAATTTTCCTCCTATGAACATCTCATGTAAAGTATACAAGTAACATTTATTATATTTATGGAAGTCTTATTGACATCCGTTGGAATAAAATGAGTTCAGGAGGAGGAATAAGTGTAGTCTATGCCTCAAAAGAAAACAGAGTGTAATAAATATATTTTGCAACAAATCCTCTCATTAAATAAAATGTAGGGAATTTCACAGAAAATGTTGATTTTTATATCTTGTTCTAATGGTGAAAATGTTTAAAAATTCTGTTGATATAATTCAAAGTTCTGATTCCCTCCTCTCCCGCAAGGGGAGCTCCATGCTGATATGCATTTAACTTTACAGATGGGCCCATTCTCCCCATGTTTTTTCTTAATCTAATTATATAGACATGTTCACTTTGAGTTTGATAAAGGCACTTGCCTCTACCGGTGACACATAACAGCACATGCCCCCGTTCAATTTGCTAACATATATGTGCAATGATTAAATATTTGTAATACACGGAATGCATTGTCACTTATTTTACTGCTCTCTCCCAGACAATACTTCCTTTCTTTACTGGCTTCCTGAAAAGTGTATGGATTGAAATAAATCTCCCAGTTCTAAAGAACTGTAACTCTTTCATACTTATATGACTTAATCCAGAAGTAACTATATTTTTAGTACTTAAGTTTTCATTAAAATTTACAAAACGCCCTTGACTGTACACTGATTTATTGTTGTATTAGGTAAAACTACACACACTGTATAAAATACCATGTTACTCCACTTGTAGTCTGATCTAACACGTTATCGGTGATTGCAAGTACATTTTATAGCCCCAGCTGCCGAATCGAAAAGAAAAAAAAAAGGTGATACAAGCATCAATCTCCAGGATAAAATCAGACCACTTTCTACCACAGTTTGACCTTAGTGATGCCTTTGGATAGTCTTACTTGTCTAAGTCCTCACAACAATTACCAAGGGACAGTTAGAAAATGCAGCTTTAATGGTGAGGGCTGGAATTACTAGCTGCATCAAAGACTTAAACCTCAACCCTGGAGATTTCCAAGCATTGGAAGAATTTGACGTAACTCTGATACTGCTCTAAGAAATAAATGGAATAAGGCTGCAGAAACCATTCATATATTTTATTTGTGTTCTTTATCGTCTGTACCCTGGAATTCTGTAGTGTCATTAGCAGATATAAAAAGCTATAAATAAAAAAACCTATAGATAACAGACCTTAAGATATACGCTATCATTTGCTATATTTTATTTATAGCACAAGGAAACACAGTTAATTACAGGTCACAGAAACGTTAATTTATGTCATAATACAAGTTACAGTCCAAGAAAGAAGCCAGCTTATTTTTGGACTGCCACAATTTAGCCTTATAGGGCCTCTGTTAATTCCAAATGACACAATTATCCTAATAGAGCCTCTGTTAATTCCAAATCCCACTGCCTGTTAATAGAATGAAGTATAAGCAAAGAAATTCAGTAGAATAAGTGTCTCTAGTCAGCCTATTTCACAGTCCTGAATAGAATATTCAAATCAAAATAACCAAAAAAATTCATCATCTGTGATACAAAATACTGAAAGTTAAAAAGAATGGGGTGAAAGCAATCATTAAAAGGCTATTTTGGATAAAAAAAAGCAATTGGATTTATATGAGGAATGTATTTAATAAATCATATTTGTTTAGAAGTAACAGAGTTACCTGTTAATTTATACAAACCCTTTATTAAAAAAGCAGTGATTTTAATTTTTACAACTACATTGATGACTTAGAAAAGAAATATAAAATATACTTATATATAACATAGAGTAACAAAAAATCTAAAGAGACAGCAACCCTTTAATCTATTCTAATGTATACAAGATGATTATTAAGATAAACACTATGTGAAGAAGGCTGGAGTTAATTATATTACATACAAGCACAAACTGGTCACCCTACAACTTACAATTTATGACCCCCTAATTTGCATTTAGTATCAAAGGTATTCAGTTTTCAGGACTTGTAAAATAACATGATTTGAGCAGTTATAAAGATGATATGCATTTAACTAACTTCTAAACTATGTTTCAATCTTTTCAAAACCAGTTACATACCATTTCAGGAAATACACTAGATATTCTCATGCAACTTGTAATTGCTGCAGTAAAATGATAAAGTCATTTTTGGAAAGAAAATAGCATTATTTTCAGTAGAAGGCATTGATTTGTCAAATCTTATACAAATACATGAAAGCAGTAGGGCAATACATATTTGAAATACAAAATTTGCAAGCCTATGTTTAGATTCACCTCAGAAAAAAAATGCATGCAAACTATAACTTCTCTCTAAGAACAAACTGGCAGGCTACTTTGTTTTGTATTAGGATCTGACTACCACTGAAGAGCAGACAATTAATCTCTTCTGTACAATACTATGACCTGCAGGTCTGCTTTATAGCCAGTGATAAACGTAACTTTTGTATTCACAATATTATCACTTTTTTTCTACGGGAAAAAAATCCCAACAAGCCCAACCCTCTTGCAGAGTTTGGAGCTCTTTAACAACTGTATCAACACTTAGACATTACCAACATGTATTTTCATCCAATGTTCCTGCAGCTAGGCCACTCTTGGGCTTTCTAAATCTCTAACAAACAACTTTTTTGTATCTCTTCACTATAGATTTAATTTTATATGATGAAAGGGGAGCTCTTAGCAGAATACAGGAGAAACCCTTCCATGACAATCTCCCTATGAGGATATATAACAAAGGTATGTACTTTGAATAGAGGAAAAACAAATCTTAATTTCTATTGGATTTATATATGAAAACTACGTGCAATGAAATAATACATTACACATCTTAAATAGCTCATGGTGTTAAACAACGTATGGCCTGATCCTGTATAGTAGTGAGAACATGTAACTCCTGTTGAAGTAAATGGGGTTTCTCAGTACTCTGCTTTTCTCAGGATCAGGCCGGAGGTGAGAGACAATCTTGAGATGATCTTGGTTTAGAAATGGTGTTAAAGTACATATTGTTTTTATAACATGATTTTACAGCCTACTGAACAGAGATCTGTTTTCTGTTGCAGAAAACCAGTTTCATCATTTCCTTTACTTCACCACATATTCCTAATGTTTGTTCATTCTACTTAGTTGCTCACAATGTTGGACTCTAAGAACATCCATAGGGGTTAAAAGAGAAATAAATTAAATTTACAAACAGTGTTGCTGTACCGTGATTTTTAAGCAGAAATGCAACAATATTAACTCTTTACTTTTAATAGTTCACGACACCACTATACCCAGTTAACCTACTTGCGGACAGGAAAACTAAAACAAAGATCCAGAAACAGCCGAAAAGCCACTCACTGTAACAAAACCCTCCTGGATAGCTTATACCAGCACAAATTTCATTACAATCACAGAACTCACCTCTTTCACTGCCAGTGCCGATGTCTTCTCCAGCACGGTCTGTGACCATGTGCAAGCCTGAACTTTATTTGCTCATATAACGTCTGTCTAATTTAGATCCAAATTTTGTCCTGCGTCTTGCGGCTTCTACTGGAGACAAAGGGTGAAATACTGGCTCCATTAAAGTCAATGAGAGTTTTGCCATTTACTTTAAAGGGGCCAGGATTTCACCCAATGGGAGTTCTGTATGTGTGTCTGAGTAAAGAATTTGGCCTTTCTTGTAAGCTCTTTGGGGGCAGGGAATGTATCCTCTTACGTGTTTGTATGGGCTTGGCAATATATAAATAATAAATACTAACACAATTTGGACTGAACCCTGTTGTACATTAGTTAGGCCTTTACCCCTTATTTGCAAACGTTTTAAATGTAAAGGGACCATTATTTTTGGAATGAGGAAAAACATTTATTTATCTAAAATGCCAATGAATATTTGATCTGATATATTTCTAAGTCTATAACATGTTAGAATCTTCAGGCTGACAGGCCCTATAAAATGTAAGATTACTAAGTACTGTACGATAGCTGCAGTTAGAACAGATTTGGTTTTCAGGACGGTCTTATAGCACATCTGTGCTTATATCAGTGAAAGTACAGTTACCGTGTGCATTCATGGTAATAGTGGTTATTTATGTAGCTTCACTGGTGTGCACTGAAGTTTACAGACAAATAGGACGTCAAGGTGCTTGACCTGAGAAGCCGACAACCTAAATAAGACAGACAACCTAGTAAAAAACCAGCAGAACGGGTGGATGGGAAGGGGGAGGCAATGGAAAGTAAGGGGAAAGAGAAACTGATCTTTGAGAGCATTATTTGCAAGGAATCCAGATCAGTTACTATGTTGCAGCGTCCTGGAGTTTATTTATGCAGAAGGAGGAAGGGCCAAATGTAGGTGGAATTCCACTGAAGACAGCACCTGAGTTACAATGGGGATGACTTTTGGCCCAGAGCAGACGTCATTGGAATTGAGAGTAAAGTGGGAAGGGCAGCTGTTAAAAGTTGTGTTTGGAGAGGGGATCTGAAGGAAGAACATTTTATTTCAGCCTGGGCCTATCAGTAGGATAGCAGAGTGTTCTAAATAAAGTGCTGTCCGTTTATTGTATTGTGGGAGGGGAGGGAGGAAGGGAATGCCGGAATCCATCCCCTATTTGAAATGAAGTTCTGTGTACTTTTTGCAGCAGCTTTTCAGAGAAATGGTGCCTAATTCTTAGAAAGTCAGTCTGGCATTGCTGCTGTTTGACTAGGGAACCACCCTCATGATTCCCCTCTGGTCTGGAAGTGGAATTATTTCCTATTCACCAGCTTAGTTTTTCTTGCTGTTCTGACTAAAGGTTAATGTTTCACTACTTGGCTGAATCAAGAATCACCAGTTTCCTATTACAGTTTGTTTTGTTTTGGTCCCATCTGTGAGTCTGATTTCAGCAGGTTTTGACTAATCCAATTCTCTGAATGCTAAGCACAATAATATGTTTTATTAATGTATAACAAAATAATTCCACAAAAAGTGTTTTAGGTTTTTTTAAGCTGATTGGGTCAAGACTACAGCTCCCTTGTGACAGGGTCTGCTGTTTGCAGTGGATCTGACAATGAGCCATGCTGTGGAATAGCCAGTTTCTGATATACATGAACACAGAATAAGAACATGAGAATTTAAGGGGGGGGGAGGGGGCAGAGAGGAAAGCTATTCAATCATCTTGCTTGTTTGAATCTATGTCCAATCGTCAGACCAATGCAAATCAAATGAAAAAAAGGATCTTCCAACCCAAACATTCAGCTCCCATTCCAGAGATTCAGTCTTTATATTAACTACTGCACAGGATTTGAAGTATGAAGTCATTTTTGAAGGCCTCTCTTTTATGCACTTGCCCAAAAGAAAATGAGAGTAAAAACACAGAATTTTTCAAATTGATCTGCTATTGTGCGCTTGTGCTTCCATTCAGAGTGACTAATTGGATAATTTAGCCATAAAACCAGCCTAAACAATGTTACTCTGTTGAAAGTCCACCTTTCTGCCAAGTTGGCAGCCAGTTAAACTAAGATCATTTGAACTTGTATTTGCAAAGTTTTGTCTGAAACCCAGGGTCATTAAGACTATTTTTGTAATATACTAAATGAAAGCATTAACCATAAATGTTCAGTTCAAGAAAGGAAATCCTCAGCACTGAACTATTTGCCTAAGTAAATATCCAGCTAAACTGTGAAGCCCCAAACTCTGTTCTCCAAAGTAAGATGAAGATGTTTTAGTGCTTTGAACTAGAATAAGTCACTAGACGAGTAAGAGGAAGCATTGAGCTAAAGAAGGAAGCCGAGCCAGAAAGGCAGAGGTAGCAGCCTATTTCTCTTTGTTATCAAGTGAAATGACTCCACAAATATGACAATAAATCACTGCAGGAATCAATCTGAGCGGAGGCAACTGCTCCATGCTGATAATGCATCAATCAATATTTAATGTTTACACTTTAATTAATCCGCACGTAGGAAGCATTCTTTCAGTGACAAAAAAGTGATGAGAAATAAAACACCTTTTATATCAAACAGCGACGAATGGCTGCCTATCTGTTAGGCTTTGATTGGGCCTTCAATTGATCATTGTAGCCTTTTTCGATTGCACCAGTGTACAATGTCACATTTGGGTATAAAACAAACACAGGCTCTGAGGGGAAAGGAGAGGGAGGAGGGGGAGCTGCAGAATCTGGTTTTGGATGATTACAACTTAATCAGAACAAAGGAAGGCTGATACGGAAGTATGGATTCTTTGAAAAGACAGAGGAGAGGCAAATAAAATATAGGATTTTCAAAATTTGTGGCAGGCACCTATCTCAACAGACTTCTGTTGTGCTCCACAAATGGTGATATATAGCTCTTTAGAGAGACAAAAGTCTGCCACTAAACAAAATTGCCACCTCTGACACATTTCTTCCAAAAGCTGCCAGTGAAGATACCCTTTTATTTTGTTGCTGTTCATTTGTGATAGCATGCATGTGCAAGGTGCTGTACAAACATAAAGGAAGGCACAATCTCTGCCCCGGGTAACTTACCTTTTTTTTATTTTTGCACAATCTATTACGTTTTTGTGACCTTTTCTTTAAATAAGTCTGATTCAGTGTTCACTGAGGCCAGGGGAACAACTACTATCAACTTCAATGGGCATTGGATTGGTCTGTAGATGAACAGCACTGTGACGAATGGTCATTAAAGACAGCTGAAAAGACCATGACACTAGTATCAAAAGCTTTTAATTTATTCTTTAAAAACCCCTCTCTAGATCCGAGGTTTTCTCCGTTATTTTTTTGTTTATTTTTCCAAAGCATAACATTCATTAAGTTAGCTTATAATAGATACAATAATATATTTTAACAAAAATATAACTTTCTCGAGCTAGGCTCAAGCCCAAAGATTGGATCTGGATCTAGATTCAAACTTCCTCAAAATTCAGGTAGTTTGAATCCTGGATTTTGGCTTAGCCTGTTACAGAATCTGCTATAGAATAGAAAAGGGCCTTGTCATGCCATTGTAAGCTTTTATGTAGCATGCCTACTATAATTAAGAATTAAAGATACCAAGCTGGGAAGGGTTGCAAGTGCTTTGAATTAAAATTCAAAATGATCTGGACAAACTGGGGAAATAGTCTGAAATAAATAGGATGAAATTCAATAAGAACAAAAGCAAAGCATTCCACTTAGGAAGAAACAATCAGTTGCACACATACAAAATGGGAAATGACAGCCTAGGAAGGAGTACTGCAGAAAGGGATCTGGGGGTCATAGGATCATAAGCTAAATATCAGTCAACAGTGTAACACTGTTGCAAAAAAAGCAAACATCATTCTGGGATGGATTAGCAGGAGTGTTGTAAGCAAGACACGAGAAGTAATTCTTCCACTCTGCTACGCACTGATTAGGCTTCAACTGGAGTATTGTGTCCAGTTCTGGGTGCCACATTTCAGGAAAGACGTGGACAAATTGGAGAAAATCCAGAGAACAACAGAAATACTAAAGATCTAGAAAACATGATCGATGAGGGAAGATTGAAAAAAAAACTGGTTTGTTTAGTCTGGAGAAGAGAAGACAGAGAGGGGACATAAGAGTTTTCAAGTACATAAAAGGTTGTTACAAGGAGGAGGGAGAAAAATTGTTCTCCTTAACTTATGAGGATAGGACAAGAAGCAATGGGATTAAATTGCAGCAAGAGCTATTTAGATTGGACATTAGGAAAAGCTTCCTAAATGTCAGAGTGGTTAAGTACTGGAATAAATTGCCTAGGGAGGTTGTGGAATCTCCATCATTGGAGATTTTTAAGAGCAGGTTGCACAAACACCTGTCAGGGATGGTCTAGATAATACTTAGTCCTGCCATGAGTGCAGCAGACTGGACTAGATGACCTCTCGAGGTCCTTTCCTGTCCTATCATTCTATGATTCTAACTAAGTGTCCTGACTCTAAACTATTTTTCATGAAAAAAATGTCGGCATTTTATCAAACATCAATGGGGAAATCCTGCTTAATCTCTGGTAAAAAAATATGCTGACCCAACCTTTGGATTGAGCTTTGGATGTGAACTTCCCAGAAGATCTGGATATTGGTTTGGGCCTAGCTCTAAATGCTCATACCACAACAGAAGGGATATCAAAGTTATAAACACAAAGAAACCTGAACACAGTGATCTTTGGCTACGCTTACACTGCGTCACAGTGTGGACTACAGGGGTGTGAATTGCAGCATGCGACCAATGCTGTGTTGTAATGGCCCCTTGTGGACATTGCTGGCGCAAACTAAAAAGTATCTAGTTCTGTCTGAAGAGGACTACGTTAACATGGACCGTGTTAACATGAACTAGGTACATTTTAATTCACGCCAGCATCATCCACAGCACTTGGGTGCGCACTGCAATTCACACCCCCACAGTTCAAACTGCAGGGCCATGTAGTCACACGTAGTCCTCACAGTTGGATAAATGCAGGCCAGATGTTTTTGGATTCCACCCGTATGCTGTTAGGATTCAACAATACACTTTTCATGATTCATCAAATTGCTCCAGCCACTGCACAGATCCATGACTAACATACAGAAGTATCAGCTCTGGAAGTGTTAACGTTCTCGATGCAAAGGCCCTTAAATCCAGCAAAGCCTTAAAGCGTGAATGACATCATTAAACTGTCATTTCTTCTTTACAAGGTTTGAAATATGACAACATACTCTGTTCTAAGTGTTTGTAATGGGGTTCTCTACTCACCACTGGGGTGCCTCCTTGTGTCTGTGTTGGGGGAATAGCTCCACCTGGGTCTGATGCCCCTTCCCGTCTCTCATTTGCCCTGTGGCCCTTCTCACGCTCCAGAAGTTGCCATGCTTCTTCCTCAAGACTCGGGACACTTCCTCTTCGTGGCTTGACCCTCCAGCCAGGCCACTATAGTTTTTCCCTTCCAGGGTAGCAAAGTCTCACTCATTCGGGTATGGACTGGGTATGGTTCCCAGCAGTCCTCCAATTCAAGGCAATGCCTCTTTCCCAGTGGCTGGTAGAGGAGCCCAGGCCTGCCCTCTACTCTGGGTTCAAGCTCAGGGACCCTTGAATCAGTAACTAAGGTCAGCACCATCCCGTGCCTTGCTGCTGTTCCCCTGAGCTTTTTCCTTCCCCACCTCTATCTGGCTTCTCCTCCATCATCCTTTTGGGCAAGCCCTCCTTCAGGGCCACGAGCCCAGGGCTCCTACTCTCCCCCAGCGTTTTCTCCCTTCCCTTTCTAAGCCCAGATAGCGACTGCAGACTTTCACAGTGCAGCCTCCTTCTGCCCTGAAGCCCTAGCCTCATACCACCCCTGCCTGCTACTGCCTAGCTGACTCCATCACCAATCAGTGCATGCCTATCAATTCTCCTAATTCTCCTTCAGGTGTGGCCTATCAGGTGACTTAACCCCTTCTGAGCCACATTAGCCCTTTCCAGGCGAGTGTGGGGGTGAACGCCCCATCCCGGTGCTCTTAAAGAAAATGGAAAAACAAAGAATATGAAATTCAACTGAAAATGTAATAATGAAGCCATTCTTACCTAAAGCCTCTAAAAATTAATGTTGTTAATTTCTGACACCATTTCCAGTGATAACCTATCATACCTACATATATTTTCTTCTTCACACAAAGTGTCACCTTTTAGATAAAGAAAAAAGCTAGGATTTCACCAGCTTTATAGAAAATGTTTTACCAACATGTGCTCTGTAAAATCCATAGGTCCACCTCGTAAATAGCTTTTTGGCTGATTTTACTAACAAAGCCTGCAGAATGGACACACCATACCCACACCTAGAAAAGAGTTGAGTCTGTAGTTTATTTTTCCATAAAGCCTTTTTCCTCTTCCCATGCAAATTAGATGAACTAGCTAAAAAGGGCACGGCCAAAAGAGAAGAATACCCTGTTGTGATGCCTGATCAACTAAATACTTATGGAGATAAAAAAAGAAAACGCTACTGTGTATGCGCATCAAAATGCCCCTAGGGTAGCTTTCAATGGCACCGTTAATGTTTATGGAATAAAGACCTACTTATGGCACATGCAATCATGGTTTCTCTCACCATTACACTCACCAAAACCATCACTTGCATGGTACATCCCTGCCCTCAAGGAAATAATGCAATGCACTTGCTGTACTTAATATTGTCGCTGAGAGACAGAAAAACAACTGGTTACATTTTCTGAGGATCTTATGCTCTAGATGTGTACAGGATCCTATGTGTGAATCATTAGCCCACACACATATAAGGTCAAATCGTGGGCCCTCGGATTTGGCATGGACCTTAAGGGAGATGAACAGTCTGGCCTTCAGAGACATTTCTTGATCCTGAAGAGGTAACTCCTTTCATATGGCTACACAGCCTTCACACAAATATGCAGCCCCCATATCTGCCCTTCTCAGAACAGGAGCCCATGAATTTGCCCCACCTAAATGCTGTGGGATGAGGAGGAGCAGCAAGGGGGTTCCCTCGGGTGAACTGACAGGCAGCTATGGAACACCTGGAAGGGGCTGCTGGCACCCCTAACAGTGCTGTCCCCCGGCCCACGTCTCTGCAGCGGAGCTCTCTCCTTGCACAGCACACAGAGGGAGTGTGCATCCCTTCTATCACCCTGTTGCCCAACCCTCACCAGGCTCAGGACCAGAGGAGCTAAAGCTGTTCCCTGGAAGTGAGGATGGAAGCACTGCTGTTTGGTATAGTTACAGCTAAGCTGGAAAGAGCCCAGACACCTGGACAAAAAGGCATAATCTTGCAGTGGCAGGGAGATGAGCTAGGACTTTGCCACATCTTATTCACTTTTAGCATCTTACGACACACAGGTAAGTCACACCCGAAGCAACAGAGCACAACAAAGTAGTGTTTCAAAATTCACATGAAATGGGTTTAGTTCAGTCCTCCATCCTCAGTGGATTTACACTGGTGTGAAAGAATCAGGCCCATGGATTTTACAACCTGTGCTTATGAAATAACTTCCCTCCAGCCTAAAGAAGTAGGAACTAATTTCACAACCCTAAATGCTCTTATTTTTGTCAGTGCAGAGGATCAGGTCCCAGCTGATGTAAACCAGCATTGCTGCATTAAAATAAATAGATTAATACCAGTCTACACCAGCTGGGGAGCTGGTTCATTTTTTTTTTTTTAAATACAAGGTAAACATTAATGCTAGGCCTGGAAGGTCAGGGCGTCTCGAGAAACCTTTAACCACGATAAGCACTAGGCTACAAACTATAAGAATTGACCCATCTTTTTAGATAGCAGAGAATCTAGAAATAAAAATGGATTTTAAATAACGGAGGAGAAGGATATATAATTCAAACTGTGCTCTGGTCTATTCATATGAGTCAGGGTTTGCAGGACTGGGTCTTTTGGGTTCCGAAACAAGTAAAGGAGAAACTGGTACCACATTTTGTTTTGAAATATATTAATTCATAACGTTTACACAGAAATTATCTTATTAATTTAGAATCTTGACCATTTGGCTGATTCCTTTTTGGTAAACAGTTTTGCTTCACTTTGCAGGGCAGTACTCAGGATTGCTTACGCTGGCTAAATGCCCGCTGACTTTGCAGTGCCTCTCAGTCTCATTTACCCTAATTTCTGTTGCCTATTCCTGAAGCAGCACACATCTGCGTTAACTTTTAGCCTGTCCTGCCACGTTGTCCCCTGTAGTTTGGATAACTGCTTTGTTTCATACTCATCCAATTACAGGGTAAATATTTGACCCGACATAGAATTAGCTGTTATCTAATGGAAGCCCTTACCAAGTTATAGCTTTAGATCAGGAGACTCAAGTGTACCAAAAAAGTGGAAACCAGAAAGAAAACTGATCATACTTAGTCCTGCCTCAGGGCAGGGGACTGGACTAGATGATTTATCGAGGTTCCTTCCAATGCTACATTTCTATGACTCTATGGTTTGTAGACATTACAACTGAAATCCTGGCTTCACTGAAGTCAATGGCCAAAGTTCTATTAATTTCAATAGAGCCTATACAGGTCTTCCAGTTTGTGTAATGTCAAGCAAACCAGAGCTAGTGTCTGGTGGGACATGGTACTACCTTTGCTGCTCTGGGAACACTACTTGGTGCAATTGCTGAATGCCAGCTTGAAGAAACCATTGATACTGTTGAACAACAAAAGAAAAGATCCCCTATTCTCCCTCCTACTTCACCACTGCTGAAAGGCTAAGAGCTTATTATACAGCTAGTGAGAATAGCAAATTTGCAGCAGGAGATATACACCACCTGTGCTAGTCAAAATTCAGCCAATATAGCCTGAGTTGCCAGCTGCGGATGGAAACCAAGAGTAGTGGCTCTGGTTCAAGTACTAAGTCAGTTTTGGAGGTATAATATTAGTGCCAGTGGACCCATTTAGGAGTGGAGGGGCAGTATTTTGGTACTCCTCACAGTAATAGATTTTAGGCCATGTTTAGCTTTGTTAGTTATGTTTTTCGTTATATTCTATTTAGTGCCCAGAGGCCTATTTTGTAATTCTAATAATAAAAAGTATTCTAAAGCCCTGGCCAGACACAAGCAGGTTCTAATTCTATTTTGCCTCAAAGAAAAGAGCTAAGCTGTTAAACCCCAGCTTCTTACAATATTTCCTCTTTGTGACATACACAAAAATCTGAATCCAACAGTGCTCACCCAGAACAGTTTTAACTCCATCTATCTGATCTTGTATAAAATTTTACCTTCTATACTTTCTTTTTACTATGTTACTTGCAGCATTGTGACACAGTTGATATGCTGGGTAGACAAGGCCTTTTGCAAGATAAATTGCAGTTACAGCAGGAAACTGTTCTATAAAGAGGAACTCTTGATCCGACAAAGTTTTTCTTTACTAGTAGGCTTTTCTATAGTGCTCATCACCACAATATCTTAGCACCACATAAACACTGATTAATACAATCATCCAACTCCTCTCTGTGAGATAGGGCACTACTGTCATCCCCATTTTACAGAAGGGAAATTGAGGCATAGCGCGATCAAACAACAGAGGGACATGGCAGAGTCAGGATCTGAATCCACATCCCCTCAGTGCTTTAACAACAAGACCATCTTCCTCACTGAGAGGAGCTCCAGTCTTCTGCAGCAGCAGCAGCTTATTTCCTACTCATCATTTTTGTCCCTTCCATAACTGATCACTTAAAAAAATGAATGAGTGGCCTTAGCTGCCCTTCTCTTGGACTAAGCAGGACAAGAATACTCTAATTTTTATGATGAACAACTATTCTCTCTGTCTTCCAGCCTTCAATATTCTTTATTAACTTTAAACAGGCAAGCCCAGAGGCCTTTGCACTTGACTAATTTGGACTAATCTGACTATTTATTTATTGATATATTTACGACAGCTTGGTGAGCCCATCTGCCAGATGGTTTTTTGGAAGCTCCTGGAGTTCTGCGAGTCTGCACTGAGTAATAATACATATACGCAGTAAGGTTTTCCCTGGCTAGATGGGAGGCGGGGAGGTCAGATGGGCGGGAGTAAGGGCAGGTGAAGAAAACAGAGGATGGTCAGGTTGAAGTCGATGCAATGCCCTTTCAATTTATTTTATTTCCGGTTTTATATTAACAGCTACAGTGGACAACTCTAGGGATTGTACTGGCACATATGACTAGGAAGGACTGAAGTCAGAAGACAGCCATTGAAGAGCGGTAAATAAAGTCATAATGCTGGTCTACAAACAGATTGCCCCAGTTAAACAACAGGTGTGATAATGAACTAATTTAGGGCTTATCTACACTTACAGCACTGCAGTGGCACCAGTGCAGCTGCGCTGCTCTAGCGCTTAGTGAAGACGCTACCCACACCAATGGGAGAGCGTCTCCAATCAGCATAGGTACTTCACCTCCCCAACAGGTGGTGGAGAAGCCCTCCCACCAACATAGCAGTCTATACTGAGGGTTAGGTCAGCATAACTACGTCATTCAAGGGTGTGGATTTGCCAAAGTGACATAGTAATACTGACATAATTTGATAGTGTAGACCATGCCTTAGTTAAACTGCTTCAACTGCATTTGTGGACTCTCCTATTAGTTTTAACCTGGCTTAGCTTGCTCCTCCATGTAAGGCAAATTTAAAGTGATGTAAGAATGTCCACATACACAGTCGCACAAGTTTAGCTAAATTGATAAATCTTTGCCATTTGTGTGTGCGTAGAACAGACCGTAGGGGGCCAAATTAACCTCCTGATATATAACTTTTCTGATATTAACAGACTTATGCCAAGTTAGAAATTGCCCTGAAACCTCATAAATCAAAATCGTCTCATTGTAGGTTGTTGGGGTTTTTTTTAAAATGAAGCTCAGATTATTAGCTCCTGAATATTAAATTCCAACTCTGTCAAGAATAGACCCAACTGGAGAACAAGCAAAAAATCTGGATGAGAAGTTGGAGCATTTGAGAGGTATTGGAACAGTTACCTACCTGGCAACAATCCCAGATTTGATCCAGAGGTTAGCTGAACTGCCCAGAAGTTATTGCAATATTTGCCATGTTTGAAAATAAGCGTTAAGGGGGAATGTTTCATTATTTTTCCTTCACTTCCAATTCCAGGATCTTGCATTCTGGGCCAAAAAAATACTGAGAATTCCAGTATTTGTACAACTGTAGTTTCCCAATGTGAATGCAGTTACTAGGACACATTTAACACAACAGTAAAACAACCCAAATTTGTGCTGCTACTGAGATCATGTTAACGGAAAGTATTTTCAATGAGTTGGGTTCTTAGTAGCTTACTTAAGGATACAGAATATGTATCCTGTTAAAGAACTAATAATTCCATCATGTGTAGATTAATAGCTTTCTACTGGACCACTAGTCATGGTGACTTCTTACGAAAACTTGTTTTAAAATAACAGAAATTAACCTAACCTCTTTGCTGACAGTGCTGTAGCTGAAATGGAAGGGACAACAGGGAAGCACGGCTCACCTTATTTAGATTGGGTAATTAAAGACAGCTAATAGGAGTGGAGATAGAAAACATACTAAAGGACTCAATCTTGCAAACACTTAGGCAACTGTGCCTTATTCATGTGAGCTGTTAAAGACAGTGGACCAATTCTGCAGTCCTTAATCAAGCAAAACTCCTCCATAAAGAGATGATTAAGATCTTCCTTTGAAAAACACAAAATGTATAGTTCCTCTTGTATGGTTATAACAGCGCAGATACTCAGAGCCTGTGGATTTCAGAGCATTAATTGCTAATCCACAACTGAACTGAAAGGTTCTGGTTTGTTTGTTATGGTTTTACAGTATTTAGTTAAACTTGCCAACCTTCAGTTCCCAGGAAGTCATATTTAAGTTTCTGAGCAAAATACTTTATTTAAGGAATCCCCATTTTGTGAAAGATCCATTTCTCATGGTCAGCTATCCTTCCATATATTTGTTATGCTGGTTTCCATGAATATGTTTAATAACGTGTGATTTGCTTATATGCAAAATCCAGGGGTCTTTTTTTTTTTTTTTAAATGAAAAGCATATACTTCTCCCTGAGAAGTGAAACCATGAAGTCCTGGAAACTAAACCACAATATAAAAGTTTCTACTTTCCTTACATGACGTTCAAGGATTGCTGTTTATCAGTGACAAATAGAAAGTACTTAGTATAATTATTATAGCTCAGATTCTAGCCGTAGGTGATTGCAGCTATAAAGTTTCCCAAATAGGAACAATGAGCCCTATGAAACTAATGAAAAAAATCGCCAACTTCCTCACTCCAAAGTCTGATTTTTACAAGGACTCCATTTCTTTTAGGTTGCCAAAAATGAACAGTTTATTTGAATCTAAGTTAGGTCTTCAGGAAAAGAACTGTAATGTAAAATTGAATAATGTTGCACCAACGACAGGATAATTAAGCAGTTTCAAAAGCCAACAATATTTCGGTTGCTCTTACTGTAGCATGTCCCAATAATGGAAATATAGAAGTCCTATTCTAATGTTAGCTTAGCTAAAGATACCAAAAATCTAGTGGTACCCCATGCTATATCACTGTCCTGTAATCAGGTGAATTAGAAGTGTAATGACTGCTTTGACACAAACTGGTATTTAATATGCTGAAATGTACCAGATTTTTCCCTTCCCCAGGCATTAGTAAAATCCCCAAGAAAATTAAAATCCAGGTCATAGCTAAATTCCTTTGAAACTGGGATTTAAATAAAAGAGTTTCTTTGGTGTAAGAATTTTTTGCGCAATTACATTTTTATAAGGTTAAAGTTAAAAATAAATCCAAAATCTTTTTAGGAGAGAACATTTAAAAACAGACTTAATGTGTTCAGAAACCCATCACACATGTGCCTGTCAAACAGATGCTTCCCCATAAATTAATTTGAGCAACTCTCTTCTCCAATCAGAGAAGAGAAAAGAGCTGTTAAGGGCAGTTTATGGGGTGACATTGTTTTGACTGACAAATCTTTCGTGCTCTGATTCTGTCGTTCACATCAATTATATTTCTCAAACATCTTTTTGAAAATGAAATGAAAACTTGGTAGAGCAAATAAATGGGAAAACTGTTGATTTTTAGTTGGCTCCATGCATGCAAAAGTGAATCCTGGTTTTAAAAATTGTTTATCAGTGATAAAAACAAGGATGGGACAAAACTCCTGCTGTCATCAGTTAGAAAAGAATCGGCCCCCAAATGTCAAAGTATTCACATCATCCTTTTCTTCTAATGTTCTTTCTTCATAGTGTTATTTATCATTAGAGCAGATCTAACAAAATGATGACGTTTAATGAGCCTAAATCCTATTATATTTATGGGACTTTGAAAAATAAATCAAAAAAGAAAAATTTGAGGCATAGCAGAAGTTTTGCTAGCATTTTTAAGTCAGGCAAAATTAGTTTTTTACGTTGTTTTGTTCCAATTGTACAAATTTAATTTGCCATCTTTAAAAAAAAAGCCCACACAATTGCTAGAAAAGGAATTAGTAGATGTAAGGGGGTTATTAAACATTGGCATTCACCCATTGCTCTTACACAGAAAAGGCAGCACTGAAAAAGACAAAGCTGATTAATATGAATGGCAGCTAACCTAAAAACTAAAACTTGAACAGAATGGTGTATGCTAATCTTGCTCAAATACAATTATGAAAGCTGAATTTGCTGGTGTTTGTCATTACTATGCAGGCTGAGGGTTTATGTGAATGACATCTCTACAGTACTAGGCAATCCAGTAAGAAACAAAGAATTTTATCCACACTGTCAGTTTCCCAACTGCCCTGTCCATCCAGAGCTGCTTGAATAGCAAAAGACTTTACAATCTAGGGTTATTTGTGATAAACTTTGTCTAAAAACAACCCATTCATTACTAGAAATGTCCTTAATCCTCAAGTTTCCTGTAAGGAAAAGATTGAAATTCTGTGTTATTTATTTGCTCTGTTGGGTCCACAACCAAAATAACTCAATATGTTAGTCACATTAATAAAATACCTGCCAGATCAAAAATCTTAATAGTCAGCCTTGGTCATGCCATTGTTTATAGATGTTTGTTTACCAGCATATCTGGAGACATAAGGAAAACCTTAATAGCTCTGGCCACTCATTAGCAAAGTACCGTGGAGCCCTAATCCCATAAAGATATTAAACTATTTTTCCTTACAACAGCAACAAATGGAGGGAATTCTCATTACTTATTAAGATGTGGTACATTCTTTGCATATTGAGTTTCTTCTTATACTTTGAACTCTTATCCCTCATCATTCTATTTCTGAGACTAAGATCAAAGTAGATCGGCCTTACAGAGCTACAGATGAGTGGACGCATTTCAGAGAATATTAATGCCCTCTTGAAGAGCAAAGCAGGGAAGGAGGTGTAATCCCCTAAAGAGCTAGCCCTGGGAGTCTAATAATACTGAACAACTGTAGCATGCTCGATGGATCAGCTGTTAAAGAGTGTAGCCTCACGGAGGTGGAGCTGCTTCTCCTTGTTTAACAATGTGGCCCAATTCCCAAAGTTGCAGTGAGACTAAGTTTTTTTGGAACTGGCGAATCATGTAAATGTGGATTCTGGCAGATTGGCATAGAGCAATGTGTTTTATAGTAGAAAAAATAAGTGGCCAATTTTGTGTGTCTTGATTTTCTGGCCTCTCTCATTTGGGCCGCTGACTTCTCTCCTCTCCTCTGGTTTTAGATGTTACCTTTTGGTATTTTGCCTACTCAAAGGTTATTGTTACTGATGAGCTGGCTGGACGTACTGGTGTGGGATCAGATAGTGTTCTCCCTTGATCTTCCAGCAGCTGATCCTGACATACAAGGTTTATTTTTTGCCTTTGGACTGCTTGCCAGACTTTTAAAGAGGAATTACTTTAGACCCTTGTTAAAGCTAAGAGTAAACATGCTAAGTACTAAGGCATTTGGTGGGTATCATTATATGAAAAGAAGAAATGTTATATTCATTACAGAGGAAAATCTAGCAATAAAAAGTATTACCTGCATTTATAGCCCTTGTAACCTAATTTCTGTGACAAAGCGAAGAAGTAAAAACATTCCATTCTGCCTTTCAGTGACCCCTATAAGAACCCCCCCATGGAGTCATTTAGGATAGTAATTTGAGTGAAAATACATGCAGTCTTTACTTTGCCTGCTCGTCTTAAATTAAAAAACCTTAGCAATGGTAAACATAACAGCATTTTAAGATGATTGCAAAATGCCTCCAAATTAGTAAGCAATTAAAAGAAATAATAACTTAAAAGACATTTTCCACAGCATAAAAGAGTGACAAAACATGGAGCTGCGTTGTGCAAATGTTAAATTGTACATAAAATATCCCTTCAATATATGCTGCCAGTAAAACCCAAGGCACTGCAGGTCATTAAAATGTCAGACTTGGGGCAGAGGGGAAAAAATGCCGTGTTTAAAAGTAAACATGTAGCCCTTTTATAATTATTTTCCCTTAAAGTTAACTGTGCAAAAGGTATGAAAGAAAGAAAAAAAACGAGTTTGCTCTTTCTGTGTTTCTAATGAACAGCGCTGCATCATTGGGCTGAAGGGTCAAACTATGATCCCAATCCTGCCCCTCATCCATGTAGTCAGTGGAGGTCTTGCCATTGATTCCAATGGGAACAGGACTGAGCTCTACTTATGGAACTTCAATTCATTTTCTCTTAGCCAGCTTTCATAAAAAGAAACAGGCTTGTTCTCATCCATGGTGTAAACCCACTCACTTTACACCAAGAATGAACTGGATCAACACCTTTTTTAGAAAACACAGGGAGCCCAATAATCAAATATACATGTACAAATATACACTAGGCTATCCAAATGACACAAACAATCTCATACTGACAGATTAATACCAGCTCCACTCACCTTTGTGATAAGTGTCCAAATATGGGGTTTGAACATTATATTAAGGAGTTCAGACTACTACTGGGCCCAATCCCGTACTCCTCATACTAGCTAAAAACCTGCATTGAAGTCAATGGAAGGTTTAGCCTGAATACAGAGTGTGAAATCTTATCCTACTTGGGCATAGCTAGGAGGCAATCTAATGTTACTTAGCTGAATCATCTGTTTAGTTTTTACTAGCTCATTGCAAATGAATCAATAGACAGCAATAGAATTACTTGTTTCACATTTGTGTAAATAAGAAGAGAAGAGATTTTATCAAGCATGTTTCCACACTGAAAACAAAAAATGGTGAGACATATGCTGTTGTATTCTGTAGTCTCTTGTCTTATTTCCAGAGCTCTCTAAGTCAGTCACAAAAAACAATGAGTCAGAAGGATATCAATCACATTCCAGTTTTGTTTCCCTCCTACTGGAAGAAAGCGCATCATGGCCCTGAATAAAAATGTTCCATCTCATTAATTTTGTATATTTTAAGCAAAATGTCTGGAGATGAAGTTGATAAATGTTTGCCCAGTATCATTTACTGAGTTGTGTGTCTAAGCCAATACCAAAAGGTGCTTAATACACCAGTTAAATTCAGTCCAATATGTTTAACTGAGAGAAGAATTGGACTCATAACATTCAGATAAATGCAATGGTTATGAAATAAGTTTACTACTTTAAAACTAGAACTTCAAATTTGGGGCTAAATTCTGCCCTTGGATGCATGTTTTTCTTTTTTCTTTTCAGTCAATGGGGACTGGGCACATGCATCTAAATTTGCCCCTTAGGGTATGTCTACACAGCTGCTGGGAGCGAATCTGTAGCCTGGGTTAACAGGCTTGTGCTAGTACGCTAAAAAATAGCAATGTGGACATTGCAGCTCAGATACTGAAGCCTTGGGGCAGGGGGTTTCACAGCCCAAGCTGGAACATCAAAGGAATGTCTACACAACTATTATTAGTGCACTAGCCCAAACCCTGAGTGTGAATCTGTTGACCCAGCAGCTGTGTAGACACACTCTTAGTATCTCCTTTCCTTAAAACTACCTAATAATATTGCTGAAAGTGTATGATGTCAGGATTACAAATCAGCAATTAAATCAACATCCCTCTGGTTTCTATCTGACAAATGCAGAGTTCAGAGAGCAGGTCCACACTACGGGGTTAAGTCAATCTAAGTTATGCAACACCAGCTACGTGAATAACGTAACTGGAGTTGATGTACCTTAGGTTGACTTACTGCTGTGTCTACACCATGCTGGGTCAACAGGAGAAACCTTATGCTTCTCGTTCCTCGGAGTCAATGGGAGAGTGATCGGCAGTCGATTTAGTGGGTCTTCACTAGACCTGCTAAATAGACCCCTGGTGGATTGAGCACCACAGCGTCAATCCACAGTAAGTATAGACAAGCCCAAAGTTAAGTAAAGAGACAGGAATGAAACAGAAAATGCCACTCTGAGATTCAATGTTCAGTTAACCCTTCAGTGCTTCTTTAACAGGCCTTCGCTTTAGAAACAGTTCTTATCAGAAGAAAAAAATTTCATCACTACATGAAAAAAATATACATGAATTTCTGTGATAAAATATACTATACTCAAAGTGCAACTATATGGAAGAATATACTCTCTCTCAGATATTTAATTTCCAATATTTTCATTTATAACACCTATAGTCTAATATATTTGAAAGAAAATCAAATGTATTAGAAAGTTCAAGTATACTGGACCATATTTAACCTTGGTGTAAGTGAATGAGTCAAAACCTCAGCAGAAGAATCCAAAGACTTAAGTCTTCTAGACAGTCTAAGACAGTGGTGGGCAACCTGTGGCCCCCATGCAGCCCATCAGGGTAATCCACTGGCAGGCCGAAAGCCAGTTTATTTACATTGACTGTCTGCAGGCATGGCCACCTGCATGTCCCAGGGGCTGCAGCTCGCCGTTCCTGGCCAATGGGAGCTGTGGGAAGTGGCGGCCAGCATATCTCTGCAGCCTGCGCCACTTCCCGCAGTTCCCATTGGCTGGGAACGGCAAACCATAGCCACTGGGAGCTGCGGGCGGCCGTGTCTGTGGATGGTCAATGTAAACAAACTGTTTTGCGGCCCAACAGTGGATTACCCTGACGGGCCGCAGTTTGCCCACCACTGGTCTAAGACTTAAGTGTCTACATCAGGCATCTGAACCAGAGCTGAGTAAATAATTCATAATGAAGAACAGATTTGAATTTCACTTGTTTTTTCCATTCATGAATTGTCCCAATTCTATTTATTTAATTTTTTTCAGAAGTGATGGCTCCAGTTCACAAAGAATGTAAAGCTCCGGAGGAGCCCTACAGAAGTCAGTGAGACCACTCAAATGCGTGAAGTTAAGCATGCGGCTAATAGATCTTTGGTGTATGTAAAAAGCACACTTTGCTGGTTTGCTACATACCACAAATGCCATCATTACTGTCTTTTGACTTATAAAACTAACAGCCGCCAATTCAGAATTGCAAATATTAATGTAAAATGTGTATGTTGAGCTTAAACTCAATGGACTTTTCATAGATTCATAGAGTCTAAGGTCAGAAGTGACCATTAGATCATCTAGTCTGATCTCCCGTACATCACAGGCCATTCCATTTCACCCAGTTACCCCTGTATTGTACCCTTTGCCCGTGTTTGCTACAAAGTTGGCAGAAAGTGAACATAATATCAGGACAAATTTGTATGACCTTCAAATAAAACAGTTAAGTCCATGTGTGTCTTCCTTCTTATTCTCTATGTTTTCTTCTTATCTTCTCACCGCTGTGCTTCCTCCCTCTTCTGAAGTCTGCACAGGTACCTGGGAGAGTGGGCGGTGCTCCCTGGGAGCCAGAGGGTGCAGGGAGAAGGGGACAACATTGTTGTTCCCTCAAACTAAAATTTGAGAAGACTTGTCTAGGGGGTGCATCTAGTGAAAGGAAAGGACATAACACCATTTTCCTCTTCCCTCCCTTTCACTCTTTAATACAACCCTCAGTGACCCTGGCTTCTGTCCCTAGCATTTAACACAATTATTAACTCTGCCTCCCATATGCCCCACTCCCTTTTTGTCTCTTCATCCCCTCCTCCAGTTCCACCACCTCCCAGCTCCAATTCTGATCTGTTTTCCTGCTTGTTCTGCATTCTCTGTTCCCCTCCAACGGGTATTTCAATGATGAGTGAGGCATGCTTTAGATAATATTTATTTAGGGCTAGATTGTAGAGTTACCGCTAGTCCTGAGAAAGGGGAAGCATGAAGTTGTACTGCCCCAGGAGAAGAACAGGGACCAAATTCTGACTCATACTTACTGTTTGGTACTTGACTTCCATAACTTGCTTCTCTGAGCCAGGAGAGGGGAGTTAATCTGCACCACCCTTTGCCTGGTGCCGATTACTTTCTTGTGGGCCAGCTCAGCCTTTCTGGCCAGGGTGTGTGACTGTGGGGCTGCTGTGTAGATGTCCCCTATCTACTTCTGCCTATCCATCCCCATCTACATGGGAGAGGCCCTGTGGAGGTTGTTTGCACTGCTGAGCTGTATCCAATGATGCAGAGGAGCCAGAGGATGCCTGCAGCAAGTACCTTGCTCAGGTACATAATCTTGTCCTTAATTAATGAAAGAAATAACTTATAAAGGGAACACACTAGTGAGGCTACTGGTTTTATTCTTTCTGCACCTGGTCCCTGACTCTCCATGCATGAATCAATGGGTGGTGTGACACTGCACAGTGCCCTGAAGGACGTGTGGCACCTCCGAGGTGGCCCTCTCCAGCATATCTCCACTTTCAATTGTGTTTTTCTAAATTCCCTGACTGAACAAATTGTAACATGTACAATGATTTAGCATACTCTTGTTTGTATTGTTATGACAGTGCCAACAGGCTTCAATCAGTATTCGTGGACGTGCCAACAATTTTCTGGATCTACTGTAAAGTAAAATGTTGTTATGCGTCTCCATATCTTTAACAGTCTCATCAGACTTTTTCACATAGTCCAAAACAGGCTCAGTCCACAAAGTTTGTGTTTTCCTGATGCATCTGTGCTCACTTCACTCTTCTATGCTTGCTTGTTTTTCTCATTCACATTCTCAGTTACCTATAGCAGCTATCTACAATTACTTCATAAAATCTTACCACTTTTCTGTGATCACTGAATGTGAACAAAGTAACATTTTTTTATTCATGATAGCTTTATCTGGCCAGCAATCCTTTTGCCAGTTTCTAACAGTCTCTGTTTTCTAAATTCAATAAAAGTTTTCTACCTTTGTAATAATATTGTATCTGTTGTGACCTGTCTAACCTGTTTGCCAAAACCCAGGGTTATTTGTCATCTTTTGATTATGTCTCATATCTGGTAATTGAGTACGTATATGCCTATTTATTTATCCTTAAAGACACAAGGCCTTATTTTTGCTGGTGGATTGTTTGTAGGACTGCAGAACTAATGGTGTTACAGCACCCTAAGATGCTGTAACATGAGCAATTAAGATGGAAGAGATATTTTGGTCAGATTATTTCAAACTAGGACTGTCAAGCAATTAAAAAAATTAATTGCGATTAATCATGCGATTAATCACACTGTTAAACAATAATAGAATACCATTTATTTACATATTTTTGGAACAACAAAATGTTTTCCACATTTTCAAATATATTGATTTCAATTATAACACAGAATACAAAGTGTACAGGGCACACTTTATATTTATTTTGTATTACAAATATTTGCACTGTAAAAAACAAAAGAAATAGTGTTTTTCAATTTACCTAATACAAGTATTGTAATGCAATCTCTTTATCATGAAACTTGAATTTATGTGGAAAAACAATGTCCTCACTCTGAGTTTGAAGCAACAAGCCAGAGGCAGCTTTATTACGAACAATTGCAATTGGTTGGGAGAGTACACATGGGCAGGGATTCCCCTCCCTAGGCAGGTCTCCGCTAGATAAATAATTAGGGCAAGCTTTTATACCTTTTGTTACATACAATAATGAACAATAGCTACATTTTGTTATACATATTTCTTTTTGATATCTTAATTTTTTAATTAATTTCTGCCACAGTCTACATTCCATTCTTATCTAACACAAAGGTCAAACAGTATTTCTTACACTCTGTTCCCACTCGCTTTCCACCTGCCTAGACCCTGCCTTCAAGTCTCACGTTGTTAGAGTTGGTGTCAGTCTGACTTTGTTAGCCTGACTCTTGCTCTATTCCTAGAGACTAAGATATCTATGTTCAAATTCCTTTTATCCCTTTCTCCATTCCACACTTACAAATGTAGATTTATGTACAAAAAATAACTGCATTCAAAAATAAAACAAAGTAAAACTTTAGAGCCTACAAGTCCACTCAGTCCTATTTCTTGTGTGGCCGATCGCTCAGACAAACAAGTTTCTTTACATTTTCAGGAGATAATGCTGCCCACTTCTTGTTCACAATGTCACCTGAAAGCGAGAACATATAAATGTTTAGCATATCTGGCATGTAGATACCTTGCAATGCCGGCTACAGAAGTCCTATGCAAATGCCTTTTCTCACTTTCAGGTGACACCATAAATAAGAAGTGGGCAGCATTATCTCCCATAAATGTAAATCAATTTGTTTGTCTTAACAATTGACTGAACAGGAAGTAGGACTGAGTGGACTTATAGGCGCGGTTTTGCATTGTTTTGTTTTTGAGTGCAGTTATGTAACAAAAAAAATCTACATTTGTAAGTTTCACTTACACAATAAAAAGACGGCACTATGTATGAGATTGCACCTCACTTGTATGAGGTGAACTGAAAAATACTGTTTCTTTTGTTTATTATTATTTTTACAGTGAAAATATTTGTAATAAAAATAATAATATAAAGTGAGCAGTGTACACTTTGTATTCTGTGTTGTAATTGAAATCAATATATTTGAAAATGTAAAATGACATCCAAAAATATTTAATAAATTTCAATTGGTATTTTATTAACTGTGCGATTAAAACTGCAATTAATCACAATTAATTTTTTGGAGTTAATTGCATGAGTTAACTGCGATTAATTGACAGCCCTATTTCAAAACCTTTCTTTTGTTGCTGTTGGGGTGGTTTTTTTTTTTTTTTGGTTGGTTGGGTTTTTTTATGGTTTTGGTTGACTTCTATTTAGATCAAAGTTCTCACAAACAATTACAGTGTTGCCAACTGTTGTGATTATATTGTGAGGGCTGTGACATTTCAAGTTATTCTTAAAACCCCAGTTCCTGGAGTTATGTGAATATTTGAGAATTGCAGCTTTTTTGTTATTGTTGTTGTTTTTTGTTTTTTTAAGTACTAGTAAGTTTTTAGCTTTCATGCTTGTGAAGAAAAGCATGAAAATGTGAGACTTCTTTTCCCATTATACCATGAAGGATCAAAACCAAAAGGCAAATAAAATAACCTTACATGTATTTTTAACTTCATGTTTTTAACGCAATCTTGTGACTTTTTGGGTGTGTGTGGGGGGAAGCTGACATGATATTTAAATGTTTACCTCTCAATTGCAGTATTCTAATCTTTTGTTGTGAAATCTCCAGTTCTCTTCTCCTCTAGAGACAAAGAAATCATCCAGCAAAACCAGAGAAGCAAAGACTTCACGTTCTCGATATTTCTGAGGTAAAAACAAGCAGGAAAAAAACTCTTAAAAACAAAAGAAAACAAAATCCCCTCAACTCTCAAGCCTTTCAGGTTTTCTTTCTACCCCATGAGGATGCAAAAAAGGATCGGGACACATTTTTTTTTCTTCATTTGCAAGTCACCTTTAAACCATGTGAAGTGAGATTTATATGTGAATTGGAGTATTTTTCTAAAGCAGTAAATTGCCTCTTTTGACATGCTAGGCTCTCCACCACAGCCCCGTCGCCTATTTAAACTAGAAGTGAGGCATTGGGGACAGGTAATGACCTCTTCATTAATGAACCCACTACTTTTAATTACTTTTAGATTTAGGAGAAATCTAACAGGTTTTATAAAAGCGCCTCCTGTTTAATTAGCAAAAATCTCCCTTTGTTAGGAAAATGGGGTTGTGTGATAGAAAGAAGGAAGTCATACTGAGAAAGATGTAATTCTTCCCAGCCTCTCTGTGGCGTAATTGGACATTTGACCCCATTTCAGCAAGGTACTTAAGCATATGCTTAATTTTAAGCATGTTAGTTGACCTACTGATATCCAGCATGTGTTTAAGTAACTTGCTGAACTGGGGCTTTAAATATGTCCACTATTAATGACAATGGAGAATGCAACCAAATGATTTTTTAAAATTATTATTATTTTGGGAAGAGACTAAACTCTCAATGAAGTCAATGGAAAAAAGTGGCTGGGGAGTGTATGTATTAGGATAAACATTTTTCTTTTGACAAACTCATTCAGAAGCAAACCAGGTCAAGGGATGATTTACGAAACTGTCATTGTCATATGGTGTTAATGTGATAGCTGGTTTCAACTGACATCTGTGAGAAACAGTTGGATATACCTCTTTTGCATGAACTAGAGTTTCTAATTAATTATGCAAAGCTGAAAAACAAATAAGAGTACACTGAAAAATAATAGCTAAAATCTAAGATAAGGTGCACTCTCACACCTTGTTCAGTTATCGATACCTATTGCATTGACCACAATGGTTTCATTTTGACAATGGACTTTTACCAGCAATAACATATATTACTGATAGCACTATTGCTGATTCTAAGACTCTTTTATATTATGATTTACAATCTCTGTAAAGCTAAAGGGTTAATATAGGCAAAAGCATGCAACAAGCAACATGTGTAACTTTCACGAAATTGGCACTCATTAACATGGGTTACTTTGCATACAATATAAAATTTCCTTCAGTATCAGGCAAGTTGTCTTTTTTCCATTTATTTGTTTCAATGATCTAGCAAGTTTACTGTGTACAACAGAAAAAAAAATCCTGCATCTGTTTCTCTTCCAATATATGAGAGCATTGAACATACAACACAAGGTTATGTTCAGTCTTTTTTTGTTGTCACAGTTCTCTTCCATACCACTGTTTGCACAGTGTCCTCTGTTCATGTAATCAAATGTTATACATTCACTCTAATCAAAACATCAGGCATGTTGAGTTATCCATGTGACCACCAAGGAGCATATCATCCCAATTTGCATCTCACAGAGTATCATTTTATCATTTTCATAACCATGTCTGAGTAGAATCATCCCATGGTTTAGTAACCTTTTATCACTGTGGAACTTTCCTGGGCTTTTTCACCTTTAATCTCATTCTGGAATATGTTTTTTTTAAAAGAGAAATTGTCTTCTCAGCTATAACTCAGTAGAAAAACCTTGCACAGAAACACTATTTTGTAAGCTCTTTGGGAGAGGGAATCTCTCACTGTTTGTTTGCAGAGCATCTTGCACAATGGGCCCTGATCTCAGTCTCAGCTACTGCAAAACAAATATTAAATATATTAAATTGAATAATACTGATTAAGGGCCAGATTTTCAGAGGCCTGTAAACAAACAAGAGAAGGTGCCAAGTTCCGAGCAGGAAGAAATCACACCATGAATTGCCTTCAAGAGCCTTTCAGCAGTCTTGGCACTCATGACTTGGCTTCTATTTTGGGGATATCCTCCTTCAGCATAGACAATCAAGTCATTAGTTGCTGGGGCTGTCTGAGGTCCCCCAAAAGTGAGGGGCCCCAAGCAGTGCTTTGGTCCTGCCTCCACCGTATAACACTGACTTCACCTGCAAAATCTCAGATATGAAAACAATCGTTTTGATCTGTAAATCACATGCTTGCATGCATGAACAGCCGGTTTGCATGTGTAGCAACAGGATTTTGCAGGCAAACCAGCTGCATGCCCTCCCCGTGCACAGACCTTTGGAAATCAGCCCCTGTATGTGTACACTTAGACTTAGAAGCGAATGTGTTTGAAAGGAAAGTAGTTGCAAACTAGTCCCTCTTCTACTTGTCTACCAAGGCATGAGGTATAACAATTCTTCTTAATGACATCACAAAAACTGAAAGCAATGCTACTGCACAAAATTACAGTGATTGCACCATGGTCAATGACTGAATTATCATCATAGTTGCTGAAAACTATCAAAGTCTCAGAGGTTTGTTATTTGTAATACTGAGGCTTTGATCAAATAGTATAAAGGACTGATTTAACTAGTGATTAGATTAGAGTGCAGAACTATGTAATTACAGTGACATTCGACATTAGAAGAAACTCCATCATTCAGTGACTGAGACTGATCTGTCTTACCGTGTCACATCAAAATCCAGCATGCTTGTCTAAGGCCCAAGTGTAGTGACATCAAGAGCAAAAGAGATGAAGACAGCGTTCTTATATGTATCAGGCGACAGCTACAGGAGCAGAGGTCCTAATCACATCAGCCACACTATCAGAGGCTCATTCACCTGCACATCTACTAATGTGATATATTCCATCATGTGCCAGCAATGCCCCTCTGCCATGTACATTGGCCAAACGGGACAGTCTCTACGTAAAAGACTAAATGGACACAAATCAGACGTCAACATTCAACATTATAACATTCAAAAACCAACTGGAGAACACTTCAACCTCCCTGGCCACTCGATTACAGACCTGAAAGTCGCGATATTATGACAAAAAAACTTCAAAAACAGACTCCAACGAGAGACTGCTGAATTGGAATTAATTTGCAAATTGGACACCATTAAATTAGGTTTGAATAAAGACTAGGAGTGGATGGGCCATTACACAAAGTAAAACTATTTCCCCATGCTTATCTCTCTCTCTCTCTCTCCCTCCCCACCCGCCTTCCTTATATCTCCTTGTCAATTGCTGGAAATGGGCCATTTTCATTACCACTACAAACAGTTATTTTTCTCTCCTGCTGACAACAGCTCACCTTAACTGATCACTCTCCTTATAATGTGTATGGTAACACCCATTGTTTCATGTTCCCTGTGTATATATATATCTTCCTTCTGTATTTTCCACTACATGCATCCGATGAAGTGAGCTGTAGCCCACGAAAGCTTATGCTACAATAAATTTGTTAGTCTCTAAGGTGCCACAAGTACTCCTGTTTTTTTATGGTTAAAATATGTTGAGGGCTTTTATAAAGACAGATGGTGATCAATGGTTCTCCATGTCTACTGAAAGCAGGACAAGAAGTCACTGACTTTATCTGCAATAAGATAGATGTGGGTTAGATATTAGGAAAAACTTTCTAACTATAAGGATAGTTAAGTATTAAATAGGTTGCCAGGAATTCCTGTCCTTGGATGTTTTTAAGAACAGGTTAGACAAATACCTGTCAAGGATGTTCTAAGTTTACTCGGTCCGGTCTACTCATGGGGGGATAAACTACATGATCTCTTGAGAGCCTATCCAACTGTACATTTTGATGATGCTATGATAGGTACTAGTACTACAAGCCGCATATTTTAAATGCTGTCTTTGGCAGACATTTTGCAGCCATTGTAACTTTTCTGCCACAGAGAAGAACTGCAAGATAAAAACATACGTCAATAATTTGATCATGTTGTCTATGGGGTATCAACAGTCTAAAGAGAATACAAAGAGTTCAGTGCAAAATATCAGAACAACAAAGAGCAGGAATTAGGATGTGCACTCTGCCTTTCCATTGTTCATGTATTATGTGTTGCATCAAGTTGGGCGATATCCTATTACGCTTCCTTGTGACAAGCAAATGTAATACAATCCTATATAATGGGATAGGAGGAAAATTTAACAAAATGTGCATTTTTCGGTTATGATTTGCTGTGTACAAATATCACAGAAGTACTTGGGTTACCTATAGGAAAACACAAATACGCAGGATTTTCTTGGCACATATTGTACCACATTACAATAGCCTATTGATTTGCATATTCTTTCTCATTATTATCTGGTAATTGAGCTAAGTAAGTAAATACATACTGTAATTACCATGTACCCTACAGTAGCATCTAGTCTGAAGAACAGAATTAACCATGTATTTATCCTATAGCTACATAGCAATCTGTATTATATAACAAATGAATAGTAGTTTATATATAAAGATAATAAAAGACATGGCTTGCCCACTCTGAGTCAGGGACGCCACACAGGCATATGCACTCATGCAGATGGATTGCATTGCTGAGCTGAGGCCTATTGTTATATTATCATTTCTCTACCAGGTTAGGTAGTAAACAGCCATTCATAAGTCCATGGAATGTGTTCAGAAAAAAATGCCTTGTGTTGCAACATAAATAAATTGCTTTTCAACTGCTTTGCCAACAAACTGGCAACCTCAGAGATAATTCTCTCATATCCTCAGGAAGATGATAAAACCCGTTCTGACCAAGAGCCAGTAGAAATGTTGGCAGATCATAGCTGGATGAGTGAATCCACAATAAATGACGTCCTTGATAACCAGGAAGAGTTTGTCAATGATGTTTGCAAAATCCAGATACTTCTTTCACTGAGAGTGGAGGAGGAGAGGAGATTTCAATAAAATGATGTAATTAATATATTTAATAAGTATGTATTCCATCATAATTCTAATTGATAAAATTATTTTTCCAAGTGTTCAAAAATGAATACAGATTGGAAAAAACTTAGACAAAGGAGAAGCATCTACTATAGAAATACAATAATACCAGATGCAATGTATTCCCCATTTTCTTGGCAGCTATTTCCTTTACCTTTTCTCCTTCAGGTTCTGAAGGCAAAATTGGCAAATGGATACAGGAATAACTAGTCATTGTGAGAACCTCCTTTCCATGGCCAGAACGAGGGCTATATTTGACATTCTCCAGGCCTAGTGCTCTTCCAAAAGTTCACCTTCTGAAAACTCATCCATTGTAAATTCTTATTAAATGCAAAGCTTCCTTTGAATGCCCATAGATTCACAGAAGGTAGGTCATGTTGCACAAATTCTGTCAGTGCTGGATTGCTCCCTACAGTATCTTATCTAGAAGTTATTTTTGAAAACAATAGATTTAATTCAGCACAATTTCCCTTTATAATTAATGACATATATTTCTTCCTTTTACCAGAAGTGCCTGCACATTTCAGTATAAGACTCATCCAATCTGTTTGGGGTTTATCCCCTCAACCCAGAAAATGCGTGATGTTAGTATTGCTCAAAGAACTCACTTGGGATGTCTTTGTCCCATAGTTTGCAGGTTACTATCAACCCCATTGACGGCTCAAAGGTGCCTGTTAGGCATAGCCCACAATAAGGGGCAATGCCTCCCAGAGCTCTATTGTATTAACTTAGATGTTATATATGGCCCAAAGAGTGAAAGGTGTTAGCATCACCCAGCCACCAGCCAACATTAAACAGTGTTAAATAAGGCTCAGGGTTTGGTACACAGAGAACTCAGCCTGCTTAGTGCCATAGGACAATCCCAAGAATATTCATGATGCAGGTGAGATATTTATTGATTAAAACACACAAAAGGAAAGAATCATAAGGCAAAACCCACTAAAATTGAGTGAAGATGCAAAACAAACAACGAAAACCTATCTCCCTCTTTTAAAAGTGGGTGATTACTGGTTAGAATCTCTTAGTCTGTCTTTGGCAGGGAAGAAAGGGTTAGTTCTGTTGTTCAGATCTAGTTTGGGAATAATAATCACTTTCCAGCTTTTGACAAAGCAGACAGACACAAGGTGGAGGAACGACAGGATAGTGAAGATGAGGGAAATACAGCTTCTGTTGATGTTCTCAGGATAGAGGGCGGTTGGTCAGTCATGGATGGATGCTTTAGGCTGGCAGGTCGGTCGGCCACAACAGCTGTTGCTTTGGCATCTGGCTCGCCTCGTCATCTGATTGTTCTGGCCAGTCTCTCTACTTCACTGGTGCTTTTCAGGCTGAGCAGAGCTGTGCTGGTTTCGTGCAGTGCAGCTGATTTCAGGATCAAGTACAAAGCCAAGACAGAGAGAGAGACGGGACAGGAGGGAGATAGTGGGGGATGGAAAGGGACACAGAAGGGAGAGGGGAAGACAGAACAGGATCTCACATGTATTATGCTGGGGTCCTCGCTGGCACAGCAATGATGGTCTCCATTGGATTATCAAGGTTTGATGTCACAGCAATAATCCTTCTGCCACAGCCACGAGGGTGGTAAAAGTTCCTTTTTGCCTCTTTTCAAGGGCCCAAAAGAGGCGATAGGTGGAATGACCCATCCTTTCATTAATTTGCCCATCAATTAGGCCTAATTTTCAAAGCACCAATTTTCATCCATTGATTTCTGGTCACCTACTCCCGTTGTTTACCAGTCATAGTCTTAAAACAGTCCTTGAGTGGTATCAATACCACCTTCTGTTTAAATTAATTCAGTCTTTCCGTCTCCTCCAATCTTCTTTTAAACAATTTTATGTAACAGGCCAATGCAACAATTCATGAATCTTTATCTATTTTCCATAAATTAAACCTCTCGTTAAGGTAGGCCTACTAGGAGTCAATTATTACAACAGCTCTGAGGAACACAGATGCTGCTACTCCTCCACTTTGTGAGGTACAATTTCCTCCTTGCTACTGGGCTGGTCAGCTTGACTGACCACTGGGGTGGGGCAGAATAGAATTTTGCTCCTGCCTCCTCTCCACTCCCTTTTGGGCCTTGTGGCAACCCCTGGGGAATGGGGCAAGAGCAACAGCTGCATGCGTCAGGTCTGGGATTCTGCTTGGTTGCTAATGTGGGCTGCCCAAGAGGCACAGGAGAAGACTCCTGACCGCCTCGTTCCCTCACACCATGTCCTCATCAGGCTAAAATAAAAGAAGCCAACCACACCAATAGGGTTTTTCAAAAATAGGAAAAGGGGCAAGTTACTCATAAACTATAACGTTTTTATGGTGAATCCCCATACATGGTACCTGCTCAGCAACTATTTTGAAAGATATTTCACTGTATGTTTTTATTGACCAATGATGTGTTAAAAGCCTCTTTAAACTGGCTACGATTTTTAACTCGGTGGGTTTGACTTTGGCAGGGGGTCATACTACAGAATTTTGTGTTTCCCTTGTAAGCCCATTAATTAGCACCAGATAAACTAAATATATAGCTGCTTTATACTTTAAAAAGAAGTTCAAGCAACAAACAACCATATGAAGAATGTTGTCTGCCAGGCTTTGTCAGACAGTACTTCATGTAAGTTTCATGACTGCATTTACTTTTAATTGATCCTGCAGCACCGTGCCCCTTACAGAGTGTTTTAAATCAATGTCAGCCATAAAGTGATACTAAACTGTACAAGATCCGTTTTTTGGTTGCAGTTAAAGATAACTTATTTATGAGGACATGAGTAAAACTCTTAGCATATGAATGTAAATATGGCCAAAATTCTTTCAGGACTCTCTTTCTCCTGTGTTTTATAGATTGAGGAATGTCACACATCAAAATGTAGATTCTTTCGGTCTCCGTTCATGAATGATTCAGCAGGGATTTGTGAATGTTTTCCATTCACCTTGCCATTCTGGGCTGTATCCCATTTTCTCCATCCCTTTATTAGCTGGATAATACATTACTTTATCTCAATTATAGAATATGATTTATAAATACATGGGTAAGGAGCTCCCTGATCAGCATCTTAAAATGTGTTTGGGCCTTACTTTGGATAGAAAGAATAGTCCACCTTAGCATTTATAGGATCACAGCAAATTATTTTTGCCAATGAAAGTTTTTCTATGAAAACATTTTTTTTTCATTTTCATCAACATTTTTAAATGAAAGCAGATTTTTTTCCACAAAAATTTCCCTCTCATCAAAAAGTTGAAAGAAAAATTTCAACCAGCTCCAGGCAGCTTATATCATGTGCATAAGTCTTCAAACTTAACTAAAAACAGAGGAAACTGTTTACATGTAGTTTCTTTCAATATTGTGTTAACCAGTGGGAGTGCTTGCTTAGAGCAAGCAAGCACCCTCATTGGCTCAAGAAACTTTGAGCCAACTTTTCATCTCATCCCTAAACTTCAGTAGTTGCATGTGTGCTATGTTCATTACCAGAAGTGGGTGGTGACAGTGTATTCTTGGAGAGGGGTCCTGAATGCTGAACATTGCTTTCCATATTGATTTAAATTAAATAAATTTCCATGAATGGGATCCTGTAATCTAGAAGGCTGGTTCAGAAGGATTCTTACAAAGATTCAAGTCCTTCACTCTTTGGCTAAGATTTGATGCTTTTTAGAATAAGTTGCAAGATTTATCAATAAGGTTTCCGATAGCACTCATCACCATCATACACAAGCACCTGACCTCTTGTAGCTGCCTACCGGACACTTGCCACTCAAAAATGGACTGAGGAAACCAACCTATTTCAGAAACCTCATCAAACTGCAATCATACTGTAACCATGCTGTAACCAAGGGATACTATGAACCTGGGCTTCATCCACACTGAAAGGCTACATAGTTAAGCACTGGAATAAATTGCCTAGGGAGGTTGTGGAATCTCCATCATTGGGGATTTTTAAGAGCAGGTTGGACAAACACCTGCCAGGGATGGTCTAGATAATACTTAGTCCTACCATGAGTGCAAGGGATTGGATTAGATGATCTCTTGAGGTCCCTTCCATTTCTATGATTCTATATTCCATTGATAGCTCTATGCAAAGCTAAGTGGCTAGCATTCACATGAGTTCCAGGAAACCTTTCCTCAGGGATATTGTCTAATCTCTCTACAGCATCTAAATTGTCATATACTCATAATCACTAAAGTATCTGCTTTGAGTTTTACATTTGTACAGTATGAACCCTAACCCTAAACCAAAACACAACATTCAGACAAACACAGTAGACCAGATCCTTAACTCACGTAAATTGGCATAGTACTATTTTCTTCATTGGCGATATGCTGATTAACTTCTCTTCATGACCTGCCCCACTAATAAGCTTACTCATATATCCACTGTGAACCTGTTGAGTGTTAACAGTTTTGCTCTGATGCTGGTGAGTTCCATTCATTAATAACAAAAACCTACCAACTAAATTTCCTTGTTTGGGAAAACATTTTTGCTGAAGCCTCTAATTTTAGTGCCACTGGAACCCAAAAGCAACAGAAAAATTTGGAGAAAGGTGTGCACGTACCCTGGCTGGTTTCACCACAGAGCCCCAAACCAAGGAAGCTTTGAATTTTTCTGTGCAAGTTACTAATGGTTCTACCCATAATATCCTCTCAGCCCTCCAGTCCCATTACAAAATATAACAAAATGTTATTTAGTCATCTGAGGCCTCTGTGCTGTACATTAATCCAGTTTCAGGATCTGAAGCAACCATAATTATTTGGGATGTTGATTCTTTAAAGAGGTCCTCAGCATACAGCTGGGAGGCAAGTCAGGAGTAACCTTATTTCCTGAAGAAGAAATAAGGAAGTAAATCTTACCATGTCTCGTAGGCTTTAAGGCCAGAAGGGACCATCATGATCATCTAGTCTGACCTTAGTAGGTTGGATATTGTGGCACAGGCTAGCCAAAGGGACGGGCCCAAAGGGACAGGCAGACTTGTACTTGGGCAATTAGCCGGTCACTGCAATGTCCACACTACTATTTTTAGCATGCTATCTCACCACAGGCCACAGAACCTCGCCCACCTGCTCTTGCAATAGGTCCATAACCTCTGGCTGAGTTACTGAAATCTGCAAATCTTGATTTAAAGATTTCAAGTTACAGAGAATCCACCATTTAGTCTAGTTCAAACCAGCAAGTAACCTATGCCCATGCTGCAGAAGAAGGTGAAAAACTCCAGGGTGTTGGCCAATCGTAGTATTCAGGTTAGCTAAATCAAGTTCATTTGTCAATTACCTGTTTCAGGAAGGAGGAAAGAGAACATATAGTGGTATTAATGAAATCCTGTTATATGGCTCCAGGAAACCCACAGCTTGGGAAAATGTGCCATCTCATATTACTCAGGTATGTAACACACTGACATATAATTACTGCATACATTGTGATGAAGTGTAGGATAAGAATGCTTTACAATCTTTTAAGCATTTAAATTTTTCCTTTTAGCTCCTCCTAGGGACAAACCATAGCTCCTAAAGGCCATATGGTGGTGGAAAGGATGCAAAAAAAGTAACGGCAAGGTCAACATGACAGAACTTAAGACAGTAAAATACTGATAATGTTGTGCCTAATGCTGTATAAATCAGAGGTAAGAGATTATATTCAAGAGAGAGAGCGAGAAAAGGGGGATAAACAATGGCAGGACTATCGTAAGGTTATTCCAATTTCTTTCTTGTTCCTGAGATTTTAAATTTTTAAAACTGCGAATCTGGATGGTTACCAAAGCACAGATTTCACAATTTACCTAGATCTTCCCACTGCAAAGTCAACAGAGACTTGCAGGGGGAAACTAAGGGAGGTTCTGCTTGAGGATTATTCCCCAAATCATTGCATTTGTGTGTGATGGGGAGACAAGGGATGGGATTTGCAGAGTTAGGGTTTGTCTACACTGCAGCTGGGAGAGTGCCTTCCTGGTAGGGTAGATAGACATGTGCTAGCTCTGCTGGAGCTCGAGTGCTAAAAATACTAGGTTGGATACTGTGGCACAGGCTAGCCACCTGAATACGGATCCAATGGGACAGGCAGACTTCATAGAATCATAGAATCTCAGGGTTGGAAGGGACCTCAGGAGGTCATCTAGTCCAACCCCCTGCTCAAAGCAGGATCAAACCCAACTAAATCATCCCAGCCAGGGCTTTGTCAATCCTGACCTTAAAAACCTCTAAGGAAGGAGATTCCACCACCTCCCTAGGTAACCCATTCCAGTTCTTCACCACCCTACTAGTGAAAAAGTATTTCCTAATGTCCAACCTAAACCTCCCCCTCTGCAACTTGAAACCATTACTCCTTGTTCTGTCATCTTCTACCACTGAGAACAGTCTAGATCCATCCTCTTTGGAACCCCCTTTCAGGTAGTTGAAAGCAGCTATCAAATCCCCCCTCATTCTTCTCTTCTGCAGGCTAAACAATCCCAGTTCCCTCAGCCTCTCCTCATAAGTCATGTTCTCCAGCCCCCTAATCATTTTTGTTGCCCTCCGCTGGACTCTCTCCAATTTATCCACATCCTTCTTGTAGTGTGGGGCCCAAAACTGGACACAGTACTCCAAATGAGGCCTCACCAGTGCTGAATAGAGGGGAATGATCACATCCCTCGATCTGCTGGAAATGCCCCTACTTATACAACCCAAAATGCCATTAGCCTTCTTGGCAACAATGGCACACTGTTGACTCATATTCAGCTTTTCGTCCACTGTAACCCCTAGGTCCTTTTCTGCAGAACTGCTGCCCAGCCATTCGGTCCCTAGTCTGTAGCAGGGCATGGGATTCTTCCGTCCTAAGTGCAGGACTCTGCACTTGTCCTTGTTGAACCTCATCATATTTCTTTTGGCCCAATCCTCTAATTTGTCTAGGTCCCTCTGTATCCTATCCCTACACTCCAGCGTATCAACCACTCCTCCCAGTTTAGTGTCATCTGCAAACTTGCTAAGGGTGCAGTCCACACCATCCTCCAGATCGTTAATGAAGATATTGAACAAAACCGGCCCCAGCACCGACCCTTGGGGCACTCCACTTGATACCGGCTGCCAACTAGACATGGAACCATTGATCACTACCCGTTGAGCCCGACCATCTAGCCAGTTTTCTATCCACCTTACCGTCCATTCATCCAGCCCATACTTCTTTAACTTGCTGGCAAGAATACTGTGGGAAACTGTATCAAAAGCTTTGCTAAAGTCCAGAAATAGCACACCCACTGCTTTCCCCTCATCCACAGAGCTGGTTATCTCCTCATAGAAGGCAATTAGGTTAGTCAGGCATGATTTGCCCTTGGTGAATCCATGCTGACTGTTCCTGATCACTTTCCCCTCCTTTAAGTGGTTCAGAATTGATTCCTTGAGGACCTGTTCCATGATTTTTCCAGGGACTGAGGTGAGACTGACTGGCCTGTAGTTCCCTGGATCTTCTTTCTTCCCTTTTTTAAAGATGGGCACTACATTAGCTTTTTTCCAGTCATCCGGGACCTCCCCCGATCGCCATGATTTTTCAAAGATAATGGCCAATGGCTCTGCAATCACATCCGCCAACTCCTTTAGCACCCTCGGATGCAGTGCATCCGACCCTATGGACTTGTGCTCATCCAGCTTTTCTAAATAGTCCCGAACTACTTCTTTCTCCACAGAGAGCTGGTCACCTCCTCCCCATACCGTGCTGCAGAGTGGAGCTGTCTGGGAGCTGACCTTGTCTGTGAAGACAGAGGCAAAAAAAGCATTGAGTACACTAGCTTTCTCCACATCCTCTGTCACTAGGTTCCCTCCCTCATTCAGCAAGGGGCCCACACTTTCCTTGACTTTCTTCTTGTTGCTAACATACCTGAAAAAACCCTTCTTGTTACTCCTAACATCTCCGGCTGGCTGCAACTCCAAGTGTGATTTGGCCTTCCTAATTTCACTCCTGCATGTCTGAACAATACTTTTATACTCCTCCCTGGTTATTTGTCCAATCTTCCACTTCTTGTAAGCTGTTTTTTTGTGTTTAAGACGAGCAAGGATTTCACTGTTAAGCCAAGCTGGTTGCCTGCCATATTTACTTTTCTTCCTACACATTGGGATGGTTTGTTCCTGCAACCTCAGTAAGGATTCTTTAAAATACAACCAGCTTTCCTCGACTCCTTTCCCCGTCATGTTATTCTCCCAGGGGACCTTGCCCATCAGTTCCCTGAGGGAGTCGAAGTCTGCTTTTCTGAAGTCCAGGGTCTCTGTTCTACTGCTCTCCTTTCTTCCTTGTGTCAGGATCCTGAACTCGACCATCTCATGGTCACTGCCTCCCAGGTTCCCATCGACTATTGCTTCCTCTACTATTTCTTCTCTGTTTGTGAGCAGCAGGTCAAGAAGAGCTTTTCCCCTAGTTGGTTCCTCCAGCACTTGCACCAGGAAATTGTCCCCTACACTTTCCAGAAACTTCCTGGATTGTCTGTGCACCGCTGTATTGCACACACAGATATCCCAGCAGATATCGGGGTGTACTTGGGCAGTTAGCCTATGTCACTGCAATGTCCACACTGCTATTTTTAGCATGCTACCTCAAGCAGAGCTAGCACGTCTGTCTGCCTGGGATGGGATGGGAGGCACGCTCCCAGGTGCAATGCAGACACATCCTATAGTTCTGCTGAACCTGAGATCCACATGAATCTTGGGGGAATCATGGGCTCACCTGGCCAGAAGTCAAGGGCTTCTGCACTTGCCCTGGAACCTCCTCCCTGGCAGTTTAGCAGTGTGGCTCCAATCATTGCTTGTGGCGTCCCCTGCAAAGCCCAATTAAAGGGATGATGTCATAGACTGGAGAACCTCTGCAGGAATGTTAATACAACCACAGGATGTATATCTAGTAAGGCTGGTGGGGTGGGTGATGATGCACATGGGGAGCCTCTGTGCATGGAACCAAACAACCCTACTGTGCTTCCCAAGACAACCACCATGCTTAGGAAGGAGGGTTTGGTTCTTTTATCCTCTGACAACAGAATGGTATAACAGGTTTTTGTAGATTATTCAAAGCAAGTATATTTGGGTCCCAATCCAGCAAAGTACATGCTTAACTTTCAGCATGTGTGTAATCTCATTGACATCAAGAGGACTAAGCATATGTTTATAGTTAAGCTTATGCCATAGTGTTTTGCTGTAACAGGGCCTTTACAATTGAAATGATCTTTTGCTCAGATAATGCTTGACAGCCTCAAAGGGCCTCCATTGCTTCTGCACACAATGAAGCATCTTTACTATAGGCAGGAGGAAACTTAACTAAACACCTTTTGTTTCAGTTATATAGCTTTGCTTCCCATTCCTCTGACAACTTGGTGCCAGGATTTAAACCTTGGATGCACAGCCCACTTATAGAGGCAGTTAAAAGTATACACAAAGGGGAGGGTTTTCCTGGAAAGAGGGGAAAGGAAGGCTACACACACACACAAAAACAGTTGTATGCATAAATGACGTCCTTAAACAATAAAATGAGTCAGATAATCCTAACAGAGGCTGAAAACTGTTCTGTTCCCAAGGAGTGAAGGACCTGAAAGATTCTTCCTAAAACAGTCTTCCACGCTACAGAATCCCATTCATGAAAATGTATTTACCTGGGCATTTACCATGTGAACCTTTCCCAAGATAAGCATACACTTTAGAGAGCCAACAATGGCATTCCCTCTGAGATGCATCTGTGAGATGCAAACTCCTGAGAGTTGAGGAGTAGAGCTGTGCAAGAGGTGGCCATTTCTCTTTCAAGGGGGTTCAGCAATTAACATTTTTGCTTGCTTAATTTGGTTTGCACCCTGTGTCTATTGCATGGTGCCTAAGATTCTCTGGTTTAAGGGCAAAACTATAAATCCCACCCTAGAACACTTGGGAGTGAGAGGATTCGCTTAAAACATAAGTGGAGTCACTCTGAAAGATGCAAGTTAGGCAGAGTTTTTGCATTAGGAGTGAAACTAGGCAAACCTGGGCTTGTTGTTCTTAAATATTTGCACAGCTCTGGTGTGAATTGTTTCCCCACTTGCAAAGGCTCCCCACCATAAAGGAAAGTAAGGAGGACTGGAGGTAGCTCTTCCAAGAGCCAGTTCAGCTCTGCTTCCTTAGAGAGCATAGCCTAGCTACTCAACGTTGTCCCCTTTAGCTGAAGAGCCTCATCTTTCCCAAAGAGGGAAGGAGCAGAATCTTTGCAACCCCCCACATCCCAAGGTGAATTCATACCACACACACACACACACACACTTGCTGCCCCGTCTATACTAATGATTAGTGAGTTTCACTATGAAATCCTTAGTCTACACAATAACTTAGATTGGAGTAGAACAGCAAATAGGAAGTGGGACGAGACAACAGAGGGGCATTGGCAGTGGCAGAGGCAATGGAGGAAGTGGGGGTGAAACAGGAGGCAACAGTAGAATGGGGGAAGGAAAAGTAGGCGAAGAGGCAACAAACCGGGGAGAAGAGGAAGCACAGGTGTGCAGCCCTGTCAGACTGAGCAGGATCAAAGGGACTTATGAAGCCAAGCAGTGTGGGGAAGCAACGCAACAGTAACAAAATCCATATTTCCTTCCAATAGTCCTCCCAAACTGACAAATCTCCTTCTAAAATCTTTGTTTGAAATTTAACAGCAAGAGGTGAGGCAGGAAGGGTGGACTCGTCTTCGGTCAGGCAAGCTCCCACGATCACCACAGAGACGTACAGTGGTTCTACGCTGATGTGTGGCCTCATCGCATTGCCTCAAAAATATGATCATGAAGAAAACAAAAGCTGAGGACACATCAAAATGTTCATAGAGTTTTTCTGTTTGAAAGGTGAGAAGAGGCTCTGACACTCAGGGTGAGGTCACCAGCTCCATAATGCTCCCTTTTACAGGCTAATACCCTTTTAGCCTGGGTCCAGCAATCACTCACACCCCTTGCAGTCACTGTCCTTTGTTCCCATTTCTTTCAGGTATCCTGGGGGAGGGGTCTCCGAGGGGTTTAAAAAGACTCTCTCTTGGGGGTGGAGTCAGGTCCTGCTTTTCAGGGTCAGGTCCTGCTTTTCAGATAATATTCCTATCTGCAAATGCAAACACCCTCATCAACTAAATACCAGTTTCTATGCTCTTTCCCCTCCAGCACATCCTCTTCTCACCAAATCAGCCACCTTTCTCCTTATTTTTCCTCATCACGTGGCTCCCCAGCATCTCTGAGGTAAATTCATCTTTGAGAAGCTGGCTGGTAGGCCCACTGCTCCCTTAAAATGAGGTAAATAGCCCTGACCATTGCTTCTGCATCTGGGAAACACTCTGGTCTGCTGACCCTTGTAAACCAGGGCCAGGGAATATTCATGAGCTGCATATCGCTCAAAGGTGGATGCAAAATGAAACCAGTATCTCTGTACAACCAGTTCAGTCTTAGATCACCCCATTTTTACTTTTCATTGTTTCTTTGGCTATAACACTGGTAGTTCAGACTCAACATTTTTCACAGACTTGAAGGTGGCAATTTTGCAACAAAAAAACTTCAAAAACAGACTCCAAAGAGAAACTGCTGAACTCGAATTACTATGCAAATTAGATACAATTAACACTGGCCTAAACAGAGACTGGGAATGGTTGGGTCATTACACTAATTGAATCTATTTCCCTATGTTAAGTTCTCCTCACACCTTCTATGGGCCATCTTAATTATCACTTCAAAAAGTTTTTTTTCCTCCTGCTGATGATAGCTCATCTCAATTGGTTAGACTTTTCCTGTTGTTATGCATACTTCCACCTTTTCATGTTCTCTGTATGTATAAATATCTCCTGTCTGTGTGTTCCATTCTATGCATCCGAAGAAGTGAGCTGTAGCTCACGAAAGCTCATGCTAAAATAAATTTGTTAGTCTTTAAGGTGCCACAAGTACTCCTGTTCTTTTTTTGAATTAATTGTGAGAAGTAAACGCGAATTCCTTCCTGTCACCCAAACCTACCTCCGATTTCAGCGATACATTTCAGTTATGTGTGCCTGGTGACATGCGGTAAAACGCCAATATCTTACTGTACTGGATACTGATTAGAAAAAGAAATGTGTTAGATGTCAGGCCTCAAGAAAGCAAACTTAACATTCTGACAGCAGCTGGAGAGTGATAGCCATAATGAAGCACTGTCCCTGCTTAGATCTGTGCCAAACAACCTCACTTTCTTCCAGCTAATTCTCCATAAGAGACAATCTTTCTTTACTGTTCCAAAGAAACATGTTGTCAGTTCCCACCTGCTGGCATTGCCAGAAATAAAACCACAGTTGATCAGACGCAATAGGTCAGGAAAGTAATGCATTGAACCATTGTCTGTGCTTCTAGGCTGTGTAACAGGGGAATCGCTAGCATTGTCCCCCTTCCCTCTAACTGCAGCAGTTTTGTTATGCTTTTATTAAACAAGATTTTTAGAGCTAGAAATATGTCCTTTTTGGAATTTAACACGGAGGCAAAATTCAGGCTTGCTGCCAGGCTGAAAGTTCGATATCATTTGGAAAACAAAATATGTTAGAACAGCTTTGGGGGGAAAGAAAATGCAGATGTCAGTCTAGTGACACAGAGTAATCTATCTGCTCAGTGCTTGTATTTTGCTACCAATTTTGTATTTTTCAAAAAGGACAATAAAAGAATTGTGCTCTCTGCTAATTAATGACAAGCTGGTAAAAGCATCTATCCATTGTTCCATTTATTTCTTCATTTCCAGCAGTTAACAGCCCTGTTCTGAAATGAATCAATGTCGTTTACACAATGCTGTCACCCCTATTGTTTCTTTATCATCCTTGCATTTTCATAAATCGGAGGTGTTAATTCCTTAATGGCTTTTCTCAGAGCTTTAAAATGTATGCAAAATGGTAATCCGCTCTAAACAATTCATGTTTACATGGGAACACTCTTAAATATGTTTACTATCAAAATGAATCCTTTGTTTGGATCTAGCCCTATCTGTTTGTTTTCCAAACACTGAATCATAGCAGGTATGTGGAGTCTAATTTTAATTAGCAACACTATCAGGTAACACTATTTTTTTTTTGGAGTAACACCCAACTAGTTCCGTTCACAGGTGAAAGGCCTTATATTTTTCCCATAAGAGCTGTTGTCTGTACAATATACAGCTGTTGTGTAATATAAATTAGATTATTAAATACAGATGAGTTTATGTATGTCAGGGTTTGAAGGCTTTTTTAGTTTGTGATCCAAAGACCAGAGATATCAATGGAAAGACACCCTTTGTTGTGGCCTTTGGTTCAGGGCCTAAGTTAGCCACCTTATTTACGTATTATCACTTAAGGACACAAAGAGAAAATATTATATGTAGAATTTCTGCATAATAGTTAGAGATTAGCAGAATAGATTTAAACTGCTTGTGGGAAGGGAAATCCACTGTAGGAGCAAACTAAAAAATAAACTTAGTAGGGATAAATCCTTCTTAGCAGCTGAGGCCAATGAACAGATTTCTATGGTACTGCCAGGAGCATCAGATTTGATATGGTCCCCTCATATTTAACAGAAGATGTTAACTTTTCAATAGCTTCTTTTGGGATCATCCTTTGTTAAAAGACAATGAAATCCCTGCTACAGAATTTTCTAGGATGGTTTAAAAAATAAAACACATTTTAAAAAAGGCTGTAGACTTTGGACAGATCACTTAATCGCTCTGTGCCTCAGATTCCCATCTGTAAAATGGGGATATGAATACTTCCTTTCTCCCACTTGTCTCTGCCTTGTTTATTTAGGCCAATGGGACTACTCACATGTGTAAAGTAATACCTAGACTGGGGCCTAAGATTGCAAGCTCTTTGGAGCAGAGACTCTTTCTTCCTCTGTATATATAGTGCCTAGTAAGAGTCTCTGAACTCATTTGGCTTCTTGGAAATATTGCAAATAATAAACAATAACAGAAATTATTACATTATTACTATTACATTCAACAGGTTTTTAAAAGTAATTTCTGTAGAACCTTATTGATTTAATTGCTCTCAAATCATGTCAATTTTTCCATAAGTGATTTATAAAGGTCACCCTCATCACAGACCATCTTTTCATTCTGCGTCCATACAGCACCTAGCACAACGGGATCCTGGTCCATGACGGGGGCTGCTAGGTGCTACAGTTATAAGACTAATAAATAAACAAATAATAATACTTCATATTTACACCCAAAAGCCTGTTCCAAAGCCACTCACACCAAAGAGAGTCTTTACATTGACATTAGAGGATTTTGGAGCAGGACCCACATGAACTGTACTGAGAAAACTTTCTATGAGTTATACACAAAGAAATTTAGGCTAATGTTTTTTCCGGAATCAAAGCACATTTCTTTAAAAGTGAGCTTTCAAATCTATTCTGAACTAAGTATGAAACAGTTTGATGAGGGATATGTTGGCATTACAATAAATATAAAAATGAGAAAATACCTGATTTTCTCCTGGAAATTAATGTTGCCAATTCCAAGCAGTCAGAGGAAATATGTGAGAAAAAAGCATTGGTGGTGATAAAAGGAAGAGTTTGAGTAAAAGAACACTCTTAAATATTATTGCTGTAGCTCTGTTTATTTCCCTTTTGTATCAAGTTAAGGAACAGATTAGATATTGCTTAGAAGTGACACTGGAGTTTTCCAATAAAGTGTAGTGAGTGTAAGATCCATGTTGCTTAAAGGATGGATTCCTCAGAGTACATCTAAGGCTTTGTCTACACTAGCACTTTTGACAGCAAAACTTTTGTCAGTCAGATGTGTGAAGAAAGCACACCCTGACTGACATGATTTTCACCGACAGAATGCCAGTGTGGAAAGCGCTATGTCGGCGGGAGAGCTTCCTGCCACTCGTTGGGGGGTGGTTTAACCAGGCCGGCGGGAGAGCTCTCTCCCACCGGCATAGAGCAGCTACACTGGAGACCTTACAGCGGTGCAGCTGCAGTGATACAGCTGTGTCACTGTAAGGTCTGTAGTGCAGACAGCCTAAGACTGAAACAGACTGAGAAGATCAAGGCTTGGCAGTGACCATAACATGCTGCTGCACAGCAGTCAAACACTGGAGTGGAGCTGCCTCTCCTTTAGGCTCTTGTTCTGAGTTTTGTTAATCACCCATTGTTCTAGGTGGGAGAGCCAAATTAAAGAACAGGGAGATCAAAAATAGCTCCAATTCATCCGGCGTAAGCAGGTCATCTGAAATACCACCGCATTAGGAAGCTATAAGCAGGAATTAGAGGCTTACCAGGGGACACATCATTAGAAGTGGGCAAAAAGGCCAATTAACTGAGGCGAAACAAAAATTATTTTGTAATCTTACCAACTGTGAAACATATGCCCTTACTAAACACTGGAGAGTGTCTGAACGCTCATATGGCAACACCTGAAGCCACAGACACACCAGGCTATATTTCATTGCTAAGAGATGTACAGCATGGGGAAAGAAACAAGAACTCTTATTACTGTCCTTCAAATTCAAGACATTAAAAAAAAAACCACCCTCATCACTTTTGTGATATTTCTTACAATTCTCACAAAAATATTGATGCTATAGATTGCCATTTCTGTACTGTTAACCACGGGTAAAGTATGTATCAGAGAGAGCCTTGTGTACACACGGAAGCTGGAGCCCTCAGTACCTGCGGGAGTCTCACCTAGCACTGGAATTCATTATGAAAGATTTATTCTACAAAACACAATAAGAAAAGCTAGTGTATTTCCTAACCAATCCAAGCCAGCAAGGTCTGAAAAGTTTACAAGAGTTGCCTCTCTCATAAGATTCCAAGCCTAATTCCACGACCAAAAAGGTTTCGAATAAGCTTCACATACAGATCCAAAAGCATCACACAGCATGTTCCTCACAAACCTCTGAGGTCTGCCAATCATTTCTCATTATGGGCTAACTCACTCCCAGACTCTGTGGGATTTGGGGACAGAACACATCCCTGCCTTCCTGGTATTTTGAGAAGCTGCAATACAGCCCAATGCGGCCGTTATTTCAGCCCATAGATTGGTGGCTATGCTCTACATGGCCCATATAGTGCCAATCTATAAAAAGGGGAATAGGACAACCCAGGGAATTACAGACCAGTCAGCTTAACTTCTGTACCCAGAAAGCTAATGGATCAAATAATTAACCAATCAATTTGCAAACACCTAGAAGATAATAAGGTGATAAGTAACAGTCAGCGTAGATTCGTCAAGAACAAATCAGGTCAAACCAACCTCATAGCTTTCTTTGAGAGGGTAACAAGACTTGTGAACAGGGGGGAAGCGGTAGATGTGGTACATCTTGACTTTAGTAAGGCTTTTGATACAGTCTTGCATGACTTTCTCATAGACAAACTAGGGAAATATAACCTAACTGGAGCTTCTATAAGGTGGGTGCATAACTGGTTGGAAAATGGTTCCCAGAGAGTAATCATCAGTATATTACAAAACAGTTCACAGTCAAGCTGGAAGAGTATATCAAGTGGGGTCCTACAGGGATCACTCTGGGTTTGGTTCAGTTCAATAACTTCATCAATGATTTAGATAATGGCATAGAGAGTACACTTATAAAGTTTGTGTATGATACCAAGCTGGGAGGGGTTGCAAGTGCTTTGGAGGATAGGATTAAAATTCAAACTGATCTGGACAAACTAGTCTGAAGTAAATAGGATGAAATTCAATATGGACAAAAGCAAAGTATGCCACTTAGAAAGCAACAATCAGTTGCACATATACAAAATGGGAAATGACTGCCTTGGAAGGCGTACTGTGGAAAGGGATTTGGGGGACATAGTAGATCACAAGCTAAATATGAGTCAACAGTGTAACACTCATGGGCGGTGCATGAATGGGTGAAACCTAGCCCCAGCCCTGCCTCTCCTGCACCCCCGCCAGGGCCACTGGCCCCGCCCTAGGCTTGTTGCCCTCCCCCCCCAGCCCTGGACTGGTGGGAGGGTGCGCGGTGCACAGCCGCAACCTCCCCAGCCCTGGAGGGCCAGAAGGGCAGGTGGGCTCATGGCTGCAGCCCCTCTAATCCCACAGTGCCATGAGGGCAGGCAGCATGGCTCCAGCCTCCTCAGCTCCGGAGCTCCAGGAGGGCAGGCAGTGCAACCCCTGTTTGAGCCAGGGCCACTGCACAGGGGGACCCAAGCTGCATGCAGAGCAGGAAGTTCAAGCGGGGGGATGCTAGGGGTGGAGTGTGTGCCAGGTCACACATGGCTGTTTGGGCAGGCACAGTGTATGGTACTAGCCGCCCATGGTAACACCATTGGGGGGAAAAGAAAAAATTAAAAGCAGCCATCGTTCTGGGATGATGGGTGTGTTGTAAGCAAGACACAAGAAGAAATTCTTCCACTCTACTCTGTTCTGATTAGGCCTCATCTGGAGCACTGTGTCCAGTTCTGGGCGCTACATTTCAGGGAAGATGGGGACAAATTGGAGAAAGTTTAGAGAAGAGCAGCAAGAATGATTAAAGGTCTAGAAGACATGACCTATGTGGGAAGATTGAAAAAAATGGGTTTGTTTAGTCTGGAGAAGAGAAGACTGAGAAGGGACATGATAACAGTTTTCAAGGAGGAGGGAGAAAAACTGTTCTCAACCTCTGAGGAAAGGACAAGAGGCAATGGGCTTCTTCAAATTGCAGCCAGAGTGGTTTAGGTTGGACATTAGGAAAAACTTCTTGTCAGGGTAGTAAAGCACTGGGATAAATTGCCTAGGGAGGTTGTGGAATTGCCATCATTAGAGATTTTTAAGAGTAGGTTAAACAAACACCTGTCAGATGGTCTAGATAATACTTAGTCCTGCCTTGAGTGCAGGGGACCGCTGGGACTGGAAGACCACTCGAGGTCCCTTCCAGATGTAGATATGAATCCATTAGGCCTCTCTGTTGTGCACTCCAATGACTTCCTCCATGCAGTCTATTTGAGGGAGTCTATTTCATGGTGTATGTGGAGGACGTTTCTCCCTCACAGAGGGATAATGCAGGTCCAAAGTGGAAAAAATGGTCTTGTGTTGGCTCTCTGCAGTGGAGTGAATTTCACCTGATGATATGATGGTATCAAAGAACAAAGTGCATAAAAGTGACAAACACAATGTGAGTGGAAAACAGATGTAGAAGCGTTTCGGGGATAAATAGATTGTAGATAAAGTTGGAGGTGCCATTCTCAATTAACAGGTCAGCTGACACTGTTATCCTAATAAGTTACACACCCCTCTAACTTGAGAAAGGAAAAATAAACATGTTATATATATATATATTTAAAGTTAAGCAAACTATTTCTGTAGATGTGTTTTGGTGTCAATATCCCTGTGCCCCCCACAGTAAAATCACCTTCATTTTGAAATTTCCTTTCTTATCCTGTGTCGTACTAATGATCTCATGACACTGCGGTTGACCTGCATTGATGGGAACTGTTTTCTAAATTACAACCATGAGAGCTTTGAACTACAGCGTGGAGGCGGGGGGAAGATATATTCAGCCTCTGAAAGGCCTCAAACTTTCAAACTGCAAATCTCTAAAACAAAGCAATAAAAAGCTGCTGCCATGGAATAAACAACTGGAAAACCCTGGCTGTAGAGTGAATATGGGTGGAGAACGCTAGGTTGTTGGTGATGTCTTCAGACCTCGGGGGGCAAACACTGGCCACACTGCAGCTTCTAGGCCTTATCACTTTGAATATGTCTACACTGTACTCAAGGGGCATGACTGCAAGTTGAGCAGACATACCTGAGCTAGCTTTAATCTCAGAGACTGCTAGCAATAAAACTGCAGCATCATGGGTTTCAGTGCTGGCTAGCTGCGCTAGTAATTACCCAGAATTCTGGTGGGCTTATACAGCCCATCCTGGCCGCTGCACTGCTTTGGTACCTGAACGAGCTTGATTAAAGCTAGCTCAAGTATGTCTACATGAGCTGCAATCACACAATTGCTGTGTAGACATACCCCTACATTTCAGCCCTTTTGTTTCCATCATCAATAGCACAAGACATTTTAGATCATGACATCTGTTTGTGGCTGCGGCTAAGAGGTAAACAATGTGGGGCCTGATCCAAAGGCCACTGGAGATACTGGTTTGGAGTTGACTTCAATGGTTTTTGGCTCCAATCCATGTTGAAGGAGCACAGACAAACTGAAGGAGAATTAATAAAAGGGATTAAAGGGACAGATCCTGATTTCACTGAAGTTGTGTCAATTTATACCAACTGAGGATCTGTTGTCATTTTATTCCTCTGAGCTTGTGACTGAAAAAATACAGATTTCCCATTATTTGACTTAATATATGAGGGAATTCTTTCTACACCAAGGCAAATAACAACAGCTGTGTAGAACTATTGACTGTTTGACTACACTGCCTCAGCTATACACATTAGGATTATATACACTATCATTTACAAAAAGGAGACCTGAAGTATTCTGCAATTTATGTTTTTCAAAGATATTACCTAAGAAAATCACGCTTGAATGAGCCTGAGCTGAGAGTTTTGGCAAAGCAGTCTGAACCTGGAGTTTTTTAATCCAATTCTGTTGCAAATACAACTACTCTGATTGTTTTGATTTAATCAAAACTGTCTGTTAACTCTCTAATTCTAACATCTTTTCAATCCTTGCTCAAACTGACATACATGTACTCTGTGACTGTGCATTATGTAGTTAACAACTTGTTATTTGGCCTATCAGTTGCTGAATATTCAGACCATTGCCGGAATTGTTCAAAATGTAAAACTACTGATTGCCTTTATCGCTGATGTCTCTCATTTCCTTCTCAGAGTTCATAGTTTTTACAGAAATCAATTAAGAAATATACAGTGATGTTCTATTTTTAACTTCTTAGGAGGGTGAAGGTTTCCAGATTATTTTTGTAGTGAAAGGAGGAAAAGCGTTAGAATGAGGAGGAATAAAATATACATTTCATCTTCTAATTCTATCTCCCTATAAAATTATACATTCATTGTTTTGATTATTTAGTCAGAAATCTAAATATGAAGTTAAAATTGCTGTTAAAATTATTTTTAAGAAAACCACAGAACCTACCATTCAAATTTGGATATAATTACAGTCTTTTGCTTTTAAGGCTTTAAGATTAACTGGTTCCCATGTATGAAAATTAGTTTCTTGCTTATGTTTTTCAGTAGCTGTTGAAGTTCATGATGTTTTGGGTCCCAGTTTAAACAAGGAAATATTTCTAAGTAGCTAGTGAACATTATTTAACCCTTGGAGAGACAATGCTGTCACTCATTTAATGGGGATTAACATTAAGCTTTGAATTTAAAAAATGCTTCAACAAATACAACTTGTTTTCCTCACTTACATAATGACAACTAGTATTTTCAAGTGAAGGAAGGGTACAAAGTGTAAAATTGAGCCTTGCTGTTATAAAGGAATCTCTTAATGTCTGGCAGTAATCAAAATCAAATCTCATATATGCCAAGTCTGGCTATCTGCACATATACTTGGAGGATAAAATAAATTGGGACTATGTCATTTGATTATTTCTGTAATCAAATATCCCATAGATTAAATGAAGCATTACTTGACTATCATTGAAAGGAATAAAACAGAGGGTATTTATTAACTTATTACCAGCTACCACCACTATTGGGAACATGTTCAATAATTCTTGTGCCTATTAGTATTTCTTTTGGTTTCCTGAATGCAGCAGCTTTCCATAGAGAAAGTTCACATTTCTGTATCATCTGTGTAACGAAAAGCAGTTGTGTTATTTGTTTAACAAATCCTCAGCCTCTGCTGGATGAATTATCTATACAGTTTAAGTCACTTCAGTCATGGTAAGTTTACTTTCACATCAAATTTTCATCACCCAAACAATTTATCGTTGTATGGGCCTGATCCAAAATCAATGGAAAGATGCCCATTGACTTCACTGGGCTTTGGATTAGGCTTTACATGTATATTAGCATAATGACTCATTATTTTGAGTTTATTTTGTGATCTCATGCTGACTACCTGATAAGCCTGTTTCTCCCATCATTGCTAGTCAATTTCTGTCCCACCCTTCAATGAAAGGATCATGTCTATTCTTATTTAGCTTTGATTAACATCATTAACCTATCATACACTGACGCGACTCACACAGCAAATTGGTAAGCCAATTTCAGCAAGCAACATAAAGCACAGAACAGCTTGGATTGTCAGATAAACATACCCAGAGGTGCAGTTAGGATGCTGAAATTATTAGGTGAGTGATAGGAAGCCAAAAAATCAGTGAGGCACTTGAACAGAGAGTATAAACATAAATATCCAAAAGCATGCCACAGTGCATGTGTATTTTATGTTGATGTGCTAATACATTATCTGCTAAGGGTTTATTTAGACCGTTTTTGTATTCCCTGCAATTCATTTATCTGCATAAGGAAGAGGCACTAACAGGACAGTTCCTTATGAACAAGCAGCCCTGTGTGTTTTCCACTGCTGTTTATAATCCTTCATGCTCATATCTATAATTCATGAGCAAACTGTTTCGTGAACGTTTCCATAAAGGTTGAGCAAAGTACGGCGCTGTTAACATTCGCACTGTCATGCACAGAATCGAAATGTGCCCACTCTCATTCTATTCATCACAGCTCAAAGACATTTTGGCAATGATATTATCCAAATATTATTAAAACTTTGAACCCTGTCCCCATAAATTATCGCAAAATGGCTTCAGAGCCATTAGGCAAGGAGGATGTATGGGCTCCAGTTGCTTTGGAGTAATTATGTGCTTAAAAGGAAGCGTGGCTAAGCATTCTACTAGTAAAAAGAGAAAAGCTATGATCATTTGTTACTGCTTCAGTGCTATGCACAGTACTGTTCACACAGGTCAAGCCAACCTTACAGCAGGACAATTATCTGCCTAGAGAGACCAAACATCTGTTATTAAGTACGCACAGGCACCACTGCAACATGCTAGAAATCTTGTCCACTTCATTGGCTGAGCTTATGGTAATGTACTTCAAACACTTGGCTAACTCTGCACAACATCCCCCATTTCTTATTGTTACTTCAACAGTTCAGCTTTGAAATATGCAGTACCTTCACTCCCCCATTACTTCCTTTAATATGCGCACAGCTGTTAAAGATGCCGGTGTAACTTTAGATGAGTCTCTGTCTTTTTTTTTTTATTTGTTTCGTTACATTCTTGTGCATTTATAAGTTACCAACTGAGCAGTGTTGTAGAGATAAAGTAGAGCACAAAAGCACAGGGTCACTCTGTTTTTGCATTATAAAACAAATCCTCCTTTGATTTCTGTGTTTCAAACATTCATTAGGCTGTTAAGAAAGATGAAGGAGGTCATTTTAATTTTATAGGTATGAAATATAACCTTCCCCAACCCCCAAAATAAACAAACAAAAACAGAAACCAGGAGTCTTTTTTTTTTAAAATTAGTTCTGGAGTAGAATATATTGCAAAAGTTGGCAAAAAGAGAAACACAATCAGGTAAAGAGAGATGACTTGATTAGGACATAAAGAGGGGCTAAGTGGATGTGTGACTGCAACCGAGACACCAAGAAGCAGTGTAGCTGAAATCTATTCCAGGTGGGTACTGTAAATCCATTCTGGGGTTTATTGATCCAAGGTTGATTGTTTTTCTCTGGTAAAGAATGTTAGCTAACAAACCTGCAACTGCTGACAAACAGGTAGAAGATCTTCTCTCTGTCTGATAATTTACCTGAAATAAGGAAGAGATTCTGAACTGTATATAATTTGCTCCGCTACTAATAGATTTGATGTTAATAGACAATACTTTTCCCCCTCTGATAGAAATTGCAGATGTAACTGACACATTTACATTCACAGGGCACAGCAACAACCTTAAAGGAGATCAGTGAGCTGGTGGCAGAGATGTCAGGGTAAGAAATTAGATCCATCTTTTCTGTCTTAGGCTTTTCTAAGGCATCTATCACTGGGTAGTAATGGGAGCTTGGGAGAAGGAGGAAGAGGATGCTAGATGGAGGAGCTGCAGAAATTCAAGACCCTAAAAATATTTTTTTACTGCAAGGAAAATGAGCAGTTTGTATTTGTTTTTGTTACATGTTCCCAGTAACCACCACCTGTAGTCATTTTAAGAGGGGCCTCTACAGCCAGCAGATTTATGCTTGCCTAATATACTGTCTATATACGCTTCCTTTAAAAAAATCCCAGAGTCCCCTTCTGAAAAATAAAGTGAGGCCAAGATATTGGCCTCGGTTCTACAAATGGAAAGTAAAAAATGAAGAGCAAGACAAGGAGTAGTGGGGAAGTTGATCCTGAATTAAAGATAGCAAGAGAAAAAAGGGAGGGGGGGGAAGGGAAAAAGGAGGATCCAGGGAACTACAGGCCAGTCAGCCTCACCTCAGTCCCGGAAAAAATCATGGAGCAGGTCCTCAAGGAATCAATTTTGAAGCACTTAGAGTAGAGGAAAGTGATCAGGAACAATCAGCATGGATTCACCAAGGGCAAGTCATGTCTGACTAACCTAATTGCATTTTTTGATGAGATAACTGGCTCTGCGGATGAGGGGAAAGCAGTGGGCGTGTTATAGATACACTGGAGAGTAGGGATAGGATACAGAAGGACCTAGACAAATTAGAGGATTGGGTCAAAAGAAATCTGATGAGGTTCAGCAAGGACAAGTGCAGAGTCCTGCACTTAGGATGGAAGAATCCCATGCACTGCTACAGACTGGGAACTGAGTGGCTAGGCAACAGTTCTGTAGAAAAGGACCTAGGGGTTACAGTGGACAAGAATCTGGATATAAGTCAACAGTGAGCCTTCTTGGCAACAAGGGCAAACGGCATTTTGGGCTGTATAAGTCGGAGCATTGCTAGCAGATCGAGGGGTCTGATCATTCCCCTCTATTCGGCATTGGTGAGGCCTCATCTGGAGTACTCTGTCCAGTTTTGGGCCCTACACTATAAGAAGGATGTGGAAAAATTGGGAAGAGTCCTGCAGAGGGCAACAAAAACTGGAAATATTTAGTCTGCAGAAAAGAAGAATGAGGGGGGATTTGATAGCTGCTTTCAACTACCTGAAAGGAGGTTCCAAAAAGGATGGATCTAGACTGTTTTCAGTGGTAGCATATGACACAACAAGGAGTAATGGTCTCAAGTTGCAGTGGAAGAGGCCTAGGTTGGATATTAGGAAACAGTATTTTACTAGGAGGGAGGTGAAGCACTGGAATGGGTTACCTAGGGAGGTGGTGGAATCTCCTTCCTTAGATGTTTTTAAGGCCCGGCTTGACAAAGACCTGGTTGGGATGATTTAGTTGGGGATTGGTCCTGCTTTGAGCAGGGGTTGGACTAGATGACCTCCTGAGACCCCTTCCAACTCTGATATTCTATGATTCCATGAAACGCACACCTAAGCACGTGATGGATATGAGGAGGAGCCAACTACAGCTATCCTCATTTGTATCACATCTGTTTTAACATATCTACTTGTTAATAAAGGAGCAGTTGTGCAGGGGGGTTGAAATCAGCTCAGTGTGGGGGACCGTGCCTTGTGTCTAACTTAACATTCACCCAGGCCGAACCTCAAAGGATTCGTGGGATCAAGGCCATTGATAAAAACATGCTTGTTGGAAGGATTTCCAGTTAGTTTCTAGTTCCTACAATAGATTTTCATTCCTTCCTTCCACAGCCAAGCTCACACACACACACACACACACACACTTGCTAGAGGTGTTCTCCCTTCCCTGACTAGAACGGGTACTGGATCCATAATAGTCAGATCGATAAAACATGGTTATTTTTGTCAAACAATGGTCCATTAATTTAATATCTAACCCAGAGAAGGCATTTGGAGCAAATTTGCAAATGAGTAAACCAACAAAGATGTTCGCTTTACTATTTTATAAAGGTTCAAGCTTATGAGTGTATGGTCTGAATTCCAATTCATTGCCTACCTTCCTTTGAATTAGAACTCAAACTGTTACCAGGGATAAGAAGCCTTTATAATGGGTTCAGTACAATCACTTACACACTCCACTGAAAAAGGGCAACCGATCTCTCTGCATAGGCCCTTATGATGGGTAAATTTTGAAATTTGGTATATATACCTTCTCTGGCATTCCTCAGATACAGAGGGTAGAAAATAGAAAAACTCTTTGGGGGACTGGGACGGTTAGGTGATACACTGGATCTATGTTCAGTGAAATGAGGCGATACCCTTCCCAAACGGCTCAGAAAGTCAGTTCAAAAACAACCTTGAACACTATCCACAGAGACTCAACTTGACTGACAATATTACCACACTGTAGATTTCATGGTACAAGAAAGTGCGAGAGAAACGGTCTCACTTTTTGTTGTTTAAAATACGTGCACCTGTGCCTGCCCCTTTGTTATTACGACTCCTGCCACGGTAGTCAAAGGGATGCAGCTCTGCACATCTCTGAGCTTCTTGACAGTCCCCCCTGCACAGTACTGGAAGCCAAGAGTTGAAGTTTTGGACTAGAGAGAGAGACACCAGGGACATCATAAGCAGCCAAACCAACTTCAGAAAAAGTCTCAGAGAAGTTGCATTGGTTTGATTATATATAATTAAAAGAGAGGATCCAATAGCCCTGGCTCAGGTGGAATGAAACCTTATCTGTGTGGATTATAGGGAGAAATGTACATTGAGAGGGGAAGATAATGCATGGGGCTGAGATGTTCTCAGGTAGTAACTGGTGTGTAAAGAGGGAAACTGAGATCCTGACTACACTGAAACAGAACCGTGATAGTTTCAATCATGATTAATATCTAAGTTATTTCTAGCAGGGCACTAGCACAATTTTCCTTGTCCAAAATGGCCAAGGATTTTCTCCAGCAATGACAATAGATATGCCTACTAGCCATTCCACATATAAAGTAGCGTCTCTTTTCTTAGTGCAAAATGCTCTCACCCTGCTCAAAGCCTGAGAAAACTGGCGTTACGCCAATTGGCTGTTCTAATTTACACCAGGGACTGAAAGGGTCCCTAGCCATCTTCCCCCCACTACTGTACCCCTCAGGTATACTGAAGGAAGCTGTAATGCATTTGAGCATTTGGGTCAAAATGAATATTTTAGTGATAGTCAAATTCTATTTGGTTCCCCAGGACACTTGCTATCAAAAGTGTCCCTTACACACGCACGTGAAACTCTCTCTGATTTCCCATTAAAGGACTTGGTCTAATTTGTAGCTCTTATTTATGACACACTGGATTTTACATGTTCAGTATCATTTTTTTCACTGAACTCTGCCACCAACTGCTTGTCTCTTGAGAGAAGTTTCATAGGGAGGTTGAAAAACTAAACCTTTGCCTGTCTGTTGGCTTCAGATGCATTTGTTTGGAGATTTCAAACCTGACAGGCCAAAAGCCATTCAGCTGATCTTTAGCTTACACAGCACAGTAGCATTTTAAACACACTCTTATGTAGGACTGAACTAACTGTAATGAAGTCAAAAGTAAATAGAAGTCGCTGGTAGGTTCATATGGTCAATACTAGCAAAATAGTTATTGAAATGTATATTAAAATCAGCACAGAAAAAAGACCTTGGTGAAAATCCAGCTGATACAATACTTGTATTTTGCAGCTCATTAACTTTCATAATTCAACCCAAATATGGTTCTACCATATAAAGTACTTGAAATTTAGATACTGCACGCATTATATATTATTATTAGGTATCAGTGGGCACTATATCAAATGTCTTCAACCTATATATATGTAATTCTATATTAAACTCTTTAACTTGATTTAAATGTTGTACAGAAAAGATTTAATTCTCTATTAAATTATTGAAAGTTTCAGAGTAATTACTATAGAACCCTGATCAGTTTCTACAGAACTCTATTGGTTTCAATGTTATTAAATTCTATAGCATTTTTAATAAGGTATCCATTGTGCCATCAATTTTTATTTATCTCTTTCCCAAAAGAAAAATGTTGACATAAAGGAGTTTCATAAATTACAGATATCTCATGGTCAGCTTTATGGATATACCAAGCCCAGACACAACTCATAAGCTCGGCATTTTCTAATCCATTTCTACACCATTATCAACAGACCTTCCTGGGTCTGACCTGGGAGCATTCAGCATCCTCTGCCCGTCCCTGCGCTTCCCACACCGAGTCCACCCAGGCGGGGTACTGGGGAAGCCAGAGGGTCCTGCACCCCCACTTCGCAGTCAGACGTGACTCTTAGCCAGCCAGTAAAACAGAGGTTTATTAGATGACAGGAACACGGTCTAAAACACAGCTTGTTGGTACAGAGAACAGGACCCCTCAGCTGGGTCCATTTTGGGGGGTAGTGAGCCAGACACCCACGTCTGCACTTCACTTCACGTCCCCAGCTAGCTCCAAACTGACTCCCCCTCCAGCCTCTCCGCCTCTGGGCTTTGTCCCTTTCCTGGGCCAGGAGGTCACCTGATTCCTTTGTTCTCCCACACCTTTAGCTATCTCCTTGCTGGGGGGAAGGGCTAAAACACAGAATTGGGAGCTGGGAGGCCTCTCCAATTTCCTGTGTCACACTGAGCAAGTCTGTCAATCTTATTGTGCCTCAGTTTCTGCATCTGTAAAGATGAGAACAGCTACATCACAGAGGCGTGTGGGGCTTAATCACTGAGGGATAGACTGTGCCACCCTATTCACTCTGAAAAGCATCTTACCCATTAAATAGTCCCATTCACTTCAAGGAAATCATTTGTGGAGTATGATATTACTCAACATGAGTAAAGGCATCAGAATCTGGCCCTTTGAAGTGCTCAGAGATCCTTATATGAAAGGCACTATATAAAAGCAAAGGTAAATAAAAATTCCTGGAACCCATATAAAGGAAGCTTCACAAAGAGAGATTCACACACATGATTGATGGCTGTTATTCACAGTGCATATTAATTAATGCAGCCTTGAAACTTGAGAAAATTCTCTATGTACTGACACTGCCAACTCTCCCAACATTTTATATGGTAGATAGCTTGCCCTTAACAGGTCACTTATATAGTTTCCTGTATTGTCTGGCTACTTGATGTTTATTATTTTTGTATGTAGGATTACATAAGAAAAAAATCAAATGATTATGCAAATCTAATTTACTTTTAGCATAATATTTATTTACATGATGATGCTAATTGGGATGGATATTTATATAGGAAGGTATTTACTTACACACTGATGAGATGGGAAAAAATAAAATGATTTTTAAAAGCTCAACTTCACATATTAGATAATTACCAGCTATATTGAAAGAACTCAATAGCATGAGGGAATAGGAACTCCTCTAATATATCAGTACTTAAAGCGCACACAAAGAAAGTTTATGGAGAAGGAATGAAACATTCCTGGCTGAGGGAGAGTGACACATGTACACTTGTTAAATTTCTCATAGACAGCCACAAACGTTACAGGTTACATACACTTATTCATACAACATTACTTAACATTTATACTGTATACAGCACCTTTTCTTTTATTGGGATCATATTAGCATATACCAGGAATTAGAGTGACACTGATGATTGTTTGCAGTAAAGGTTACAGAAGAGAGTTATCATGTCTGAATTGTTATATGTCTATTTCTTTAGTAAACCTGAAGAGGAGGAGGAGGAAAATGAGAAAATGAGTGGGACTCGGAGGGAGAGAAAGGAAGAAGGTGGAACATATGCAGAAGTGATGTGTAAAGTTACACATCATGAAAGGCACCCTGCTCATGCTTTACACTATGAGTTGTCTCAGAATCCAGCCCCTATTAGCTATAAGGGAGCCTGAATCTAAGGGGGTATAAATAACTGAAACTTACACGCTGAGGAGTAAATCGGGGAAGCAATTAACAGAAGGGTATAAGAAGGCATGAGTTAAAGCTGCACCTTTTAAACACACTCTTCCAGCTTCTTTGGGTGCAAATCACACCACCTTAGACTCTCTTACTAGTGCATAACTTACACCGCCAGATAGAACGCTTCTGAATTTGGCCTGGTGTTCACACATCATGACAAGTGTGGTGCACCTCTTTTTGTCTGAACAGCCATACCTACTTAATGTGGGCTCTGCTCCTGCACCACTGAACTCATCATTGAGTTTTGCTAATGACTTCAGTGTGAGTAGTACAGAAGTAAACTCACCCCCTTTCTGCCACACTCCAAATACTCATCACCTTACAGCAGGGCAGAGGGGTTTTCCAAAAGACAGGACAAGTATGACATCGGCTCATGTCTAGTATCCCCAGGTCATGTTTACAAACATTCATTGAAAAAAGAAAGTTAAGAAGGGCTTCTATGCCACTGCAACTTTCTCTAGCATTCTGGAAAATTTTAACTAAACTTAATTTCCTGAGTGTGGTACCAGCAGATAAGATGTATCAGACTAAGAAATATTTTCACAGCAGGATTGCTGGGTCAGAATACCATATTAAGAACTTCATCATTCATTTAGAGGCAAGCACACTCTTGATCTATACATGATGTACATACACCATTCAGAGCCATACATAGCCAGATGCTGAAATCATTCTTAACCAAGTCAAGTTGGCTATTTGGTAAAAATACTCTAATTTTATGCCCAACCAGTTACATTATTTCTTTGTGTTCCCTTCCGAGAGGCAACATACAGTACAAATGCTCACCGTAATGATTTGTCTATGAGCCTGAGCAAGGGCCTTTCCCGACCTGCTCTAAAACAAGCTCCTCATTCTTTGTAAAAAATTCCTGGTGTATTAATAATGAAATTAACAATGACATAATGTTCAGCTCTAGCCTTAGCCTCAAACTTGGTTCCTCACTCAGAATTGCTCTGCGCTCACCCTCTAGACATTCTCTCTCAAAAGAAGGAATCACTCCCACCTCCCCTAAATCCAGGTAGAATAACGAATGACAACCGTGAGTGAGTCAGCAGAGCCAGTCAGATCAACATTGTTTAGACGAACATTGCCAACCTGTTACTCTTTTACTGTAAATGTATCTTGCTATAAATCACTTTTAAATCCCTGTTTTTATTAATAGCATTCATTTATTTAGGAAGTACTGGTTCACAAATCCTTGCCACATAAACATCAGAAACAAAAGAATCATTACAACAGTGAGCTTTTGTTTCAGGAGACATTATGGAGGCATAGAGTCATCAGATCTCTCTCTTTAACTGGGTGTCACCATATTACAGAGGGAGCATCATTGCAACACTCATGACATGTCATTTCTAGTGATTTTATTAAACTGAGTGAAATCTCTGATTACACATTTAACAGAAGAGGCACGTCTATCAAATGTTAATGTTAAAAAAAAACTAAACTCCTGTTTTCAGTGAGACAATCACCAGAGACCATTCAAATTTAGAGTCAAATATGACTAAGAATTGAATCTGAGCTGCACCTGTTCCCAGCCAAAAAACCTGCACAAAGCTAAAGGCCAGAAAAAAATGTTCAGTGGGGAGACTTGTGCCACCCTTGCAATCTGAACACTCCCTCATGCTTCCAACTTTCCTTGACGGCCTACTGGGCAGTTGTAAGTCCCCATTGCTCATGGGTTTCCCATACTCCTCTTATCCCTATCTTGTTAAGTCAAGTCCCATGATATTCTAAGTAGTCACTGAAGCAGGTTTCATCCACTGAACAAGTCTACTCATGGCCGCCTTCTGGACAGTTAACCACTAGACAGAAAACTATTGTGAGGGTAGAAAAAGTAAAAACAGGGAATAGAGAGGCGGCTTGGGAAGGGAAGTTCCTCAGAGAAGTTTTCTTCTGGCCTGCACCTCATGTAGTGTGTTGATTGGGTAAGGTGGCAAGAATGTGAAGATGAAATTGTGCTCTTAGGGAAACTCATATTCATACCCAAACTTCAGAAGAAATAGTACAAATATTAATATCAGCAATTCAGTGCCCTATGGTTCAGCTCACTTTGACAATGAACATCTAGATTTTCTCTTTAGCTGTGAGCTGCATTTTTTAAAGGCGCTGTAATAATCAAAGCTTCTCAAGGAAACAGTCTGTGTTATGGAACTTGGTAAGAACCCTTTTTATACTCCTTTCCCTCAAAACAATGTGATTTAGGGTGAAGCACATTTTTATAAGGCTTCCCATAATTGAGAAGACATCTGTTAAACTGCAGGTGTCTTCTTTGTCTATCTCTTGCCTACTTGATAATAGATGATCTAATTTGTGTCTCTACACAGTTTCCTCCTTTATGTAGGTGACAGAGATAGAGTGATACCATCCTTCAACTCAAAGGAAAAATGACTTCCCTGCAAGATGCGACTGTACTTCCCATCACGTTAAGTGATCAATCATGAAGTTTTACCAACTTGCTTTGCAGCTCTTTTGTTATGATGTTGTGACCCTAGTGCCTGTTCGGTGTAGGTATCTCATGCTTTTCAGAATGCACCTCCTGATTGCATAAGGAGCTGTGTGGTTCTTTGAGAACCTCAGTCATGAACACAGTGCCTCCTGTACTGTGAGGACTTCGTGCACAAAATAAATCTGTCCTCCCTTCCCAATTTCTTCCTCTTCTCCTTTCCCACTAGCCATTTTCTCTCACTACTTGATTGCCAGTTTGATTGCAAAGTGACCAGAAACCATTAACATTCAGTGAAGGCATCTTTGAGGAGTACTAAATTCTCTCTCTCACGCACACATGCACACACAGTTGTATGTGAAAGCATAGTCTCCTATTCCTTGTAGGCAAAACAAGGGGTACTGGGCTTTAGAATTCAAAAGAGGTTTATTCTGAGCTTTTTTTGTAGTTCTTACATAGTGTTTATATGAGGGTGATTCTGCCACTAAATTATTTGCAAATGCTTATCTTATTGGGGGTGGGGGCATGGGGTGGGGAGAGATTTGGAGCCAATTTGTAATAAGCAAGAGCAGATTGACCCAGATTAAAAGATACAATTAGTCTGTCTGAACAGTAAACCTGAAAAGTACTACTTACAACAAGTTATTGTTTTATGACAAAAGGAGACACCCTGGCAGAACAATAAAGCCAGTGCCACAGATAAGAACCTTGCAATTTACTCAAAACACTATGGAAAAACCAGTTCAGAGATATAACAATCCCTCAAAAATAAAAAGATATACAAATGTTATCAGGACAAAGTTAAGTTCAATGACACACACATATTCTAAACATTATACATATGTACATACATATATAAATATACCAATATGACTCTGATTCTATTTTACACAAAGGATACCTCTCACAGCAGGGGTTCTCAATCTTTCCAGTCTACTGTGCCCCTTTTAGGAGTCAAGTATCAGAGGGATAGCCGTGTTAGTCTGGATCTGTAAAAGCAGCAAAGAATCCTGTGGCACCTTATAGACTAACAGACGTTTTGCAGCATGAGCTTTCATGGGTGAATACCCACTTGCATCTGAAGAAGTGGGTATTCACCCACGAAAGCTCATGCTGCAAAACGTCTGTTAGTCTATAAGGTGCCACAGGATTCTTTGCTCCTTTTAGGAGTCTGATTTGTCTTGCATACCCCAAGATTCAACTCCCTTAAAAACTACTTGCTTACAAAATCAGACATAAAAATACAAAAGTGTCACAGCCCACTCTTAGTGAACAATTGCTGACTTTCTCATTCTGTCTGTATGAAATTTTAGTTCGTACTGACAGCACTAGTGCTTTTGATGTCGACTGTTGTAAAACTAGGCAAATATCTAGATGAGTTGATGTACTCCCTGGAAGACCTCTGCATACCCCTGGTTGAGAATCACTGCCTTACAGCACACTGGAGGCAAAATTCTGGTCAATTAAAATCACTGCTTATTGACTTTAATAGGGTCAGGATTCCACCTTGGCAGCATCAAGGGGCTCTGAAGTAGGCCTAAATTTCATTTACAATCATGTTAAGTCTCCTCTACATGGCCAGTACAATGTAAAGTTGCCTTAGAGTAAATGAGAATCTGGCTCCATCATATAAACATATTCACATTTGTATTTATAGGTACACACACATTTTTAATATATCTGTATAATTACTAAAGAACAAATTTCTTGGGGCAGGGACCACAGCTTTTTATGTTTGAAAAGCACTGAGCACCCTCTCAGCACGCAGATAATAAGCACTACTTGTGGGTGTGGGTGTGGGAGGGAAAAGCTTGTGGGAGGAAGGGAGAGCAAATAGGCAAATATTTCTAAATAGAGCAAATATTTCTAAACAACTGAGCAGAATGAAAGCAACCTCACAATTTATTTAATTTTGTTTACTAGATTTTTTTCATATCTAACATTAATCATAAAAATAAAGGCATTAAAATATTATGCTCTGAACGCATACTCCTAATGGATATCGGTGCCACCGACATTCAGACTCACCCTCCCGGGATGCCACCATGTTCCAGTTCTCTATTAAAACTCTAGTCTGCTGAATGTGGTGAAGGGGTGGGATTAGGGTTATTCTAGAGGGCCAAACTCTGCTTCCCTTGCTCATACATGAAGTCTCTGTTTGACCTAAATCATGTAACCTATGATGTGGAGGAACTCCAGTAAAACCTTGTCTAGTTAAAGACACAACAGAGAGACAGAAGAGAGCTGTTCCCGTGATACAGCTAGCTTCACCTCTGTCCCCTTTCCGGTCTCTCTCAGAGCATTTCCTCTGATCTTGTGTCTTTATCTACCCTTGGGTGGAATTCAGCAATTCTCCTACTCTCAGACCAGGGCCTAGGCTACAGTACCCTCTGGATCAGCCATTCCTTCTCAACAGGACTGACTCAATTTGGGCACCTGCAGTTCTTCCTTTTGGGGGTCTGTGAGCAGTGGTATATAGTGACCAGACAGCCTTCTTTAAACCAAAGCATTGCTTATTTTAACAGTAGGAACAAAGCGTTTAGAGAAAAAAAGATTTTAAAACAACAACCTCTCTCTCTTACCTAAAGGCTTTTTGGCCACCTGTGCAGGCTTGGATTCTTCAGACACCCCCAGCAGGTGCTTGTCTCTCAGTCTGGTTCACTTGAAGAACTAGCCCGTCTCTTGAGAGCATTCCCTTTTGAAACCTGCCACAGTTCTCTTGGTGTCCTGCGTCCACAGGACTCTTCCTGTTGTGGCTCAAACCAGTTTTGCAGATTGGCTAGAGAGGAGGAAAAAATTTCAAAGTTCATAGTTGTGGCATTGTCCCTTCGCAGCACTCAAGTGTTTGCTATGGGGCTACTCATCCTGAGCCAGTCTCTCTCCTTCCTCCTTGTTTTCCCCAACAGCCCCTATTAAATTAAGTCAGCACACGCATACAGTACAGTAAACATCACAACCACCAAGCCAACATGCAGTATTCATACATTATTACAGAATTACAGAAAGTGAAAGATGCTTTATCTGCCTGAAACTGCATGGAGAATATGAATAGACAGAATGGAACAGGAATTTGTCCAGGATACAAGGGCAGACTGGTGAACATTTGCTACGGAATATACCATTACCACAGGTGGCAGGACCTCAGTTTTACACCTCATCCCAAAAAAGCATCACCTCCATAGCACAGGGCACCTCACAGAACCAATGCCCCAGCTCTGCATTACTGATTGAAATAGAACAGTCCCACTTATTCAGTCACCAGCAAATAGCACAACTGCTGTTACTCTTTAGTCCTGTATATGTGAATTCTCCATTCATGGCTGCTGCTCACACATCCCTGTACCTGTTAACAGGTGCCTCTCCTGTGATCTACTGCCAGCAATGGACATCATATTGGGAAAATATGACTCTCCGGGGGGAAAGGTTTAATCTTGATATTCAATTTTTTTTTGTTTTTTTTTTGGCTTCTAATTGCAGACTTGAGGCAGTGCACAGCAATTATCAGTCTGCAAGCGTGAAAAGAAGTAAATGCCAGTCAGACTGTATGGCTGTTTTGTGCACAGAACGACTTCTGCAGAACTCTTCCATGTCAGTGCTGGGCTGGCAGCTTGTTCCTTTAGTTTAATGGCCGTGATTCAGCTGGTAACTGGATGAAAAATTGCAGCAGGTTCCCCTGTTATGATTCTTTCATGCATCTCTGTCAATGGCAGTTTACATTCTGGGATTGAGATCATTTGTTTCCTGCTTGTTCACAGCTTCAGGCTTTTCTTGTTTGCAACCATGAATTTACAACCCTTTCTCCCCTCCTAGCAAACCGCATCTAAAGGGATGAAGGATTATAAGGCTTAATACTTTGCAGCTCGGCAACTTTAGCAGGAAGTTAAAACTACTGTAAAGGGGATGATGACTAAATACTCCTATGGAGGGAAGAGAGACAGAGAGAGAGGGTGTGTTGGGGTGGGGGGAGTGTAGAGAGGAGCATAAAATACACACAAGATGGTAGGCTGAAAAGAACTGTTAAATCCCCCTTTAAAAAATCCCATTCTTTATGGGTTCATTCCCTCAACCCCACTCTGGAAATGTTAACCAGTAGTCTTGAAGTCTAAGAAATACATTGAGAGGCTCCAAAGAATTAGTGCTTTCTACGTCCTAAAGAAAAGGGCCCTCCTGTGTCCATACCATAAATAAGCAGAAGCGCTTAAGGCCTGGTTCAGTGCTAAGTGAAGTATATGGGACTATTTTACACTTGTGCTTACAGATCTCCAGCCGGAAATAGCTACGTTAATACTGAAATACACTAGTTGATCTATCTCAATATCCTAGGTATTCATATATGCTCACTATCATCAATGTATTTATCCCCAAGGCCCCTTTGAAGATAATTTCCATTGTATAGATGAAGAATTGAGAAATTAAATGACTTTTCTAGGGTTCCCCAGGGAGTCTGTGGCAGAGCAGGGAATTAAAGGCATGTCTCCCAAGTCCCGGGTTAGTGCACTAATCACTGGGTCTTCCTTCCTCGCGGACGTGGAAGGTCTGTTCTTCATTCCAGGAGGCCTAAAAGAGGTAAGGGAAGCAGTAGTGGGAGCTGGGAGTGGTGGAAGAAGAGTACAAATAAGATCCAGGATTAGGAAGTAGGTGAAAGCCACACAACCCTCTTTGAATGGGGTTACTATTTTAGTGTCCCTATTTCAAGCATGGAAGAACCCCATGACCAGATTCCCACCAGCGGGGAGGCAGGAAAAGGATAACCCATTTCTGCCAACGGAGCCATAGTCTTCAAGAAAGCCTGATGCTAAGCATTTTTACTCTTAAGAAACAGCCTTTATAATTGGGATTTCTAAATAATCCTTCTCAAAGGGGATTGCAGCTGTAATCAATTTGTGGAGGGCTGTTTTAATAAGAAACTGCTCCAATAGGATTAACTATGAGACCCTCGACCTCTTTCCCCCCAGTCCTTAAATTCCGATTGGAAACATTTAGATACCCCATATATTATTTATTGGTCTTACAAGGTGTCATTCAAGCAAAGAAAATGATGCTTGACAAGTTGAAAACCATAGCCATTTCCACCAGTTTGTTAACAGCCTCCCCCAGATGGCATGTAAGGTCTTGCTTTTGCCCTGTCCTATGAGGACATGAACTGAATTCTTGCGTTGTGCCAAAAGGCGACCCCCAGGGAGGTCCTCAAGACTTTAACCACCCAGTTTGCTTCAGGACTTGTTATTTTCTGACTTCCTCACGACTGGTTTATGGATAGTGCGAGGATAGGAAGTTGAAGGGGATCAAATTTTCCCTCCAAATTCATAACAATCTGGTAAATGGGAGGGACAGACTAAGCTCTGCGTAAAAATAGGTGCTTCTTTTGATTCTAAGCTGTGAAAATAAACACCTAGAAAAAATAAATATGATGAAAGGCCGTACAGGGTTAGCCTAATACAAGCCTAGGCCTAGACAAGAGAAATCCTCCCTGCTACCTTGGAAGTGTCTGGCTCCTCCCCTGAAAGAGGAGCTCCTTGCAATAGTCCAGGCAGGAAGTAGGAATACAGGAAGGTCGAGCAGAGACTTTAGGAATACTGGTAATTCTCTCCCTTGGATAGCTACAGAGAACACTAGAGCAATGGTCTAAAATGTCACAAGAGGAGATTCAAAACAAAGGTTTTTTTTAAAGGACCAAATCATGAGGTGATCCATATAGTAAATCTACACCGAGTCAGGATATACAAAATAAGAGGCAATCTGCATATAACCATTATTTGCATCGAGGCCCATTACAATTCCTGGTAGAGAGAGTGTCATTGAGCTGTCAACTTTTATAGCTTTTGTTATTTGAAAAAGGGCAGGAGGCCACAGGCACCTGAAAATGGGCTATTGTTCAATAATTCCCTGCCTCTGGGACTGTGTCAGATAGATGGTCTCCTCCTCTGCGAAGGGATCTAAAATGTTGTGCTGCAACATTGGCCACCATCTCCTAACGGCTGGGTCCTTTTTGTCTCTTAGGCCCAGCAGGTTCTCACACTCTCCCCGCTGACATGCCCCATCATTACTTGCCCCGATCCCTCTGGAACTTGAGGCCACAATGACTAATTCATCTAAGAATGTGTTTCTCTCTCTTCACAGGCGCTATGAGATTATGGATTTGATCCATGTCTATCCACAGTGCAGCCCCTCTCTCTACCATGCCATGGTTTGTGCTAATATATCACATAAAGCAATTAAAGAAAACGGTTAAACAAGGACTTCAAAGTGTGAAGTCCTGATTTATAACATTTACTGATGTATAAGGTAGTAGCCTAGCTGTACCAGATCAGTCAGTGTTCAGCAAGAATGTAATAAAACTGTCCAGGGGAGCAAGCTGAATGTCTTTTTGTGGGAGTGGGATCTAATTTTGAAAGGGTATAGTTTCCACAGATGGACTATTTGAAACTGAATCCACTCAAAAGCATAGCATTGGAGAAAGAATAGATGCACCCAAGTACGTTCTTTGTCTGTCGGACTTCCTGATATAATTTCAAGTTCACTGAGCTTCTTTGATGTCTGTTCTTCTTAACAGACGATTGTTGAAAACTCATCTTCCATTTTGTTCTAGTGTAAGTGACACAAACATGCACAACAATTAGCAATACGACTTAAAAGATGTTAGAAGGAGCGTGTGTGTGTGTTTGTTCGTGTCAGACTTTCTGCACACTTACAAACTGGTGTTTTGTAACAGAAAATCCCTTTGTGCTGAAAGAGGAGAATAAATAAGAGACAAATATGATTAAACAAAATTATAAGGGCAAGTCATATGCATAAAAATACTTCAGCACTATTTACTCTTAATCTTTGCTCAGAAATATCATATACCTTTAAATTATTTAAGATGCCACATGCCACACGTCTTTGCTTGATGAAGCACTATACAAAATAGATAACTGTACAGTAAAGATATTGGTGATGTCACTAAAGTGCTGAAGTTTCTATCTTAACATAGGGAATTTGTTGTTTCTATTTATCTACAAGAAAATATTTCCAAGATTAAGTATGATATTTAATCCCTTGGTCTAGTAAATCAGTAAGGATAGCAAATTCTGTGCATTGATTTCACAAAGATATAGGTATGCAATTCTTTTTCCTTTGAAGAACTTATTTATATGACTGGCAAAGAATGTAAGTGGTAGGAATAGGCAGTCATAGAGTTACAGTAAATCCCCAAAGGGAAATCTCTCTCTTACAGAGCTTCACTTTGCATCTGACAAACATTTTGCAAGAAATGCCTGAAAACGTAGGCACTTCTATATGTCAGGATTTCCAGGAGCTGGGGAATTCACGGGGTTGGTAGGATTACACCATCCTGGTCCTTCAGAAACAAAGCAATTTTGTGGTTTTTGGTATACACAGGGAGGTAAATGAGTTTACGAGCCATAGAAAATAATACAATTTAGTGTGTGTGTGTACCGGTATGTGTGTGGAGGGTGGGGGGGTATGAGGAAATCCTTGTGCTGCTATGGGAAAAGGAGCATGTTGGCCTAGAAACCCTTTTTGTTTATAATTTCATAAACGAAGTCAGTAGCCTGAGACAAGCCTGTCACATCTATGGCTTTGAACAAGGGTCAGTGATGGATAACTAACCTCCTCTCCCACTTTTATCAACAAATGTCAAAAAAGGCAAACAGCAGCAATGACATCCTGCCCAAACGACCAAGAGTGTTTCATTTTCTTTGCACTTCTGTTTCCTCTGTGCCTTTAATCAGGGCCGGGGGATGTAATTGCTCTGTCTGGGCACAGCTTTAGGCATGCTGTGCAACTAACAATTAGTTTAGAGACTGTGATCTATAAATTTTGAGAAAAGAGTAAGAGGATTTGGTGAGGTTGAGCTATCCTTTCTAATGAAGAAAAATATCACACCGGAAGGGACCCAGAGTGTTATCAAAGCAACTTAATATCATCTGGTAGTGATTTGTAGACCCCGATAATCTATTGTGATCATTTTGGGTGTCAGGGGGAGGGGAGTGCACGTGCTCTACTGTTTATGAGATTTCCAAACGATGGCCGCCATCTGTGCAAACGCCACTAATCTCAGCCACCGTCTTCATGGCAAATGGCTCCACATAATGGTCTGAGAGAAGGGAAGCAGTACAGGAATGCATGGCTATTTATTGTTTATAAAAATAAACCAACTGGACCAAGATGTATGTAAGGAATTTATATCAAACAGCTGCAAAAGCAAGTTGCTTTGATGGGGAGAGTGCATTGGTGATGCAATTGGACCACACTGAAACACATTTCTATTAATTGTAGATCTCAGACCATATTTGGCTTGGATTATGCCACCACTGTAGCCCTCTTAACTCCCAAACTTGCACGAGTTTTACTAAAGATTTAAAAGTCTATTTAGTTAAGCTGATGTAAATCCTTGTGTGGACACTCTTAAATCAGTTTACATTGACTTAGCTAGTGGATTTAATTGGTGAATTAAGCTAAGTCGATATAAACCAGGTTTAAAATCAAATTAAAAGTGTCCACACAAGGGTTTACTCCAGTTTAACCAAATAGGTTTAGTGATCGACCATGATTTTAGTGAAACCAGTGCAATTTCTAAGAAAAAAGCAGAGCAAGGGCACACATTTAATATTCAGCTTGCAATGCTCATCCCTTTTATGTGTATATAAAAACTGCTGGGATTTGGAAATCTCTCCTGATTACCAGGCAGTCAGCCTGATCCCTTGAAAGTTATTTCCTCACTTCTCAATGAAGAAACAATGCATCAACCACAGAAGGAATCAATATTTCATTTTTTTTGGATAAAGACTCACAAACTATGATAATAAAAATGATAAACTATGACAAGGCAAGAAACGAAATGTGATTTCATTGTATTGGGTCCGCATGACAATGTCAGACAAATCGAGAGAGAGAGAGAGACAGACACACACACACACATACTGAGGGTGGGCAAAAAAAAAGTGAGAAAGGACAAAATCCTTGGGTATGTCAAGCCTGCAGAGCTAGTTTACCAGATTCAATTTGACGTTGGAGAGATCCTCACTTATTTAGCTGTTAATGGGTAGGTATGTCTACAGCAACCTCTGGGAAATCCTTTCCTTTGGTCTACATGCTTGAGAATAGTTACCTTCTCTTTTCATTAGAGCTGCATGCACTTTGAAACACCTGCCTCCAGGAAAACTCTCCAGCTGATCGGTTCTAACATGAGAATTAATTCAGGCTGTTACAGTGTATGGGCAAGGCTCCAAAGAACAGTGCATAGGCATTAGGCTTTCCCATAATGTGAACTGGCAATGATTGCTCTTTTGGGAATCCTGCTCAGCTGGAATTCAAGCTGCTCTATTTGACAACAAAATTTCAAGGTGTGTGTCCTTTCCCTCTAAACAAACAGGCCGTATACTCCATGGCTGAGGTATATAAAATGGTATAGTTTGTAAAGACAGCACAGGACAACTAATTTGTCAGGAATTGACTCAGTGTAAGTTTGTGAGTATTTCTTGTATAGACTGGCAATAGATACAGAACTTCGCAGATGAAGGACAGACATTTAATTAATTTGAATTTTCAAAATATGTGGTTATACAAGCGGCGAATAGATAAATGCCATGATTTCTGAGTGCCTGGTGGACTCCACAAATGGGCTATTCCCTGGTTGGAGAGAAATGAGTTGCACATGACAAGCTATTGTATTAATGTGGATGTAAACTCTTGGATATGGATATTAGATGTCAACATACAAAGTGAAGTTTATATCTCATGGGCCATGTCTACATACACAAGTTGAACTGATTTAACAACTAATTTAGTTAAAATTGGTGAAACGTGTGTGTATAGACAAGGTCAAAGATACCACACACTTTCAGAACTCCAGGAAGCAAGTGTCCAGCCAGAACATGTTTCTGAGAAACTCTCTTAACTCCTCCCCAAACATTTTAAAATCCTTTGTTAAGAGCATGTGCCTAGGCTGTTGCTCGGAATCATAACCATCATGTGGTCTTGTTTACAAAACAAAAGAAAGGTTGTCTCAATTCAAGTATCAATGTCCATCCTACATAGAATCATAGAACTGGAAGGGGCCTTGAGAGGTCATCTAGTCCAGCCCCCTCCACTCAAGGAAGGACTAAGTATTATCTAGACCATCCCTGACAGGTGTTTGCTCAACCTGCCCTTAAAAATCTCTAATGACAGAGATTCCACAACCTCCCTAGGCAATTTATTCCAGGGTTTAACCACTCTGACAGTTAGGAAGTTTTTCCTAATGTCCAACCTAAACCACTCTTGCTGCAATTTAAGCCCATTGCTTCTTGTCCTATAAGAACAATTTTTTTCCCTCCTCCTTGTAACAACCTTTTATGTACTTGAAAACTGTTATGTCCCCTCTCAGTCTTCTCTTCTCCAGACTCCTGCTAATACATCCCAGTATGATGATTGCTTTTTTTGCAACAGCATTACACTGTTGACTCATATTTAGCTTGTGATCCACTATCACTCCCAGATCCCTTTCTGCAGTACTACTTCCTAGGCAGTCATTTCCCATTTTGCATGTGTGCAATTGATTGTTCCTTCCTAAGTGGAGTACTTTGCATTTGCCCTTATTACTTCAGAGCATTTCTCCAGTTTGTCCAGATCTTTTTGAATTTTAATCCTATTCTCCAAAGCACTTGCAAACCCTCCCAGCTTGGTATCATCCGCAAACTCTCTATGCCATTATCTAAATCATGGATGAAGATATTGAACAGAACCGGACCCAGAACCGATCTCTACTGCAAATTCATTCACTATGTCCTGCACATTGCCCACAGTCACAGTCCTGTGTAGCAGGAAATGATTAATGGCCCAGCAAACTTGCATGATGACAACCCCAACAGTGGATTTCCCAACTCCAAAATGATTTCCCTCTGACTGGTAGCAATCTGACATGGCGAGTTTCCACAGTGCGATCACCACTCACTTCTCCACTGTCTGTGCAGCAGTCATGCTGGTGTCTCTTGCTGGAGGACTGGGGTGAGCTTGGCATACAGCTCTAGGAATGTGGCCTTTCACTTCTCAAAATTCTGCAGCCACTGCTTATCATCTCAAGCCTGCATTACGATGCAATCCTACCAGTCAGTGCTCATGTCTTGGGCCCAGAAGCAGCGCTCTACCACCTGCAGCTGCTCCGTGAACACCACAGCGACTCTGAATTGGTTCTTGCAGCAACCCATCCTCCACTAAATTGTCACATTCTCCACTGATTCAGTTCTTCGTGCAACTCTGCAAATACACCCATGACAACAGTGCAGAGCTGTGCAGGCTCCAGGCTTCCGTCAGAGATGATAGATAGTGAGGAGGCCGGGCAGGTTCATGGGATTTTTTAAAATTGAGTGAAAATTATGGGATATAGATGACATTAGGGGATGGAAAAAGTTGCATCCTAAGAAGTTGACCTCTTGCTCCCAGGCACCCCTGCATGACTTGTTTCTGCACCACCATGGATTGCCAAAACTTCCCAAAAGACAGTGTGCTGGATGGTACCCAGTTTCACACTGGGATCCCTACCCATGGTGCACCGGACTCTGCATCAACACAACCACTCCTGTTCAGTACACACAGCACCTGTACAAGGAGCAAGTGCACAAGTGATATACTAACTGTGACAGTTTCATAATGACATAATTTGAGTTGGGCAAAAATTTGGAGTGTAGACATGACCCTCAATTTAAGAATGGCTTGTATTGATTTAGCTTAAGTCAATTCCTTGTGAAATTCAGCTAAAGTGATATAAGCCAACCAGTGTCTACACAGGGGTTTGTGCCATTTAACTTAAGGTCCGTTTTTAAATGGAATTAGTTAAACTAGTCCAAGTTTGTGTATAGACAAGGTCTCAAATGTTTATTTCAGTAACACTGTCTGTTTCATAGCTTTATCTGTTTTGTTACAAACTACCAAAGTCTGGTCTACACACTGGTAGTTTGGTTTTTTTGTATCGGTATAACTATTTCAGTCAGGGGTGTGATTTATTAGTGAAATAGTTATGCTGGTACAATGCCTAGTGTGGGCACAGTTATACTGGAATAAAGGTACCTTATACCAATAGTGTTTATTCCCCTTCCTTTGTAGGCATAAGCTATACTGGTAAAATCATCTTCAAACCATAATAACTGTGTCCACACCAGGGGTGTTATACCACTTTGTGAGGAATTCAGTTGTGAGGAAAGTTTTGTGATGTATGGACATCTGTCTGCTAAGAACTGGATTGAGACCCTTAACATAAACCACTGAACAGCTCTTCAGTCGAAACATCTTTCGGTCACTACATGGCTGGTATAAGAACCAGTGATATAATGAAACGCTGTGTCTCCTTGCCAGTCCTCTGATTCATTCAATTGAATGCAATATGCTCCTTGCTGTTAATCTCTGTCCTCATCCAAACCAAAACACACTGAACACATTCAGACACAGTACAGACCTAACTGGTTTTTTACAGCTAGTCTTTCCTACAAAGACTTTGCCGTTATAGCTAGGTTGGCAAAGCCTCCTAGTGAAGGTGCAGCTTATACTGGCATAAGGAATTCTTTTGCTGGTAGTTAAATCACCTCCCAGAATAACAAAAGCTTTACTGATGTTGGTTAGGGCTGTGGTTTTTTCACACTTTTAACCAACATAGCTATGCCAGCAAAACTTTTGAGATGTGGCCTCAAAACAACATTGGCCTTGTAGCCTGTCAGACAAAGTGTGAATAAGGCAGAGGATTTGGGCAAACAGTAGTTAGATGTTCCCCCCCCCCCCCGCCCCCCCCACCATTTGCAGTAGAAGTTGTGCATCTTGTCCTACAAGACCATTCTTTCATTTCTATAGAACTGATTATCTGACCTATTCCACAGAAGTCACCACACACCTTCAGGCTGAAAGCTGAGGTATTCACTGGTCCATTAGGTGTAATAAGTAGTTTATATTCTTTACAGGGGCATTTGACTTAGATATCTGCAGGATTAGCCTTAGCACTTCTGATGCCTCCAAGCAGACTGAATGAGAGTTAACTTATATGGGGTCAGAAATGAAAGACAGTGTTTGTCAGGGGATTTCATTAACAAAAGAGAAGTGAGGGGGTCAAAGTCTGTCCTCAGATGTATGTCTCTATCTGTGCACCCATTCCAAGCCTTAGCCCTCTAGTCTTCACTTCCCTGGGGTGAAATCTCATGATTCTCCCACTCTTTAGACTGGGTCCCTGGGGTGCAGCACCCTGTGTACCAACCCTGATTCCTCAGCAGGCCCAGCTGGGTTCAAGCTCTATAAATCCTTCCTTTCCAGAGCTGTGACCAGAGCACGAGTAGCGGGACATAAAACACAGTATTGTTAAATCTCAACAGGAGGAATTAAAGCATAGGAAGAAAAGGGTTTTTTAACACACAAACAGCCTACCTGCATCTATTGTACTTAAAATCTAGGTAGGTTTAGTTTATCCACCCACTCCCACTTCTGCGGCTGGGGTTCAATCTCCTGCCCTCTTATTCCTGTCTCTCTCTTTCACAAGCTCAGACACACAGGTTTTTACCTACTCTCAAGTTCTTTATTCCAGTTTTCCAGTCTGGATTCCCCCTTCTGTTGTGCCAAGCCCAGGGTGTTGAACTGAACACAGTTTACCATCAGTTTTGTCTTTTATGTATTGGGTGCTACCTAAAGCTTATGGTCTGCCTTTCTGCCTAAGTCCAAGACAACTTCTGCCAGAATTATCGCTTGGTAATCACAGAGCCAACAACACAATAACAATCAAACTAACAGATACACATATAATATTAATAAAATATTACAGGGAGTTGCCACATCCTTCACAGCACCTTTCTTTCAAGCATTTTAGAGACATTCATTAAGATCACAACACTCCTGCAAGGTCTGACAAGCAGTTGTAAGGTCCTTTTTACACATTGGACCCAGAGAGATTCAGTGACTTTCCTAAAGCTACACAATGAGTCAGTGGACAAAGGAAAAAAACAAAAACAAAAACAACAACAAAAACCCAGGCAGAATCTGCTGTGATTATTAGATCATGCTCCCTTTAATAGCTGATCCCGCAGCACGACACTCATTATACCATTAAAGTATATAACCTTATGTACGGCTAGAGGAAAAGAAGAATGAATAAGATTGGGTTTTGAATAAATGTTAGTAAGATTACTGTATAGGGGCCAGAATCTGCCATCCATATTCATGTCTCATTTCATGAGAAGTGCCATTGAATTAAAGAGTAAGCACTACTTAACATAACAAAATATGGTTATAAATTAAAAAAAAAAATCTCATTTCCCCCCCTCCCCCCACATAAGAAAAATAGATTACAAGCCTAAATGTTCAAAATCATAAATCAGGCCCTCTGGAAATCATGAGACTGGCTCAGATGTCAGGAGATTTTTAAACAAGAATCCAAATGTATCATTTTTTATTTTCCTTCTGGCTTTTGAATCTTCAGGGTACACTGGGGCCATATGTTCAGACTTTTATCTGCAACCATAAAGAGTGGCTAAAAAAAAGGAATCTGAGATTTTCACAATCATAGAATTTTGAGAGCTGAAGTTTTAACTCCCCCCCCCCACCAATCAGTTATTATAAGAGTTATCAACACTGGGACTATTGAACACTATTTGCAGTGGACCATCTTACTGATTTGCACTCAAGACCTCTCTGGCCCTAGTTTTGCACAAATACAGGAAAATTGGCCACAAGCAAACAAATAAAAAATAAAAAATGTTTTTAATCCTGGAGATACAGCTAGAGCATCTTCTTATATTTATGCATGAAAAAAAAAGCAGAATATTGGAATTAAGATCTTCCATGTTGACCTGAGAGGACCACGTGTCTCCTCATTACACTCCAGGCAAAAGAATCATGAAACATATTCTTCAACCAGATTTCTTTCTTTTTTTTTTCCCTCCAAGCTTCAACTTGAAGGTCATGTAAGTCTTCAAAACTTCAGTATGCTCTCTACTCCTACACACTTATTCATCATCATGCACCCACAGCAGTGTAAAATACCACGTTTGCCAGTCTTTTAGGAATGTGGAGTTATATTCTACTTACAATATGCTGATTCTGGATCACTGAGTAATTCTCACTATGACCAGCAGATGAAACATTTTCCAGAGTATGCCAGTGAATGACATTTTTTTCCATGAGTTATTTGTCAACCTTTCAACAGAGCACCATATTTTTCCTATTAAGCCCCTTGGAGCTATCACCCAGTAGCTAGAAAAGCTTGTGGCGCTTTGCTGGAGCTCATAAAGCACAAGGCAAAGTGTTGGTAACTCAAAAATGCACATTGCTTTAAATCAAATTTATTAAACAAGCGAGGCTGGCAGGATGTGAGATGCCCAATTGCTTTAGTAGAAGGATGACTAAAATGTTCCACTGCTGCAGAGGTTACACACACTGTACATGCTGTCCGGTGTGAAGAGGGAGAAAAGGAATTTTTCCCTAGTCAGAAAATAAATGTGCTCCACACAAGTGAGAAGTGGGTCCACAGAAATAAGAAACCTCTTGCAGTCCCATTCACAGCATCATTTTTGCATTTGTAAGGCTTATGCCAGCAAACAGGACAAAGTGAGCAGAGATAAAATACAACATTTGGGAATTCTTGCAGAGCCCTATTAAAAGGCTCATCCCACAACAGAAAAGGGGATTTGGGGCCGATGAATTTGTTTTTCTAATAAAGGAACCAACTCTGCCACCTCTCCATTGAGTAGTATCTTACTACTCAAAATCAACAAATCCTGCACCTCCCTGCACCTCGATCATGCTTACTCCAGCTTGCCTGTCCAGGCAGTCCACACCTGGGCATAATAGGGTTCTTACCTCTTACTCCCCTGCACGGTGAAGCAGTCCAAGTTCAATACAGCCTTTAAAAATAATATGAAAATACTTATAATAATAAATAAATAATAATCATTAACAATACCTAGCTCTGATAGATCTGTTTTCATCCATAGACATCAAAGTATTTTATAAAAGGAGGGAATTGTTGTTATCTCCATTTTCCACATAGGGAAACTGAGCCACAGGGAGATGAAATGACATACCCAATATCAAATAACAGGACTGTAGCAGAGCTGGGAATAAACCAGTTCTCTTGAGTGCCCAGTGCATTCTCCTATACACTAGACCATGCTGCCTTCTGATGATTCTAAATGCAGTCAGCTCCTGCCTATCTACTATCTTGGGTCCCAAGCCTGCAAACATTTACTCATATGAGTAGGCCTTCCTCTGTCATGTGATTAGTCCCATTTATTTTAAGAGGATTCACTCATGTGACTAAAGATTTGCAAGATTGATCTTTTTGCTTGAAATTGTGTATAATCATATAGCCTGGTATGTTAACACTGCTGCACCACAGCTGGTGGGTCAGGGAGGGGGACTTTGCATGGCTTATGACATACCTGATGTGTGGCAAAGAGAAAACGTCATTCCCTAGGGCTGGCAACTATCACAAGCACAAAATCCACACGTTTGGCCCGATCCTCAGCTGGCATAAACTAGCTTTGATGACCAATGCTGATTTGCACCATCTGAGAATCTGGCTCATTACTGTATTAGACAAAGTCTGGGTTAGATCTTTTCCTGTTTGCTCTCCCCCAGTCTATGTTTACTATGAAAATCAAATAAAAATTGCAACACAGCAAACCATTACCCCCAAGGACTATATATACTGAAGCATTACCAACCCTATGCAACATAATTAACCATTACTTGAATTATGGATTGCAAACGGAGGGTCCTAAGACCTTTAAGATCTAGCATTTGGCAGTTTAACCCACAATGAAGGAGCCCGTTTTTATAAGAACAGACTATTATATTTAGCATTTTTCATATTTTAAATGGCTACTTTTTCACTGTATGGTTCAATGGCAATTAATGTGGGCTTGTCAACAGTGCAAGGTAACATGGAGTAGACAAGCTAAACTATCTAGCTGACTTGTAACAAATGAGTCTGAATCCACTGGAAATTAAATCTGAGGGATGAATTATGCGATGAAGGCTTTCAGGCATGTGTCCAAGGCAAGGAAAACTGGATAGGGAGAGGGGAGGTAGAGCTATGAAAGAGCTGGGTCACCCTGGTAGGACTATCACATAACAGCGGATGGCTCTCTGGCCACAGAAGTGACAATACATGCTGCATCTTCTTGCAATATGTTAGGCTGTTATAAACATTCATTTCCAGTAGTAATGTAAGGCCCAATCCTGCATTCCATGCACAAGCTAAACTCCAACTTAGTCAAAGCTTGCAGGGTAATATAACAATAAAAAAAGAATTTTGGGTAGCACAGAATTCTAACATATTTGGGCTTTAAATTAGAAGCAGACCGGGACCAAAATCCTGGAGCAGAACTTTTCTACATTTTTGGGAAAGATTCAAAAGCTGAACCAAGTGCCACATCTTTATAACAGACTGAACCAAAATCCTGGATTTCAAACTTTGGAATCTTTGAAGTCTACAGCCAAATTTTGTGGTATAAACCCATTTCACCTGTAAGTGAAAAAAAATCTGTATCTGGTAAGGACATGATCTATACTGTTCTCAGTGTCTAAAATATAATTATTTGTTCCTCAGTCCTCACCTTTCCCCACACATACGTCTCTGGAAACACTTCTGGAATATTCCAGTATAGCCAAGGCAATTTGATCGAATTTGCCACAGAAGGCAGTATCATATCAAAACCACAGGAAGAGGACAGGACAGCCTTTCTGAATTTAGACTGAACATTCATCTCAAAGTGGAGGCATGAGGCACAGCCCCCAAACCATGCAGATCCTCATTATTTTGCAATGGAAGGAAGACCCAACAAAATGGAGTGGGTTGCCCAGCTATGCTGTGCTAGACTCCCTTTTCTCTCTGGCAGCAGGGCTTCCAAAGGGGGCCTGATGCTCTTGACAGGGCCCGTCTCACCTGCTCCCTATTCCTCCTTGATAAAGGGTGGAGAGGGCATAGCATTACTGCTTCTTCTCACTTCCATCATTACTAACTCTTTCTGGGTTTTCTGGAAGAATTACTGCCAGTTTTGGAGGAGACCATGTTATGAAGAATGGCTGCTCCATGGCTTTTCCTCTCCCGTTCCTTTCATTTGCCCCTTGGATCTATGGATCTCCAGGGAAGAGCCTATACTGACTCCAAGACCCAGGTTCAAGAGCCTTTACGTCACCCGTTACTCTCTCCCATATCCTACATGTGAGAAACGGGGAAAGGGAACCCACAATAAGTAATCTAGTGTCATCCCCCTACTAGGGAGGGAACATATTTGAAGTCAATGGTGGTTCTGCTTGTGTAGAGATTGCAGGTCTAGGCTCTCAGTAATGCACTCAGTCAAACAGTAATCTTTTTCTCAGCTCCAGCAGATGCAAAATCTACTGTGTTGTTTTCCACTCAATGTTCATTCCCCATTGATTGTCATCAAGCACTTCACTGTAGTGTTGCAGATTCCGCAAAAGTACAGGTCCTTTTGAAATAATTCTTGATAGATGATTGGCATTTAAATATGAATTTTCTGATGAACAATCTGAATTTCTCAGCTTATCGTTCTGGGTTGTGTTCTAAATGGTATTTCTTGGGGGATCAGAGACTCAGGGTGTGAAGGCCTCAAGAACTTTTTTTCTTTTTATGTATGTTCTTTTCCTCATGTCTAGGTCTCATAAGCTTGGTTATTATAGGAGAGTGAAAATTTGGATGAGGGTTTTGTGAACTTTTAAACTGAAGGTTTTGATAATTTGGGTGAAAGCCAAAAAGGCAAATGTAAAATTCAACAACCTGCATTTCTTCTAGTCTGGAATGACTCTGTCTGCTTAATCAATAAGCAATCTTTTTCACATGATGAAGACATCTTATGAGTTATCCATGTTTAAGAATGGTAGCTCTAATGGGATAATTAGCAGCACATTCTATGGTAGCAAAACAAAATAGAAGCGTGTCCTTTAACTGTCACCTCAATTGTACTTGCTATTGAGGCTAAATAAGACTTTTTAGCTGTTCTGGGCCTAAGCATTCAATGTGATTGGACAGTCTCCCATCCAAACTGTTTGGGTAAGCATCTTCTCATAAAAATAGCTTCAATGACTGGCAGAAGAGATGTACATGAACTTCCATGCCACAGAACCCAAGCACAAGAGGGGCGCTGCTAGATTGGCTGCATGCAGGGGTCCTCTGTGCTCCCTGTGTACCAGGGAAGTACCTCCTTCCACGCTCTGCACATGCTGATGTGGGGACTATGTGTTGAGGGTAGACCTGGAAATCCAGTGGATTCCCATACTAAGGTCCTGATCCTGCAAATATTTACAAGTTTAACAGTAAGCACGTGAGCAACCCCATCCACTGTCTGTAGACTGATTCGTTGGCTAGGATTCCCTGCACCGGGGACACAAAGGGGCTATTGGTCCAGCCCACAGAGCTGAGTAGCTGCTGTGGGGTCTTGATGATTGGAGATGGATCTTGGGAGTTCCTTATTCCAATTCTGTATCCAAACTGAAGTGGGGGTTGAGGTAATTTCCCACCTTTCTCCGGATACTGCTAAACCACCTCAGCAAGAGACGACTTGTTCCTTGGGCTCACACGAATGCCACTGCTATTAGACCAGCCCAGATTCTACAAAATGGGAGGTATTTTTAAAAACTCTGTATGGAAGGACACTCACAGACCTCTGCAGAAGACCTACAACCCCAGCTCCTTCTTCAGACCACACAGGTAGAACACTGGGCTATACTATCAATTTATGCAGCAGATTTTTGCAGTGCGAAATATTAACATTTCCAGCAAAGAGTAGCTCAACATAAGTTGGTTTGCCAAGTGAGGCTGCCTCATCTTGTTTTTGCTTGAACTGGAACAAATGAACACGTTTCCCCGACTTTTGTGCCTCCTCCCTGCAGCACCCCAGGACACAGGCTTTATCATGGAGTAACAGGAGATATATTTATAAAAGTCTTACTAAAGTATTGACAGTGCATCTCTGCAGTGTATTGCTGATGAACGCTTTCTTGCAGCCCATGGCCTGTCTCCTGTCTGGTTGGGGCACAGCATTACTCCAACCTGCACATGGGCCCAAGATTTTGGTCTCAGTTATATTAATCTAAATCTCCATGGCTCTGGTGATCCAGTTTTCAGTGGGTCTTCTAGCTGCTACTTTTTTATTTATAGATCAGAGTTACATCAGATCTATACCAGCTTATCTGAGATCAGAATCTGGCCTACAAAGCTTTACTCAGGTTTTGTTCAGTGGATTATGCACGTAGAGGTGAGTGTCACACCTAGTGTATTACAATAAAATGGCATAATTTGTATTTTCAAATGTAAATTAAAAGTCAAACATGCAAATTATTTTAAAAAACAAAACAAAACAAAAGGAAATTATGTGAAAGCTTCTCAAAACCAGAGCCAGATTCTACCACCCTTGTTCACACTATTACTAATTCAAAGCCCACTGATGTCCATGGAAACACTCCTACTAAGTTCAATCGGCTTTGGATCAGGTCCGTTAAATCAACAGGACTGCTCATAGAGGGCCAAATGTGTTGCTCCTTACTCAAAGCTTGTGGCAAAGCCATGGTTAGGACAGACTAAGGGCTTGTTTGTACAGGGAAGTTGATTGGCTCAGATACAGGGGCGGCTCCAGGCACCAGCGCACCAAGAACATGCCTGGGGTGGCAAGCCGTGGTGGCATGCCTGCAGGAGGTCTGCCGGTCCCGCGGTTTCGGCGGCAATTCGGTGGCGGGTACGCTGAAGGTGCGGGACCGGTGGACCTCCCGCAGCCATGCTGCCGAATCCGCATTACCAGCGGACCTCCCGCAGGCACGCTGCCAAAAGCCAACTGACTGCCATGCTTGAGGCGGCAAAATACATAGAGCCGCCCCTGCTCAGATATATTGGAATAATTATACTGCTATAACTATATGTCAGTATAACTTGCCCTGTGGACAGTCAATTCTGAATTAATGTGATTTTCAGGGTGAAATATTCATACCAGAAATAAGTCTCTTTTGTTCAGGAGCACAGCATCTACACGGCATAGCCACAGTGGTATAATTATTCCACCATAACTATGTTGGACAATTTCCCTGCGTACACGAGTCCTAAGATAGTACTCGGTGTGATCTAGGAAATTTGGGGCTACAATTTTTTGCCAAGAAGAAAGTGGTTAGTCTAAAAGCCTCACCTCCCTTCAGTACAGTACTGTTCACATGAGCAACCCCCCTGCCAGCTTCCAGAAGTGCAAGGATGCAGACAAACTCAGAAGGAATCTCAATATTCTTGGAACAAGTGATTCTTCATATTACTACTTTTTCTGGCAGTGCCTGTCAATCATGAAACTTCAGAAATGTCACAAACACCCACATGCACTGTTTCAAAGGTATCTAATGTAGGCTATATAATACCATATTTCAAAATGGATTCAAAGCTTTTCATGTATCCAATAGTTAAGAAAAAGGAAAAACACAAACATGAAATGAAAATGAAATATGTTTGTTTTGCTATTAAGAGCAACACTATTAGTCTATTCCACATCAACATTTCATCACAATTATTTCTGTGGTACATGTTATGGTCCTGATCCTGCAATTTAATATGTGTGGGATCTGCGCGCTCATGCAAGATTCCAGTGGGGCAAGCCTGTGCAGGTGTGATCCTAAAATATACTTTATGATTTTAGAAAGGATGTAGAATACCAATTAGTTCTTTGGGTGTTCCAAATAGCAACACCATCCCCATTCTACACCCACACTTGACCGTTGCAATTAAAAAGTAATTAATCGTTACCTTAAGACAAGAGGAGGGAAAGAACCACGTTTTTGTGAAAAGTGCACATCTTCCACAGTGATTAATATAATATAATAGCTAGGTAGATCACACCACAACTTCTCCTCCTTCCAGGAGCAGGAGCCACTGAAGAGCATAAGCCCATGAGCAATAGGCCACGAGCAAAAGTTTTATTCCTTGGGCCTGCATCAGTCTTGCACCTGTGTTTTAAAGTTATTATTTAATATTGTTAGTTAAGCACCAGCGATGTGCCTGGAACTGTACAAGACACAGGAGCGAGACAGTCCTTCTGCTGCAGAGCTTCTCTTCTAACCAAGAGCTTGTCTATATGGAACATTATGGGTAGGTTGACATTTAGGCGGCATGCAGAGTATGGACATTGCACGCCCAGCTAACATGGCTATAAACAGCAGTGTAAGATGGTGAGGCACTTCTCGGGTGAGTAGAATACAGACACATCCGAACTCTAGGGTATATACCCCACATGGCTATCTACATGCCCAAGAAGGTTCTCACTGGGCTTCCAGGCCAGAGGTGAAGACAGCATGAAGAGAAGCCAGGATTTAAAGGAGCGACTGGCCACTCTGCTATCTGCCTCGTTTAAGCCTCAACTAGGAAGAGTTAGAAAGCAGGAGCGTGCCACTATCCCATCCTCCAGTGCTTCTCTCTTTTCCTCTCACCTCCCCTGGCTGCTCTGCCCACTCCCTGCCTGAGTCAGGTGCAAGAGCAGTAGGCATTGCCCAGCCAGATCATGGAACTGAACCCTCATTTCCTGATTCCTAGTCTTGTGCCTTAACTACAAGACCATCTTCCCTTCCTCTAGTTCAGTATCTTGCCTTGACAGAGGCTCCATAGGAAGGTGCAAGGAACACTATATGAATAACTCTGGGACAACCAGACCATAATGTCTAATCTCCATCCCTAACATCTGCCAGTCACTGCTTGGTGTATGCCTTGACGCATGAGGGTTTACATCCCTATTTTGTACCCTAATGTAACGGTGGACATTCTCATGATCCAAGGAGCTCAGAAGGTCCCTCTGTGTATTTCATTTACCATCATCTCTACAAACTGACACTGAGTCATATGAAGCTAGAGCCACCTACTGTTGGCTTCTCCTGAATCCCCATAGGTTTAGCCCATGGGTCTAGCCTGCTAAAAAGTATGGTTGCACCCTCACTACTAGATGGTGGTTTTGTTTGTGTGTGTTCTGCAGGCTTTCCTCTGGTATGTAGTACAGCCTCCTTTGTGTCTGAGAGTTTGTTTCTAGAATGATAAGTGTGTGGAGCTAAAGACTCAGACACAATATTTAAATCCAAATGTCCACTTTTGTAATCTCTTATATGCCAAAGACTCAGAAGTATGTAGCGCACACAGGCGAGGGCAGTAATGCTCTTACTAACCAAGCATTTAAGACAAGTCATTCTGCCACATCTGCACCTTGAGCTGAGCAGTTATACAAGTCTCTAGCATCCTACCCTGTCATGTTAATAGAATGCCAGGGCCATTAAAAAATACTGAATATATTTCCCAGTCTCAGCAAGCAGCTTTCAAATGACTGTATTATTTATTCATTAGTATTACATTCAAAGTGCTGTTTCCCTTGTTATTTGGTGAAATAAATGAAAGAAAAGCAATATCATTCTAAATCCCAATTTACTGCTCTTGGAAGCCTGGAATGGCCACATCATAAAATTCTCTCTCTTCTCCCTAAGTCTCTCTCTGTCCTGCTTCAGACTGAAAGAATAACTGCCTTCAGCATCTCCCCTTATACATTGTGAGAAGTTAGAGGCAGGCATGGGGTAATGGTAGCTCTAGCTAATTAAGTCTATACTACTATAATAATCATCCTCCTCTAGTAGGGAGGAGGGATGGTGTCGTGATGAAGACACTGGACTCGGACGCCAGAGACTGGGCTGCTTGCTGGCCAGAGTAGCACAGATAAACTGGGTGAGCGTAGTACACTGCTCCAGAAAAAGAGGTGAAATAACTTACCCCTCCCCCAGAAAAAGGGGGGGACAGGGAAAAAATTCAGAGTATAGAAGGTTGGAATATTTTCCCCTGCTGTCAGAAAATCTTGACTTTTCATCAAAAAGCCTCAAACAAAAATGTTTTTCTGCAATAACTTTCAGTTGAAAAATTTGAGGGTTTCAGTTGTTTGATGAGAAAAAAAAATCAAAATTTTCTACAAGAAAGCAGAAACTCCCAATAGAAAAATTAATGTAGCCCAAACCCCAATTTTCCATCGAATCACTGTTTTGGTGGAATATTTTCGACCAGCCCTAACTGTGACTCTTTAAGGCACAGTTTGTTCTGGGGCCTCTTTCTGCGGTGGTGCATCAATGTCCTGCCCCTTATTCATGGCAGGATGTAGAGTTGGAATCCCTTTGAAATCAGTAAAGGAAGGTACTGCTCTGTGTAGGCAGTGCTGCCAACTCTTATGATTTCATCATGCGTCTCATACTCTTCTTAGAGCTCGAGCTCCTGGAGCCCTATGATTATGGGAAAATCTCAGTTCTCCATTTTAAAAAAGTATGTTTCTATCCTTCATAGTTGCAGAGGAAAGCTTGAACATGTGAATCCCAAAGGCTCAGAAACTAGAACAACAAAAAGAAGCTCAAACTTAATATATATTTTTAAAATTATGATTGGGGGGGGGGGCGGAGGGGGTAGCTCAGGATTTTTGAATGCTTAGCAATACAGCGTAAGATGGCCAGGATCAACACCTCAGTCATATGTGATATTAAAAATGTATCAGGTAGGATTTCACTAGCAACCAAAATCATTTCCTGATCCAGGAGAGTTTGCCATGCCCTCTGAAACCTCACTTTGTAGGCAGAGATTTTTAGAGGAACATGGGATTTTTAAGCACTCAGCTCTCACTGCTTGTCACAGAGATTTGGGCACTTTGTGCCTTTGAAAATCTCCCCTGTAATCTTCAAAGTCAATATTATCACCTCCCACTTTTCAACTCCCTAAGATCTGGTTTAAGCTATAACGGCTACTTTAAGCTCCTGCAGTGTCAGGAAACTTGAATTTGCATCCCAAAATGCTCTAGTACAATGATGTAAAGAAAAGTTGGCAGGAAATAGCAGATATCTGACCCACACAGATGTGTGTGCGCGCTCGTGAGTGTGTGTGAGAGAGAGAGACAAATAAGAGATGAACCCTGCTGTGTACTTGACTCTTTAAACACACTGACTCTGCTTTCAAATTGGCCTTGAAATACTAACTGCTAAGCAGATGCAGACATGTAAACTATGACTTTAGAGGAGGGCCTCGATGTGACAAAAACAAATTTAGTCTCTACTATCTAGCAGCTCAAAGAAGCGCAAGCAGGCAGAGCTAAATTAAACTGAGGTCAGAATATAACCCCTTCCTGACACAAATTCAGACAGCAAACCCCAATTGCTCCAGGACACAAAAAGTGGTAGTTTATCTTGAAATCTAACATGCATGATCTGGCAATGGCATTGTTTCAATTATGAAACAATTCACATCTCAGCTGACACATGTAGTGAAGCTTGCTACTTGCCTAGTACATAATTTAAGGTAAAAGAAAAGAGGGTGTGTTTCATCATGGTCTATCATATCTTTGTCTATTGTTCTGCAATCCATTTGCATACCTAAAGGGAAATGGCCTCTTTAATTTCTTTCCCCTCTCCTAATCATCTGAGGCCTATTAAGAAGTGCTCTGTATCCTGTAATCAGACAATTTATACAGTGTGTACCCTTAGGCTACAGCCATTATAAACAAGCTGGAACACTCTTTTACAATAAATGATTAGCATGGGAAGACACCATTCATAATTAATTTTTTTTTGTTTTTGTTGGCAGATGGTTCCAGGCATCCCAGCATGGCCTATTGCCCACCTCTTTATTATGTGTAGAGAAGGGCAGTTTGTGGGGGTGGGGAAGAAAGCTAACATCTGCAAGGCTAACTCACTTCAAGATTAAAAAATGCTTTTCAGGTCTCCCTACCTTCTCATGAGTCTGTGGTGAGCTTACTGCTGAAGTTGATGGAAACATATATAAATTAGCTGCAGATCAGAATCTTAGTTAAAATCAAGGGAACATTTTAGATCAGGATCACATTCTGGTGCCACTTTATCCACAGCATCTATTCTCGATACACCTTAGGCAAATCAGCTAGTACGTCACACATCTGGAACTCAGGTAGCTGATAGATCCGGACTATGGGCTGCACTGCCACCAGGCTAAATGAAAGTTCTGCTTGTAATTACTTTTTAAAACCAATTGCCTATTTACCTGCTAGTGGAACCAGATCATTGACAAGTAGGTGTTTCCATTTATTAATTTATTTATTTTACTGTTTGCTTCTTGCTTTTCACTCCATTGTCTGTATCAACCTTAACACTTTTGAGTTCCTTGCAGCACTGTTAAAGCTTCTCCACACTGGGATGCAGCCAAAGCGAACTGTCATTTGAATGACTTGTGCCCGCACTGGTGCTGAGACCCTCTCCCGTTGAGTTCTCCTGACTGTGATAGGGCAAATTTATCAGAAGACCTGGATTCTACAGAACAGATTCCTTCCCTAAGAGCAAATAAATCTCTTGCTGTCATGGCTCAGTAGGATTCTGAACCTTCACTTTGCTCCTTTCAGAAAATAACATGCTGTACTTGCATATTAGAACTTTGGAGCCAGATCTATCCTGATCTCATTGAAGTCTGTAGGACTTTTTGCCATTGACTTCAAGGAGATTTCCCCTCTGGAAATATAATAGATTGTTTGCACTACCTAGAAATATACAAAGTCATAATTTCCAAGTGAAACAAAAGGAGCTGTATTCTAGAAACGTTTTCATGCCCACAGACACTAAGTCTGATCCTTGGCCAGTGGCAAAACAAGCATTAAGGTTGGGGTAGCCAGCTCTGAGAGGATCATGTCAGTGCAAGGGGATGATCAGTTGGTAGACAGCCTAGCAGGCAAACAAAGCAAGGATTGTGGAAATGGGGGTATGGCTGGGGCTTCTTGCAGATGCCTGACTGCTGCTCACATTTAGTAGGGGACTGACCTAGAGAACAGCTGAGGAGCAAGGGATCACAGAGATGGCTTAAAGTCACTGTAATAGGGTATTCACTGCCACATTCGCCTGGAAAGAGTTAACGAGGCTGGGAAAGAGCCAATTAATGGACAGGCCACACCTGAGGAAAATTAGATCTAAGCAACACTTGAATGATTATGGAGCTCAGCTGAGAAAGAACAGGTAGAGCGGTTATAAAGCCAGGAAGTTGGCAGCAGAAAAGGCTGCAATGAGGAAGCCTGCAGGAAAGAAGGAAACCCAGAGGGAAAGTAAAAACCCTGGAGAGCCAGGTCACAAAGGAAGGGATTACCCAGAAGTGTGGCGGAGCAGAAGCCTGAAGGAGGCAGAGTAGGAAAAGGCTCAGGGGAACAGCAGCAAGGTGGGATGTTGCAGACCTTGGCCACTGATTAGATGGTCTCTCAGCTGGAACCTGGAATAGAGGTTGGAGCCGGGTTCCCCTACCAGCTACTAAGGAAGTGGCACATTCTGGGCAGTGGAACTGAAGACTGTCTGAGACAGTTAGTCCAGTGAGACTTTGAAACTTTGGGAAGGGGAAAAACACACAGTGACCTGGTTGAAGGCCCAAGCCATGAAGAGGGAGCAACCAAGCCACAAGAGAAAGCCCCCCGAGTCGCAGAAAGAGAGAGAGGCTGCGGGGCATGCAAATGAATGACTGAAGGGGTCAACAGACCCAGAAGGAGCTAATTCCCAGAGCAGCCAGGAGGAAGTGCCCTAGAGGTGAGTGTACTCCATGACAGTCACCTTTGAATTCTTCTTCTGAGTCCCATTATGCCCTTCTCAGCCACAATCAGCCAACCTGGATTAGAAGCAGAAGTGTCAAGAAAGGTTGTTCTCATGCAGATTTCAACCTGGCTTGAACTAAAATTTTCACACAGCAGGCACATGGATTTCCATCCCGGCTTTTGCAAGCCAAGGAGTTCCAGATAATTTTGACAATACAACTTTTGCAATTTTGTCAGGTGCCATGCTTTCCGTGATCCAAACTGGTATGAGAGATCTTCTTGGAAAATTTAAATGCTGCAGAAAGTGGAATTGTTTTCTCTTAGTCCTGACTCGATACCAACGCATGGTTTGCACTGAATGGCTAGATATGCCACCTTTCAGATGAAATGTAAAATTGGGGCCCTGATCATTTCTAAGTTCTACCATGAGTGTTAAGGAGTTTTTGCCTTCAAAACCCACCCTGTGTTCATGGTGGTCCTGTTTGCATTTTCCATGCCAGAAGGTATAATGCATCTTGTACAGAGAACAAGCCTAGTCTGATTTCAGAAAAGGGGCCATATTGATGTTAAACTTCTCCTACTCTCTGCCGGTGATGGTGGAATTTCTAGGGTCACTGATTTGACATACCAGTGCACATTGTCCTCACATTCCAAAAGCAAGCCTGAAAAGGATGACCGCCATATCTGAACCTTCGGTGCATATGCTTAATCAGGAGGGGAAAAAAAAAAGGATGCAAAGGATTGCCTTCGGATCAAAATATTTTTCTTGTCAGTACTGACTAGGCCCAAAGGCTTGTAGACCAAGATGTTTGGAAGCCAGAATAGCTGTAGGAGATGCTGGAGGGAAGAGCTGACTTGCAAACCAACCACCCTGATTTTTTTTTTTTTTATCTGCAGTGGATTTGGTTCAGGGTTTTCTCCTATAGCCTTTGTTCAGCCAAGAGCTTGCTGCAAGACAGCAGCAACAGATGGAGTTATTCCTTTGTGGATACTGTAAAAAGCAACAAAGATTCCTGTGGCATCTTACTGACTACAAAAGATAGATTTTAAGTGATAAGTGACAGGCAAAAAGGTCAGAGTTAGTTACGAAAATAAAATACAATATAATCACACAGTCTAAATTCTCAACCCTATTAGACTGGGCAACATTTAGATTAAACAGTTTTTCTCACCCCACTGGATATTGCAGTTCATAGTATGCAGGTTTCACCATTGAAACCTGGGCCAGTCCCCTATGTTGGAGTCTTCAGTCTTCTCTGAGTGTCCTTATTGCTAGTTGCAGTGTAGGTGGGGGAAGAAGGAAAGCCAAGCATGGGGCTTCTGTGTTCTGTTTTATACCCTCAGTCCCATGTGCTTGGAGAACACAGGTCCAGGCATGTCTGGTGGGCCTTGCTGAGACCCCAGGCAAGGTTGAGCAATTCCTCTGATGTGGCCGTATGCAGGTGAGTCATTGAATTGTAGCTCCCTTGTCTGTTCAACATCCACTCCGGTGTTGGTTACCTCTCTTGTCATTGTCTCTGGAGAGCTAGTATCTGGGCACCTCCCAACCCATAGTGTATTTTAGTGACAATCATACAACACATTCTCATAACTTCATATGCATTAGTTATATACGTATTCAGATAGAAAAATGACTTTCAGCAGATCATAACCTTTCCCCTGATACCTCACATGGCCTGCTTTATATGCAATAGCATAATTATATATAAATGAGGAATATAGGGATTATAGGATGCTCCCCAAATAATGTCACATTGGGTATGTGGCATATCTCCTAACCTCTCAGTGAGTGGTGGAGTTTCTGGTTTAGTCACTAAATACCTGACCTGTGGCAGGTTGTACTGGTGTATGTGGTACCAGTAGCATGCCCGACCTGACTTTTCAGGATGAAAGATGAGTCATTTTATTATCCTGACCAAATCTCCTTGTCTTTGGAAGCTGGTTTGTCTATCAGTTCCATGAAAAATGCTTCAGTGTGTACTCAGGACAAAGAGTGAATGCACTTTTTGCTTTGTTCCTGTCTTTTCAGCAATTGGGGGGTGGCTTTTTTCCTTTCACAGACAGACACTGCAGCTCCACATTACAATCATCATTAGACTATATCAATGTAAAGGTAAGTCCAACGCTGGGAGTAAGCTACTTGACAGAGCCTCTTTGTTTGTCTGGATGACTTAAACTGCAAACGCTGAGGTCATCCAAACCTCTCAATCATGGTGCAGCCTAGTTCCAACAGTTGTAGTAGAAACTGATGATGTAAAACATGCTTAACATGCCAAGCCCAAGTTTCAGATGAGGCAATCTGTTACAAGCTTTTTTTCTACTTGAATGTTACACAGCAGCATGCAGAGATTTATTTAAACCGTTTCTAACAGTATGACTACTCAGATCCCCCCCACGATTTCCTGCTCCTCTAGCTAATTGCAAGGACTGTTTTGTCATGAAGCAGAAGAAAATTATTTCTTGGCTTTAGATCTTTGCCGCATTCAGTTCCACAAGTGATGTGCATTGCAGGTATTTAAACTGGATTTCAGAATCTGGGTTTGGATCCATATCTTGGGCTTCTATTGTAAAGGTTATTACTAATAAATGCGATGAGATTAGGGATAAAAGGGAGGCAATATAGATGCCAGAAGTCTCCCATAAGAATTTTTTTGCTAACCTGTTCATTTAATTTTTGAGCATGCTCTTACTCCTCTGTTGCAACTGCTGTTCTGGAGAACAATACAAAGTGAGGCTCTGGTAGTGGTACCTTAGCAGGAAAAACTAAAGTATAAAATTCATTGCTTAAATTAGATAAGGCTTCAGGCAGGATTTCCAGCTCCTGAAAAGTAATCTACCTGTAGAAGAGATCCCTCTGCAAAAGAGTTTCATAAAGCAAGTTATGTTGTACTGTATTATAGGGCAAGAAAATGAATGAAAAGAAAGAGAGGAGGCAACTCCACCAGGGTGTGCTGGGTCATCACCACTGTGGTGACGTTTAAGGCCAGATTCCAACATCTAATGCATCGCTTGTATTGCCACGCACGTTTTCAAAAAGTATCTGCTGACACTTGTAAATCGCCACATGTTTGGATTTCCAACAAGATCTCTCAACAAGCTGTGTTACTGCATGTCATTATTTCCACTGGAAATAAAAAATGGCTGTAGCATGTTAACTCACAGCAGGGTGTGCAACAGTGTCAGGATAACTCACTAGGGAGCATTCCCACTTCAAGGCCAGAAGGTTCTGTTCAAGTCCCACACCAGGATTTAGGCTGAGGGCTTTTACCTTATATATTTAAAAACTGTGCGAAGCCAGTGCTCACGGACAGTGCCAAATTGACAAGCCCCGGAGAGTGAAATCACACTGCAACAACAAACCTTCCACTCCTCACTGCCCTGTTGACATGCCTCAGTTTTCACATGTAGGAACGATTTTGAGAATGACATGCTCACTCAGCCCTCGAGCTTTTCTGCTAAGGCTGCCCACTAAAGTTACAATGAAATTGAGAGATTCATAAATGTTAAGGCCAGAAGGGACTGTTGTGATAAACTAGTCTGACCTCCTGTCTCTCACAGGCCCAAGCACCTCACTCAGTAGTTTCTGCATCAAGCCCATAAGTGCTGCGTGAGCAGTTTGAGATGTTCCATCTTCATTTAAAAGACTAAAGAATTAGTGCCAGTTGGGGTGGGTTTTTGAGAAACAGACTGAGACCAAACCAACCAAACATTTTGAATCAGCTGAGATGTTCTCTAATTAATCCACCAGGTTCCAGAGGCTCTGATGAGCACATTTTTTATAAATCATCAAATGATACATAAACATACATCCTTCCCAGTTGCCAATCACAGAGAGCAATGGCTTTCAAGCAGTATTGATCTGAGCTGGACTAAAACTAAGACATAATTATATTCTTGTACCAACTACTGGGGCCATCCAGTTCACAAATGGTTCATGTGTCACGTTAAAGACTACTTGGCTACATCATACTACTGTTGATTTCAGCCATCGCTTGAGATGTTACTAGGATGGCCAGGTGTTCCACAGTGAGCAACCTAGACAACTATTGTCTCCCATGCCTGGACACCACACAGCACTCGCCTCTGGTGCAGGGCAAATGAGGAGAAGCTTAGCCACTGACAGTCTGGGTCATCTGCTTACTGCAGGTGTCAGTGTGGGCAATACTGTACTTACACGACCCTCATCATGATAGTATTTGAGCATCTCACAATCTTTGAAGCAGGAAAGTATGACTCCCATCTTACATGTGGGTAGCTGAGCAGAGCTTCAAAAATATTGAGGCTCCTAACTTCCTTTGATTTTGTGGATCTGGGCCCAAGTGATTTGTCCTAGGGTCACAGAAATTGAACCCAGATCCAATGGGTACAGTTCTGGGACCTATCCACAGAGTACCCCGTATGCCGGAGTGGGCAAACGACGGCCCTGGGGCCACATCCGGCCTTTCAGACGTTTTACTCCGGTCCTCGAGCTCCTGCCGGGGAGTGGGGTCTAGAGCTTGCCCCGCTCCGTGCAGCTCCCAAAAGCAGCAGCATACCCCACCTCCGGCTCCTACGCGTAGGGGTAGCTGGCGACTCCGCACACTGCCCCCGCCCCAAGCACAACCCCCGCAGCTCCCATTGGCCAGGAACCGCAGCTGATGGGAGCTGCAGGGGCGGCGCCTGCAGACGGGACAGCGCGCAGAGCCTCCTGGCTGCGCCTCCATGTAGGAGCCAGAGAAGGGACATGCCGCTGCTTCAGGGAGCTGCTTGAGGTAAGCGCTGCCCGGAGCCTGCGTCTCTGACTCCCTCCAGTGCCCCAACCCCGAGCCCTGATCACCCTCCTGCCCTCCAAACCCCTCATCCCACCCTCCTTCATGCCAGAGCCCGTACCACCAGCCGGAGCCCTCACCCCCTCCTGCACCTCAACCCCCAATTTCATGAGCATTCATGGCCCGCCATACAATTTTCTTACCCAGATGTGGCCCTCGGGCCAAAAAGTTTGCTCACCCCTGCCTTATGCTCATCATTCACAGTAATGTCTGCAGTCAATACGTCTGCATGCATGACTCTACATGCAGGGCGAAGGGCTGGGTCAAAGACTGATGAGAACAGCACTGGATAGGTTGTGTGGAGTATAGTCCTGGAAGCGCACACATGCACACACACACACACACACACACACACACACTCATTTGGCTGGATGTCATTTTCACCAGCTCAGCTGGCTGGTGGCCAGAATGTGCAATTGTTTGCAAAAATCAAGGGGAGACACACACACACAACAAAACAAAAACCAGCAAGCAACCCTCCCCCCCGACCTCCATACACACAGATTGGGATGCCAGGACAGACCATGAACATCAAGATGTTTCTGTTTCCCAAGGGGACACAGTTTGCCTAACGATTAAATGAAGTTCATTTCTGTCCTTCTAATGTGTGTTCAGAGCCCATCAGACTCTCCAAGAAGAGCAAAGTATTTTCCCTGAATCATAGTTGGGGAGCAGGGATAGGTTGGTGGTTTGAGCATTGGCCTGCTAAACTCAGGGTTGTGAGTTCAATTCTTGAGGGGGCCCATTTAGGGATCCGGGGCAAAAATCTGTCTGGGGATTGGTCCCATTTTGAGCAGGGGGGGGTGGACTAGATGACCTCCTGAGGTCCCTTCCAACCCTGATATTCTATAGTCAGCTCTCTCAGTAAAACATGCTCTAATGTACAAGGCAGTGTGGAAACTATTATTGAGGGCATTTCAGCTACTTCTTTTGCCTACAAAGGACTTGATCCGAAGCTAATTGAAGTAATTGACAATCTTTCCATTGGCTTAAATGGGCTTTGGATCAGGGTCATAGCTCCTACATTATCAATAGCTAGCTCAGTGCACTGTATGGTGTTTTGGGGCCGCTAGCGTCTGAAAAGCACTCAGTTGCATTATAGTGACATAGTACTAAGATACCTCATATGGTAAAGCCAAAACTATACTAAGTCCCCAAAAGATCTTGTTCAGATTTTTAAACCAACAGAGCTCAGACACAATTGTTTTGAGTGTCTCGCACACTGAAATCTGACTTTCAGTAGAAGGCAGAGCAAAATGTCATGAAAGTAGCACTTGCCTCACTTAGGGCCTGTCATCATGTCAGCAATATTTATGATCTCAAACAAATAATACTGTTTCTTGTCAAGCAGCATACAGCATGTTATCCACAATTATTCAAATAAATCACTATACAATAGTAATCACATTACTCAGAAGTGTGACTCAGTCCTAGTTTTATCTACTAGCAAATATCCGTTACCATCTCCTGCCCATTTCCATTATGGGTATTTTACAACACAGCTGTGTATTTAGGTATAATACTGAAAACTAACAAAAATTTGAACTGAAAAATAAGATGTTCAAAGAGTTGTGAACCTAACCTACTTTTATAAGTGGGCTTCACATAATGAATTTTGGAAGCCTTTCAGTCAGAAAGTGTGTGTGTGTGTGTGTGTGTGTGTGTGTGTATGTATGTGTGTGTGTGTTTAAATGCAGATTAACTTCAGTGGTATAATACAAGAAGCCTACAAAATAATTCACTGTGTAAAAATCTTTTCTATTTTTTTTAAAAGACCCTTAAGTACTTTGATGTTATAAATGTGGCCATAAAGAACATCAGTTTAAAGCAAACTTTAAGTCGGCTATTTTCAGCATTGCCATTTGCTCTTTATTAGACAGGACTAATCCTGCAAAGAACTCAGGGCCAGATTTTTAAAGGTATTTAGGGACTTAAGATGCAGACTGGCACATAGTGAGATTCTCAAGAGTACTTAGGCAAATTAGCCACCAAACTCCAGCTGAAATCATCTGCATCTTTAGGCACCTAAATACCCTTGAAGATCTAGCCACCAAGTAGGTCCTTGATTTTAAACACAAGTAGTACCACGCTAAAGTCATAATGGGTGGCAAGTCAACAGGACAACTCATATGCGTAAATGTTTGGCCGGATCGGAGCCTACATTCCCTGAACTTATTTAAAGGCCTGATCCAAGGCCCACTGAAGTTGTCTGAAGTCAGTGGGCTTTCAATCCGGTCCAGAGGCCCTGATGCAGGAAAGTACTTAAGCATATGTTTAATTTTAAGTATTTGCATAGGTCTCATTAACTGCAAGGTAAGCTCATGCTTAATGCTTTCCCAAACAGGGGCCCAAGTCAATCAGATTTAGGATGTTCAGCAGTGGCACCTTGTAGGGGGAACATCAAGCCAGTTACCCTGTAGCCTTGTGTAGAGTGGGAGTAAAATACTCTGGATATGTCTACACTGCAGTGAAAAGGTGCCAGCTGACTTGGGCTCGTGAGGCTCGGGCTAAGGGTCTGTTTAATTGCAATGTAGATGTTTAGATTTGAGCTGGACTCCAGGATCCTGCGAGGTGGGAGGGTCCCAGAGCTCGGGCTGCAGCCCAACCCTGAAAGTCTATAGTGCCATTAAACAGACCCTTAGCCTGAACTTCAGTCAGCTGGCACAGGCCTGCCACGGGTAGAATCTAACTGCAGTGGAGACATCCCCTGTGATTGTGATTTAGGAGCATTTTACATCCACTTTCCAAGGAGGGACACAACAGGAAAGGGAACGGGTAAGCAGATTTTTATATTTAAAACAACCAGTATAAGATTCCAAAACTGTTGAACATTTTCAGAAAATAAATGTACCCTTCTTGTTTCTATAAAAGTGTGATGATCGTGTGTTTTGAAGTGGGGAGTTTCTTTAAGAGAGAAGGGGAGGACATGGCAGACTGACAATGTTATGAAATCATCTACAACATATGTATACTCCTTTTTTTTTAATAAAGCCCCTCTAATATCACACTGTGAGAGCTTTGGCCCTAGTCCTTGAATTGCGCAATTATAGAGGAGAACCTACAAAATCCTGAAGGAAGATAAAATAGATTCTTACAATTGTTTCCTTGGGGACTTGGGGCTATAAATGGTTATGCTAGCATCTGAATTGTCTATAGTTTATTTTAAGTTTACTTGTTCAGTTAGCTCTTCTGAGTCCTGCTCATCTGCTGAGATGTGAAAGAAGGAAAAAGAAAAATCCACAGAATTTCTCAAAATGTGCCTGGCTTACAATCCTAGATACAAATCTTGCAGAAACTTAGATACACGTGTAACTTTATGCTTATAAGTAGTTCTACTAAAGTCAATGAAACTACTCATGTAAGTAAAGATAAGCATGTGCATAAGTGTTTGTAGTATCTGAGCATCATGCAGTGCAGTAATGGAAAAAAAAAAACCAAGCACAGAAACACATTATTCGTAAGCCTACTAAATGAAAGTCAAAATATAATAGGTCAAGTCCTCAGCTACTGTATATCAGCACCATTTCACTGATGACAATGGAGCTCTGCCGATTTAAACCCATTGAAGGTCTAGCCCCATATATTTACAGCTTCTGACCCGCGATATGTACCAGGGACTCCTATCAGGCTAAAGGCAGCCACCCTGTTACCAAGACACTTGAAAATGATGACATCTTTCCAGGTAGATGAGCTACAATGTTGGTTATATCCAATAAATATTGATTACATCCAATATTTGTACTCACTTTAGTCCAAGCTGTAGCTCTTAAAACAAAAAGCTCACAGTAATCTGTAATACAACCACCCGTCTCAGTCAACACCAATCCTGGGAGTGTTTAGAGGGCCGTATGGTGTTTCAAAGGAAACAGAATATGTAACATTCTGCTAATTGAATGGGACAGTTCTTATTACCAAGAAGTATCCTTCCATTTCCCACTGTAGTCAAGATATTTACATATGGATAATGCTTCAATTTACAATCTATAAATAACATGTCATTACAGTGTAATTAATAATTGTTTATATAATTGCATGAAAACTATTCACAATTCAAATTTTACATTAAAGAGCAATGGCCATTTTTGGTTTCACATTTTGAGCTGTCTAGTGGCAATTCCCTAATTATCAGTAAAGCAATAACTTTCAAGAATAGGAGAGGAGAGTGACTCAAGGCCCAATCCCGCACTCACTGGGTGCTACCATTTAATCTATTATGGTTGCAGAGCTATTTTTATGTGTCTAGATCATTCAGTTACAGCTTTATTGTAGATTGCCTCTAACTATGTCACAATTATCTGCCCAGTATATGTGTGTTTAGAGGGGTTACATTCTGTCAAACTAAGCAGAATCTTCACTGTCATACCTAGTAGCTGAGAAAAAAGTTTTAAAGCAAACATTCTAGGATATTGAGATGCTCTGCTCTTTGGATTATACAGCAACTTTAATCCAAGGATCTCTCAGAGCTTTACCACCTTTGTTTAAACTTCATGAGACTAGGGCACAGTAAGCAATATTATACCCATTTTACAATTGGGTAAATTTCGGTATACTCAGTGAGGTTAGATGACTAACTGGGAAGATAGTACTGTAGTTCTGGCTCCCTGCTTGCTGCTCTAACCACTAGCTCTGTGTCTTCTCTTTTCTTGGTTCCAAGGAGACATTTCCACCCAAGCTTCAACTGCAAATGCTCACTTTTCCACATGCACAGGAAAGTCGAGGAGTAAGCAGTTGATTAATGCACTTCATGTTAACAGCAGTGTAGCCATGAGTCCACAAGAGTCTCTTTTGTAAATAGAGAAGTATTTGTAGCTGATTAAGGCGATCCTAACCCTATGCAGACCAACTTGTAAAAAAAAAAAAACCCACAAACCAAAACAAACATACCAGTGATGGTAGTGGTTTTTTTTTGTTTTTAGCCACAAACTTATGTAACTTATATGTACCTTGTTTATATTTCTTTTACAATCACTGATGACTATCAATACAATAGTCACAATGGAAGCATTCTTCCTTGTAGTCAGCCTTGGGATTATTATTACTATTAATCCTTGTGACCGCGTTATTCACTGATCCAACAGTTTGTATAGAATATCACCATCACTTCCATGGAAATGTCACTGATGCTGATCTCTGACATTGCTACAGAAACAGTCAGCAGCAGCTGAATAGAAAAGGAGGAAGCTCCACAATGGGCCTGATCCAAAGCCCACTGAAGTCAACAGAAATCTTCAGTAGGCGTCGGACTGGGCCCTATATACGCCAACCACTTGTTAATAAATAAATGACATGAAAATCTTCTTCTTCCAGCATCTGTTGAAAACCCACCTAATCTGCTAAGCATTCAGGCTATGAGGATAACATCCAATTTGTTCTTTTGGTAGTTATGTATCTGATCAGTTTATGGCATGTGGGGCCTCAATCCATCCTTCAACCTTTATACAAGCAAATAGCTGCCTTGAAGGCAACGGAGAACACTTCAGAAAGCTTGTAGCCCCAGTCCTACAAACATGTAGGCCCTCATCCTGCAACTGAGTGTGCTTGGGTGCCTCCCCATTGATTTCAGTGGGGGTGGACTGAAAGCACTCAACTGCAGGATTGAAGCCTTGAGCATGATTTTCCCATTAAAAACAATTGGAGGATTAAGTTACACAAACACTTAAGTGTTTGCAGGACTGGAGTCTTATACTGATATTTTCTGGACATTATGTCCTCTTATGGTGCTGTATAATAATAATGGACATATAGAATAAGTGCGTGAAAGTAGAATGGAATTTGTTAAAACATTTTTGGGGGTTGAATTAAGTCTTTCATACACAAAGAACACCCAGAAAGAAGGAGCGTGCACACGCGCACACACACACACACAAAGAGAGAAGGGAAGTAAGCTCTGTTTTAAAAGACTGAATTCAGGAAAAACATGTCAAGGTTTCTGAAGCTTTTAAACTTTCTCCATCCTCAGAAGAATAAATCCCTGTTTCGCCTGAAACCATGAACAAACCTCTGCACCAAACACGACTTTCTTGTTTCAGTGTCCTGGGTTGCTCACAGCCTCACACACAGTTACCCGAACGTGTCTGCTGTCAGAGCCAAACTTGGTGCAGTTCCTTACATTGACTGGTAGCTGTTAGTAATACGAGCAAAAGACATTGCACTGCTGGTGCCAAACCTTTGAACAAAATTACTTCCTTTAACACAACACCACCTTAATTATGTGCTGGGGAACGTAAAGCAGGTCAGACAATTTGTACTGGGACATCATAATTCCATCAGTATAATGCTGACATTAGCAAAGATTTATGAATGGAATGTCATAACTATTTTTTTAGTAAACATATCAAGTTTCACTAATGGGTTTGGGGGGGGGGCTGGAAGTACTAATTAGCTTTTTCATTTTCCGTGTACCATCTAAAATGTGGGGAGGAAGTGGTGGGAGGGGGGAGGTCTTGTGACAAAAACAAGCACTCAAACAGTTTAGGTATGGCCTGTAATTCAAGCAGATGTTCTCATATAAGGGCTGCAAGGATTAAAGCCTTCTTTGCACATAATTCCATTTTGCTAACTGCTTTCTGTCTGCACATACTTTTCAGAACGTGACAGACTTCTGCCAATAATCAGGGTTATTTTTAAAAAAGGAGGACAAGTAAAAAAATCCAAAAGATTTCTGCTGCTAAATACCAGGGGCTGGCAGCTTTATTTAGAAATTCCTCAACATTTAGCCAGCTAGGTGACTCCATGGCAAATTCTAATTTTGATGGAATGATTATAGCAGTGGCCAATAGAGCTAGGGTTTGGTCAAAGTGTCCTTTGTAGCTTCTGGGTCCAAAAAATTGCACTCGGTGTAAGCACATAGATCTGCACTGAAGGCAAAGGAATTGCACTCTCACTAAGTCTCAATTATTGCTATTTATTTTTATTACAGCAGTGGCCAGGCTTCCCTCATTGTGCTGGGTTCTGCAGGTCTCTGCCCCAAAGAGCTTACAATCTAGATAAACAGGACAGAAAAGGAGAGAGTAGAAACAGACAGGTAAGTGATTTGCTTACGGCCATACCACAGGTCAGTGGCAGAGATGGGACTGTAGCCCAGGTCTTCTAATTCCCAGGATGAGGTCCTGTCTACTAGACCATGCTGCCTCTCATTTTAAAAAATAAAAACAGAAAAAGGTTTCAAAAGGGCATATCGTAAGTTGCCACTGCCAGCAAAACTCGTCCCTGGCAACAACAACAAAAAGACAATTTTTTTTCTGTCACACTGGTGTGAATCTTAAATTGCCACTTTGACTTTGGGAGATTCATGGTGGACTTACACGACAGTAACTAAGATCAGAGGGGGAAAATCTATTTCCTGAGCCCAACACTAGCTGGGCAACTGGGATTTTCAAAAGGGGGAAGAATCGCCAATGGAGCAACAAAGCTACGCCAGCCTTCACATCCCTAGCATTCCTCCTTCTACAGGGTAAGGACCAGAAAATCCACCTCCAGCTAATCCCTCCTGAATGCTATCATGCAAGAATCATCCACAGAATGAGTCTCTGCAACAGCAGCAAGAATTCCCTATGCAGCTTCCCCCGACTCCTAGCACAATGGAAACAATGAGGGTCCTCCACACCTGAAGAAGTGGGGCAGGATTGCCCCTTAGTATGAGTCTGAAATTGGGCTGTGTTGGCCCTCTGTTCAGGGATGAATACACCCTTAGATCTCACAGTCAAGTAGTGCTTTAGATTTTTTTTTTAATTAAATTTAAAATTATTATAAGACTCTCTAATGTAGGTTGTGTAGATTACATCTTTGTTATCACAATGGCTTTATACTATGGATTCTGTGGCCTGAGAAAATACAAGCCACGATCATCTTATCAGAGTCTATAATAGTAATAAATAATAATAATAATTGGAGATATACCAATCTCCTAGAACTGGAAGGGACCTTGAAAGGTCATCAAGTCCAGCCCCCTGCCTTCACTAGCAGGACCAACTAATGATACTTAGTTACTAAAGCAATACAGTTTTAAGCTTATGGTGTTTATAGACCTGTTCACCATATTCTACCTGACGTTGTATATCAAGTCCATGACTGTCTAGTATTATTAGTGTTCTCAGGTCCCTCTAATTAATTCAACAGCATGAGGTTTTTATGGATCTGTAGCAGCATGGTGCACTTAGGTGCATCTCAACACACTTCCAAGTACCCTCGAAATGGAAAACCCAAAGTAAAATGCAAGGTACATGGTATAGTAACACAGCTGATCCTTTGTAGCTATTTCTCATAGCACTGTTAGAAATAATTCTTCCCCCAAAACAGTGCATGAAAATTAATGAAGGAAAAGTGAGTCCTGCTAATGTTAGCTTAGCTTCTATTAGCTAATCTAATAGCATTTATAAAATCTGTTCTGAATGTCTGAGGACACTGGTGCTGGGATATTAAGTCTTCAATCTCTGTGTCACTGGTTCTGATCCATTTTGATAGTGACTGAAAGTTCTTACCATTTGCAAACTCTTTAGTGGCCTATATGCAATGATCAGAGGGGTAGCCATGTTAGTCTGGACCTGTAAAAGCAGCAAAGAGTCCTGTGGCACCTTATAGACTAACAGTCGTATTGGAGCATGAGCTTTTGTGGGTGAATACATGCATCCAACGAAGTGGGTATTCACCCATGAAAGCTCATGCTCCAATATGTCTGTTAGTCTATAAGGTGCCACAGGACTCTTTGCTGCTATATGCAATGAGTCTGTGGTCTTAGTCCAGGTGCCTCAGGCAATATATGAGATGCTGCGCACTCAGTGAGACCTTTGCTGATATTTGCAGAGAAACTAACGGGCATAAAACCCTTCACCACTAGCAGTGGATCTTCTCCATTAGGTTTGAGATCCATTGGCTGGAAAGCTTAGATGACCAATATTCAGGCTGTGGGATGCTTTTCAATGAACAGAAGGCTTCAGAGGTGAATATGAGCGATATGACAAATATCATCACTAACAAAACTGAAATTTCATAAAGTAAAAAGTTAACAAGGAAAAAGCTGTTCTATTTAAAATATAAATGCAGAATCATAGAAGTAAAAATCAGGTGCAACTTGAAGGCATAACCTCTCCCAGTGTTCTTTCTGGGAGTGGGGGTGGGGGCAAAGGGGAAGTGTCAAGATCCCTTTGGGGAGCATAAGATATCCACAGTATACCTTGAAAATCTCCCCAGTGTTTCTTGCCTTTAGCCTTACTGCTGTCAAGGCTCCGTGCAGCTCTCACCATCTTTTTTATCCTAATAAGATTTTGGAGGCTGTCAGTGTTTTTTTTTGTTTTTTTTAATAGTCCAGGTGGATAATTCAGTGATAGAAAACATGCTTTCACCCTTTGCTGCTGAGTGCTGTGTCTCTGGAACTCTCCAAGAGTGAATGCCTGGTACAAGAGTGACATGTAGATCTTTGACACGGTGTGCAGGGTTAACATGATTGACTGCAGCTCTGAACAAAAATCTGCAAAACTACAATTCAGTGTACAACCACTAGACAATCCCGTCACGTGGAGGGAAGAAGAAAATGTGAGAAACACTGAATATTAAACACTTCACTCTAGAACATTTAGTATGAAACACACACACTAGTTTGAGATATAGAAAGAGTTTGCTCTCACCATTAGCAACATGTAATAGACAACTTTTCCAAACTTCGGTGTTTAAAGATGGGTTATGTATTTAAAATCAATATTTAGACACCTAGTTAGGTGACCTGATTTTCAGAGATTCTGGAATACCCTCAACTCTCAGTGAAGTCACAGAGTTGCCTAAATATTCATGTAGATGCTCAAATTTTGACACTCAAGTTTGAAAATTTTAGCCTATGGCCGCAGTCCTGAGGTCAGACACACACACAAATGTGGGCACTGATTTTACAAGACGCATGGTGATACGTGCCTAGGTTGATTACATTGGAATGAAAACTAAATAGTAAAGCTTCATCCAGAGATTGGTTTTCAATTGTCCCCAGTCCAGTGGATAGCCAAAGAAAAAGCTGGAAAGCATCCAGATGGCCTGGTTCCGTTTCTTTCTTAAAAAAAAACATTTACTGTAAGTATTAGCCAAAGACACCCCTTTTTTCTTGTGTTTCAAATATGTGACAGAAATATCATATCCTTTACTTATCAATAGGCCAGGTGCTGCAGCATCTTTTGTTTATACTCACTTTTCATGTTTCACTAGTTCTGCACCGATTAATCTTCAAATGTACATGTTATATGGGTTTAGGCTTGTCCACTGCATTGTGTACCAGTTCTACTGGGGACTTCAAGCCACTGAATACTCAACAGATAACAGTGAGCTACAGAATCATTGTATTCTTCATTAATATCAGCTAGGAATCCAGATGGGATTGGCTGATTTTGCCAAAATGTTCCCAAGTGGCCTTTGTTTTAGGTGCCTCCATTTTTGAGAGTCCAACTTGAATCCACTGCTATTTATACTCCTCCTAGGGGGGCATGCAGTGTCTGCACTCTACATACTGCCATAGGATTTGTGCAGGGTAGACATACCTTTAAAGTAACATCACAGGATTCTGAGGAAAGGAGGGACAGCCTCAGAGAGAGAGAGAGAGAGAGAGACTCATCACTCAAATGTGATCATATTTGTATTCAGTTGTAACTACCTGTGTTTGTTGCTTTTAAGAAAATCTGGAAGGAGAGCTTATTTTATGCATCTTGGGGAAGAAAAATAGTCACCAAAATGTGATTCAAACAGACAATAAAATGATTTCTTTCCTTTTTCTAACTGTGCTTATTAATAGCTATTTTTGAGTACGCTGTAGCATGATACATCAGCAGCAAAATAGCTGTTGTTTGATGTAGACATTTAAACAAAATAAAAGCATTAATCCATTCAACATTTATTTTAACTAGTGTAATGGGGGACTGCTTTCTTGTTTATTCAGCTCTACAGTCTGCTTACCAGGGTGTGTAAGCCAATTCCGAGTGGTCTCTGCAGAGTGGAGGAATATAAAATCTAGATTGAGGTCACTGGAATGAGAACCACAATGACATTTTGAAACTTCTTACTACAATGTTCCTTGGTGAATCACATTAAATATCCCGGGGCTTGCAGATGGGAAAAGGAGTGTGTGTGTTTATTTTCTTATTTCTACTGTAGATCTTTCTTGCAAATTCCATACTGAGATAAAAAGTTCTGCATTTAAATGGCAGAAGAAAAATAGATTAAGATAGGGGAGTAAATAGACAGACAGCTTCCGGTAAGCAAGAGACAGAGAGAGAATTGGAGAAATGCAGGGAGGTGAGATATTCCAAAGCCACATAAAGGGCAATGGGACAGTATGCAGCCATAGCATTAGGTAAGGCATAGAATCAGAAATGCAGGACGGGAAGGAGCCTCGAGAGGTCATCTTGTCCAGTCCCCTGCACTCATGGCAAGAGGAACAAGTATTATCTAGACCATTCCTGACACGTTTGTCTAACTTGTTCTTAAAAACCTACAGTGATGGAGATTCCACAACCTCCCTAGATCATCTGTTCCGGTGCTTAACTATCCTCACAGGAAGTTTTTCCTAATGTCCAATCTGAACCTCCCTTGCTGCAATTTAAGCCCATTGCTTCTTGTCCTATCCTCAGTGGTTAAGGAGAACAATTTATCGTCTTCTTCTTTATAACAACCTTTTACATACTTGAGGACTGTTGTCATGTCCTCTGTCTGTCTTCTTTTGTCCAGACTAAACATTTCCCCCACATACACTTTAAACAACAGAGGTTCCATCATTCCTGTCCCTTTCCCCTTGCACCAAATACCTGTGTCACCATGAATCTAGAGATGGAACATATGGATGCATTTTGCATGGGTATGAGGATGAGACTGTGGCATTATCAGATCAGCCACCAGCATTTCCCCCCCAGGCAATGGGCATGTTGTGAGCATAATGCTATTAATTCTATTTCATTTGCTTCAGCTTAGTTAGTTTGCTTTGTATACATAGTTCTTGTGATTAAAAGATACAGGGTACAACCTTCCAATGCACCTAAGTTCCATTGAAAGTCAATGGGATTTAGGCTCCTAAGTCACATAGGCACTTTTGAAAATGTTACCCAAAATCAACAACATGGGTTTGTTTTGTTGTAGGGAGATATGGGGAGGGGATTGGGGCTGTGTATCTCACTGCTGCAACCTTACACCACACATGCAGTGCCAGCTGCCTCATTGTTTTCTTAGTATTTGATGGCACATGGGTGGGTAGGAAGAACCCATGTTTTATGCTCTCTTCTCATAAAGATTATTGTTAGGGCTTGGTCTGGTGACAAACCAAGCTTCATTCTAGCAATCACACGAGTGAAAAACAGATGTTTCGCCCACCTATCCTTGTCAGACAAAGATACTCAGAGCTCTCTCCACACTTCCATATTGTGAGTTATTGTTAGTTCCTAACCTGAAGGATTTCCCCCCCCCCTCTAAAAAATCCATAATATCTGCTGCGTACAGGCAGGTTGCAAGAATTTCTAACAAGACCCACACTGCTTAAAGCCCCTCTTCTCTTCTTAGATATTTGATCTTTTCAGTCATCATTTTAACTTACAATGTGACATTATGCCAAAAAGAAGGAATTCATACATTAGATTCAATTCAGGAAGTTTTCTTCTCATTGTATAAATGACAGATCTTTAAAAAGATCACTGAAAATGAAATGCAAGAAAAAATAATTCCATCTTTTGTGGCAGTTTTTTTTAAAGTCTCAGAATAAAATAATTATGCTATCAAAGATTAAGGAACTAGCATTGCAGAACATCAACGTGTGCTTGGACGGATGTATGAAACTCACCTAAATTTGCAGATCGATTTAGAGAAATGACATTCATCTGGAATAGGAATTTAAAGAGAAATGAATTACGCAGACTACAGACTGAAGGAGAAGACTTTTTTAGAGATGGACATAAGCCATCAAATTAGGATTCACATCTGGATCTGCTTTTCAAACTTGCTGAAGAATTGAAGGTTTCCAAATACTGGGTGAAATCCCGGCCTTGTTGAAATTAATGGGAGTTTTGCCACTGACTTGCATGGGGTCAAAATGTAATCCATGTGGTTTTTGTTTTATCCATTATGAAGATAAAGGCTATTTGTAAGATTTAGATGCAGTTCTGGGTTTGGATTTCAAACATTTCCAAAGTTTGGGAGTGCTTGGTTTGAAGGCTTTGGGTCAGGTCTGTTTCTGTGGTGAAGGGAATGATCAGGGGCGGCTCTAGTAATTTCGCCGCCCCAAGCAGGGCGGCGTGCTGCGGGGGGCACTCTGCAGGTCGCCGGTCCTGCGGCTCCGGTGGCCTTCCCGCAGACGTGCCTGCAGAGGGTCCGCTGGTCCCGCGGCTCCGGTGGACCTATTCTATTTACATGGCATGTGAATGTAGTGCTGAAAGCACTTAGGATGCGACTTTGGAAGAAGCCTAAAAGAATTCAATGAGTGCTTAATACCCTTAGGCTACTTTGAAAATCCAAGCCCTAGCCAATGTGTTTCTGCTAATAGTCTTTGCATTAGTTAGTATGTGGATGCTTGACTCTGTGGTGCCGAGATCTTATTACCGAGTCTTTTTTATTTGTAGACTGACTTTTCTGGAATGTTAATAGCCAACAAACCTAGAAGAGAAGACAAGCTCAGTAGGGGGTTCTGCCTGACAGTGTTTTTTCTATTGTTTATTTCTCTATGAGTTTTTACTGTTTATTTCTCTGTGTGTTTTCTTATAACAAGAAACTTTGGCTTGCAGGTTTGGGCTAAAGATTTGGCAGCTTTCAATCTATCTTGACTTCAAAAGGACTTTAGAAGGAAATGGGCCTTTCTCATTGACGACTTCACAGTACTATCTTGTGAATGCCGCAGCATCACATGCTGTGAAGGGGAAACAAGTCCAGTAATACTGACCCTTCATGAGTTATTTTAATCCTTTGCAGCTCAACCCTGAAAACATTCAGTTTGAAAGGCAAGTCTTTAGGCAGCTAAATACTAGTGATGTGCAAACCTGAAAGATGTCATAGGGCTGAATTGAATAGGCATGCACATTTTCAGATGCTTATCCACAATCCTCCAAAGCTCTTTGGTCTGCAGATTGGCACTGGATATCAAGAATACAGGTTTCTTAAAGGAATTCCAGTGCTGCTTTCAGCAAAGAGAAAACTATCTCAAGATTGGAATGGTGGTTTAAGAGTGTTCTATCATGTCTAGGTGCAAGAGTAGGGATGGAAGGTAAGAAGTCTTGAATTTCCTTCCTGGCTTTGCCACAGTGTGGCACTCTCTCCCTGGGCCTCAACTCACCCATCTGTAAAATGGGATAAGAATCCAAACATTCAAGTTCCTATCCAAATGTAATCCTATCTCTGAAACCTTTGTGATCACTAATTATTTGCCGTTCATCAAGACAAGAATTGGAACTTGGCAAATAATTCATATGCAAGTTACCTAGTTTTTTGTTTTCAAACTCACCCTGTAGGGATCATGATTTTCTTTAAACCCGTTTGTTATGTTAACTTGGTCAAAAGCAGTTTGTGGAGCTGTTTTGATTGATCTCAGAGGTAAAATGGTAGATTTCTATTCCCTGATTGGCTATGTAGCACTCTTTGAATCAGGCTTCTTGGGTGAATACCTGAAATTACAAACCCAAACTTTGTTCCTCGAAGATATTCTATGTTTGTTTGATGTTTGCTGTGGTAGAAAATTCATTTGCTGAAATATTTGTAGGACGTAAACAACAAAACCAAAAACAGATGAAGCATATTATGTTACAAATTTGAATGAATATTGGTGGATTTTTTTTCTGTAGTATTCATCTAGATCCAATAAGAATATTCATGTGAAAGGATGTCAGGTGCTATGACCATGAAAACTGATACTGCTGATTCATGTCAGCAGTCAGAAGAGGAGGGCTCATTAGCTCCTGAGCACACGGAAAAGAGTTTGCACGTTCCACCTGGGAAAGGAAGGAACAGGGTGACACAGTGGATCCTCTGGAGAAAAGCTGCAAAAAGAGCACTCTCAAGGGGAAGCTTGGGCTCCAGTTTACATTTGATTATTCCAAAAATTGAGAGTAAAGGAATTGGAATTCCCCCATGCCACTGCACAGGGTGAGTTTTGGACACTAACTTCATGTGTATGCGCACACGTCTGAAGAGCTGGATGTGGAGTCTGCCTATACCTGACATCTATTGGTCCCTGAAACAGCAAGTGGATGGGTGCCACTGGCATATGCCTCGGGAACAAATGACATCTGTAGAATATCATTTATAGAACTGTTAGAAATGGTGTGTTACTGTAACACCGACAGACCCTGGTTGTCGTCGGGTGGGATCAAACCTGGGGCCTCTGGAGCTTAGTGCATGAGCCTCTATTGCGTGAGCTAAAAGCCAACTGGCTGCTAGCTAAGGCTGTAGAGCAGACTCATTTTCTCTCTCTCTCTGCGTGGTCTCAGTGCCACTAGATGGGACAGAACTCCACACCCAGATGGTGTGTGGGTTTCATTATCACCATAGTATTTGAAATGAGGCATCCCCGGACCCCAAAAGATCTAGCTGAATAGCCATGCTTTTCATATGTGGTCTCCTTACTAAGTAATTTCTAAGAGGCACAGTATCATAAATTAAACTGATGAGACAACTGCATAATACTTGTGCTTGAAGGAATGGTTGCATGATACTGACAAGTAGATAAACAGGTAACATGTCCTAAGCCCTAGGAAGACTAGGTCTTGCTGCTGAATAGAAGTCAACAATAGGAGACGGCTCGTGTCCTCCCAATACTGAAAAGAGAGAGCAGATCAGAATAGGAATCCTGGGATGAAATCCTGCCTTTATTGAAGTCAATAGCAAACCTCCCATTGACTTTGATGAAGCCAGTATTGACTTTAATGGTTAATTTAAAAGAGGGGAAGTAAGTTGGTTTTTAGAAAAATGTTGTAGTGCATTTTTAGCAATGCAGTTTATAGTGCTGTAAAGCACCCCATGCCTTGGTGGAAGAAAGCATATTTTAGAAATAAAGATATAAAGTAGCATCACTAAAGATAGATCATCCCCAATTGGGACAGAGGAACCATTCTGAAAGGCAATAAAAATTCAAATAAACCATTTAAGATTTTACAGATGGGGAACAGAGGCACAGAGAGGTTAAATGATTTGCTCATTGTCAAACAGAAAGTCGGTAACAGAGCCAGGAACAGGACCCAGACCTTCGGAGTTCTCAGCAAATGCCTTAACAATCAAACTGATTCCACCCCTGAAGGAATAAGCCTGCACATAGGATAGGAGAGAAGCTGTCATTATGCCAGTAGATGAGAGAACATTGAACAGAGGTATCCAATAACAATGTTGTATAATATAATTTGCATAGCAGCTTTCATAGAAATTGTATCCCGGGATCCTTTACAGAGTTAAATAATACAGTTAGAGAGTTAATAGCAGAGTGAAAGAGAAATTAAGTAGTATAGGCAAAGAGGAAAAGAAAAGGTATTTCAACTGAGGCATGAAAATAAATGTAGGCAATAATTAGCACTTATGCAATGCTTTTCATCTTCAAAATGCTGTACAAATATTATTTTACTAATATGCACAACACCCCTGTAAGGAGGTAGAATATTTGGTTATAATATATTATTTAAACTTTTTCCAGATGAGAAAACTGAGGCAGAAAGGTTAAATGACTTGGTTAAGGTGGGAGTCAGTGTCAGAGCTGGAATTAGAGCTCTGGAACTCCTGGATCCCAGACTTGTGCTTCAGTGTCCTTCTGCAGGTGGAGAGTTGATAAGGCAGATCCACCCAGGAAGGCTATTCCACATAGAAGGGTTCTACAGAGCAGAAGGCTCTCAGAATTGCAGTAGCCCAACTATGTGAAGGGGCAGAGAAACAGATGGGGAGAAGCATAATCAAAGATGACATGCTGAGCTGACTGAAGCACCTAACTAAATGGAAAATTCCACTGGGATCAGGGCCCCCTTGAAAAACAGCCAGGCAGGGGACAGGTTTCAGAGTGGCCATGTTAGTCTGTATCAGCAAAAAGAACGAGGAGTACGTGCGGCACCTTAGACACTAACATTTATTTGAGCATAAGCTTTCGTAGCCCACAGAAGCTTATGCTCAAATAACTTTGTTAGTCTCTAAGGTGCCACAAGTACTTCTCGTTCTCCAGGCAGGGGAGATAGTCCTGCAATTGCAATGCAGCTTAAAATTATAGACAAAGCAGGAAATGGAGCTCATTAGAATCAAGATTTATTTTTATTTATTAATATTAGGCCTATTTAAAAGCCCTGCTTAATCCCCAAATGGGTGAGGGTGTTTTTAGTTATTTATATCATACACTACGCAAGCAGCCAACCAACATCACCAGACAGGCACTGCGGTGGAACCCGCAAGGCAAGCGGAAAAGAGGCCGCCCAAGAAATACCTGGCGACGCGACCTTCAGGTTGATAGCAAAAAAATGGGCTATACCTGGAACCAGCTAGAGCGAATGGCCCAGGATGGAAGACTCTGGAGATCTGTGGTTGGCGGCCCATACCCCGGTTGGGGTGACGGGCATGAATGAATGATGATGAATAGGTATAAAGGGCACTTTGCAGACTAACAAAAAGAGAACCTGGATCCTCTTGCATAGAGGTTACAACACTTGATCCTGCAGAGAGTTAAGCATATGAGTAACTTTATTCACAGGACTAGTCTCTTGTTTGCCTTTGCTGGGTTGGGTCCTATGGGCTGCAATCTGGAAGCCTTACTCCCATGAGTAAACACAACAGATAGGAGTAGCTGCATGACACACACAACAAGGGTTAGGGGAGGATAACAGAAGCAAGGGGTTACCTGATTTTGTAGTATCAGCTCTGCTTTGTTTATGGCCATTTAAAAATTTTTATTTTACTTTAAAATTTTATTTGGAGTAGCCAAGTGAGTCAGTTGGCACTAGGAAGACGCTAAAGGAAACAGTTTTGGTGAATGACTTAAAGGAGAGCAGAAAAGTTGCTTAGCACTCAGATTCTATTAGCATGAATGTACCTATCTACAGCAGACCTGCTTTCTCTGTTTGCAGCCTAAATAGGAAATCACAAAGAAATTACAGCTGGGCATTAATCTAGATGTTTTTACATAACACGCACTCTGTATGACCTTGTTTTATACTGTGCTAGAAACAATGTTAGTTTTGCATTTTTAAGCATTTTCAGTGGGAGTAAAAGAAAATAATGGACAATATATTGCATATTGTTGCACCTTGCCATCCTGATTGCCCTAATCGCAGTCCTATTCTGGAAGGTGGTAATGACCACGGGGAGCATGTAACCCTATTTGACTGCCTATAAACATTTAATGTTCATTAAACTTTATTAGGATTGTGGGTACAGCCAAATCAGGGTGGCAACTTAAGAGCGCAAACCTCCAAACATGTCCGTAACTTTACTCGTCTGAGTAATCCCATTAACAAAATAATCTTTTGTCCATATATATATATACACACACACATTCAATTCTAAATTCAATCCACAGATACTGTGCTTGTTTTAACCTACACAAAGTTCTGAAGTAGCTGACCCTATATCGTACTGAACAGTGGAGGAGGAGAACTATAAATAAAACTGGTGTTTTTAAAAAAATCCGTACTGGAATTATGCCTCTTGTTACAGTCTCTGGGTCCTGTGCTCTCCTGGTTTGTCACATTCATAATCAGATCTCCTAGCCAGGCCTGAAATGACTTAGCCAGAAAATTACTGAAGCTATGCGTTAGTCGGACTGCAACATTTGTAACCTTATTTTTCGTCCAGGTTATAGAACACAATCAAATTCTCATTGAAAAATAAGGGGGAATTTAGCTGTTGACTTCACTGGGAGCAGAATCACAACCACAGAGCCTGTTCCAAAGCCCCCCTGAAATCAATGAGGGCTTTCCATAAACTTCAATGAGTTTTGAGTGAGCAACAGTAAGTGGGGAAGGGTTGCAAGTATTGAAGCAGACAAAGGAAATAGACATGGGTATCATAAAGCCAAGGTCTACATCCTCAAGACATCTCTGTATGAAATATCTATCTTCCTCTTAGCGATAAGTGTGTTATTTACTATTATTTATTTTTCATCCGCCAAAAGGTAAATTAATCCATTTATTTTAAAAAGCGTGTTTTTATTACATTTGGAGTAATTTCCCTTGAAAAAGAAAGATGTTTCTTAAAACCATGGGCAGTAAAACTAGATTTTTTTTTGTTTACATCTGAGATGAGACTGTGTATCATTATTCATGCATAATCTGATTCCAAATTCTTCCTTGTTTACAATTGGTTTTGTGTATTTTCTTATGTAAGCAAGAATTAATACACGCAGCCATGAAAGAAATATGCTATATTATCTTTTACTGCATTTCTTTAGAAGATGCTATATGTCTTCTTTAACTTCCCAATGACATTCAGAGCAGTCTGAGGAAAACACAAATAAATACATATATAAACAAAGACACAAAGAGAAATAAAACACAAGACCCCTACTAACCATATGTAATGGAAGCGTGGAAATGATAAATCAGAAGTTTGGAGTCTGCCTACCACTGAGATGTACTTAAAGGAGGTACAGGTGGCATGGAGGGCCACAGTCAAACAGCAGACACAGCAGTTACAGCTTGTTTTCACTCAGCAACTAGATAGTAATTAAAGACTCGGTTCTTCTTTTTCACTTCCCTGTTTGGGAAGACAATGTCATGGCATTGTACTCGCCTCTAAATATTAGCACCCTCCAGTGTGCACTCCCAGTAACAAACTGCCTTCCTTTCTCTTTAAAATGATCCTCCAACAAATGCTAGAGCCCACCAGGTGTGGATGATCAAAGGTTGGCACCAAAAGGTTGGCGAGATCTGAGGCGGTTCTAAATCCCACTGGATTCAAGGAACATTGGGAAAGGTAAAAAGGCATTGCTGGCTTATTCTGGTAGCCCTGACTCATGTCATTGGCTGTTTGCACGTTGACCTTTACATCCACCAAATTTCAACTTCATATTTACCAGTCTCGCTCAAACTTCTATTGCCTCCTTTCTGAGAAAATACTCATTCTGTCTACCCACATTTGCTAATTCTACTGCCTGTCTCCAATTTCCTTTAGCTCAGCAAAGTTCTGAATGCACTAGCACCAGCTTCCCTCAGTACAACCTTCTTGGCTACTTTCATTCTGACTTTCCATCATATTTCTTTACCAAGGAAAATTGCAGTGCCTGAGGATTTCAATTTGGTTTTTTACCCCTATCATGTTCATATTTGCAGCAGAGAGAGAGGGCACCCTACTGTCCTGTGATTTGGAGGCAGCTACTGAGTCTGTGACAGACATTATATAAATTCAAAACAAAATAAATAAAAATTAAGCTTTTTAATTCTAACAGATTGCACCATGATTTGCAACTTTACATCCACCATGGCTGAATACAGCAACCTCATGGGCAGCAACCAACCACACACTGGCCAATGAATGTAAAAGTGTTAGAGAAGGGAATTTTTGACCAAGGACACTGGGACAAGCTCCTAGTTTAGAGCATCATTCTCATACATAGTGGTTTAAATCAGGAATAACTATATTGAGATCAATAGAATTATATCAATGTACAACAAATGTAAGGTGAGGTAAGAGCTAAGTGCCTAGTCCTACAAAAACGTACCTTGAAACCTCTAATGTCCATTCAGAGCAGAAGACAGTGGTCTTCAAGATCTTATTTGAAGTATATTTTCTTTTCACACTCATTCTCCCCTCTCAGAGCCTGATCCAAAGGCCATTGAAATCAGTGGAAAGACTCCTTAACTTCAGTATGGCTAGGATCAAGCCTATACGTTGGTGTAAACCCAGAATAACTCCATTTGAGCTAATGGTGCAAATGGGAGGAAAATCATCACGTTTAATTCCACAGTGAGATGCACTTTTCAGTGGCAGAGTTTAATTTAGGGAAAACAATGGGTGTGTTCTGTTTAGTCTTTCCAAGCCTAGCATACTCTTTCAGCTGTGAACTGAAAAGTAGCAGATATAAAATATTTGTAGTGATGTGTGATTTCTGACTACATTTAACAATATCTTTATTTTGTATGATTGTAATATCCCATAAGTAATTTAATCTTTTTTTAAAAAAGCATTAAACCATCAAAGGAAGTTTTCAAATTCAAATATAGGAAAGATAAAATAGATAAAATGTCTCAGAAAGAATTATTATCTATAGTAATAACTGGGTTGTAAAGTTTGACCTTATGAATCAAGTAATATGATGGCCTTTGGAAACCTGAGGCCTATGGTATTTCTGGGTCTGCCACAGTGTCCCTTTGAATGTTCTTCAAAGATATAAAAGCTACCTAACCTGTCTTGCAACTAAAATAAAAGTTTATTCCTGCTCATCTATTCACAGGATCAAAATCCAAGAGCAGTTGTGACTTAATGAAATCCAGACCACACTCATCTTTGTGAAAGGGCAGTTCTGAATTTTCACTTTCAGAATTCCACCCTGACTCCAAGCCTTTTAAAAATTCCACTTATTCTAGTCTATATTTATTGTGTGTTCAGAAAGGTGAAGACATACTCAGTTATATATTTTCCCATTAGGTTACCTGACTCATGCCTTTGGGAGGCATTTGGGGTAAATGAATTAGGAACCTACATCAGATTGACTTTCTGTGAGACTTAGGGGCTCCTATGTGCCTACATCATTTTTGAAAATGGTAATTTCGACGCTTTTGAAAACTGTACCCTTGGCACACTAGCTACATAATAAATAGCAATCTAAAATCCAAAAGAAGAATATCCAGACTACTGTACAATGATACAATACAGTGACAGGTAATGCATATTCTTAAAGCCATTTTCTGCCCTTGGAAGCACACGCACAACTGAGGGTAAAGCGTCTCCATACAATTCAATATAAATCACACAAGGATATCAAGACAACACTAACATGGAATCTTAATTATAAGCGCTGTAAATTCTGTGTCTCGGCAATGCCCATAACCTCAGAAGCTTCACTATTTATTGTCCAGCACATATGCTTCAAGGTTTTATTTTTGGTGTATACAACTTGAATTAATATTGACTTAGTCTAATTAATGGACCATCTGCTGAACCTCCCAACAAGGCATTTGAGAAGGAGGAGTCAGATTTCCTCACTGTCTTACAATATAATCAAGACTTTTAGAATGCTCACCTCTTAATATATTTTCAGGTAAGTGCAAAACATAGCTCAACCTTAACTATGGTGATATCTCCATCATGCTAAAGCCCATTACCTATCTGCTTTCCTGGCAAGCAAGTCTAAGGGCATTTTAACCTTCTTTTTGCTTATTTTAAGAACTCTTTAAGTCACTTAGGGTAGGTCTATACTTACCTGCCGGGTCGACGCGTAGCGTTCGACTTCTTGGAGTTCGAACTATCGCATCTAATCTAGACACGATAGTTCGAACTCCGAATGCGCTCCCGTCGACTCCGGAACTCCACCACCGTGAACGGCGTCTGGACAGGTAAGAAGTTCGAACTAAGGTAGTTCGACTTCAGCTATACTATTCGCGTAGCTGAAGTCGCGTACCTTAGTTCGACCCCCCACCCTACTGTAGACCAGGCCTAAGAGGATTAAGACCCTGGTCCTTCAGGGTATGTCTATTCAGCTGCTGAAAGTAAGGGTATATCTACACTAGAAACACCGAAGTGGTGCAGCTGCAGCATTGCAACTGCATCACTGAAGCGCAGACACTTACTACAGCAACGGAAGGGGTTCTTCCATTACTATAGTAAATCCACCTCTTCAAGAGGCAGTAAGAGGAATTCTTCCATCAACCTACTGCTGTCTACATTTAAGTTGACTTAAGTGCATCTCTCGGGGGATGGGGTGAATTTTTTACACCCATGAGCAATCTAGCTAGGTTGACCCAAGTTTTAGGGTCCCTGAGTCTTGCAGCTTAGTTTGACAGACTTGTGCTAGCATGCTAAAAATAGCAATGTGACTGTTCCAGCGTGGGCTGGAACTCAGTCTCTGAAGACCAGGGAGGAGAGCAGGCTTCAGAGCCTGAGCCTGAACATCAAAGCAAGGGCTCTGCAGCTATTTTGAGCATGCTAGCACAGGGCTTGCTAGCACAAGTCTGTTGACCAGGACTGCGAGACTCTCTCCCAGCAGGTGTGTAGACATACCCTCAATTTTCTTTAAGTTACAGTTAAACAAATATCTAAGTGGATAACTCAGATGTGTGCACTCTTTGGAGAACTGCACATTGGCTATCTGACACCAGCCCTGGGGTAGAGCCAGGAAGGCATTGTGGTCTAGTGGTTAGACAAGGAAACTCTTGGGGTGAAATCCTGGCCCCATTGACTTTAGTTTCTATTCTGATCTTTCCCACTGACTTGGGCACTAAACCTCTTTGTGCCTGAGCTTACCCATCTATCAAAGTGAAGCTCAATTAATGATGCAAGGCTTAATTAATTCTTTATAAAATACTTCAGGGGTTGCCAATGGAAAAGCATTATATGTATTAAGTCACAATTACTGATTTGAACTGTATATCAGATATACTTGCAAGATAAAGCATATTCCTACTCTGTCCCTCTTATCCAGAGACTTACTCCCTTCTGTTTTCAGCCCCAGTTCATAGAAAAATCTGCCCCCTCTCAGTTACTTCCTCCTTGCAGGCTCCCTGCTGGTCCTTTGCACTGATTTGATTTAACTGCAGCAGAGCAAGACTGGACCAGAGCAGTAAGAGATGATGTCACATCTGCCTGAATTAATAAGGTGATAGACTCAGCATGGTACTGTAAGGTGAGCTGAATGGGTCAACAGATGGATACCACCACCATGTTTTCCCGTGGCTGTCTGGGATGGATCCTCACACTTCAGCTCTTTGGAAAAAGCTCCTTGCAGTCAGCTCAGATTAATTTCACATTCTTGTTTGGCATATATGTTAATATCCTTTATGAGGCCTTAACCTGGAAAGTCTGTTGACTCTTGAAGATCTAATACATGTCATATGTCTTTAATGAATGACTGCCAGGGCTGTTTCTTTCACCTTATTTATCTCCTACTCATGACATAAATATATCAAGATACACTCTCCATTTATTATGCATCTTGTGCCTCCACACTGTGTCACTTTATCTCCACATTATTAATGGTGTTCCTCTGTTTTAAAATGTTTTATTGCTTAATATCTTAATACACTGGTCATATCTTTGTCTTTTTCACCAGCCCATTTTTTTTCCTCTTTAGTCAATGAAAAATGCTGGTCACTAAAAAATGATGCTCATAATGCTATTTATTTTGGAAGGTAAACAAAATATAATGTGCATATCTGACCATTTAAAGAATATGGATTTTGTAGGTAGGCAGCACGTCTAGTGGTTATAGCTAGGGACTAGGCATCAGGAAAGCTGAGCTCTATTCCTGACTTTGCTACTGCCTTGCTCTGTGACTTTGAACAATTCTTTAAAAGTGGTCTCTAATTTTAGGTTTCTTAGTGTTTGCTTCTGGTGCCTGGTGTGAAGGAGGCAGTCAAGCTGGTCCCTACCCACTCAACAGAGGTGGTGCTAGCCCACTGGGGACCGTAAGCAGGAATATTTTCGCTTCCCCCCCAACACATAATAAAAAGTGAATAGCCCCCCTTGAGCTGCTTGCGGCCCTAAACAATTGCTTAGTCTGCTTATGCCTAGTGCTGGCTCTGCCATCCAGAGACCCTTACGGAATGTATGGTAATGGTCCTACATGGCACCCATGAAGACTCAAGGGAAGGAGTCACCAAGCTCCGCTGAGTAGGGTGGATGGTTAAGACAGTGGTTACCCAGAAGCCAGCACATTTCTAGTGCCCAGGTTAAGGGTATGGGTGGATGTTTGAAGATCTTAGCTGAGTTGGCTTGACCCAAGTCTACTTTGATATTTGGCAAATTCTGGTTACCGGCTCTTTGCATAGCTCTTAAGATTTCGAGGGGACAAAATGTTTAAAGAAACTGCTCCAAACAAACCCACGCAAACAGGGATGGTAAACAGCATTTGGTAGATGACCTCCATGAGGAGACAGAAGCACCTAGGACTAGGTAAATATTGAGGCTAAATATGTCCTGGATTGACAAAAAATGTTTTTTGTATGTATTATGTATTAAGTATTCTCAAGGAATGATGGTCTAAAAACGTAACTGGGGCTCCTTTGTATACTGGATTGAGGACCCTGAGACTGGACTGAGGATATTGGCCTACTCTACGCCGTCAATGCTGAAAAAGAATGAAGGAGCTGGACTTGCTTCCTGAAACTAGTCCCTGTTCTCTACTTCCTTTATCTTCCCTGCACAGGCTGGGCTTTAGCATGCCTCGCTAGATGAATCGTATTGAGAAAAGCTGGGGTGACATGTAATTGTGGCATGAGAAGCATACAAAGCTGTGGATATCTTCAAACTTCTCAGGGGAGTGCGACCAACCAACCAAGCTTACAATTAAGTACCAACAACTTCAGGTCAGTAGACATTCTGGTTCCTTTCAAGTCCTGCTGAGGTCTGGGCTTCAGAGACACTGGATTAATATTTAATTGTTAACAAGTGACCTTCTGCGGGTAATGAGGTGGACTCCAGCCATAAAGCAACCATTTTTCTGCAAAAATGGCCTTTGCTAGGAGAGAAAAATTCAGAAGGCCATTGAGTCCTGTTCTCCCACTAGGCCTCGCCTTACATTGTACTTGTTATTGTTATTAAAAAGAGGACTGAGCCAGCTGGTATAAATTGGCATAGTTCTTTTTCTTCAATGAATTATGCCACTTTATATTAGCTGAGGATACGTCCCAAATACTTATGATTAAACATAAGCAACATCATCTTGTCAGTGGGGTAAGATGAGCCTAAAAGTTTTTTTATTTCTGACAGTAAATACCTGGTCCCTTCTCTACATCCCTTTCTTACTCACTGTGACTGGTCCTGGGTTTTGGCTCTAGGTCCTGGCAATACCATTGAATACTGACACAGTCAGGTAGAGATAGATGACAATCATGGATACTGTTTAGATCATTGGCTCTCAAAAGGGGGGCTGCAACCCAGTTATGTGGGGAGTCACGAGCCCCAAGCCCGGCGCGTGGCTGCGAGCCATAAGCCCCGACCCCTGTGCCAGGCTGTGAGCTCCGACCTCTGTGTGGGGCTGTCAGCTCTGACCCCAACTCTGGTCAGGAGTGTGGCTGCCAACCACGAGTCTTGACCCCTGTGCTGGGCTGCAACTGAACGGTTACCTACTGAGGATATTCATGCACAGGAACAGTTTGTTGACACGATCAATGATGATGAAGTGAAAGCACAATTCACACAGCTGCCTCCAAACCAGTTCTGGTGCTCAGTTGCAAGTGAATACCCACTGGTGTCTGAAATGGCCCTCAGAGTCCTTATGTCATTTCCTGCTACCTACGAATGAGAGAGTGGATTCTCCAGCCTTCTCACAATAAAGATGAAATCTCGAAACTGGCTTGATGTGAAGGATGACATCAGATGCGCCCTTTCTAAAACAACACCAAGAATAAAACTTCTTGTGTCAAACAGCATCATCCATCTCACTGCTTTTTGGCTGCTTCAGATCATTAATTGCGGGTAAGTATTAAAAAAAATTCTACTTAAAAATAACTTTTCTGCTTATATTTAATTTAATAAAAATGTGTTTTAGTCTTAATTTAAAAGCAGTGAGAAAAGGTAAATTCATTTTAAGCAATTGGGTTTTCAAGACAATATCAAACATGCTGGGTAAACAGTAGGATGTTCTCTGTGGATGACTGATAATAAACTAAACAACAGAATTTAAGACAACTAAATGTGCTGAATCTTATGCTCAAGCTTGGTAGTTGAAGAGGACTCCCCATACCTTTATCCAAATTCTCCTTTAACTAGTTAAACTTTAGAGTATATAGGGTATCTGCTCTGAGCATTCACAAATCAATGAGAAGACTTGTGTAGCAGAACACTGTACCCCATTTGATCTTAACCTGAGTGGTTAAGCAATATTCAGGGTCTTGTGGGTTGTTTCCCTTAGGAGAGGAAATTGATGATGAAGTCTTTGATACAATCCTATTGATTTACAAAGAATGTACATAAAGTCCTGTTACTCTGAACACAGTAGAAATTAAACAGCAGGAGACAGTTTCTTTGCTTTCAGTTTCAAGCCTCTTTCAGCCAGCCCTCTACGCAAAAACACGCGCTCTAGACTTTTTCTCAGGATCATGCTCCCAGTGCTTGTTCTGGCTATAAGCAAGTATGATTCTCAGAACAAACTCTTTGCACACCAGATGAATGGAGTGTGGCTGGTTTACTCCAGCCTCATATAACTCTGGCTGCAACGACTCATAAAATAGTTACACTGATGACTTCAGCAGGCAGTCCCATCTAGACTAGTCCCATGTTACCTGAGGAGGGATACTATTTGTGATGTAGAAGAGAGGCCGTAAACTTCATGATGGGTGAAAGAAAGAAGAGTTTTCCAAACAGCTCTTTGAAGAAATCTTAGAACGTGGTATGTCACTCCAGTGATGTGGAATTTGACATAGAATGCTCAACCTCAACGTTGCATAAGATGCTGCAGATACAGAGATTACAAGTCTCTTCAATTTACAGAACTATAAGGTTTTCATTTTGAGCCTTGATTGTCCCAGGGTCACAAACTTTTATATAATAGACACAGGGATGATTTGGAAGCTGAAAACAACCCAGATTATCACAATGACGATAACACTAATGCTGAAAAGATTTCCCTACTTTCAATGTAGACCTGAGTGAGTCCAGTAGGTGGGGGCCTCCTGGATGGGAGCCTCTCTGAGCCCGGACAGATGGCAGACAAAATGCAACTCCAAGGTCTGAACGCAAGAGTGACACAAAAATCACCACCTGTCTATCCATATATTGATTAAATCATATTAACCTTTGAATGATCAATACCAGTGTCTATTTTTTGGGCTGTCTGAGCCTGCATCTTTGCAGGCCACCTTTCAAACACACAAACATAAAAATCACCATAATTAGAGGAAACGCTATAAGTTCATTTCCGTGAAGGGGAAAAAAAAAGAGTTTAAAGACTAGATGTTTAGACAGCCCTGCAAGCCCCCTTGTGACCTTACTCTGATATTTAACAAAACATTAATCTTCTTGCCAGCAATTATAAAGAATACAGTGATGTAGCTGGGGCTCAGTGAGTGAGTAATAGTAATTCCATTGTTCTCTTTTATTTATGCCTTGGCTGTACCAGGCAGATGAGGTAAGTTGGGGCTTTTTATATGTTATTATTCTGAACTGGCAATACATAAAGGCTGATTACACAAATATCTGTCTGTTTCTGAAGCACTGTTTCACACCTCCTTCCAGCTCACGATCAAAGCGTTTCAACATTTTATTATGAAATCATGAAATACCCCCTCTCTTAGTTTGCATATGAATTATAGTCTTTTTTTTAAATACTGGTGTACAACAGTGACAGTGCCTTTTGAACCGAGGAACAAAACAAGGTGTTACATATTACTTCTTGAAGGCAGTGACTTGCTGAATAATTCGGTTTGCTGGAGCACAGTCCAACCTCTCTATTAAATACAAAAGCTTTGAGAGCAGAGTCTCTCTCTCTGGCAACCAGAGGCCAATGATTTTGTTTCAGTTTGAAAAAAAAACAGGACCCACTGTTAAGCATCAAGTTGAGAAAAATATGTTTCATGTAGCCATATGTATAACTAACAAATAATCTTCCCTCTGCTTCTCCAGACTACAGCACTTGTGCATGCTAAGAACAGAGCGCCCTCATGTAAATGAAGAGTAATTTAAATAGTGTAACTCTTCATTTATTGACATAGTTCCTTGCATCCCAGAAGGTTCCAAATTGTTTACACATATATGCCATAAAGAGCCACTGAAAAACACAGCTACAGGGCAGAGTGTGGCAGGACCGAACAAACTGTGAGCAGAAATTCTGGTCAAGGCATGAGGATAAACACTCACCTCTCATGCCACTGAATCTATCATACTCTCTCACACACACACACACACACACACACACACACACACACACACACAGTTTATAATGACTCATTTCACCAACATGCTAAACTGCATGGTACTCATTTTATCTACCTCAGAAAGATGAAGAGCTAAGATGCTGAGATGTGAACCTCTGGTTCCAGGAAGTATATATTTCAAAGTTTCAAACATGTGAGATTTGAGCTCACTTCTGTGGAAGTTAAAGGCAAAATTCCCATTGAATTCCAGCAGATAGTAAGCTACATCTGCCTGTAGGACATGTCTTATTATCATACAGCTAATCAATCAGAGATCAGTAATTACTTTTTTACCTGGTCCTGAGCATATTTCCATGTTTTCCTTTGAAGTGGCTTCATTAATAACCCATTGAGGCACTACATATGTTTAAGGATTTTTTAAATTGCTTTACAAGACAGACAGACAGACACACACACACACACACACACACAGAGTAAACAATTTCAAAGCTACAATAAAGAAAGTTGTGTTTGGCTTTAAAATCTGTGAATCTTGACTATACATTCTGCTGTCATTTAAACCTCTGGTACCACTATAAGTAAGAGCAGAATTTGGCCAATAAATATTGACCTGCTTTATTTATAAGGCTTGTCTCTCCCCTAATTTACTACTTTGATTGGTAGAGACAGATTTGGACCATTTCTTTGAATCTGATAATGTGTCAGATTCTAGATTTAGAGTGGGAGGGTAAAGTGAGATTGTCTCCGTGCTTCATTACATACCCAAAGAGTGATGGACCCAAGACAAGCTCCAACCTGGGGACTTTTGTATGGGCATGAAGAGCAGGGGTACACAGACAAGCCAGCAGTTTGATTTATAATATTTTCTCTTTTAAATATGATATTTTTATATTAATGGAGGCTTTCACAGCATAAGTCATAAGCAGGTGGCCAAATAAATGACTGCAATAATTATTCTCTTTGTAAATAAACTACAGCTTTTGTTTCTTGCATAGAGTAAAGATCAGATTCTCCCCTTGAATAGTGCCTTTCTCCTGGGATAGCCCTGTTGACTACAATAGGATTCATGGAATAAGATACTATTCAACAGAGTCAGGATATCAGAATCTGGCTCTGAGTTAGTATGGCTACAGTCTGACTATCCCACCACACACTGCATTGCGGCTGTGAAATCTCAAAATCCTTCACACAGCCAGCTAGAATTTTCCTGGTCACCCATGTCTGTATGAAACTAGACATGTTTCTCAACAGTCCCTAAAATTTGAGACCAGTCTCAAAGTCTTCATGAAATCATATAGCTTATTGCATAGCCCACCAAATCAGGAAGAGGAGGTGAATGAGGCATTTCTAGAAAAAATAGCAGAAACAGCCAAAACACAAGACCTGGTAGTAACTTACTGGATATCTGTTGGAAAAGTACTATGGAAAAACACAAAATTTGCAGTGAGTTCTTGGAACATATTGGAGACAGCTTTCTGTTTCAGAAAGTGGAGGAAGAAACCAAGATGACAGCCTTTTAGAATTGATTCTGACAAACTGGGAGGAATTGGTTGTGAATCTGAAGGTGAAAGGTAATTTGGGTGAAATGACCATGAAATGACAGAGAATCAAAAAGGAATCCTACAAAAAGTGAAAACATGGACAAATTGCTAAGGAGGAGTACAAAAGAATAGCACAAGCATGTAGAGACAAAATCAGAAAAAGCTAAGACACAAAATGAGTTACATCTAGCAAGGGACATAAAAGGCAATAAAGGGAAGTTATTTACATACATTAGAAGCAAGAGAAAGACAAAGGAAAGTGCAGGTCCTCTACTTAGCGAGGAAGGAGAGATAATAACTGATGGCATCAAGATAGCTGAGGTGTTTAATGCTTATTTTGTTTCAGTCTCCACTAAGAAGGTTAAAGGTAACCAAATACTCAACATTGATATTAACAAGGGAGAAGGAACACAAGCCAACATAGGAAAAGAACAGGTTAGAGAACATTTAGATAAGTTAGATATATTCAAGTTGGCAGGACCTGAAGAAATTCATCCTAGGGTTTTTAAGGAACTAACTGAAGCAATCATGGAACCATTACTGATTATCTTCCAGAACTCCAGAAGGATGGGTGAGGTCCCAGAGGACTGGAGAAGGGCAAATATAGTACCCATCTTTAAAAAAAGGGAACAGAGAGGATCCAGAGAATTACAGACCGGTCAGCCTAACTTTGATATCTGGAAAAACACTGGAACAAACTATTAAACCATCAACTTGTAAGCACCTAGAGAATAATAGGGTTATAAGGAATAGCCAGCATGGATTTGTCAAAAATAAATCATGCCAAACCAACCTAATTTCCTTCTTTGACAGGGTTACCGGCCTAGAGGTTAGGGGAGGAAGCAGTATATGTTATATATATTGATTTTATAAGACTTTTGATACAGTCCCACGTGACAGTCTTAAAAGCAAACTAGGGAATGTGGTTTAGATGAAATTACTATAAGGTGAGTGCACCACTGGTTTTAAGACCATGCTCAAAGAGTAGTTACCAATGGTTCACTGTCAAAGTGGGAGGGTGTATCTAGTGGAGTCCCACAAGGAACAGTCCTGGGTCCGATACTATTCAATATTTTCATTAATGATTTGGATAATGGAGTGGAGAGTATGCTTATAAAATATGCAGATGACACCAGCTTGGTTGTTGCAAGCACTTTGGAGAAGAGGATTAGAATTCATAACAAATTGGAGAATTGGTCTGAAACCAACAGACAACCAATAAAGATAAGTGCAAAGCATGTCTTCACTACCGGCTGGATCGGTGGGCAGCGATCGATCCAGCGAGGATCAATTTATTGCGTCTAGTCTAAACATGATAAATCGATCGTCGAGCGCTCTCCCGTCAACTCCTGTACTCCAGCTTGGCGAGAGGCACAGGCAGAGTTGACGGGGGAGTGGCAGCAGTTGACTCACTGTAGTGAAGACACCGCGGTAAGTAGATCTAAGTACGTTGACTTCAGCTACATTATTCACGTAGCTGAAGATGCATAATTTAGATTGATCCCCCCCCCAGTGTAGACCAGGTCTTAGGAAAGAAAAATCAAATGCACAACTACAAAATGGGGAATAACGGGCTAGGTGGTAGTACTGCTGAAAAGGATCTGGGGGTTATAGTGGATTGCAAATTGAATTTGAGTCAACAATGTGATGCAGTTGTGAAAAAGGCTAATACCATTCTGGAATATATTAACATGAGTGTCATATGTAAGACATGGGAGGTAATTGCCTCACAAGGCACAGGTGAAACTTCAGCTGGAGTACTGTGCCCAAGTCTGAGCCCCGCACTTTATGAAAGATGGGGACAAATTGAAGAGAGTCAAGAGGAGATCAACAAAAACAATAAAAGGTTTAGAAAACCTGACCTATGAGGAAAGGTTAAAAAAAACTGGGCATGTTTAGTCTTGAGAAAAAAAAGACTGAGTGGGAATTGGATAACGATCTTAAAATACGTTAAGGGCTGTTATAAAGATGACTCTGATCAATTATTTTCCATGTCCACTGGAGGTAGGATAAGAAGTAATGGGCTTAATCTATAGCAAGGAAGATTTAGGTTAGATATTAGGAAAACTTCCTGACTATAAGTGCAGTTAAGTTCCTGAATAAGCTTCCAAGGGAGGTTGTGGAATCTCTCCTACTGGAGGTTTTTAAGGACAGGTTGGACAAACACCTGTCAGGGATGCTCTAAATTTACTTGATCCTGCCTCAGCAAGGGATGGACTCGACTTCTTGAGGTTCCTTCCTGCCCTATATTTCTATGTTCTTTGATAATATAAGCATTTCATCTGCTCTTCCTAAAAATACAGTTGGTTTATATTCCTCATTAATATAATCATTGAATTTTCTATTCCAGAGTGTTTTAAAGCATGATCACAGTACAGCATGACCTCACATGAGGTATCAACAAATAAAATCTTCCAGGTTGATACATTACAGAAATCTCCTGAAATCAGATCCAAAGAATCTAATGTTATTCCTGACATTCTTTGCATAGGGTTAATGACAGTAGCACAACAGAAGGGGAGAGACACATTTTGAAAAATGTCAAAACTTGAGCTTTAGAAAAAATTCCGTCTCTAGGGCTTGATGATATTCACAAATGCACAAGCCGCAGCATCTTTGTGCATCTTGTAAAATCAGCAGCTCCGCACGCATGAGACACAAACTCACAAAGGCAAGAATTCAAAGTTGAGGCTTAAGCCCTGTTCATAATTTGTTGCATTGTTGCAGCACGTATGCGATATGTAAGACCCCCAACTGTTTGGAAACCCCTGTCATGTCTCGGCACAATGGGAGTGAGTGAAGGACTGAATTGTAGCCATAGTCCTTCAGTTCTCCAGCTAGTATAAGGTTTAAATAAGACAGTGTTATCTGAGTTTTTGTGCTAATGGAAAAGGAAGAAAAAAAGGAAATAAAACAACATTTTAGAAAATTAAATGTAATCCTATCTTCAAGGTGTGTGCGACTTCCCATTTTATGCCACTACATTTGCTGTGGGCCATCATGCAAATAAACAAACACATAATTGAATAATTCTAGCAACTCATTTTATCTTGTACAGTTCTCCTGAAAGAATTTACAAAGTAACATGAAATATAACAGGTAAGAAGGGGCAAATATGGCCCACTGAGAAAGATGTTTTTAAATTTGAGTAAATATACATCTTATGGGATAGATGGTTGTTCTGGTCACCCGGGAATATCACACAGTTCAAACACAAATTAAACTACATTGATAGATGTTTATCTTGTAAAACACTTGTCCAACTTTTCAATTATTGCATTAATAATGGGCATTATGTGGTCTGATGTGATGCAAGACTTTATATGGCAGATACTGCCTGATATGCGATTGAATCACATGACCACAAAAGCTCCTCTTTGAACAACTGCAGTCTATCATACTGACATGCCAATCTACCATATGGTCTGGGATATCTGCTCATGTAACATACCTATCAAATTGGATTTATTTGTCAATCACAGAGTATGAGGAAGGGGCTGGGAATCAGCTTTCTTTTGTCAATGTCTTGTTATATTGCCTTGACATGTCACATAACCTCTCTGTGCCTCAGTTTACCAGTCTATAAAATAGGTAAAATAATGCTTGTCTGCTTAACTCACAAAAGTGGTGTAATGATTAAATAGGAGAATTTGTAAAGCACTTTGAGGTACTTGGAATGAAAATTATTACATTACTGTCAAATATTATTAGTGTTATTAGTTACAGTATTACGATTATAATAATTTAAAATGCTGTGTTATGCCACTGGACCATGCAATCTAGTATTCTGTGCCTAGCTTTGGGCAGTAACTGATGCTTCAGAGGAGAGTGAAAGCTGAAAAAACACATCTAGATAGTTATGTAGACTGGGGGAGATCAGTGAGAGCTGAGAGTATTCACTGGTTTGGAAAAATCTGACCTTATGCATTTATAGCCACTCAAAAATTGGCACACCCAAAATTACAGGCCATTTTTGAAACTTCACATCATAATGTATTATGGAGGTAGGAGCTCTTGAGTTAAGGAATCCTATCTCATGAAATTAGATTTCTTGGGTTTTTAGACAAGGAAGTCATGCCTCATTCTTTTGGACACCTCTGATGCTACGGTATGGATGGGGAATTGCGAGGGATTAGGTAACCTGGTGTAGAGTCAAACATCAGGAAAGTGAGTCACCAAATCCTGGCTGGGGAAAGATCAAGAAAACTAAGATAGATAAATAACCGATTTTTTCGATTTGATGATTGAACTGATTTTTTTTTAATTGTTAATTTTGGGGGCAAAATTAGTATTTTAAATGGTTTAAAAATGAAATGGAAGTAAAATTCAAAAGAAACATCATTTTGTATAGAAAAACAAAATATTTAATTTAGAAAATGTCAAAATTAAACATCTCAACTTTTTTGTAGGTGGGTTTGTGTGTGTGTGTGGATGGGGGGGAGTGCTGAAGTAATTTTGGCTTTGACGCAAATTCACAAAATGTTTCAGGGAACCTGAACGTGTATTTTTGGCAAAAAAGAGGTTTTGTCAGAAAGAGAGCTCTAAAGGAAACAAGTCCAAATATTACCGGTCCTGTCTGGAGGACCAGTATATCTTAACTTCTGTGTATGAATTTTCTGAAGCGCTTTGTCTTTGTGTTTTCTCTGGTTTGGCTGTATTTCCAGCTGGATATTTGCTACCTTTTGCTAACATGGATAAGGCAGAAATGTTATTTTTTGTCTGTGATTTGGCGTTCTACACTTGAGTATCTGTGCTACGAGGCGAACTCAGCTTGTATCATATTTGTGGCTCCTATATGTAATTTTGGTATAACCTTTGACTTCAGTTACTTGTTTCATTCCCATATTGATTCTGCTGTTTCAACTTGTCGATTTCACTTAATGAACATTTCCAAAATCTGTGCTTACTGCTGCAAGTATAAGTCTCGGTCCTTTCTCAGATTGATTATTATAATGGGATACTTGCTGTTCTTTCTACATCTACTGTCTGTAAATTGCAGTTTATGCAGAATCAGGAAGCTCATCTGATTTTCTTTATTCCCCATCCCCCATACCACCACTTTTCTCAATTTCTTCTCATCACTCAGGTGTTTACATTTGCCATACTTTGATCTAGTCAATTTACAGTTTTCACCTTGGCATTTTGTGTATGAAGCCATTTTGCAACACCACCCTTAAGATCTGGGGTAAAATTTTCAGAAGTATCTACATGATTTAGCAGTCTAAGTCTCATTTTCAGAAGTGACTTAGGCAATTAGGAGCCCAAACCTCAGTGAAACACAATGCAACTAAAATTTCCAAGTCACTTTGAAAAACAGGACTTTGGCTCCCAAGTTCCCATGCCTTTCAATGAGACTTAAAGTGCCCACATCGATTTTGAAAATGGGACTTAGGGTGTTAAACTCCTTAGGCACCTTTGAAAATGTACCCTTGATCTCTGTGTAATCCATTCCCAGTTTGAGCTCACTTTCTGATTTGCAAGTGGTGCTCTCATATTTACAATTCTTTAAATCTGAATACTCAGCCATTGCTTGCATTGTTACACTATGGAGGAATTCTCTTAGGAGGATGAGACATTCAGCATGGTTGATTCATTAAGGGAATTAAGGGTTACAATTCCTACTTAATGTTTCTGTTTCTTAACTTATTTTGTGTGTGCCATATGCAACATTTGATCCCCCCTTAATGAAGTAAACCATGGAGCCAATGCCAGTGAAAAACAGATTATATCCTATCAGTCAAGCAATACTTTAACAGGACAAAAAATCACATTGAGTGCTTAGATCTTGTATGCTTTCTTCCCATTCCATTTTGAGTTGTGCTGAACTCAGGGTTGAATTAGCAGAAACAGACCATCTCCTGAACAACTTCCATGTGGGTCTCTTGGATATTAACTTTATCCTTAACTTCAAATGGTCTTTTCCATTGACTTAAATAGGTTTTGGACCAGGTCCTTTGTACCCTTTATCTTTATTTTTCTAGCTCCTCTCCATGTTCTGCTCTGCAGTCTCTCTCCTTTTTGAAGCTCCCAGTTTCATAGATAATCATTATTTTGTTATATATAATTCCTCCTAAGTGCTGTAATATCCCAAATGTTTTTAATTCCATAAACTGTTTCCTGTGATCTTTTCCAGACAACTTCTCAGCATGGTTTCTAGTTTTCTCTGAGGCTATCCTTTTTTCATCCACCTCTTCCTCTCCTCACTTCGCCCCCCACCACACAATAGCACTGGCTTCCTTTACCCATAGCTCATTTGTCTGTTTAGCATCTATTTGTCATTCATTGCCCTTGATGTTCTAGCACTCCTCATCTCTTTTCATATTCTCAGCTATGACCGACTGTGGATACTTACATACTACTATGGAAACACCAAAAGCTTAGTGTTCAGTTCCTTTTCTTCTAATTGGACATTTGCCTAGTTATCTTCAATAATCTCCCTCTTCCCCAGGAAGCTTTAATATTATCACCACTCCAGTCTGTACGGACCCATCATAATAAAGTAATGGAAGCTGGCAGAAGAACCCCTATCCTGAGGCTAATATTTAATCGCAAAAATGTAATAAGACTTTTTTTTCCAATGGAGCTACTCTATTTTCAGGAACATCCATCTGCCTGATTTACACATGCAAAAGCCCATTCTGAAACTCAGAGTTTGGCATGTGTCAAAAGGCATGCCTTCTGTTACTGGTGGTGCAGATAAGGAGGCCCGCTGAAAACGTCCCAGTTAGACTAAAATACTGAACTACACGGGCTAACTTAGAGTCAGTGAATACTGAAAAAAAACTAGCAATGTCCATGGAAAAAATACAGCAATCTAACAAGGTTAACTTTTGGCAGAAAAATTCAACTGAATTGAACAGGCCAAACTCTGCTCTCAGTGTTACCCACATTACCCTGTATGAACTAGTGTGAGTTTAACTAAGTGCAGAATTTGGCACAACATATTGACATACTGACGCTATATTGAGCTTCATCTTGTCATTCTAAAATTAACATTTAATATTTGTAACGTGACAGAACCTAGAGCCCAGATGTATTGAAGCCCCGTGACGCTAGACACTGTACATCATATAATGAAAAGAGGAGTCCTGCCCCCAAAGAGTTTATAATCTAGATATAAGAGAGACAATAACTGGTAGATACAACAAACAGATGGGGAGAGCACAAGGTAAAAGTAATTTATGTCAGCTGAGGATCTGGCCAGTAATTTAATTAATGTTATCAAACCTATGTATAGACATCAAAATAAATACTACTGATCTGCAATACAGCTACATAAAAAGCATATCATACAATGAAAATAAAGTGAATCTCCCAGTTACGGTGAATGTAATAAGCAGCGGCCACAGCACCCCAGCACTTTGCCAATATTAAAGTAGCTTAATAATTATTATAGTGTTAGAGTGGGAATTCACAGTGGTGTAGTAGTTCATTGTGATCTCTATTCTACAATATTACTCAGCTCTGAAGTGTTCATTGGGAATGTATTCATGCTGTTAACGAAATGTATATTTGTATATACAATCTCAGACACCCACATGGTTTTCCAAATAGGATGTAATAATTTTTTTTTTAAGTACTGAATAAAAAGCCTAAAGCTGCAATTGGATTAAGTCACAGGATATCAACATTGAAAGTGAGGTCAATTTAACAGGAAGAAATTCATGTCTCTAATGACAAGTTTGGTACAAGGAAATGAAAAAAAAATCAAAGCTGATAAAAAATAAATGTATGTAATGAAACAGTGGTTTGAGAAGTCTGGGAAACTCACTTTATTTTCATTGTACGATATGTTTCTTGTGTAGCTGTATTGCTGTTGAATATTGTTTGTTTGGATGTCTATACATGGATTTGATTACATTAATTCAGTTATTGCCCAGATTCTCAGCTGGTGTAAATCAGCATTCCTTCGCTGACTCCAATGGAATGACATTGTTCTACCGAGGCTGAAGATCTGACCCTCTAGATCTTGCAAATAGAAGGTAGTGGGTTTAAGAGAGGTTAAAACTTCAATAGTTTGCTAACAATGCACAGATCTTTAACAGTTGTGCAAATGGCTAAAAGTTCTTGCTACAAATATTTTTAATTAGCATTATAAAATGAATTGCAATTTAATTAAAAATGAAAAAAAACCACAAAACCCCAGAAGTGGAAAAATGGTAAAAGAATAAAACGGGCAAGAAATGCTCCTGGATTTGGATGCAATTCTAACAGTAATTTGAACCAACATCTGAAATGCATTATATAATTTTAAACATATACTGAAAATTATTTTCTTCCAAGCTTACAGCAAGTATAGACTCACCAGTTGTTGCAAGGTTTTTGGCTATTTTCCCCTTAATCTTTAGCTTTAAATAAACAAGATTGTTAATTAAAAATTTTACCTTCAGCAGGTATCTCGTCAGACCTCCTATGTTAACCAGGGTGTGGCTTAGTCAGCAAATGCGCTATAAGAAGTCATGTAGGGATTCAGGAGATGACAGAAAATGTTAAACTAATAGCCCAGTATTCTATTTGGGGGCAATGTAATGTCTTTTGAATGAGACAATCAAACCAAGGTCTTGAACTCTTGTGGTCCACTGACCATCCTATAGAACTCTTCCTAGAAGTGTTATTAACCCCGGTATCCTGGCTAGATTTCATTTGAAAGCACTGTAGTCTGCCTTCCTTCAATTCTCCCTGTTTCTGTGGGGTAAGTCTAACAGCTGTGTCCTGTTAAACAACCGTGGTGTTTCTCCACAGTAATGGCTGCAATGTGCAATTTCCTCAAAGTTGCTGAAAAGCTTTGAAATCCTTCTGCACAGAAGACCTTGGTTTCTAAAAGGATTCCAGCTCAGTCTGCATTTTTGCAGGTGCAATTAACGGAGCCTGCAGTTAAATTGTTAAGACTGGGATTTTCAAAGTAACCTAAGAAAATCAAGTGTCCAACTTCAATTGACTTCCAATGGGATTTGGGCACTTAGCTTCCGTAGCCCAGTGAACATCCCAGCCTAGATCTTTCAGCAGTACCGTTTGTACCTGTCGTTAACTGGATCCAAAACTGCAGGTGCAAAAATTGGGGCCAATTTAATGTAATGCTATTACACTGGAGAATGAATTCCTCCATTCGTCCACACAGCAGGTATAGGAAAAGCCATGGGACCTGCTCTGAAACCTGGTGGTGCCTCTAGGCACCCTGGCAGGGCAGATTTGTGATCAGTTTTTTTATTATTTGTTAGTTTTGGAAACTGATGGGATGTTAAGTCTCATTGTTTGCATCACTTTCAATATATTTCATTATGTTGCTGGTGAAGTTGTTAACTGTGACTCGTCTGCCTTAACTGTTTAAATGCTGATTTGATATATCACAACATGCAAAATGCTGAGTAGGTTGTAATTTATCACTGATACCAGTTTTAGAATAACATCACAATAAATGTGTTTTCTGAAGCCTCGGGGTGAGCAAGAAGTTCACATATGCGTAAAAATACATATAATAATAAAGAAAATTATTTCCCACCTCAAAGTTAGACATGGCTAGAATTCCTCCACTAAGTATTGTGCATCTTCTTGTCTGAGGTACCATGTGATTGGCATGGAAATACTCCTCACTGCTTATACTGTTCTTTGCATAAAGTGTAATACTCTGTACATCTTAGCTCATTGATGAGGGGAGCTTATCACTTAACTGAGAACACAAAGGTTTTTTAATGGCTTTTTGAGTCATGTCGTATAAGATTTTCTCATCAAAGTGAAACAAAAAGTTTCATTTTGATTTGAAAGGAAACCAACTCCATTCCCCACCAGTCCAAAACAATTTTTTATCCCTTCTTTAATTTCCCCTCCCTCTCTTTTCTGTGCAATGATTGGGAGAATTGGATCCTTACGTGGGTGGGAGATGCAGGGGGAGGGCACTGACACCTTCAGCTGGGCAGGAACTGGAATTTCCATTTTAGGGGAAATTCAGTGATTTCTAAATTTGTTTTTGTTCTGAATCAGAATGAAATGTTGAATTTTGAAATTTCTCACAAAAATGAAATGTTTGAAATAAAAAAAACATTTGGTGTCAATCAAAATGTTTCATTTCCACAAAAAAACCCATTTTGTTTGGATTTAAATAACATTTGAAAGGAAAAGTTGTTTCAAAACAAAAGCAAAAATCAAACAAGTTCTATTCAGTTGCTCTGTTCTATTCTACAAAGTTTCATCACAATCAACAAGTTCTGATGGAAAAATATTCTGTTGGAAAATTTTCGACCAGCACCCTTTCGTCCTGGCCAAGAGGCAGGGCTAGTGCAGCAGAGAGTGCATGATTCAGCCCCTTCAAAGGCTGGCACAGCTCTGGTTCCAGTATGCTGTGCCCCATGTGACCACAGAGCCATTGTGAGAAAGCCCAAATGTCTCTGGATAAATTCATTTCTGCATGGCCCTCTTCCACCCCCATCAATGTTGTCTTTGGCTTAAAAATCACTATATAGCCTTTCACATATGGAACTACAGGTGAAACAGGCTGTGACACCTATAGTTTAGTTTACCTGACGTTTTCCATTATAAGACCCTGTTTTCAGTTGTTTGTAATTTTGCCACGTGTAAACAGTTTGAGCTGAAACTTTCCATGCCAGGTGTCTGCCTCAGGCTGAATTTTCGGAGGGAACTTTCAATTAAAATAGCAAAGCTATTTGCAAGAATGAGATTAGGGAAAAATACATTTTTGTCATACTAAAAAGAATTCTTACAACCGTTTCACTGAGAAACTCTAGACCTGCCATGCTCCTCGCTTACAAACAGCCCCCCAAACCTGAAGCAAATACTCACCAGCAACCACACAACAAAAACACTAACCCAGGAACCTATCATTGCAACAAAGCCCATTGCCAACTCCGTCCACATATCTATTCAGGGGGCACCATCATAGGACCTAATCATATCAGCTACACTATCAGAGGCTCGTTCACCTGGACATCTACAATGTGATATATGCCATCATGTGCCAGCAATGCCCCTCTGTAATGTACATTGGCCAAACCGGACACTCTCTACGCAAAAGACTAAATGGACATAAATCAGACGTCAAGAATTATAACATAAAAAAAACAGTCAGAGAACACTTCAACCTCCTTGATCACTCGATTACAGACCTCAAAGTCGCAATTATTCAACAAAAAACTGCAAAAAACTAACTCCAATGAGAAACTGCAGAATTGGAATTAATTTGCAAACTGGACACCATTAAATTAGGCTTGAATAAAGATGGAGTGGATGGGTCATTCCACAAAGTAAAACCTATCTCCCCATGCTAATCTTTTTTCCTCTACTGTTACTCATACCTTCTTGTCAACTGTTGGAAATGGGCCATCCTGATTATTACTACAAAAGTTTTTTTTCTCCTGCTGATAATAGCCCACCTTAACTGATTACTCTTGTTATAGTTAGTACAGCAACATCCATTTTTTCATGTCCTCTGTGTATATATATCTTCCTTTTTGTATTTTCCACTGCATGCATCTGATGAAGTGGGTTTTAGCCCACGAAAGCTTATGCTCAAATAAATTTGTTAGTCTCTAAGGTGCCACAGGTACTCCTCTCCTCGTTCTTTTTGCATTTAATTAAAGTATATCAAAATACATATGCACTGGCAATCTTGATCATGGCATTTCCTAACTTTTGAGTGCTTGACTCATCACCCTTCGTGTTCTTTTAATGGCATTTTTTGGCTGGAATACTATAAAAGTTACTAGTGGTTAAATGATTTTAAGCAAATGACAGTTTGTAAGGGGAATCATGTATCTGCTCAAGCTGCTCATACTCACCATTCCTCTACCATTAAGAAGGATTTCAACTGCAGCTAGTTAGTTGTAAAGCTTTGCTTGAAGATTGAGTCCTGTCTCATTCTATAATTAAACATTTAAAGAAATCTATGAAGTACAATAAGGGAATTCTAAAACTACATTCATTGAGGTTAGAGAGCCTATTTTATGCTCAGAAATGTCAAAAGGTTTCCTTTGAGTAATTATTACTTTCCTTGTTTCCATAAAGGAGGGAATATTAGGGTTTCGCTCCAATTTTTTGTGCTTATAATATATTCATATGCATTATGCTAGGCTACAAATTCTCACACAGACTAATCTGTATATAATATACTATCCAGAAACATAATAGAATGTACAATAGAGATGTTAGGAACAGAACATTTTCTATATGATCATAAGATATCTACACTTAATTTAATATTACAAAAACAATTTGGATGTGTTAGTTCATATATTTACATTTAAATAAAATCTGGGAATGATCCAAGACAAAAGTTTTTGCATACATATAAAAGCAAGATTATCTTGGGAGGGACAGTTTTGGGCATTTGTACGGTTGACTACTCATGAACAAACTGTAATGTTCATCTAGTGATCTTTAATTGTATATTAACTTCAGAAAACAACTGTCATTATCTAGGTTACTACTTCAAATACTATCCCCTATCATATCTGTACTGATTAGAACATAATGTGTAGCTAATGAGACTCAATCTGATGTCTACACTGTTGGTACATGCCTATTGTGAAAAGTCGTACATTACACAGAGCTCCCCTGCATTTGGTTTACAACGTAGAATTCCCTATACAATTTCCCCTCCCTGCCACTATGTGTGCAGAGTTTGATTACAGGTACTGATTTACTGTGTTCAAGGTAAATATAAAAAAAACATATTCTGTGTAATGATGCCACAGTGGGATACATATCTTAGCATATATCAGTAATATTGCTAACTTATTCATCTGTTTGTTTAGTACTTGCATTGCACTTGGGGTTGTGCAATGTCCTAAAATAAAGGAACACACTGTCTCAACAGCTTAGGACAAAAATGATCAAACATCTGATTCTACAGACAGGTACACAAAAATAGTTCTACTTACTCAATAATTCCATTAACTATTGCATGTCTGGCAAGTATCTAGGACTTCAATGGAACTACTAGTGCTAGTAAAGTTACACACATGCAGAGGTGTTTCCAGGACTGGGCTCTTGTTTAAGCATCTATGACAATATTTAGACACAGAGGAAGACATCTTGGCCTAAAAGTCATTGACAAAACTCTCACTGATTCCAATAAGGTCAGTATCTAATCCCTAAAAATATGCAGCCTCCTCTTAAAGGCACTGGGTGGCCACAGCTCCTATTTACTTCATTAGGAGATGCAGATACTCAGCATCTCTGAAAATGAGGCCATGTTTATTTAGATCCATATGTATGGATTTAAGGTGCCACACTGTAGGCCCCCAAGTTTGAAAGTTTTCCCTTAATGCATTGGTGAGCATTGCACTATACTAAGATATTAAAAGTATGGTCCTGCCCCCAAAAGTTTATAGCCCAGTGGTTCGGAGGCACAGTACGTTAGTTAAAACCATACAGGCTCAGAGGTAATTTATGGCCATCTTTTAAAAACTACTTATACTCACTTTCTTTTTCTCCAGGCGTAAATGCGTAGTTTGGTCTTTTGGGCACAGATGCATTTTACACATTTCCTGCTCTCTTTGAACGTTGTGCGCTCTCCTTGTGTAAGTGGCAAGCTATTTCTGGGATAGAAGCCCGGTTTGTCTATTGAAGAAAAACAATTACACGTAACATAAACGGCAGCCTTTTCACACACATATATGGGTCAATATTGCCATTAGTTAGGAACTCCAAGGAGCAGACAAAAAAATCTCATTCTAGGAGGCCAGACTCCCAACCGGAATATATTTAAGAGAGATCCATGTTGAACTTCAAACAGTCTGTGCTGTGTATAATATTTCAAATATGAACGGCCAATAGGGCATTACTTTTTTTTTTTCCTGAACCAAAGTTTGTATGTTTCTGGCAATGGTTCTGGGAAGATCATGGCTTTATTAGCTAAAAGCCTCATTCAGAAAATAACCATATCCTAGCTTTAGTGGATAAACAGTGAAAGAATCCCTTAAGTGATGTATATTAAACCTTCTTATTTTAACGTAAGTTATATTTTTTTCAGTGCATTAAAGACAGTTTTCTTTTTGACTGGTTTCTCTATGGTTTATGTGTTCCTTCTCTTCTCTTTAGGCTACCTTCAAGAAAAATGAACCTTTTTCTCTACAGGAAGTTAAAATTCTTATAAAACATGTGAAATCTTGTGTTGTTGAAAAGTTAATCTTATGGTTTTAAAGCTGATCTCTTTGGAAAATATGGTTCTTATTTCTAGTTATATTTAATGTTCTTTTAAGCTCAAAATATTTGGCATGATTTCTCAGAAATGCCATTTTGCTGCGGGGGGGGAGGGGGGAGAAAAAAAAGAAAAAAGGTTTAGAGGATCAAGTCTACTGGGCTCTTTCCATTATTTACATACTGGTCACAATACTGGCAACATTTTAACCACTACAACATGGTTACTCAGTTTCCATGTCAAACTGGCTCTTTGTTTCAGGAGATGGCCTGTAATTAGAAGGTAACTGACATTATGTCACATTTCTGTACATATCAATGGGAAATGATATTGGCTGTGAAAAAAGCATCCCTCCAGGGTTTATCATGATTTCAACCTTGACTGCTCTCCCACAAGGCTGTGTCAAGCTCAAGTTCTTTTAAAGAATCTGTGCTTAGTACGGGGGTTCTAACTGAAGTCCTTGGCAGGACACTCTGCAATACATGTATTTCATTAATACTTTGCTTATTAAGGACTTGATTCAGCTCCTATAGAAGTTTGTCCATTGATTTCAATGTGAGCTGGATCAAGCCCCAAAAGACAGACAAGCTAACAAAAAAAAAGGGGGGGGGGAGCACATCAGTTTAATACACTAAATGTGTCCCAGAGATTAACAGCTAATCTGAGGGGACGGATGCTGAAACTTGTTTTGAAACTTAATAGACAGCAAGTTTAAAACAAATCAAAGGAAGTTCTTCTTCATGCAGCGCACAGTCAACTTGCGGAACTCCTTACCTGAGGAGGTTGGGAAGGCTAGGACTATAACAGCGTTTAAAAGAGAACTGGATAAATTCATGGTGGTTAGGTCCATAAATGGCTATTAGCCAGGATGGGTAAGGAAGGGTGTCCCTAGCCTCTGTTTGTCAGAGGATGGAGATGGATGGCAGGAGAGAGATCACTTGATCATTGCCTGTTAGGTTCACTCCCTCTGGGGCACCTGGCATTGGCTACTGTCGGTAGACAGATACTGGGCTGGATGGACCTTTGGTCTGACCCGGTACAGCCGTTCTTATGTTCTTATGAAGCTACTTTATTTTCCTTGTCTCTGTCAATAAGGGCTTGATCCAGCAAAGGTGCTGAGCATTCTTGCCTAGATCCTCAGGCTTCTGACCTTGAAATCAATGGGAGATAGCTACTTAAATACCTTTGAGGAGCTGGGCCTCTGATCACAATACAATAAAGCACATAAAAAAGTCTTGAGAAAGAAAGAATGAGCGGGGACCCAATCACAGTCTTCAAGGAGATTAAGTGCTGTTATAAAGAGGACAAGAATGGATTGTTCTCTATGCCCACTGAAGGTAGGGCAAGAAGTCATGGAGCTCAATATGCAGCAAGGGAGATTTAGGTTAGCTATGAGGAAAACTTTCTAACTATAAGGACAGTTAAGCACTGGAATAGGCTTCCAAGGGATCCTGGGAATTCACATCACTGGAGGCTTTTAAGAACAGGTTGGACAACCACATCTCAGTGGTGGGTCTAGGTTTGTCCTGCCTCAATGCACGAGGCAGGATTAGATGACCTCTCAAGGTCCCTTACAGCCCTATTTCTGTGAATCTGATTCTACACAAGCACATGCTTAACAATCACCACTTAACTTAACAAACAACTTCACTGACATCAGCGGGACTGCTCACATGCTGTACTAATGGATCAGACCCAGAGCACTCAGTCCCGTGCAGAATCGAACCCAGAGGGCAGCCCTGGCCCGTATCATGTTTGTGTAGAATGCTGATGTTATAAGACGATAAGGCTAGCAGTGGTCTGTTACAAACTAGGACAAAACCGATTTTTTTGGCATCTTCAAAATGTACTTGGATCGATGTTATCAGAACGAGTCCAATCATTAAAGCTACTAAGGAAAGTAAGATCTAGCTAAAATGTCCAACTGTTTATGAAGGGCTAGATTCTGACCCCCTGATTCATTTTGAATAGCACTTTAGTCCATGAACAGTCCTATTGACTTCAGTGGGGCTGCCCTAGAAGTGAGGTCCTGGGAATAAGTCTTTGAATCTGGCCCTAAATCATCAGTTTCAGACACTGAGGGGGAGAGTCTATGCAGCTCCTCTGTGCTGCACATCTTAGGACCCGAAGTCCAGGGGAAGTCAAGGTGAAGGTGGGTTCGCCACTTTTGTACCCTTGCCCTTCCCGGGGCTGCTTAGAGGACCCTGGGAAGCCCTACGTTTTGGCAGTTTTCCTGAAGTTACCCCATTGGTTGTTGCATTGCCTGGAATCCCCACATTGCTGGGTGCTGTGGCCCTCCCCTGACACAACTCCACTGTTGCCAGCCTTCTATCCAGCATGCTCCAAGGCTTGCAAAGGAGTTCTCAAAAGGCAGCCGTATGGCTGTCCTTTGTAGTGCCTGAGCCAGAGGAATCCTCCTTCAGCCAGAACTAGAGCTTTTAGTGCCACTTGATGCTACTTGCACAGTAAAAAAAAAAAGAGCTGGGGCAGGGGTAATGATCTCACCCCCAAACTCTGCAAAGGCCTTATAAGTCAGTCTCACTGGGAGACTGTCCAAGAGAGATACATTAAGCCCTTGAGTATGGCTGAATATGCTAAAACTGGCACAGAGTACTAAATAAAAATGAGCAGAACAGATTATTACATACCTGTGGTACTCAAACAGTGTATACCTTAAGGGTATAATATTGGGCTCAACACTGGAGAAAATTGGTTGATCATACAATGCCTGTTATTTCTTAATTATATCTATTTTGTGATGTGTACCCTGCCAGAATTATTTAAAAGAAATCTGACATTCAGAAATAGGCACTGATTGGACAAAAAAAGGGGAACCCCCCCAATTTTGTAAACTAAAAATAAAGTATTGAAGAATCACATAATTAATGTAGGATATAGTTTCATGTGAGTGAAAAATCCATATAGATTGCATGGTGGCAAAAAACAATTTGATCCTATACAGGAACCTTTCCTGTCTTAATTTTAATAAATAATATGTCAAACCCTGAGATTCTTTCTTGCCTTCTATAAGGGCAGATCCCTGTACTCACACATGGAGCTCATTGCAGGATCAGGACCTCAGTTATTTCTCAGTCCTTACTCAAGGAAGCTTCTTTTGATTTTGATGGGAGTTTGCCTGAATAAAGAGTGAGTTACAGCTGAAGAATCTCAGGATTTAACCCAGAGGATTTTTCCTTTTGTACTGAGCTGTTCTTTCATTTCACTTGCTCTTTGTATTTGCTGCTTAACTTCTCTTTTCATGTCATGTTCATATTTCTGTATAATTTAGTTTTACTAATATTTTACCAGCTATTATAACCCTTTAGTATTTCATTTATCTTTACTGATCTATGCCGACACTTGATAAATATGTATAGTTTCTTTAAAAAAAAATCAATAAAGAGTTAAAATAAAGTCATGCATTACACTAACAATGGCTGGCTATCTTTTTAAATCAGGCCACACAAACTGCACATCCAATATCATGGACTATTTTGCAAGCTACATTATTTTCAATACCTTTGTCATAATAAACATTTAAAATGTTCTAGTCCATCTCTTATTTCAATACATTGTATTAAAGGAATGTGAGGCATTTACTCATTCACTTGGCTCAGAATAAACCACAACGTTTTATAGGGCTACAAACATACTCATTACATCCAGCTTGTTCAAAACACTGTTTCTTGTAAGCTTATTAGAACTTTATTAGAAGCTTAGCAGATTGCTGCCTCTGTTGCCCTCATCTTCCCTCTCCCATTCCCTTTGATTATCTGTTACACCCACTTGTTGTGTCTTGTCTTAAATTAGATTTTAAGTATTTTGGGGTAGGGACTGCCTCTGAGCATGGGCTAGAGTTTGCTTTTAGGGTGGCCCAGCCCTGAACAAGGGGTAGTTTGTAATCTGTACTGACCCAGGAGTAAACCTGGCAGGTGTTTTGATTCAGAGAGACACCTCTGCATCAGAACTCCTTCCCTGCTTTCTCCTTGCTCTGGGGTTAGCAATTTGCTCCTGGCCTATTCCAGCAGCAAATTATGCAGTACCCCAGCTGGCTGAGCTGAACTAGTTACAATATGGTGGGAGTTCAACAAAGCCTCTGCCCACTCCCCAACTCCAAGGAGATAGTAAATGGATTCACTGCCCTGCTTACTGCTATGTGCCAAGGACCAGGTGTAAGGGGTAGGGTCAGTTCTTACTCCCTCACACTCTCTGGTGTGGATGTGTAGTCCACTCACAGTCTAGTCATCTAACACTGTTACTCAAGATTTGTATTTTATGTCCTGAAGCACGAGGTCTGTTATTCCCTTGAAACATTTGTGACTTATTTCCCAGCTTAGTGCAGCTATTGATTTCAAACTTGTATCTATCCACTCCACTTTTTTAATCCTATTAAATGGTCGCCATGTTTTCCTGCGGCAGTGAATTCCACAGGTTTGCTAAAAGTTTTAATTTTGCAAATGGTCAGTTTCATTGAGTGTCCCTCTTCCATTAAGGTAATGGCTTAATCTTGCAGAGTCTTTCTACATAATACCTCTAACATGTAGCCTTTCCTATCCATCAACTCAGCTATAACTCTCATCCAGGCTCTCATCGTCTTGCATCTCGATTACTGCAGCATTCTTTTCTATGGCCTGACAAAAGCTATCTTGATCCACTGATATCCACTCAGAATGCTGCTGCAAAGATCATTTCCCTAGCCCATTGCTTGGACTGCATCACCCCTCCCTTTGCATCCCTTCACATCACAGACTCTTCTCTATTGTATCAAACATAAGTTATGTGCCTTCTCCTGTGAAGCTCCTCACACTTAGGAAAAGCCCCCAATAAATGTCCACAAAACTCATTATGCTCCTTCATAATCTTCCTTAAAACTCTCCTTTGCCATGAGGCCTACAAAAAAAACTTGATCAGGCTTAGGCTGCTGGTGCACTGAGACCACTGCCTATCATGCTGGCGAATATAGTCTCCTGATTTCCTTGTACTCCCCCTCTCCCCTGTCTGTATCTATCTATTGTTTCTTGTCTTTCTTTCAGCTCCATGTCTGCATAGCGCTTAGCACAACAGGGTCCTGGTCCATGACTGAAACTTTTAGGAGTTATGACTATACAGATAAACAACATAATAATCACTGAAAAGGAATGCTTGACTGATTTACATCAGTCGAGTCACTATTCTGTATACCTTTGTCATGTCACCTGTTCTCTCCTTCTCTAGTGCCAATCTTGTAACTCTTTCCTCATTGTACCCACTTGTCAAGTAACTTGCAATTTTCTGGGCCTTGTCACTATAATTGGAAATGTCCTATGGAGTACACTAGAGAGTTCTATTTCTGCTATAGAATTCTAAAAGAAAATTATCCTTCTATTCATTTTTAAAAATTTCAGTCAAGCTATATTATTTTTCCATAGAACCTGACTGGTTTCACTGCTTCAAAGTTTTGTAGGAATTTTCCAATAGGTCAAACTTAACAATATCCATCTTGAAAAAAGATAGAAACAAAAACAAAAGAGGATGCATTAAAGGATGCATCATAAATAACACATCGAAGACATTATTCCATTTATCCCTTTCTACTGTGAACTAGCATCATTTCTGCATTTTCACTGCCATTGTCCACTGAGAAAATACTTCCACTGAACTATATTTCCCTTACAATTGTGTTGGAAATGTTTACTTCTAGTTGATTTTGTGTATGAAAAACTTAAGTTAGTTATCACACTGAGCACTATTTCATACCTGTGGTTTCTTTCTAGGTTATATTTGTACCTAGTGTAGTAGCCATGTCGGTCCCAAGATATTAGATATACCAAGTAGGTGAGGTAATATCTGTAATTACTCAGGCCTCAGACGGGAAAACCATTGAAATGAAACAGTATCAGAGAAAGATAATGGAAAAGCTCTAGGTGGGATTACCCTACTATAATCAACAAAGTATGTTGTAGAAGAAATTAAATAGACTCATTCATGATCTGAGAGCAGTTTGGTGGAAATGTGTCTTCAGCTGTGTTTGGAAAGTGCTTAGCACATTAAAAATAGTGATAAAATGGCCAATATGCTAATCAGCTGGGAGTCCAACCTACCTGTAGCTAAGTCTTCTAAATGAAAACAAGGGTGAGCGTGAAGCAGAGGTTAGAGGAACTCAAAGGATAAGCCTAGATTCTTACAGGTTGTCTCACATACACTGCAGCTATGCCTGGCTCCTAGTAAAGGAGAACGACAACATCAGGCTGTTACTATGATTTTTTTAAGAATCAACCAATTTAACAAATGCATTTCTATCTAATTTCTTAATCAGACATCCTAGGCAGACTCTACATCTCTGTTTCTTTATACTAATAGTACTTTGTGATGTCCGGGCTTTGCCATGTGCATAGCAGTACATCCTGTATAATTACCCTTTGACTGCATGGCATATTTAAGGTGGCTCCTTCTTTGAACTTTTTTAAGGCTCTGCTCCCAGTTTCACAGGGACAACTCAATTTCTTCCTATGGTGACTTGCTCCCTGTGCAACCCCACCGCAGTCAATGAAATTACACAGGTGTAACAGAGAAATGTGGTCCCTGGCTTTCAAATATAGGGGACATTGGTCATACCATTAAGCCCGACACAAGGGCCTTTTAATTTAAATGTAATCTGCAAAAGACCAAATTACCAGCAACATGTTCTCATTAATTCCTGTAAGGGATGCTCAGGCTTTGACCCCTTATTGTTCTCCTTATCGGGAAGTGGCTGAGTCATAGTATTAATAAGCCATCACTCACTTAAATGGTCATTCACTGCTGCATGGACTAAAGATAGGCTCATCCTTTTGAAGTGGGGCCGGGCAAGCAAGGCTGCTGTAATGGGCTGTGATTATTTTCACTATGAATGCTCCTCTGGCTTTGAAAAATTAAAAGGAGCGCTCGTTTTCTGTCTTGAGTATTTCTCACACTGGCAAAAAAAAAAAATGAACACTTTGAAATGTAAATGATTTAATCTTTGCAAACCTCTGCCTGAGAGGGAGCGACGACTTCATTTACAAAATGAAGACATTTTAGGAAATGATTATCATTGTAAAATTGAGGCCAGCAGGGGGTCTGGGTTCAAACTCTTAGGATATCAGCAGTGTAACGAGTTTGAGCTTCCTTATGGCATTTGCTCGTGTGGGTTCCAGCAGAGAGACATTGTAAATGGGAATTTTGTTCCCAGTAGTTTCGCTTAGTTAAATAAAATAGTTCTGCTCATTGTTTAAAAAAAACAATCTAATAAAATTCATGGCAAATAAAAAATAAGATTACAATTCTTTGGATTAGTACACAGTATGTGTATGTACGTAATTTAGTACTTGAAAAGTACTGACAGCTCTGAAGGTTGAACTCCTTTGTTTATCCACAACATAGGCAACAGTAGTGTTATCTTTACCATACTGTCCTACAAATGTGTCTCAGACCTGATCTGGCGGGACCACCCCAAGTGGGGAAAGAGTATTTTATTTAAATGTAACCATTCAGTCCTTAGCCTCCTCTGTTAAGACTCCCAATTAATGCCAGTGGTAGTGCTGGTTTTTGTGATATATAGTAGGTCCCTTAGGAACTGGCAGAGACTACTGACTCCCATCACAAAGAGCAGATGTAACAACTTTCAGTGATTAATAATCTAGACCATGATCTGAAATCTGATCTGGATGGACAGATCCCTGCACACACATGCAATTCGACTGAGAGTAGTGACGTGCCATAGAGGAAGAGGGATCAGTCTGTATGAATTGCACCTTAGGAGAGAGAAGTTAGAGAAGATTTCCCCTGGTGACCTTAGGATGGGATTCAATGCTCTCACCCGCTTTACACCAGTGTAACTACACTGATTTCAGTGGAGTTGCTCCCAGTTTGCAGTAGTGTAAATGAGATTAGAATCAGGACCTTTAACTCATTACCATTCCCCCGAGCCAGCCTGTCTCCCAGTATGATTTACTCAAAAGCATGACTTAAATGTAAAATGTAAAGGCACCAAATCTTCCTCATGAAGAATCCCCGCTGTTACTTTGATCTCACTCTAAAAATTGCATGCATGCAATTCTGGCGACATTCAGAAGTTTAAGCGGTTGAATGCATCTATGCATCTACACATGCAAGGACAAAATACTGAATTTACCATACCATACAATATCTGACCATGGTAAAAGTGAGTTGAGAATTAAGGGCTGTGTGTGCACAATGCGCACGGTATAGATTGAATAAGCTCTGCAGGGCTAAGCCACGGTGCTGATCCAGACCAAACTTTTGAGGTTTTCCTTGTACTAATCGCAAGGAGAAAAATATCTGTGTTTTAATATTCTATAGAGAGAGAAAATATGCACTTTAGTTAAAAAAAAGCTGTTGAAAATGTCCACAACATGTAGAAAAATAAAGAAACTTTTTAATAGGATGCAAAAAAAAAAGTGTAAACAGCATCCAGTATAAAGCCAGGCTCATTGCTTACTGTTTTTCTGGGCTTAAGCAGGTGTTTTGTTCATGTGCACTGAAGTGTGAGGCAGCTGTTCTCTCTAAGGTATGAAGGAGTCCATTGTGAACAACAGTCAGCTTTGGTTCCAAGGCAAGTTTGTAAATTGGACAATCCTAGTAACAGAGGTAAGTTCCACACACTTCCTTTTGGACAGGACTTCTTTTGCTTAGTACAGCTACACACCTGACAGGTGTTGCAGACTCAGAGTCAAAGATGAGGGTGTGTAACCAGAAACAAAGGTGAGAAAGAAAGCCCCGTGGAGTAAATCTGGTCTTTAGCACACAACATGTCAACTGTATCTAAATGATTGCAGTACAAAAGTGCTATTTGGTGGTTTTTATGAGTTCTAAGTGCCACTGACCTGAAAGATACTCATTCAGTGGAGGACTGACCTCTTATTGCTGAGTACTATGTCCTATGATATTTTAAATACCTAATTACATATGATGCCTATAACAGAAGATTACTCTGTTGGCTGATGGGCATTGTGGCTAGACTGGAGGCTATGGAACTGATGAATATGAAGTACGAATATGTAGGCTAGTGATGAAATAGCACTGAAGAGGGCTCCTGAAAGTTATACTAGATTGTGAACTCTCTAGGGCAGACTGTTTGTTTTACTCATTTGTACAGAGCCTTGCACAATGGAGCCCTTATCCCAACTGTAATAGAAATAAGTTTTTTAATGGACTGTAGTTAGTCAAACTCCACTGAACATTCCAGTGAATTCTGAATTCCAGAGCATTCAGTGAATTCTGAAACCTCAAGTCTCAAATCAATAGGGTGTGACTTCCTCAGTTTCTAAGGAGATTTGATTTGATAGTTACTGTTAATTTTTTTCCCCAGTCCTGACCAACAAAACTTACTGAATACTGAACCCTGATTATTTTTGCTGGTCAAGAAGAGAGACTGGTTAACATTGGTTAAAGCAATGTTGCCAACTCTCATGATTTTTGTCATGAGTCTCATGATAATTATTGGTTTCAGAGTAGCTGCCGTGTTAGTCTGTATCCGCAAAAAGAACAGGAGTACTTGCGGCACCTTAGAGACTAACAAATTTATTTCAGTATGAGCTTTCGTGAGTTACAGCTCACTTCTTCGGACGCATAGACTGGAACACATAGACAGGAGATATTTATGTATGAATATCTCCTGTCTGTGTGTTCCAGTCTATGCATCCGAAGAAGTGAGCTGTAGCTCACGAAAGCTCATGCTGAAATAAATTTGTTAGTCTCTAAGGTGCCGCAAGTACTCCTGTTCTTTTTGATGATAATTATTGTTTCCCTTAAAGACCTAGCTCCTGGAGTCAAGTGGATATGTGATGACTTCAGCCTTTGTTCTTAAAGAAAAAGTACGTTTCTAGCTCTCGTGGCTGTGGAGAAAGCTTCAAAATGTGACCCCCATGCACCTAAAGACTCAAAAAGCAGCAGGCAAATAAAAAGAACACCAAATCTATTTTTTTTACATAATCCCATTTTAAAGCCAATCTCATGATTTTGGTGAGCCTGCCTCATGATTTTTGAACATTTGGGGTTGGCAATACTGTTAAAGTTCCTCCATCAAATGCTTTTATACACAGTATTCATATAGATCAAATGTCTCAGTATGAATGTCACCCTCCACGGACTGCCATTAAACGTGTGGCAATAAACTAACGACAACAGGCATCTTTAACCTAAGTTCCTTTTAGCTCAGCATTTTGGACAAATAACTCACTGTTTGACACTAAGGGTTGGGGGAAGCTGAAATAAATGTGCAACATGTTGCTTCATTCTCTATTGGTGAGCTTCTAATTTTAAGGGAGTACGGAATTTAGCCACTGGGATTCTCTAATAACTGGCTGCTTTGAACTAACCTGCAAATACTTTGCTATGGTTAATTCACTATCGATGCAAACTAGGTCCAAGTTGTTGTTTTCTTAATATTGTCTTTAGTGGCAGATATTTTACATATTTAAAGTCTTTTTCATGTTAGCCTAATGAACGGCTGCTGTAATCCACCAGGGGAACATATATTTGAGTTTTCATTCATGCTTTATAAAGTATTGTCACAGTTAAGCACAAAGGAATAATCTGATTGTTTCCCAAATAGCAAGAACAAATCATGATTGAAGGATTCCTTCTGTTTAAAGCTATGCTGTGCAAAGCCTATTGAGCATGTTATCAGAGTCATCTCTGATGCGTATACTAACTACACAAAGCTGCTGTATAGATGCCATTCAAGAGCCAATTTAGTATCAAATGGTCAAGATTGCTGACTTGCAGATTACAAATATCACAAGATATTTATGTATTTATATTAAATCAGGTTGAGAATAAGAGGCAAAACTCTGGGTCGCTCCATTTGTAATTAAAATAGGTCTGAATTTGAATCGATGTTTTATGATTTTGTTTGGCGAGGATTTGAAAAGCGCCGCCACGGATCCAGTGCCTTTGCCTTTCACAAGATAACGTGAAATTTGTATGAATGGGCAAAAGAGCATTAGATTACATCACCTCGTAGGTCAGCTGGAAAAGCAAGAGCATTAAGCGCGAGTCTTCCACAATATGTATTCTAACTATGAGAAAGCGGAGTGAAAGGCAAAACCCAGGTGTTACAGGACACAGTGTGAGAAATTATGTTAGGGGATGATTGTAGCAAAGGGGTTAGATTCCCTCTGCTATCTCTCTGTGGTCAGACACTAAAACTACCAGGGGCGGTCCTCATATGTTTGACCTCTGGGCAAAGATAACTCTTTCATACCCTCTGTTCCACTTTTCCACTTTGTATCCAAGCTCTCTGCTATAAAATGTAAAACCAGCCCATAGAACATGCTGCTTTGGAGGTCTGCCACTTGCATTCAGGCAACCATTTGTACTTTTGCAGGCGTAATCAATCTCCTGTTGCTATCAGCAGGGGAGTGGAGCTTTGCTGCTTTATGGCTTAAAAGTAGTTTTGTGCAAATTCTACTCTTCCCTCCGCCTGCCGTCCCCCCTCCCCTCCCCAGCCCCGCTTTTAGCTCCACTACTCATAGGATTTTCAGGGACATGGGCTAGAGCGGAGAAAAGAAGCTTGTTTGATTAAAGTATAGAGGGTTTTTTTGTGCGTGTTTATATTTTCTCTGCATCTATTAAGGGGTGTGGGGGAGAGACTTCATTTATATGTTAATATTAGCCGGCACCCTGACTAAACTGACAGAACTATTTCATGGGAAGCTGACAAATTTTGTCAGCTAGGCTCTACTTCCACATCTCAATGGTGGCAATAATCTTGATTAGCAAAACAATTGGGGGGCCAAAGAAGTCCTGCTGCTCCAAAGGCCCTGCTCTCAGGTTACAGTTTGCTAATGTGATGAAGCCAGAGAGTCCTTCAAGCTTGAAAAAATTCTCAAAAGCAGCTGAATTTAGGCAAATGAAGGGAACCATTTTGGGAGTCGGACAAAAGGGGTTAATTTGATTGACCATGTCTCCATAGTCTTATAATAATCATTTACTTAACAAGTGCACAGTGAATCATTCCATGGAAACTGCTGGAGTTAACAGAGGATGTTCGAATGGAATATCTGTTTATTCCAGATGTATGGGAATTTTAGCCAAAAATCAACCCATCATTTCTGCCTGTAGTATTGGGTCTTACTTAGAAACAGCAGCAAAATTAAAAGGATTACAAACCCTTTATGATGGCATCTTCTATGAAGCAATCTGGGCTTCCATTTTTCATTAGCTTGCTGCGTTGCTAATTAAACCTTTGGAAATTAATTGCTCTTGTACTGAGGAAATGAAACTGCCTTATAAAGGCTTAAGCAGTCTTATTTTCACTGTTATTTATGGCACCTATTTCTCCCTGTAAACAAGTTATTTATATCTTCACCTTATCTGAATCAAGTAGGCATCATTATTACATACAGCATCCACATTCTGCTCTCGTTTACACTTGTTTAAAACTGGGGCAGCGCCACTGCTATCAGTGGAGTCACTCTGCATTTGCATTCATCTAACAGAACAAAATTTGGCCAACTGGAATTACAGGCTCACAGGAATTAATCTGGCCTATTCGGGCATAATGTGCAAAATCCAAATGTTAGACATATGGGTGCAACTCTTATTGGAGTTGTTGTGCCAAATTCTACAGTTATGTGTGTGTAAGTTGCATATAAAACAGATATCAGTGTAAAGGAGGGTGTAAAATAGAGAAGGCCATCCCATACTTTACACCCTCTGATAGTTGCTTTCCTGCTACACCTTGACATGTAATTTACACTCCTTTTTCTACAGAACTGTACATTACCACTTACATTGTGATTTTTATCTGTGTAGAATTTAGCCCAAGTACACAAATAATAAGCATACCTGTGAAATGCAATGATATGTCTTTTTTTGTTAAAAACAAACAAACAAACAAAAAATTTTCCTACCTATGGCAGTCATAGCACATCTTTTAAATTTGCATGGAGCTGGTACACATTGAACTTCTTTAGCTTCAACAGCTCTTAACTCTATAATTTTATTAGATATTCTGCAAGCATGAAGAAGGGACCAGGTTAAATCAGAGAGAAGAACAAGATAAACTATTTGTGCTTTTGCTTCCTGTTCTTTGAAGTTTAGTACCATAAATGCCATTATGGTGGAAATTCAAACTTTTTCTGAGCCAGCCACTTGTGTCCAATGTGCTGTAAGTACATTCATAACTCTGCCTTAAATCTCGAAGCTCATTTATTCTGTGTTGTTTAGAAACAATGAGCAAAGTTTTCAAATGTAGTTAACTGTGTACAGTAAGAAGGTATTTATTTTAACTCTCTGGGCCAAATTTGTGAGTGCAAATACAGGTGAACATTTTTCAAACACTGTCTTCCGCACATTCAAGATGTATCATATAAACAAGCAAAATCCTTTTATCTAAATAGGCTGTGTATGTGTATGGTAAATTCTATCCACCACACTGTTGAAAAATGAACATGCAGAGTTGCACGTGCATAAATGGAAACCAGGTGGAGGCTTCCTTGAAAATTAGTCCTCTTGATCCTGAGTCTCCTGTCAGTAGCATAATTTTTATGGTGCTTTAACTCCATTGATTTAAATGAAGATACTTCCAATAGACACCAGTGTAGATGAGAGGATGGTCAGGTCCCTTATATCTAACCAGGGGTACATCCAGACTACCTGGTAGCGATCAATCTATTGGGGATAGATATATCGCATCTTGTCTAGACGCGATATATTGATCCCCGAACGCACTCCCATCGACTCTGGAACTCCACCAGGGTGCGCGGCGGAAGCAGAGTTGACAGAGGAGCCGCAGCTGTTGATCCCGCGCTGTGAGGACGGGAGGCAAGTTGAAATAAGATACGTCGACTTCAGCTATGCTATTCCCATAGCTGAAGTTGCGTATCTTACATCGACCTCCTCCCTCTAGTGTAGACCAGGCCCAGGAAATGGATACTGAAACAGAGGGTTCACCATCAGAGGGTGTCATAATGATTCGGCACTTAATTCTGACTTTACTCAGGCAGAGCCCTCTTTAATGACAGCTGGAGATCCGCCTGAGTAAAGGGTTCAGGAATGGACCCATAGAGCCTTTGAAGACCTTAAACCACATTGGCTAAATCACCATTGTAAAGAAACACTTACTTTTTGCAGATTTTATCCAGCAAAACAATGGTTTTCAGAGATTGACAAGATATATAACAAACAAAATAATCATGAAGAACTAAATCCAGTGTCCTAGGGAATTAAAACTACAGCGGGGAGAGGGGTTTACTAACATGCAACATCCTGGCAACCCGCATCAAGCAGACTTAAAGGAGAGAGTTGTTTCCTCTTCTTTTTAACAGCTCTGCTCGCGGACTCATTTTTTTCCTGTACTTCATGTTTCCAGATGTTCATAACTGAATTAATTTTTTTTAAAGGAGCCCAGAGTGCTGTTTTATACCAGCTGTCACATGGTGCCATAGTGACACAGAAACAAAAAAGGAAAACATCATATTACATCATTGACATCATATTGCTACAACTTCATTAAGAACTAGGGCTGTCAAGTGATTAAAAAAATTAATCGCGATTAATCACACTGTTAAACAATAATAGAATACCATTTATTTAAATATTTTTGGATGTTTTCTACATTTTCAAATATATTGATTTCAATTACAACGTAACACAAAGTATACAGTGCTCATTTTATATTTATTTTTTATTACGAATATTTGTGCTATAAAAACAAAAAGGTAATATTTTTCAATTCACCTCATGAAAGTACTGTAATACAATCTCTTTATCATGAAAGATGAACTTACAAATGTGGAATTATATACAAAAAAACCCTGCATTCAAAAATAAAACAATGTAAAACTTTAGAGCCTACAAGTCCACTCAGTCCTACTTTTTGTTCATTCAGTCACTCAGACAAACAAGTTTGTTTACATTTGCAGGAGATAATGCTGCCTGCCTCTTGTTTACAATGTCACCTGAAAGTGAGAACAGGTGTTCACATGGCACTGTTGTAGCCGGCGTCACCAGATATTTATGCACCAGATGTGTTAAAGATTCATATGGTCCTTCATGTTTCAACCACCATTCTAGAGGTCTTGTGTCCATGCTAATGAGGGGTTCTGCTCGATAATGATCCAAAGCAGTGCAGACCGACACATGTTCACTTTCATCATCTGAGTCAGATGCCACCACAGAAGGTTAATTTTCTTTTTTGGTGGTTCAGGTTCTGTAGTTTCCACATCGGAGTGTTGTTCTTTTAAGTCTTCTGAGAGCATGCTCCACACCTCGTCCCTCGCAGATTTCAGAAGGCACTTCAGAATCTTAAACCTTGGGTTGAGTGCTGTAGCGATCTTTAGAAATCTCACATTGGTACCTTCTTTGCGTTTTGTCAAATCTGCAGTGAAAGTGTTCTTAAAATGAAAACCATGTGCTGGGTCATCATCCGAGACTGCTCTAACATTAAATATATGGCAGAATGCAGGGAACATACAATTAATTAACATATTTTTTTAATGAGCATCATCAGCATTGAAGCATGTCCTCTGAAATGGAAGCTGAAACATGAAGGGGCATAAGAATGTTTATCATATCTGGCATGTAAATACATTGCAATGCCGGCTACAAAAGTGCAATGGCTTTTCTCACTTTCAGGTGACTTGTAAGTAAGAAGCTGGCAGCATTATCTCCCATAAATGTAAACAAGAGTTATTGACTGAACAAGAAGTAGGTCTGAGTGGACTTGTAGGCTCAAGTTTTACGTTGTTTTGGTTTTGAGTGCAGTTATGTAACAAGAAAATCTACATTTCTAAGTTGCACTTTCATGATAAAGAAATTGCATTATGGTATTGTATGAGATGAACTGAAAATATTATTTCTTTTGTTTATCATTTTTACAGTGGAAATATTTGTAACAAAACTAATAATATAAAGTGAACACTGTATACTTTGTATTCTGTGTGGTAATTGAAATCAATATATTTGAAAATGTAGAAAAATATCCAAAATATGTAATAAATTTCAATGGGTAGTCTGTTGCAATTAAATGAAATTAAAACAGATTAATCACAATTAATTTTTATTGAAATTAATTTTTTGAGTTAATCGCGTGAGTTAACTGCAATTAATCAACAGCCCTATTAAGAACCATAAACAACCTTTCCTCCTGTACATTGTTGATATCTTTATCCAAACAGTCATGATGGAACTATTTAATTTGGAGATTGCTTTGAGCAATGGTATAGGTTACAGTGACAGACCAGAAGTTATGAAGCCCTGGCATGACAACGATGCTAAGGATTCTGGTTCTTATTCTCAGGCAATTTATGAACAGCACATGCATCCGACGAAGTGGGTATTCATCCATGAAAGCTCATGCTCCAAAACGTCTGTTAGTCTATAAGGTGCCACAGGACTCTTTGCTGCTTTTACAGATCCAGACTAACACGACTACCCCTCTGATACATGTACGTGTGTAATTCATCACTGGGAGAATCTCACAAAACTTCATTTAAGTGATTTTGTGGAAGAGATATTCAGACCTTTGTGTATCTCACTCACAAAAACTAGCCTGATCACTGCTCTTGAATGACCAAACAATGCCTCAGCTCAGCTGAAATGTTTCCAGTGAAGCTTTAAGTGAACAAGAAGCTTGAATCAAGCACTGGAATAAAAGCCCTCCACAATTTCAAAGAAAAGATAATAGATTTGGTTTGGTTCCAAACATCGTCAGCTAGATGAACACCAAGGACAATGTTTAGTTATAGATTAATAATCCAAAGGACAAATAGTTCTGAACAAATTGGGGGAAAACATAAAACCACAATATTAAGCAAACCAGAGGCCAAAGGTCTGCCTGCAGTTACTAACCATTCTCAGAATTATATTTTTTTTAAAAAGCGATGACACAAACTATACTTAATAAACCACTGAACTTTGCAACACAGATATTAAGGTGAATCAGCCTGAATCATATATGCTGCAAAGAATCATGAGATGTAAAAATCAATTACAGTGCGTGCAGATCATAGTTCTCATGCAAACAGCAGTAATGAAATCACATTTAGTTGCTGAACAGGAAAATGACGATTGCTTTGCTCTCATTTAGAAGGGAGGGATTCTAAATTATGATTTAAGTTTATTATGGGAAGTTCTCAAGACTTTTCATTTCTGCATGCCCCTTTAAACTGGCTGGTGAAATGCAAAGTTATATGTGAAAGAATCTAGACCAAATTCCATATGAAAGAAAACTGGCCTAATCATCTCATTATTTAGGTGACCATGTGGCTGTAATATGTAACACCACTGGAATTCTACTTTAATTATATTTACTGTGAACTGCTTCTAAAGCATTACCTACAGAAATAACATGGGTTATGGATTGTTAAAATATCTGAGGAGTAAATGGAAAAAGAAAGAGATGGACTTCTTTCAACAGAAAGGTAACAGCTAGAAAGACAAATTCAGACCTAGTACAAATGGACTGCAGTTTCATATATACCAGGTCTGACTTTCGCCTCACATTTTTTGAACTGTGATAATTTCTTAGTTTGTACCACTATGTTCACCATCAAGGGTGACAGCAGAAGGCACAACTCCTGTTGGCTTCAGTGGGGGCTGCATGTGCATACTCTGGCCAAAAAAATTTGTTTCATGACATTTGGCACAAATAATGTCACCATTTTGTTTTGCCAAACTTCACACCTTTCCCCACAGCTTCACCCCCCTCCACACATACCCTAATTTTGATTTAGTTGCAATTTCCCTGAAATCTTGAACAAGTTTGCATGTTTAGTCAGCACTGAATTTTAAGCCTGGAGATTTCCTGACCAATTTGAGGTCTGATAAAAACTTAAACCAGAGCTTCACATCCTTTAGACTCTGATTCTATGGTACCATTCTATATGCACTGTATCAAACTATTAACATTTTTGCAACATACAAAGAGGCTTTTCTTTTAGTTCCCAAACAAATGACCTGTTCAAATTCATAACGAGGTATGAATCGAGCTAAATGGACTTCAAGGTGAGTCATTCATTAATCACAAACAAAACAGGACTGGAATCAAGGACACATCAGCACATACTGTAAAGGTAAAAGGTTGCACAAGCTTTTTATTTAATATTAACTACATTATGTTTTTTTTAATGTGAATTCTGAGAAGTTGATTTTCTCAGCTTGTTTGAAAGTGTTCAAAGTGACTGGCTAATCGCTCTCCTCAACCGCACTTTCCCTTCAAGTTAATATTTGTTTAACAAAACTGTATCATGTGTTATGTGTTTCTCTTCCTGACATTAGAAAGCTATGGACGTATTTAGACTGAAATTATTTTGGCAATTATGTAAATACACAAGACTGCTGGGGGAAATTTCACGATCCAAGGAGTTATGGGGACAAAGCCTCAGGTGGCTAACTCCACTGGAATCAACTATTTAATTGGAGTTATATTGACAGAGAATTTGGCCCATACCATTTAAGAAGAGGCATGCGGTGGAGGCCAATCATTGCAGTTACAGAGCTCCACTCAGTGGTGGGTGGGGAAGGAGAGAAGGCTTTAAACCAACTTTGCTGTTCTTAGCTCTTGAGACCAGGTTGGGGTCAGTAATGCAGTTTAGGCTGAGGACTTCTCTAAATTACACTTCACTGCCCCTTCAGCTTTAAAAAAAAATCAGTCAAGCAATCAATAAAATCAATAATTCTTCTCTAACTTGTTATTGTCCATGTGAGGGGAAAATGGATCCCAGCTATGATGGCAAGCACAGTTCCTAACAGCTGTTTTGAAGGGAAATACTGAGCTCTGATCTGGATGGTGGACGCTGAGCTAGGAATATACAAGAGGTTGGGTTCAAAGGCCTCTCCTGATCTTATTTACACCCGTTTTACATCCGTGTAATTCCATTCACTGCAGTGGATTTACATCAGAAGCAGTCTCAAGGTCTTGGGCACGAAGGGGGGTGAGCTCTCCCTCCCATACACAGCATTCTAAGACCTAGCAAGGACCCTGGTGGGCAAGGTGAGAGCTGAGAGACCCTTTTGGAAAGTACCAGGTCTAATCTGAGGGGGGTTAACAGAGAGTGTCACAGGCAGAAGACAGCATATCGATTTAAGACCATATACCAAGGTAACAGGCTTGTCCTTTATACGAGCAGACTTTTCATCTTCAGTTCTGACTTTGAAAGATGTGGAGCACAGAGTTGGTGAGGCAGATTCACGAAACTAAACAGCATAATCACCCACAAGCTCTGTAGCCCAACCAAGACCCAAGTTCTGTTGTAAACACAACAAATGTCGCTATTGATTACATATATATGCCAAGAGTTCAGTGGTGACTAAGCCTGGCTCTCTTTGCACTAGATGTGCAACAAAACAAAGGTCAACTGGCAACTCTGTATTTTCATAGGAAAAGAGAATAGTATTTGGACAGCAGAGGAAATTAAATTCAATGGCTGCACCTGTTGCATCCAAAGCTGAAATTCATATTGTCTGAACGTGCTTATTCTGTGAGCATATTTGACTGAAAGGTTCAGCAGCACCTTGAGACACTTTCAATAAATAAAGGCAAGAGAAAGTGATTTAAAGACATGGGGCCAGGCTGCGACATTGCACCTGTGCAATGAAGGGACTGAGTGGAGATACTCTGAGGCCCAGGGCAGAAGAAGGCAGACTGCCATAAGGAGAGCAGGGAACAGCACTGTCTACACATGGGGCAAACAAAGCAGTCTGCTTTCTCCATTGATCCTGCTGCAAAACACTAGCGGCCATACTGGGACTGGGGTAAGATGGGATTCTGGCCACCCCATCAACTGCATTTTTCAGGGGATCGTTGGATGCCGAAGGGTATGCTAGCCAACCTCCCACCCCCAAAATGTAGGGATTGCTAGAGTCAGTACAGTGCGGGGCTCTACATTTGTGCATAGTGGGGAGGGGAGAAAGGGAAGAGGTCTTCCTAGCAGTGCATGCGCACAGCTGCTCAGATAGTCCAGTGATGGGCATGATCTAAAAACCTATACAGGCAACTTTAACAAATAACTTTTCATATAATTGTTCTAGAATTTCCATCAACTTGCCTGTTTTTCTGCAAGCTCTCCTCCAGGAGAGGGCAAATTGGGCAATACGTTCCTCTCTGAGACGTACCGTGGACCTATTATCAACACTGTGGATACTTCAGATAAAGAGCCAAATACTGGCCCATTGTATAAATGGCTCCAAAACAGATATGTAATATGATGCAAAACAGCTCTATTGTGAGCCCTTAATCCAACAAGGAATCCTCCCTCCCTCCCATCACACACCATAGTAGCCCTGAAGCAGGGTTACTATTACTCATCTGGAGCACCGGTGGGTCAGGAGGGTGACAATGTCAGAAACCCCCCTGAGGTGGTTTTGGGGCACTGGTGATCAATAATATTGAGTCACCACTCTCAGAGCAGATTATTCAGAGTGATCTGGATTGCTTGGTAAACTGGATACAAGCAAACAATATGTGTTTTCACATATACAGTTATACATCGAGGAACAAAGAATGTAAGCCACATGTATAGTGGATAATCAGCTGAACATGAGCTCCCAGTGCGACGCAATGGCCAAAAAGGCTGATGTGATCCATGGATGTATAAATAGGGTAATCGCAAGCAGGAATAGGGAATTTATATTATCTCTGTATTTGGCACTGGTGAGACTGCTGCTGGAATACTATGTCCAGTTCTGCTGTCCACGATTTAAGAAGGATGCTGATAAATTAGGGAGGATGCATGAAAGAACCTCGAGAAATATTAAGGGACAAAACTTTAATAATGGACTTTAATAACAGACTCTTCAATTTAGCAGACAAAGGTATAATAAGATCCACTGACTGGAAGCTGAAGCTAGACAACTTCAGACTAGAAATAGGGTGCCATTAAAACAAAACAAAACAAAACAGTAAGAGTTACTAACTACTGGAACAATTTACCAAGGAAAGTGGTAGATTCTCCATCACTCCCAATTTTTAAATCAAAATTGGAAGTTTTTCAAACAGATAGGCTCTAGTTCAAAAAAGAATTGGCTTGTGTTATGCGGAGATCAGATGAGATAATGACAGTGATCTCTTCTTGTGTTATAATCTGTGAAATCTATTCTTGCCCTGGTCAGTGCTGGATGGACAATTCTCATTGCCAAGTAAGGAGCCCTACACACACTAAATGTTCAGACCACACATCTTTGTGCTCTTGACTCACCATGGCACAAGAATAAAGTGTCTTTTGTAGCATATTATATGTCTCTCGGAGCACCACCTCTTTGGAGGCTTTGGGGAAACCTCAGAATCAGGGAGGAAATGTCCAATCCCACAGAATCTGGCCTTTAGCAATAAAGATATGAGAGGCAAACATTGTCCTTAGCTTCTCAAGTATGTTAAGTATCTCCCAGACTACACTTTAAATGAAGAAATACAAAATACTATGTCCACTTACGTAATCAGTCCCATGATCGTGTTTTCCATACCTTATCTGAATAACCGATGCAAGTCCTGGAGGGCTGCTGTGGTATCTTTTTCCATAATAATCCCATCACCTTCCATCTGTTAATAATTAGCTACGTAATCCATGTGTCATGTTATATAGTCATCAAAAAGTGCTGTTACCTGCATATAACACACACAAAACAGTATGAGAAGATACTTTTAAAAAGAAGAGAGAACCTTAAACATTAATAAGTAGAAAATCTGGGAAATCAAAGCATTTTTCCTCCCTTTTTTTTATAATAGCCTTTCATTCTTTTTATGATTTTGTCTTTGAAAGCTCTTTCTGTGGATGACAGTTGATATTGTTCTTCCATCCTTCTGCAGACAGCATTAGGGAGGAAGAGAAAAAAAAACTATTGTAGAGCTTCTCGTCTCTGCAACATGATTTTTATAATTAATATATACAACCGAGCAGAGAAAGGTACGTTATAATGAAGTGCAATTAAGAGGTGTTTGTTCCTGTCCCACACATAAGATGACTATAATTTCCCTGGCTGTTTAGAAGTCAACCATTATCATTATATTTCACACATATCTTTTCTACTTTTTTTTTTTGCGCACTCCTGATTTTGTTTATTTTCAATTAAAATACCAAACAAACATGCGTTTGGAAAATCTGATATTCCGTTAACATCATCTTTTAATTATACATCTTAGCAATCATTAAATCTAACATCCCACTCACAAAACCAAATTCTGTTCCAATGTAAATCCGGAATAACTCCATTCATGCCTATGGAATTATACCGCATTTACACTGAGGTAAAGGAGAACAGAATTTGCTCTGTCCCCAGTCAGTCTGGCTCACATGCAACTTCTGAGTTATTAATCAATTAATTTTAAATTTAACTTACCGTAGAACAGTGGGTTTAGTTGACCAAAACTGGGTTTAGACTATAACGCCCAAATTTCAGGTTTGCATTATTTGTATTGTGGGTCTCCAGCCTCATTGTGCTAAGGTCTGTACCAACATGTAATAAGAAAATGTCCCTATCCTGAAGAGTTTGCAATTCAAATTCACAATGAGACAATCAGTGGATGCAGGAGACAGAGAAGAGGAGCACATAGAAATAAGATTCTGTTTGATATGGATCTGACAGTTTGTGCTTTAATTAAAACCCCAACATGTTGGTGCCTTAATACTGATATTAAGAATAAAGATGGTCTAAGCCAACAAAAGCTGATTGAATTGTGGATCAAACTTTGCAGTTCAGGCCTGGGTCTACAGGAGGTTGATCCAAAATGCTGAATCTGGCCCTCCCCAAACTTGGTTTTGGAGGAAGTCCAGAACTGAAGCTGTCAGAGTTTTGAGGTTGGACCAATCACTAAGGCTGCGAAGGAGCTAACCAAACACTCTCCCCCTCCCTCTTTAGATTTGGAAAACCCCTGTAAACCAATTCTGCAAAACACCTAATCGTGACAGTGCAAAGCAAACCAGCATTTATAGCCTTATTAAAGCCCACTGAATCCAATGAAAAAACTCCCTCTGACTTTGATGGCCTTTGGACCAGGTCTGTATAATTTTGCTCAGATCCCATTTACAACCATAGGTAAAGAGCTTACTGGTTTTGAAAACAAGATTAAAACAGATTTAAAAAAGTTATTAAACCTAATGTTAAAAAATTATATAATGCACAAGTTAAGAAAAGTGTGTCTGTGCATCTGGGTATAGTGGTTAGATTATCCACAAATACAAAGTTTGTTTTAAAAGTCATAAGATACATATAGTGCATAATCAGCAGTAACCCACATTTAGGTGACTAAATTTAACAATACAGTTTAGATATTAGCATTCAAGTATTTGGGTACATCACTCATGAAAAGTTATACAGAAAGTTGGTTGTGGAAAGCAAATATATCAATGCATGAAGATTGTCCCTCAGCAATTGAGAATTTAGGGTAGCACTGGCTATCTTGTGGAGAAGACTTAGGAGAAGAACGAGGGTATTGATTCTTAGAGTTGAGTGAATAATTTCCAGCTGCATTATTAAATGAAGGTATCCTCCGTCTTGGCTCATAGGGTGGCACAATTTCTTTGAAAAATGTCCAGAAGTTTGAAGCACAGATAAGGACAAGTCTGTGAGCACTTGTCCTAGTAAAACTGAATAGCTCAAATTTTCATGGACAGGGAACATAAAAAGGGTGTGAGCACAGCAAAACAAATTCATTTTTAAATTGGAGTGAATATTTGCCAAACTTCCTTGTGGCATTTGCTCAACTCTGCAAAACACTTGCTGGGGAAAAAAAGTTTCATATTTAGATACATCTAAATCCATTTAAATCTATCTAAAATGTCATTTTTAAATTAATTGTTGGGGTTCCCCAAATGATCTAAAATATAAAAAAATTAAACCTTCTGTTTTTCAAAACACATTCTCCATTTACCGTTAGATTACTGACCTACCCTCATATTTGTGCTGTCTCTCTTTCTCTGCTAGTGTCTCAACAAACTACAGCTGATAAAAATTACAGGATCAACTTCCACATCCTGAATCCCTGCAAAAACTGTCCCCTCAGTATCTTTTATTCAGTCCTCTGGTTTTCCATGCGATATTTCAGCAGAATTTAGTCTGCTTGTTTTAATACTGCTTTATTTGACTATTAATTTAATTGGACAGAAGGGGCCTTCCCACTAGGCTGAAATGTTCAGTGTCTAGTACCTGTGCAGCAGAGTGCATTATCATGTGTGACTTCTCTTTTCTGCTATCAATAAGCCATTTTGCACTGGTATCCCTTCACATTATGTTTTATACTGAAAGTCATAAAAAACCCCTCTTATTTAAAAAAAATCCAATCCAACCAGCTCTCCCCCATTAACTAAGAAAAAACCCAAATCTGCCAAAGTACTGATCTTATCCCAGCTTCTCTATAGTAGATGCGTTAAAGTGACCATGTAGATTTCACACAGTAATGATCTATGTTAAAAAACAGATTTGATGGGATTTGCATGTTGTTAATGGATTACAAGTGAGGAGCCGGCCGTATCTTTCAACAGTTATGGAAAATTATTTGCTATAATACACATCTGGAAACAAGGAAATGGACAAGAAGGTCAGTCTTTCTAATTTCATTTTTTGGACTGCATAAAAAACCCTAAACAATTCGAAACTAAACCACTTTTCCTCCTTAGGCTCCTCTCTAATCTCCCCCAAACTCCTCATTAATCCTTTGTTCTCCCATATTTAGTTAACATTTTATTGTACTGCCTACAGTGCGAGCCAACTATTGAAAGCAAAGAAACCGAAACTGCATGGCATCTGTCATGGGATAAACAGCATTCCTGTATAAACTACAGACTCCATTCCTGCAAACACTTTTGCACGAGTAACTTTACTTAAATGAGTAGCGCTATTCAGTTCATTGGGATTATTCACGAGTAAAGAACTAAGAAGACTGCATAGCTGTAGTACCACTCATTCACCAGAGATGGTTAAATAACCATTTAATGGACTGCAAAGAAATGCCATATTGTCATGAGCATGGCACAATTCTCAGCCTTTTCACCTTGTCCCAGGTTGGAAAGCTCCATTAATAATCTTAAACTAGTAACTCTTAGGTGACAGCTTGCTGTACTATCCCACTTGCTACCAGGCCAGATCCCATTCTATTTAAATCTTTAGGGTCATGATCTTCATTTTACTATTAAAAGACACTGGCTGAAAACTCATTGGGCCAGAATCTTAGGTTTTAGAAATTGGCATAGCTCCATTGAAATCCACTGTTTCACTTATTCTGCTGTTACAAATCATATTGTTCTTATAGAAAATAACTTTTCAGACAAAGTTTTCTCTCACTTAGGTATGGCTTAAAATTGTGTGGCTTAAAATTTTAGAGGAATAGTTAGAAATTGTTTAAGAAATATCAGAGGATATTTATCCTCCTCCCCCCAAACAGTCTTGGAATTCAGATTATCTCCCTATAGATTTCTTTCCTGATCAACATATTATATAAAAATACATCTTGACTTTGCTTTGCTAAGAAAGGCTCTAAATACTCGGTGTAGCACAGCAGGAAGCTCCTTTAAAGCAGTTTAGATTGGTGGGTGGATTGAAAGGGGAGGAGACCACAATTATACCCCATTTCAATGACATGTCTGGAGATACAGTGACTCTAGACAAAGAAGCTGAAATGTATGAAAGTTGCCATGTCTTCAAGACAGACCTAAAAATACCTGCCTGAACTGCAGGTTTGAAACCATTTCCAAGAGCAGTTCACATAGGCTTTCCTGCTGGGAGCCTAAGACAGCACTGAATCATTTACAACAGGCTGTCTAGAGTACCTGGTTATCAGTGAGAGTGAAGCACAAAGCACTTCTCTACTTAGTGCAAACATATAGTCTTCTTTGTACATGCAGGTAACTACATCTCTCTAACCTCCAGTTGTTACTCAGGCAAAACTCCAACTCACTCTTATTGCTGATCATTATGATGTGCCATGCGTTAATAAGGTTTGCCGACGGGAACTAAAGTAGACCAGTCCAAAAAAAACCAAGACCAGAGCTGAGCTCTTTGAATAGAATTCTGGAATGGCTACCAACCACATGATAGCCTGCAATTCTCAGAATACTTATCCCATGAAGCCAAAGTTGCTAAATTCTGTAGCTTCCTCCAACTTGGCACAAGGTACACATTTCAGTTCAGAAACCATTTCGGGCTAGGGATGGGTACTCTCACACACCTTGCCACTAAAGGAATTTACTTTTGTGGCCTTGGTGCCAAGCAAGTTCTTTTGAAACCCAAAACAATTATTTCCTAACTGAGATTAGCCCAACAAAGCCAGCACAGGGGGCACATTATTAGAAATATCCATGTCTCTATCTTTCCCCATTTTGGCTAGAGGAGCGGGTATAGGATTGAATCCCGACTACACAACTCTGCAGTCAGAACAGCATCTTCAACAGCTGCTGCACAAAGTTGCTTCCTACTGTTGTTGCTGACTCTCCGGTATCTGGGAGGGAAACATGCTCCATGCTTCTTGTGAGAAGAAACCCCAAAGTTCAGGCCTCTGAGACAATTACAGTTCCTTTCTCAAGTGGATCAGCCTCTTTCTCTGAGTAAATGAGCAAAATGGCTTTTGCTGAACCCTCAGAGCACCAGAACTAAGCTCAGTCAATCAGGAAGTAAGAAGAAATACCATTAATTTGCCCATTTCATTTCCATGTACCTTGAAATACACTAGGAAACACAGGAAAATCACAGAGCAGACAACATATGCTGGAGAATTGGGGCCAGTGTTATAATGTGACTGGACCTCAGTTTAGACCTACTGTAATATTTTTCAATATTTTCCCATACTTTTGCTAGAGGCAATCAGACAGTCACATGAATTGTCTGAGAGAAAGCTGTGACCTGGGTCACAGGTGATGATGCAATACAACACAACCCTTTCAGTTTTGCCTGGAGGATTCAACTACATGACCATACAGCCTTCAAGGGGACTCTTACATAGGTGGGAGGGATAGCTCAGTGGTTTGAGCAGTAGCCTGCTAAACCCAGCGTTGTGTGTTCAATCCTTGAGAGGAGCCATTTAGGGAACTGGGGTAAATTTTGTTTGGGGATTGGTCCTGTTTTGAGCAGGGGGCTGGACTAGATGACCTCCTGAAGTCCCTGATATTCTATGACTCCTTCCCAATGCACTTTCACATACAGGGGTGGAGGTTTAAACCCACCAAACCTCAAACCCAAGGGCTTGTGATTCAATGTGTCCATTTTGCATAGTTCTAGTTATAAAAAAAATGTACCCATCTCTCACAAGAGTTGTAACCCTGATCAATATTACCCTTAACAAGTGGGTTGGATATCTAACAAACAGGTACCATCCTTAGCACAAAGTCAGACATGAATTTGGAGAAATTTGGAGAAATGTATTAAAAAAAACAATTAAAAATAATTATTACACACAAACATCTAGCAACCCAGGTTGCTCCAAAACACTTTCCTACAATAACAGCGAGATTTTGTCACTTGGCAGTAGGAATTTGTATGTCTCAGGTGGATTATAAAATAACTAACGGGTCTGGGACGCATGTGAACACAACTTGCTTTTCTCAGATATAAAACAGAACTTAAGAACACTTTCATCTGCTAAGTCCTCACTTCAAATGCCATCTTTTCCAGCATTAATAATACCTATCAAGGGCCTTTTAAGTTTCAAAGTGCTTTATAGACATTCATCAAGGCTCACAACTTTCCCTGTGAGATAAGTATCAATTTATTATCCCAATTTAACGGTGAGGAAACCAAGGCACGGATGCCTTGCCTACAATGGGGAAAAGATGGGTGTGAAATTCTCCTCTGGAGTATTTCCACCTGTGGTAAAAACAGTGGAGGCTGTAGGGTAGAAAAGGCTTAAGTGCTTTTACCATCATGTCATCTAACTCACAAGCTCCTGTCCCTATCCATGATCGCACACTTGCTCATTCAGGCTGGTTTTGACCTGAGAAGTCATTGGAAAAGTGAATGAAAGGAGAATGTATTTCAAAAATGGAGAAATTAAAAAATAAAGTACCTATAAAACTGCATAGCAAAGGCAAAACAAATTTGCAGTATTTCATTTGAAATTCCCAAAGAGCTAAATGTCTGATCCTGCACACATTTAAGTCACTGGTAAAGTTCCCATTTATTTCAGGATCTGAGTAGAGGATCGAGCCCTTACATAACTCTAGATGAACAATTTATTTTACAACATGGTTTGGAAATACTGTTACTATCTCAGTAAATGGCACCCAACAAACCCTGATATTTTACAGCTATTTCCATTCTGTTCGCATAAAATAGCTCGTGACAAAGGAGGAACTTCTTAGCGGGAAGTGATTGCATGATCAAGCCTGGAGAAATCTGCAGGCAGATCCTGATGTAAATCAGCATAACTGCAGCATAACTGAAGTCAACAGAGCTATGCCAGTTTCCATTATCTGGCCCACATTTACTTTAAGTGCAACACCAGGAGTATGTAAACAGGGGTGAAATTCTGGCTCCATGAAAGTCTGGGAGTTTTGCTATTGACTGCAATGGAACCAGGATTTTGCCCATGGTGAAGGTGACTACTGAAAACTCTGGGCAACTTCTGCATAGTTACTGCACAGCATGAAAGCACAGTAATTCTACTGAAGTCAAATTTCCACACTCAAATCCCATTTACATCAGGGTTACTGAGTAGAATTTGGCTCTAAAAATTGAGAAAAATAGGATTCACAAAGAATTAAGACAAACACGTAGCAGTACTCAGAACAAGACAGATATAGAGACCAGACATACACAACTATAGATTTTGATGTCAGCTCTGACAGCTACAATGATGTTTAGTGTGTGTATGTTGACAGTTGAAGATGAGGGGCTAAAGCAGAAGGAAAATCTTCTACGCTTGAGACACTAAATTATTCAACTTAATTGATGCAAATGACGGAGACTTAACTAAACTATAACATGAGCTATGGCTCAGGGACATATGATGCATGCCAATTTATAGCACTTTACAGTAAATTTTTACTAACTATATACTAATAACTGATCAAAGTTATACATGGTATAAGGAAAATTAGTTTTCCTTTTTTCAAATTTAAATCCTTTATATGTAGTTTGACAAAAATCAGGAAGGGATATTAATTGACCAGAGAGATTTGGTCTAGATCTAGGATAGGACATACATTGAAACAAATAGATGAAGTGCAACAAACAACAACAATAAAAATCCATGCCACAACATTTGCATGGCAACACAAAGCTTCCGTCATCACACTAATTTAAAAATTATTTTGGAAAAATACCCCCAGTTGACTGCTATGCTGTGCTGAGTGGGCTGGTATATATTTCCTTGATTTATTTTACAGTCTCCCATTATTCCCTCTGTCCAAACAATTTTTCCATGTCATTAATTGTTTTGCAACCAGGTAAATAAGAGACAAACTTTTTTTCCACTGCACGTTAGTTCCTCTTATTTTGTTTTGTTCTGTGCTGTTTCATGTGCTCTTCTGGCTGAGACAAGTGTCTGGAGATCTTGCAGAACTTTGGCAATAATACGAGAGTTTCTGGGAGAATTTTCAGAGAGCTTTGCCAAGCTTGTACAGCAGCTATCATACTTGTGATGATACAAGGCTATTTCATTGTGGTTGCATGCCAAAGTGAAGCCTATTCAAAACACCTGTTTTGTGAAGTGTAATTACCAAATAACATAAAAACCTTGGTTTCCCAAAACATATGCTGGAGCATCTTTTTTCACTCTGGCCACGATTTTCAACAGTAACTAGCAATTTTATGTGCCTGTACTTTTGTATGCCCAGTTTGAGACAATCTATTTTCCTTAAGTGCTAAGCACCAGCACTAATTATCATTAGATGTCTCAGCTGGATACCCAAAAATTGGAGGACCCTGAATAAAAGCCATCAAGGCCTGAGCCTATGGACCTTACATATTTATTGGTGCGGATCAAAAAATCACATCTGAAAAATCTTTATTCTCTCAATTTCTCAAGAAAGAGATCATCTTGTGTGTCTGCTTCCCCTTCCAATTCTCCTTTATCCTGGCATCTTCAGGGTCTTCTTTTGATGTCCTGTAAACTAAGCTCCAAAGCTCCATACATCACTAATGGTCCAAAAATAGTCTCCTTAGGGAGCAGGGCCAGGCTCATAGAATGAGAACCACTGTGTTGGTTACATTAAATGGACTCTGGGGGAAGTGGGCGGGGGGGTGGGGGTGGGAAGGAACAGATACATTCCCTGTTACAGTTCAAATATAGTTGTCCAGATCCTCAGTTGGTGTAAATCAGGGTAGCTCCACTGGGTTCAACAGAGCTACATTGATTTAAACCAGCTGAGGATCTGGCAAATGGAGTGCAAAATAGGATGACAAGGAACTGCAATAATAGATTTCTTATAATGTGAAACACTGAAGTGCTGAATAATATAACTTCACCCATTATATTATGTTTTATTAAAATCTATTGCTGCCACTGGGATTTATGAAAACATTTACCTAATTGCATGACCAACATTTACTTGTTCTTTGCTTTTAAGAGCAGGTTTTTCCTCACTGGCAGAGTGCTTTCACAATATTATAGACAAGAATACTTAAAGAATACATAACAAACACACATAATTCAGGGACTGCATGGTTTAGGAAATTGGAAATGGATTCTGGGAGCCTTATCTCACTAGTGGTTCAAATCCAGTCTGAGTTGGTAGCGACCAAGATAAGTTACCAAATGGCTTTTCAGTTCCCTATATGAAATGAATTTGATAGTTTCAGTCCACTATCCTGTGAACAAGTGTCCTTATCACAAAAAGCACGATCGGTATTTCAGTAGCACCTACCTACGGTCCACCACTGAGGTCAATTCCCTATTGCCAACTCTTATGATTTAGTCACGATTCTGATGATAATCATTTTTTTCTATAAAGCCCCAGCTCCTGGAGTCAAGTGGATATGTGATGATTTCAGCCTTAATTCATAAAGAAAATGTAAGTTTCCAGCCTTTGTGCCTGTGAAGAAAGCTTCAAAATGTGACCCCAGTGTACCCTAAAGGCTCCAAAAGCAGAAGGTAAATAAAAGAACACCAAATTATTATTTTTACATAATCTCATGATTTTAAAGCCAATCTCGTTATTTTTGGTGAGCCTGACTCATGATTTTTGAACATTTGGGATTGGCAATACAGGGTAGTGATAGTACTTGCCCTGAAGAGCTTTCAGTCTAAATAGACAAGACCATCAAAGGGTAGGAGGAGAAACACGGGCACAGAAAGATGAAGTGACTTCCTCAATATGATACAACGGGTCTGGCAGAACCAGGATTAGAGTCTAGGTCTCCCAATGCCCCATTTGGTATCCTATCCTCCCAACAGGACCAGTGACCCTATTTGGCAATGCTGGTGAGAGTCTGAGCAGACAGACCAGGAATTAATGAGGAAGGAGACTGAACAAATCTCTCGCTCCTACGAGTTGGTCACTGAAGATCAGGGTTGCAACACATTGATAGCGTAACATAGACCAGTTTACACACCTGTAGCTCATGCTGCAATTGCTGTGTGGACAATCAGAGGACTTTGGTCCAGAATCTGTTGATGTACCCTGCTGTAATCTCCACTGAAGTCTGGCTTTTCAATTTTTCAAGACTGTTCATGTGGAAACTTTCATGAGGACTAAATTTAGGTGATTTTTTTTAAAAGAAGAAATCCTGTATCTTTTAGGAAAGAATACCACCAATCACAAGCCCTGACTCAACATTTAAGTGAGTGTGTAAATGTACTCGTGCAAGTAAATGAGATTCTCATGGGGAGTGCAGTTACGTATGTGCTCACATATTCGTGGCCCACAAGAGAAGTGCAATATTTTAGTTCCCAAATCTGTGGACAATTTACCATGAAATGTTGATTCATAATTCTTCTCAGGCTTTAATGCATAAATTATACATGTATTTTAAGATAACGATACAGGCCACTTCATAAACATTGTCTTTGATGAAAAAGATCAGACAACTGTTACTGTTTTTTATTAGTGGGGGAGGGAGTTAGGGTTGGCGTCAGCAAGACAGACCATTGTATGTATAATATCAATGACTTAAGTTTACTCTGAGTTGGCTCCTTTGTAAATTCCCCAGGCTCTATGAAATCCAGAGTTGGGGCTGATAAAAACACTTAAAAATAAAAAGGCATCAAAAGAGCATTTTATAAATGCAGCATATTTAAAAAAAAAAAACAATTTCAATCTGATCCAGGTAGACACATAAAATGTTAGGAATAAGTTCAAAGCATGGCTCAAAACACTTTTATATGCTCCCTTAAAATAAAAAAGAGACTACAGATGCATGTCTGGGAGAATCTTTTGTGTGCATGTGTGTGTGTAAACAGAATTAGGATTAAATGCTCTATATTCATATCCTTCCTCACTGAAGCTTTAAATCGCATATTTTTGCTCTTAAATATTGTTCTTGATTTTTCCTGTGACAAACAACTGCTATGGAGAGGAAATAATTACCTTTATTAAACAGGCAGCAGCTTACTCCGTCTCGTACACCTTTTAGACAATTCTGTACATAAAGGAAGCCAACAGAGCCCATACTGTGGGCTCACAGTATCGGAAAGGCCATCTGAAATGGGAGCAGAGTAGGGGACGACATCCCCAACCTCTTAGTCAAGGGCCCAGACTGTCTGTAAGTGGAAAGGGGCAGCTAGGGAATATTTGAACGTAACCCCCACTTGGAGTTTGCCTGCTCCTGGACTTTTGAACTGAGCTTCTAGGGGACCTACCAAAAGGAATGCAACTAAAATGGCTACCAGAGCGCTCGGACACCATTTGCCAGCATACTTGGGGTTGGAGTGGGGACAGAAGGAACTAGAAGCTCTTGCTGGGGCCAATAGAGAGGATTCTGCATAGGGTGATACGGACAAGTGGTCCACTGGACTAGTGAGAAGCCAGAGCGGCACAGCCTCCAGCGAGAGGACAGTCTGACTCTGCAGCACTAAGGAGAGAGAGTTTAGTTTCCAGTTTTAAGTTTGGAAGCTGAGAGAGAAACAGCAGAACTGAGGAAATCTCTGCTAAACTGCCACTCCCTCCTAATGGAGTTCTTGCACTGCTGTGAGATCTATGGGTCAGACAGTTCCAGTACTGCAGCAACCAGCACCTACCAGAGAGAGATCTGACCAGGCCCCGGCTACCAAGACCCAGCTGAGACCCCAGGAGGAATCCAGACCAGAGAACCTGACTGGAGTCAGGAGAGGACTCTGCCCCCTTCAAGGGTGAAGATAACATCTGGGGACTTTTGTTTGAAGTCAGTGCTGCACTGCTTCCTTTCTGGACACTCAACCTCAGTCTACCTTGGGAAGGTGCCAAGGAGGGAACTGGATTCTGAAGAGGAGTTAGTGTTTGGAGGCAGGGAAATGGTTTATTTATTTTAAAAAGTTTATTACTCATTAGTTAACCGTAACCCTTTCCTTTCCCAAATCCTATATCTCTGCTCCCAGACAAGTCCCCCACTTGCTTTACTGTTACTATTGGTGACTCAACCTTTGCTGGGGTTTTATTTATTTTATTGTCCCTTGTGTACTGGGCTTTATATTGTTTGCCAGCTACTAGCAGTACTGATTTTTGTTCAAGGGACAACATCGTTGTGTATATGATACAGGGAGGAGTCACCAGTTGGTAGAGGCACCAGGTGCCAGAAAAGAGCCCAGGGCTCAACCCATGTGAGGAGAGGGGAGAAGCCACCGTGATAGCAAGCACCAGGGAGTGAAAAGGGGAGGAGCCTTAAGCCATGCCTTTGGGAAGGAGCTACCTATGAATGAGTGCTGATTCAGTGTCTCTCTGCCAGGACGCTGACACCTGTGCAGCTTTTATGGCTGATGTTTAAAGTTTCTCTCATAGTGGAACCTTCAAGGAATGGCAGTGGCAGTATAACTCCATGCCTCCCCCAGAGCTAAGTCTACACTGGCCCTACAATACACTGGCTCTCCTGTACTCACAGGTGCAAAATATGTACCTGTAAGGATGCATACTCTATTGGACAATCCTGAAGTCCTTGCTCAATGACTTCAACGAGAGCTTAGTCTGAATAAACCGTAATCAAACTCTCTCTCAATAGTTTTGCCTGTCCTCAGTAATACGCTGCCAGTTATTGTAATGTTTATTTTCTTTACTTTCACCTTATATTACCTCTTTTAAACTCTCTAATCATTTCAAGCTCACTTATGAACAAACTAGGATCAAGAAGGGTCTTCCACAAAGTCTCTTAGGTTCCTAAATGGGCCTGCACTTTTTGTACTGAATCGTTCTTAAAAGAAATACACGGTTATATTCTAATCCACTCTTCTACTATTGCAGAATCATCAGACTTTAGTATTCTTAAAATATTTTCAACCCTTCCAGTATCAAAACTTCATATTATTTCACATCATCCACACAAGGTCCCTTGGTATCATCTGTCAAGTTATTTACCATCCTAGTAAGGTAGGTCCAGTACCTCTGGACTGAAACCCCGCCTACTGCTGATATTTACTGAGCAAAACTGATTGGGGACAGCAGTAGCACTCTAACATAGGAATGGCCATACTGGGTCAGACCAGTGGTCCATCTAGTCCAATATCCTGTCTTCCAACAGTGGCCAATACCAGGTGCTTCAGAGGGAATGAACAGAACAGGTAATCATCAAGTGATCCATCCCCTGTCGCACATTTCCAGCTTCTGGCAAGCAGAGGCTAGAGACACTTCAGAGCATGATTTTGCATCCCTGCCCATCTCGCCTAATAGCCACCGATGGACCTATCCTCCATAAACTTATCTAGTTCTTTTTTGAACCCTGTTATACTCTTGGCCTTCAAAACATCCTCTGGCAAATAGGATGTCTGCCATATCTTCTTCTCCCCCTGACACTCCACATGCCTCTTCACCAAGGTAATTTTAAAAAACTTTGTCCTTAGTTTATTTATACAGATGCCTTAGCCCCAATAATGAACATTTAACATTTCAATGTTTCAAAAGTGAGTCTTTATATAATAGAAACATCAGCAGAGATTATATCTACACATGCTTATGATCAGATTTAACTACCTTTCTTCCTTTTTGTAGCTTGTAAGATCCACAAATGTTAGAGGTGAGGCTGACAGCAGAGGCAAGAAACACAAGGAACTAGCTGAACCTGTGGACTTGCCCTTAATAGAGAGCATCCGCCCTTGAATTGTTAAAGGAGGTGCACAGGAGGAATAGCCAGTAATACCTTCTCTCCATTTGGTGAGCTAAGAGCTGTGCCTCACCATTCAGATGTGGATCTGCTCCATGATTTGGTCACAGTACAGTTGTAGTACTGCAAAAACTTCACCCATGGATAGATCACGATGGCCACCCAGAAATTACAGCTCCTTCAACTGCCCAACATGAGTACATTGAATAAATTCTCTGTAGTGGCTACCTGTCCATTACCAGGTACATTTAAAGTGCCTGACCCTTATCTTTAGAACTCACGGGTATTGGCAAGGAGGCTGAGCTCATCTCTTGTCACATTTAAAGTCAAATACCAGACACATGAGTTATGGTGAGTCTTCTAAACTAGTAGAAGTGATTCAGCAGGCAGTGCACAGAATTTTAACCTTTCTAAGAAAATAGCTTAAAGGCAGGGGAGGTGTAAGGATGGTCTCCTAGTCAAGGCACAAGACTGAACAGCAAGAGAACTGGATACTAACCCAACTGCACTGCAGACTTCCTACGTGAACTTGGGTAGGTCACTTCACTTCTCTGTGCCTCAGGTCCCTCATTTAGGGAATAGGCATAATGGTATTTCCATGGCGAACATGGGTAATGTGAGCCTTAGTGCACTGATGTGTATGGAGATTCTAATGTAGAAGGCACTGCATAAGACAAAAATATTAGTGAATAACTTGGTTGTGGGTGACCAGAGATGAAATCCTGGTCCTACTGAAGTCAACAGGGGGCTTTGCCAGGATGTCACTCAGGGAATCTTAATCCTCACTCTTGATAGAATTCCTTAACTTTAGGTAACTGGTGTCCAGATACCATGGTGATGATTTCTTTTAGAAACATTAATTAAACATTTCCTGCCGGTAACATAGTCTGATTTTTTTTAAATGATGGTAGGATAAAGCAGGAACTGAAGATGAAATTTAAGTGAATTCATCATGATTTCAAATAAATACAATAGCCGCTGAAACACGCTGGGGAGTTTCCAAACTGGCAAGGCAAATGGGAGGAAGGGGAGTCATTGTTTGGTGCTTCTGACCTAGGGAGAGAAGTAAAAAAATCAGAGGCAGGGAAGCAGGCAGGGATATTTAACATCCCTAAAAATCAGAGGCAGGGATGTTTAACATCCCTTTATTTACCCATTTCATTTAGTAAATGCATTAAATTAAACTGCAGATGTTCTGTCAGTGCAGTGAGCAAGCTGCTGAGCGTTAGTGGGCTGTTTCATGATGGAAACATTTTATGTAAATAAACAAACACTATTTTGTTAATTAATGAATTATTTTTTTAAAATGCTCCATTAGGCTCTCTATAGCCCAAGTAACTGTAGTTCCTATTTTTAATAGAGACCCTGCACTAGAAAATGCAGAATGCTCAGGCTCATAGAAATTGCAGATCATGAATAACTAATTATCACTAGTACACCCATGTTTTATGTTATTATACATTATCTATAGTATTTCTATACCGAAGACCACCAAAGCCATGACACTAGAAATAAGAAATCCAGTCTGTAGGAGGGATGTCAAGTAGTAAGGTTTATAAATCAATGGAAGGTATACAAAGATAAGATTATTAATGACGAAGAGACTCCCTGAATAGGTTTAATATGAATTGGGAGTGCCGGGGGTGGGAGGAGGTCAATAGCTGGTAAATTCTGAAGAGCTGCATTCTCAGTTATATACGTACCCTCAAATCAGTGTCTGAAATAACAGCAAACTGAAGATTTTCAAGAATATACATTCCACTCATGATTCTGACAGATGGAACTGTACAAAAATATATAAATAAATCATTCCTGTATCTGACTGTATTTCATTGCATCACTGTGCTCATATGATTCAGGTTGCTAGCTGTGTGGTAAAGTTTTTAATAGACAGATGGCTAATTTTACAATTCCAACCCAATTTCTTACTGGACCAACTCCAAGGATCCAGTGTTAGTGTAATGCCATGGATAAAGGTCAGCAGAACACAGAGCAGAACATATGCTAATGTCAGCATTTTCACATAGTCTTCTTTAACAGAATATACAGTGCTAAGCTGAGGGATTTGCACTGGCTCAACACTAGCACCATATGGGTGGCCTGTTGCAAAGTAATGATGGCCTAAGCATAGAATCTTAATCAGGTACTGATGGCCAATGAATCAAATAGCACCACACAAGTAATCACTAAGTGATTTAAAAAATTACAGAAGATGTATTGCTGAAATTACTCTGCTAACTAGAGAAGTGATTTTGTCTCAACTAAAGCCAGTCATGTCATTACCTCTTAATCTTAACCCCAATCTTTTTCTCTTGGCACAAATCTCTCTAGAAATATAAAAAAAAACCTTAATTTCTTGTAGTTATAAACTTTGACATATGTAATGGAAACTTAGCACTGATGCTATTGTGTTACTATTTGGAGATATTGATTTATTTCCAGTAATTTGTTAAAGATGCACATGAACGGTTTTAATCCTATTTACGGTTTATGGTATTCAGTAGAAAAACTTGATACAGTATTACTGCTTGACAATGTAACACTTTTATTGTTATAGATTTCATAGCATGCCAAGTCCAGCTCGTTTTACTCACAGGAGTCATTCTATTTAAACCAATGGAATTATGATATGAGTAAGGTGAGCAAGATTTGGTCCTGAGGTATATCCTGCATTATAATTTGATTACAGAATGTGTCTGCATATGATGATCATTTGGGGAGGAACTGCAGACAGTACTCTCAAAAAGAACAGGAGTACTTTCTGCGGATACCAGACAGTACTCTGTAACACTTAACCCGGACTGATGCTTTGCAGAAGAGCACAGGCAGAGCAATTTGCCTGGGCGTCCTCTGTATTCCAATGGAAGGGATCTGCGTGATTGCCCTGCATGGGAGGCTGAGGGCTGTGATAGAAGTTGGCCAGAGGCAATGCTATGGTATCTGGGTTTAGGCAGATCATATTCCCACTGCCCCATCTGCCCCCCAATTTCCATGCATTGGGGGGACTGCAGCCGCTACTCCAATAGATAGACTGTGGTAGTGGCTGTGAAGCTGAATTGCCACATCTTGGACCCAGTTTCAGGGGTGAATTTCAACTTCTCAACCCATCTGCAATTCTGCAGCACCGGAAGTGCAGATTTCGCAAGGCACTTAAACTCACCCTTAACTTCAAATGTATGAGTAATCCCATCCTTATTCATCAAAGCACTTGAAGTAAATGGGGTTTAACCACACACTTAGGGGCCAGAGTCCAATATTTGGACTTTTCCCTGAAAGTGGGTTTCACCCTTATGTATACATAAATATGTAAAATAAATCTTAGGTAAAAATAATACATTTCTAACTGGCTCCTTGATCTATGGTGCTGCTAGTTTTTCTACAGTAAGGTGATGCATGGCCAACATGAGATAAGAATGCAACACAGAAATATCAGTGCACTGTAAATAAAGACTCTGGACGTTAAATTGTATGAAGAATATTCCATTTTTACCCTAAAGTAATGGATCAAAATACAGAGGCTCTGCCCTCGCAAATTGTGTGTGTGTGGGTGGGTGGGGGTTATAGGGAGAGAGGGAAAGTTTTGAGTGTTTTTAAAAATCTTTTGTTAAATCTGCACTGAAAATCTGGGAAGCTTTCCTCTCTAGATTTCACTGTCTGAAAATGATTGGAAACCCTACCAGCCATTTCAAACATGTCCACAGGAGTTTATATAAAACAATGTGAATAAGTGGAACAAAGCTTAACACTCCATATATAGAAATTAGACTTCACTTTTGCCAGGAAAATAATGCTGAAACCTCAAATTTAGTAAGTAAATACTTTCATTAAATTAATTTTAATTGTTTATTTAAAAACCTGAAAAGTATTGCATTTCCTTTTACCCAACAGGTTGTTTTAGTCTCTTCCAGACTGTTTGTTTTATATTCAAAATAATTCTAGTAAAGTGACAGGACTTTTACTTTTGAGATTTTTGTGGATAAAGTTTAGGAGCAATTTAAAAAATGAAAAAAAAACCAAACAACCTTCTCCCTAAGCCTAACAGATAAAAGTTAATTACAACAGAAAAACCTCAAAGAAACACACATAATTATTCTAACTAAATCAAATACTTAGGGGGAAAAAATCCTTATAAATATACAAAATCCGAATGATCAAAATCTACATAGTTAATAGAAATATGAAATGTTCTGTCTGAACTGGAAGCCTGTAAAGGAGCATTTAGGCTAAATACAAAACATAGTTTGAAGAAACTTTAGACATGTGCAAAATTACTTTGAAAGGGAAAAAGGAAAAAAGAAAACCCCCAGAAATTAGGCCAGTTTTTAGGCTACAAGCCAACTGTTTGCTCTACTTTGCTTTATTTATTAGTTCTTAAGGTATTTAAAACTTGAGCATTAAAACTGCAGAATGATTTGCAAATGAATGCAGTTGCAGTTGTGAAAATATAACTCACAGCTGAATGTGGGTTATACAGACAAATGGCTGCTTTGTTAGAGGAGGGGAAGTGAAGTTCTGTGTTAATTTATTACAAACTGCAGCATTTCAACCCTGATGTCCAGGCAACAATGTTTTTTATTTCAAGTAATTTATAAGTACTTCCCATAGCACTTAACAGTGATGTCTTTGGTTGTTTCACCATGGTACCAGAGTGTATATGTATTTACTGTGGGAATTTGTTTTTAATAAAACTGTTGTAAGGCATTTTTATTCCTTCTCTTTGTTACATTAAAACATTCACTGCATAAGTAATGTATTTTATTCCTACTTGAAAGGCAGCAGATTACGGCCAGCACTGTATTTGGTTGTGTAAAATAATGACAGGGTAAGTAATGTCTCAAGCAAAGCAAGCTATTTCACTTGCCACTGTATCCTTTTCCTGTCTTGGTGTGATCAAGATAGACCCAGCAGTGGATCTGTCCCAGATGAAAGTGAAAAACATGAAGGGGGAATCAAATAAAGGAAAAGAAACCAAATTATGATGTCTGACTAATCAGAATTCATGATATTGGCATATTTTAGCAATGCTAGTGTTATAGTTCTTGAAGAGTTTCCATTATAAATGCTTTGAGGGATTTATTACAGGGCCATGCAAATTCACTTTGGATTATTTGGTTTACAGGCTGCCAGTTTAGAGACTAGCACACAAATGGACTGCTAAAGGCAATATACCAGTACTAGTTCTACCTATCCACACCCAGGACTAGGATGGGCCTTTTTGTCACACGAGTTTTTTTCCCAATCCAAAAAAAAAGAATAGATTTTAAGGGCAGAAGAGACAATTATGATTATCTAATTTTACCAAGTGATGACAAATTCACCATGTCCCCAGGTAAGCAGTTCAAATGGTTAATTACCCTCACGGTTAAAAATGTACACATTACTAGTCTGAATTTATCTAGCTTCAGCTTCCAACCAGTAGATCTTGTTTTGCCTTTTAATGCTAATTAAAGAGCCATCTATCATCAGAAATATTTTTCCCATATGAGGCATAAGTACTTGTAGATCATGACCTCATCTGGGGTAGGGACATTTTTATATTTTTCTAAAAATTGTTTCACAAATCCCTAGTTATTAGGACAGAAATTGATGTTCTTAAGGATGATCTTATTTCATTGCTCTCCCAATGATTTGTGTTTTTCCAGCTTATTAATGCAGCTGTCAGGGAAAAAATTATAGGCGGAAAACAAAATTATAGGCTACATACAACTTTAGGCCTGGCCTACACCAAAAAGTTAGGTCAATGTAAGTCACCTGGTCTTACTTTTTGTGCATGTGTTTTTATTCACATTTGTCCCTGGCCAATATATGCACCCCACTGCAGTGGTGCAGTAAAACCACCTACAGATGTCTTCGCAGTGCAAGTGTGATACTGCATGACCTGTGTTGACCGTGGGCAGCGAGTGAACCACTGGCTGGGGGAGGCTAGCCACCAATCGATCTGATGCTGAGCCACAGATTTGACAGCTTTACAAACTACATGCCACACTTGGTGGAGACCCAACCAGCATCCTGGAGTCCAAGACAGACACCACTGCCATGAACAGGGAGGAGGAGGAGGTGGTGGTGCAGGAAGAGAGAGAGAGAGGGGAGATGCAGCAGGGTGACCAGCTGTGCCACAAGCCAGGACAATGTTTGCAGGGATACTGGAACAATTTGTATAGTGAGAGTGCTGAAAGCCAAACTGTAAATCCTGTATATGATGGAAATCACTTCAAGCCAAGGGGTGCTGCAGCACCCCTAATTTCAGCACCTATGCAGTCTAGCCAGCCCTACCAGTCAAGCATACATGAGCCCGATAAAAGGGAAGGGAATTCGGGAACGTGTGCATATACATTTTTTCTTACAAAGTTCAAATTTAAAGATCTCATTCGCAAGTTAACAAAACACAGGCATTGACTTCTCATTGTTTTACTTGTATGAGACGAGGTAGCAGTACAACAAACAGAGATAGAATTGGTATCTGCTTTTCATTCCCCTGTTGGGCGAGGACAGGGTGCAGGGGAGAATAGTAAAAGATGGGTGCAGTTTATGTATATTGGGATGTCCCTTGTATCCTCCTGAGAGATTATGAAATTTTTCATGGAGATTTTCTGCAATCTTTTCCTGAAGGCTAGCAGCATATGGACCCAGGCAGCTTCACGACACCAGCAGCTGCTGTGCTTTCTCTGACTCTGTTACCCTCAGGGGTGAGACATCAGCTAAAATCACCACTGCCTAGGAAAATAGTGCCAATATTCAGTGCCAATGCCCTATACATTTACAATGGAAGAGGGACTCAGATTTTATTGTTTTATGCAACTGAAATTCCTCCCCAGCTCCTCCACTCTTGCATCCAGAATGCCTGACTCTGATGAGAGGAATAAGAAGAGGACTAGGGAGGTCCTGCAACCAGTACTACATTGGACTACAAATGTAAGGTCTGGAGGACTGACATGGAGGATGATGTGGCGAAGGAAAGAACAGACAGAAGGACAAGAAGCTTTGGGCTTAAATTGCAGGAAGGGTGGTTTAGGTTGGACATTAGGAAAAACTTCCTAACTGTCAGGGTGGTTAAACACTGGCATGAATTGCCTAGAGAGGTTGTGGAATCTCCATCACTGGAGATTTTTAAGAGGAGTTTAGACAAACACCTGTCAGGGATGGTCTAGATTATACTTAGTCCTGCCAGGAGTGCAGAGGCCTGGACTAGATGACCTCTTGAGGTCTCTTCCAGTTCTATGATTCTATGAAACGCCCAGGATTCCCATGAGGAAAAGGGAGAGGGAGACGCCTTAGGACGTAATGGGTCCTCCCAGGCAGCAAAGTCAAATACTGCAGATCCAGGTCCAAAAATCTCACACTACCCTTTGCAGTGCTTGGAGAACTCCATGGTAGCAGGTCCCCATACTTCTCAATATACCATGAGGCATCATGGGCTGCATCCATACCCCTACCACTCCACACTGGGGAACAACAAGGAAAACCACAGCTACACATACATGGACCTGTGAGAACCCTGGCTGGTGTATGTAGTCACAACAGAGTGCATTTATACACTGAGATAGACAGAAATGTTTGTTGTCTTTTCAATTTTAAAGTTCCATTCCGTGAATTGATGTTAAAAGTTTGTTTGGCTGTTCTTATTTTATATACGTTGGTTCTCTGCACTATTTTTGCCACCCAGTAAATTTTTGGAGTATAAAATTATGTTTATTAGTTCACAATACATACTGCATCATGCAGAGCAGTACTCAAATGTAAATGTACAGCAAACACCACAGAACTAACCGGTTCAGGAAAACTCCCTGTCATATTAATAAATGTACAGCAAGCACCACAATTCATAGCTTCAGTAAAACACAGTCTCATGTTTATAAACGTACAGTATAAATGTTCAGTGAAGCATATACTCAGTTATAAATGTATAGCAAGCACTACACAATTCCTAACAGCATCCAAAGCTCCAGGCTCAGAGAACAGTCCTGCACAGAACACTACTGTGGCTGACTGCTGAAGTGCTTTTTTAAAGCCTCCCTTTCAGACACTGCATCTGAGCTCTTGTTATGGATCTTGTTTCTGGCTGTTCAAAGTTAGCAGACAGCTGCTTCACCTCTGCTCTCCACCTCAGCTACACAAGAACATAAGAGTAGCCATATTGGGTCAGACCAAAGATCCATCCAGCCCAGTATCCTGTCTACTGACAGTGGCCAATGCCAGGTGCCCCAGAGGGAGTGAACCTAACAGTTAATGATCAAGTGATCTCTCTCCTACCATCCATCTCCACCCTCTGACAGACAGAGGCTAGGGACCATTCCTTACCCATCCTGGCTAATAGCCATTAATGGTCTTGACCTCCATGAATTTATCTAGTTCTCTTTTAAACCCTGTTATAGTCCTAGCCTTCACAACCTCCTCAGGCAAGGAGTTCCACAGGTTGACTGTGCACTGCATGAATAAGAACTTCCTTTTATTTGTTTTAAACCTGCTGCCCATTAATTTCATTTGATGGCCCCCTAGTTCTTATGGGAACAAGTAAATAACTTTTCCTTATTCACTTTCTCCACACCACTCATGATTTTATATACCTCTATCATATCCTCCCTTAGTCTCCTCCTTTCCAGGCTGAAAAGTCCTAGCCTCTTTAATCTCTCCTCATATGGGACCCGTTCCAAACCCCTAATCAGTTTAGTTGCCCTTCTCTGAACCTTTTCTAATGCCAGTATATCTTTTTTGAGATGAGGCGACCACATCTGTACACAGTATTCACAATGTGGGTGTACAATGTGTGACAGTGCCCCCCATAAGGCTTTATGGAATGTGCTTATAATTGTATATGTGACATAACTGAAATGTTTTAGGCTACATATGCCATGTAACATATCTATGTAAAGGTTATGATCTACTGAATACATTCATCCTATTTGTATGCAGGTATCATTTTGGTATTCGAAGTTATGAATATTGGCTCTATACTGGCTTGATTTTAACTAGCATAGTAGAGCATTTGGTCAGCTTCTTGAGAAAAGTGTAAATTAAGTGCCCAATCAAAAACCATTTAAGCCAACAATGAACTTGAAGATGCCAATCCACATCTGAGCCTTCCCAGGAATGTGGCTTGCCCATGTGACTCCAAAACTCCACCATGGAGCTGAACTTTGCATAGGAGGGAGGAGGGGGTCTCCGCCCACAAGAGAAAGTCTACTTAAACCCCTGGGAGACCCCTCCATTTTGTCTTCAGCTAGCTAAAGAGAGAGCCTCTCCAACCCCAACGATACCTGAAAGGAACTGGAACAAAGGAAAGTAACTACAGGGGGAGTGAGTGATTGCTGGCTGGACCCAGACTAGAAGGAGACTAGTCTGTAAAAGAAAGGTTACTGGGTGAGGTTTTATTTGTAGTCAGTTTCTTAAACATAGACTTGCATGTTCTATTTTATTTTACTTGGTAATTCACTTTGTTCTGTCTGTTACTACTTGGAACCAGTTAAATCCTACTTTCTGTATTTAATAATATCAGTTTTTACTTATTGATTAACCCAGAGTATGTATTAGTACTGGGGGGGGGGGGCGGGGAGGGAGGAGAAGACAGCTGTGCATATCTCTCTTTCAGTGTTATAGAGGCCGAACAATTTATGAATTTACCCTGTATAAGCTTTATACAGGGTAAAACAGATTTATTTGGGGTTTGGCCCCCATTGGGAGTTGGACATCTGAGTGTTAAAGGCAGGAACACATCTGCAAGATGCTTTCAGTTAAGCCTACAGCTGTTAGGAGACGTGGTTCAGACCCTGGGTCTGGGTTTGCAGCAGGCTAGCAGGTCTGGCTCAAACCAGGCAGGGCACTGAAGTCCCAAGCTGGGAGGGCAGGAAAGCAGGGGCAGAAGTAGTCTTGGCACATCAGCTGGCAGCCCCCAGGGGGTTTCTGTGATCCAACCCATCACACCATGGATATATATATAGGGCAGTAAGATATTCTCTGTCTTATTCTCTATCCCTTTTTTAATTATTCCTAACATCCTGTTTGCTTTTTTGACTGCCGCTGCACATTGCGTAGATGTCTTCAGAGAACTATCCACGATGACTCCAAGATCTCTTTCCGGATTAGTTGTAACTAAGTTAGCCTCCATCATATTGTATGTATAGTTGGGGTTATTTTTTCTCTATCTATTTTCTATCTCATGGGGGCGGAGAGGGGAGATGAGAAGTAATAATGACCAATACACTAGAACAACTATATGGGTGTTTAATGAATACTGTGACCTAGAAAGAATGATACTATAGAGACCCAAACCCCAGAAGCTGAAGGAGGTGCAGATACCCATGTTACAGAGCTGAGAACTCTGACATCCATGTGTAACTTTGGGGACATTAAAAATTAAATTAGGATTATTTGTGGAACATGTGGTTTCAGGAGAGATTATTGAGATAAACAGGCCTAACCCTATAGAAATGCCTCCAAATACCAAGGGCACCTGAGCTGTCCAGGGAAAGGATCAAACAATAACAGCCACTAGTATAGCACAAGCACACAGATGCAAGATCAAGAAACCCAGGAAGCGGGACAGAGACCGAGTGACTGAGAACGTAGGCATCGTGGTCCAATGCATAAATTGTGGAACACAACACAAAAGGCAGAAACCAAAATACCCAGCCATAGGCAGTGGCGCAAGGGGTGTGGAAAACAGAACCACCTTATGTCTCAGTGTCAGACACCCTAGGAAGAGTAAAGCAGTTAATGCAGTAATTGAACATAGAGACTTCCAGAGAAGAGGAGGCTCTGCAGTGTGATGTCAGCAGATCCAAAGACTCATTCCACATGCACTGCAGAAGAAGGCTGCCGGCTATTCAGCTGCCTTATTTGCAACTATGTTCTTATATCAATGACCACTTCAATTCCATCTATATTGTGGAGCCAGTTGTAATGTAATCCCAGCAGCAAATGGGTCTACCGACAACAGTTCTCTACATAACCCTGGTTCATCCCCAGAGCAAGCCCTCTTATGCAGCTGAAGGAGGGAGGAGTCCTGTAGAAAAATAGTATGTGATCAGGTAATAAAAGACTGCATCATAATGCACATAAAACACAAGGGACCAAATTAAATTTTCACAGGCAACCCTGATTATGGCATTTCCTAACCTGAGAGTTTTTGACTGTGCAACATTAATAATGTTCTTTTAATGTAGTTGTGTGCAATTTCCTAGGTTTTTAGACAAGTACACTGAAGTATCATCATGTGGCATGATATTGACACTCACAACAAAAAATCAGCCTTAGGCAGACACCCTACATGGAAAATTTCAACCCAAATAATTAAAATGTGATAAAGTTTATAAAACAACTGAAATATAATGGGAAGTGGCAGACAACCTTAATAATAGAAAGTGCTATCAGCTCCACATACAATAATAGATCACGCCAACATTTGCCATCTACTGTAGATCTCATTTTTTATTTAACCCACCAGATGTTTCCTTAGATCAGCAGTACTAACTGCCAAACTCATGCAAATATCTGTAATCATGATAGTATTTTTGAAACTAAACCCAATACAACAAACTTATAGGACATACTCTTATATGCTCTCAAATGCACTACGGTGTACTTTCAAATGCAGCACTGCCAACTCAACCATTCAAAAATCATAAGCCAGGACCCACAAAATTGATGTAAAGTCACGAAATCTTTAAAAAAATAGTTTAATTTGCCTTTTGATTTGTGATCCTTTAGGGTACAGTTGGGTCATGTATTTAAGGATGTCTCCATAACCACAACAGCTAGAAACTTAGTTTTACGTAAGATGAAAGCTGAGATTTTCACCAAACATAACTTTGTGAGCTGGGGCTTTAAGAAAAAAACATCAAATATCACCAGACTTGCAATAAAGTTGCAAAAGTTGGCAACACTGCAAATCGCTTCTCGGCTCTCTGAGCTAAGAGGTGAAAACATTATCTAAAAGTTGCATCTGGGGAGAGATCAAGAGCAGTGATAGTTCAACTCACACTCCTGTGATGAGGTAAACATGTAAAGCTTCTTAAAAGGGCTACCAAGTTGTTTAAGCTGGCAACATTGGGTTTCAACAGCCAGAAACATAAGGCATTTGAATATACAAAAGTATTTTGTGGGTTTACTAGACAGTTTACCCTGACCACCATTACTCCTCTGAGACAAGGGCTTAAGTCCAGAATGACGCAAAATTAGTTTAGTGGATACCTGAGTAGTGGGGAAAGACACACATAGAGGTCATGGGCATTCAGGGCGCACAGGTCTACTGGAGAGATGCACAGAACAACCATTAAGGCTACGCCAGCCCTTACACTCAAGCTGAATTCCCATTGACTTCAATGGGAAGTGGCTGTGCAGATGGATTGCATGATTGGACTCAAAGCATTGAAAACTTTGTGACAAGAAGTTCTAGCCACATGCACTATATGTGGAGGAAGTCACATGGCAGATAATAGCAGCAGTGGATAAACTCAGCCACAGAGAACAGAAAATTACAGACCTCCAAGATACTGCTTATATACTTGGCCCTGAAAAAGTGTGACATCTCATCCAAAGGGGCAGATGGACGTGCCATACTGAGTTATGAGGCTAAAAGGCTCATATTTTTATGTTAGAAAAATATAGCTTTTCTGTGTAGCGAACAGAGAGCAAAGATCTTCCTTCTCCTAGCCACTGCAGACAGAAGCAGATCAGCATTTCAGGCTGTGATTATTGAGAGTCAGATCCCATAACTCTGTCCTAATAAAACTCAGACAAGCGCACATTAGAAGCATGTCATTTTTAAGGGTCTTGGACTTCCCACTTCTGAATCAGAATTTTCTCTCCAGGAATTCATGTGATGGTACATTATAAATCTCAGAGAAGAGCTTAATCCCCTCAGAGATTACATGAGCAAAACTGCAGGAATCCTATTTCAAGATGAAAAAAGTGTTTTCATATCAACTGGTCTTGTTATAGCAGACATACACACACTAACTTTGACACCTGCATCAAAAATGTAACAATGACATGCTTGTAAATACATTTATCAGGACAGCATCATAACCAAAATCCTGGCTCAGAAAACTCAGTTACATAGCTTCATACAATAATTGTGGAGGAGGGCATGAGAACAGGTGTGAGTGTACGTTACTCCTGTGCCCGCTTTGAGGGGAGACATTCCCAGCATAGTAAATGGTAAGATAGTGGTATGTCCCCTTCAAGCCTTCCAGTGGTTGCACCTAGATGAACACCAACATTTTTGAGGGATTTGGAATTGAGACCGAATCTGAAATTTGCAGCTGGCACCTGTCTCCGTAACAGGCTGAACCAAAAACCTGATCCCAACTCACTCTCTCTTACCCTGTGGAATAACTATTGAAGTCAATGGAATTCTATCCCTGTGTGAGATCAGACCAGGCCTTCCATATTGGAACATCTGCGAACTTCAGAGAGAACTTCGATACCGGATGCAAATTTCGCAGCTCTGGCCTGGCTCGACTTTGGAAGTTTCTTAAAATGCCCACACTGATTGCAAAGAACTGTTACACACTGGGTCACACAGCCGTTCTCTCCCTTCGCATGAGCCTCGTTATTCCCAATATGCAGTGACAGTGCAACGACATACTGGAGCCAGACGCAAGAAAATGCAGTTGGGAAACCTAGATAAATGACCAAATAAGGCTATTTCCCCCTTAGCAGCCATTCTAATATTGCCTTGAAGTTGTTCCTTAAAAGCAACGTCTTTTACATTTTGTGTTTGCTTAATCAGCTGGACTTGTGCAAGTCAAAGCAATACCTCCTTCAATCGTCTGAGTTTTCACCTGTTTCTGCTATGTACTACAGTATTACAAAAGCCAAGATTTAGAGACACACTCACTTCATATTATCTTAAGAACCAGTGACGTTAACTGGAAACAGTCCACACAGTTCTGTATTGTCCATCAGATGCTTTAAAGCCATTTATAAGCTGACAAATACACACCGATTTCTGTGGTTGGAACATCTGCACTTTCTCAACTATTTGTAAAGCATCAAAAATGCCTATTAGTATAAAAATTGAAGAAAAATTACCCGCAGGAGGAATGGGCATTAGCCATGCTTCACTTCCCCCCTTTCTGTTGACATTTGAAGCACTTTTTTTTCCTCCTCCTTTCTTTCCAATTCACAGTGGGTCTAAAGAGGTGAATCAGTGCACAGAGAAAGAGAGAGAGAAAAAAAAATAAAGAAAAGAAAGAAAAAACTGCAACCCTCTTTTTGCCAGGGTGGGTATGAAATATGAAGGCCCAACGATTGTTTGAGCTCAGTGCATTGGAATAACATTGGTTAAATTATGGATAGTTTTGAATAGTGTCACTTTTTTTTCCCCTCTGCAGATGGTTGTTCACACAAGGAGCCTGGCCTGCATAATTGTATCACTAATAAGCAGTAAGGCAATTAGTTGTGTAAGTGTGCTATAATCATTCTAACAGAAGAGATGACGAAGAGACAAAAAAAAGGAGGGGGGAGAAAAAATGTCTTTTCTCAATTCATCAACTGACAGCCATAATTAGATATAGATAATTGAAAATTCCACAGTAGGGGGGCAGGCTTATACAAATGAATTTTCTTTGCTTCCCTTATGCATTTTTCCCCCCTTTGCCTGAACATCCCCCCAGAAAAAGGCAGAAAATTTGTCATTCCAGGGGAGCGTATACTGTATGAACCACAGGCTGCTCATTCAGAGCAATGATGTCAGAATAACATCCCCTCCACCCCCCAGTATGAAACAGACAGCTTTGAACTGGCCCTTTATTAGCTGTTTTCAGCCAGTAGCAAATAATACCCACTAGATGATCTATATCAGCTTGCGGATCGCGAAATGTAAAACTCTAGAAGAAGAGGTCACCTTTTTTTCCATTGACACGAAGACGGCTTGGTTTTGGGGAGGGTGCTGGAAGAGCTCTGAGTTATAATAGAGCATTACATCATCAAGTATTATGGGAAGAAGGGGATTTCTTTTGAGCGAAGCCTGATTATCAAAGGCTATAATTAAATTTGGGCTAAAAATGCTCAAGTGCTTATGAGTTTGTGGAAACTATGCACAGAACAGCTTTCCATTGAATTAATCAGCTTGCAAGTTTTCATTATTCTGGACCTTCTCTTTCTAAACTGTAAGCTCACAATCACAGCCTCTATTTTATCAACAAACTCTCCTAAAATTTAATTGGACAAACCTTAACTGTGATTTTTTTTTCCTTAAAGAGAGAGCATGTTAAGTCTGGAGCTTGTTAATTAAGTTCTTTAAATGCCCCCAGCTGTGCAATAAATTTTCAAAGTACACAACTGCATATTTATTTTTTTAACATTTGCTCCCTCGTTTTTCAGTTACAAGCTGTTTTTGAAAACACAACAAAAAAAATCTCAGACAATTCCCATGTATTATTGTGATTCTGGGCTGGTGAAAATTGGAGAAAGTCAGAAGTTGCATTTGATTAAAATATAACTTGAGAGCAAAGGAAATGCTTCCAGTGGCCAAAATTTACTACATTCTTCAGAGATAATCCAAGAGTGGGTTGTTTTTTTGTTTTTAAAGTGTCCTAGCAAGTTATTGTGGCAGATGTGTGCAAGGAGAAAATGCATTCTGCAGCTATTTCACAACAAAAACCTTCTACCTGACACCAGTTAAGAAGTGGGTGATTGAAATGATATTTAAACTTCAAATTCCAGGGCCAGGTCTTCAAATTGGTGTAAATCAGTATAGTTTCACTCATTTAAATGGAGCTACACAAAACTACACCAGTACAGGTTCTGTTCCCAAGACTTAACAATAACTACTGCTTCTGAGAAAAGTAGGATAACATGCTAATATTTATCTTCATATTTACTCTTCAACATATGCCCCACTGTCTGTATTTATAGCCTGATTTTGAACACAGATCACGCATTAATTGGATCTACACAGTGAAATCCCAGCTTAAATGTTAAATGAAGAACTACGCTTGGAAAATATTCTATAGTACTAATGCTCTTCTGTTTGGAGAGTGGGAGAGAGAGAAGAGAGCATAATATGTGGTCCCCATCCCTCCTTATTAGATCCATATTTTGTGAGTAAAAGTTATCATACATAAGGACTTCTAATCTCTGTCAGCTCAGAAAAGTTTGCAGAATGGAAATAGCTTAGTATGGTACTGAGCACTGGAAAACAGTATTGGCACCTTTGTGTATCATGGAACCAACAATGAAATGACAGTAGGTGGCTACACTTTTCCCATGTAGAGTCCTCAGTTTAAACAGCCCATGGCTGCCTCTGATGAAAAGAGCTAACCATGTTGAACCTCAAGAACAAACCTGTTCTCCGTGCTAAACAGTCAATGGTAATGGGAGGTTGTTACTACAAGTGATACTCGTTTAGCTTCCCTCTGCTTTGAAGAGCTGTTTTTAGATTCAAACTAGAGCACTTCACTCAAACATCCCTCATTTTAGGCCCCAAATTCCCAATGTTTCATATAAATTTGGTGAGAATTTTATTGTTGAGAATTACTTAAATCAGAAATAACCAACTGTGAAAATAAAGTTATAGAAAGAGTGAATTATGCTAAAGGGGAAAATCCCACAGGATAAGAAGTTTCCTGTAGGAATAATTTTTTGTTCCTTGGTTGGATCTTTGTCCCAGTTTGCATCCCACATTTTGGACCTTCAAAGATTAAGAGCTGTGAACTAGTGTAGCAAATGGAGCAAAAATGTTTAAATGCAAAAATTGCTGGCAGCACAAAAAGTGAATAAGCACATTCCACCTCATACAATTTTGCAACATTTATCTTAGACCAGTTGTTTATATACATGGAAACAGATGGAATATCTCAGATTCAAAATACAACTCTACCCCGATAGAACGCTGTCCTCAGGAGCCAAAAAATCTTACCGTGTTATAGGTGAAACCGCGTTATATAGAATTTGCTTTGATCCAGCAGAGTGCGCAGCCCGCCTCCCCACCCCAGAGCACTGGTTTACCGCATTATATCCGAATATGTGTTATATCGGGTCGTGTTATATTGGGGTAGAGGTGTAGTTCTGGTATCCTTTAAAAGTATTAAATATTTAATATCACAAACATTAAAATTGTGGCTAAATTCTCCTTGTAGTTACATCCAGGCAGTTCAATTTACTTTAGGGATCCAGAGGAGAATTTGGCCCATACTCTCTTGTGCATCCCCAGTATAGCAGACATTGTGCCTTGCTATAAGCGGATAGAGACAGGAAACAAAACAAAACTCTGAGATCTTCTGCGCTTACGGGCTGCACTGGCCAAGCTTATCATTTCTTTCCTTCTACCGCTCCCCCCACATTTTCTCTTTAATGGACCTACAGTTTGAAAAGAGTTTGGTTTTCTTCTCTCATTTTCAGATCATTACCCATTTCTGACATTTTGTTTTTTTCCTGCCTGCTCTTTTCTGAGCTCTCTGAGCAGAGTACTCCACTGCTTTACACGTCTATTCCTTTCTAGATGCTGGGATCAGCCCAAAAGCAAATGCCCCTGAGGTCTCTTGAGCATCCCATTTAGCTTCTTGCCAACATGGAGGTCACATTCTTGGCTAGGGATTTACACAGAATCCAACCCTTCCAAACCAATTGAATGTAGCCTTACTAACTTTCTACCCTCACTCCATTATCCGGGAACCTTTAGATCTTTAGTCTGGCAGTGGATGTGCTGGTATGAGATAAAGACAGGTCTTTTCTCAGGGTAACTTTTCCAGAATGAATCGCCACCCTTTTCTCAAGTGGTTTTGCTTCCCATGCTGTCTGTGGGAGGTAACCATGACTCCTGCTAAGAATGCCAGACACGTAACTGAATGATGTACATGCTCAGTTCCACTATGGAGGGCATCAGAAGGTCAGCAGAACCCTCACATATTTCAGGAGAACTCCAAGGACATGGATTTGGATCCCAGTCTATTACACTGTTGTAAAACTGTATTCACTCAAAAAGTTAAATTTACTTTCATTACAGTTCTAAACTATTACTGCTAGTTGAAACTTTTCTATCACACACTTTTTTTTGTAGAAAATAGAGTTTTTGATTAGACAAAGTTTTTAGAAGAAAGTGTCTGCTTTACTCAAAATTTTCTATTTTCATTGGAAAAACGAACATGCTAAGTTCGGTCAAAAATTTTCATTCTTCATGTTTTATTTTCTTTTTTTTCCTACAAAAAGTTGAAATTTTCCAGCGGGGAGAAAATTCCAAACAGTTTGATAAATTACACAGTTTCTGAAATGAGTTATTTAATGTTTTAGAACCTTGATTTGTAAGGCCGTGACAAACGATACTTGGAAGCTCACTGATTCAGCAGAGACAGGGAAGGTGGCTTATACTAACTTGATAAAAAGCCTGGTTAACTCCCTGCTTTCAAACTTCAATTTATATGCCATCATTTTCTGAGCAGATATCATAATTCCTTTGGCCTACATTACAACTCTAGGCACAGCTCTGGAGTAATTCTGAGAGGCCTTGTCTCTCAGACACACTCGTCTGAGGCCTGGTCTACACTAGGGCTTTAATTCGAATTTGGCAGCGTTAATTCGAATTAACCGTGCACCCGTCCACACCATGAAGCTATTTAATTCGACATAGAGGGCTCTTTAGTTCGACTTCTGTACTCCTCCCCGACGAGGGGAGTAGCACTAAATTTGACATGGCTACATCGAATTAGGCTAGGTGGATGCAAATCGACCTTAGTAGCTCCGGGAGCTATCCCACAGTGCACCACTCTGTTGACGCTCTGGACAGCGGTCCAAGCTTGGATGGTCTGACCAGCCTCACAGGAAATGCCCTGGGAAAATTTGAATTCCTTTTCCTGTCTGGCCAGTTTGAATCTCATTTCCTGTGTGGACGTCATGGCGAGCTCAGCAGCACTGGCAACGATGCAGAGCTCTCCAGCAGAGGAGTCCAGGGAATCTCAGAGTAGAAAGAGGGCCCCAGCATGGACTGACCAGGAAGTCTTGGATCTCATTGCTGTGTGGGGCGATGAGTCTGTGCTTTCGGAGCTGCGCTCCAACAAACGGAATGCAAAGACCTACGAGAAGGTCTCCAAAGCCATGGCACTCAGAGGATACAGCCAGGATACAACGCAGTGCCATGTGAAAGTCAAGGAGCTGAGACAAGGCTACCAAAAAATCAAAGCGGCAAACGGACGCTCCGGAGCCCAGTCCCAGACATGCCGCTTCTACGAGGCACTGCATGCCATTCTCGGTGGGTCTGCCACCACTGCCCCACCAGTGTCCGTGGACTCTGAGGATGGGATAGTGTCGATGGCCAGTTCCTCGGCGATGTTCGCAGACGGGGAAGATGAGGAAGGAGATGGGTGGGGGGCAGTCGACAGCGCTTACAACGCTGATTTTCCAGACAGCCAGGATCTCTTCATCACCCTCACTGAGATCCCCTACCAACCCTCCCCAGCCGTTACCCCGGACCCTGAATCAGGGGAAGGATCAGTCGGTAAGTGCTTTAAACATGTTAACATTTATTTTTAATGGAGCAGGAATAGTTACTAGTTGAAAAGAAGGTCAATATATATGGGGATAGAACTGAAATCCTCTTGGGAGATCTCCGAGAAGCTCTCCTGGAGGTAATCGAAAAGCCTCTGCATGAGGTTCCTGGGGAGAGCTGCCTTAGTGGGTGCTCCGAAGTAGCACACTTTTCCGCGCCAGGCTTTCATCTGGTACTCCGGGACCATTGCCTCAATGAGCATGGCAGCATAGGCCCCTGGTTTGTGCTGGCTTTCCCGCAGCATGCGCTCTCTATCTCTTTCTGTGACCCTCCTCAGGGTGATCTCGCACAGAGACTCCTGCATTTAATTAGAGTAATTTGTTTACTATTAGTATTGGGAGTGCTTCACTGTTCCTTTGCATAACAAGAAGCGTCACTGGAGGCTGCAGAGTGGCAGCATACAGGGATCTTTCCCAGGGAACAGACGCGAGGGGGTGGAACAGGGGCAGAATTTATGCTTTCAGGATTGCCTGCAGCAAGAGGACAGTGGTATACATTCACTTTTAAGCAGCCAAAAGTCTTTGGCTTACCATGCCTGGCTGCGCCACGGATTCTGCTGTCCTGCCCCGCTTGTCTGATCTGCAGTGCAATCCCCCAGGCAATGAAAGCGAATTCCGAAAATTCGAACTTTCCCTGAGTGAGTGCGCATGAGATAGGTGCTGTGCATGGTCTTGTTCACAGAGACTGACTAGACTATGTTTCTTCTTTGCAAAAATGTATCTTTGTAAGGAATTCACTCCCTTTTTCCCATCACACAGCTGCACCTGTATCCCAACCTGCTCCAGCATGCCCCTCACAGAGGCTGGCGCAGATTAGGCAGCGCAAGAAAAAGACACGGGACGAGATGTTCGCTGAACTTATGGGCTGCTCCCAAGCCAAGGCGGCCCAGCAGAGCCAGTGGAGGGAGAACCTCTCTCAGCAGCAGCGCTCACACAGCGAACGGGAGGACAGGTGGCGTCAGGAGGACCAGCAGGCGACTCAAACTCTGCTTGGGCTAATGAGGGAGCAAACGGACACGCTCAGGCGCCTTGTGGATGTTCTACAGGACCACAGGCAGGAGGACAGAGCCCCCCTTCAGTGTATCTGCAACCGCCCTCCCCCGCCACAAAGTCCAATACCACCCTCACCCAAAATAACAAGAAGGAGGTGCGCCAAGGGCCGTGAACACTGTCATTCCACCCCAGCAGAGTGCTCAAGTACCCAAAAGCTCTCATTCGCTAAATTTTGAGAAGTCCTTCCCTTCCTGGGTCACCCAAGGCCAAATCCCAGTTTCATCCCCTAACTGTGTAGTTGATTATTAAAAATAGTTTGCTGTTCATTACTGTTTCCGTCATGCTTCTTTACAGAAGACTTTGTGTGAAGGGGGGGGAGGGGTTTGGTAATTGCATAGGACAGTCACCATAACCAGGGTACAGACACGGGGGCAGGATCTACAGCAGGTCACACACACATAGTGCAGTCACTAGGCACCCTGGTCAGTCTGGGAGGTGTTTTTCATGTTCTGTGCATAGGCGGCAGGTGCCCTGCTCCAGCTATATTTGGAGCTGGGTCTCTCCCCCGGCCCTGCCTGGATCGGGCCCTGGCCCCCACGGGTCTCCCCCCGCCCCGCCGCGCTGCATCCCTGCGTGACAGTAGAGCGGCTCCCCGCATAAATGCTGTCTGCTGCCCCAGGGTCCTAGCGCCTGCCATCCACAAATGGCAAGGCAGGCTGCCCTTACCCTGCCCTTCCACCATAGCCCTGAGCCTCTCCAATGCCCCAAACCCTCATCCCCAGCCAGAGCCCTCATCCCCCTACACCTCCTCCCCCTTCCCACACACCCCCTCACCCCTTCCTACGCCCCCACCCCTAGCCCAGAGCCTGCACCCCTCACCCCTTCCTGCACACCCACCTGTAACCGTCCTCCCCCCAGTCCTCCCCCGCCACAAGGCCACAGAGCCCCCGCACACAGAGTCCCGAAAAGGAGGGATGGCAGGCTCTGTTGAAACAACCAATCCAGCACTGCAGACCACTCTAGGAGCAGGAGCCTGTCATTCCTCTAGTGTAGAAGCGGTCTGTACATCACTGCACACCCTACCCACCACAGTCTGCATCCCTGTTTCAACCCTTTAACGCAAATTCATTAGTAAAGAAAACGTTATTAATTAACAATATTCCATTAACTTTATTTTTAAACATTTGTTGGAAGGGGGGAAACGTGGTGAACGGGGTATGTAACCGCAAAAGAAAGTCAACAGTAACTGAAACAGGGGCAGGTTCAGCTTCTCTGTAAAGAAACAGAACAGTCACATGTTACCCTGCTACCTGAGGAATCTATCTTTCAAAGCCTCTCGGATGCACAGCGCTTCCCACTGGGCTCTTCTGATTGCACGGGTGTCTGGCTGAGCGTAATCAGCAGCCAGGCGATTTGCCTCAACCTCCCATCCCACTATAAAGGTCTCCCCCTTGCTCTCACAGAGATTGTGGAGCACACAGCAAGCAGCAATAGCAATGGGGATATTGGTTTCGCTGAGATCCGAGCGAGTCAGTAAGCTCCTCCATCTCCCCTTGAGACGTCCGAAAGCACACTCCACCACCATTCTGCACTTGCTCAGCCGGTAGTTGAAGAGTTCCTTGTCACTGTCCAAGGCGCCTGTATAGGGCTTCATGAGCCAGGGCATTAGCGGGTAGGCTGGGTCCCCAAGGATCACTGTAGGCATCTGCACATCCCCAAGTTATTTTGTGGTCTGGGAAGAAACTACCTTCCTGCAGGCGTCTAAACAGACCAGAGTTCCTGAACACACGCGCGTCATGAACCTTGCCCGGCCACCCGACGTTGATGTTGGTAAAGCGTCCCCTATGGTCCACCAGTGCTTGCAGCACCATTGAAAAGTAGCCCTTTCTGTTAATATACTGGCTGGCCTGGTGGGCCGGTCCCAGGATAAGGATGCGAGTCCCATCTACAGCCCCACCGCAGTTTGGGAATCCCATCGCGGCGAAGCCATCTATGACGACCTGGACGTTTCCCAGGGTCACTACCTTTGAGAGCAGGAGCTCAACGATTACGTTGGCTACTTGCATCACAGCAAGCCCCATGGTAGATTTGCCCACGCCAAAGTGGTTTGCTACTGACCGGTAGCTGTCTGGCGTGGCAGGTTTCCAGAGGGCTATGGCCACTCGCTTCTGCACAGTCAGGGCTGCTCGCATCCGGGTGTCCTGGCGCTTCAGGGCAGGGGCCAGCAAGTCACACAGTTCAAGGAAAGTGCCCTTACGCATCCTGAAGTTTCGCAGCCACTGTGATTCATCCCAGACCTGCAGCACTATGCGGTCCCACCAGTCCGTGCTTGTTTCCCGGGCCCAGAATCGCCGTCCCATAGCATGAACATGACCCATTGCCACTATGATCTCCACGGCGCGGCGTACTGTGCTTTCTGAGAGGTCTGTGCCACTCTGTGACTTCATGTCCTCACCGCGCTGCCGGAGCCGCCTCGCCCGATTTCTCAGCATCTGACTGTTGAAGAGGTGTACAATAAGGTGCGAGGAGTTGACAACGGCCATAAGTGCAGCAATGATTGCAGCGGGCTCCATGATCGCAGTGGAGTGCTGTGGCGTCCGCGCTGTCCCTAACAGGAAAAGTGTGCGAACTGATTTCCCGCCGGCGGGAGTGACGGTTGAATGCTGACAGTTACCCAAGACCACCCTCGACACAGTTTTCCCCCCCAGCATACATTGGGGGGAAATCCCAGAATTCCAATGGGCAGCGGGGAGTGCGGGAACTGTGGGATAGCTTCCCACAGTGCACCGCTTCCAATTTCGACACTTTCCCCGTTAGTGTGGACTCACAAAGTCGAATTAGTGTCCTTAGTGTGGACACACAAATTCGACTTTGTAAGGTCGATTCTACAAATTCGAATTAACTTATATCGAACTAATCTGGTAGTGTAGACATACCCTGAGTCACAATTCAGCCCTCTTTGCTCCTAGGGAATACTATTTACCAATGGTCTATGTCGGAAATTAATTACTTCCCCCCAACTCTGGCTCAGTTACTCTGATAAGGGGATGGAACCAAAATTCTGCCTATACGCAGCCTGTTTCACATCCACATGCCTCATGGAATAAGTGAGTGGATAGGCTGCCCTGCAATTTCCAGTGTGTCCAGAGCTAAGGTCTGGGTAGCCCTAGTCCAGGTTGAATGGGAGTTCTTACTTTTACCTTCCCTGAACAGGCTGTGTGTTGAGTCACCATCCAGACCCTTGATATTAAAGAATTAACAGTAGAGCCAACTTCTATCCTTGTTATTTAAGATGGTGTGATCAAGAGCAGAATTTCATCCTAGTTCCCAAATGAGATTGACTCACACAAAAACCCTGGATCAAAAAAGCCCTGAACTTTGAATTTTTTGAGAGACAGATCCAAATTCTGCATCCAACCACTAACTGTTAGAATGCTTAAAATTATCCCAAACTGCATGTCTGGCACCTTTGCACTTGTGTGAAATCCCCGTGATCTTAATGGAATCCCATGCAGGTGCAAGAGTCTGACCATTCAGATAGAATGTGGGATTAGGACCACAGAGAGGATACATGTTTGTCAAGGTACAGTATCAATCCCATTCAGGAACAGCAAATGAATCCTCATAGTTAAAATATTTACTTGTTCGTTCAGAATTTCAGGCGGCTGCTTTGTAAGATTTTCCTCCCTCAGCCCCATCTAGTTTATATAAAGATACCATTTCACAATCTGCCATGGACAAAGAAATAAGACTTAGTTTGGAGATGTCTTTTAAAAATATATATATATATATATATATATATATATGTATATATAATGCATTTTTCCTTTTGTTACAGCAGCTGTCTCAGGTGTTGCTCTCTCTTGCACAATAATATAACAGATCAGATACACTCAAAATATATACCCAGGACTTGAAGTGAATGCACATTTTACTGGATTTTTTCCTCCCTAGCAGAATGAAAGGTTTTATTTTATTTTATTTTATTTTAAAGGAGGATTCTTGGCTGCATTTCCATGGTACACAATGACACATTTGGTCCTTTGTGTTTCTAACTAAGTAATGACATAGTTCCTCTAAACCATGAAAAATGTTGCGTTTGACCAAACAAGAAAGGATGAACTTCTGGGAAATTCCATTCACTGGATCTTGAATTAGACCCAGAACACTGGGACGTATCCATTCTTTCCTGCAGCCCCCTGCCAAACCTGGCTATAGCTCCAGTGGCACTGCATTGTTTCTGCCTTATTCACTGGATACAGTAATATCAACACAAACTGTTCTCAACTGCTGAAGGCTTGATTCTCAAACATATGGATATGTTGAAAATTAAATTGCAGGGTTTATTTGAATTTATAGACAGCTCAGTGAATGTATTTTTGAGATACAGTCTCCGTCAAGGAGATAGATGTCACCTGCCATGAGTAACATGATTCTATAATGTTAAAATGCCACATTCTCTTTGTAGGTAATTCTATTCAATCACTTCCCGCAAAGATTTGGGTAACGAACACTTGAACAGCTGTTTTTTTTTCTCTCCTCCCCTCTACTTTCCTGAAAAATCCTGATTTGGATATTTCTTTACTGAATGCAAAACTCCTCAGCTCAATTAATCTCTCGTGATAATTTCAAGAGCCTGGTTTGGATTATGTTGGTATATTATTCTCTCCCCTTTTATTAAAGTTCCCACGTTTTCAGTGGGAATGTGGCAGGGCAGATTAGAGGAGGGTCAGTTGGGGCTGTATTAAACAGTCCGCTTTCCCACTTGTCGTCCTTTGCCTGGCCATGGAATGCAGGAATAGATACAAAGTTGGTGTTGTGTCTTTTTGTAGCCCCAGCCTCTGAAGTAAATGACACACAAGAGTCAGTCGCCATTGAACAGAAGCACGTCAATTTTTCAGTGTAAGCATACCTTATCATCATATCCACTTGTGATTAGAAGGGTTTTTTTTAAATCTTTCAAGCAATTATAATCATAAGTCACATGAGTCACACCCAAGTGATCTTCAGAGCTGAAGAACCCCATTCTCTGAACACTGCCACTTGGGCTGAAGCATTAGATTGGACTATGATTAAATATGAACGGATAAGAGGTATCAAATAATTCAACTAATATAGATCTTTTTCTCATTTGTATTTCTACCTGCAAATAGGCGGTTATTACAAATTTGCTCTTATTTGAGATGTTTGGAAAATTCTATGCAAACTTAATCCCAGTTGTTCACAATCAAAGTCTGTGATTATTTGCTATGATTTTATTTAGTTAGTTTATACTTTATACACACAGGAATAAGAAGCTCTCCCAGGCTTTAGTTTGTTTTACATGGAAAATAAAACCAGTTGATTATCACTCATTTCACAACCAAAAAATAACCAACCAAAGATGGAGTCAAACCCAAACAATACTCTCTCCCCAATAAATACCAAACTATTTCACGCTCCTCCCTTCTCTACAAGGTTTAGGGGTGGATTATACAATCCTCACTCATGTGGGTGAGTAACATTGTTTGTAAAATATTAAAAGAAGAAACTAGATTATATGGATACCTCTTCTCAAGATGAAGCTTAGTTAACATATAAGAAAGGAAGCTGCTAGTAGTGCATTCACCATGAAGGTCCCTCTAATTTGGAATTTATTCCCTCTTCCCCAGTTTTAAATAGTTGTAATAATCTGAGACTTTCTGATCACATGACATAGATAACAGGCCAGATAGTCAGCTGCAGTGAATGCGGCTATGCTGACATACCACAGAGGAGGATCTAGCTCTGTGTTTTTAATTGATGGCTAGAACACCTTGTCTGGGCTAGCACCCAACTCCTCTGGTGCTTTGAAAATTCCAGCCATGCTACCTTGAATAGTTTTTCATTTTTCATGGAGAGACCACAAAGACTCACGCTGTACTAAAATCAACATTCAGTATCTCCAGTACTTTGGTTCCACTCAGCCTAGGAAGATCATTTTTCTGAAGGACCTGAAATAACACTCTCCACAAAACATATATAAATTATTGAGATATATTTTGGCCTTTTGAAAGTGAAATTCTTTCTACGGCTTTATAACTTAAAAAACCGGTTCAACTGGTGACATTTGCCCAATTCAGCGTAAGTTATCACCAATGGAAAGCTAATTCTACCTGTCTTGATTCTGACATGAATTATATTAATTTTTCTGTCAGTGAGCTATGTTGCCTCAGTTGTGATGGAATCCATAATTTGGTTCAGATGATTAGTGGGCATATTTCAAGACCCTTTATCAGCAGTCCAGCCACTTTTTAATATCTAATAAGTTCATAAGAAAATAAGAACGGCCGTACCGGGTCAGACCAGAGGTCCATCTAGCCCAGTATCCTGTCTACCGACAGTGGCCAATGCCAAGTGCCCCAGAGGGAGTGAACCTAACAGGCAATGATCAAGTGATCTCTCTTCTGCCATCCATCTCCATCCTCTGACAAACAGAGGCTAGGGACACCATTCCTTACCCATCCTGGCTAATAACCATTTATGGACTTAATCACCATGAATGTATCCACTTCTCTTTTAAATGCTGTTATAGCCCTAGCCTTCACAACCTCCTCAGGCAAGGAGTTCCGCAAGTTGATTGTGCGCTGCGTGAAGAAGAACTTCCTTTTATTTGTTTTAAACCTGCTGCCTATTCAAAAGGCACATACGTTCCCCCAAGATGGAGAACGAACGTAGAGGATCCATTATTTTTTTATGTTCTTTTGGCACTATATAAATTCATATAGAGCGCAGCTTGGATGCCATTATTATTATTATTAGCTTTCATTAACAATGACGACTTCCCATTTACGTAATCATCAAAGAACTGTATTAGACAGTATCGAAAGTAGTCACCAGGAAATATCACCATGTACTTATTAACTTCCTAAGTGATGACTAGGCTTGGATGTAATAACTCCTATAATACTACATCACAATCACTTGGTTTCTTGTCTACTCCCTTGACCTTTGGGAATTTGAGAGGGCTGTTTATTTTTTTAGACTCCAAGTTAATGAAATTAAAACGTGACTAAATTTGAAAAGTACATTATAGAATTTTGCCAAACAGCATGTTAACTGAAGCGTAAGCAACTATTAACAAACAAACTTATTTTCTTGGCAGTTCCTGTAGGTTCTCACTTGCTGAATTTCAGGTCCCAGCAAACAAAAACACAAAGTGAAACTCAGTCAAAACCACTGAGATTCACCTGGTTTCATACTGAAATGGGAAGCTTAAAGTCATAAACTCAAAACTGATTTGGCTATGCTCAGGTTTGTGAACTTTACCCTAACATGGCTGTGTTTCTATCAAGACAGGAAAGCAGGTAAGCTTTCTTAACAAAAGTTTTGCATGGCCTTCTCTCACAGAGGTGTGGTGAGGCTTAAATAATGTCAATTAAGCAGTTTGATGTTCTTAGATAAAAGCCACTATACAACTGTGAAGTATTTATAAGTGCAGCTGTTAGCACTGCCTTAAGGTTGCTTCACACTTCCATTAGAAGTCCCTGTTTTCAGTTGCTTATGTTCTTTGCTACACTTTTACCATTTGGGCAAAAATTTTCTATGCTGCCTCTGCCAGTTGCTTTTTTTTAAGTTTCATTAGCTAAAACAGTTAATCTGTTTCCAAGGAAATTAAGGAAAATATGTTGTTTCCTCATGTTAAAAATTGCTTTCAACCATTTGATAGAGAAGCTCTAGCACATCCCTCCATGCTTTGGAGCTGGAACTGGGAATTTGGGCATGAGGGGTGAAGGGGAGGGCTTCCCTAGTGTTAGGGATGCTCTTTTTGCCATCCCTGTAAAAATCCACTCAAATTTGGTGAAGTTATAAGCCTTTGAGGAATCTCAGTTCACACATGCTCAATAGAGACTTTCCAGAGTTGGCATCTAACTTCTCCAGAAATTCTACCTGTATTGAGCATGCTCTGTCCCTTCACAACCTCCAGGTGCTGGCTGAACTCTGAGAAGACTGAGGCAAGGAACTTCAATAGATGTGTTTATTATTTTATCTAGATCTGCATGTCTCATATGCTACGTGAGTAAAGAGTAATTTGTTTTAGAATCCTGTGCAAAGTCTATTTGCTTTCACTGTCACATTCCCCTGAAGAGTTAAACAGTTAACCTGGAGCGTGCAAATGATTGAAGTTCTGGGAGAGCAACTGGGAAGTCTCTGGGGTCAAGCAATGGTTCTGGGGACCTACAATAGCTAGACCATATAAGTCCCATTTCTTTGAAGGAGTAACGGACAGTGTGCCAGTGCCCAGGAAAGGCCACAGGAAGAGATAAATGTTACATCCTACTTAGACCCAGGGAATCTTTGAGCACACAGGTCCAGTGGATTTGGACCCAACACAGCAGCCTGGTGAATATCTAGCAAAGGGAGCTCTATTAGGGTGATGGGTGAGACAAATCACATACTATTTTTTCTCCCCTGAGGTGGCTGAATTAAGGTTGCACGGATAACTTTAGTTTTTAGTAACTTCAACTGCTGACTTTGTAACTGTAACATCCTTTTACACCAGGTTTCTTGGCTGTAATTATGATGACTGGATAAAACATTTGCCTTCTTTTTTCCAGGGTCTGCAGTTCATGCTCTAAGAGTTTATTGCTCTGAAATCTCTGTCAGTCTGCTACTGGGAATATTAGCTTCTGGATGGGAACAGAGCAGCAAACCCCAGTGGGAGAATGACAGAGCGCTCAACCGATTAGTGTTGGAGGGCAGAAACAGCAGCAGGAAGCCAGCCAATCATTTGAAGAGGAAATGGGCATCAAGTAGAAAGTACCTTTAGGGTAGCTTTTTAAAAAAAGAAAAGCACTTAAAAATCCTCCAGAGTTAATTGGTTTGAAATATGAAACTTTTCAAACGCGTTCTCTTTGGGTGATTTTGTCCTCAGAATTTCATGTGGTACTTGGGTTCAAAATGACTTCATTAAGCCATGCAGTAAGTGGGTCAGGCCGTGCCATCGCTGAGAGAGGGAATGTGATAAGGGTAGGCAGTGTCAGGAAGCTTTTTCCTCCTCACTGGTTAAGTTTTATTAGCAAGTCTCTTGGAAAGCACTGTACTGTATCAAAGGCCTTGATGTTTTTAGAACAAAGAATTTATGTGCATTAGAAGTGTAACCTACCTTGTTCTGTTCATTGAAATACATCATCATTTTGTGCCTGGTGGTAGCAAAGGTAATTTAGAGGATCCTGACAGAAATATATATAGATCATTAAAACTATCCATTAATATACTTGTGGTATTATAAACATAGGGGTTTGTGGATGACAGAAGTGAAAACCAACTCATTAGTTTGCATCAGTATTAAAATGTGATACATTTTCTTCTCAGTCTGATTCAAGTTAAGTGAAAGGAGCTCTCTGAGCTCCCAGTAATTTGTCTAAACCAAAAAACAAATACCTTCCCCAAAACACTCTAACTTGGCCATAAAATAGTAATCCTTTTGAAATCTCATGTCCAACCTGCATTTGCTCATGAGATGATGAGCGTGATAGTCTCAGGCCAGACCAGGGCTCAGCCAGTGCAACTGACCATGCTGCACTTAAATAAACAATACTTGTTTATCATTATTTGCATTCTTATCTCAGGAGACATCTAACACTGTCATATCAGGGCTCTTGCAGATCCAGACTGACATCATCAGATATTAGTATCATTCCTATCTATTCCTGCAAACAATCTAAGCAGACTGCTATCAATATGGTAAGACAGGACTGAATTCTCAGCTGTGCAGTGCTCACAAACAGCTCAGTTATGCCAGAAGCAATGATCTAATACAGATCTCTTCACTGAACAGCTTTCTGCCCCCTCTTTCCCTCCAGCATGCCCTCTACACAAAGAGCGGGAGGAAGAGTGGATGATACAGAACATCTACATATAGGGAATTTTTGGCTACCAAAGCAGCACAACAGAACCAGAACAGCAGTCAAAGATCTGGTCCATGAATCTCATATTCTTACTACAGTACCTGGACACAATGGCATCAGTGACATTGAGTAGTTCACTGATAACTTCAGTGTAATGACAATATAACAATCCTGCAGAAGCTGATTTATTTGTCAGGTGTAGAAGTGTTATTTAATATTGCAATGGTTGTACATCTATATCCCTGAACATGGGAGAAGCTTTTCACATTTTTCTGTCTGCCTTTTTTTTGTCAAGTCTTTTATGTCTTGAGAAATATGATGCTCATAAAAATCCAGTGGAAAATCCCCAGTGTCTAAAAACTGAGAAAACATCTTCTTTCCATAGTTTTCCCATTTGTGAGCCTGTGTCATCTAAAAGGAGAGTACAAACCAACTGTGCAAAATATCAATATTGCTTTAAATGCATAAAGCTAATAACTTAGAGGCATGCAATTGTTATTTGTTCAATAAGATATTGGCATGCAAATTTGCATATATAAATATGCTTCCACCTTCTTTTTGCTTATAGTGAAGAATATCTTCATCTAAGCTGATCAAAATCTTGAAAAAAAACCACTTATTGGTTTGGTTGGGATAATTTAATTTTGAAAAAAAAATAAGTGTGTTTCACCACAGTATTTAAAAATAGATGTGGTTATCTGAAGGATTCTAATGACTGCATAAATATTTAAATTATCCATTTTGGGGGCAAAGCACTTTTAAAGGTTTCCTGTTATATTCTTGCTTTTAAAGTTATGCTATGTTCTCCCTAAGATCCATCACCCATGAAGCAACGTAACAACGTGATGCAGTGATTTGGGGCCAGATATTCAAAAGAGCTCAGCACTCAATTTTATCAAAAGATAAAGGCCAGTTTTCCAAATGTTCTCAGCACTTAATTTGCTGAGGTCTTTTGCAAATCTGGCCAATAATGGGGAAAAACGAAGAAAAATTATTTTCAAGGTCAAAACTCAATCTTGGTGAATTGGTTTGGAAACACCTCACACCAGCCATGTCCTTCCTCCTGAAAACAACCAAAAATTGAGCAGCAGTTGATAATTGTTTCTTATCTCCACAAAAAGAAGCTACACTAGCCAAATTTCATTCCAAAACCCCATGGACTATATATAAACAAACCATATCAATTAAACTAGGAACAGATTTACCCTACAGTTTACATCCCCTTCAGCTTTTATAAGTAGGAGTAAAACACAAACTAAAAAGTATAGGTGGATGAAGAACAGTGAGCAAATGACCACAGAAATGAAAAAAAGGAACAGCCATACTGGATCAGATCAAAGGTACATCTACCCAGTACCCTGTCTTCCAACAGTGGCCAATGCCAGGTGCCCCAGAGGGAATGAACAGAACAGGTAGTCATTGAGTGATCCATCCCCTGTTGCTCATTACCAGCAATGCTCAGGAGTGCTGAGTGCCTACACCCAAGAGCATATTAAAGGGGGAAAGGATAAGTGTTAGCTTACTATTCATAAAGAAGATCACTGTAGACATAATCAGTGAATTCAGAGCTACATGAAAGCTAGCAAGGTTCACTCCCTCTTTTCTGCCAATTTGATCAGTACCAAATTGAAGTACTAAATATATGGCCTAATATTTTGTAATAATTAGTGAGGGAAAAATTCTGCTCTCTGATCAGCCTGAGAGACCACAACTCTGATAGCGTGCTCTCCGTAACTGCATGACACTACATGAAAAATCGGTATATGTGGGAAGAGCAAACCTTCTGGTGAGTTCTGCCGTGCACGTCTGGAATTCTGCCTTAAATTATGTCCAGGCCCCACCTTACTTTGGAAGTTGTCATTATATATCTCTAAGGCCTGGTCCACACTAGGACTTTCATTCGAATTTAGCAGCGTTAATTCGAATTAACCGCGCACCCGTCCACACCACGAAGCTATTTAATTCGACATAGAGGGCTCTTTAGTTCGACTTCTGTACGAGGGGAGTAGCGCTAAATTCGACATGGCCATGTTGAATTAGGCTAGGTGTGGATGGAAATCAACCTTAGTAGCTCCGGGAGCTATCCCACAGTGCATCACTCTGTTGACGCTCTGGGCAGCAGTCCGAGCTTGGATGCTCTGACCAGCCACACAGGAAATGCCCCAGGAGGGAGAACCTCTCTCAGTACCAGTGCTCACACAGCGAACGGGAGGACAGGTGGCGTCAAGAGGACCAGCAGGCGACTCAAACGCTGCTTGGACTAATGAGGGAGCAAACGGACATGCTCCGGCGCCTTGTGCATGTTCTGCAGGACCGCAGGCAGGAGGACAGAGCCCCCCTTCAGTGTATCTGCAACCGCCCTCCCCCACCACAAAGTCCCATACCCCCCTCACCCAAAATAACCAGAAGGAGGGGCGCCAGGGGCCGTGAAAACTGTCACTGCACCCCAGCAGAGTGCTCAAGTACCCAAAAGCTCTCATACCCTAAATTTTGAGAAGTCCTTCCCTTCCTGACTCACCCAAGCCCAAATCCCAGTTTCATCCCCTAACTGTCTAGTTAATTATTAAAAATACTTTGCTGTTAATTACTGTTTCCGTCATGTTTTTTTACAGAAGACTGTGTTTGAAGGGGGGGGGGAGGGGGTTGGTAATTGCATAGGACGGTCACCTTTACCAGGGTACAGAGATGGGGGCAGGATCAGCAGCAGGCCACACACACAGTGCAGTCAGTAGGCACCCTGGTCAGTATGGGAGGTGGTTTCCAGGTTCTGTGTGGGTGGGGGGGACGTGACTTTGTAGCAGGGGAGGGCGGTTACAGATCTCATGCAGCGGTCCTTGTCCTGGACCGCAGAGTCACGCAGCAGAGGAATCTGTATCCGTCCTCCTCCGCCACAAGGTCACATAGCCCCCGCACACAGAATCCCAAAAAGGAGGGATGGCAGGCTCCGTTGAAACAACCAGTCTGGCACTGCGGACCGCTCTAGGAGCAGGAGCCTGTCATTCCTCGAGTTTAGAGGCGGTCTTTACATCACTGCACACCCTACTCAGCACAGTCTGCGTCCCAGTTTCAACCCTTTAACGCAAAGTCATTAATAAAGAAACGTTTGTTAAGTAACAATGGAACATGTATTTTATTTTTACACGTGTGTTGGAAGTGGGGGAAACGGGGTGAACGGGGTATGTAACTGCAGAGGATAGTCAACAGTAACTGGGTAAAGAAACAGGGGCAGGTTCAGCTTCTCTGTAAAGAAACTGAACAGTCACAGGTCACGCTGCTCGCTGGTACTTGAAGAGTTCCTTGTCGCTGTCCAAGGCGCCTGTATAGGGCTTCATGAGCCAGGGCATTAGCGGGTAGGCTGGGTCCCCGAGGATCACTATAGGCATCTGCACATCCCCAACAGTTATTTTGTGGTCCGGGAAGAAACTACCTTCCTGCAGGTGTCTAAACAGACCACAGTTCCTGAAAACACGCGCGTCATGAATCTTGCCTGGCCACCCGACGTTGATGTTGGTAAAATGTCCCCTATGGTCCACCAGTGCTTGCAGCACCATTGAAAAGTAGCCCGATTTCTCAGCAGCTGACTGTGGAAGAGGTGGACGATAAGGTGCGAGGAGGTGAAAACGGCCATAACTGCAGCGGGCTCCATGCTCGCAGTGCTGTGGCGTCCGCACTGTCACTGACCAGAAAAGTGCACGAACAGATTGCCTGCAGGCGCTTTCGGGGAGGGAGGGCGTGATTGACGGTTCAATGATGACAGTTACCCAAAACCACCCTCAACACATTTTTTCCCCCAGCAGGCATTGGGGGCTCTACCCAGCATTCCAATGGGCAGCGGGGACTGCGTGATAGCTTCCCACAGTGCACCGCTTCCAAAGTCAACGCTGGCCCCGTTAGTGTGGACTCACAAAGTCGAATTAGTGTCCTTAGTGTGGATACACAAATTCGACTTCGTAAGGTCGATTCCACAAATTCGAATTAAGTTGAATCGAACTACTCTTGTAGTGTAGACATACCCTAAGAGTGTGTGTGTGTGTGTGTGAGAGAGAGAGAGCGCAAGCATTCTACCCTTCTTTACAGGATAGGATGTCAAACATGCACGTGACCATGACATGCTCTAGCATTTGACTCAAAGAAGATACAATCCCCACTACTTTGGCAAATTTTATTTGTTAGCTCATGAACTTTAGCTCTACCCTCCAACTATTAGGCTCTATTGTCAATAATACAAGCATATTGTTTACCTGGTTACATGGGTAGAGTCCATTGTTTGCAGCCATTACCAGATGCCATTGTTTGCAGACGTGAATTTGTTACAGACAACTGTATTTGCTGGTCTGTGAATTTCAGATGTTCAAGGTGACTGTAGTCTAATGGAAGGAGTTGAGGAGGATTAAGTAATGTATTGACTAAGTAGGTATATGTATCACTAGAAAGTGACACTTGCTTCATTAGAGGCTATCACTCAAAAATTAGCTGTTGCATAATAATTTTGAAAGACAAACTGGAACCACTGAGTGCATAATACAAGAGATATGGGTGAAGTCTTGTTCTTGTTTATGCTTGTAAAATGGTATTTCTGCAAAGTTCTTGCATGAGTTAAAGTAAATTTCTGCAAAGTTCACCCCACAATGTTAGAGACATACAATATATCCTCTGGTTTTCACTAGGTATGAGTGAAACCTCGCAAACGTGGAGATCAGTTGTTAGACTTTTGTGGAAAACTGGCTACACAAAAAAATTGAGCCAAACGCAGTGTTGGGGTAAACTGGAACAGCTCCATTGACTTCAACAATTGATACCAGCCGAGGATCCTGGCCACTACTGTTTCCTTAAATTGGTGTCACTAACCTTAAATTTTGAAGTTATCTTGTGTTACACCTAGAGAAGTTCAGGTATTAAAGTACTATCCTTATTAGCTCACCAGGAGAATATGACCTCTTGGTAGTTTTCTTTCTGTTAATTAGTTATGACAATCCACTTAGGTATCTGCCCTCCTGGCTTTGTTATTCTGAATTGGTTTTCTGTAAGTAAAATAGTGGTGCTAGTAATAAAGATAAGTTAAAAGAAAATTAAAAATAATATCTCTGAATCAGAAAATAACTATCTAGATATGCAAATAATCTATTGCGTGTATCACTACCACATTTTCCCATGTCTGCTATTCAGTTGTCAGTCACTTCTAACCATACACTCAGACTTGTTTTTTCCTTCTATTTAGCCCATAAGAAAAATATTAACAGAAATAGTTTTGTGCTGAGTGAAAATGTATCACGATATATTCACCGAAGAAGAGAGGAAAATGCACATTGGATGATGATACTGCTCTGCTTTGACCATAAAAGGGCCTCAGCTTTACATTCAGAGTATGAAATGCTCTCGCCTGTTATAGCTATGGAAGATAGAAAACTCATCTCTAGAAATTATAAAGAAAAATGGAATAAAATGCTATATTTACAGCATGTGTACTAGTATTTTGAACCCGCAGTGTTGAATAAGGGTAGATGCCCACTGCTGAGCTCTATTAAAGGGCTCCAAAGATTGCTATCCACATCAACTTTCCTAAAAGTTATTCTTTCTAAAGAAAAAAAGGACACACACACACACTTCATTTGTGATCAGTTAGCTTTTCCAGGGTTGAAGGTCCACAAAATACAGCAACTTCTGCTGACCAGTGGAGATGAAGCCACAATCTTTCCTACTCTCTCCCCACTTTTCATGACTGGATCCCAGAAAGAGCAGTAATAGCTCAGGGACTACAATTTTGTGCAGTTCTTAACATGTGCCATGCAATATGGTTTGGGGATGGTCCTTACTTACTGTCTTTAATGAACAACCACCAAAGGGCCACTGGCTTTGTAGCCCAAAGGGAGAGTTTTCCCAAGAAAAAGTGTTATTTAAACTCATGCAGACTTTTACCCTGTATAAATATCCGGTCTCCTGCTACTTCATAACAATGGGATTGTCAAGTGTCAGTACTGCACACATGCAAACCTAGAAATACTGCATTTACACAACACACTCACCATATACCTACAAGCAGAAACTGACTTGCCCAAGATCACACTGGTCAAGCTGGAAATAGATCTGAGCATTCTGAACCCAACTTCCACTAGTCCATAAACAAAATATTATCAAGTATTGAATTGTGGATAAAAATAAATGCACAACATGAATTTCATCTTTATGAACATACACCTCAGATTTGGTTTCAGACTATGGCATTTACTATTCTTTAAACATATTTATATCCACAGTAATATTTATAAGACACATATCAAGGGAAAAACAGGCCCCGTGATAACAAACATTCATCTGAAAAAAATATTATTTTGTCAAAAGGTCCAGTGGATTACCAAAATTCTATTCCAGGGGTCAGCAACCTTTCAGAAGTGGTGTGCCGAGTCTTCATTTATTCACTCTAATTTAAGGTCTCACGTGCCGGTAATACATTTAACATTTTTAGAAGGTCTATTTCTATGTCTATAATATATAACTAAGCTATTGTTGTATGTAAAGTAAATATGGTTTTTAAAATGTTTAAGAAGCTTCATTTAAAATTAAATTAAAATGCAGAGCCCCCCCGGCCTTCCCATCAATTTTTCCAAAGAAAGTATTAAATATTATATTGTCTTAGACATCTTCAAAACTTTATTCTTATGTTGGTAGATATCAGCTAATTCCTATCCAGAAGTGCATGGGGTGCATGACCTGTGCTCCTTTGCAGTAGATATTTCTCCATACAGACAGTGGGAGATGATACTTTAAAAGTTCAGTTAAGCTCCTTCCCTTCATCTCAAACTCATTATAATTCAAGCCTGTACACCGAAACTGACAATGGTCCCTTTCCTTTATTTCTTTAATTAGTACTGTCATTTTTAATACACTGAAAAGAAAGATTGTGTGTCTTGATATCAGGCATCTTATCCTGAAACTTCCAATGTGTCTATTTTACAAAGTAAAAAATAAAATCCTCTGTTCAACTATCAATTGAAGAGTGGGTCTTTTCTGTGTGTCATTAATTTAGTTCCATTTTTGGACACAGTACACACAATTTCTTTAAACAAAGATGTCAGATTGTTAAATGTCTTAGCTATAGAGTGTCCTGGTAATTCAATCCCTTGGATTTGCTTGGATGTCCTAAAGTGTTTTGAGTGCAAACACTGGAAGGAAACTCCAGCACCGGTCAGTCCTCTCTTAAATCTTCTTATGGATTTCATTTGCTGTGTGGCCTGAGAGAGGTCAAAAGGTTTTGGCACAGAAGTAGAATTCTAGAAATAATCACCTTATAGACCCACTAAATCAATCATAATTAATGCACTTGCCTAGTTCTGTCAGAGGATTGCTGCTAGAGGGCAAAATAAAGAGGCCCTTTCTAATACAATTTGAAAAGAGATCAAATCTGTCATTTCATCTAATAATTGAGCCAAATGAGAAAAGAGAAAGGTCAGAGTTCATCCTGTGACCTTATGTAAACCCAATAATACATAATTCATTTTCATTTTATGGAATTTATAAGATGCTGTAAACTGTCAGAATACAGACACATCTGCTTTAGCTTCCACCAAACTCGAGTCTCCTGCTTACCATGCAACTCACACTGAGCTGCCAAAACTTTTAAGTGGTATATTCTGGCAGAATAATCCAAAAGCCTTCAACAAGGACTGGTATTTAATTCATTCTTCCAAGCGTGTGAAGTTAATAACTGAACAAATCACTCGCAGTTCTTTCTAAATGATATCAAACCTGTAATTTATTTATTGAATGTTACAAATACAGTTAAAACATGTTTTCATGCAAAATGGTTTCATTCCTTTTTTTTATTATTATTATCGAAATGTAATCTGGATTTTTTTGTAATAATATGGTCTATAAATACATATGCATCCTTAGAGCACAGCATTTTCATTCCGAGCCCCTTGCTTCAATCAACAGGATGCAGCAGAACATTTACAGGCACCTCGTATTACAGTTGTTAACTATTTAGAGTAAATGGTGGGAGGGCATGATTAGAAAACATTTCCCAGGGAACAAACTCCCTCAAATGGCTGTCCGTTTAGGCAGAAAACATTGAATTCAACCTGAAGAAAATGCCAAGTGATTTCTAAGACATTTTATAACACTTTACTCACACCTTGGCCTATTCCGGGGACATTCTCCTCTCAGTTAAGTTATTTAGGGTTGTACTAGAGGAGAATCTGGTCCATTATGTCCAGATGTTACATGGATGCCAGGGGTCCTATTCCTCACTGCCTTGTCCCATATACTGTCATTGTGCCAGGCACATTGTGGAGCATTCTGTGCATCCTTGACTTTATATTTTCCTTAGACATCCCGGGCAAGCAATTTACGTAGAGATTTTTTATATATATGTTGTATTTGATACAGTGTGTAAAGTGCTTAGAACTGGAGATAGGCACTAATGGAAGTCAAAAGAAATAAATAGTAAAAAAACAAATAAATAGATCAATATGTAGCTACATTGTAGAATGTATTTTCCATTACATATGCTGCAGAGTGGAAGTCTGTCTGTCTGCTCCGTTTAGCGTTGCTGGACGCAGTAAAGGGGTCAAACGCAGCCCCAAATCCAATCACTTTGTACTGCTTGGACAGTACAAAGCTACCAGAGAGATGTCTTAAATCATGCCAGAGGCTGCTTTGGCCCCTGGCCAGGCCAAAACAGAGAAGTAAAAATGTGGCTTGGAGCTCTCTTTACTCCCTGCTCTCCTTAACTGCACCAAACTGAAGATTGAGCCTTTTGCTTACATGAATTCCTCACTCCACGAAGATTTCCTTAACTCAGCAGTAAAGGTAAGAGATACAAATAAAAGTCACCATTAAGACTGACTAAGCTATGCTAGAAGGTATCCAGATTCCAGTTACATGTACAATATGTGAGATAGTTACTGAGCAGTAGAATTAGCAGTAACACTAATCTGCATGTCTATAGCACCTTCTATGAGTGAATTTCCAAGTGCTTTAATGAACATATCCCTCACAGCACCCCTCTAAAATAGAAGGGTATCATTTTCTAAGACATTATCATTTTCCCCTTTTTACAGATTGGGAAACTAAGGCAGAGAGACAAGTGACTTGTCCAGGGCCACACCAAAGCCTGTTACAGTACATCTAAGCAGCAAATAACCCGCGGCAGGCTCATGCCAGTGATTTGGGCTCGTGGGGCTCAGGCTGCGGGGTAGGACGGTCCAGAGCTCGGGCTCCAGCTGTAGAAGTCTACACAGCAATGAAACAGCCACACAGTCTGAGCCCCCCAGAGCCTAAGTCGACTGGAATGGGCCAGCTGGGGTTTTTTCTTTGCTATGTAGACATACCCTTAGAGCCAGAATTAGAACCCAGATCTTCTGAGTTCCTGCCTTCTCCTTGTAGTTTTACCACACACATCACGACACAGAAAACACACACACACACGTGTCTTTTGGCCTTGTTTGTGAACTATGAGAAATAAAAATGTAATGTGTATGTCAGTCTCTCTGGATTCATGTTAACCTTTATCTATTTACCCTTTTTGAGTTTGAAGTGACAACAATCCTCGAATTCATCATATTGTTTAAGGTTGACCCCTGGCCCCCTCAGGTCATATCACCCCCTGAGGTCATCTGCCCATCTGATTAACACATTCCATAATTTTGGAAGTGGTCTATCCCATTAATCATGGCAGAGGCACCAGAAGCAGTATGAAGAAAACACTGAGGTTATCAAATCCCCGCAGGAGATTAGGAAGTTAGATAAGCATGTGAAGTTTAACAAACAAAACGTACATGAACAAACCAAAAAGTATTCAGGGCCTGTAACCTGACACAGGCAAAGCAGCATGAGAAAAACAAACATCAGCATAATCCTCCTCCCCCTCATCTCCTTCTGAGCAGAATTTCATAAAGCTCTGATATTTCCTCTTGAAGATAATATAATATACCAATCTGGTCTTGAGAAGACAGTGTCAAATATTTCTCCTCTTTTTGGCCTATATTAATCAAATTGCCTGTATAATACACAACCGAGTTAGATCTGTCTATATAGAAAACTAATGTTCATCCAAGGTAGTAAATTTGGGTGGCCACTGCTGCATTCCCTGAATACTCAGCTTTCTGGGGTACCTCTGGGAACAGCGGGGGCCTGCCCCCACTTGTTATACCCCATATGTGACACACTCTGAAAAATAGCCTCATCGGTGAGTCCACTGACTCTACATGAAAATACTGGACAAAACCAGGCCTGGTTCTAAATCACTATGGAACAAGGAATAATACTTTAGAAAACCAGGACTGTCAGGCTTAAAACTGTCCGCATGGCCTCCTTGTGGCAAACCCTGGCCAGAATGACATCAAAGTGCCATGACTTTGGTTTCGTCAACAAAGAGATGTTTAAGATGGTGTGGTTTTGCTTGTTGACACTGGATCTGATTTTGACTTAGTTAAAGGGACATGGAAGAATGATAAAATGGGCTATATACCCACAAACAGGTATTTTAAAAATTGATTGATTTAGAGTAAACATAAAAACATCTTTAGAGGCAAAAATGAATGAGAGGAAGCCTGATTAGTGGATAAGACAGTGGACTGAGAGGTAGAAATCCTGAGTTCTTTTCCCAGATCAGTAACTGGCCTGCTATGCAGCTTGGGCAAATCACTTCAACCCTGTGTGCCTCTGTTTTTCCTCCCACTATTTGTCTATCTTGTCTAATTAGATTGCAAACTCTTCGGGACAGGAACTGCCTCTTGCTCTGTGTCTGCACAACACCTAGCACAATGGGATCTTAGTTGCGGCCTCTAACTGCAACAGTGATACAAAGGTTATGGTTAAGGATGCTCGGCATAAACATGGATTTACTTAGGCAGTGTCTAATATTGTTAGTTTTTCCCAGAATGTGAGATCTTTGGGGCAGGCACTTTGTCCTTTTTTGTGTAAAGCCACTACCAAAATGGGACTCCAGTCCCGAATGAGATTACGATCATAATAGAAACAGGTCGACATAATAGCTGATCAAAAAATTAAAACTTATTTTCATGAAACACTGTGAATTCTCAAAGTTGTTTTAATTTCGAAGTGTTCAGAATTGACCCATTTTTGTATTTTTCACATTTATATTAATAAAAAAGGAGGAAATTCAATAAAACACTGAGAGCTTAATAACATTTTTAATTGACTAAAAACCACAAGTTCCTCTTTGCTAAAAATAATTTAGAACACAGAAAAAAGCATATGGTTTTATGAAAGCCAGCATATGTCAGCAGATGACATTGTTTTGCAAAAAGCTCCAGTAAATCTAATTGTCCCCAGTTAACAGACGGTGAAACTGAAGCAAAGAGAAGTAAAGTGACTTTACAGGATTACTCAGCTACTGAGCTAATGTCAGAACCAGGGTAAGAAAACTGATCTCCTGACTCCCAATCCTTTGCCAAATCCACTAGACCACAATTCCCCCCAATTGGCAGAGAATAAATGATGGTTAAGCTCTGCAGAAAAGAGAAAGAGCCTTTTGCCTGTTGATAGTAAAATAAACCAATATGGTTGTTTTCTGTTTGTAGCTTTCAAGGCACAAGTTGTGGGTATTTCAGTCTCAGGAAGTTCAGGGTATGGCTAACGAATGTCAGCAATGACTGAGCCATTCATATGAAATTGGCATCCCTTTGCCATAAGTCTACCCTAAGGAAACTTCTAGTCAGACACAATAGCAAGAACTAGAAAGGTTCAAGAGAGTAGTACCATAACCTGAAAAGGAACTCACTGATGCAACAAACCATGTGGAAAAAAAGAACATGGGCAGTAGTTATTAATTGTATTTTGTAACCACCTTGCAAATTTGGAAGTCTCACATGAGGAGACTCTTACTGCATCTTCAATTTTTGCAGTTGAATGCTTACTGAATTATAAGGACCACGTTATCAGAAAGGGGCTTTCTATTTGTGCCTATAAATTTGCACACACAATCGAACATCTGTGTCGGCAAACAGCATTTACAGCCATGGACCACACAGAAGCCCAAATGCAGACTTTTTCCATCTCATTTCATTGTCATTTCAGTTGACTGAGTATGGAAAGCTGCAGGTACAGAGCCTGGTTTAAGGCACATTTGAAAACAGCCTTAAATGTTTAATTGTAGTTTACAAAGAGGCTTAGGGTCTGGCACATGCTGGCTATGAAGAGGCGGATGCCACTGTGGATTCATGAAGTAGGTAAATGATTCCATGACATTGATAAAGCCTCAAGGTTAGAACAATCCTTAGGATTTATCGGTGTCACCAAACCATTTGTGTCTTTGTTACAATTTCTTCCTTGCTCCCCTCTTGCTCCCAAGAGAAAGTGAAGTTAATCCTACCCTTGAAAAGGTGCAGTTTACATCTCCACTTGTGTCTGGGGCCAGCAAATGGGAGGGAGAAACCAAAATTATCTGTCCACCTGCTTGCAGGATGGACTATCTGGGGATGCAAGGGCAGTAGTCAGCACTAAACATGAACCCAAAATCCAAGCAGGTTGAGACGGTCCCTCACTTCCCCATCAGGAGATAAGACAAGGGCTAAATCTAGCTCTACATAATTGGCTATGGTAATTAAAAACCCGTAAGATCAGGAACTCAGGGTATTAAATAAAACAATGTAAATCAAAATACAAGGATTACTAGCAACTCTTCTACTTCCTTTTGTGCTGCTTTCTAGAGCTTCACTTGCTATTATGAAGTTTTATCTTTAGAAAAAAGATGGGAAGACACAAAACATTTTTATACTTTTATAGAAATTTCCTCATGTGGAAACTGACTGCATGAAATATACAATACATTATGATTTATTTAAGCACTGGTCATGTTTCGAGGTATAAAATCAATTAGATCAAAGAATTTATAGTTCTAGATATGCTTCAGAGAATGACATTGTTATGGTTGTAATAAACAAAATATATTGGTAAGTACATGTTCAAAACTATAACAATTTAACCACTTCCTCTGCTTAATTTCTAAACTCATATTTTCTTGGGAGTACAGATTTTGGAGTACAGACTTTGCTGAGGTATGCGTCCAAACCTGTCATTTGGGGTGGGGGGGAACCCAAGCCCATGCTGAACTATCAATGAATGGTAAAACAAACAAATTTTATACTTAGAAGCTAGACATACTGTTTTCTTATAGTGCTCCATATTATTGTTTCAGTTATTGTATATACCAAGTTCAATTTCCAACGTGTCAGTCACTATCCTATCTAAGGATGACAAACTAATTAAAACAGAATTAGTAGACATCAGTACTTCGATGTACGAAGGTGTTCGGAGGTCGATGCGTGAGACTGGGAAGGGTATCTTACTATATGAATAGAGAAGAGGGAAACAAATCAATCTTTGGGCTTTTCTATGTGAAAACACTCAGGAAAATTATTCACAATTAATTTTTAAAGTGGACTAGTTAAACTGCATTAAACCCCCATGTGGACACTCTCATTGACAATAAAAGTGGCCCTAAGACAAGCCTTTGGGAGGGCAGATTTTGGAAGGTGGGAATATTAGTTGCATCCATTGAGCTAGCAAATCTCAGATTTATCCTGCAGTGAGGGCGACTAATACCCCAATCAGCATAATGCTTAAGCACATGCTTATCTTGAACTTTAACTTGAAGTCAATGGAATTTAAGCACAAGCTAATTGCTTTGCTGAACCGGGGACCAAGTGCCTAACTACCCGCTGGTATACACATTTTCCTGATTTCTAAGCACAAGTGAGCACATCAGTTTTGTGGGTGAAATTTAAACATATTTGAAAATGTGTTGCTGTAGAGCATCTTGTAATGGCTTTTCTTGGCTTGGTACGAATCCACAGGAAACACACCACAGTGTTCAGACTGTGAGTGAGATGTTAATAAATTTGGAGAAGGAGTAATGTCCACTGAAGAAAGGCCATAATACACTCTGTTTACACCTATTATTTTGCCCTTCTTTATACAAAGTGTCAAAAAGCATAAAAAGAAGTGGAGAAAACAGATGGCTCCCCAAATACAGGTAAAGACCTACAGTAAAAGGGAAATTAAAGTAGTCCAAATCCTGACATGGGAACTGCTGAGTTAAGAAATATCTGGCTATTGGTTCCTTAACAAAAATCAGACATCTATATAATAAATTTGTGGATGCTGGTATTTACTCTGTTAGCCACACATTGCTTGATCTATTTTAAATGGGTTGAATCCCCCCTTAGAAGAATATTGTTTTCTGGATAGCTCCTCCTCCAAGATCCAAACTCAAGATGAAGAATACATTCATAAAAAATAATTGATTAAAACAATACTTGTAAATTCATGCATAACGAATAGTATTCTGCAACAAGCTGACTTGCCCTTACAGCTTAGGAATGGACACAGCTCACTCCAGAGCCCACAAAAGGCAAAATTTCTATTCGAGGGCTAGATGTACGGAGGATTTAGGCACCATTCACAGTAAGTGTGAAGGTAGTGCCCCCCTTGTATCCAATAGCCTAGTGGTTAGAGTACACACCTGACACGTACGAGACTCAGCTTCAAATCCCTACTTTGGGGTATCATTGAATATCAATGGAATTTAGGCTCCTAAATGCCTACGTCAATTCTGACATTGGGAGGTAGGCTTTTAACTCACTTAAGAGCTAGATTTTTAAAGGTATTTAGGTGCCTAACTCCCATTGACTTCAACTCTGAGCAAAGTAACACATAAATACAGTAACTCCTCACTTAACGTTGTAGTTATGTTCCTGAAAAATTCAACTTTCAGTGAAATGATGTTAAACGAATTAAATTTTCCCATAAGATTTAATATAAATGCAAGGTGTTAGGTTCTAAGGAAATTTTTTGGGGCAGATAAAAGACATTATATACTGTACAGTACTGTACTGTGGTTGGGAAGTGCCCTTGACTTACCCCACACAGGCACACCCCCCAGCAGGCAAGGACGCTAGGAAGCCACCTTCGCAGCAGCAGTGGCAGCTTCCCCGGAGAAGAACAGGCACCGACTTTGCCAGAGGATGTTCCAGGCCCGCCTCTTCCCACCTCCACCTCCTCTCCGGAGCACACTGCACAGCTGTTTGGCGGCACTTAGGACTTTCTGGGAAGGAGGGGGAGGAGCGGAGATGCAGCGCTTCCCCGCTCCTCCACCTTCCTCCCACAAAGTCCTAAGCACCACCAAACAGCTGTTTGGCAGTGGGGGAAGTGCTGGAAGGGTGGGGGGGCGGGGCAGAGAAGAGGAACTTATGAAATGCTCCCTTGTAAAGTCGCTGCTCTTCCACAGATTCTTACAAGCAGTGGACAGAGCAGGCAGCCAAACGACATTATAAGGGAGCATCGCACAACTTTAAATGAGCATGTTCCCTAATTGAGCAGCAATGTAACTTTGAAACAATGTTAAGTGAGGACATTAAGTGAGGAGTTACTGTAATTCTAAAATCTGGGGGTAAGAGGCTTGTCTAAGGTCACACAGGGAGTATGTGACAGAGGTAGAAATTGAAGCTGGGTCTTCCAAGTCCCACACCAGTGTCCTAACCACTGGACTACACTTCCTCTGGTGATACTCATCTTTTTATGCTATCACTGCTAGGTAATCATCATCGGTAAATTACCCAAATTACAATTTCTTCCCTGCACAAAGCTGTCAATCCTACAAATGTGAATTCTGACAGCCTAATCTCTCTAATATGCTGGGTATTCTTAATTATGAAGGGAGAATTTTCCATAGTCAAAGGAAAAGCAGTTCAAATAGACGACTTGCATCGACAGCTGTCCGTGTCATGGCTATGAAACCTTAAGACGATTGGCACTTGATCTATCTGCACTATATTGATGCTCACATTTAACAAAGCACATGGAGAATTATGATTATGTTACCTAAACTATGGACACATATTAAAGAAAGATTCATTTATAGAACAACATTGGCTTGTTTTTTCTCTGTTACTAATCATGAGTTTAATTTTTAATGGAAAAGCATTGCTAGCACAATTAACACTCACTTTACATGTGCATCCATAGACCCAATTAATTAAATTTTATTGATGCCTAGTTGCTCTTTAAAATGCTTTCCAAATGCTTTCAAATTGATTTTAAATGGTTGATAGTGGAAGTCAGTTTGTACTTTTCTTGGGTTATAGCCAATACTAACCCCACAGTACTTAATATAAGCCTTATATACTGTAGTCATTCCATGATTACCATACTGTATTTTTGCATGGCAATGGACACAGTTGTGATAGTGTAATAGTGTGGTTAAAATAAAGTTAGATGGAAGTAGTTACAAGGCCCTTTCTTATGACTGCATTTTATGTACCATATTACTGAAGGAGAGAAAACGTTACTCATGTTCAACATACTGATTAGTAATGCATCAAATAGACCTAGTAATAGTCATGAAACCTGCAGAACACAGCAGCAGAGAGTCCTGTGGCACCTTATAGACTAACAGACGTATTGGAGCATGAGCTTTCGTGAGTGAAAACTTACTTTGTTGGATGCATGCATGCACCGACGAAGTGGGTATTCACCCACGAAAGCTCATGCTCCAATATGTCTGTTAGTCTATAAGGTGCCACAGGACTCTTTGCTGCTTTTACAGATCCAGACTAACACGGCTACCCCTCTGAAACCTGCAGAACATAATAGTTTCCTTTGGGAATGCTTCTTAGACTGTGATACTGACAGACTCTTTGTCCACTCTTTTTATACCTTGCATAATAATTTATATATTCTAACTATATAGGAACATATCCCTCATCCCTGTAATATTCTAGCACCACCCAAACACTGATGAATTTATCTTTGCAGGAAACTTCTATGAGCCCTTTTACACCCACTGGGAACTGTGAGACCGAGAAGTTGAGGCTGATCCTCTGTCTAGTGAAGGCAACAGGAATCTTCAGTGGCTTTAGGTCATACACTGCCTACATGACTAGCCTACGGTCACAGAGGAAATCTGTGACAGAGCGAGAAATTGACCCCAAAGATCCCGCGTTTAAGTCTAGTGCATTAATCACAAGATCATCCTTCCTCTCTTCTTCTATAAAATGTAAATTTCATGAATTTGTGTTCTGGACACTATTGCAGTTTCATATTTTAAGGCCATTCCCACTGCTGCCTTCTTCATAGGTCCCTGGGTGGTGGCAAGTTTCTATTTTATTTTCTAGGTAGGGGGGCTGTGTCTTTCTGCCATGTATCATTATGACAGAGTGCAATGGTTGTAAATCCTTCTCTTCCAGCTCAGTGGGAGATTGATTTTCATGACATCTCTTATCCTCTGAATAAGCACCTGCTTAGTCTGATGTCTCTCATCTAGATTATATCTAATGTGAGAAGCTGTCTAAAGTACAATAGTAATAAATATTTGTCTACACATCTAATAAATCTCTTTTTTGCACCAATACCATTTGTTATGAGCAGCTTTTAATATGCTTCAATTTTTCTGGGATTATTTTTAGCCCAAGATTCTAGATTTCAGCCAAACTCCATGATTAGTTTTAGTTTATGCTGTAACCTAAATAGAAGGAACTAGAAAAAAGTGTATACCTAATACCACATATCAGCCAACACTTTCAATATATATTTAAATTCCATTGACCAGGGTTCAAAATACAGTATGTTAATAATGCAAAACTTTGTTACCAAATTGTGATAGATGTGATATTAAAATACATAAAATCTCTAAGCAATAGAAAGTCTGTAATAGTACAATTTCTCATTCAGTTACCACTATATTTAAACACAAGTCAATGAAACATAAGAATGGCCATACTGGTTCTGACCAATGGTCCCTCTAGCCCAGTATCCCATCTTTCGACAGTGAGCAATGCCAGATGCCCCAGAGGGAATGAACAGAACAGGTAATCATCACGTGATCCATCCCGACAACCATTCCCAGCTTCTGGCAAACAGAGGCTAGGGACAACATCTCTGCCCATCCTGGCTAATAGCCATTGAAACATTCTGTATCAACAGAAAGACAAGATGAAACTCTAAATGCAAAAGTCTTTAAGTCAAGAGTCATTAAGAATGACAAGATGCATTTTTTAAAACTAAAATTTGTCCTGGTACCTATGACGACATTTCTGCTCCTTTACTGTTGTACCTGTGTCCCCACTGGCTAGGCACCAATTTTCTGATTGTCTGTCACTCATATGTGGCTTTAGTTTAGAGGAGTTGTATGGCAATAGACTGTGAAAATGTTTTAGGATCTTTTACGATGGAAGATAACAATAGTTGACACTTTTTTGGTATCAGTGATAAAGAATAACTATATGCAACTGATACACTATTGCATTTTAGAGACTGGAATTTCCCAGAAAGAAAATAGTACAATCCTCAAGTCATTGTGTTAATTTATTTAACATGAACATATGTCCAGTAAAATTCCAGTAACTAGATTATTACATAATGACAGTAAAGGGTGTTAAAATAAACATAAAAGAGATGATCTGGCATTCATCTTTTATTCAAGGAGATCAGCTGTCTGTACCATTATTTTAAATACAGATCAGGAAATGACCCTTGAGATATAAACATATATTGTATAGCAAACAAAGAAGTATATATAATGTATGTTTCATCCAAAAGACAAAAATTCTGTTAAATCGATATACTTAATAATATAAAAAATAATTCTTAACTTGTAAGGGTAGTGTACGTATGACAGATGAAGTTATAACCAATCTGCCCGAAAAGAACCAATGATGTAAAATCAGCCATAACAGATTGGATCATTTGTCCATCTTTTCAAAAGTAATCAGTACTTGATGCTTCAGAGCAAGGGCGAAGAAAGCAAAACCAAACATTTTACACCTAGCCTGTTGTGCAGAGTGATCAATGTGAGAAGGTAAGCCTGGGGAAGATTGATTCTTCAAACCCACTCAAGTGGTCAGCTCACACCTTGAACAAGGAAAACTGATCACTCTTAAAATATTATTCGGTTCTGACAAAAATTAAAGGTTTCCTGCTTCTGGTCAAAGCAGAAATACTGGAAGAATAGAATTTCTTGCAATGTATTGGTATTTGCATTTTAGGATCCAATCGGAACCTAGTAGCATAGGGGGCAGCAAAAGGGATTTATAACACTAAAGATGTTCAGCATTCCTGAATAGCAAATTTGGGTTGCTTTGCAAAATCAACTCCAAACTCAAAATCTTTTGAGGTTCACCCATCACTGTAGTGATAAGGGTATAATTAAATCTCATGCTGCAGGATAATCTGATTGCCCATCAGGAATAAGGAAAGATTTTCCCCTCTTGCACATACAAAACTGCACAACTGGCTAGATGCAGGGGAGAGCGTATGGTGTGTTTACCTTCCTCTGAAGCATCAGAAGTATCCTGGTCAGAGGGAGGATGCAAGACCAGATATACCAATGATCTCATCTAGCCTAGCAGGATGCATGTTCCCTGTCATCTGAAGACATCACCAGACAACCTCCATGAGTGCTACATCCTATTGCTAACACAGAGAAGGACCGGGATATCATACAGGAAGATCTGGATGACCTTGTAAATTGGAGTAATAGTAATAGGATGAAATTTAATAGTGAAAAGTGCAAGATCATGCATTTAGGGATTAACAACAAGAATTTTAGTTATAAATTGGGGACACATCAGTTGGAAGTAACAGAGGAGGAGAAGGACCTCGGAGTATTGGTTGATCATAGGATGACTATGAGCCGTCAATGTGATATGGCCATTAAAAAAGCCAATGCAGTTTTAAGATGCATCAGGCGAGATATTTCCAGCAAAGATAAGGAGGTGTTAGTACCATTATACCAGGCACTGGTGAGGCCTCATCTGGAGTACTGTGTGCAGTTCTGGTCTCCTATGTTTAAGGAGGATGAATTCAAACTGGAACAGGTACAGAGAAGGGCTACTAGGATGATCCGAGGAATGGAAAACCTATCTTATGAAAGGAGACTCAAAGAGCTTGGCTTATTTAGCCTAACCAAAAGAAGGCTGAGGGGGGATATGATTGTTCTTTATAAATATATCAGAGGGATAAATATTAGGGAGGGAGAGGAATTATTTAAGCTTAGTACCAATGTGGACACAAGAACAAACGGCTATAAACTGGACACTAGGAAGTTTAGACTTGAAATTAGACGAAAGTTTCCAACCATTAGAGGAGTGAAGTTCTGGAACAGCCTTCCAAGGGGAGTAGTGGGGGCAAAAGACATATCTGGCTTTAAGACTAAGCTTGATAAGTTTATGGAGGGGATGGTGTGATGGGATAGCCTAATTTTGGCAATTCATTTGGCAATTGATATTTGATTATCAGCAGGTAAGTATGCCCAGTGGTCTGCGATGGGATGTTAGATGGGTTGGGATCTGAGTTACTACAGCGAATTCTTTCCTGGGTGCTGGCTCGTGAGTCTTGCCCACATGCTCAGGGTTTAACTGATCGCCATATTTGGGGTCGGGAAGGAATTTTCCTCCAGGGCAGATTGCCAGAGGCCCTGGAGGTTTTTCGCCTTCCTCTGCAGCATAGGGCACGGGCCTCTTGCTGGAGGATTCTCTGCAGCTTGAGGTCTTCAAACTACAATTTGAGGACTTCAATAACTCAGACATAGGCTAAGGGTTTGCTACAGGAGTGCATGGGTGAGATTGTGTGGCCTGCGATGTGCAGGAGGTCAGACTAGATGATCATAATGATCCCTTCTGACCTAAAAGTCTATGAGTCTACTCTTATCACTCAAGCTGGGTAACCACCTTATGATCAGTTTGAGGTCTCAATAAATGAACAGCTGAGAAGATTTTGGTCAGGCTGGAGCCAGCCCAGAACTCTTTCCCCTTAACTCCATCACCTGCCTTTTTACTTGCTGATGTCTTTGGTGGAAGTTCCAATAGCATGTTCCTCCCCACCTTCCCTGATACATTCAGGGGTTGGCTGGCCTGGAGCCACCCCCTCACCCCTGCCTGACTCTTTATAGGAGTAGCAAGTAGGTTCATTGCACCCTCACTCCAAACAGGGTTTTCCAGCCATTGGACCAGAAAGGCTCAGGCTGCTGCTTCTACGGTTTCACAGCAGCCTGTGGCATGAAATGCCCCAGACCCACAATCATCATAATTAGGAAAATGTTAACATTTCCTGAATCGGTGCTAGCTTTTGGACGTGCACAACCCATAGCTAACACTCCTTCCTGGAAAGTGTCCTTGGGGTGGATCCAAAGACTTAGTTCAAAAGTGTAAAGATTCCCAACTGATTTCAATGAGCTTTGGATCAGGACCTATCACAGGACTTAGTTCAAATACTTTCAATGGCAACTGGGCATCTATGTCCTCTAGGCTCTTTGAAAATCCCAGACACAGAGGTCTGAACACTCCTGTCTTTAAGCAGCAAAACCCTCATGGATCTCAATAGATATTTTGACTGAATAAACTCTACAGGATTTGGAGAAGCTTGTGGAATAGCGTGGACCCGCCTGACTGTTGTCAGCATGTATAAAACACCTAATGTTATTTAAACTTGGTTTTCCAGCACTTAATTCCACCCCAACTCCCAAATCATAAGAGCTCATAAGATGATTTTGTGAAGTGTTTTAACATTTAACACTGCATTGTAAATAACATTCCATGCAGCATGTTGAATATGAATTAAAATGTTACTGCTTCTACATTTTATTGTTTACAAATTTGCCTTTAAATGGAGATTTATAGGATGTTTCAGCTCCACGCTGACAGAGCTATATTAATGTCCTCACAAGGGTGTGTGAGTTAAAGCAATCTCTCACTAGACTGAGACAATATCAGTAACTGCCATTCAGGAGCCATTCCTTTACCCCTTCCCCCACCATTCCAATTTTAAATATTTTTTCCCCTTCAAAGTAGGATTTAAAGCACAGTTGCCAACTTTCATGTGGTAAATAAGCACCCCAACTTTCACAATAAACCAAGAATCAAGCTAAGCCCATTTCAAAACAAGGCCAAAATCAGCCAATCCACACTCTATGTGACTAGATCCCTCCGGCGTGCAGTCTGGCACTGTGATGGGCCCGCTGTGCACCCCTGACTCTCTCCCTCCCTTGCCCCTGCTTGCTCCACCTTGCTGGGAGCTGATCAAAAATAAGCTATAGGCCAAAAACTAGCCAACAAGCAACTCACAAGCAATTAAGCCAAAACCAAGCCCAATTTCTGCGTTTTTTCCACAGGTTTGGCATGTCTGATTTAAAGCCTTTTAAAAAGGCTTATTTTTCATCTTGAAATGATGGCAGAGATATACTGCACAGTGGGATGATATCTCCCTACCCTGAATGTTGTGATAATTTTCATTGACCTGCAATAAGAGAGTGTAAGAACATTTTCTCATCTTAATGCATGGGACTTGAATTAGAAGAGCAGATCTAGGTTCTCATTTAGACATCTCCAGGTTATTTCTTGTAACTGTCTACTGGTACAAAACCAGCTCTCTCGCAAAGTGAAGAGAGCTTTGTGAGATGCTTGTCTGAGTTTATGAAAATTCCCCTTTATTTTAAATTCATCTTGCCTCATTCTTCCTGGATTCCTTCATCCACCTCCAGCTCTTTAAAAGAATAAATAAAACCAAAAAAGGAACACAATGTAGTTGTGTCAGATATTATAGGTTCAACCTAACGATACATGAAGATGTAATCACCAGGATGTAATCACTTACTGGGCAGCAGCTTTTCATTCTTTATGATGAACATTTGGATTTGCAGCCCTGCAAATGGTCCTCTGTTATCCACTGACTGTTTTTCATTTATTTTCAACTCTTCAACTTAGTATTTGTCAAGATCCATTAAGACAAAATGACACGGTAACAACAGTTGATATCCAGAGCTTATTGAAATATTCACATACAACCCTCTCAAACCTGGCCTTGGGTGTGAGGTATATCATCCAGGGGAAGCCAGGAGCACAAAAAGGCACATGCATTTTATAACACAGGTATGTGGCTTTATTAATGAGAGTCTGGAAGTGACTCATATATCAGGGACAGTCTAGGTACCAGAGCTAGTGATTCACAGGTTTGCTGATAGACTAAATATTTGGATAGGTCAGCATGACTCTAGTTGCTGTTTGTTCTGAAGCAGCATCTCTGAAAAATTCATTTATCTGTTCATACTAAGTGGCCAAAAGGAACGGTCGTCTTTTACTTGTAAATTTTATTTTGTAATATACTCATACATTTTACTGGATCCATTTGAAAGGCACTGCTTCAACCTTTGCAAGGTAAGTCATGTAACCTGCTGTACCCAACATATTCTCCAGTAACAGGTAGCCGATTAAACAACAAATCGTATAAATCAAGCAAGCAAGCAGGACCCCCTTTTTAAAAGATACATTCTAGTTCAGTCACATGTAATTGGCCTCGATGTAAACATTCTATGGCCTATATTATTAGGAGGTCAAACTCAATGATCATAAGGACTACTTCTGGCCTCAGAATCAATGCAGCTACAATCTAGGTAATATTCCTATATCTCCAATGAGTATTACAGAAGCCTAGAAATGGCAGTTTAACAAATTGAAACACACACACACACAGAGCACTGAGCCAAGTCATAGTATAGTTTTACATTGTTTAATGTTAGTCCAGCATTGCAAAATAATGAAGAACTAATTCAAATAGATTAAAAATCAACCTGAACTTCTCTTCAAACATAGCATCAAACCAAAATTTGCATCTGATCTATGTATCTATCCATCCTATCATCATCACCAAAATATTTGACACCCTCAGTATAAGGTCCCTCGTATGTTCTAATTTAATATCCATCACACTTCTCACCCGGTCAGTTGGAAATTCCTGCCCAGCCTCAGACACCTATTTAAGAAAGTGCCATATTCTGGGACCAGCTCCCTACAATGCTCTCTCACGAGCTTAAACCTAAAACATTTCAGAGTTGCTATGGAAACAGGCTAGCAAGGGAGATCATGGTCTTGAACAGAGGTGCTTAAGCCAATGCCATGGAAGGCAACTCTATATTTCATAAATGCAACTCTATATTTGTTGAGGGTAAAAAAGTTTAGTTAACCTTTCTTTTTTGTTATTTTCTATTTTTCACCTGCCCAAGTTAATCACAGTTTGGAGTAAAGACACAAGCAGAAATACAATGAATAAGATTATTTTCTAGGTAACTATTGAATTTCTTGAATGAGGTAAAACAATAGAGGACAATTGTACATTGTCGGAAAGGTGGACGCGCGTGATCTATGCCACTTAGAGAGGAAGATTAGAACTTGAACTTCAATTTGGAGCCCCTTTGAATTGACTTTGATCATTCTTGAGAGATATGGTGTCTGTCGGATTGAAATTGCCACATTCAAACCCATCCATGTGAGATTTTTTTCTGGATCAGATCCTAAACTGAAATATGGGAGAAATTTTGTGTAAAGAACTGAACTCGGGAGATTTTCACTATTTGGACTGAAATCTGATTAGACCAACTCGTTAGAGTTTGGTAACTATATATCTGAATCTGAATCCAAATCCTAGCCCTGATCTGGCCTAAAGCTTGAACCCCAAACCCTAATTAAAAAACAAATCTGCATCTGAACCTTACCTTCTCAGCCCATGTCTCGTGACAATACAATATCCTTTTAGTAACTAGTTTCTAAGATTATGAAATCTCCTTTGAAAAATATATTTTCAGCAAAATTCCCAGCCATATAATCCAAACCCATGCAAAACACTTGTCATTCATCTATGAGTAGTTTAATTCATTTGCTACATCTAACCAGGGGCGGCTCCAGGCACCAGCACGCCAAGCGCGTGCTTGGGGCGCAAGCCGCGGGGGGCGCTCTGCCGGTCGCCGCGAGGGCGGCAGGCAGGCTGCCTTCGGCGGTATGCCTGCAGAGGGTCCGCTGGTCCCGCGGCTTCGGTGGACCTCCCACAGGCAAGCCGCCGAAGGCAGCCTGCCTGCTATGCTTGGGGCGGCAAAATGCCTAGAGCCACCCCTGCATCTAAATCTCCTTTTCACAATCCTTTGGCTCCTGCATTCAAAAATTTGCTTGCTACCTGCTTAAGATGTGATCTGAACTCTAATATCAGCATGAGAGTAAGGAAAAAGTAGAGAACATATAAACAGTACAATTCTGCCACCTTTATTCATGCTGAGTAGTAGCTTATTCTGGAAGAAGTCCTATAGAAATCAAAGGAACTACTTCCAGAGTAAGGTAACATTCCAAGTCAGTAAAGGTGATCTAATTGGGCCTAAAGTTAATTTAAAAAAATGTTTCTAGATGATCAGCAGTCTCCCAAAAATCAGTAGACAAAGGTAGGACACAGTGGCCTCAACAAAATTAAAATTCTTTACAGGCTCTCAGTAAGTACCATTAAAATCTATGTTCTAGGGTTACCCTTGCGGTATGGAATTCAGTTTTTTCTTAAAAGCATTTGTCTTTTTTTTTTTTTTAAACACTGCAGACCAGAGGGGCGGGCAGTTGTTAAACCAAAACATCCCCATAGGTTTGGAATGAAACTAAAGAATCAAAATCTTCCACATTGCAGAGCACTGATATATCACCACCGCTCACCACCATCACAACCACCCCTTGCAGACTTATTTCATAAAAACGTCAGCTATTAAGTTAACATTATTTAAAGGGCTTTAGGTTGTAGTTACTGAATGCAACCTAAGCTATATCCATAAAGGTCTGACATTGATCCCTGGTTGTATAAAACATGATACAGAGAGGCACTAAATAAATAATCTGTATACTGCTTCCAAAGCATCTCTATTTATCACTGCAGTAATGATAAGGATCTGATTTAAAGTGAACCCTGGTGAGGGTCAAATCCTAGCACAAGCTGTAATATGATCTGCAAGAGAGTGCTGATAACCTGAAACAATATGAAGAATCCCTGTCAGATAAATAAAATAAACTGGTTGTCCATTAAACAGCTGAGAATGAGGATAGCAAAACCAAACACAGACAAAACAATTTCTTTTCAAGAAGCACAAACACGCTGCACCTGAAATGCAAGTCTCTGCCTAAAGCTAAGCAAATAACATTGCAGAGAATAGCAGGGAATGTTCCTTATAAAAAAAATGTCTACAGCCACTTACAGAGAGTTTAGATGAGATGCTGCATCCCTCAGAGAGCCTAAGAATTTCCACTAGTTTGTAAATATTTAAAAGGACTTTTTTTTAGACATTACTCAATGACTAATGTGAACTTCATCACTGTGAGTTCTAAACGTAAATCTCTTATCTTTGGTTCCCCAAAGGAAGGAAAATAGTAATTATTGCAACCACACGCTATGGATGGAACTGCTTACTGACTCACGGAGCCTGGTTCTCATTCCTGTGCACTGGCTGAGGCAGGGGTACCATGGAAAAAATTGAATGTGATCATGTAATTCAAGACTTCATCATAATGCATATGCAAAAGAAGGCAGAAATTAGATTGCAGGGGCAACTTTCATTCAAACATTTCCTTTTTTTTTTGACTTTGCAATTATAATGTTCTTTTAATGCTCTAATATAGTTTACATCCACAAATACTAAGAGTGAAAAGAAAAAGAAAGGATAAGGTCAAGAAATAGTACTCTGGAGTTTCTAGCTCCAAGTTGCATGATCAGTCCAATAAACCATGCTATGTTGAGAGACGCATGAAACCTCACAACTATACGTTAATATTTTCTGGTGGGCCTGTGAACGACTTCAGTTTTTATTTTGAGATTAGGGCCTCGTTGTGCTAGGTGCTGTACAAACACATAGTGAGGGATGGTCTCCACCCCAAAGAGCTTGTAGTCTAAAAAGACAAGGCTGGCAAAGGATGAGAGGGGAAATTGAGGCACCTATCATTGATCAAATTATAGCTCAAGCTTACAAGCTTGAAGAGGTTCCTCAGCCATAATCTGACTCTCTGATGAAGAGCATGCTGCAAATTTTTTTTTAAATGTTTCTAGTTAAATATTCAATAATAGACAGCCACTGTTAAAACTTAGAAAAACTCAGCATAGACTTGATACTATCAATTATAGTGGGATGGTGGTTTTATTGTGAATGACTGTGGATCTTATCTAGGTTCCACAGATACCTTTCTCTGCTAGATTGAAAAGCCCATTATCTAATATTTGTTTCCCATGTAGATACTTACAGGGTGTACTTTTATGTACTTGGAGTGAATGGGAGCATTTTGGAGTGAATGAGAGTAAACCTCCCAGCCTGGATCAACAGACTCGAGCTAGCAGGGCTCACACTAGTGTTCTACGAAGACCTTCACAGAAAGCGCTTTGAAGTTGCTGCTCGGGCTGGAGCTCGGATTCTCAAGTGCACCCCCTCCTTCCTAGGCTCTAGAGCTCAAGCCTGAGTTCCAACTGTCTGTACAGCTATTTTCAGAGAGAGCTAGTGTGAGCCCTGCTAGCCTCGGTCTGCTGACCCGAGCTGGGAGGCTTGCTCCAAAAGGCTATGTAGGCATACTCATAGACTAATCAAAGCACTCTTTAACCTTGTCTTTGTTAAACTATATTGAGCTCCTTGAATCTACCACCATAAAGTGGTAGATGTGGTATATCTTGACTTTAGTAAAGCTTTTGCTACTGTCTCCCATGACCTTCTCATAAACAAACTAGAGAAATGCAACCTAGATAGAGCTACTATAAGGTGGTTCACAATCATGCTGGAGGGGCATAACGAGTGGGGTCCTGCAGAGATCGGTTCTGGGTCTGGTTCTGTTCAATATCTTCATCAATGATTTAGATAATGGCATAGAGAGTGGGAGGATTTGCAAGTGCTTTGGAGAATAGGATTAAAATTCAGAATGATCTGGACAAACTGGAGAAATGGTCTGAAGTAATAAGAGCAAATGCAAAGTACTCCATTAAGGAAGGAACAATCAGTTGCACACATACAAAATGGGAAATGACTGCCTAGGAAGGAGTACTGCGGATCCGGGGGTCATAGTGGATCACAAGCTAAATATGAGTCAACAGTTTAACGCTGTTGCAAAAAAAAGCAAACATCATTCTGGGATGTATTAGCAGGAGTGTTGTAAGCAAGACATGAGAAGTAATTATTCTACTTTACTTGGCGCTGATTAGGCCTTATCTGGAGTACTGTGTCCAGTTCTGGGTGCCACATTTCAGGGAAGATGTAGACAAACTGGAAAAAGTTCAGAGAAGAGCAACAAAAATGATTAAAGGTCTAGAAAATAGGACCTATGAGGGAAGACTGAAAAAATTTGATTTGTTTAGTCTGGAGAAGAGAAGGCTGAGGCAGGGACATAACAGTTTTCAAGTATATAAAAGGTCATTACAAGGAGGAGGGAGAAAAATTGTTCTTCTTAACCTCTGAGGATAGGACAAGAATCATCATCATCATCATCATGTTCCTATTGCGCCTCTGGCATTTAGGGCAGTGATGAAGCTCCTCCACTTCTGTCTGTCTCTGGCAAGTCTTTCAATGGTTCCCCAGCTGCATCCCAGGTTTTTCAGCTCTTCGCCATGTTGTTTCAGACAGCCTCATTTTAGCTTGCCTTCAGGTGTCTATCTTATTGCTACTCTGGTGATGGAATCAGTTTCCATCTGAAGAACATGACCGATCCATCTCCAGTGCCTCCTGCCAATCATGGTGCTCAGATTGTCTTGGCTGCACTGTATCAATAGATCTTGGTTTGAGATTGTTCTGGGCCAAAAGATACAGAGGATTTTTCTGAGGCAGGTTGTATGAAACGAAGACAGTTTGGTCATGTCATACTTTTTCATTCCACAGCATGCTGCACTATAAAGTAGTGCTGAAAGTACACAGCTCTGATAAATCTTGAGTTTGGTTTTGGTGTTGTATTTCCAGGTTGTATTTAAGCTCCTAGCTTTATTGATTTTGTTCCGAATGTCCTGGCTTGTTCCACTGTCCTGGCTGACCGTGCTGCCCAAGTGTGTAAATGTTTCTACATTGGTGAGAACATAATCCTCTATCCGCACTGGTGATGGTGAGGCAATATTAAAGGTCATGATATCTGTCTTATTGCAAAAAAAAAAACACTTGTACTTGCCTAAAAGACTACAAAATTTTTTTTAGCATGAGCTCTGAGCTGCAGCAGCTCACTTCGGATGCATAGAATGGAACACACAGACAGGGGATATTTATTGCAGTTGATTTTTAGTCCAATTTGCTGGCTGAATGTGTTGAGTCAAGTTGTTTTTTCTTGTATATGGTGTTATGTATGTGATAGCAGAGCGACATCATCTGCAAAGTCCAAGTCTTCAAGGGATCAGAAGAGTGTCCATTTAAATGCCTTTGGGCATGTCTTCTGTTGTATGCCACATTACCCAGTGTGATGGAGCAAGGTCGGATGGCTACAGGAAAGTACTGAGGAGCAGGTATGTTAGCTCCAGGCTAAGCAAATCCCTAGTACCATGGGAACCAAAATGGCAGTTGCTCCAGGCTAATCAAGGCACCTGGTGCCAATTAAGAACTTTCTAGAAGGCACGGGAGAGAGCTACATTGATTGGAGCACCTGCAGCCAATCAGGACAGGCTAATCAAGGCACCTGGTATAAAAAGGGGAGCTCACGCCAGTCTAGGGAGGAGGAGCCAGAGGAAAGAAGTGTGCATGAGGAGCTGGGAGCAAGAGACACAAGGAACTAAGAACTGAGAGGGGGTACTACTGGAGGATTGAGGAAAACACCATACAATCAAGCAGCATCAGACACCAGGAGGATCCTGTGGTGAGGATAAAGAAGGTGTTTGAAGGAGGCTATGGGGAAGTAGCCCAGGGAGCTGTAGCGGTCAAGCAGCGGTTACAAGTAGCACTATAGAGACTGCTGCAATTCACAGGGCCCTGGGCTGGAACCCGGAGTAGAGGGCGGGCCCGGGTTCCCCCCTAGCCCCGCTACTCCTAATCAGACATAGGAGTAGTTGATCCAGACTATGGGTTTCATCCAAGGGGAAAACCACTGAGGGGAAGAAATCCGCCAATAAGTGCAGGACCTACTAGAGGAGAGGAGGAACTTTGCCACACCAGTCAATGGCAATGTTGAAGAGGATTGCAGACATGACACAGCCCTGACATATTCCTCTTTTGACTTCAAAACTGAGCTCACTTTTTTTTTTCCAAATACAAAACAGAAATATCTATTGAACACATCCACGTTTTCTGCATTATTATTGATCATTCTTAAGGCTATGATTTAGTCACGGAGGTCGCAGAAGTCATGGAATCTGTGACTTCCAGTGACCTCCGTGACTTTCAGTGGTGGGGAGCTGCAGGGTCCCCTGCCGCCAGCTGGGCTGGGAGCGGCAGGGTACCCTCACCACCTCTAGAGGTCCCCACAGCTCCCAGCAGCCAGGGTACCCCCTGAGCGACATAAGTTGCACAGACCTAAGTGCCAGCGTGGGCAGCGCTATGACAGTGGGAAAGCGTCTCCTGACACAGCTACCACAGCTCATTGGGGGATGGATTACTTTAGTCGATGGGAGAGCTCTCTCCCATCGGCTTAGAGCGGCTACACTAGAGAGCTTGCATCAGCGCAACTGTGCCGCTGTATGCTCTCTAGTGTAGCCATAGCCTAAAACATTCGCAGAAAGAAATTTGAGAAAGGCACAAACATAATTGAATCAATATTTGCTCTCAAATCTGAATGAATATTTCTGGAGATTTCTCTCCCCCCACACACCACACTATTTGCTTGGCTAAAGACAAGAGTAAGCCTAGTTTGCAGCAAGAGAGGGAAACCAGAGAGCTAAATAAGAAAGAAAATTGGTGGCAGATTTTCAGAAGAAAGTGATAGGAAGCAAGTAATGAAGGAAGGATTAGGAAAACAAAAAGGTGTGAGGGGTGAAGGCCATTAAGAGGTTAAAGCAGCATCAGGGATAAGTCAATTAGAAAGGGTTTAGACAGCAGGCAAGGTATAGTATGAAATATGTGCAGGTTACAAGAATGGGAAGAGGGGATTAAGGTCAGTGAATGGTGGAAAAATAGGAAAAATTATGTATATGCAACACACACCTTTTTTTTCTTTTAATAGTAAATCAGTGGGGCCTGATTTTCAACTTGCAAGTGCACAAGTGCAATCGTACGCCAGCTTTACATGTGCGGAATAGTACATGTGAATCTACACAAGTTTACACTGGAAATTTATACAGTGAGCATCTATGCCATGCTCTGGGCACTCACATAACTTAACTACAAGCACCAGAATCACACCATGGACTACTCTCCCACCATGACAATATAGAGCCAAATAAGACCTCATCATCATAAAAACCTCCCCACCTTAAAAGTGTCTGTAATAAAGTGTCATGACTTTTCTGTTTACTCACCCAGTTAGCAGATATTAGAACCCTATGGCAAGTGCAGTTTGTTAACTCCACCCTGACTATACGCGAGGTGGGAATGACTCTGAGTAGCAAAGCTCCACACAAGGACTCCTAAGAAGAGCAAATGATTTGGGCTGGGCCTCAGGCTGCATTAATATTATTTATCTTGTAGATAAACCCTAAACCCGGGAAGGAATGAGTTTGACCTTAAAGAACACGTAAAGACATCTGTTGTAGGACATCACAGGATCTCTGAACTCCTCCAGCTGTGCCCTTCCCTGCTAAATTTCTCTAGAGAGAAGATAGTCTGGCAGACGTCATGGGCAAGGGGAAAATAAAAGCCAGGCCCAAGAGGCCTTCATAAAGAACTTCATATCAACATATGTTATAGAGCTGGAGGGAATGTTTTTCAAATTGTTTTGACCCAAAAATTCCCCTTTTTCAAACCTAATCTTTTTTTTTGCTGAGAATTGTCAACATTGTGTTTTTTGTAATTTTTTTCATCATTTAAAAAAACCCCAGCAACTTTTGTCAAAATCTTGCCAGAATGGAATGACAGGGGATGGATCACTCAATAATTTCCCTGTGTTCATGTCCTCTGACCCATCTGGCACTGTCAGAAGACAGGATCCTGACCATTGGTGTGACCCAGCATGGCCATTCTGATGTTCTTAAAATGGTTTCCCAAAAACAAAGCACAACGTTTTTGTTAAAACAAGAAAAAAATTGTAATAAATATTGTGAATAATTTAACATAAGGGATCCATCTTGAATCATGCAAAACTTAAAACAAACGTTTTGAAATTTCTCATTTAAAAAAAAATTTGACTAGCTTTTTTATATCCATATTTCCATCTAACTCCTCTATTCAAGGGCTTTTCTTGGCCACACTTTGAGTAGTACCTTTGTCTCCAAATAGTCCCTCTGAACATTTTTAAGCAAGAAAAACTATAAAAATTGGGTATCAGTAGGATGAATTCTCCTCTTTCAACTCAATGAGAAAACTGTCACTGAGGCCAGTGGAAACAGGGTTCTCTCCTAAGGCTTACGGCCTGATGCAAGGCTCATTAAAATCAATGGGACTCTTTCCATTCACTGCAATAGGTTTTGGATCATCCCTCATGCTCCATGCTGGCTAAGGCTCTGTACAATCCTATTTAATCAGTCTGGATATACAGTGTGTAATGCAAGGCAGAATGTGCTTCTGATAGTCCACAACGGGAGCAATCTGGAAGAAGTTAAACATGTTACACAGATATAGTATGTTTATCTAAGTAACAATACAAATCGAAAAGGGGTAACATTCTGAGAGAATGCAGAGACAGTCTTATTGTTCTGAGCTGTGTGACTAATAAAGTAAGGGATATAATTTAAAAAAATCTGCCTATTTTGATTTTGTGTGTTTTATAGGTTATGTATGTATATATTTTATGCCTATTTTTCCTTCAATTTTAAGCTGAAAAACAATAAATAATATAAATAAAAAAGCTTAATTCCCCAGTTCAATATTAATTTGATGTAAAAGTTTTTATACAACTACCCATTTTGGTGGCACCAAGTTTTCTGCTGAAACAGGAGTTCATCTGGGCCCCTCTGCTGTAATTTTCTGACCACAAATACATCACTTCATTCAGAAAAGATGAAAAAAGAGGTTTTGCATTTGGAAAGCTGAACCTTTTCAGATAATTCTGTTTACACAATAAACTATGCCAATGTTACATTATGAGCTAGATTCTGTCCAGATTTATGCTCTGAGAAAGTCAGATATTTTTCTTATATCATTTAGACAAAAAAGTGTGCCTGAATGCTGCTCTCCGGTGTAATTTATATGTAATTGGTATTCTGCCACCTGGAGTTTTGGCCTGGCTTTTGCGAGCAAGGTCTGGTATGTGATTAGGGCAAAGAGACGCTAAAGTGAAAGAGGGCAGAGGACACAGAAAAAGAGAATCTGGCTGAAATAAACGAACTCCCAGACATAAAAGTTGGAGCATTAAAAAAAAAAAAATTAGGTGTGGAAATTAAAAATGCCCAGAGCAGCACTTGTGTAACAACCACCATAACCCAAGGCTTCAGTGACCTTCATCCTTCTTCCCTGCCTCCCTCCCTCCCGAAGGTCACTTTTAATTAGTCTTATCCTTTGCCTTCCCTCAATATGTCCCAAATAAAATCATGTTAACAAGATGATTATAGATACTTTTGCTGAATCTAATGTTTCATGTTCTTAAGATCCATTGGAACCTTCTGTCCAGAACTTTCCAATTCCTCTGAGGTTCACTTAAGGCTGCATGTCTTGCTCTGAAGAGAGAGAGATCCTCCAGGCAAATTATACTTGAACACAAGCTTTGTAAAAGCCTGTTCTACAGCTCTCAAGCTTGACACTAGGTCCAACAGTTTTCTGTAGATTTATTCTGATTCCTGGGCACACCTGGCTGGGAAACTATTTTTTTTTTCACCATCAACATTTTTTCCCCCCAAGAAAAATGATTTTTCCCCCCATTTTAGTCAAAAAGTAGATTTTTTCATGAAAATTTCTGTTTTAATGAAAAAGCCCTCTTCCATCAAAAATGTTCTGATGCAAAACTTTTGTCCAGCTGTTACAGCAGGGGGGATACTGCAAAAATATTTGGTAACATCTGGTTGAATAAGAACCACAGACTCATGACAGTATCCATGACCCCATGCATTTACTTGTCACTTACTTTGTGGAAGCTTGGCTGTAGAAAGCTGTAAACAAATCATGCAAAGATCCATTTGAATATGTATTCTTGCAAGTGTTTGTGCAGTGATCTGGAAAGTTCTTGGTGGGTTTAGGAGGCCCCCAGTCAGGGAGCAAACATAGTACCATGGGCCCATTCTGATACTCTCCATGAATGGGGGCCTTACTCCAGGAATAGTCCTAATGATTTCAAGACACTACTCCTGGATGAGATACAACTCAACCTGAGTAGTGCTATCAAAATCAGGTCCTATCTGACTGAAGTGATCCATGGTGAGACAAATAAATAATAATAATAAAATGGTGCAGAGTGACCAGTGAATTAGGAATATTGAACACTCAACAATAGTCATGACAAATATTTCCCACACAATGCATAAAGTAACAAATATTTGCATGAACCATTCAAGTAATTCTGGAAAATGAACAAACCTTTAAAACTCTAAGTCTGTTGGGAGATAATTTGCAAACAGAACAAATAGCTACATTGACAGAATACGCTGTTTGCTGTGAATACTTCCCCCAGCTTTATTCCCTTTAGGCTGTGCCAGCAAAGCACAGCCCTACACAAGGGTTTGTGAACCTGTAGCACCCTACGGAGTGAACGAGAGGTGTTGGTCCCTTTCTGGGGTGCAGAACACTTCCCCAACACCAGCAAACCTCTCCAAGCAGAACTGTCCAGTGTAGAGTGGGGGAGGATGATGGCGCCACTCCTCCTTTCATGGATGCTAGGGCGCCTGTTGAGTTGAAGGGGGTCTGGGATAGTGACTAAAACTCCAGTCAGTTTATATACAAGCCACCTAAAGAGGGAGAGGCCCCTTCCTCCCTGTTCCCCTCAACAAACGTTACATAAGGGATTGGTATTACTAACAGAATTTAGCTTTGTGGTGTTGTCTAATTATCGAGGTATACAGCATCTGTTTGTTTATTTGCTGTTCCGCAGACAGACAGACACACACCAAATTCCACAATCCTTGCACAGAGAAAACTCCTGTTGACTGCAATAAGGACTTCAGGACCAGGCTCAATATGTTAGCAAGATGCATTGGAATGTTTTTTTCTTAAATCCTGTTATTTTCAAACTCTAGACTCCCCGCAGCCCTTATTCATCTTACAAGTCCGAACCATAAAAGGTGACTAGTATTTAAAATACCTTTCAAATGTAAGTGCTACCTATCAACACCGAAGCATGACATTTAATAACTACTAACCAGACTGAACTCTGAATCTCTCATTAAAGTAGGGTAAAGTTTTAAATTCTTTTTTTGTTTCTATGGTGGGAAGTGTTTTGAATACCAAATACAAATAATATTTAAATAAATACAGAATAATTTTGTTAATGGGGAGGGAGGATTTGTTGTCCACACAGCTCCAAATCCATCCTAACATCTACCAAAGCGCTACTTTGTAATTTCTATGCTGATGAAGAATCCCATGTGTTCATACAGTCACACTACAAAAGTAAGTCAGTTGTGGATTAACTTCCATATGGTCATTTAATTGATTTAACAAACATAGCTAAGATAAAGATACTTATGAGGTATTGAAAAAAGCACACACTAAGACATGACCACCTTCTGCATGTGTCCTGCACTGCGTTCTGTTGGCAGTTCCTGTGAGAGGAAAACAGTCAGCAGGAGTTAAAAGGCATAGAGTACACAGAGAGGTTTTTTCCCCTTGTAATCCATTACATAAAATACATACCATTGGCCCAGTACCTCTTTTTTTCCCCTCTTTTCTTTTCCTTTTTTAATTAAAATATCAAAAGTCTCTTCCTTTTACAGTTGAAAATGACACACTGGCTGAGATTTCAGCAGAATGTTTTCAAGCTTAATTGCCATGGTTTCACTTCCATTCCACTTTTAATCCAGTTTTAATCTCTTAAAGAGGACACCCTTCAACAACTGAAATCTGCTTTCTACACATCCCAGTGAAATACAAGCCTTAAAGGAATATTTTACTGCCCCTCTGCTCCTTCTGGAGACCTGATCTCTACCTGACTGGCTCGCTTTAAGTTTTAATCTTTGAGTGGATATGTTTGTGTTTCTTTGGCTGCCCTGCGTTACATGCTGAGACAGTGTCAATCTGTAGGAAATTTCTAGCCCATTTAGAATTCTACATTTTATAAATCAGGGGAGCCAACGCAAGCTGTGGTCAGTTACCTAACCTTTTACGGCTGAGTTTATTAGTCACCAATCCTGCTTACTGCCTACCTCCTGTGCAAGTGTTCAAATCCTATTCAAATTGCCAGAGCTAACTTCCTCATCAGAGAATGATACAAACTCAAAGGAGGACAAGTGTTGTTTATTGGCAATTACCATGAAAGTCCTTCCTGTAATTAACCCCAGCTTCATGGACACTACTATTTGCACATCAGCTCTCTCATAAACAGGGGCTCCATTTCTATTATTGTTGGGGAAGATGAGTCACTGGAGAAGAATGCTTATCTCAAGTCAGGTTTTAACTAGCTTTTGTCTGCATGAGATATTAGTCATTGGTACCTACACGATTACAAGAAAGTCAGGGGTTTGGGCTTTTTCCCCCCTCCCTTCCTCTCCTCCCCTTTTTCATGCATTCAGGATGCATCAGTAACAGCATCAAAGCTGAGCGACTTATAAAATTCTCCTTTCAGTTAAACATACGCTTTGCCTGTATGATCATTGAATCATAACCAAGAAGAATTCCAGCTTCTGCTTGGCTAACAGGAGGTCTAAAACACTGAATAACCAGACACTTGGTCTGTAGGCCATGAAGGGACAATGGCGAAGGATTCGTTTTAACATTTTTCAAGCATTCAAAGAAAGCTGAGCTACAAGCCACTCAGTGCCTGCCCTGTCTGACATTTTCTGCAAAATGAAACCCCTGCTTACAAAGAAAAAGGAATATAAGAAAGCCCACTTCAAAGCAGTTTGATAGTTTTTTTCTTCAGTTAGAAATCCTTCATTTATAATTGAAAAGTTTCAACAGTAGGAAATGCCACTAAATACGAAATCACACTGAACATGGACATAGCTGTCAAATCATCCATGGAGTCAAAAGAAGGCTGCAACTCCTCTCTCTCTTTTAGGCCCCAGCTCTGCAAGGAGATGCATGTAGGTGGGAACCCTCTGCCCATGCAGGATCCCATGGACTTCAGTGGGGGTCCATGCAGGAGCACAGATCTGCCTTCACTAATCTTATTGCAGGATCAGGGCTCTTGGCTCTGATTCAGCAAAGCACTTAAGCAGGCACTTAAAATGTTTTTCTGAATAGGGATGAAACTACTCATGTGCTTTGCTGAATTCTGGCCTTAATAAAGACTTATAACAGAGCACAAAGCAACCTAGCATGTCTCCTGCAGCATGACTACACATCATATACAATACTGGAGATGAGAGAAAGAATTTCAGCTTGAACCTAGGTCTTCTTCAAAACTCTACTGAAGGGAGTTTTCATTTGTCTACTTTTATCTGCCTTGTTATCAGATGTAGCTCCACTGAAAAACAAAAGCATTGCTAACTGGGATTTAAAATTCGTGCCACACTAAATGTTTTGAATAGCTTCATTTTAGTTTCCTGAGTACTGATTCCAGGGAGTTAAATAAAATTCTGCAGAAGTTTGTATAAACTGTGAGTCAACAGATAGGAATATTCCTCTAGTTTAGATGCAATTTCAATGGCTATTTGACATTTTACTGTTATTTTTCTCTTGTGGGAGATGGAAGAAAACAGCAGAACAAAGAGGGTTGGATTCTCAACATGCAGAAGGCTGTTTTTTAATGCCTACATTATGGTGAGAATATATATTTTTACCAGAAGTCCTTGTTTTTTAAGGCTAAACCCCACATTTGACCAAAACCAAGATTCACTGCTATGCCGCTGACAAGATTTTTCCAGCACACTCAGTTAACTCTAACCAACTGCAGACATAAGTTGTGTAAAAGCTTCATTCCCCCCCCCTCCCCCCCCAGTGGGAGTGGCAACTGAAATCTGGACCTTTGCCACATCAGTTGTGCAATTCAGATCCCAGTATTTATAGAAGCAAGATGGTCAGTGCACCAGCATACTAATGCATTCATCCACCAGACTGGCCAATGTTAGCATTTTATAATTAAAGAAAAAATACACATTGACAATAGAGGCTACAGTTACAGGCGACATTAATCGCCTCTGAGCTTAATGTCTATTTAAAGTGTAGTTTGTTAACTCATTTTAACAATTTTAGCCGATTTAGCTCTGGTTTTGTTTTTAGTTTTCTCAAGTAACCTACTAAAATAAAGGCAAATGTCTCTATTATGCTGCTTTATTCCACTTCTTTCTGTTTTGTACATATGGATACTTCTTGAGTATCAAATGCACATGTTTTTCCCCATCTGAATTAAAATCTCTCTGGTTAGTATGAAAAAGAAAATTAACTGCTTTGTTTCAGGAAAGCTAGCTTAAAAACATGTTACCAGGACATTTAAAGAGTTGAAAAAATGCATGATGCTCCATCAATAGGTGGTTATTTTACCGAGACTTTTCTCTTAAGCACTTTCCTAGGGATATAAGCTTTCCAAAAAGGGGCTAAAATGTGGTGGGTTTTTTTTAATCTCAAAATCAAACGGTGTTTCTCTTTAGTTTGCCACACCGAAATTAACAAAACTCCAATCTCTCAAGGAGAAAGAAAGTGCAAGGCTTGCATTAAATTTTAGAAGTCTGATGCTATATAAAGCTTCTGCCATGACAAATTTTTTAATTCAAAATTTACCCAGGGTAGGACAATAGAATTACAAATACTGGTATTTTAAAAATATCCTATAATGAGGTGTAATGCGACACTTTTTGAGTAGAATGTGTTATAATTATTTGAATATAAAAAGTAAGAGATGTATTTATTAATTGTCTTGGGAGATGATTCCCTTTTGCCTGGGAGGTATGGGAAGGGAACACCCTTTGCAGTTGCTAGGTACTGGATGGAACTAACTACATGATAACTCCTGCTAAGGATAGCTCATCTCAATTGATTAGACTCTGCCTGTTGGTATGCATACTTCCACCTTTTCATGTTCTCTGTATGTATAAATATCCCCTGTCTGTGTGTTCCATTCTATGCATCCGAAGAAGTGAGCTGTAGCTCACAAAAGCTCATGCTTAAATAAATTTGTTAGTCTTTAAGGTGCCACAAGTACTCCTGTTTTTTTTGCGGATACAGACTAACACGGCTGCTACTCTGATACATGCAATGGAGTTACTTTATTTTTCCTCCCCTCCCTCTTGCATTTACAGTTTACTTTACTATAACAAAACGGTCCTTTTCTCTGTCAACCAGTTGTGAAGTCACTTGCTCAACCTTTTTCCTCTCATTCCGGCTGCTATTCCTCTTCTTCTTGGGTCTTGTTTAAATTTTTGCATTTCCTGATTTTTATCTTGGGAAAACAAAAGGCAGCTGCTCTAAGTTACATAAAACAGCAAAGTGACTCTGCTAGGTAGTGATTTGCAGGTTCTCAACAGTGAGTTGTGTGAACTGAAAAGGGGAGTGTCACATTGCAGAGCTCTTTTCTCTCTCCCTCTTTCTACAGCTGTATTTCTAATCAGCAGAAGATACATCTTGCTTGGAGTCAACCCTTCTTTCTCCCTGCACATTCTTAACCTTCTATCTTATACATGGATCACTGGTTAGCTTAGAAATGCACAGACACAAAAGGGGGAGCTGACATGTGAGGTTGGATGGCAATAATGGCTGTTTATAAGCCTAATCCATCACATTTAGTGGACACCTCCATTTTTGTCCCTCTGAAAAGGTATAAATAATAAAATGGTATAGCTTCAGCTCAGAGGTGCCTTGGTAAATATTTTAACTATTTACAAGATTGCACCAATAACAAAAGCAGCATCTGTACCATCCATATAGAGGCCTCTGAATCATTAGAATAGAACCCAGATGGTTCTTACAATTCACCAACAATAAAGTGCCTTCACGACACAGCTTTTGTTAACACGGTTTACATTTTTTTTCATATGATGTTCAATATTTCAAACTTCTTCCTTTTTCTCTGAAGAATGGCTTTGTAAATATCCCTTCTGCCTTTAAAAAAAAATAAAGTTAATAAGGGCCCATAAAGACGACAGGAGATGTACATTTCTGAGCACAGTTCACACAGAACTCCTAAGAGTTTGGAATCATTCATTCTAAATAACCCAAATATTTAGATTAGCGATGTTTTCTTTTTCACCCACATATTATCTGGAGCACTTCAAGGTTAGCTTTGTGTCAAAGCTCTCGATAAGCTCAAACTGCTACTTGGCTACTTGGGCAGTGTTTATGGTTTTTACTTGATTTTACTTCACTTACAACTGCATCACATCAGATCAACAGCATATCATGCACGGTAGTAAAACGCATGCCAAAAAATTCAGCAGAGACAAAATTAATCTTGTGGGTTTTCCAGTTAAAAGCAGACAGGCCATCTTTGTTTGGGGATAAAATGATGGCTTTGCTATGTATCACAAAGTGAAACTGCTTTGAAGTGGTAATATACCACAATTTAAATAGTGCTACAGATCACAGTTTGGATTTTCAAAAAATGATTATTGACTTTGGGTGCCAAATTTAAGACCCCATGCAATAGCCTGGATTTTGAGAAAGTGCTGAATACCTGCCATCTGAATACTCAGTGCCCTTTAAAGTGTCTCATGTTGGGCACCCAGAAATTGAGACATTTCACATTGTTAGGCACTTTTGAAAATGTTGGGCATGCATGTTGTAAATCAGATCATGCTTTGAGGGCCCGATTCTGCAAACAGGTCAGTAATGTTACTGACACAAGCAATGCCATTAATTTTAATGAGACTACTCACAAAAGTAATGTTAGTCACTTTCTTAAGTAGTAGCCGGATCAGGCCCTAAGAAACTAATTCATTTTAGGTCGTGACGTTTATATACCTCTGATAAAATCTTTTGTTTCTACTTAATCAAATGTTTCGACAGATTGTGAGAAATCAATGGCTGAAAGTATGCAAAACCAAGCAACCCTATGTAGGAAAATTAGCACAGGTGAAAAAAAAAAAAGAAATGCAAATTGGGTTTTGCTCCTCTTCCCCCAGCTTCTCAAGAAGGAAAAGGAAAGATAATGTGAAACAGAGAGATTTTTAACCAAACATAAACATCTCGCCAAACATACAAGATACTGTTCAAATACATTCCAAAAACTATGCAAAATAGTACCCGAGAAACCAATCTATTTCAGAAGCAATCCCTAAATATTGGTGATTCCCATTTCCAAAATTTGGTCAATAAAATTAACAGCCGTCTTATGAATGGAACATCACACCTCTAAATGAGCTCAAGCTGGTGTTGTTATTGTCCAGTGGAATGTGAGATTTACATTTCACAGCTCCTCACCAAAGTAATAAATGAATCTAATCTCGTAAACAAACAATTCCAGTTTCATGTTGTTTCAATGGCCCTCCGACAATGTGCCTTTGCCACAAAGAAAAATATTTGTCATGTTTGTGTTCACTTCTGATTCTAAACGGAACTGTAATAAAACAACACCATAAAAAACATTTTTGCAGCTGAGTTCGCAATTTAATAAACAGATGCAGACAGCAGTCTTTGGAGACCAACAATTAAATATAAATAAATGAGGCAGAGGTTCCCTCATATCACAATGGAAACAACCCTTAAATAGTCCTCCAGCAACATGGAGAACAGACTGGGGTATGCACAGTGCCGTTGGATTTTTGTCCAGCATCTACCTTTGAAGTATGTTGTTTACTTGTTATCATGATGTCAATGAAAAAGCTTCAGTCAGATCTAATGATTTCAAAATAAGACCAAAATACACCGCACAGATACAAATTGCATAACTTCCTTATCACCACACATTGACACACTGGGCAACAAATATTTTCAAGCACAGAATTCCTATCGGTCAGGGCGAAATAATTCACTATTCAATTCTATTCCTGACTCTCCATGTTCTCAGAAAATGCCATTAGTATTTCTTTCAATGGAAAAGTTATTGTTTCATTTAAAGCTCTACGTCCTGAACACACAAAAAGTATATTTATATCTTCGCATTACTATAGATTCCAGGTAGCACAGCTCTGGCTTCCATTGAAATCAATGGGAGTTTTCCCATTGACTTCAATAATAGCAGTTAGGCCAAAGCTAAATGCTGTTGAAAATCTCACCTTTCATGTAATACACAAATTATATTTCTAAAACAATGAGTACAGTAGCTGGCTGCAACCATCTTCACCATTTTTTGCTTGTTTGCTTTTAAACTTTTACCCATTAGACCCCGCTTGCACTATTTGGATCAAATTCAGCCCTCATGTCAGCAGATGCAGTTCCCACTCTGTTTCTAACACAGTCTACACACACACTTGATATGGTCCCTTATTTTTATTGCTAATTAAAAACAAAAACAAAAACAAACCAGCTAAGCCTTCTCCTGCGCTTGGCTCTTTCTGGTGTTTTTCCATGCAGGAATGTTCTGTCACTGGCCATTAGTTGCTCCTGCCTCTGAGAGAAAATCAATTCCTTTCATAGTCACGGGTTGAAGTTACTAGGACCCACCTGGTCTGAGTCATCACAGGTATCTCCATAGCTCTACACGGTCCCAGCAACTCTACTCAATCCTTTATAGGAGTAGGCCAGATGTTGGGCTAGTTTCAGCTTAATATAAGAGGTGAAAACTTTATTTCACCAATGTCCTAATAAGTACACCAATTTGTTCACTTATAAATAAATGGTAGAGGTTTTTTTTTAAACCCCTCACCAAAACAGCAGTTTTTAATTGAAAAACTGAGCCTGATACAGGGAGTTTTGCTTAAGCATGGACTGAAGGATTGGGTCTAAAAACAGATTTTAACTATAGCATTGTGAAACAAAAAATGTCAGACACACACTTGTTTAACACAAAGAGGATGCATTTTTTTTTTGCCACAGGGCAGTATTCAGTCTCACTGAAGGTAACTAGAAGGTCCATTTTCATCACAATTTTACTGATTTATTGGTTACTTTTTGAATTATCATCGATTTTCCTTGCTATATAAAAATATCTGATTTGTTTTGGGACTTGCCCACCGGCTGACTTGGTGGTGCTAATCAGAACTACACGGAAAATAACTTTACATGGAAGAGTTCATAAGCATTAGGGAGGGACTTCTGTTCTCTAGGACAGAACATGCTGAGAATCTCATGCAGGGAATGTGCTTGGTCTCAGCCACATGTTGAGTGTCATGAATGTCTCTTATTGGAGGGGTGGCAGATGAAGACAGAAAGCATGGCAGCCCAGAATCACACATGCATCATTTTTAAATTACCCAAGTCACAGCTCATTACCCTATGTTCTGGTTGGAAGAATCGAGATGGGACAACCCATGAGATGAATTCTAAGTGCCAGACTGTGAATCCTGCACTCAGATTGGTAAGTAGTTACCTGAGTAACTCCACTGATTTAACGTGACTACATGGGTGAGTAACTGCTCACTATTGTGAGTCAGGGATTCTCTATTTGGTGCCAAGTGTGTATTTTTGGGGTCCCCTAATCATAAGTTGAGGAAGACTCCAACAAGAAAAATAAAGCAGTTTAAAAACAAAGGGCCAGATTCTGATGTCCTTATGCATGCTGAGCAGTGCCCTATTCCACACATATTCTCACTGATTTCAGTGGGACCGTTTGTGAAATCAGGTACAACTCTACATGAGTGAGAGGGTCAAGAATCTGACCCACAGTAAGCACAGTATTTAATGGCACCTCTCTGGCTGGGGTCATTTCATTTCACAACTTGTTAGTCAAACTGAACCCCTATTCTGGATTCTTAGGATGAGCATTTTGACTTAGTCATAATCAGGAACCATCTCAGTAACTTATGTCTAAAACATGTTTCTGGTTATATCAGCTTCACTGAGCTCTAGTCTTACTAAGTGCAAATTTTAAAGCCACTGAAATGATTGGCTTCCTTCCTAACTAAGAAATAGAACAAGTTATTGTAAATGACATTTATAATTAAAATATAGGTTATATCAGTGGGCCCTTCTTTGAGCATCTCCTAAATATAGTCTGTAGCTGTGACACAGTGGCCCGTTTCTGGTTCACTACTCTGTGTCAGCAACTCTTCTGAGGCCTCACATATTCATAAGAACAGAAGGAGGCCAGACTGGGTCAGACGAATGGTCCATCTTGCCCATTGCTCTGGCTTCCGACAGGCCAGATGCTTCAGAAGGAATGAACAGAACAAGGCAATTTCTTGAGTGATCCATCTCCTGTCAGATAGTCCCAGCTTCTGATAGTCAGAGATTTAGGGATACCCAGAGTATGGGTCTGTGTCCCTGACCATCTTAGCTAATAGCCACTAATGGACCTATCCTCCATGAACTTGTCTAATTCTTTTTTAACTCAGTTATACTTTTGACCTTCACAACATCCCCTTGAAATGAGTTCCACAGGTTGACTGTGTTGTGCGAAGAAATACTTCCGTAGGTTTGTTTTAAATCTGCTGCCTCTTGATTTAATTTGGTGATCCTAGTTCTTATGTTACATGAAGGAGTGAATAATACCTCCCTATTTACTTTTCCATGCCATTCATAATTTTATAGACTTGTATCCTATTCCCCGTTTCTTGAGTCACTAAGTTAAACACTCCCAGTCTCCTCGTATGGAAGCTTTTCTATATGCCTAATCATTTTTGCTGAACTTCTTTGTACTTTTCCCAATTCTAATATATATATATATATATTGAGATGGGGCGACCACAACTGCATTCAGTATTCAAGGTGTGGGCATACCATGGATTTATATAGTGGCATATGATATTTTCTGTCTTCTTATCTATCCCTTTCCTAATGGTTCCTGACATTCTGTTAGTGTTTCACCCTGCCTCTGCACATTGAGCAGATGTTTTCAGAGAACTATCCTTGATGGCTCCAAGATTGCGAATGGTCACAGCTAATTTAGAGCTCATCATTTTGTATCTACTGCTATACATGTTATTCAAACATGTATACAAACACTTATAACATTTTTGAATATTGAGTTGTCTGCCTTCAAGTGATGTAACTGAATAGGAGTCTTCTACGTTTGACTATTTCTCTTCAGTTCCTACCTTTATTATATCAACTTCTATCCTCTCCTTTTTTCTAGGATATAGTGTATCCCCTTTAATAAATCCTCCCCGAAGGGATGTGTGTGTCTGAATCATGTGCTCCTCCACATTTGTTGCCTTCCTCAGCCCTTAGTTTAAAAACTCCTCTATGACCTTTTAAATTGTACATGCCAGCAATCTGGTTCCACTTGCTTGCTTGCTTCCTGTACAGTCTCCTCCTTTCCCAGAAAGTACTCGCTACACGGGTGTTCACTGTTGTCATGATATATACTCAAAAGATGGCATATAATAGCTCATCAGAAAACTAATAGCTCACTGATTATGAATAATCCTGAGTGAGGTATATACAGGGTGTGTACAAAGAGTTATGGATATGTTTGACAAGCAGTGCATAAGCCAGTCTGCCCTAGAAAAGGCATTTATACTTGTTTATCTGACCCACCTTGTTGTCAGGCAGAGACAATGAAGATACATTTACATAAAACGTAAACACAGCTATCAAGTTAACAAGGGGAGAAGGTAATGACTCAACTATCACCAGTGGGAGAGGAACCAGCATAAAGTCTTCACCAGACCATATGGAGACTCTTCCCAGAAGGTGAAAAGGAACTTTATCTGAGAATACATTTCAATGGTTTTCTGGACTTTAAAGATGGGATCTGAACCTCAAATGATAAGTAACTGAATCGACTGATTGTATATAATATTACTGTATTAGAAAAGTGTATCAACTAAGATTTTTTCTGAAAGCGAATGACATGATTAAAACCACTGTGAAATGTATGTATTAACACTACAGGAGGAATTATGAATACTCACTGATATTATGATTTAAAGTCCGTGACCAAAAGGGAGAAACAGGTTTGCTTCCAGACAGGATGGAATGCAGCTCTCTACCTGTTTCCAGTGAAACTGAGCAAGGTGTGACCAAAAACACCAGAAGCCTCATTTACATATGAATCAGCAGGGGAATAGGAGGTCCATTGGAAGGGAAGAACAGCATGAGGTCATCCTGAGACTGGGAACAAAACAGTGAGTTTGGGAAGATATAAGGAGAGAGAAGCCATCTTGGCATCCATCACTGAGCAAACACAAGGGGCAGAGACCTTGCAAGCTATGAAAGATGGGTCCTTCAACGCCTCTTTGGGAACTGATTATACATGAGAAATCTGCTTAAGCCAAGATCTTTCACCTGGGAAGACAAGGGAAAGCAGCACCTTGTACTTTGGTGGAAAGGTCCTAACAGAGGGAAAGTCAGCCTTTATACTTGAACTCACGTAAAACCTCTCTCTTTTTGTTAACAAACTTGTTCTACTTTTTATCTAAACCATCCCAGTGGTGTGTCTGAACTGAAGTGATTGTTAACTCCATTAAAGCAATATGCTGTGCTTCTGTCTCTTTAAAGGAGCAACACACCTTGTTACTTCCCTGAGTGTTCCAGGAGAGACTGGGACACTACAGGGCAGATAGTTTGGGGGAAATTTGGGACTGGGGATATGTTGGGGGTGACTCTGCAAGGCAGGTGGAGACCAGGGTGGGGCATCTGTATGGTAGGCAGGCTGCTGGGGTCAAAGTGCTTAATCAGGGCTGCACAGCACAGAGACACTCAGGGAACTATACGTGAGTCTACTGGCTGTTGGTGTCTAGGCTGTAAGCCACAGCAGCAGAGCAGCTAAGATAACTAAGTGTTATAGGAAAAGCAGTGACACTTCTGACTGGCCTGAACTGAACCCAAGAACATGACAATAACTGACATCTGATTAAGTTAAAATATTAATTGCAATTGTTTCAGGATGCAGAGGCAAAACCATCTAGTAAACTGGTTCTCAGGTGATTATTTAGGCTCTGATCCAAAGTCCAGTCAAATCAATGGAAGTGTTTCCATTGACTTTAATGTGCTTTGGGTCAGGCTTTCACAGATGCAAATGTTTCATTCAACCACTGTGTTAGCGCAGTCACTGTTAATTATTGAATACTTAAGAGCCAACCGAATGTTTCTAAGGCCTAAGATGCAATTGCCAGTCTCCATAGAAGAAGCTACTTTTTTTTTTTTAAAGTGAATTTGGCGCTTCTACCAGGTGAGAGATCTAGAGTATTAAGTTGTATATTTTGATGCAGGAGGCTTGAAACAGATCCTCAAAGTTGTTTAGGTACCTAACTCCCATTGAGGCACCTCAGGATCTGGATCCTGGTCTTGTTCCTGTTGAAGTTTATGGCAAATCCCTACTGTTGTAAACGAGAGCCTGAATAATGGCACTCAAGGTTCTTCACTGTTCCTCAGTCTTGAGAGTTTCCAGCTGTGGTCTCTGTTCAGACTGTCTACATTGGAGCCTACATTGGCAATTGGAGTGATGTTTTTGGTTGTTGTTTTTTAAAGAAGTTGGATGGCCATTGTTGCATGTTCCTTTCTGTGCCTGATCTACCGAGGATGTGAATTTATTACAGCATTCTGTACACAAGCTGGATCTCTTGCTCAAGCTACATAGACTCATGCTTTTACTCGTGGAGGTCCCCATTTCAATCGCTGAGATATTGGCCAGGATTGTATTAATTACATTGATACTCCATCAATTGCAAATGGATGTATTAGATTCTATTCCCTCCTTCGCCAGAAGATTTGAGCAAATCACGTTCTTCATGCCTCAGTCTGCCTACTACTAAATTGGGATTAATAACAGTACTTGTAAGAATCAATGTTTTGTGAAGCTGAATTTAGGAATGTTTGTAAAGCCCTTTGGGGTTCTACAGAAGTTCAATTATTAATATTGTTAATTCTGTGAAATAAAGGAGACAGCATTTTCTCAAATGTTGTCAGTTACTATATAGTACAACCCATGGACTACAAGCACTTTGTACACATATGTTTTATAAATTTCATTTACTGGTTGTGAGCATATAAATGTTTTAAATTAAATGTTTGCAAACTCAACAGCCCCGGTGCTGTCCATTTTATTGCTTCGCTGTATTCTTGTTGCTGTACGCCTGCCAAATTCATCTAATCAAACACAACTATCTAACTGCAGTCAAAGTAAGTGGGAGTATTTATGAACCAATCTACTGCAGAAAATATGAAAGAACACAGACATTGCAATATTTAATAAACACAACTCAGAGGGATCTAGAAAGTGGCATTTCCCTGCTTATTGTCTCGTCTTTCTAAAACTGTGTGCTGCTTTTCTGTGCCTTGCATAATTTCACTTATAGTTTTTTTAAAGATGCATAAAGGCCAAATTATATTTAAAAACATACTACATACAAAAATTAAGATAAGATTGAAATTAGGAAATGCCAGAACAACTATTGCCTGTGCAATCTCGTTTGAGTCTCCCTCCTCAACCTGCTCGCCAGCTAGTCCTAGTCTCTCTCCATCCCACTAGTTCCTTGCCCCAGGCTCTTTGCCCAGCCACTCCAAGGCATTTGGGGCCAGTTTCTGATCTCCCTCACAGCAGTGTTAAGCAGGAGTGACACTAGTGAATTACATGGGCATAAGTGAGACCAGAAACAGGCCCAAAGTGCAATAAAATGGGAATATTAGACCCAGGGTATAAAATATGCTTCAATTTTATGGGATGCTGTCTTCAGTTATGCGTTACCATTTTAACAGGACTGTCGGGCCAATTTCATCCTTGGTGTAACTTCAGTGGACTCTGACCTCAAACAGAGTTATGCCAGGGATGAATCTGGCCACTATATAAGGTGATGGTGTCTTAAGTGGCTTCTGCCCCTGTGGTGACATTTTCCAACTGTCAGCATGTTTTGGTGCACCGCTTTTAGCAAATTATTACACTGCCGTTAAAATGTTGAATGGGATCATCTGACCCCTTTTGGCACCATTTGATTTAAATGCTGTGGGATATCCTGCTAATTTACACAGAAGAGCTCAAGTTTCTGAGCAAGCTTGAGTATCCTGAACTGACCAGTCAGAGGCCACAGTTTTTCTTCAGAAAAGGAATAAAATTCTGCAGAAATACAAAGGATTCAGTTCAATTGTTCAGCTCAGAAAACACTATGAAAAGAATCTACAAATATTAAATCATCTGCACTCTATGGGGCCAGAACCTCCTCTGGTGTAATTAGCATCAACTCATGGAAGATGACAGCGCTACAGAGGATCTAACTCTAAATCTTATGTGTGATCAACACAAGTTTGGTTTAGCTGTTTGTTAAAGATTTCAGGCTCTATTCTGTAGTTCAAATATCCCTTTTACTAGAAAAAAAAATTGGATGGCTTGCTCTTTGTTTCAAATCCATTAAGCAACTCATCTTATCAAAATGAAAACAAAAGCAATTCTCTTTGAAATGGAGAATATTAACAAATAAGGCAGGGAAAGGGGCAAAATGAACATTTTAAAGACATTATTTAGAAGTAGCTGAAACTGAAGCATTCAAGGATAAGAGAAATCTGGTAAATATTGAGTACGTTCAAGTTCACAGCAGCTGCAAACAGTTCAACTTCAACCCTATCATTGTCAGCAAAAACAAATACAAATTTGCCCTGAAGCAAAATAACATTAGAAAAATCAGGAAGAGGATAGACAGACAGACAGTAAGTTATGGATATAAAACTCTTTGTACCCAAACCAATTAACCCTAACCTAAGGCAACCCTTTTTCTTCTAGCCCTTCATTTAAAGGTTTTACAATTTATAGCCTGTGTTTCTCAGGGGAGGTCTAGCGCTGCTCTGATTTCACATTTCACAGCAGCCCATGTGCAATCCCACTGCGTCACAAACCATACAATCTAGCTGAGATCAGGAAATCCACTTTTCGCAAGTTGGAATAAACTGGAGCTAAACTGCAGCCAGAATCCACTTCTAATCCAACAGGATGACCGAGTGTGCTATAGGAAGTGACATCCTGAGAGTGCTGCTCATCATAAGCAGCTGTTTTCTAATACCATGTCCTTTGGAAAGCCAGGTTACTTGTTTGAAACTGAGATGAATATTTAAATTATCAGCTGGAAATGTGGAGTTCAGACTATATCCACTTTTTGCACGTCATTCCTGTTAGTGTTAATAGGGGTTACACATGCACATCAAGAGGAGAAAATGCAATATGGTCTCCCTGTAGTTTGTTGGCAAAGAATAGGGTAAGGCCAGGCCAGGATTGTCATACCCTATCAGCCAAGTCAGCTGAAGTACCATCAAACCCGAGGGATCATTTGAATCTCCTGGTACCTGGGAAAGTGCCTGGTCCATGTTAGAAGCCCCAGGTTGGTATAATCAAGTTTCCAGCTTTGTGATAGAAAAGCAGCTGCATAAACATTAATGTTCACTGCAAAAAAATTTTTTATTAAAAATCATTTAAGATCTCAAAGCAGAAACAGAATATATGCCTGCCAAAATCTGAGCTCAAGATTCTGCTTCTCCCATGCTGTGGACTAGGTTTGTCAATCCTTGGGCCAATGGAGAAGAAAGAGAAAGAATTCAAGAAAAAAAAGAACAAAATGTAATTTGTTTTAAAGTTTGTTAAAGATAAGAAACCATCTCTCTTTATTTGCATAAATGGACTCTGGTTCAAAGGACAGAAAATGATATATACTGAGTTAAGACATATTAAAAGAATCACACTAATTTTTAAAATATAATGTATTCAACATCAGCAAAAAAAATCAAATTTATTTGTAAGTAAAAGACATTAAAAATCCTAAATATGTAAATCATTACATTTATGGCTAGTAACTGATCACTCAATTTCAACTGTTTCCTCCTTTCCTCCCCATGTTGGGTTTGTCTCTATCTATTCCCCCTCCCCCCTTTTTTTTTGCCAGGACTTTGCTTTTAAATTAAAAACATATAAAATTGAGTTAGTTGTCTGATGCTTATCTGTTGTCGGTCTTGCACTGCTGTGATTTCAAGGAGCTTGATTCCACAAACCCGCTTCTGCCTCAAACAAGCATCTCCTGCTTTGCTTGCTTCCTGTGCAGGCTTTGAAACACCACCCATGCCGCCTTGCAAATGCATTGAGTTTCTTCCCCATCAAAATGGGAAGTGCTTGCAGATGAGCACACCGTGGAACCAGGCATACAATTCTGCTCACTTTTATCCCTGAGCACTGATAACCAAGTGAGGAGAGCTCACTTGGAAGTAAGGTAGAAGAGGATTCGGGAGGGGGACCCTCCACAATCACTGGCTCAAGGGGGAAAGAAAAGTCCAGCAGGAGGGAGCAAAAGAATCGGCAACCCCAAGCATTTGAAAATCATGAGATTGTAAAATTTTTATTCTTTTTATTTGCCTTCTGGCTTTTGAGCCTTCACATTGCACTCAGATCATGTTTCCAAGCTTTGCTCTGCAATTAGCAGCTTGAAACTTACTTTTTTAAAAATAAAAGCTGAGATTCTGTTGGAATCTCTTGACTCCAGGAGCTGGGACTTTGAGAAAAGCATCAAATTATCACAAGAATTGACAACTCCAAAGAAGGAAACTGCTGGGAGAAGCTTGATGCCCTAGGCCCCAATCCTGCAAGGAGTTCTCTGATGGTGGACCTCTATACCAATGTGGAACCCTGGTAAGGTCAACGGAGCTCTGTGTTTATGCAGGGAACCACTCACTATGTGGAGTCCCTTGCAGGATTGCCATATGATCTGCCTATGGAACAGAGCTCACCCTATATATTTTGCAACATGTGCAAAGACATGACATAACTGATCATAATTTTGTTATTAGTTTAATGAGGGAAAATGACTTTGCAATGAAATAGGGACAGTCTGGCATTCGAAGACGATCAAGTCAGGATATGGGATATTTTCTTGGAATTCAGGACAATTGGCAACCTCAACACGAACACCTAAAACAGAGCTTCCTGAACGCTTTAGATATCTGCTGTAAAAAGGTAAAATTAGAATCCTGAAAAAAATGACAAATGCATGTAAGTACCTTTTGGAAAATATCTATAGATGCTAATAGGGATGAAATGTAAAGTCTCTAAAATCCTATGGAATGTAATAAAGATTTGTATCCCTCCTCTAGAATTCTTTAGGTTGGTTTAAAAATTCTGTAGAACAGTTTGACTAAATTCTATAGGACTTTTACCCAAGGGAAAACAATATACTTAAAAATAGATTCCTCCATTCCTCTTTAAGGCCGTGATTATGGGAAAGGCTTGTGCACATGGTTGGCGTTACACGTTGTCCTAGGCCCTAATTCTGCATAGACATATGCTCATGCTTAAGTCTTTATTGTTAGAAATTTTGCTCAACTGTTTCTTTTTTCCCCTCTTTATTATTTATAGTTTTACCATGCTATCTTTGCAGCTCCCATTTTGAAAGTCCTCTTAGAATACCCATCACTCATACGCAAATGAAGAAATCCTGGCCTCACGGAAGTCAATGGAAGTTTCATTATTTATTTCAGTGGGGCCAGGGTTTCACACAAGGTCTTTGCACGTCAGCAGCCTTCTTAAATTTTACAGACTTTGAGCAGAAAAGATGTTCACCCACTCCATAAATACAGAAACAGAGAAACATACCTACATGAACAAGGAAGCACAGATAAAATGGGGAGGGGGGGAGCTTTAGAATGCCTTGAGCCAGACAACTTTACTATGTTTTATATTGCATCCCACAGCTCCACAGTAAATAGGTGGAAGTACAAGTTTCAGGATTATATATCCTTCCCCTGCATCACCACTACCAAAATACCTGTGCTAAATAACTTTTGTTTTCCCATTGTGAAAACTAGTTCTAAAATGGTCTTATTTCTTGGGAGGAAATACTCGTCCCATGGTGGACTGGAGTAAAATACGTAGGGATGCGCGTTCAAAGACACAAAGCTGTTTTGTTTAAATTGTATGATGCCTACAAAGTGTAGCTGTGCCTCATATTATCACTATATACGTTTATTTCTGAATATACATTTTGCACATTTTAAAAGTGGGCATAAACCAAACCTCAAGAAGGAAACAACATTGTTTCCAAGTGCTTTTCTCATTATTTCAATAACACCTTCGCAGATTAAGTTAATAAACTCACTTTAGGGAACAAAGTGGAAAGTTACCTTGTAAACTGTGACCCGTACTACCACCAACTATCCTGCCAGCAACTCACAGAGGTAGATCATTGGGAAGCTGAAAATGAATTTGAAAAAGACTGGGGGTAGATCCATATGTATAACATATGGTACCCATCCCAGGATGTGATTTTGCATCTGTTGCATATTTAGGTGTCAATTTTCTCATAATCTATGGTGAAAATCTCTGCCCTTTGAACTCTAAAAGTAAATAGGGAAATTTGGCCCTAGTGTAAGCAGGTATAATTCTATTGAGGTCAATAGAGTTCCATGTGTTTACAATAGGGATGATTTTTCATTTAAAAAGAACTAGCAAGGAACTATGCATTCAGCTCTCAATGTGAGTTAGAGCAGCTTCAGGAAACTGCATCTTACAGCTGCCTGTGCTGACTCAAAAGCACCATTATGGCAGCCAGGAATCTCCAGAGAACAGTGTGCTCTGACTATACCCTCATCCTCTATGACACAGTCCCAACACGCCCACTGTGCTGAGGGCTGAAAGGAGAAGAGTAGGGCTGGCTCTCTGCCATCCAGAGATACCCCTATACTGAGAAAATCCCTAACTGGCCATTCATACCAGCTTTAGGGCTGTCCTATGTGACCAAAGTGGCCTTATTGTGGCTGCTGACAATGTCTGTGTCCGAGTACAAAGGTTTATAGGTAATTTAGAACTGTTAATTTGCCACAGCTATACATTCCTACTACAACACCCTGCCCCACTCCCAGTTAATTACTGATCGAGCTGGTTACACCACAAGCTCACTGAATAGATAAGCAGGGAATCAGGGCTGCCAGGGAAGCATTGGTAATAATGAAAGATTCAGAGATCTTGCAATCAGTAACTACTAACTCACCTTTTAGACACATGGAAAGAATCCCATTTTGGATCTTTGCAATGTGGACGGCAATTTAAGAATGAGGTGGAAGAGGTAAGAACATAAGACCACAAGAATGGCCAGAGTGGGACAAACCAACGGTCTATCTAGCCCAGGGGTCGGCAACCTTTCAGAAATGGTGCGCCGAGTCTTCATTTATTCTCTGTAATTTAAGGTTTCATGTGCAAGTAATACATTTTAATGTTTTTAGAAGGTCTCTTTCTATAAGTCTATAATATATAACTAAACTGTTGTTGTATATAAAGTAAATAAGGTTTTTTTAAAGTTTCATTTAAAATTAAATTAACATGCAGAGCCCCCCAGACTGGTGGCCAGGACCCAGGCAGTGTGAGTGCCACTGAAAATCAGCTTGAGTGCCGCCTTTGGCACACGTGCCATAGGTTGCCTACCCCTGATCTAGCCCAATACCCTCTCTTCTGATAGTGGCCAGTGCCAGATGCCTCAGAGGCAATGAACAGAACAGGGCAATTTATCTAGTGATCCATCCTCTGTTGTCCAGTCCCAACTTCTGGCAGTGAGAGGTTGCCTAGAGTATGAGGCTAATCCCTGACCATTCTGGCAGATAGCCATTGATGGACCTTTTAAGGCAGTCACGCCCCCCTTGCCAATAAGAGACTCTGTCCATGTCCCTTCCTCCATTACTCCATTTAGCGGGGGAGTTGAGGGCAGAACAGGGGATGGGGGTGGAGCTGGGGCTAGAGGCAGAGCTGGTCTGGGGACAGAGAGGGAGTGAGGGCAGAGCTGGGCCTGAAGCTGGAATGGGGGCTGAACAGGGTTGGAGGAAGAGCTGGTCGGGGGGAGAAGCGGGGCTGGAAGTGTGGTGCTCCCACAGTGAGGGCTGGCCCCAAATGTTCCTCCATGCCCCTGTGAATAGGCACGCCCCACAATTCGAGAACCATGACTTTAAGGTAAAACCCTTAAATTCTTTAGACCTTTTTGGCATTTGTAGAGACAAGGAAGAGTTGCCACCCTCTTCCCAAGCTTGGCTGTGCTGTGACTGCTTTACTGAAGTCTAAGGCCAATTGCCCTGACTGGCTGCTTCTAGGGTCAATCTCTTATGACCTGTCTATCAGGAACTCTTGCACTTCTTGAGTGCTGCTTCTATCTCCCTTATGTCCAAATTGCGTGACAAACTACAAGCACTGATGACTTAGCAAAACCCACTTACCCCTTTTCCCAGTGTGGGGTGTTTCAGGCATACATTGCCAGCCTGTTACAGCTCTCTAAGGTCCTTACATGCCCCCTGCTCATTACCACAGTACCCAAGCACCTCACAATCTTTAGTGTACTTATACTCACAAAACCCCTGCAAGGGAAGGAAGCTCCTTGTTTTATAGATGGGAAGCAAACAAACTAAGTGACTTGCACAAGATCCCACAGAGAATCGGTGGAGGAGCACAGACCTGAACTCAGGTCTTCCAAGTCCTAGACTAAATGGTGCACCATCCTTCCTCTCCTTCCTTACCGTGATGTTTTACGATTTTACATCAGGACATTTTTCATAATCTACAGAAAACATATTGGACCCTACAAATGCTCAGAGCCTCCCCAACAATCTTAACAGGTGATGTTCACACCTCAACAGACTTTAAGCAATTCCTTACATGTCTGGTAATTCGGAACAACATCACCAGTAGTTTGTTTGAGTCACGTTCTAAAAACAAGCAAACCCTGCCAGATACCAAGCCATTCAGAACATCATTCTCCTGGGGTTGTCTAGTACTTACATGTGAGCAGTCTTACTGAAGTTAGTAGGGCTGCTCAATGGCTAAAAACAGCTTCATGTGAGTAATGGTGCCTAAATAAGAAAAATGACTAGGGAACAAAATGGCAATTTCCCCCCATTGTTAATAAGTTAGAAGCAAACGTTTATATTATGGAGGTGCCCAAAGCCCATCAAGATCAAGGCCCATTGTGTTGTTGGTCACTGAACTAACACAAATAAAAAGATAACCTGTGACCTGGAGGGTTTATAACCTCTAACCAGACATGAACAGTTATCCTATGATGTTGATTTTAAGAGCAGCATTTATATGCTGCCTTTATGGAAAGGAGCAGCAACTTTTTATTCCAGAAAGCTTTTCACGACCACGACAAATGTTTGCTAAGAATTTATGATCATTTCTTTTGAAGGGAGACCTTTTACTTTACAAGGATCTCTCTGTTCATATTTGTTGCACCACTGGAGTCTATCCTTTTACTTTTTCCATCCTACTTCACCTGTTTTCTGCAGAAGTCTCCAATGTTTCACTATTAGTTTTACACATCCCTTATTATTCTATTTTATTTATTTCAATCTCTCTACCATGCATTGATGAGTGTGTATCATTTTCTTCTCTAGAGTCCACATGTCTGAGCTATATTCTTTTACCAGAAGCAAATACCAAGTATAGACATTTTTAATATTAAGTGTGAGACTGAGTTTCACAATGTCAGTAGGCTGAGATTTTCAAAAAGCCTCAGGGATCTATGTGCCCAAACCACACTGAAATTCAGTGAGAGTCAGGCCCTTTGAAAATTCCAGCCTTAACCTTTTTGTACTGAGGTACTACACTGTTGCCTCTCGAGATTTTTTTCTAAATTTGTTGCACCAGAGTAGCTATCCAAGGTAGATATATTCCACTTCTTTATCCTCCAGATTTCAAAAAGAGTTACTATTTAAAATCCCACGAATGCGGGTCTCTATGTAGCTGTGTAACAGTGAATATGGTCTTCATTTGGTGCAGGTAGCATTCAGTCCCAATTTCTATTTGGAAATGCTCTGTACTTCTACTGGACGAACAGGTTGATATCTTCTCTGGATCTCAGAGAGTTCAGCCACTGTTTTCCTATGGCTCCATTTTGTTGGGAATCCTTAAGATGAAGTGTGAAGAGCTTTGTAGTAGAACCTCGTTGACTCCCAAATGTGAACTTTTTCTTTATATTTTGGCTTTAAATACTTATTATTGTGCAGCTGGATGAAGGATATTTTTAAAGAGTTGACTGATGCCATTAAAAACATCCTTGATGTCTGTGTGCTAAATACTGATAGGGCACTGGGACAAGTCACAGTAAAAACATGTGCCCAAGCTGAGAAATATGCAACAGAAGCCAAGTACCACAACCCCATGGCAAGGACTTAACTGCCAGGGGAAAATGTTCTGTATGTTGATGTTCCCCCCGCTTGACCTGACACTGAACCACACATGAACCCAGTGCAGAATATTCCTGCTCAGATTAGGAATAACCTGAATAAAGTCGTTAGGATGGGGTGATACGCTGACTCACAGCATTAGTGTATCTGATTTTAAGCCACGAAGCAGAGTTCCAGAATTTAGCCTCATGAATATAATGGATAACTGCAAATTCCAGTTAGCCATTTTCCAAGCATAACTGATTTATCATACGAAGGTGGATTATTGTGACAACACTTCGATTAGAAAATTGTTTCTCAATTGGTAAGAATTCATACCCACAGTGCCTGACTTCCTGCAGTTCAGTGCAAAAAAATCGGTCAGCTCACAAAACCTCACACAAAAAACTGTTATTGACACAGAGACAAGACTTTTATTGACACAGGCAGTAACACGAGAAGTTTGTTTTCCTCTGGTCTCTTTCGTCATTTGTTTTATGTGAACACATCTACAATAACACTGTTCTCTGGGATGCTTCATTTTGATGCATGTTCTAAAGAATTTTACAATACCCTTGGATAATATGCTTTCTGCATCCTTTGTATTGCATGGGTGAAGAGGGGGTGAGGGGAAAGATGGCATAGAGAGCCTCTTTCACCCTACAATCCATCAGTGACACATACAGCAGCAAAGTAGGATATATTCCTAACCTGCTCTTCAGTCACAGGTATATAGTAGTATTAAAATTACCCAGGTGTACTAAAGCATTAGGGAATATAATCTGCCAGTCAGAGAGGGCAGACAGAGTACAGGCTGACTGCCTGCTAATGTACGTCTACCAGCATCATATGCTTTCTGAAGAAGCAGCATAAGAGGTGACATATTCTACATTCCTCAGGATCACTTTGAGCTTGCTCAGAGAACCCACATCTTTAATTTTTCTGTGCTCCCCTACTTATTATGGCTTCTGGATGCTTCAGGATACTGGCTTTTCTGATTTTAAATAAATATCCATTTTCTATCTACTAGCCAGCTATAGATGTCTTGTCTATCTGTAACTACTGTTCCATCATTTTCCTTTAGGCAGAACATCCTTATCTTCTATCAGAGGGGTAGCCATGTTAGTCTGGATCTGTAAAAGCAGCAAAGAGTCCTATGGCACCTTATAGACTAACAGATGTGTTGGAGCATGAGCTTTCGTGGGTGAATACCCACTTCGTCGGATGTATGTAGTGGAAATTTCCAGGGGCAGGTATATATATGCAAGCAAGAAGCAAGCTAGAGATAACGAGGTTAGTTCAATCAGGGAGGATGAGGCCCTCTTCTAGCAGTTGAGGTGTGAAAACCAAGGGAGGAGAAACTGCTTTTGCAGTTGGCAAGCCATTCACAGTCTTTGTTTAATTCTGAGCTGATGGTGTCAAATTTGCAGATGAACTGAAGCTCAGCAGTTTCTCTTTGAAGTCTGGTCCTGAAGTTTTTTTGCTGAAGGATGGCTACCTTTAGATCTTCTATTGTGTGTCCAGGGAGATTGAAGTGTTCTCCTGCAGGTTTTTGTATATTGCCATTCCTGATATCTGATTTGTGTCCATTTATCCTTTTCCATAGGGACTGTCCAGTTTGGCTGATGCCCATAGCAGAGGGGCATTGCTGGCATATGATGGCGTATATTACATTGGTGGACGTGCAAGTGAATGAACCGGTGATGGTGCGGCTGATCTGGTTAGGTCCTGTGATGGTGTCGCTGGTGTAGATATGTGGGCAGAGTTGGCATCGAGGTTTGTTGCATGGATTGGTTCCTGAGCTAGAGTTACTATGGTGCGGTGTGCAGTTACTGGTGAGAATATGCTTCAGGTTGGCAGGTTGTCTGTGGGCGAGGACTGGCCTGCCACCCAAGACCTGTGAAAGTGAGGGATCATTGTCCAAGATGGGTTGTAGATCCCTGATGATGCGTTGGAGGGGTTTTAGCTGGGGATTGTATGTGATGGCCAGTGGAGTCCTGTTGGGTTCTTTCTTGGGTTTGTCTTGCAGTAGGAGGCTTCTGGGTACACGCCTGGCTCTACTGCAAGACAAACCCAAAAAAGAAACCAACAGGACTCCACTGGCCATGCTCATGCTCCAACACATCTGTTAGTCTATAAGGTGCCACAGGACTCTTTGCTATCCTTATCTTCTGTTTCTCCTGCAGGGTATTTTGCATCATTTTGAATTGTTTCAGTGTCTTTGTGCCTCAGCTATTTGCTCTACGCCAAAGTTCCTTACTTCTGTATACATTTTTTTTTTCAGTTTCTTGACACAACTTTACTACACCAAGACCCAGTGTTGCTGCCATAAGTTAATGGCAAAACTGAGTTCAGATGGGAGCAGGAGTCTGCCCTTTGTTTGCACTGCCACCTTGTATTTCTCATTTAAAACTTGTGTTTATGTTCTTTATCCAGTGAATGGAATCTATTCTTCAGCTGGAAACTGTAAATAAACAGTACAGTAGAAATGTGAAGAAATCTAAAATTGCAAAAGCGGTATATAGAGAGTGCCAAAAATAAAGTAGGTTGGCAGAAAATAATTTAGCAAATCTCATAAAAAATACTGTGCTACAAATCTTGTAAATCAACAAAGACTGATATTTAAAACACGTTTAATCTATGTACAAATTTCTAGACTATATTGGGTAAAGTTTTAGTATAAAATTACTGACAACTGGAAATTATCTGCAGAATTTTATAACTAAGTACTTACAGATGGAAATATAAATTACTTCTCAGACAACATAGCTAGTGTAATGAAACTTGTGTTTAATAAACCATGAATGCAGTTTGTTTTTTGCCAGGTTCTGAGAAACTATCATTATTCTGATTCCAGAAAAAAATGTAGCATAAGTTTAGCTTTCAACACCAAATTTAGCAATTGGGCTTTCAGTCTAATTATTCTGATGTGATGTATATTTTGTTTTACAAGTTTTACTTTTTTAATTCACAATGTACAGCATTTGAAGTTACTAAAAAATATGGTTCTTTCAACTATACTTTAAGAATTGCAGCTTTTAAAACTACCAGACAAAACCTCACCATTTAAAATGTTGAAAAGAAAATTTTAAATATTTCTTAAGCTCAACTTTTTTTACATCAAAAACATTATTTATCACTTCACAACAACATTTGGCGAACTTATTAGCTGTTGAATAATAATCAGCTAGGGCAAGTTTTGAACCAGGAGTCATAAACTTGAATCTTTTGCTAATTAGAAAGAAAAGTTCCACATTTGTGGAGGAAATATTTCAACTTTCCAGGAAAACCACTCTAGGTATGTTTCACCTACATCACGGATATGCTGAGTACACCTCTACCCCGATATAACGCGACCCGATATAACACGAATTCGGATATAACTCGGTAGAGCAGCGCTCCAGAGTGGAGCGGGGCTGCACACGCTGGTGGATCAAAGCAAGTTCGATTTAACACGGTTTCACCTATAACTCGGTAAGATTTTTAGGCTCCCGAGGAGAGTGTCATATTGGGGTAGAGGTGTATTTAGGAATCCATATGAATAGGCTATGGGTAAGGCTGTGAGTTTGTCATGGAGGTCACAGAAGTAACAGATTCTGTGACTTTCCGTGACCTCCGTGACTTCTGCAGCAGCTGGGGCAGCCTCAGGCCACCACCCCTCCCCAGCAGCAGCAGGAGTTTGTGGGAGGGGGCTCAGGGCTGGGTATTGAGGTGCGGGAGGGGGTGAGGGCTTTAGGCAGTGCTTACCTTGTGGGGGGTTGGGGAGGGCGTTCCCCGGAAGTGGCGAGATCCCTCAGCTCCTAGGGGGACATGCAGTCAGGGGGCTCTGCGTGCTGCCAGCCCCGCCAATCTCCCCCCAGCCCAGCACCAGTGTTGGTTCCGGGCCTCATGCCACCACCGGTGCCCCCAGCACCAGTGGGGATCCTGGGCCGCATGCCGCCACCCCCTCCCCCCAGTGACAGCTGGGATCCCGGGCTGTGTGCTGCCACCCACCCTCCCAGCGGCCATGGTGCCCCCCCCCACCCCTCGAGCACCCACAGCACTGCTGGGACACCCCTTCTCCCCTCAAGCACCCAAGGCACTCCCGGGCCGCTCCCAGCCCAAGATTTAGTCAGGGGTATATAGTACAAGTCATGGACAGATCACCGGCTGTGAATTTTGTCTACTGCCCATGACCTGTCCATGACTTTTACTAAAAATACCTGACTAAAATGTAGCCTTAGCTATGGGTAACATGGCCTGGGGAATAAGGCATCAAGTAAAGCATCATGGAAGTTAGAACTCTATTATTAATATTTGCAAGCTTGGGTTGCATTTTATTCCAAACATTTATATTTGTATATTTCTAGAGGGTTCCATTATTTCCCCTCTTGAATGTAAAACCCACTTTTCTATTCTGTTCTACTGTATATCTGAAAGAACTGGTGTATCATAAGTAAGAAGGAAAAGGTGGCAAAGTTATCTATAAAGTTACATTCTGGCATTTCTGCTCAGCTAAGATTTATTCTTAGTGATCTTTCTGATTGTACGCTTAGTTTTTGCAATATGCTGTAATTTCAGACTAACCTGCTTGCACAATGTGGCAGATGCCATATATCTATATCTAGATCAGATCTGGTTACATTCAGTGAACGACCCTCACTGATGTTTCAATCATCCAATAAGAGAGCAGGAACCACACACTGTGACTATTGGGCAACTACACAATGAAGAATGAACAGGAACTAGTCAGAATGGATAGTTTGCAAATAAACCAAAAAGGCCACTTTAGCGAATACTTAATCATCAAGGAAAATCAGGAGGAGGTAAAAATTGAGTAGCCAAAAAAGGGAGTAGATTTGTAATGAATATTTTTCCTAACTATTTGACCAGTTCTAATAGTATGTACACACAATGACTGAATATTACTAAATAACTGCGGCTCCAAATTACTAAAGCATGTAAGCACATGCTCAACTGTAAGCATACAATTAGGTGCTTAATGTTAAGCACGTGCTTATGTTTTTTGCCTGATCAAATCTGCCCATATTTGTTCCTAAATGGAACTGAAATTCACAGCTAATTTCTGTTACACTGACAGAAGCAATAATCTACTTCCCAATAGCCTAACACTTTTATAATCATTACAAAATTAGAATCAGATAATACAAGAAACTAGTTCAAAAGCCACATCCAGAAACTGGGCAACAGAAGACGACAATAAATACTTTTAATTTTTTTTTTTTTGGCAGGAGCATATGACAGTTGGAGTTTAGCCTTTCATAAAAGCCCATATCATTTTGTTGTTTACCCTTTCTTCTTTCTATTCAAACATCTCTTATCTGCAAACAAAGTTACTTGGAACTTCATTTGTTTTTTAACCAAAAGTATCACAATGTTTTGAAAAAGAGATTATTTGAGATAGCACAAATAGAAAAAAATAATCCTAAGGCAAAATTTTGTATGTGCATAGAATGCAGAACTGTTGCATTGAATTTCAGTTATATATATTTAACCATAATTTTTTACTACAGTTCTCAATTGACTAAACTTTTTTTGAGAAAGAGGCAATGTCAGATTTTACATAGGCACAAAGAATATTGTTCCCCAGGCTATTTCAGTAAATACAGTCTTCCAAAGAAATTACAAAGCAACTACAGTACTTGTTTTATTTGTGGAAAAAACACACTCCTGTGTAGTAGTAACTCAGAGCTAACTCAAACTCTCTGTGAGCAGTATACCTCACATATGAGCTAAAACCCCTAATGGAAGGCATCCAGAAAAGCTGAAGAAGGATAATGAGAGCTTTTACTGAGGGGTTCCCCCTGAAGCTTATATACCCCTCTGCCCCTCCCCCCCCTTTTTTTTTGTCGAGGGAAATATTTCCCAATAAATATTTGTGATGTCCTCTAGCTCCATACTTTTCCTCAGATATATTAATCAGAGACTATTTCTACTGCTCAGAAAAATCTGGGCTGGGGTAGATCTATTACTTATTTTTATGTGCTTTAGTATAAATTCCTCAGCCTGTGAATGTCAACAGATTATTCCTTTTAGAAGTGCAATTGAAACAAACAAAAAGATCATTGTTACTTTCCTTTAGGCAGAGAGTTATCCCATCTCCAATGTGCTTTAAAACACTTTTCAGCCTCCCTTTGTGATTACCCAATAGGATGTGAGATGTCTAATTACCTGATACGCACACACAAAGGCCGCTGCTGTGCACAAATCCAGTTGGGGCATGCAAATATACAGGCCTCAGATTGTCCTCCCAATCAGATGGTTGTGCAAAACTAGGATCTGATTCATCAAACACTTATTACTGATTGAAGCACCACAAGGAATCCCACTGAAGTAGTTCCACAGCCTGATCCAAACAGGGCACTGTGGAGAATTTGACTTTTTACTCTCAAATGAAATTTTCATGTACCACACCTGTCTGCATAAATCTTTCTTCTGAGACTTGTTTCAATTTAAAAAGCCAACAGATTGGACTAAATTCTAACCTAATTGAGGGTCTGTCAAGCAACTTAAATAAGAATAGGATCTGGCCTTACTACTTTGCAAGCCAAATCCAAAGTTAAAAAAATCATGTGTTCACTCCTCAAAATCATATGATTGGCTTAAAGGTCAGGATTTTTTTTCTTTTGTTTAAATATCATATTTATTATTTGTCTTCAGGCTTTTGGATCTTCAGGATGCAGTTCAGGTCACATTTTTAAGCTTTCCTCTACTGTTTGGACTAGAAACATGGTTGCTTCTTTTTATGAAAGCAGAGAATCTCATGTGATTATTTGTCTCCAAAAGCTGGGGCTTTAGTAAAAACATCAAATACCATGAGACTTTCTATAAAATTCAGTGGAGGTCCATGGATGTAAATAGAGGCAGAAGTTAGTGCAATGAATGTATGTAGTTCTCAATAGAGAAAGTAACTTTTACACTGTTTTTACAGCATGATCTTTTTAGTGAGTTAATTCAGCTTCAAAATGTCATTTGCATTAAAATTCCCACATAGCGATATCCTACTTCAGAGAAATGCAGTAAGTTACATTCTGCTATTTAAAGCCAATTGCTAACTACATGTATAGAAGTGTGTAATATGTAACTGTAAGGATACATAAAGTATACACAAACAACCACAGGACATTCAGTCCGTCATTGTATGATTCTCAAATTACCTATCGTAAACAACAATAACAATTCTGACAAACTCGATTTGCTTTCATAAATGTACTAGCTTTCCCTTGTACGAGTCTTTCTAAAAAATAAATGGCAGCTAGGCCTGGTCACTCTTACACTTTCCCTGATGTATGTCCCTTTAGGAATCTTATTTTTCTCTCAGTTTTAGTATTTGTAGTCTCTTAAAAGCACAAACCTGCTCTTCTGAAGAAGCAGTCATTCCATGGTATGACAAATGATCTATTCTAATATGGTTGGAATACAATATATACATTGATATGAAAGCACCCCAACGTGTCAATCCTCAGTCCTTTTAAAACTTCTACTATTATAATTTTTGTACTATCACATCAGAGAATCATTTACCACCAACCAGTAAGCCTTTGAGGACCAGTACAATGATTTTCAGATGTAAGGAATCTCCTTGGCAAAGCACTGCTGTAAATAATCAGCTGAAATGGGCTCAGATGCATCTCTCTTGGAGCTTACTATAGACATCAATGATGTCGATTTCACCTACATCCATTGAACTGACAGTGGTAAAGGGATTCATGAAGCTCACATTTGCTCACCTTCCCAGGGTCCAGGTATTGCTTTAAGACATTCAGTACTAATGCCCTCATTTTATAAGATTAACTTCCAAGTAATAAGTAAAACTGAGATTTACTTTATACATCTGCAAGCTCGTATGACTAATCGTACTGTGAACATTACGTTGTATAAGATGGCCCAGGTACTAGGTTATGACAATCTGAGCACATATGTCAATTAAGGGTTGTACTGGGATCTAAAATAATTTAAGCAAAATAAAGCAGAAATAGTTAACATGGAATACGTGATAAATTCATACGACCAATTTAATTTCTTTTACAATGAGAAAACGTTGACTTAAAATCTTGTTTTATGGCAATATCAAAGTCCCCCTGAGCCAGTGGCTCCTCGGGCTCACGTGGTTAAGGCACGACAATTTCATAGGCAGCAATACACCAGGTACTGATGTGGTCAGCAACATGTCTGACTGCCTAGTCTGCCCTAACCCAATAGATCAGGTACCTATGTTGCAGCTGGGTGAACTAGAGGCGGCCGTTCAGTGTGAGATTGAGCATGACTTGAACCCAAGACCTTCAGGATTGTTGTTGAGCACCTTAACCACTCAGCCTCTGCACTTCACATGGGAGGTTACAACAGCAGCTCTCATACTTTTTACTCCTTGTCTCTGCGTCAGGACTATGTTTCTGTGTTTCAATCAGTACAGTACTTGTTCAGTCTGTCTCCTGTGACACTTTTTTACATTAAAATATTCTGTGGTGGGACTGGGTGACTCAAATATCTGGTAATGGACTATCAAGACTTTTACTTCTAGAATGTAATGTACAGTAAGCACATGGGAACACAGGTAGTCAAAATTCAACATTTCTGTTTCACAGGAAATTTCAACATTTCAAAATCTGTTTTCATTCTGATTTGGAACAAACCATTCTGTACTGTTAGGCGGATAACTGAATTAAGCCTTCAGATCTGTTAATCTGGAACTCACAAACACTAATTCATGAAAAATTAATTAATATGCAGATATGAGACGTTGCTCTGCTGCATCTAAAGTCCACTCAAACACTACGTTTGAAATCTGACAGTGAAATGGAACTTTTTAAAGGCCTGTGTTTGATGTGTGTGAAAAAAGCCTTGTCCGCATAATGGTCAGAAAGTTCAACAATGAAGTAGGCGTCTATGTACGTGACCTTCAGCACCAGAGTCTTCAAATTCAGAAGGCACTTACAGTCTCTTAAGACCCAATAAACAATTCTAGTTAACAGTGGACCTGAAGGGTTAAATGAGTAACTGAAGTTAAAGAGTAAAGGTTTTTAACTGAAGTTAAAGAATATGAAGATTTATATTGTTCAGCAAACAAAACATTTACATTAGTCAAGCTGTTCAAACTAACAAGTATGTGAGGAAGCAGTTTGCAGCTATCTAGCACATGTTTGTGGGGCACACCATTTTCTCTGACGCGCCACATAAAACCAGCAAAGTGGATTGTCCCTTATCTTCATTTTTATACACAAATATGTGGAAACAAGTGTGTGTGTGTGTGTGTGTGTGTGTGTTTTCAAACACAGTTAAGGGACTTAATGATGGGTACCTGACCATTCGGGGGCTCATTCTGGGCCGACTGGAACCTTAGTTGGACAATTCACCATTTCACTAGCAGAAGGAAATGTTCTTACATCCTCAGATTGAGCTCCCTGGAAAGATAACTAAGCATGTAGGTAGCTACTTAAGTAGAACTGGAGGTGTTTGGTTACCAGTCTTTTTTCTTCGGCACCCGAGGGCAAAGAGCAGCTGTTAATGACACACTTACCGGAAAGAAGGTTAAGACTGTTGACACTAAACTATTGGCAGTATTACACTTCAACACTTGGCCTGCTCTGACTCAATATATTTATGCCAGTTCATGTTTTGCAGCTTCTCCGAGAGCAGAAATTTAGACATCTGTAGTCAAGGGGGGAGGAATTGATGAATCACATAAAAAAAATGAACTACATCTTTAACGCGGCTACCCCCAGATACTTGAAATATATCTTTGTTTCTCTGATTTCAGTAATACATGAATTCCTGAACCTTGAATGGGTTAATTACAGGTGTTTCCAAGCACACTATAGTTTGTGGGATGTACATGTAGCTCTACTGAGCATGTTAACAATATGCACAACGTAGACACTCACAATAGTCGGAACATAAAGGAATGTTTGGAGTTGAAAGACAACAATTTATGTGAGCTGAAATCATAATTAAAACGTAATAGAAATGATCTCCTTCTCCAAAGGAATAACTTCAATTCAGAATAAAAGACTATTACACTCCCAATCTGCTCTTCTTATCAGCAGCATCTAACTTTCTCGCTGGAACAAAAGTCCCTTTCTACCAAAGCACACAGCTAATCTTTAGCTACAAATAAACTGTAGAAAATGGGGGAAGAGAATAGTAACCTTGTATATACGCTAGTCCTTTCAAACAAGCATGTGCTTTTATTTCATACTGTGCTTCCTTCTCATATGTCTGTGATTAAAAAATATTCACCAAAACACCACCAATCCCCTCTCCCCCCCAAATATTTATAAAACCCCAAGCCCATTTCCCATCACCTTCGTCATCCTCCTACAGGAAGGAAATGGGCAGTGTTAGCCACATAAAACAGTAAGTATGTCTAACTGCGAAGAATCTAATGCCTTGCAAAAGTGAGGCTGATGGAACGTGTGCTCTGTTCTCTTTAGAATGTATTACTGGAAAAGCCAAAAGACTATTCAGCCGCATTCATTTATACAACAGCTGACGTGCAACAAAACATACAGCTACATAGCCACAGCCTCATATTATGGAGAGGAGGAGGTGCAATACAGTGGACGTGCACCTCCACAGCACATAGGCACTGTAGATAGGAGGGATGGGGGGATAGGGGACATGGGCATGGGGGCAATGACCCCGTCCTTCAACGCACACTTTTGACAACCTGAAGTAGTCAGGCCAAATTTGGGTGGCTTTGCAACCTTATGCACCACCACTCAAATTTGGTCTGGATGGAGAGACGACCAGGCCAAATTTGAGCGAGTGATGCTTTGACCTGTACACAAAGCATTGCAACTGCACTCAAATCTGGCCCATTTTGGGTTGCTTGCCCGTTGCCCCTCTACCCCCATTTTTTCAGTCCTTTTTGGTGCCCATGCCACAAGCAGGAAACCTGCAAGTTTCAAGGCCCACGGGAGCTCCCAGCTTATACATCATCTTTAAAGAAGGTGCAGCATTTACTCCCTTCTGCAGATGACCAGCTACAGGTCTGCCACCTTCCCACTGCATTTTTGCACAGTCTAGTTCCTTTAGTCCAGGGGTAGGCAACTGCCCGGATCCTGTCCACTGGTCCTGGGGGCTCTGCATTTTAATTTAATTTTAAATGAAGCGTCTTAAACATTTAAAAAACCTTATTTACTTTACATACAACAATAGTTTAGTTATATATTATAGACTTATAGAAAGAGACCTTCTAAAAACATTAAAATGTATCACTGGCACGTGAAACCTTAAATAAATGAAGACTCGGCACAGCACTTCTCAAAGGTTGCCGACCCCTGCTTTAGTCCTATGGGTGAAATCCTCAGATAAGATAAATCAGAATAGTTTCACTGAAGTCAATGGAGCTATGCCAGTTTACATCAGCAGAGGATCTGGCTCAAAGACTTGTAGACCAGATTATGTCAAATCTCTGCACAAGAAATATTACAAAGTTTATGATGAAAAATTATTGCCCCGTTGTGGATTGAAAAAGTGATTGACGGTGGTAGGCACATGAAATATATTTTTCACTCTAAACTATAAAAGTCCTCCACAATTTTACATCCAATCTATCTTAAATTCACCAAGCTGGCTACTATGTTACAGGTCTCTGGGCTCACAGAGATTGGAATCTACCATACATTAGTGAAATGAGCCAAATCAGAACCTATCACCCTCATCTGAAAGTTTATTTTTCATAAGAAAAATAAGATTAAGAAAAAGATGGGGTGGGGGAGAGGACAGTAGAAATTATATCAATATATAACTCTGGGACAGGTTGTAATTGGTAATAATTTTTTTCAGAAAGCTTAGTTCCAATTGATGATCAGTGCTTGCCGATAGTGGAGGGGCTGAGTGAGGCAGCTGGCTTCAGCAATGTTATTGATCATGCTCAATCCGTGTGAGCATGCCCAGTACAAGCCAAGCAGCAAATCTGACTGGCACGTGACTGCGCATGCCCCCCCACCCCACCCCACCCCACCCCACCCCACCCTGCGTGGCCTACAGAACATTTGGTATGAGTTAACACTGGAAAGTATTAGAAGTCAGTGGTGTGAAGGTGCTTAAAGATTTTCTCCTCTCTGCATGACGCAGTAAGAAAAACAAAGAAAGCAGGAAATGCCTTGGAAGTTAAGTTATAGAAGTCACTGCACTAGTGACATTTTAGTACTAGAATAGAATATTTCTGGGAGAATCTGACATTTGATGGACAGCCACTACAAAACCATCATACAAAGTTTATGCTTCAAATAAATAGCAGAAAGCAGCCATCCAGATAGCCAGTGTTTAGAAGTCTTCTGGGAGTCTACAATAGACAGTGATACCATGATTACAGAGCCCTGTTCGTAGCATTGGCTGTACAATTTGGAATCATGGATAAAAAGAGAGCTGAAAAGAATTCTGTTGAAAACCTTGGTAAACAAATATGATGAAATTTGTCTCTCTGTCATGGTGCCCAGCCTGGAAAAATAAAAACATAATTGTTTGAAACTTTTCTCTCTCTTTTTCAACTGGGAGCAATGGCAAGTGGGGATCTGGCATAGGGTGATCAAATGTCCCGATTTTACAGGGACAGTTCCAATTTTGGGGGCTTTTCGTATATAGGCACCTATTACCCCCCACCCCATCCCAATTTTTTATACTTGCTCTCTGGACACCCTAATCTGGCAATACCCACCACCCCATCTGAGCTCTTATCTAGGAGTGAGAACTAGCAGAACTAGTTCTCTTATAATTCAAACTACTTGCATTATTAGTTAAGAAGGTTTTTAGTCAGAAGCCAACATTTTTGAACCTAAGGCCTAGAGTTAAGCTCCTAAATCCATTTTGGCACCTAAATAAAAGTGGCTTGATTTACAAAGATGCTCATCACCGGCAGCAAAAGTCAGTCAGTTCCTCTAAAAATGAGACCAAACTTGTATTGAAGTGTCTAAATCTGAATTGATGAGTCCTATTTTAGGCACCCTCGTTTGAAAATGGTGGCCAGAATACACCCATGAAAGGTGCAGATTGCCCTGAAACTATTGTTTCCTAACTATTGTTTCCACAGGTTGTGTGGTTACTGGAAAGGACAAAAGCCTACTGATATCATGAATTTGGCTAATAATTATGTCATCCCAATCTCCACAATGGCTGACAAACTACTGAGACAGAGGTGTGTAACAGAATGGATGGATAAACCCATGAAAAAGTGTGGCTGAACTTGCAAAGGAAGTTTGGAGTATGATATAGGGCAAGCCTGCTACTCTGACAGAACAATCTGAAGGGATTACTTTACAGATAAAGATAGAGATTAACAAAAAGCATTTCTCCATGGGAACAACCACAACTGTTTCTTTAGGCACTGTTTTACTAGCAAGTATTTAGCAGTGCCCGTTATGCAATTTCTGTATGATTTGAACGTATTTCAGGCCTTTCTCTGCTGGGCAAACACAGGAAGAGCACGGACAAGCATTAATGGTGGGGAGAAGGAGGCCGGAGTTTTTCTAACTTCCAGAAAAGGTGTGGGTTTGAATTTTGAGTGGAGGTTTAGGTCACATAAGATGTTACTTTATCAAAACCAGTCCACAATGCCCAGGCCCTGCTCCTTGACAGCAGCCAAGAAGTGCTAGGCACAGCTCGAGAGGTTCCCTTTACTCAGCCTCTCCCCACCCCCAAACCTGGACTATCTGGGCACAGGTTCAGTCCCCAGTGCAAATTAGAGCAGCCATCAGTTAAGGGATCATTACAGCAGCCTGGGATTGCAGAGGTACAGGGATGCTCCAGCCACACCTCTTTTTCCTTAGCTACTCTCTCTCTGTGTCCTCATTGTTCAGAGATGCCACTGAAGCCATTAAACCTTTGGTGTAAAGTTGTTCAGAAGGACCTGCATGTGATCAGGTCTCTGTTTCTTTAAAAGATGCACAGAAGAGATGTTATTCATCTCCAAGATGAAAAATCCATGATGTTTTATGACAACTTCTGTGAAAGTAATTCTTTTCTAAATAAAGGGCACTACTGTGTGCAATGGTTCTCTTGCAAGCTAACTATCCATCAAGGTTAATTTATAATCTGTCTGAATGTACTGAATTCTTGGTAAAACAAACACATGCAAGTACATTTGTATGTTAAAAAATATCCTGCCAGTTTCTATCTATCCTATGGTGTTGCACAATTGTGTTCTTAGTTATAAAATTCACTATTGTAAATTACAAATGCAAGCAGTAATTTACGGGTCATAAATTAATCTTTAACCAAAAGCTCAAACTTACATTGACACACAGAACACTTAAGAACAACTTGAATAATTAATTTGCCAGGCTATCACTTTGGACTTGCAAACATTTTATGCATTTGGCTTGCAAAAAATGAGCATCTGCTAAAAGAGGATCTGGTCTCTCATGAAGGAATGCTTGATTAGCCCTTTCACCTGACTGCATTTTTAATCCTAATGCTTCTGGAGGTTTAAGGGATTAATAGAACAATTTGTTATTGTTTGTTATTTCTGTTTTACTCCATTAACTGAGCTTACTGCTATTATCATTATTACTTTGAGCAGCATGAGGTACACATATATTTTATCAATAAACCTGTTCTTGACAATCAAGTACAGCATAGTGTTATAATACCATGAGCCATAAAAAAGCAATGTTCATTGCAGCAGAACTTTGTGTTAGAAACTAGCACATGGAAGCCTCACATCAGTAGCAAATTATAACCACAACCTATTTAAAACAGGATTATTTGCATTAGAGTAACCTAAAAATCAAGACACTGTATTCCATTTTTGTTGTTGTTGTTGTTCAAATAGGCCAACATTTTTCATTTGCATAGGGAATTTCTGCAAGTGAAAACGAGCATTGAACTACTTTTTGCCTTCTCGTAGCTGTCTGACTCATGCTATATCCTCAAGTTAGCCATCACACTTTTTCAACGAATAAAAGCTAGTAGCTGGTTTCCGCACTTCTCAGTGGAAAGATAGGCTGCTTGCTGGGGGAAGGAAGTGATTAACACGAAAGAATAATGAATGACCATTCAATTCACTGTGATTGCAACCACAAGGTAGTCGTTTGGATACTTTGAATTTAGCTCTACCCCATCTAAAGAGCTGCACTTAATTCTAGCCTACTGTGATTGTAGTATGCAAATAGCTTGTGCAGGAGTCAACAGGATGAAGTAAAAATATGCCACAGACAACTGTCCAATGTACAGCACATACTGTGTGCAAGTCACCTCAGTGAAAACAATTTGTGGTGTAACATTTTAAAAATGGAATTGTTTTAAAATGAAAATCATGTCACAAGGTTTTATTTTTTGTGGATATTTTGAAGTAATTAGCCATATTTTTAAAAACCATGATGCACACCTTGAAGATTACTTAAAATTACGGCTCCAGCTAGTTGACAAAATATCACCTAGCTCTCTGTATCTCCTCTCCACCCACAAAGCAGTCTTACTTCCATCATCTCTAGTGGAGCTAAGCATCTTTCAAATGCATTAAAGATGATCTTATATAGTGGAAGTCAGCATATTTCATAAAGCCGGTCCATATATTTTGAATGTGAATTTTTTTTAGGAAATTTATCGTAATTTTATTTAAATACATGGGGGAATGAAAATATTTTCAGTTTTTTGGGGGGAGTATTAGGACAAGATTTACAGCTGGTTGAAATTTTTCAGATTTCAAAATGATGACATTTTTCAACGTTTAAAAATGTTTACCTTCCCCCCCAAAAATAAACAAATGGGAAAATATTTGGAAGTTTTTGTGATTTTTTTTCCTCCTGTTTTTCTTTTAGCTCTAGATTTTCAACAGTTTACTTTTTATGTTGATGAAAAAGCTTATCGTCCTGTCTGTTGCTGTTTCACTTTCATTTCTGAACAACATACCAAGCAGCACGCCTTCCAGGATGACAACTCTGGAAAAAGTATGATGTCAAAGACAGAAACTCCTTAGATTATTTATTCTTGGTCTGGAAGTGTCTCACTGAGATTCCAGTTGCTGAGATGCCAGAGCTAACATTCTCCCTACAGTCCAGTGGCCACCATTGCAGCTGCTGTAAAACTATTTGACTGCAAATACTTACATGAAAAATAGGGCACACTAATGGTTTCGGTTTTGCAGATTTCACCATTGGCCACTTTCCAGCAAAAGCTTCAGTCACTATAGTAACAGTATTGCCAACCCAAAAGACGCAAAAATTATGCCTCAAAAAATAAAATAAAATAAATCACAAAACTGGGCCCAAAATCACTTTTTAAAAGATTCTATTGTGGGTTTGGTCTATCTTTTGATTTTTGAACTCTCCCCACTCCCAGGATGTGTGAGACAATTCATGTCACTAACTCTCCCAGATGTAGAGAGTAAGGTGATTTTGCTCCCCTACTCTGCAAGCCCACATAAATCCGGACCCCCAGCTCCCTCATCAATTCTGCTCCCCCCTTCTGCCTACCTCCCAGCCCCCAAATCAAATCTGTTCATCCCCATGACATACTTTTCCCCTGAATTCACCTCTTGCACACTATTCTAATAATCTATGTACATAGTATGCCTTGTGAAGTATCATTTGAAAACTCATAATTTGCTGGTAATTATTGTCCTGATAAAATATGTGTGGCAACATTGTATGCAAAGCTTTAAGATTTGACTGGATGGTGTTACTAAAATATGTTCCAAGTCGGCAGAGTGTCCAAACCAGGTCCTCAGAGATGCCTGATGCCTCTGCCAGGTGGAAACAAGGTCAGTGGGCTATTACCTGCTAGGTGGCTGTTCACTAGCAGGAAACAGGGCATGGGACAAAATCTACTTCTTAGCAAAGAAACAGCATGGGCTTCCCATGCACACAGTCTGCCTGGCACCATACTCCCAGCTGAAAATACTTCTCAAAGGGAGGACAGGACTATAAAAAGAAGGACCCCAATGAACTCCACCCATCACCCTCTTCTCCCCACCCCATCTATTGATGCACTGCAAGAGAAGGAACAAAGGAAGCAGCCATTACACAGAAGAAGGGGCCCTGACCTAAGAAGTTCAGCCAGTAAGATTACTGAGAGCATGTGGTCAGAAAAACTTTACTTTGAATTTAACACAGTTTGTTAAGTTAGGCATTAGTTGCATTTTATCTTTATTTTATCTTGTAACCATTTCTGTCTGTTATTCCTCATTACTTGTTTTCGCTTAAAATCACTCTCTTTGTATTTAATAAACTTGTTTTATTGTTTCATCCAATTCAATGTCTTTGAATTGAACTATATCAAAAAAACTCCATTTGGGGTGAGAAGATTTGTGCATATCATTTCTATTAACGAAATCATGGACTTTAGATAAGCCCATATTGGCCAGCACAGGCCATACATTTCCTGCAGTGTAATTCAGGCTGGTAAGAGCCAAGATGTGACTGGCAGGCTGTAGGTACATACAAACCAAGCTCGGAGTGACTTACTGACTGGAGGCTCCAGCAGCGAAGCAGAGTAAGGGGCACCCCAGGGCCACAGGGCAGGAGTGGCACAACTACTCTCTAGTCTAGATTGTACTCTGGGTATGTCATACACCCCCCACCCCAAGCTTCACTTCTGCTCCTCCTGCAGCTCCAGGGGTTCTTCACCTCCTCTCCCAGGAGTGGAAAGCTGCACAAGATCCCCTTCTCCAACTTCCAAGGTTGGGGGGCAGTTGAAGGGGTTCTTCACCTTCCTCTCCCCATTCCCAGGCTGGGTGTTGTAGGGTGGGACAGAAGCAGAGGAACTGTCCTGTGCTCACAGGAGGAGTAGTGGGGAGGAGAGAAAAGAGAATGGAGTTGGCTCCTGAGGCAGCCCTGATTGGCTGCTCTTCCCCAGATGGCAGGGAAGGCAGCCAATCAGAGGGCTTCCCCCACGCCCCCACCAAGCAGGCTGAAATCTGGTAGCTTGATGTAGCTTCTTGTGTCATTAGAAGACTAGCTCCAGCCCTGGCTGACAGCCATTGACCCATGGAAAAATTACTGGGGTGAATGAGTTTTAAACAATTGTTTTAGTACCTTAATGTTGCTAAACCCATATTAGGAAGTGGGCCATTGTTCTTTGGCCACTCATATGAATGGATTACTGACAACCTCTAGAGACTCCACTATCAACTTTCTTTTCTATCCTGCTCTAATATGAAACCATTTCTCAAGTGTCAGATTTTCCAGCAAAAGTTCTTAGTTGCTGTCATTACGTCATAAACACAAACCTTACAGGTGCCACCACAAAGTATACCGTCACTTTTGACCTGCTGTACAGTTTCATCTGTTACCGGTACAAAGGATAAAACTGCACAGTATGAAGATTTCCCCCCAACACAGATCCAGTATAAAGTGGAAAACAAACAAACGCATCCTTTTCTTTATATAAACAAGGTTACGAAAGCTGTCAACCCCATGTTTGGAATTCTATTTACAAATTAAAATGAGCTGGATGTGGATAGCCTACATTGACACAAATTAAACAAAATCGGGGTCCTGATTTTCAGAAGTGCTGAGGACAACTCAATTTGAAATCAGGGGAAACTGCAGATGCTCAGCACTTCTGAAAATCAGGCCCTAAGTGCATTTAAAAATGGTTATATTTATTATTCATTGATGCATAGTTCAAATAGGTGTGATAACAATAATGACATAAAATCTTATGGAACTATTTTTGTTTTTTTCACTATATTCTTCCAAAGTATCTATTATGTTTACAGTATCGATCAAATCCCCAGAAGTTCTCCCAATTAATAAAAGGGGGTATTATTAATCTCTCACAAGAGGAAGTTAAAAAACTAAGGGAGAGGTGATTGGAAAGTAAGACGGTACCTGCATTTCTGCTTGATAGATGTTTGCTGTGGAAAAAATCTGTTCAAATTTAATGAGCGTTTACATCATTAAGAATATTCTCTGCCATCATTTCACATTAGCCAATCTTAACTTTTTAAAGCTTTTTGAGAATTGAATTCAAATTATTGTGCAGAGAAAACAGGTAAAAAATGCTTATAGAAATTATAGAGATGGTACAAAAGCTGCAGAGGGAAGACACTCAGAGATCTTAATAGGAGATATCCCCCCACCTATGCTTCTTTATTGTTAAATGCCAGGTTTCAGTTCTGATGAAAGGATGAAAACCAGCCAAGAAGGTATAAAACATTTTTAAAACATTACTTTTTAACAATGCCGAGAAACAGAATGGTACTATTTTAATATCCATATGTTATGAAGTCCATTTTTTATTTAGGAAAATCTATTTTAAATTAAACATCATAAGGCCACGAGCCATAACAACAATATTTTTACCATATGTTCTGAATTATTACAAAGAAAACTGTTACCCTTCCTCCCCCTCCTTTAGACTGCCTTAATATACATGTGTATTTGTGTCTGTCTGTTCAAGCTGAATGACGGAAACCACTACACACCATTGTGTTAACTAATGGAAACATACCAGAAAGGATGTGTTCCCTTGGGGTACTTTTTATCCCACATCTTTCACCAGCCCATTTTCCATATAATCCGCTTCTTGCAGAAGCTCCCCACAGCAAACCCCAGTGATGACGAACATCAATCCAGATGATGTGGAAAGTTGCTATAATTTCTTTCATCTGTTGTTTTCCTGTGTTCATGTGCTATATGGTTTGATGGCAAGTTCCCTATACCAGGTATTAAGAAATGGAAACTGTGTGTGTGTGTGTGTGTGTGTGTGTGTGTGTGTGTGTGTGAGAATTACAGACTCCCGCCCTCTACATTGTTCAGCAGCAATGCCAACAATTACTTTTGAAGACCAACTTTTGTTCTGCAGCCTTTCCAGTGCAGGATATCACTGAAATATCAATGCACGGGGACACTGTTGGAGTTTTAAAAAGTCTGGAAACACTAATGATGGAACTGCTTTTGGATTTCTTTGCATTTTTTCAAAAACAACATGTAGAGGTTTTGAGGGCTGAGTTAATGGTTACTACAGGTGCTCAGATCCATGATTGCGCACATCTAATACTTTACATGAGTGCAGTGTTAAAGTGCAGATGGTAAGCATTCACATTGGGTAGCCCTACAAGTAGAATTTAGCTGCCATGGAACTTTCAGAAAGAGAGAATAATTTCAGTAAATTGAGGCTTTTCCGTGACAACTACACATACAGCAAACATGCTATATACTAGCTCTACCATCGTTTCACCTAATACAGCTTCTAGTACTCTTTCAAGAAGTTCAATTTAGTACAAACAGAAAGCCACAGTGTTTAAGGTGGAATTCCAGATATATTTATTTATTTTAAAGAGGCTTGAACTGAAATTTATAGTAGGAGTGTCTGATGCCAGCCCTGGTGCTGGATAACTAAAATTATCACGTGAAAGGGCAATTAACAAAAAAGTGTGAAAAGCCAAAACAGGCAAGACATTTAAAGTAAAACTTAGTGGAATTTAACAAAGACATTTCTGGATTGCTCAGAATTTCATATAAACAAACAGAGCACAATCTACCATGTGTTTTTTTTAAATGAAATTTACATTAAAATTATATATATATGTTCAGTGTGGGGACAGGGTGAAAAATTACTGAGAATCCTATCTTGCTGGAACATGCTGTAGGATACATATTAGGCTACTGTATTGATAATGGTGGCTACTTATGTGAAAGCAACCTTGATTTCTTGGGAAAACCTGGAACATATTGATAAATTACAGAGACGTAATTGTGTCTCAGTAGTTAAGGCCCCAACCAGCCTTTCATCCCTAATCTCATCCGTTTGTTTTCCCTCAGACTCTTGTCTAAAAGAGTTAGATCAGAAGACGACAATTGAAACTTCCTTTTTTTCATTTGCTCTGTCACTGATTCACTGTGGGGCTTCAGACAATTTGCTTAGTCCCTTGATGTCTCAGTTATCCTTCTTCAAAATGGCAGCATTACAGTAATGTTGTGAACTTTAATTTACCAATAAAAATAGACAGATAATTTGTAGTGACTCATTTAATTGAATTTGCCTTTTTTCTATTTATTTACTATCCTTCACTTTACAATTTTCTTTCAAAATACTTGCAGAATATTTTTTTCAAAAAATGATTGATTTTTAGACTGTTTGCAGCCATCATTTGCATCAGATACTTGAAAATCTGAGCGATGATGGTTACTTTTGATTGGACTTTTAATTTTTGATGGTTCCCTCTTAGAATCAGGTTTCTGGTGCCATATTTGGGGTCGGGAAGGAATTTTCCTCCAGGGTAGATTGGCAATGGCCCTGGAGGTTTTTCGCCTTCCTCCGAAGCATGGGGCAGGGGTCGCTTGCTTAAGGAGTGGGTGGATCGGCTTATGTGGCCTGCATCTTGCAGGAGGTCAGACTAGATGATCATAATGGTCCCTTCTGATCTTGAATTCTATGATTCTATGATTCTATGAAACTCAAATTCATTTACAAATTCAAAATTTACTTCCTGTGAATATTCTCAAATATCTTCATGAACTTTGCTGTTTATATGACCATTTCTTCCACTATACCTGTTTGCTAGAATATTCATGGAAGTAGTGTGCAAAACTGGAAACCATACTGTCAAAGACACATCATTTAAAAAAAAAAGCAAAAAAGACACTGTTTGCAGAATTCATCCGTCTCTGTTAATTAATAAAAGTTTGAGAGATTCTGTTCAAGTGCAATAAATACTATTAATGTTAACAATCATTTAAATATCTAGACGGGGGCCAGATTGTTGCAACTTCCTCTTCATATTGCTCATACTACTAAAGATCCAGATTTGACACTATTACTCATGTTGAGTAATACCTTACTTCATGAGTAATTCAACTGAAGTCAATCAAAGTTTACATAGAGTAAAGTAGTAGTCAATGTAAATAAGAATGGCAGTGTCAGGCCCTAACTTAAAGGCTTAGAAACAATGGGACAAATCTGGAAGACTCTTATGCAAACTCTTATGCAAACTCCTGACTAAAGATCAAGTTAAAATTGAGGACTATGACACGAGGAGAATTCCCCAGTGAAGTCACCACAAAGCATGTTGCCGCTTTTTAGGTCAACAGGAGCTCTGCTTAAAGTCTGATGGTACAATCAGACCTTGAATGTGGACTCTTAAGATATGCCCATTAAGAGTATATTTATTAGCCAGTTTAAACCAGGATAGCTATTTCCTTGGCTAGAAAGTTCAATAGTCAAATGCTTATTCTTATTATTGATCTTTGTAAAAAAAAATTAAGAGAAAAAAAAAAAACCTAGTCACACTAACCAGGAAATCTTCCTTATCTCGCTCTCTATAGTTTGGTGTCTGGTAGCATGAACTTCTCACAGATGATTATTAAATGTAACCAAGCCATCTTCCCACACTGATGTGTCTCTAAGCCAAACATATTTTAACCTCACTCAGTCCCCTCCAACAAATAAGCTGTTTTGAAAATGATTTCCAGGGCGATGCCAGTTGCCATAGAGATGACATTAAATGAAAAGGACAAAAAATATAGAGGGTGATAAACTGCATGCTTGGATGACACACTTGACTTCCAAGCCTGTGTTCAAACGAGGCATACATGCCAAGATTTTTATGAAAGACAAAATTAAAATGTATCGCTATCAAGCTGTAACTGACAAGGTATTGTGTGGTGGCTGTTAACATAATGCTCCATATATTTATTGTTTGTCATTTTTCTGGCCTTGACAAAGGTCTCCTAGAGTTGTAAATCATACTATTAAATCTGTCCCTGGAAATGGAGGCTGTTTTGGAGAAGAAAAAGAAAACATGCAACTGAATCACTACTTATGGGTTTCTTGTGCATGACAGGTGACCTTAACTATCACATAAGGGATGACACTCAGAGTTTGGCATGTTTACAAGTTTCAGATTGTTGGCTTGTGACCTAATTTGGAAAAAAACCCACAAATCTCTTTTTTCCCCCTTGAAGAAGACTGTTTAACGCTGCAATTTACTGTACATTTCTATATGGATTAATTTAAATGCTCATAGTTTAATTCACAGGTTTTACAATATTTATTTTCTCAAAATACATACACCCATTCAGAAAACTAATTTTTTTTCTCCTTATTTCTCTTAAGCAGTGGGCGAGGATGCTTGGTAACCAAAGCATTCAAAAATTCTCTGTTATTTTTCACCTTGAAGTCTTTAAACCACGATTTGAGGACTTCAATAGCTCAGACATAAGTTAGGGGTTTGTTACAGGAGTGGGTGGGTGAGATTCTGTGGCCTGCATTGTGCAGGAGGTCAGACTAGACAATCAGAATGGTCCCTTCTGACCTTAAAGTCTATGATTCTATATATTGAGATACAACATACTATCCATTTTGGCTCTGCCTACCAAAAAACAGAGTTAGAGAAACAGCTGATGTGGTGACCAAGTGCAATCCGAAAACACACAAAACAAGACAGAGATTTATCTGAAAGCGGTAAGGATGCCGAGGGAAGTTTAAATAGAATTGCACCTTAGGTTGCTGAGGGAGGAACACCGCCCCCCTCCATGGTGTCAAATCTTAAAGTTGCAAGAAAAACAAATGCATTATTAATGTTACAGTACATGGTAAACCTAGTAACTGAAAGAATGATGGGTAGATGATCATTGTTACCATGTAGTGAACTTCCATTGATTTCAATGGTGAGTCAGACCCATAGCATAACTCTAAACTTCCTAAGATGCACATAAAAATGTTGAGCCTGATACAATAAACCATCTGTACACTGAATGTCAGTGAAGTAAATGGGATTTCTCTGAATAGTGGGCTTGTAGAATTGGGCCCTACACATAACTGTGTTCTGTAATAAGAATTGTTCTGTTCTTTGTAATATAGAAACATAACAGCACCTCAAATTCAATTTGAAGGACCAGTGTGGAGCAAAGGGCGATCCCAGGTAGGGCTGGGGACCATTCAAGTCCCTGGAATAAGTAAAAGCACACAAAAGGTTGTTCTAATTTGCAGCCAGCTGCCCATAGCCCCAAGGAGTTGATCCAGCAGCTAGGGATAGTTACAGGCCATCAGTCAGCTGTCCAGTGGCAAGGTTCCAGGATCTGACGCGATCCCAGCAGAAGTCTATAAGGATGGTGGTGCAGTGCTTGTCGACAAACTCACTCAGCTGTTCCAGTCCTTCTGGAATCAAGGGTCCATTCCTCAGGAATTGAAAGACGCGTCCATCATACACCTCTACAAGAGGAAAGGAAATCGAAAAGTCTGTGATAATCATAGAGGAATATCACTGCTTTCTAGCGCAGGTAAGATCCTTGCACGAGTGTTGCTGAATCGCCTGATTGACCACCTGGAACAGGGTCTACTACCCGAGACACAGTGCGGCTTCCGCAAAGAGCGTGGCATTGTGGACATGATCTTTGCAGTCCGACAGCTCCAAGAGAAGTGTCAAGAGCAGAATCGTGAACTGTACACCATCTTCGTGGATCTTACCAAGGCTTTTGACAAGGCTTTTGACAATGTCAGTCGTGAAGGTCTGTGGCGCATCATGTTGAAGTTTGGGTGCCCTGACAGATTCATCCTGATGGTACGTCAGTTCCACGACGGCATGACGGCTCGTGTTCTGGATGACAGAGAAGCTTCAGAGGCCTTTCCCATCACAAACAGCGTCAAGCAAGGGTGTGTGTTGGCACCAACCCTGTTCAGCATAATGTTTTCAGCTATGCTGTCAGACGCCTTTCAGAACAGTTCCTTGGGAGTCAGCCTGAGATACAGGACTAATGGGAAACTGTTCAACCTGCGAAGACTCCAGGCTGTCACCAAGATAAAGGAGACTGTGTTACAAGACCTCCTTTTTGCTGACAACTGTGCCCTGAATGCTGGATCAGAGCAGGAAATGCAAGCCAGCATGGACAAATTCGCAGCAGCATGCGACAACTTCGGCCTCCTCATCAACATAAAGAAAACCGAAGTGATGCACCAGCCAGCTCCGAAAGCCCAACACCAAGAGCCCACCATCACAGTGAAGGGACAAAAGCTGCAAGCAGTGGACCAATTTACATACCTTGGCAGCACCCTCTCCCGCGCAGTGACAATTGACATCGAGGTCAACTGCAGAATCGCCAAGGCAAGTTCTGCATTCGGCGGACTGCTGACTAACATGTGGGACCGCCGTGGAATAAGCCTTGCTACAAAGCTTAAAGTCTACAGAGCAGTAGTGCTAACTACCCTGATGTATGCCAGTGAGACTTGGACTGTATACAGGAGGCACGCTAGGCAACTGAATCACTTCCACACGACTTGCCTCCGCAGACTTCTGAGGATCCGGTGGCAGGATAAGGTGCCAGACACAGAAGTCCTCTCCAGAGGCCTGCCGTCGGTTCATACTCTGCTTATGAAAGCCCAGACACGTTGGGCAGGCCACGTTGTAAGGATGCCAGACCACCGCATCCCCAAACAGCTCTTCTATGGAGAGCTGTTTCAAGGAAAGCGATCGCACGGGGGATAAAAGAAGCGATACAAAGACACGCTGAAAGCCTCTCTCAAGTCCCTGGATATCGACATCACCTCCTGGGAAACCCTGGCACAAGACCGATCGACATGGCGTACACTGATCCACCAAGGCTGCCAGACATTTGAAGCCAGAAGGATAACCATAGCACAAGAGAAGCGTGCACTCCGTAAAGCCAGAGCTGCAAATGCTGTAACAGTGGTGCCCACACGTCTGCCCGACATGTGGCAGAACATTCCGTGCCCGTATTGGCCTTACCAGCCATTTGCGGACGCACCGTGGACAGCTCACAACCTGTTAGATGTCAAGGTCTTCTTCGAACACGATGGACGAACATCATATGGTACACCTGCTACACCAGCTCTACATAACCCAAAGTTCGCACTAGAAAGCATCCTTCATCTGCAGTCTGGTTTCCAGAGCAGAGAGATGAGTTTGGGATAAAGTTCAGAAAAACTTCTGATGAACTCTGTGTACTTATCCACACAATCTGCCAATCCTTTCAAGTTTGCTGCTCAAACCAATCTCCATTCCTCATTTTGGAATCAAAATGTCAATATACACATGTTTAATATACTGTATCCCTCTCTCTGTTCATTTATCCATTATCATGCATTTGACTGTCTGGACCAGGCTGAACTCTCTGGGACAACAATGAATTTCAGGCCTTTTAGAATAAAGGCCATCTAACTAGACAAATACTGGTGAACAAAAATAACCCATATCTCTATTTATTGTGAGGCCTAGTCTTCTATCAGGCCTCCTTTGATGTCCAAGGATACCATATATTGCTCTATAATTCCTGAAGGCACCTCAGATTTTCATTATTTCTTCAGCTACTCCGTTCACTACACCTCTATCTAATCACTCTTTTACTCTTTCCCTTAGCTGCTGTCTGCCACTTAGCACTGCTCTAAAATTCGATCCATGATAACATTATAGCCACTAACTAACTTTATAACTCTCTCTACTGTTAACTCTATTCACTGCTTTTTACCTGCTAAAATGTCCCTTTAACCCTCTTCACGTGAGGGCAAAAATCTCATGAGAAGGAAAGGATGAGTGTTTCTCTCCTCCCAACAGAGATTGTGGATAAATGAAATGGCAAAGATGGCTTTATGCTGTTGAGTGCAAGATTGGTGGTTAATAGAATGTAACTATCCATGATTTAATTAAGATGCGTCTCCAGATACTGTATGTATTCTGGGTGGATCATAATGCTAGACTGATTCTGGCATAGTTAGAGTGAGTAGCTGGCTAGGAGCCTTTTGTAGCAGCACCTATTACTGCCCAGTAATAATCATAAAAGTATTCTGAACTATGCTTTATAAAACTGTATTGAATTGGCTGAGTTCAAATAAGAGATAAGCTGTTCATTGCTGCTTATTTTTAAAAGGATCTTTCAGGAGTAAACATGAGGAAAAAGAGGTGTAGATTACTAAACTCAGGTTCATTTGTTTTCATATAAAATTAGGTGTTCATATTTCATACATAATTCTCTTTACAGAAAACTATTTTCAGCGTTGTATAATTTTCAATAGTTTTCAATTGGTGTAATATGATCAGACGATCACCTGCATTTATTTTCCTTTCCCAGGACATTTTAAAAGGGTGTAAAAGATCTTTTTTTTTTAATGTTAATCTTCAAAATTCTCCTGAGATATAATCCTGAAGTCAGCTTAAGTGCAATTACTACTAAGTTTTCATTTTTAACACAAAAAGCAAATAAAAAGCCACCAATGTAAATCCTTCGCTGCCAATGTGTTCTATATAGATAACATTTTTCAGACTTGCTTCCTTGTTTAAATCATAATAGGCAGTTGATTTCAAACTTCTTATAGGCTAATGTAGGAGAAGTGAGCATGGCAAGATCTATTATGTTTAACAGCATGTTAAAGGCATTTTGACATGTCCCCTTTTTCTCCTAACCTCCGTTCTCCAGAGAAACTTTATTGTTTTCATGTACTATTATATATAACAATGTATCTAATACAAGTGTGTGTTATGTCAATCTTATCTCAGAAAGGATTCCTTAATACTATTATAATCTTACAAATATATAACACCTAATGTATATAATAAATTATTCTGTGCATTATTGTAACTATTGTAATTCTGTAAGGCTATAGTTGCTTTAAGGTTGGCTATCATAAGCATCCAGCTGAAGGGTGTGCATGATTTCAACATAGCAAATAAGTCATTTTAAGACCTAGGCCAGTCAGACTTTCTAAATGGTTTCTTCACCTCCAGAAGAGAAGGGCTTCTACTCCAAAAATGTGTGGTGACGTGAAGATGTGATAGATATGGATATTATTTTGTGCCTTGCTTATACTTAAAATACGAGATTCTGAAAAATAAATTAGAAGCCCTTGGAACAGAAAAAGGTGAGTTGACCACTTAGTCTAAAAAATGGTCATCAATGATATCTAGGAATGAATTTGAAGTGATCACTGCAGTTATAGAAGTTTGACACAGAAATGTCTTCTAGTCATCCAATTTACTCCTCTGTCAATACAAGATTTTTTTCGCTACCTTTATCTAGACCTGCAATGCCTTACAGGCTTAATGCAAAGCAATGAGACTATCCATGTGAGTGCAACAAACAGTATTTGGTCTTAACTATGATATTGTCTATGGATGAGATTTACCCTGTGCAAAGGTGCAGCACCAGGTCTATTATTACTTAAGTCTCACTTAAATGCTCAGCTACTTGATAATTACTGTAAATGAAATTAATTTAAGCCTAACTGTTAAAACAAATATACAAGTCAAGATGACCAAAGATGCATTTAAGCCTCCTTTGCTGTAGACCTAACAGAGGCCAATAATTCTGAAACAACTTCTGAAATCTCACTTCTTTTGTAGTCTAATTGGTTACATCAGTAAATTGCTGGCTGAGTACTTTAAAAGGATGCAGAACAGGAATACAACTACAGCTTTATGGGAAGTGAGGTGTGAGGCCATTAAATGTTTTCAGTGCATCTGAATGTTTTTAATCCCACTGACCAATTAACTAGAATGTATCATGGAGCAAGTAAAAATAGTAGTCTTGTTGCTAAGTATCACAAAATATGTGATCCATGCTATAAAAACCATGTATATTAATTGGTAATTAAGTTTATTTTAACGTGATTAAATTAACAAACAATAGAATGTTACCTACAAAAACTGTTTATTTGATGGTGACACTTGCATGTTTTTGTGAGCCATTGAAAAGGAGAGAGCAAGGATGAGTGAAACAGTGCTAAAGGGAAGGATCTGAACCATTATCCAAAAAGGTTGAGTTTTTTTAAATATACACCCACCAACCCACACAGACAAAGACACACATACATTTTTACACTACTACACTTTTTGGGTTCTGTCATGATTGAAAGAAGCCAAATACAGAGAAAATCCTGGCCAAACCCAACAAATGGTAAACTCATGAGAAAGCTGGACTTTGCGAAACTTCCAGGTCAATTTTCATATAATAACGGTTCTGTGCTTTGGACATTTATGTGAACCTAAGAGATTCTCAGCTAGTGTAAATTGCCAAAGCTGCCATGACTTCAGAGCTGTGACAATTTACACCAGTTGAGGATCTCCCATCAAACTTCTAAAACGTTTGGAGACTGCATACTGCAAGTACAGAGTACGGTACTTATATCTATCTGAAGCATGGTCAGTGCTATATAAAAGATAGATATTATAATAATTATGATCAAAATGAAAACCAACTCAGATTTAACATGGCTTGCTAAAATAAGGTTAAAGCTACAGTAGCAGCTGAAATATGCACCACATTATATGCGGTCAGATCCACCAAGACATGGAGGGACCAAATTTGAAGTCTATACTAAACCAACCTCCAACCATGAGCCTGCTCTCTTAGACTACTCCAATTCACGCAATCATGGAGCAGGTCCTCAAGGAATCAATTCTGAAGCACTTAAAGGAGAGGAAAGTGATCAGGAACAGTCAGCATGGATTCACCAAGGGCAAGTCATGCCTGACTAAACTAATTGCCTTCTATGAGGAGATAACTGGCTCTGTGGATGAGGGGAAAGCAATGGATGTGTTATTCCTTGACTTTAGCAAAGCTTTTGACATGGTCTCCCACAGTATTCTTGCCAGCAAGTTAAAGAAGTATGGGCTAGATGATTGGACTATAAGATGGATAGAAAGCTGGCTAGACCGTCAGGCTCAACGGGTAGTGATCAACGGCTCCATGTCTAGTTGGCAGCCAGTTTCAAGTGGAGTGCCCCAAGGGTCGGTCCTGGGGCCGGTTTTGTTCAATATCTTCATTAATGATCTGGAGGATGGCGTGGACTGCACTCTCAGCAAGTTTGCAGATGACACTAAACTAGGAGAAGTAGTAGATACGCTGGAGGGTAGGGATAGGATACAGAGGGACCTAGACAAATTAGAGGACTGGGCCAAAAGAAACCTGATGAGGTTCAACAAGGACAAGTGCAGAGTCCTGCACTTAGGAAGGAAGAATCCCATGCACTGTTACAGACTAGGGACAGAATGGCTAGGAAGCAGTTCTGCAGAAAAGGACCTAGGAGTTACAGTGGACGAGAAGCTGGATATGAGTCAACAGTGTGCCATTGTTGCCAAGAATGCTAACGGTATTTTGGGCTGTATAAGTAGGGGCATTGCCAGCAGATCGAGGGATGTGATCATTCCCCTCTATTCGACATTGGTGAGGCCTCATCTGGAGTACTGTGTCCAGTTTTGGGCCCCACACTATAAAAAGGATGTGGAAAAATTGGAAAGAGTCCAGAGGAGGGCAACAAAAATGATTAGGAGGCTGGAGCACATGACTTATAAGGAGAGGCTGAGGGAACTGGGATTGTTTAGTCTGCAGAAGAGAAGGATGAGGGGGGATTTGATAGCTGCTTTCAACTACCTGAAAGGGGGTTTCAAAGAGGATGGATCTAGACTGTTCTCAGTGGTACCTGATGACAGAACAAGGAGTAACGGTCTCAAGTTGCAGTGGGGGAGGTTTAGGTTGGATATTAGGAAAATCTTTTTCACTCAGAGAGTGGTGAAGCACTGGAATGGGTTACCTAGGGAGGTGGTGGAATCTCCTTCCTTAGAGTTTTTAAGGTCAGGCTTGACAAATCCCTGGCTGGGATGATTTAGTTGGGAATTGGTCCTCCTTTGAGCAGGGGGGTTGGACTAGATGACCTCCTGAGGTCCCTTCCAACCCTATGTGAGTTGGCAAGCAAAATCACTCCAGTTTTTGTTGCTGTTGCTGCTTTAAAGGGCTATTCACAAAGGGAATTGTTTTATGTGGCTATTTTACTGTCCAAGGAACAAGTCAAGGGACTACTTGAGAGAGCTGAGATTAAGTGATTTGGTCTCCATCCTTCATAGTCTGTCTTAGACCTGTTTTATTATTGTTTATTAAGTACTTTACATAGTTACATTAGAGATGGGTCACTGTCAACCCTGGTAAAGAGAGGCCCTACTTGTAAAATTTGGATTTGAACTTCTTCAAAGTTCAGAGAAGAGAAGAAGATAGTGTATCTGTTGCTCAGGTTCAGGGTCATGTCTATTTAAAAATCCATATACATATTTACTGTTTTGTAAACATCTGTAACATTTCTTGAGATTTATTAGCCTAAACTGGAAGATACTCACATGTGTTCTTAGTTAAGTATGAGTCTATTATTAAGGTATGTATTAAAATATTATTATTGTTAACAGTTTACAGATGAACAATATATGTTTGACCTTTTGGGCTCTGATGCTCCCATATTAAAATCCCTCTGAAATTTCTAGGAAAAATAATAAAGTAAACCGTTGTCTTATTTAATTTCTATACATGTTTTCTGGGCATTTGGTTTAGCTTCCAAACACTTGACCGAAACCATTGTAAGTACTGGAACTTATTCAGCAAAGCCAAAGTCTAGAGATGTCGAAGAGACATTAAACCTAGAGGAAAGCAAGTCTCAGACTCTGATAGAATCTCTTCTGAGGCCGAATATTCCCCCTCAGATTTTGGAGTAAACAAAGCAATATTGCACCATTTCCTCATGTCTCTGTCCTACAGAGTTTATCAGGTCAATGAGTCACTTTTCATTGTGACGGTGCCCACAAATTTCAATTTAAATATCAGTTTGAAATCGGTGTAAGTTGCTCTATTTTTTGAAGGGGCAAGCGTACATTTTGGGGGACGGGTTTCAAGAACTAGTACTTACATCTGGGCCCAAATTTTGCAAATGGATCCCATCTCTATATTGGGATAAACCAATATCCAAGCAGTAGGCATATTTGAATTTTGGGAAGTTTGATATCTGTCTCCAGATCAAAAGTCTGCAACTTGGGCCCATATCTAGCAAAAAGGGAATTCCTCTTAATCTGCTCCTGTGTTATATTGATCTTTTGGAATGTGGAAGCTGCTGATGCAAACAAGAGAATGCAAAATCTCTAAATATTTTCAAATGGCTATTTCAATTTGAAATTACATATTAGATATGTTCTCAATACCAATTACAGTTTTTATATATTTTTCAGTCTGTGTATGTATATATACACACATGGTTTATTTAAATGTATTATTTTAGTTTTATATAGAGTATGGTTATAGCATAAAGATTACAATATCATTTGGCAATGTTAAATTACAGGGCACAAATATGACACTATTTACTATGCATTACAAATTTCAGCTACGTAGACATCTATTGAACAAATACTATATGGTACAACGACCTACATATATAGCATATATATGCTGGATAGATCATGGTAGACTGGTAATTGTGCATAGTAGGTCCAAAAGTAATTACCATGAAACCTACACTCTCATTTTGGAGACTGAAAATAATCAGGTATGTGATGTGTAATTACATGGTGATTCAACATGTAAATATCATGTTACCATCAAGCACTTACAGTATCATGTAAATAAAGAGAACTTGCCTGATTATTTGTGCTCTGACTTGAAAAAATACTTAGATTTATTCAAAAGTTTTGAATTATTTTCTAAATGATTTTTTAAAACAAAACATGAGGAAATGCAAGAACAAAAGCAGCAAAAACATATGCCCATCATCAACTAATATAATCCACTATAGACAGCACTGACATACAAATTCTACAGATATCAAAGTCCCTAGACAAAAAAAATAAAAATAAAAAGTTATATCATCACAGAAAAATTAGAGAAAACCACACAAAAATGGCAGTTCACTACTTTTTAATACAACCCACAAGACAATGTCTTGTGTTCCATCTGCTGACTCTAAGTTATTAATTCCTAGTAATGTATTCCAAGAGCTACTGTGACAGCAGAATCTGTGCTGCCAATAATGCCCAAACAAAGAAGCCAGTGACACAAAGGGGTCTTAAACCTGATTCAGTCAACTGAGCATCCCCTCAGCAGGTGGAATGCTAAGTGGTAGCAGCTGGCCATAACTGCCTTCTTTCCACCTGCTACCCCACGATGGGCACAAAAGACATGTCAGAGTTGAGGAGGAACTTAGAGTAGCCTTTAGGCTGCCCCAGAGTTGGGAGGAAAGGAAAGATGGGTTACAGCAAGCTTTTCCCAGCTACTTCCCTATCCGCAGCTGCACTGAATTGAACCCAATCACAGTACAATTTTAGCATCAGGTTTTAAACATCATGGTCTGGGATCACTGGGCAGATGGCAATTCTATTCTTCATAAGGATTGTAAAAATAGTCCGTGAAAAAGGATAAAATAGGTAGATTTTTTTAAAAAAATGTACGCAATAAGTGGCTGTACTAATTGCCATCTTTCTAACTCTGACTTCCAACAAAATTAGTCTAGTCATAATTTCCATTTTTCTTTTGTCCCTGGGGCTACTTTTCCTCCCAGGTCCTTGTTACGGGAACATTACATCTCTGATCCTGCAAACATTTAAACAGGTGACTAAACTTTATGTATGTGTTGGCGATATGATTAACTTTTATACAGGCAAGGAACAAATCATTGCTATTAATTTACATATTATTAGTATTACGATGGCAGAGATAATTGCTTTATTCAATTCTCAGCAGCCACATGTGCTACAGAAATTTAAGAATCAACCGTGCCTGAAAACTAGGAGGCTATAATCCAAAGAGTAACAGATTCTTAGTTATAGGCGTGCAGTCAGCGTGCCATATTTTCTCAAATTATTCATTATGCAGGACAAGTGAGTTTGGAAATGAATGACTGCTTCCTGTATTTGTGGAAATTGACTGAATTACAGTAGTGATTTATATTGCATCTTCAGGAATGCCAGTCACTACACACTCCTCTCAGCCAAATGCTAGGCAAGCCATTATGAAGGATTCCACTCCCATCTGCAAATCAGAGGTAGAGAGTATCAAAGCATAACAATAGAAGAGGAAAACCCGATGACATCCTGTAGCATTCTCTCCTCATCTTAACTTGCTGTATCGGAACCTTAACGTCTACTGACAACTGTGAGAACAGGAGGGGGCTTTTAGAGTATGCATGTGCACATGTACAGGGGGTCAGGGAATATGGAAGGGCCTAGAAATCAAGGTAGTGGTATAAAATAGACTAATATAAAAAGCTCAGCATCATAACGTACCCAGGCTCTGCATGTGTTTTCCTGGTATGTAATAATGTTGTTGCTGTTACATAAAAATTCTGCAGATAGTAGAATGGAACCAACTAGCATTAGAACATGAATGGAGGAATTATAGGCAGAAGCCTACATAACACTGTTTACTCCAAAGCCATGTATCATAACCAGTTATACATGGGCGCACATTTGCAAACTGATAAGATAATTCATTTCTCAGTTTCTTATTAGGCATATGTTCACTGCCCAGCTCTATAGGTCTGCATGATGCTACTGTAAAACAAATATTAACCTCAGCAGCCACATGGGAGTTTATGTTCCATATTTATTCCAGGATACATTTATTTTTCCTTATAGACAAAAAACAATTACACAGAAAATCTATTTTGGTGAAGAATTATTTTAAGATTTTAAGAGAATTTAGTTTTTGCAAACAGGGCAGGATTCTGAGAAAGGGGCATGACATCCAGTAATGAGGCAAGCATAGTTACTATATGCCAGGCCACAACAGTGCAAGCTTCTCCATTTTGCCCTGATAACATGCCTCAGAAGTGATCTAGAAGGACCAGTCTTCATGGCCATTCAAATCTCAGCCTTCTATGCCAACAAGGGTATTTTTTGCTTAGGGCCAATTATGGCAGTGGTTTCTGTCTACCAGGAACTGGAAAGAGATTGAAAATTCACTTTGCACAGGCTGACATACAAAGGTTGGATGGAAACAGATTTCAGTTACCACAGACATAAGCCTGTGAAATAGATGTGAAAGGATCTATCTCACTATCTCCCAGTCAAGATAGGTTTTGACATGTCAATTTTCAGTAGATGTAATTTCTATGTTTCTTTCTTCACTCAGTATACTGAGTTTGTATTAGTCCACTCTGTTCTGTTGGGAGTTACCAAATTTCATTAGATTGGTAGATGCCCAGAGCTGTGTCATTCTCAACACTAGCTCTAGGGTTCACATTAAACTCCTCCAAGAGAAATGGATTATGATGATAAATAAATATAGGTACTATTCATAGCTTCTAGATCTATTAAACAGTACATCAAATCTTTTCAGATGATGGAAGAGCAAACAAACTTCTCTTTTTTAGAATGAATTGTAATATTCATAGCAATATTTAAAGAGAATTAAAATTCAATAAAACATTTAACAAATATTACACCAAGTGTTTAAAATGAAGGTATGAACTGAAATTACTAACTCTGTTTACCTGCAAAAATGGATTAAGCTATACATTTTCTACTGTCAGTAAGAAGGAAATAAAGCCTCTTTTCTTAAAAAAAAGGAAAGGGCATGGTTAAGGTATTTGAGGTGATTTACTGGACCACCATAGGTTTCTGAATTGGAGTGATCTTTGGCCACCAAAACCACTAATGAGTAATGTTGGAGCCTGTTGGAGACTGGAACATACAGGCCTACACTCTGTCTCCTATCAAATGCAGAAAAGCGGTCCCCTGTAAATTTTATGACTGCAGTGTCAAAAGTCTTCCATCCAAAAAGCCGTAAATATTCTAATGAAGTCTGGAAGCAAAGCTATTTGTAATTGCTCGGGGCTGAGAATTAAGATAGCCTGTTTCTAGTTAGTCAGTCATTAGAAAGATCTAACATCCATGGTAAATGGTTTCCTGTTCTGAGTACTTAAATCTAGTTTTAGTAAACACAACTTCCTGAACATTTATTTAGTTTCAACGATATACCAACTGGTCAGTTTTTGTTTTTTTTTTCATGCTGGCCACTGACTCTTCTCAGAACATCACTTGAATACAGTTATTTCAAATGTATTTCTTTAGTAAACCAAGGGGCCCAACCTGGTAACCACCTACACATGTGTATTTGCAGGATTGGGTCCCAAATACATAACACCAAAATACAGCATAGTAAAAGTATAATCAACATATTGTGGGTATCCAATTGTGAAACATCTTCCATCACTTACTGAGAGTGTTTAAGACGGATGTGGCAAGGATAGCCGTGATAACCTTTTACCTCTCAAGATCGGTTTCATTTGTCACTCCTAAATCATGGTACTAAATCAAAACTACAGCTGTGAAGAAACTCATTGATACCGGTTTGAAGGCATTTGTGCAAATATTTTGCTCAATTTGAAAGCTTCTTGGATCTCAACCTGTGAGTTTCACTTTGAGCTTCAGGGATAGACATAATTGAAAACAAACAGCAGACAGAATCTCTGAGTTTTATCTGGTTTCAGCATGAAATCAGTATACCCAAGTCCCACCACACTGTGTCCTGGTATTCCTGAAAGTTTAATCAGCGTAGCAAACTTTTTAGACAAACCTGGTTGAGTTTTGATTTTGTACTGAAATATGGTGAGTTTAGAGTATCCATAGCATTAAAATATATAATGTCCCCCGGAGGAAGATGTTTCTAGTTCACACAAAGAAAGATATACACTTTAATTGACCAAACATTGGATAAAGATTTTAATTAATCAAAATGTAAATTAAAATGTGTTACTTGGATCACTTCTTATTAAAAATAACGTAAGTTTGCTTTTAGGGATACAGAACAACAATGGAATTAAGTGAACATCGAACGTACAATGTATATCAGCAAGATTTTCAAAAGTGATTGGTGATTTTGGCAGCCCACTCAGAAAAAGCTTAATGGGCCCTGATTTTCAGAAAATGCTTCACCTGAACCTCTTAAAATCAGGCACCTTAAAGTTGTCTCTATTTGAGCAGACAAAAATTGAGGCACAAAGTATCTGCAGTCACTACTGAAAATCTTGTCCATCATTTTACTTTTAAAAGCACTTAGTGATTATTGGGAAAGAAAGACACTATTGGAAATAAGAGATCATTAATCAGAGAAATAACTTTTTGAGGAATTTTATATGAAAATGGTCCTGTTTAAGAGTGAAATGCCCTCTGGTTTAGAAGTAGGTTAGCAGTAAAAATACATAGGATTCCAAGCAATGCTAGGTTTGAAAATTATGCTCAGCCTAACTTTGATCCCTGTGACAATTTCCTACTTCCAAAATTTTCCCCTAATTTTCCTATAACATTTTTAGGCAGGAATTTTCTTTGAATTGCTTAGGCTCCTCGGAAAACACCACCTTAATTTCACATGATACTCAAGATAAGAAACATTAAAGCATTCTTTTTACACAATTCCTTATCAATAAATCATTTGCAAATCTTTTAATTAAGCTTCAATAAGCTATTTGATTAAAAAACAGAACACCTTAAGTGAGAAACTGTTGAGCTTATTTTTTCTATTTTTGACATCGGCTGTCCCAACTTTTCCCCAAATAAATTGTAATGGGAAATTTCTTCATACATTTCAGGTCAACAAATCTGAATTTGTTATATTCCTGATGGGCTCTGAATAGTTCAGTGGGCCATGTTCTCAGTCTTAGATTTCACATTACTGCACATAGCACTCATAATTTGAGACAGAAAAGATCAGAAATACAATAACAGTCCTCATTATTTATATTTCTACACTTGCTCAAATAAAGATGGTGCATTTAAATGTGTATTTGATGGAATAAATGTCTCGTTTTTATGTTCTTTGACAAAAGCTATGAATTATTAATTTGTCATTGTATTCACTGAACAACTGTAATTGCAAGTAAATGTCTGAAGTTAATGAAAAAAAATAAGGAAAAGATTTCTTTATAAGAATTAATGAAACATTTCCATAAGTTCTTTTGAAATAATTATAAAGCCTCATAATTCTTTATGAAATTGCACCTCAATATTCAATGCACCCAAAATTATTATTTTAAAATAATTCATCTTGGTATGAAAAATAAAGGCTTTTAGTTGCTATTCAACCTGCTTTAAAATTGAAGCCCTGATTCAGCAAAGTAATTCAGCATGCTACTAAGCATGAGTAGTTAATTGAAGTCACTTGCACTCTAATGGCAACTTCAGATGACCTTGTATCAACTAACTGGTACATCTGACTGTCACACATTCCAAATATTTGGAAAGTTAATCTGGTTTTATGTTGCTGAGGTTGCCGGTAATGTTATCTATTGGCAACAGATTTGAAAACCTTATATCCCTATATACAAATATATGAGAGCGTGTGCAGCCGTTCACTCTTGACTGCCCTCTAGGCTTGGGGTTCAAGCAGTTGGTACCAGTCTCTCTTGGAAATAAACATAAGAGGAGTTCCCAGACTACAGTCATGAAAAACTGTGTTTTAATGCAGCTCTACAGTTAATTTTCTATATTGCACTAACAAAGAGAAGCTGAGGATAGTGGCCAAAGGCAGGCATTGGAAAACATTTTAAGGGAGGAGCAGAGCATTTTCCCTTGTTAGGTAGCGGATGGATATGGGCAGTCAAATGTATATTAGTGATAGTCAGAAACATTTGGTTACCTTGAACAAATGGACAGGTTATTTTATTCTGTTTACCCATGACTGGTTTCCAGCCTGTAAACGCCTGTAGAGTTATCACATCCCCTCTTTCCCATTGTTTAGCCAGGCTACCAATCTATCTATATACAAGTCCTTAAATTTAGTTGCTCTTTTCTGAATTTTCTGCAGTTTGTCTATATCTTTCAAATACAAGATATACATAACACAATGCAACACTTCAAGCATTGTTTCATTAGAGCCCTATACAGAGGTTAACCATCTCCCTGCTCTGTGACCTGATGGCTTTGAATATGCAGCCCAAAATCACATCAGCTTGTTTTTGGTGCTTTATCACTCTGCAATTTCACATTTAGTTATTTGGATATTATTATTCTCTTTTGGCATCACAACCTCTCCACTTCCTCCCTCTGCGCTTTGCTTTATTTTAGGATTATATATCAGTTGAAATACCAACATTTTAGTTAAAAGATATGTAGGTATTAGGGTCAAGATTTCAAAACTGGTTCGAAATGTTGGGTGTCGTGGTTCCTATCCTGAGAAACTTTAAGGGGGAAGGTACTCAGCATTATCTATAAAATCAAACTATTCAATGGTGTATATATACATTCTATGGATTAGTATGTATTAAATCATGTTTGCTTTCTCTGTTTGTGTTCGAAATCTAATAAAGAATTCATTATAAAACAGATTCAAAGCTATCTCCAGCAAACCCAGGAATTTCTCACTCTGGCACCAACAGAACTATCAACATGTCACAAGTATCTAGCACATGAACAGTTGACTACTTATTCTTAGTACTCCATTTTTAGACTCTTCTACCCCACTCTGGGTTAACATAATGAGATTATAAGGGGAGTGATGACAGTTTGGATACTGCAGCAGAGGATCAGTAGTGAGCTCTTTGGGGGGTTGGATATTAAATATATGTGCGCTAATATTTAAATCTGAGACAGGATCATTTGGGGTAGAGAACATCTTGCAAATTAAACAATGCTTTCCTAATGAAGCAAATGCTTGCAATTCCTGGGTGAATAATCATTTGCTGGAAAGATATATAAATCATAACAGAAATTAACATGTGTACAGCTGGGCTCTGACCCTGGAACTGATTGTATGTAGGCTCAGCCCTGCATCCTCAGACACTCATTTAAAAACTGGCCTTCAATTTGGACACAGGTTTTATGTGAATGCATGTTTTGTCATTCACTGAATACACAAACATTTTCATGGGCCTCTGTTTATAGATAATATACCTATTGTGGATAAATTCAGTCACATCAGATGCATGTACAAAGGAGATAGGTCTTCCACAAACATGGTCATCTCTACAGTCACAGAGAGTGAGCACACTAACTCAGTACCAGATGACTATTAGTCACAGGAGTAGACAGCAATACAAGGGTAAACAATGCCTTCATTTTAGTTTATGATTCTGCGGTTTATGTTCCAGGAGCTTTCCATTTTTGTCTCATGTAGTCACATCAATTCACAGAACCAAATAGGGAGATATATTTTCATATAAAAACAGTGCCTCATGGCCTTTACAGTTATTTCAGGATGAGTAATATTCAAGAATATGATTAAGTAACTGCTACAGGGAACATATATGTGACTTTCCTAATGAATACAGTTACTCCTAGGTCAATGAGACATCTTTAGTTAAGGACTCTTCCTCACTCTTACCCTAAAGTCATCATAAATCTCCCTAACATATATGACAATCACTTGTTGGTACATGAATCACGGGGCATGACATCAGCCAAATATTAAATTACTACCCATAAAAGCTATGCTTAATTGCTAATTCTGTTTTTTTTTAATCTTTCCATTCTTTTCCAGACTATCATTTTCCTTAAGTGCTCTCCAATTATATGGGAAAAGAAAATAAAGACAGAATTTCCAGAGTATTATTTGTAATTGTGCCTATAGTTTTTTATATTATTTGTATCCCAGTATACTACTCTAGACTTTAATTTGTCCTTTGAGTCTCTGCATATAAGAAACTAATTGGTTGCATGTTTCCAGGGTACACTGAAAATGAACTCAGACTGGAACCAAATCAGAATCTCTTTGAGAGGCAGAGGCAAGGTGTACAATTAAAACCACACCCTGTTTTATTTCTGAAACTACTTTTCTACTCTGATTCTGGGATAGCCAAAATCTTGTTTACAGTGGGTTCTTGTTAATGTTCAGCTGAAGATAGCACAAATCTCTCTATACACATTGACCCCCTACCCATAAGGTCATAGTGTGAGGGAAAGCTTTGGCTAGACTGGCACCGAACAGACATGCCTGAGGGCTTAGCCAGCCACTGAGGAAGGCACCTCTTTCCCCCTTGGCTACACCATCCTCCACATGGAGCTGTGGTGTACTGATGGTGATGGCAGAGGCTCAGCCTTTGCCCCCATTATGCAATTTGAAAAGTACCTCATTGGTCTTAGAGTGCTGGTAGGGGGCACAACAAGCTCTATGTAGGCAGGGGAGATCTATCAGGGAGGTAGTGTGGCCTAGTGGATAGAACACTGGATTGGGACTCCAGTGCCATGGGTTCTGGGTCCAGCATGGCAACTACCCTGCTGGGTGAGCTTGGGCAAGTCATTTCAGCTCTTCATGCCTCTGTTTCTCCATCTGTACAATGGGGATAAATGATGCTTATCTCCTTTGCAAAGCACTTTGCGATCTGCTGATGAAAAGCACTATATAAGAGCTAGCTGTTGATACTGTCCAGCAACCCTTCCTAGTGTGATTTAGGCTGGGTTATTGAAAGTTCAGTGCTAAGTCTCTCAATGTGATTTGGAGTTTCATGACCATATGGGAAGGAAGTTGGCCACTACAAATCAGTGAGGACTGTAAGGGGTTTTCATAGCATTGGGAAGCTTGATTGAAGAATCTTGTGTGTTTATCTTGTTGTAGTATGGAATGGTGGCAGTAACAATGGCCAGTTTTCAGGATCCCAACTCACAGCACAGGGCCTGGAAGCACTGGTTAAGACCACAGCCTTAAAAGGTGCAAGTTGGCTTCAAAAACAAAACACAACCCGGCTACCACAAAGGTTGAACATCTATCAGCATGAAAGCTCATTGTAGGGTCCAAGTTCAGACTTAATATAAATAAATGTAATGCCATGGACCCACAAAGGTCTTTAGCTTGTTTATATAGGCCAGAAATGTGTGCAAGCAGTCATGGTATTTTCTGGTGTTACCTGTAAGACTGCTGCATCCACCTTATTTCACTATATAGAACCAAATACTTCTTGATATGAGGACAACTTCTTTTCTAGAAAAAATAATTTCTGTTGGGAAACTAATGGTTTCACAATATTGTTTGTATTATTCACATATACACTTAACACCATCTTAAATAAAATATAATAATCAACAAGAAAGATTATGTTGTATTTAAACATGTCAGCAACTGGCACCATTGCCTACTGTTATAATTCAAGGACAATCAATGCTATGCTATTGTCATTAATATAAATTAATCAATAGGCAGAAACTTTAATATAAGCCTAATTATGAGCGTCTCTTTGCATGAAACTAAAGATATTGAAAATGTTGACACTGGGGAAGTGTCCTTGGACCAAAACTCATGCATAAGTCAATAATCTATTATGATTTTCATTTTGCAGAAGAAGTGCTATTATTTCAAAAGGTCTCAAAAATCAATTTAGCATTTGGTAGATCTGTGTAATCATGACATCCTAATTAAAATATCCAATCGGAACAGTGCAAAAGATGATGTTTAATCTCTAATCAATGAGTACTGAGTGCAGAAATTATAGATGCATTAACCTTTTTTTAAATACACTTTACTACTTTTTCATAGATTTCATATTCTCTTATACTCCTAGTAGCCTTTTCGTACCCCCTGAAAAAGTACACATAGAATAGTTCTTCATTATAAAAGAAAACAGATAATTTAGAACATCAGAACATGAGAGAAAAATGCCTGGGTTTGGTTCTTTTAATTGGTACTGTATATTTATTTATTACCATTACAGGTAATACTTACTTGGTATATTTTGAGTTTAGACAGACCCAGCCAAAAGATTTTATTGTGAAGTCTTTATAGGATTAGGAGGCACGTAGTGAAGAAATTATTTCAATAACACTTTAGCTACCTAACATGAGGGATCCTATATTTTAGAGGATCCCTTAACCTAATATTTCCTCATATCTCCGATCACTTTTTCATTTTACAGCTACTCTGTTATCTGCATTATTGATTTTGTGGATACATTCACTGAATGACAAGAAAAAGAGCAGAATTCCATTTTGCTTGCAGAGTAAAATACCCCACGTGCCACCCAATACATTTCCTTATGAGAGCTCACCAGTGCGGCAGATAGATGCTCAATTATCTGTGTGTCAGATGATTATCTGAGAACTTAATTTAATCTCCATTACACCCCCTTCATATTTCAATTAAATATGCTATCAGAATGTTAACATCTTTGAACTTGATAGTTCTTCAGTTAATTTCCCACTAAGAGGTGCTAGAGAGTAACAGATGTCATAATTATGCAATTATTAAGCATATTTAACAGTCATTCTCTCAAGGTTTTGTGGTGGGACATTGGAAAATTAATCTAGTGGCAGCATGCTTCTGTTGTGATCTATACCACTACAATCTGCTATAGTCTTCCTTATGTGTGACGCCAGCATTTTTGTACTGGTGTAAAGGAGGTTAATATATTAGCAGATTATGCTTCAATTTAGATTTCCTATGCTAAAGTGATCTGAGGCTTTATAAGTGCATGGCCACATTGTGCTTATTCTATGGCATGACAGGTCATTCTAAAGCTCTTTTGACCAAGGTGTCATGAATTATAATAATAAAATATTATCGACTTTTGACCCCCACAGTCAAATACTTCCTTAAGACGTGCAGATGATGAGCTTCTCATTTTCAACTGGAGTTAAGGGTATACAGCACCTCCCTGGATCCACAATTAAGTCCTAAAATATCACACCAGGCAGCTCTTCCACTGAACTGTACTGTGTGTGTTATGTTTCTCCCGGTTGCGAGGAATCATCCCATTTCCAACCTATAACCATCACAATTTAACATGAGATTTAAAAAAAATCCCTCGCTGCTGCTGATACACTGGTAAAATGGCAGCATGGTCAATCAGCACAACACATAGTTCAAGATTCCTTTCCTTATAAGAACTTAAGAACGTCCATACTGGGTCAGACCAAAGGTTCCTCTCGCCCAGTATCCTGTCTTCCGATAGTGGCCAATGCCAGGTGCCCCAAAGAGAATGAACAGAACATGTAGTCATCAAGTGATCTATTCCATCACCCATTCCCAGCTTCTGGCAAACAGGGGCTAGGGACACCATCCCTGCCCATCCTGGCTAATAGCTATTGATGGACCTATCCTCCATAAATTTATCTAGTTCTTTTTTGAACTACGTATCGCAATTGTAAACTAAAATATGTACCAATAAGCCACATCTAAATACAACAAGAACTTTAAAACCATACAGATTTTCTAACTGCATTTAGTGATTCAAATTTAAATTAATTGTATGTTCAGATTTTATGCTTTATAATAGTGTTGATGGTTAATGGCAATCTGGACAAGCAATTGGCTCTTCTCAACTTCCCCCTCCCTCCATGCTGGTCTGTCCACCAGTCTGTTAATTTTATGCTCCCGCATTTTATATCTGCTGTTCGCTCATGATTTTGGCCTCTACATCTTCCCCAGGCCCTTTAGGACTCCTTGCACAATCTATTCCCTGGCAGGTTTTCTGTATCCTGTAGTCCCAAAAAGTAAGATTTTCCTGTGCCTCGTATTAAGCACATTTGAAAGCATGCCAGGGAACTGTGTTACATCATGACTTGGTGTTACCTACACGTGTCTCATTAGGGGCCTGAATCCAAAGCCCACTGAGGTCAATGAGAGCTTTTCCATTGATTTCAATGGGCTTTAGATGAGGTTCTCAAAATAATATTTTCTGTAACTGAAAGTGCTGAAAAATTCTTACAGGTAGACATCAATTGGAAGAGGCTTTATATATATATATAAATAAAATAGACAAGCTGTATGGGTTGCAGTAAGTGCATGGAAGTTATCCATATACTTTAGAATAGCAAAAAACAGGAATACGAACTGCCTTTAAAGACGTAGGCCTCCTTAGTGTTCCTGACAGGTCTTAAAATGCTTAGCTGGACATTTGACTGTAAATCAGATTGTAAGCTCTCTGGGACCAGGACCATCTTTGTTTGTCCAATGCCTAGCACAATGGGGGCCTGGTTCAATACAAATAATGAACAGTAATAATATGGTACGTTGTCAGCCATGTCTTTGTGGTCACTATGATTATACCCAAAGCTGGAAATCTGAACTCCTGAATTCTATTCGTAACTCTGCTACTGTCTTACTAAGTAATGCTGCTATAGCCTAAACTTTAAAAAATGGCATTCCTTGGGACATACATAATCACTGAATGTAAAAAAATAAGTGGGCATACCTACTTTCCTACTGCACAGAGGCTGAGTTTTGTTAATGTTTGTAAACCACTTAGGGCTCTTTGGGAGAAAGGTGCCATGCACATGCAAAATATTGGTATATTTTAGTCCCCTAAAACAAAGGGGATACAAAAATATCCTTTTCATAATAAATAAATAAAAATAAAAATAATAAATAATAGTAATACAACTCATTTAAATTCAAATAAAACATTGATCCGTGGCCCCGACTCCTAGCTGTGCTGATTGACCCCATAATCTGAGACTAAAAATACTGTGATTAAATTGCCTTAGTCTTCGTTTCCAGCATATTGGTTGACTTCTGTATGCAAGAGGGTTTTATGCATCAGAAATGACTATTTTTACACACTCTCCCCTTGGGGTGTAGTACAGTATAATCTATACTTATGTGCTTTTTCATGTAATGTGCTTGTAGCCAAAATGCGAGACCAGCTATGAGAAAATTAAATAGAACAAGAGCTGCCATGTGCTCCACAATTAAAGGAAACACTAAGTAGCAGCAATGGGAATTAAACAGGACAGTGTGTGATGCCAAATACCAAATGTGCAACCAAAATATCTGCCAAGCCTCCCTTATTTGTTACGATTTTTCCATATTTAGGTTAATACATGTAATTATGTATCCTGCAGTGGTAACAGGACTACGCTCAAGACCTTTCACAGCATATGTTGTTGGCACAAATATCCTCTTTGTGGAGGGAAAAAACTTGGCCAAGATTACATTTGTTGATTTTATATTGGCGTCCTGACTGTGCCTAACAGCTGGCCCTAAACGTAATGAAACCATGTTGGATTTATTCAATTAAACAACTATGCAGATTCTTCAAGCATGTATGTGTATGGCTCTCCTATCTCTCTGTATATTCTTTAACCAGCTTTATGACTTGACACCCCCTGTCTGTTAGTTTTGCTTTTTCTCGACATTGGCACTGGGAGTGTGGGCCAACATTATTTTGATTGTTTTGTTTTGTTTTTAGTTTTATTGCTGTCCCAATTCATTTAAACTGTATAGACAGAAATCCAGTTTGAAACACCACTGATCATATTCTGATACATTTCTGATGGTGCTTTAACGCCTGAACTTCCTGGGTGACATTAACCCACACTGTCTTCCCTTCTCTACTTGATTTTTTTTTCCACTAATCACCAAGGTATTCAAAAGTACTTTTTTTTAATAAAAGGGTTTCAATACTTATTTAAGGATATGCCAGTGAGCTATTTGCTGTAGAAAACTAGTCCCTCGCTACTGCCAAACATGCTACTCCCTGAGTGATTCTGAAGTTAGCACCTCTGAAACATTCTCCTCTATAGACACAGTATAAGGCTTGATTCTGATCTCACTCCCTGGGTGCATGAGCCATAATTCTCAGATATGACAGGGCAGCCTACAGCCAGATTATCCAACCACACTAGGACCTCTTCAGTGGCATGAGGATCCTCGGGTGGTGCAGAGCTGATGTAATGAGCCCAGTGATCTCAGGCTACCAAGTAGCCCACACAAATTAGAACAACCTTCAGGCTTCTCTAAATAACACAAGGGACTAGTGTAACATCAATTATGTTTATTGGCATTTGTATCTTGTAAGACAAAGTTTGGATAGAATACAAAAGAATTTTGAGACTATTATAACTACATTCGCATTTTTATTCAGGACCTGAGCCATAACATTTTGAGCTACTAAAGGACTCAAGAATATATGATAAGTTACCTGAGCCACATACAGAGGGTGAAATCCTGGCCCCACTGGGAGTTTTGCCATTGACTTCAGTAGGCCCAGGATTTCACCCAATAAAACCTAACACTGATTTACTTGTTCTCTCTCCCATAGTTGAGTGGCGAAAGCCCAGAAACATATGGAAAAATCTATCAGCAAGACTTTATTGTAACAAATTAGCGAGCCCTGGGGTCAGAGCCTCAAGCTATTAAGCCATATGAGCTATAGAAATGGAGTTACTACTAGAATTGTGGGAATAATTTCTAAAAAATAATTTATTCAAAGAATTCTGCCCTATGTTTCTTTATCAATTGCCTGTGAAAAAATGTGATTTTGTCAAAGTTATCTATTATTCAGAACTGATCATGAGGGCCTAGATTGCAAGATGGACTATTGGAGAATGCAGGAAATGTAGGACGTTACCCCATGTCATGATGCAAAAGTCTTAGAACATGGGACTTCTTAGGGGCTGAAGAAATTGCTGTATGGCCCATTTTAAATACAGGAATCTCCCCTTTCAGATGGTACAAAGCTCTATTTATCAATCAAGTCCACATTTCTATAGCATCTGTGTGCTTAGCACAAGATTTCAGATGCTCTGCTTGCAGGGCAGGGAGATAAGTGACCTCCAGCATTAGGGTAAAGCAGAGGATTGAGGGGTATATACCAGGGATCTCAAACTCAAATCACCACGAGGCCACATCAGGACTAGTACGTTGGCCTGAGGGCCGCATCACTGACACCTTTTCATACAAAGATACACTCCTCCCGCCTCCACTCCAGCCCTTCTGACCTGCCTCTTCGCACCCCTTCCCCACCCCCATTCCAACCCCTTCCCCAAAATCCCCGTCCCAACTCCACTCCTTCCCTGCCCCTATTCTAACCCCTTCCCCAAATCCCCACCCCAGCCCCGCCTCTTCTCCGCCTCCTCCCCTGAGCACTCCGCATCCCCGCTCCTCCCCTGGAAAGTCCTAAGTGCCGCCAAGCACTGGGAGGTAGGCGGAGGAGCGGGGAAGCAGCGCACTTCGGGGAAGCAGAGGGAGGAGGTGAGGGGCCGGAGGTGGAGGAGAAGGGGAGCTATGGTGGTGCAGAAAACAACAGAAATAATATGGTGGGCCACATGTTTGAGACTCTTGGTATATACTCTAGTCTGGTAATGGGATGGAGAGGAGTATACAGTCTGTATGTGCTCTTTCATCACCTATGGAGATATTCATACATTTTAAGATAAGAAGAGAATATTATGATTGTTTAATCTGACCTCCTCCATAACAGAGCCCAAAGAACTTCACACAGTCATTTCTGCATCAGGCCCATAATTCTGTTTGAACTGTAACACATCTCTGAGAAAGATACCTAGTCTTCATGTTTTTAGCCATGTGATAATTTACCAGGTACCTTTGAGGATTGCCACCCCTGCCTACTAATTCATCTCTGCTGGAACTATTCTAACATTCCAATACATTGAACGAGTTGACATATCAAACCATTACATAGAGATGGGCACATAAAAAGTTGTCGTAGAAACCGTGACCGGAGTCCCGGGGGAGCCAACTGAGGTCACTCAATTAGGGTGAACTGCAAAGAATGGGGCAGACAATGCCCAAAACTGGTCGATATTCCAATACTTAAATTTACCAAACCAGCACAAAACAGCTTCTATAATACCTCACTGGTTACCCATAAGCCAACAACACAGTTCCCTTAGAGTAACCCAGTCTCAGGCCTCCACCTAGACACCCAAGTCAAATATGAGGAGGATTACTGAAAATCTTATTCATCATATAAAAAAAGTCTACCAACCCCAAATGATAGGATATATTACCTCCCTGGTTAATGAATATTCCAAATCTTACCCAAATATACACTTACAGCCAATTCTTATTAACTAATCTAAAATGTATTAAAAAAAGAGAATTGGTTAGATGATCAATATACATACAGATATGAGTACAATCTTGAGATTCAGATTCATAGCAGAGAGGGTGAGCTTTGTAGATACAAAGAGTTCTTTCAGAAACAGTTCATAGGTTATAGTCCAATGTTTATATTAAGAATGGTCCAGTCAGGACTGGGATCTCAGCCTTATGGCTTAGGCTTCCCCTGCGTGAAGCCTCAAGCAGATCTGAGATGACAGGATCAGGCCCCAAGCCATTTTTATACAGTTCCAGGCCTTCTTTGACAGCTCGGAGTCCTTATGTGAACAATGGGCACTCATGGGGACTTTGAAGTGGACCCATTTCCTAAGCACTGTTGACCTTTACCAATATATATGTAAATACACAAAACCACAAACATTATCTACCCATATGTTTTTAAGGGTTGAATTTGAGTCATTTATCCTGCAGGATGCATAACCCTTTCTGCTCATGCATCACAGAAACATTTACTTTTTTCCTCCAAAAAGTGGAATTAAAATAGAATTTCCTATATGCTACCACCTCCAACCCCCAGCTCCCATCCCTTTCCCCAAAACACTCACCCAAAGACCAGCAGAGGCTAGATTCACCTGTGTACCATTTACAGTTTTTTTATGTTTAAAAATGTCATAACTTTAAAGTTCACTATCTTGTACTCCTGCTCCTGTAGGGATATATAAGGGAGTTTTATACCATTGTAAAGGAGAGATTCCCAGCTTCAGGGAAGGGGGTTGGGGTGCAGGAGGGGTGGGGTGCAGCAGGAGGATAAGGGCAGGGGGTTGGGGTGCAGGGTCTATGGGGGGCAGAGGGAAGGGGGTTGGGGTGCAGGAGGGGTATGGGGTGCAGCAGGGGCTCAGGGCAGGGAGTTGAGGTACAGGAGGGGTGTGGGGTATACACAGGGGCAGCTCTAGGCATTTAGCCGCCCCAAGCACGGCAGGCATGCTGCCTTCGGCGGCTTGCCTGAGGAGGGTCCGCCAAAGCCGTGGGACCAGCGGACCCTCCGCAGGCAAGCCGCTGAAGGCAGCCTGCCTGCCACCCTCGCAGCAACCGGCAGAGCGCCCTCAGTGGATTGCCGCCCCAAGCATGCGCTTGGCGTGCTGGGGCCTGGAGCTGCCCCTGGGTATACAAGGGGGCTCAGGGCAGGAAGTTGGGGTGCAGGAAGGGTGTGAGGTGCAGGCTGGGGGCTTAGGGCAGGGAGTTGGGGAGTGGGGTGCAGGCGGTGTTCGGGCTCCAGCCTGGCGCCGCTTACCTAAAGTGGCTCTGGGATGGCAGCAGCATGCACTGGGGCCAGAGCAGGCTCCCTTCATGCCTGCCCTGTCCCTGGCCCCGCGCCACTCCAGGAAGCACTGCGGCCCCAGGGAGGGGCGGGCAGCAGAGGGCTTTGTGTGCTCTGCCTTGACGCACCTCCAAGGACCTCCCCTGGAGCTCCCATTGGCTGCGGTTCCCTGTTCTCGGCCAATGGGAGCTGCTGAGGCTGTTGCCTGGAGGCAAGGGCAACTCAGGGAGCCCTCGCCCCCCCCCCCCACAAGGACATGGTGCCGGCTGCTTCTGAGAGTAGTACGGGGCCCATGGCACGATGGGGGGCAATCCCACGGGCCGGATCCAAAGCCCTGAGGGGCCGGATCCAGCCCACAGGCCGTAGTTTGCCAACCCCTGCTTTAAAGCTATGACATGGTTAAGTATTGAGAAGTTCTTTCACACAACATTTAGAGGTTTTTATGGCTCCCACTGAGTTGACTTGTGGCAACTAAGGCACCTGGTTTTACAGAGGGATATGAAAAATAGTGCTAATAAATTTTATAAAAACTCACTAAAACATTCCCAAAATAGCTTTTCTCTAACATCTGTGACATATGCAGAATGCAGGATGGCAATGGCACGATGAGCAATTGTTTGGGATGTCTCATGGCTTAGTCACTTGAGAATAATATACCCTTTACAAAGCTCAGACTGATATAAGCTTTCATACCACACCATATATTCCGTATTTTGTTTTATATAAAGGATGGCCTGCCAGCAATCTGCTTCATAGAATCATAGAATCTCAGGGTTGGAAGGGACCTCAGGAGGTCATCTAGTCCAACCCCCTGCTCAAAGCAGGACCAAACCCAACTAAATCATCCCAGCCAGGGCTTTGTCAAGCCTGACCTTAAAAACCTCTAAGGAAGGAGATTCCACCACCTCCCTAGGTAACCCATTCCAGTGCTTCACCACCCTACTAGTGAAAAAGTTTTTCCTAATGTCCAACCTAAACCTCCCCCTCTGCAACTTGAGACCATTACTCCTTGTTCTGTCATCTTCTACCACTGAGAACAGTCTAGATCCATCCTCTTTGGAACCCCCCTTCAGGTAGTTGAAAGCAGCTATCAAATCCCCCCTTATTCTTCTCTTCTGCAGACTAAACAATCCCAGTTCCCTCAGCTCTCCTCATAAGTCATATGCTCCAGTCCCCTAATCAAAGGGAATTGCAGAGCATCTCCAAAGTATAAGAGGGATGCAGAGCCCCAGCCCTCATAAGGAATCTATGCTACTGGTGCCCCAACTTGCCTCTTTACAGAAAGTTTATCTACCTAAATAATTAGGTGGGGAACTTTTGAGAATGCGGCACTACAGCCTGTGCTCACTGGGGCTAAAGTGGTGGCCCAGCTTTGACGCACTGTGTACAGCCATTTGTTGGCAGTGTGCTGTAAAACGTTTCAGATTAAATAGGGCATTATCCAAAGCCCCCTGAAACCAATGAGAATCTTTCCATTGACTTTAACAGTCTTTAGATTAGGCACTTGGGACCAGATTCTCAGCTAGTGTAGATCCACTGACTTCTGTAGAGCTACCCTGATTTACACCATCTGAAATTCAATCTTGTCCTTAATATTTATATTGTTGTAAATGGTGTATGTTTTTATAAATTTAAACAAAAAATATAGCTGTTTCCCCATATTTATGAACACAGTACAGCATTTTGGTGCTTTTAGAAATTGAGATATAAATCACTTGGGGATTTAGCTGGTGAAGATCTACACAGCTCCCTTGATTGTGATTTACACTAGCTGAGGATCTGTCCCTTGGTTCTTTGTTTTTTCTAATTGCAGAAGGTACCTGTCCACAGCATGTATACATTTTTGCTCATTCTTTTCTTAACAGCACGATTTAGCAAATATTTTGAAGCCAGAAAATAGGATTTTTATTTTTTTTAGTGCTCTGAGTCTGATCAATGACCCTTCACATTTACTTGTTTATAAAAAAATATGTATAAAGTCTGAAAACTTATTTGCCAAGTTTCAGCCTAGTGTAAATAAAAACAGTTCAGTTAAATACTCGTTAAAAAAAGTTTTATAATAGAAACATGACTGGAGTAGGCCCTTAACTACACTGGTGCTGCTAGGTGACACTATACTGCAGTGTTTATTTAAGGAAAAACACACTACAGGGTGTGTGACCATAAAGTTGTATACACATGCCTTGGATACATTGTGAAGCAAAGGACCAAAATGCCCTGTGCCTTCTCTACCATAGAAGTGCGCACTGTAGATCTTTATGACTGTACACTTGAAGTGCTGTTATCCCCTACATAAACACTATTATAGCAGCATCTGGCAACATGATATAAAATTATTTTTACTATATCTAGTTAATGCTATATTGCCTTATAGCACAGATAAATGTTTTAGATCTTTTCACAAACTTTGATAGATAATTTTATTTTATTCCATGGATTAGGTTTGGCTTTGAAAAAGCCTAATAATGGTTCTTTTTTAAATCACACTGGTTTCTGCTAGTCACCTTCACTGGGAACATTTATCAAAATGGGCTACATATTAAGTGAATTGAAACAAGAGGACCTGCTCTCTTAAATTATTTTCTATTATCTTTTCACCAAAGTCACAGAAATAATTGACAATCAGGATCTAACTCTATTGAAGTAGACAACTATATCAGAAATAAATTTGGTCCATTTGAATACATGGCTAAAAAGAGGTTTTACAAAATATTTTAACAAAATTATGAATTCCTCAGAGCATACCAGTGCCGTTGCGAAATGTAATGTAATCCTATAAATAATCATTAACTCCTCCAGTCCCTATTCTTCCCTTTACAATAAAATAAAATTGGGAATATTTCAAGTAAACATCCAGACATTTTATATATATATATTATCTGACCCTCTGTTCTTAATTTAATTCAGCAGTTGGCTACACACAGCCAGAAATAAAAATCTGGAGATTTCCATTGGCTTTATAATATGATCCAACATTTTAGCAGCAATTACTATTCCCATGACACCTAACCAAGTTTAACATGCATAGTAGCAAGCAAGCTACAGATGCTTCTTGTCATGAGAATATTAAAAACAGGATAGAAGATTATGTAACTCATTCTTTCTACAAACCAAACAAGCTGGCAATGAACTGAACTGATTCAAAAATGTTTTTGCAGTTTTGGTCTAAACATGAAGACCATATGGAGACTGTCACACATACTCAACTTAATTGCCTCTTCAGTGTCACATTCAGAAGTGCCTATATTGGAAAGTAAGACATCCCTAGATTCTCAACTTGTGCATGGTGAGACAAACTCCTTACTCACACTGGCAAGCAGTTATCTACAGAGTGGCCCAGTTGACTTCATTGGGACTACCCATAGTATTAAAGGTATCAGATCTCTAGCATAGTCTGCAGCCAGCTTACCTTTGAGTAATGTAAAACTAGATAGTGTCTTTTAAAAGAAATCACTGGTCACCATTAAAACTTCAGCATTTGCCAACAGTTTTTCTTTGCTTTTTAAAAACAGAAACATTGTAGGTCTTTAAGGGCCTGTGTCCACAAGGAAGTAGACCATCACAGATATAGCAGAATAATCATTACTACTTAGAGTAATTATTCCCCAATAAAATCACTTTTATTCTGGAATAGAGTGCCAACCTGGGGGAGTTGTATCAAGTTTGCCCAGAGACCCAGAATTACAGAAAGTGATGAAAATCCTCTTTTGTACATCAGGCACCTTCAAGGAGTCACCATTTGGGAATTCAAAACTTGAGACATCATGTCACTTTTGAAAATGTTGACCAATTATTGTCTTTTATTCAAGCTGACAATTCTTAATCCAATATTCAACAGAGTCTGTTTTTAAAATCCTTTCCTATATGAGGGGCTGTTTTAATACTCTAACTTCATGAAACTTTCAGAGAAATTTCACAATTAACCTTATATTCTTCTCCATATCTACAGTTTGGTAATAGTCAATATTCATGGTGCTGATTCTGTGGTTGGTCTTAAAAACACTTGAGATTCTGAGTGTTCAGCTAGTGCTATTTCTAAGCAGAGACAAGGTGGGTGAGGTAATCTCTTTTATTGGACCAACTTCTGTTGGTGAGAGAGAGAAGCTTTTGAGCTTACACAGAGCTCTTCTTCAGGTGTAAGACTGAAAGCTGGTCTCTTTCACCAACAGAAGTTGGTCCAATAAAAGAGATTACCTCTTCCACCTACTCTCTTTAATATCCTGGGTCCAAACAATGCTACAATAACATTTGTGACAAAGTTCCTCCTCTACCTTGGTGGGTCCTGTGCTTATTGGCGGATTTGCTCACCTCTCAGATTCACCCTGTGGGTCGGGAAACAGCCCAGAGACCTTCCCCTCTGGTAGAAGCCACAGTCCAGGTCAATTCCTCCTGTGTTTGATCAGGAGTTGGGAGGTCTGTTGGGAACCTGGGCCCACCCTCTACTATGGGTTCCAGTCCAGGGCCCTGTGGATTGCAGCTGTCTAGAGTGCCTCCTGGTACAGCTGTACAACAGCTACAACTCCCTGGGCTACTTCCCCATGGCCTCCTCCCAACACCTTCTTCTTCCTCACCACCGGACCTTCCTCCTGATGTCTGATAACGCTTATACTTCTCAGTCCACCAGCAGTATGCCTACTCACTCTCAGTTTCTTGCACACCACTTGCTCCCAGTTCCTCGCACGCACTTCCTCTCCTCTGGCTCCCCTCTGGCCTGACTGGAGTGAGCCCTTTTATAGCATCAGAGGGGCCTTAATTAGAGTCAGGTGCTTAACTGCCTCACCCAACTCTTAGCAGGAGTCAGGTGTTCTCATTATCCTGGAGCAGCCCCTGCTCTGGTCACTCAGGGAACAGAAAACTGCTTATCCAGTGGCCAGTATATCTCCCTTCTACTACTCTGCTGTTCCCAACTGCCCTGGGTCTATCACACATTGCAAACAACTATTTCTAAGCAGGCATTTTACAAACTCTCGAGGGATGTTGCTTGTAGAGGTCTTAACTTAAACTACCAAGTACATCTTGCAAACTTGGCTTCACTGTTCCCACTCCTGAAAACTGAACCCCAATGCCAAACAAACCCTGCAAGGCTTTGGATGTACCAACAAGAGTGAGAAACAATGTCATTTCTTCCATGTTTCTTCCAGAAATGGCCATTTTCTATGGGAAGTAAATGGCTGACATCTAGTATTAAATATTATTTTTATTAGTAACCTCTAGTATTTATATAGCAATTTTTAGCACAAAGGTGATAAAATCTTTCAAGATTACAGATCAAGATGGTATGCCAGCAGACCATAGCTCACCTTACTATAAAAAGGTTTAAAATATATTTGGAATATACGAGGCTCCAGATGTTGTACTGATTTGTCATTAATAGGTATATTTTGGATAAGTCAGCTACTTAGAATTATATATTGGAAAGCAACTTCAAACAACACATTGTATTCTAATCTTGTATTATTTGCTGTGAATATGTAGCATTTTGTAGATGCACTGAATTCATGCTAGGAATTCATACCTCTTCCAGATCCCAGGTCAATTTTGCTTGTGGGGAGGGTATCATCATATCTTTGTTGTGATACCTCACAACACGTGTGATCTTTTACATATACATGTTAGCGTCTTACCAACTTTGGTCCTGATTCTGATCCCCTAAACTGTATTGACAAATAGTAACTTTTTGAGTACTCTCACGGAAGTCAGAAGGACCACTGAGAGAGGCATGTACTACTCATCAAGAGGAAGGGAATCAGAATTTGGCCCTTCTAATCTAGAAACTCTAACCAATACTAAAAAACCCTTGAGCCTTAAGAATTTATTTTCCTTCCTTTATTACCACCAGGGAGAAAAACACACGTAAAGCATTTCTGCCATCTTTGTTAAAAAAAAACCAGAGGCGGACTAAACCTAGGCAATTCAAGCACCCCTATTACCTTGGGTCAATCCCTGAACTCAAGGAGAATATGCTGAATATGACTGAATAAAATAAGTGAAAAATTCTTCCATTTACTCTTGGTGAATAGCACCCTACTTGAATTGATTTCAGTTACAGGACTTGTGGAATGAGATACTACACATTGTGACTAAGGGCAGCAGAATATACTCCTGAGTAAGGACCTCCAGATTTGGTCCAACTATCAAATCTGTAATAACACACGTACATCTACGTAAATTATCCATACTGAAAATCAAATATGACGTATGTATAGGCACACAAATTGTATATGTCTATATTATTTATTTCAAGTATATGATTTAAACTATACATTCTGTTTGATGAAACTGAACCCAACTATAAAAAAAAACACAACAAATTAACAGTGGACATGCCATTAAAATGCTAACTAGAGATTGGCACAGAACACCTAAGGAATTCATAAGGGTGTTTACAGCTAAGGAATTTATAAGGGAACTTATAGCTTGGAGGAAACTCAGTGATAAGGACACCATGCCTAGTGCCGTCTGCACTGCATATAAAATTAGACTCTCTCACTTCATTAATGTGTTTAGCTGAATGCCTGACGACTCTTTAAGTTATCTGACCATTATAAGTAATAATTTTGTTTAAAAGGATATGACAGCTGCATTAATATAAATGCCAAAAGGGAAAATTGCCATAAGAGATAAATTACTACAATAGGTAAGTGATTATAAACACTTCCACAGCACCTAGGTCCTAAGATAGATTTACACACATCTAGTAAAACTTTATTTTGTCTAATAAATGTATATGTAAATACCATACACCTTTTTAATCTATGTCTGATTTTCTAGATTTTTGTTTTTCTCAATTTATTTCTTCATTGTAGGCTACAAGGCTCTAATCATCCAACTTTGTTTGTAGGTGCACTTCAAAAGCTTCCTTTTAGAATCCTACATTTGATTTCTGGGACGTATTTTCTTGTTAACTTTTAACATATGTCCCCTGTAGGCATGATTCACACAAGTCTCTGGAATTCTAAGGAAATGATGATCAGTCACGGAAATGTGTAAAGATTCAAGAACTCTGGCAATTTTCACTTCAAATGTTGTCAGCGAGCTACTATTATAAAAGTACTTTTTCTCACCACTTCACTGTAAAAGAAAAAAAATCCTCAATACAGCATAGCTTTGAGAAAAGTAGCACATTTAATGAACGCCACCTCCTGAAGGTATATATCCTCAAAGTTGATAACTGAATCAGTTACATTCAGAGAAATGCTTACTAGAGATGAGGTGCTCAGAATGGTTTGGAAAAAAGTTTATACCTTGATGCAAGAAGGAGGGTGGCGGCAGGGAGTAGCTAACCAACCAATAGACAAAACATACGGTTGAACATTCATGGTCTTAATTAAACACAGAAATTAGGTTCCATAATAGGCTGAATGTCAACATTACTTTTTGTTTAATGGCATCTTTGGAAAGGCCAAGTCAGATGCCTAATATACATGTAGATATTTGTTTAAGTAATTCATGGGTTGCTTTTCAAAACTTGAAAAGTGCTCCTTGACTCAGTCAAGAGCCGGTAAAAATTAAAAGTAATGAGCTCATTTCAATAAAAATTTATGAGACTGGTTTCATGCTGGCAAAATGGGTCCTGCAGGCAGTGTCCCTCCACCTGCTTGCCAGAAAAAAAATTTCCTCTATTTCAAAATATTTTACAAATCTTTTAACAGGATATTAAAGATACAGCTGCATCTGTATAGGAAAGTTGTAAAGACTCTGTGTGTCTTTGACATTATCAATACCAGCCGTTTTACAATGCAAAAGGAAAATGTTAAAAAAAAAATCAGGAATCATTATTATGTTAATTGAAACCTCTCATGAACATGTATTAATTATGCTGAAAATGAGTGGTGTCACAATGTCAATGAAATATTTTTGAACATTGTTATGAAACTATAGTTAATACAGCAAGGATAAAACAGAAAGTTAAACAGAATGAAAGTGTTTAATGCAAAGGATCTAACTCAGGCTTCCAGTAGTGAAACTGTCACTTGTCTTGCCACACTGGACCCAATTCAACCTTGGATCTCTTGAGTCAATGGAAATAAACTAGGGATGATTTTGGCGCATCATGCCTATGATAAAATCAAAGGTATTTATGGTATACAAAATGATCTACAGCTAATGGAGACCATATCACAGAATGATCACAGTTTTCTTGCAGTGTTTTCAATTAATTGTGATAGGATAGGGTGTTCAGAATGGAGAGTTGGGATCAACTTTGAAGGACATCTGAAAATGCACCCACACATTTGCAAACACATCTATTACCATAAAAAAACCCTCCCAGATTCACATACAAAACATTATTTCAAAAAAAACCCTATCATTATCAAATGGATACTCTCGCAAATCACACAGATACATTTGTGAAGGCCCTTTTGAACATGGGATCCTGCAAGAACATATGCACACAAAAGAGATGAGTTAAATGACTGAGAAATTCTTAATTCTCTTATTTTCCATTGTGATACTAAAGATATTTAACAATTCATAATTATATGTAGTGCATATTGAAAATAAGATAGTTGGGTGCCCAGTTAGAGTTTTGTAACACAGAATTTAACATGACTGAATATTCTGACCTGGATGTTCATTGTGACTGTTACATGTGGTGAGAGATAATGAATAAGTGACTTGTAACAGTGAGCTCCTGCAATCAGTGAGCCTAATTTTGCACTCATTTACAGCCGGGGAATGGTGTGTGTGTGTGTGTGTTTCTTACTGAAGAATTGGATCCTACGTATTTTGAAATGCTTGATGTGGGATAATATATGAATGGAGTATAATGCGAACTGACATATCCTAGTGAGTCTGGTGTATATATTCTATTCACTAGGATATATATTAGATTATATATTTATATATATTAGAATGGAAGTGACTAAAAAACCTTCTAATACTGCTGAATATAATGCTTCACAACTTAGAATGATCAGATACTGTACAGCAATTTGTGTGAAAGGGTTTCACACTAACATTTTATCTAAAACTACATCACTTTCTTTTTTTAAACTGGTGTTTACATTTTTCCTACCACTGGCTCAGGTGCAAAACTTAGCACAGTGGAAGGTGACTTCAGGTGCTAAATCAACATTGACATCATGTGCCATTCAGAATGTTGGGAATGGGTGACATCCACCTTGATTGCATTGGCCTTGTTAGCACTACAAAAGTAATTTCCCCTCTGATATTCACCCCTTCTTGTCAACTGTTGAGAATAGGCCACTTCCATCTTAATTGAATTGGCCTCGTTAGCACTGCCCCACCCCCCTTGGTAAGGCAACTCCCATTTCTCATGTGCTGTAATATAAATACTAATTACTGTATTTTTCACTCCATGCATCTGATGAAGTGGGTTTTAGCCCATGAAAGCTTATGCCCAAATAAATTTGTTAGTCTCTAAGGTGCCACAAGGACTCCTCGTTAAAGCAGATGTGGCTTTTTCTTCTTGAAAACACTTTCCTAGGCAGCTTCAGACATCTGTGAAACTCATTCACTGAAGTGGGGGTGAAGTGAAGTGGGGAGATTTAGCCCTCACATGTCCATAGAGAGTGGATAAATTTATCTACCATCCATGCGCTACTCATCTTGACAGCCCACGTTTCTTTATTAGTGATAAACTTGTGATAATTCCTTGCTTTGTTGAATCTGTTTGAGGAATGGGGCTATGTGATCAGATTGATTAATGCTAGATTGGGACTGTGGAGAAGACTCACCTAGAGAGTTGCAGAGTTTCAGGAACTGTTTTCTACCAGTCAAATTCTATATACTGTTACCAATAAGAGTGGCGGTAAAAAAGGGAGGTCATCAAAATGAGGCTTCTACAGTTCCAAGAATTACTATAGATCCATCCATGAAGGGAGAATGCACTGATACTTAATCATAGTGAACTCAATGGGTATGCATATGGATATCATATGTACAGTCTTAAAAAATACACTGTAAATCAGCATGACATGGAAATGTAAGTGCTACTCTTAAACTTTTCCAAAAAAATTCAGGAGCATAAGCTGAAACAGCAAGAGAACAGAAATAATTTATACATGTCTATGTAGAATTACACTGTATATTAACAGAGCACACTCTGTAAAAAACAGTGTCTTAGACACAGCTCTTCACATTATAACCATGCTACTAATAAACATATAAGCCATTCTTAAAGAAACATGCACATAATTCATATGTTTTCTTCCCCATCTTGCACCAGTTTTTTTTCCCATATTTATTTTTCTATATTTAGAGTATTACCATTTCAAAATATGGGCTGTTCCAACGCCATATGTCTCACTGAATTTATCTACGGCATGTGTAGCCATCAAATTTCATTTAAAATTGGCTAAAAGGCAGGAGGAGTAACATTTGCAAGGGAAATGGTATGGAGATTTTTGTCCTTATCCTGTGCTTTGCCTTTGCTCTGGTGTATTTGGATATTTAGATCTTATAAATACAAGCATATTAGTGTCCAAACCCAGGTGCTGACTCTTTCTGGAAATCTGGCCATGTGCCAGGGTGTTCTTCATTTCCCTGTAGGTTTTTCCAACGTATGTATATTTTCTTCTATATAGGCTCAAACATTAGTGCATTGGAAGTTGATAGTCACAAAAAAATGCAATATGATAGTAAAAAGAGAAACATCTTTGTTAAAAGTAAGATGCAACGTCAACTGCACAAGTTATAAATCCACTTTCTTTTAGTAAAATGTGACCTTAGCACTACTGCATTCTGTTTTTCTTCTCTGAGGTGTTGTTGACACTCTCAGCACCATCTTCAAAAGCATCGTATGCCTTTGTGTGGTATAAAACCAGTAGGATTCCAATTTTGCCATCAATCATATTTAATAGCATATGCTATTAATGTAATTTTGTTATTGAAGATTCCAAATCTATTCAGTGGATTGCATAAGACAATTATGGTTTTTGTTACATGCATGCAATCAGATATCTTTTTAAATTAGAGCAATTAAATATGGTCATTATAAATGGTAGATTATAAAATATTCATTAAATAACAGGTGATATGGCATTCTTTTGCTTTGAAATAAATGACAGAATAAAATAGTGAGATTTATTTTAATTATTTCATTTATATATATATATATATATATATATATATATATATATATATATATATATATATATATAAAGATCTGCTTAATGGAAAACATTTCTGAGATTGGGAAGTATCACTTATCCCTTTTATTTGTGCACTATCTGGATTTTGCAGATATCTGATTAACAAACACCTCCCAACATTGTACAATCTGAAGATCTGTAATAGACTTTTGCCAGCAATGAGGAAGTTCTCCATGTTTTTCTATAAAAACCTCATGTAGACCATTTGCAACTTTTTACCAGCAATTTTAACGGTTCTGGGCTCATTTCACCCAATTCATTAATGTGAACAAATTGTACATATTTTATAACAATATCATGTAAGTTGATAAACTTTTTCATTCCAATGTTTTCTATTGTTACATGTTAATAACTGTTCTTGAGGAATGATGTAGCAGCCTTGATGACCTTATAAGAACTATAATGTGAATACTAAATTGAGAACACAGAAAACACATAGGCAGCAAGATACTATTGGAAGAAAGATATATAAAGCATCTGGATTATTTTCATTAGAAGCCTTTTAAGTGGTCATGGTGGAATTTAGTGATGTTGAAAGAATTAGAATAGTTATTGGTCTTTCTTGTATTTCACGTGTACACTCAGATACACACTTATTTTTATAATTATATAGTGACTATCATACACCCCTACTTACTTTTTAATGATAACCATCCATTATTACTCTAGGTCACAGCTGGAGACAGTTCGATTGGCTGTGTGTGCACGAAGCAATGCGGGCCAGTGAATTTCACTTTTACTGAATACCACATACATGTCAACTAGGACTTGAAAATGGTGTGCAGTAAAAGTCATGGTACAACTTCGCTGCTTTCCAGAATATGTAATACCTAACAGTATTAGGTGAATAACTTGATCCCTTGAATATTTGAAGATAATTACTATTCTCCAATGACTGGTTGTCTGGATATTTTAGATATTTGTTTTGTGGTGACTCTTACAGTTCATAATTAAAGACTTAAAGGAAGTATTAAAGGAAGACAAAGGAAGGCTTCAGGAGATTTTGCATGTAGCATGTAGTGTGTAATAATAACACAAGCAATAAAGAATGTAAAAATGACAGTATTATTCAATAGAAGGCATTTTAATATACATTTCATATTCACAGTTGCTAAAATGCTCAGTGTTGAACAACGGAAAAAGGAAAGTGTGCAAGCACAATGCCATTTAATTATTCCTTGTAGATAAGAAAACCATCAGTGCTCTTAGGAAGAAAAGCAAGACTTAGGACCAAAACTGTGCCCTTACACACGTAGGGGACATTAGACTCGGAGGTTCCCATCATTGAGTTCTCTGCTTTCATTCTTTGAGAGGTATGGGCAGGGTCTACCCCCAAAGAAGATAGTGATGGTCTGTTCCACAAACACCATAGATCCAGGGAAGTCACAGATGACACTGACTCATCTATGCAGTGTCCTGTGTGGAACTCTGGGTCCTTTCCTGGGTCTTTCACAACATGACTCCAGTGTTACCACAGTAATAGGCACACCCCCCTCCAGAACCCTCTTTCAAACAGTGGTAACCTACAAAGGCATGCACTGCAGAGACCTGAGGCTGTGATAAGTTTCTCTGGAGAACATTGTGCAGCTATTGAAGAGGGGAATGATGTGCATTCTGCCCAACCCTGACTCTAGCCCTCATCTACCCCCTCCAGCCAGCTCACTGCCCCCAGATGGATTCTGGACATGCAGAGAACTTGACAGAGTTTGAAGAACAAGGGAAACTGATTCAGCTGAAGCTTCATTTCCAGGAAATTGACACATGGAGCAACCTCTCCACACATGCTGAAGAGGGGCACAGTCAGGCTCATAGATGGGTGCATTGGTCACGTTCTTCTAATGCCAGTTCTACTATCACTCCAGTCTGTTCTCAAAATCATTTAATTGTAATTTGAAAGAAAAAAAAAAAAAGGAGCGGACTAATTTTAGAATAAAACTATAGACAGATCATTTACACTTTAAAACTTTCACAAGCAATATTATACGCAACGCTGCTGCATGTGAAGAGAAAAGGAGCCAGCAACAATGGGCACTAGCTTTTACAAAAAGTTTGCTGCAACTCGCAATACAGATTCTAAATATTAATTTTGGCAGTGAACCTTTGATGGAGGCTGAAATTCAGAATAGTAGCTCTCTATGCAATAGTTAATCATATTATTTTTAATAAAAACCAGTTTGGTTGTTTTTAAGTATGAGAGAGCACAGCAAATACATAAGTCAAAGTTTCTGATTGCTTTTGTGTTCATTCAAATGTGTTTTTATGTAATTAAATAAAACTTGGTAACTCTTTTATTTCAATAATGTGGGATAGTACCTTTGTGCAGTGGTTAAAACAAATGAAATACTTAACTTGGAAAAGCGTTACTATCCATGCACAATGTCTACTTTTCATAAAGCCTTATACACGATGCAACATACATAAACTAACATCTGCTTAGTCTTCATTTAGGCAAATTTCTGCTCCTCCCTACACCAAAATAAATCCGTCAAAATAAGCCCATTCTTGCTCCTTCTACCAACCCAAAACCCTTACGTGAATGTATAACTTATCTACCTCTTGCTTCCCTTTTCTCCTGCTACTGGGTTCTTTTCTTCACTCCTTCTGGAACAGCACTAAGGAATGGCAAAGTAATTAATTACGCTTCATTTAGTCCCAGCTAGGTTCAAGATAAGGATATGCTTTAATGATATACTGGGTCAGGGCCTTAACTCTCAATCTCACCACCACTGTAGTTGACGCCTGCTGGGCTTCCCATTCTATCTGATATGCTACTATACATTTTCTTTCATGTTAAACTGCGGAAGATACTGTAACATTTTCCTATAGACATATCAAGGTGGACAGATGTGACCTTGCAGTACAGTAGTTCCTTAGGCCTGGTCTACAGAGGGGTTTGGGGGGGAGAACGATCCAAGTTAAGCAACTTCAGCTACGTGAATAATGTAGCTGAAGTCGAAGTACTTAGATCTACTTACTGCGGTGTCTTCACTACGATGAGTCGACTACTGCCGCTCCCCCGTTGACTCTGCCTCTCGCCAAGCTGGAGTACAGAAGTCGACGGGAGAGCACTCGGGGATCGATTTATCGCATCTAGACTAGATGCGATAAATCGATCCCCACTGGATCGATCGCTGCCTGCCGATCCGTCCGGTAGTGAAGACATACCCTTAGATTGGAAAGAGGTGTTAGAGATTGTACAATGAAACACCTGCAACTTCTGACATTACACAGATATCCCCCTTGATAACGAGGACTCACAATAAAATGCTTCGCATTCTGATGTAGAATGTCAGGCATAGCAGGCATCTATTCAGAACAGAAATTTAGGGCAAGAACCTACAGGAATCTTGAAGAAGATTAAGGGAGAGTATTGCCACCAGTTGACCACAGTGCTTTGTTACTTACAAACCTAAGAAGTGCAGTAAGATGAGGACAGGAGAAGCTACAGAGTGGCAACAACATACAGCTCAACATACAGGCACTAAGAAGCTGGGTGTGAAATGCAGTCCTTAATATTCCATACATCTTGCAGTACGAAAATATCTTTTATACAAGAACTCCGTTTTCTTCAATGGAATTCAACCTGCATTGCAAAATACCCTAATGAGCCAGTGGATGTGTAAAGCTTGAGGACAGTGTTTTCTTAGCTCATTGAATAAAATATAGATTTTTCCACTCGCAAATAGCAGAATATAATATGTTATACATTTGGGGCCTGATCCTCAACTGGTGTAATTTGGCATAACTCTATTGACCTCAACAGAGTTACGCTGATTCATTGCAATTCAGATTCTGGCCCTAGAAATCTACCTGGAAATCAAGGATAAATATAAAATAGAAAGGAAGCGTTTGAGTGTAATGACATTTAACTGTGTCACTGTTTGGCGATGGATAAAAGAAAGATAATCCACATTTCTGAGAGTACAAGCTGCCCTCGTGGTTGCGCCTGCTATCTGTCTCTGAGAAGTGCAGCTCTTAAGTACACTAAAGTGACTTGGTTAACAGCCGTAGTAGCTGATACTAAAAACTGCCTATTTACATTCACATGACTGCATGTACAACCTTATCCGGGCCTTATCTTTACCCTTGTTGTACCCACATTTCCCCTAATCACTACCAGTGGTCAAGTTTAGAAACATTCTAGAGATTTAGAAATGTTTACTGGGACTCTTTTCTATATCACTTCACTGTAAAGCCATAAGTCCAAATATGCAGGCTTCTTAGGGAGAAATAAATACAGCTAATCATTTTCACAATAGTTTAAACAGACATCTATCTCTAAAACAGCTCTTCTGTGCATAACGAGTCAAATTTAGATACCTTCTGGGGCTAGAACACATGCTGTGTGATTCCCATCTCCACCACCAATTGGAGTATTGAGTATCTCTCTCTCTCATTTTTAGTCCTGAAGATTTGGGAAACATTAGACCTTTAACCTCTCCCTGGTAAAGGACTGACTATACTGCTGTCCTCAATCCTAGGCCCACGTGTGGTTTTGAGGGGACAACAGGGAGAAATTCCACATCTGAGAGGAAAAAGGGAAAGATTTTTATGGAGGCTGATGTCTGTCTGAAGCTGATCAGGGGGTTGGAATGACAGAAGTACCCCTAGCAGAGGGGCGATTAGTACACAAGGTGACAGTCAAAGGCGTTTGTACAGGTAACATCAGTAAAGACAACGAATGATATAACGGGGAGCTACTGGGGTGGCAGTAAAGGTGAGAAGGAATGGCCCTTTCTATGCAAGGATCTCTAAGCACTTTAGAATCATTAATACTTCCAGCACAATTATTGACGGATATACTGGTAAATTCACTCCACTGTACATGTGTGTAAACTAATGAGGCCATACAAACAAGCCCAAGACAGGTCTGTGAACAGAACCCACAATCTCCAGCTACCAGCACATCTAATTACTAGCCCCCTTTTATATAACAAAAATACAATATTCATTATCACAAAAAACCTCAGAACTATGTGCTCTTCCTATATAATAAATTTAGGATATCAAGAAGGTGAAACAAAAAGCAAATGAATCAATCACATACATTAATGGATGTTTCAAATCAATTTAACCTGGTTTGTAATACATTTTCTTAATGACAAATCAATGTCAAAAATAATGAAAGAACTAATGATTCTGTGTGTTTCTCCAAAGTCTCAATTGTTAGGTATGGTTGTATTGTCTGCTAGACCTGGCACTATTTATTGGGTCCAAATAGCTATATTAGAAATAGGATTCCAAAGCTCTCATGCTTTTCAGTACAAAGTATACAGAACCTTCTCCTCTTACAAATTTTGAGAGGCGTGAGAGAAAGAACTGCTTAAGATGCTTCATTCAACCCTTGCGTTCTCCCCACCAAAAAAAGCAGGTTAGATTATGTTATTTTTAGCTTTACTTGAATTAAAGACTGCAAACTGAACATTACACACTTGATCTCATTTGAGTGGCTACTATTGATATAATTTTGTTAGTGTGTCTTCTAAGTTCTCTCCCCTTTGAGACTCCACACCTTAAAGTTACTGTTCAATGGTCTGGCAGTATAAGGGCCTTAAAGAAGGCACACATTACTTTTACATATTATTAGTATTTATTTCTATTACATTAGTACCAGCATGCTAGATGCTGTACAAATATATAGCAAAGAGACAGTCCCTGCCCCAAAGAGCTTAAATTTTTAAGTGGAAGATGAGACAACAGGTGGATATAACAAAGAGCCAGATAGAGCATAAGGTAACAATGGTCATGGCACACCAGCTACCTAATCATTTTTTGTAGACACCACGGCAGAGAAGAGTTTTAAGGTGAAATCTGAAGAAGACAATAAGTTGGCTTTATGCAGCACTCCTCCCATGAAAAAGGGACGGACTGGGATAAGGTGGAAAAAGTGCTTGATGTTTTTGGGTTTTTTTTTTAAATAGTCAACATTTGCAAAATGAAGATAGGAAATGGCATTTCAGTACTGTCTAAGAGAGGGTAAAGTGGAGATAAGCCATAAAAGGACCTTAAAAGTAAAGACAAGTAGTTTGTGTCTGATGCATAACAGGGGAAGTGTGGGTGGGGGGAAGGAAAGAGACTTATTTGGTTGAGGCCAGGAAAGTGATGTTTACAGCAGCATTTTGAACGAATAAGAGGTGTAAAATGGGATTATCAAGGCCAGAATGGAGGATGTTGCAGTGGTGAGATATGATAGGAATAGGACCTGACGAGAGATTTATAATGACATATGATGCATTTCTTTATTAAACAAGCTTTGTTGGTACCACGCTACAGTGACATATACTGGGTACTCAAGGAATATATTATTGCTGCAACTAGGATGAAGAACTACGGTATTGATAAAACTGGTTCAAATATTGCTAGAACACTATATACTATATACTATATATACTGGTTATATACTATAACCATTGGAAAATTTTAGTTCATAAGAATGCTTTTCAAGTAAGCTGCTAATATACAAAGAAAAATCACAAACTCTCAAAGATATGCAGATCAGAGATCGCTCAGTGGTTTGAGCATTGGCCTGCTAAACCCAGGGTTGTGAGTTCAATCCTTGAGGAGGCCACTTAGGGATCTGGGGCAAAAATTGGTCCTGCTAGTGAAGGCAGGGGGCTGGACTCGATGACCTTTCGAGGTCCCTTCCAGTTCTAGGAGATTGGTATATCTCCAATTATTACCTTAGAGGCAAAAATGGATCTGTCTAAACTTTTGTCTTTGTTCACGCCAAAATAATATATAAAGGGCAGTCAATCATTTAAAGAAAAACATTTGCTCAAAGAATATTCATTAATTATTTTTATTTTGAATTAAATCATAATGAAAAGGTGCCCCACACCTTAATACACAAATTATATACTGTTATACCATGAGTCACAATGATTAAACTAGAGTGAGGCTGAAATACAATCTAGATTTGTAATTCCATCAAAATCAACACGTTTATGAGCAGCATTTGGACCACTTTTGATTGGTATCTTGACAGTTGATTCTTGTGATAAATCCCTTTTTTTTTAAATGTGCTTTTAAGGGGCTGATGGCACCGTCTAGCGCTAAACATAATGCATGGCAATATGCATTACCAAGCTTTGCTTATATATTGTACCTCAAACCTATTTTGCAATACCAGTTTCTTTTCCACTGCTGAGCCTTTTTTGGACACAGATAAAAATGGTGAATTGTTACAGATTTGTGAAGAGGCCTAATGTCCATCCACAGGGGGCTATGCTAAGGTTAGCAAGCTAATTTCAATTGTGACCCAAGACAGACTTTTGAACTCATGTCTTCAGAGGTGAAGAACCAGGGTATTAAACTTAAATCACTCAAAGCTTCCTTGCCAACATAATGAATGTTTTTAATAAGATCGACAGCACTGTTGGGGAAACTGTTCAAAAAGCACCCAAACCATTCCTTTAATGTTTAAAACTTGATAAAATATTTACAGTACCAGAAGCCTGATAAAATACAATAAGCTCCTCCCTTTAACTTGATAGCATCAAATTATATTAACAGTAGCCTATGAAAATTAATGACAATCTTTACTATTGGAAACATTTTCATGTTTAAACGATTAACTGTTTTAAGTATTTTTAATGTGCACATATATGTCCATTGTAAACAGGAAGGAAATACAACAGTACTGAAAAAGCAAAGGGTTTTTATCCTCACCAATTTTTTTTTAAAAAAAAGATTGTGTGGCATTGTAGGATTCCAAGGACCCAGTCCCACTATAGAACACCCAAATGACTTCAATGGGAATTTTGGATGACTATCCTAACATATGATTAGGCCCTACTTGTCAGTTCTGCTCTAAGATATACGCATGCAGCTCCTATTGCTGCCCATGGGATCTGAAAGGCAAAACTCCAATCTTAAGTGAGTTTCAGTCTTCAATTTTTATTATTTCTTTCTATTACAGTAGTGCTTGGAGGGCCCCAACCAAGATCAAGGCTCCATTATGCTAGGCACCGTACGGTGCTCATTTTGTGACCTTGAGTAAGTCATTAACCTCCTTGTGCCTCAATCTCCCCAGCTGTAGAATTAGTTGAATGAAAAACAGATGCTGCCTCAAAGGTGAGCTCTCCTGGGCAAATAAATTAAATAAACAAATAATTTAAATTTTACTAGCAAATAGCTCTTCTGTATCTTCTTCAAGCCAGTAATGACAGTATTTTGGTTTTCTAAACTTGAGTACGGATGAGGATTCTTGTGAAGAAAGACTGTTGCTAGCCATCCTTTTATATACAGCACGGCAAAGCAAGCAACTGCTCTTCACGAGTTACACTCCTTCACTGTAGTCTTCAGCGTCACACACTTGGTTACAATTTACCATCTGCACGATGTATGTTAATAGCTAGTTGCTAGTATTCAAACATACAAAAAAACCACATCCATCTGCCATGTAGTTCAGCCACACATAACTCAATCCCACCTTTAGACAAAACAACTGCTGTTTACTCACAGGCTGACAATGAAATTAAATGATTGATGACATGTGTGGCTACCATCTAACACTCAACCAAATGCGCTCTTAGCATTTAGTCTTCACCTGTTCCTGGCATAAAACAAAATGGGCTTTTTCAAAGTAATTATTTGTAAAGAAAAAAAACAAAGTTTGACACTTGAGCAAAAGCTCACCACTGTGGTGTCTTCAAGTAACCACCAGCAAAATGGTAGCGTTGTTTCTCTTTCCCGGGCCTTATTTTTAGTCATCCACTTAGATGAATTGCATTTTCTTTATATGTTTGTAAGATGAACACATACCAACATGAAAAGAAAATTCTGGTTGGCACATGATATAGTTTGCAAATAATTTAGCAAATGTCTCAGTGCATCATAAACTCATACTTTTAAATGGTTCAGTTTCTAGCAGTAAAATAAAAAGCCTCCATTATAGTAATCATTACTAGACGCCTATTATTGATACAAACCAACCAACATTCTAACTCCTTGGAATTAAATAACATCTCTCTAAGATTTCAATCCATTCTTGGAAAGCAATCAAAGGCCTCTTTTCCATAAGATTGTTGTTTATAAAAAAGCATTTGATTGTTGCATTGAAGTGTGCACTCTATGTGTAAAAAGGTGTTTATGGGGTTTAGTACAGTATAGTTAATACCCAAGCAATACCAAGCCCTTTTATAATAGAGAACCCTTACTGAGAGGATATATATTGTACTTTTCTTCAAGTACACAACATGCGCTTACATTGACCGGTGGTCTCTAATATAAATCTGAGTTGAATTAGTTTCAAGCTCACAGCTCTGTCCTGCCCCCATTAAGAACAGTAACACTTTTGTACTTTGTTCAAAATAAACAGCAGTGTTTGAGAAATGCATGCCTACAGTATTTCTGTACAATGTACTGTAACAGCAGCATTGTATTTACACTATTCTACAAAAATCAGGAAACAACGTATGTTGTGTAGGATGAATACCTTTTTTACTTGAATATCTGTGACCAAACAGAAAGTGCATGGGAGTGCAGAGAGACTCACAGGAACAACCCTCCTCACAGAGATAGAGAGTGTGTAAAATTGATGTACAGTTAAGTCAGTGAAGTTATACAAGGGATGAATTTAGCCTACATTATTTATGTATTCAAACCTTGACTTGGCAAAGTACCTACACATGTGCATAACTTCAAGCACGTGAGTAGCCCAACTGAAGTCAATGGGAAACGTAAGGGCGCAAGCCTAAGGGCAGAATGTGGTCCTATTTATTTATTCCAATGGGAGGGGACGAGGGTTTCAGTGTGCAGAGGAAGGAGGGAGTAGGAAAGAAAGTTATTCCTAAAACTGAAAGCAAAAGCAGCCAAATTGGGAACAATTCATGCAAGATTTGACCCACGGTGGGATTTTCAAAAGCACCTAAATGACGTAGGAGTCCAAATCCCATTGAAAGCCAATGTGAGCTGATCTCTAAAGTCATTTAGGCACTTTTAAAATCCCATCCTGGGCCAACGCTTGCATGAATTGTTCCCCTTCAGTATTTATAAAATTACTTAACTTTTGCAAGCAATCATCCTACTCTTACACTAGCTCGGCTGTGTAAGTGTGTAGGCAAATAGGGCATGGATTTCCAATCACTCTATCACTATAGCTCTGATTCTGCAGAGCACTTAAGCACATGCCCTCACTATAATAATGAGCAGTCCCATTGAATCCATTGGGACTATGTACATATTTAAGATTTAACACAACTGCTTTGCTGAATTAGAGCCTATTTCAGAAGAGACTGACCATTTCTTCACACAGTTCACTTGCAATTTTCATCCTTTGCACCTGTGTGCACATTTTGTAGCAAATATGTATATATGATAGAACTTATCTGTTGCTGTAGATCACGTAATTGGAAAACACTCACACATTCAAATAAAATGAAAAAAACTTGATGAAAGAGAATATGGGCTCTAACCACTGTAGCGTCCTGTCTCTCACAGACACTTCAAGCCATTCAAGCTAATTCACTGACCCAACCTGAGTTACAGAAGCACTGTAGCTGTTTCATGACCACTTACTGCAGTCTGTATACAGGCAAAACTCCCACTTACAGTTCTTCAGAGAACACCGCATACGTAACAAAGAATGTCTGTACTGAATGGCACTAGATGCTTCTGGGAAGTAGTGCAGAGTATATGTATATTGATAGTGATTGTTGCAGAAACCAAACCAAACAAATGCAATATACAATATATAAATCAATATTTGGATGAACAGAGGGCCAAATAAAATGGATAAGCAAGTATAAACCGACTCACCTTCCAACAATTAAGTCAAAGTGAAATATAGCGTTAACATCTAATTACAAGAAAAAACTGTGAAGTATGTTATAAAGTCAAGTGTTTGCACAGAAACATTTTTGCTAGAAAGCAAAGTGGTAGCTCATTTGCATGTTTCTTTTTGTTAGCACACAAAGGAGTCAAACTGCTAAAATTAAGATAGCAAGTTGTTTGAAAACCTCATTTTTAAGCAGAATAAATTAGGTTGAAAGCAGTGATTTTATATATTCCTGATATTCGGATTGTGCATCTGAAGTACATGTCTGTCTGAAAAACAATTCTGATCCATTAAATGTTCATTTTGATTTGCAGTGGACTCTTCTGATTTGGGGCTTGATCATCAAGGTGATAAACATGCTGGCCCTGATCCAGCAAAGCCCTTAAGCGCATTGTTTACTTTAAATATGTAAGTAGTTAAGCAAGTGCTTAAGTGCCTTGCTGGGTAGGGTCCAGAGTATCCAGCACCTTACCCAAAACCAGCCCAAGCCCAAAACAAAAGGAAAGTCCTCAAAGTAAGTTGCTTCCATGCTTTTACAAATTATTATATTTCCTTCTGCACACACGTGTCGATAGTTTACACCGCTCTGCCATGGTGTGAGAATGCCAAACAAGAGGTGAACCATGAACCTCCCCTGCTCAAAAGTGAAAATGTGTGAATACTATGATGTGATTCATCTGGCTGGGTAGTTAGCTACACATCTTCCATTAATTTGGATGGCAGACAGGTGGCTCAGTCTCCTGCCCTGCTTTAAAAACCTGAACCATGGTACTTCTCCTCTGAGACTCTCAACACTTTTTAGAAGCATTAATTAGGACTCAACACCCCTTTTAAGGACCGATCTTGCAGTATTCAAACAGGCATGACTTTCACTGAAACCTAGGAGAGCTTTGCCTGCACAAGGACTGCATGATTCAGCCCCTCATAGGTAACTGCTAGAGATGGATGATTAGGCTGATCTAGATTTTGAATTATTTGTATGTGATGTGCATTCACTAACTATAGGGAACCCCCCCACACAAGTCATACCCCCCACCCTAATATTTTCTAAAAAATGCTGTAGGATCAGGTCTTCATAGGGTGACCAGACAGCAAGTGTGAAAAATCAGGAAAGGGGTTGGGGGCTAATTAGGGTGACCAGATGTCCGGATTATATAAGGAACGGACCCGATTTTTGGGTCTTTTTCTTATATAGGGTCCTATTCCGCCCCCCCCCCCCCACACACACACACCCCTGTCCCAATTTTTCACATTTGCTGTCTGGCCACCCTAAGGATAATAGGAGCCTATATAAGAAAAAAACCCAGAATTGGGACTGTCCCTATAAAATCAAGACATCTGGTCACCCTAGGTCTTCACAGGGCTATTGTGAAAACTAATTAAAATGTTAAAGAGCCTGCTTCACAACCTTCCTGTCCCCAATACCTATATAGCATCCTGGAAGATGTAGCCTGATTTTGGGTATACTGATAATATTAATTTGGATAATATGGGAATTTAATTTATTAATTTAATTTTATTTGATTTTAATCATATTAATAATTATCATCATCAATATGAATTAGTATGGGTTTTAGGTTCGCCAGTCTGTTTGATCAGAAGATAAAAGTTCTTGTCTTGAATCAGGCTTCACAGAATTTATAAAAGACTCTCAGGTTTATGACAGGAAGCTCACACTGAGACAGGTAGAGCCTTAAAGACTTTTTTTTATTAAAATTAATAATAGTAAGTAAATGATAAAATAACCAGAGTTACAAAGTTACAATTGCATTACTGCTATTCAAAAGATACATATGATAATATAGTATTTATATGCAACAAAGCTTTGGTTAATATACTCACTCTTCCTTGATAACCTGGTGGTAAGAGACACAAGAACAGCCTTGCGGTTCAGGTTTCACAATTCTTGAGTGAGGGATGCAGTGCTTAGAAAAGGCTAAGAGCTATCAAAGCTGACTAGGGTTAACTTGACTAACTTAAACTTAAATCAAAACCTAACAAACAAACTAAGAATCAAACTTAGGGAAACCAGGCTTAGCCTAGTTCCTTTGAAACGTAAAGTTTAAGAAGAACAAGTATAGCCTATGAATAATAGAAGTCATCGTAGATCGATAGACTAGATAGAGTGGAGGAAGCGAGAATGAAGATGGAGTAAAGTGAGAACGGAGCACTCTATTGAAATGGGTCACCTCTTTTTATAGGGCAAATGCTGGTAATCCTTCCTCTTATGCCCAAATTTCATTCCACACCCACAGAAGTGTTAGGGTACACTTACCCCATAGACTAGTATGTATGTGCGTATTGATGACAGGTATGTATGCATATCAGTCTCTTGTGGTGTACGTGTTAAGTCTGTGGGTACAACATTGAAAACCCCCCTATGCCATTCTCCATTGTCTATTGGTCTAAATAAAAGGTCACGGACATAGGCATGGGTACTCATCTATTTAGGTAGCAAGATATAGGTCAACTTTGCTTTCTGAGTAAAAGGTCTTAATATAGATATGCTAACTTTGCCTTAGCTTAACATACAGGATATGACCTGTAGGTCTCTAGCATTACAGCCAAAAACTTACTTTAATATAAATCTATAAACCTATTACAATAAACCAAACACTTAAACTATAAGAAAAGATACACACACACACATATATACACACATATATACACACACACACACACAAGCAAACAGGTTAGTCCTATATGCTACAGGAGATGCATAGGCTGATAGAACTTCCAGGTTAGTCTTTGACCATTCCTATTCCTTCTTAAACATTGACAGCCCTTAAGGTATTTACATTAGCCCAGTGCACTCTAGGGTGGCTTTTGGTCCCATAATTAAGGGGCCTGTACCAGAGCAGTACCACCGTCTGTGCTGAAGGACGAGGGCAAAGAAAGGCAAACTCTTCATTGGCCTGAAAGATTTCTGTGAGGCTAGAGTGTATGGGCCTACCATTAGGACTCTACCAAATTCATGGTACATTTTGGTCAATTTCATTGTCATAGGATTTTTTATATAATAAATTTCCTGATTTCAGCTATTTAAATCTGAAAATTCAGAGTTTTGTAATTGACCCAAAAAGGAGTTGCGGGGGGGAAGGGTTTGCAAGGTTATCGTAGGGAGGGTTGCAGTACTGCCACCCTTACTTCTGTGCTGCTGCCTGCAGAGCTGGGCCCTCAGTCAGCAGCTGCTGCTTTCTGGCTGCCCAGCTCTGAAGGCAGCAGCGCAGAAGTAAGGATGACATGGTATGGTACTGCCACCCTTACTTCTGCACTGCTGCTGGCTCGGCGTCGCCTTCAGAGCTAGACGCCCGGCCAACAGCCGCTGCTCTCTAGCCACCCAGCTCTGAAGGCAGCACAGAAGTAAGGGTGGCAATACCATGACCCCCCCCCAAATAACCTTGTGACCCCCCCCGTAACTTCCTTTTGGGTCAGGCCCCCCAGTTTGAGAAATGCTGGTCTCCCCTGTGAAATCTGTATAGTATAGGGTAAAAGCACACAAAAGACCAGATTTCATGGCCATGAATTTGGTAGGGCTCTACCTATCATACTACCCTAGAAAGGCAGATGAGGGAGCTGACTCTCTTCCCAACCACGCTGAAGATCCAGGAAGGCGTATAAAGCCCCACCTCCGGACGACAACTTCAGGAAAGTGAGAGAGGCCATAGATTTGTTGTGGGGGAAAGAAACATGAAAATCCCATATTGGATTAGGCCTGTGGTCCATCTAGTCCAGTACCCCATCTCCTGAGGTCACCAGTACCAGATGTTTCAGAAAAAGATGCAGGTGTGGTATCAGGGAGAGAAGACACATTGGGAAGGGGCAGGTTTCCAGAACTAGGAGGCCTCAGAGGCTAAGGTTTAAGTATTATCTGTGCATCTGAACATTAAGACCTCCAAATATATTCACACACTTGGGAATGGGGATTTCCCTTAGGTCCAGCCTAGTGTAGGGCTCTCAGAATCCGAGGGGCAAGCAGTAGCGACAGACCCCTAGTTTTTATCCTTTTCACATTGGTCCTTATAAATTCATCCACATCTCTGAAGACACAGCTCCATCTGGATCTTAAGGTATGGGGTAATTCTACCTTGCCAGACCCCTTGAGGAAGCAGTAGGGAGTATTTGGACAAGCCAGTCAGACTTGACAACTCAAGAATGGTGAGGAGACCAGTCATCCAGCTCCTGCAGGCTTTGGAATCTGTTGGGAGGAATAGTCAGAGGTGGGTCCAGCCTGTTTTCTCATGTCCCTATGTTATTTCCATTTGCCTCCTGACTCAGATTAATAAACTAAACAAAGTAAATAAACCTTGCTTCTTTCCATACTGCCTTACAGCACCTAGACATCTTTCTGACTTGTGCCTTCAACACTGTCTATACGCTGTACACACTGCATGGCATCCATTTGTCACTTCCGTCTTCCCCTCTGGTATCTCATTAGGTAGGACACGTTAGCTTCCCACACTTGAAGCCAAACACAAAGGCTAGCAGTTGTGAGCCCTTACCATTCCCTATGACCATCTAAAAAGCAAGCAAATCTTGGATTTCACCACGGAAATGACGTTTATTAGAGGGATGTTTTCTAGCCTGTTAAATTCTTCCTAGCTACCATTTGGTCTTTTATTTTATAAAGAGGTTTCCAAACTACAGTTTTTCCTTTTCCAAAAAGAAAATCCCATGGAATCCCTTTGGAACAGATGGTACCTCTGGTACCTACCCTATATGCACATAAAATAAATAATTTAGTAATGTCAACATTGGGAGACACAATCCCCCAAATGCATTAAAAAGTAAGCAGAAAATAAAAAATGCCACAGCACACTACAGAAAACAGACAAAAAGCTTGATTGACCCCTGCTAGAGAAAGAGGACACAAACTATATCCTCCATTGTCTCTAAGCAGTGGAATTCAGGGTAGGGAAGGGAAGTGGTTTTTTGCACTGGGGATTTCACTGCAGATGCACCTAAAGAGTCCTGCTGGCAATGACTGTCTGAGGTGAGCAGGGAGATTGCTTAACTGCACCTGAGCACCATAATTCTAGCCCTATTTTGGGAGTGCTGTTCTGACCAAATGTAGGTCCCTTCTTGGCAGGTTTTCCACTGCCGGAGACCCAAACCAAAACACAAGGTGTCATAAGCCAAAAGATAAAGTGACTAAAATAAAAAGGGAGTGGGAAACAAGCAAGGATTAAATAAGAGTAAAACAGGAGGGGAAAAACAGATGTGCCTCAATCTTAAAAGGAAATGAAAGACATTTGAATGAAACAAAAGAAACCGTGGTCAAGATAGGTAGGGCCCTGCAAATCTGCAGATATCCCTGGAAGATGTTTGCGGATCTCAGATCGGATGCAGATACAAATTTAGTATCCATGCAGGGCTCTAAAGATAGCACTGTGTGTGCCATTATAGTTTAAATAGCATTAGAAGATGATGGCTTGAATTTCAAAATACCTATTTACTTAAAAAGTAGCAGAGCAGTTGCAAACATTCCAATCACTAGCTTGGAGGAGTTTGTGCAGGAGTTGTATAAACCTGTCCTCAACATAAAGGGCAGGTTGCCTGCCTTGACTGTGACATATGCCTGTACAAGATTTGGAGGGAGGGAGGGAGGAGAGGGAAAGAAAGGAAAGGACTATAGCGGAAAATTGATGGTGAGGGAACTGTAGCTTGGGGGGAACTAAAGTGAATACGCTACTCCAGGAGCTTCCTACTAATCATGACTTCTCTAGCAACATTTATGATGGTTGGTGCTGTTCCAAAAATGCAACCCTTCATCTGTTGGGAGCAGAGAAGGCAAGTAGGTTCAAACACACTTTTTCTGAGTTTTTTCCAACACCCACTTGTTTTCCTTTGCATCTACCACAGCTGGGAATACGGTCCCATCTTTCCAACCTTGTGTATACAACTATGCACATTTGCAGCACTGCATACTACTAATAATGCAGTGAAGCTGGGGTGCTCAGGAAGAGAATGGTGCACATATTTACCATAACTTGATACTCAACGTTTTCATCAACTGACCACTATGTCATTTACTGCACTGATGTTTCCCAGTGATGCTTGGGGAAGAGCTTGCAAATGAGTGCATTACCCAAGGTTGGCCTCAAGAGAAATCTACGCCATCTCAGGGAGTTTTATTAGGACTTAATATTAGGGTTTGAGGTGTATGAAAACTTACTAAGACACAAATAAGGATGGTAAATCCTTGAAATCCTATCAGCAATGTAAGTATTAAAGCCTAATAAATCGTATCCGAAAAAAATCTGTTCATGTAGAGATTGAAGATTACACTATTTTAGGTGGCAAACCTGAGCTGAATGACAATTACTAACAAGTAAAGTCTAATTACATTTACAAAAAAAGTCTGTAAACAGTTAAAAATAATTCTGCAAAGACTTAGACTAAATGGACCAAATGACTTCACATGATTATATATATCCAATGCAGTGATATTGTACACAACTTAAGCCACATGTTTGTACAGGAGAATATATTAAACTCCATCTGTTTTAACCATTTTTAATGTTATAAATTAAGAAAACATCAAAAATGTCAGGAAACAACGAGCACTTCTTTGTTGTCTTTCAGCTCTATATTTATTAGACAAGTTTGTTATCAAACTATTCCTCCAAACATGAAAAGAACAGCAGGCCTTCTGGAAGGCCAGATGGCTGCTGCGGTTTCGAAACATACTCTGGAAGGGTTATACAGTTTACATTTTTCTTTTTCGTAAAGAATCATGTGGGATGCGGCAGGGTTCTCACAGAAACAAAACTGCTGCAAAAGAGCCAAAGGGTGGGGGGAACTACTAGATGATATAAAAGAAAATTATCAGTGTCATTCAATCTAGGAGCCCTTCTTCCAAGGAAGGTGGGGGGGGGAGGGGGAAGAAGTTAGCTGCAGGAAAATAGAAAAGTAGTAACGAGGAAGAGAAATAGAGGAGTAATGCTTTTAAAGTTGGTCAAAACATTTTCGATTAACTAAAGTTTTGTTGAAATATGCTTTTTTCAAAGCAGTAACATTTCACAGACACAGCAGTTTCAATGAAAACTTTGTCAAAATGGAGGAAAGAAGGGAATGTGTCTTTCACCCTACAGCCTGGTGATTAGGACACTATCCTGGGATGTGGGAGACCCAGGTTCAAGACGCTGGAGAGCACCCTTCCACTTTCCAGGCCGGGACCCTAACCATAAGCCCATACCCATCCGACCTTCCCAAATAGAAAAGCTCAGATTGCAATCCAAAAAATGGACATTTTGACATAATTCTGGTTTTGGAAAAGTTTTTTTTTTCTTTCCAATGTGGACTAAAAACACTTCAAACCCTCAGAAGTTGCCACGAAACTGCAATGTCTTTCTCCAGCCAGCTGTAGTCCTGAAATCTTTGAGGGAAGAGGCTTGCAGAAAGTCTAAAGGTGTGGAAGGGAAAGAAGATGGAACAAAGAATGGATGGAACAAAGAAAATAACCACTTATAATTGTTCCCTGCCTCAAAGGATTATCAAAGGATAATTGTATCCTTTGCTTCAAAGCCACTGATACCCTCAGAAGTATTTTATGTCACTGAAGGATTTTTCCCCTTAGAAAACTTGCATGATATTGCTGAATTTCCATCTCAAGGATTTTTTAAGAAGTGAGGGCCTCCACAAATCATCAATACCAATATAACAATATTTTTTCTTTTTTTACAATTACAACTTGCCGTACCTATTTAATAAAATGCAGATGATAAATTGTATGTGATAAATTGCTTTTACAATGCAATTTTGGCCACTTCACGTGCCACCCCGCACATTTATCTATCCCACCCATTTCAAACTGCTGAGCAGTTTCAGTCCCTTTTTTTATTTTCTCCCCATCACCTGTAGAGAAATGTTTTTTTCCCCACTCCCACTGCCTATCACAGGATATTTCCCCATCAAAAATCAAATGGCCAAAGGTTCCAGTCAGTCCTTCAGGACCAGTGACAAGTGTAAGGTTGGATATATCAAAATTCACCACTTTACACTGGGATAATTAGTTCTCGGATGTGTCCTGCTCAGGGAAGCTCCGAGATACCACGCTTCAAATATACAGAAAAATCTATTTTAAGTGGTTTTGTGAGGATTTTAAAATCCACTGGATATATTTTTCCCCTCTCTGCAAAGTTGGACTCACCTCTTCTGCCTATGAGATTTCTAATACTGTTTTCAGTTCTAGAGTCCACTGGTCTCTGGACACCAAGAGCACAAAGATTGTGCGTGCTGGCCATGTTCACAAGGGATGAACAGGACAGCTCCTGGCACATCCTCACAGGGCTGGGTACAGCCTAGTGAATTATGCATCATTTTAAATTAATACACTATTTTGAAATAAATAGGTACAATCATTATTAAAGAACATGTGATAGTGTGTGGTGGGGTAAAAGGTGTATTGGCTTACATTTGGGATGGCTGTTTTGTTCCCAAAGAATGAAGTCCTACGTAGGTTATATTGGACTTCACAAATGAGCGCCAAGAAAATCTGAATAACCTCAGAAGCCATCATGTATTCCACTTATCCCATCATCAGACAAGTTAATTTAATCACTATGGCTGATAATTT